>NC_082647.1:45956200-47392866 GCF_028023285.1 Balaenoptera ricei | reverse complement strand
GCTAATGGTTTATCAATTTTTTTTATCTTCTCAAAGAACCAGCTTTTAGTTTTATTGATCTTTGCTATCATTTCCTTCATTTCTTTTTCATTTATTTCTGATCTGATCTTTATGATTTCTTTCCTTCTGCTAACTTTGGGGTTTTTTTTTTTTCTTTCTCTAATTGGTTTAGGTGTAAGGCTTGGTTGTTTATTTAAGATGTTTCTTGTTTTTTTGCGGTAGGATTGTATTGCTATAAACTTCCCTCTTAGAACTGCTTTTGCTGCATCCCATAGGTTTTGGGCCATCATGTTTTCATTATCATTTGTTTTTAGGTATTTTTTATTTCCTCTTTGATTTCTTCAGTGAACTCTTGGTTATTAAGTAATGTATTGTTTAGCCTCCATGTGTTTGTATTTTTTACAGTTTTTTTCCTGTAATTGATGTCTAGTCTCATAGCATTGTGGTCGGAAAAGAAACTTGATATGATTTCGGTTTTCGTAAATTTACCAAAGCTTGATTTGTGATCCAAGGTATGATCTATCCTGGAGAATGTTCCATGAGCACTTGAGAAGAAAGTGTATTCTGTTGTTTTTGGATGGAATGTCCTATAAATATCACTTAAGTTCATCTTGTTTAATGTGTCATTTAAAGCTTGTTTCCTTATTTATTTTCATTTTGGATGATCTGTACGTGGGTGAAAGTGGGCTGTTAAAGTCGCCTTCTAGTAGTGTGTTACTGTCGATTTCCTCTTTAATGGCTGTTAGCATTTGTACTATGTATTGAGGTGCTTCTATGTTGGGTGCATAAATATTTACAATTCTTATATCTTCTTCTTGGATTGATCCCTTGATCATTATGTAGTGTCTTTCTTTGTCTCTTGTAATAGTATTATTTTAAAGTCTATTTTGTCTGATATAAGAATTGCTACTCCAGCTTTCTTTTGATTTCCATTTGCATGGAATATCTTTTTCCATCCCCTCACTTTCAGTCTGTATGTGTCCCTAGGTCTGAAGTTGGTTTCTTGTAGACAGCACATATACAGGTCTTGTTTTTGTATCCATTCAGCCAGTCTGTGTCTTTTGGTTGGAGCATTTAATCCATTTACATTTAAGGTAATTATCAATATGTATGTTCCAATTACCATTTTCTTAATTGTTTTGGGTTTGTTATTGTAGGTCTTTTCCTTGTGTTTCCTGCCTAGAGAAGTTCCTTTAGCATTTGTTGTAAAGCTGGTCTGGTAGTGTTGAATTATATTAGCTTTTGCTTGTCTGTAAAGATTTTAATTTCTCCATCGAATCTGAATGAGATCCTTGCTAGGTAGAGTAATCTTGGTTGTAGGTTTTTGCCTTTCATCACTTTAAATATGTCCTGCCGGCCCCTTGTGGCTTGCAGAGTTTCTGCTGAAAGATCAGCTGTTAACCTTATGGGGATTCCCTTGTACGTTATTTGTTGTTTTTCCCTTGCTGCTTTTAATATTTTTTCTTTGTATTTAATTTTTGATAGTTTGATTAATATGTGTCTTGGCTTGTTTCTCCTTGGATTTATCCTGTATGGGACTCTCTGTGCTTCCTGGACTTGATTAACTATTTCCTGTCCCATATTAGGGAAGTTTTCAACTATAATCTCTTCAAATATTTTCTCAGTCCCTTTCTTTTTCTCTTCTTCTTCTGGGGCCCCTATAATTCGAATGCTGGTGCGTTTAACGTTGTCCCAGAGGTCTCTGAGACTGTCTTCAATTCTTTTCATTCTTTTTTCTTTATTCTGCTCTGCAGTAGTTATTTCCACTATTTTATCTTCCACGTCACTTATCCGTTCTCTGCCTCAGTTATTCTGTTATTGATTCCTTGTAGAGCATTTTTAATTTCATTTATTGTGTTGTTTCATGTTGTTTCATTCATCATTCTTTGTTTGCTCTTTAGTTCTTCTAGGTCCTTGTTAAACGTTTCTTGTATTTTCTCCATTCTATTTCCAAGATTTTGGATCATCTTTATTCTCATTACTCTGAATTCTTTTTCAGGTAGACTGCCTATTTCCTCTTCATTTGGTCTGGTGGGTTTTCACCTTGCTCCTTCATCTGCTGTGTATTTCTCTGTCTTCTCATTTTGCTTAAGTTACTGTGTTTGGGGTCTCCTTTTCGCAGGCTGCAGGTTCGTATTTCCCATTGTTTTTGGTGTCTGCCCCCAGTGGGTAAGGTTGGTTCAGTGCATTGTGTAGGCTTCCTGGTGGGTGGGACTTGTGCCTGTGTTCTGGTGGATGAGGCTGGTACTTGTCTTTCTGGTGGGCAGGACTGCATCCGGTCATGTGTTTTTTGGGTGTCTGTGAACTTAGTATGATTTTAGGCAGCCTCTCTGCCAATGGGTGGGGTTGTGTTCCTGTCTTGCTAGTTGTTTGGCATGGGGTGTCCTGCAGTGGAGATTGCTGGTTGTTGAGTGGAGCTGGGTCTTAGTGTTGAGATGGAGGTCTCTGGGAGAGCTTTCGCCGATTGATATTATGAGGGGCCGGGAGGTCTCTGGTGGACCAGTGTCCGGAACTCGGCTCTCCCACCTCAGAGGCTCAGGCCTGACACCCGGCCAAAGCATGAAGACTCTGTCAGCCACATGGCTTAGAAAAAAAGGGAGAAAAAAAAGAAAAAAAAAAGAAAAATAAATAAATAAAGTCATTAAAGTCAAAAATTTTTTTAAATGATTAAAATTTTAAAAAGTAATTAAAAAAAAAAGAAGAAGAAGAGAGCAGCCAAACCAATAAACAAATCCACCAGTGATAACAAGTGCTAAAAACTATACTAAAAGAAAACGGACAGACAGAACCCTAGGACAAATGGTAAAAGCAAACCTATACAGACAGAATCACACAAAGAAGCACGCACATACACACTCACAAAAAGAGAAAAAGAAAAAAAAATACATATATATATATATATATATATATATATATATATAAAAGAGGAAGAGAGAAACCAAATCAATAAACACATCTACTAATGATAATAAGCTCTAAATACTAAACTAAGATAAACATAAAACCAGAAACAAATTAGACGCAGAAAGCAAACCCGAAGTCTACAGTTGCTCCCAAAGTCCACCTCCTCAATTTGGTATGATTCGTTGTCTATTCAGATATTCCAGAGATGCAGGGTACATCAAGTTGATTGTGGAGATTTAATACGCTGCTCCCGAGGCTGCTGGGAGAGATTTCCCTTTCTCTTCTTTGTTCGCACAGCTCCCGGGGTTCAGCTTTGGTTTTGGACCTGCCTCTGCGTGTAGGTCTCCTAAGTGTGTCTGTTCTTCGCTCAGACAGCACGGGGTTAAAGGAGCGGCTGATTAGGGGGCTCTGCCTCACTCAGGCTGGGTGGAGGGCAGGGTACGGAATGCGGGGCGACCCTGTGGCGGTAGAGGCCAGCGTGACGTTGCACCAGCCTGCGACGTGCCGTGTGTTCTCCCGGGGAAGTTGTACCTGGGTCACAGGACCCTGGCAGTGGCGGGCTGCACAGGCTCCCGGGAAGGGAGGTGCGGATAGTGACCTGTGCTTACACACAGGCTTCTTGGTGGCTGCAGCAGCAGCCTTAGCGTCTCATGGCCATCTCTGGGGTCCACATAGATAAACGCGGCTCGCGCCCATCTCTTGAGCTCGTTTAGGCGGTGCTCTGAATCCCCTCTCCTCGCGCACCCTGAAACAATGGTCTCCTGCCTCTTAGGCAGTTTGAGACTTTTTCCTGGACTCCCTTGCGGCTAGCTGTGGCACACCAGCCCCCTTTAGGCTGTGTTCACGCAGCCAACCCCAGTCCTCTCCCTGGGGTCTGGCTTCCGAAACCCGAGCCTCAGCTCCCAGCCCCCAGCCGCCCCGGCGGGTGAGCAGACAAGCCTCAGGCTGGTGAGTGCTGGTCGGCACCGATCCTCTGTGCGGGAATCTCTCCACTTTGCCCTCTGCACCCCTGTTACTGTGCTTTCCTCCGTGGCTCCAAAGCCTCCCCCACCGCCACCTCTTGTCTCCACCAGTGTGGGGGCCTCCTAGTGTGTGGAAAGTTTTCCTCCTTCACAGCTCCCTCCCAGACATGCAGGTCCCATGCCTATTCTTTTGTCTCTGTTTTTCCTTTTTTTTTTGCCCTACCCAGGTACGTGCTGAGCTTCTTGCCTTTTGGGAAGCCTGAGGTCTTCTGCCAGCGTTCAGTAGGTGTTCTGTAGGAGCTGTTCCACATGTAGATGTATTTTTGATGTATTTGTGAGGAGGAAGGTGATCTGCACGTCTTACTCCTTTGCCATCTTGAAGGTCTTCCTCATATATTGGTCTTATATCTTGCAACTTTGCTGAACTCATTTATTCTAACAGTTTTTTAAGTGGATTCCTTTTTTTTTCCTTTTTTTTTTTTTTTAATATACAGGAGCATGTCTGTGACTAGAGGTAGATTTGCTTCTTCCCTTCCTATTTGGATGCCTTTTGTAGTCTAATTGCCCTGGCTAGAACCTCCAATGCAGTGTTGAATAGAAGTGGTGAAAGCAAGCGTCTTTATCTTATTCCTGATCTCAGGGGAAAAACATCCAGTCTTTTGTCATTGAGTATGATGTTAGCTGTGGGTTTTTTGTAGATGCCTTTGTCAGGTTGAAGAAGTTCCCTTCTCTACCTAGTTTGTTAAGAGTTTTTATTATGAAAGGGTGTTAGATTCTGTCAAATGTTTTTTATACATTTAGTGAGATAATCATGTGATACCTTAGAAATATTACAGAAAAACCCAACTCAGGGTTGAAGTGAAAAATGGACATCTATTAGTCCATGTAACTGAAAAGTCCAGAGGGTATCTTATCTATAGGTATTACACAGTCTGATCGAAGTGTTCAAAAAATGTCATCTAGATTTGCTTCCTTTCCCTGCCTCCCTCAAATACTCCCACCCGCTTTCCTTGTATGTGTAAATCATGTTTAGGTCCATGTGATGGCAAAATGACTTCCAGCAGCTCCAGGTAAACATCTTTGAGACCAAAGAAAAAAGAGAGACAGTCTCCATTTCTTTCCATCTTTCCCCAGTCCCAGCAAAAGTCCCAGAATTATTTCTGGTTGGGTCCCTTGCCTGTCTTGGAACATATCATTGAGGAAAGGGGATGTGAAGCTCCATTTAAGCCTGAATCACAGGCCCACCCTGGGGCTAGTCAGCCCAACCCAAACTATATGGATAGAGTGTGGAGAAGGGGGTTTTCAGGAACAGAAATGTGGGAGGTGGATGCTGGGTTGCCAAAAATAAATGTCCACTGTACCTTCTATAGTGAAATAATCCAAGATAATACAAAATATGTGATATTGGCATTTAAATACTTTATCCCCCTAGCCCATCCCTGGCAGCAGTAGCTTATATGAGCTAAAACTTTTCCCTGCTCATGGAAGTTTCTTGTCTAATCTTCTAAGCAGGGAGTTTGGCTGACACCTCTTTCCATCTCTAGTAAGGGATGGCAAAAAAAAGGGAGTAGGGTTGGACAGGAAGATAGTCTAATGGTAATTGAATGGATCAGGGACTGGTATAGACCCACAGTTTTCATCTGCTCTTTTGTTACCTTGAATATTTTATCATTTTCAATTGTATTAGGGTTCTCCAGAGAAACAGAACCATATATATACATATGAGGAGATTTATGATAGGAATTGGCTCATGCAGTTATGGAGATTATGAAGTCCTACAGTCTTTTCTCAGCAAGCTGGAGAACCAGGAAGGCTGGTAACACAATTCAGTCTGAGTTTACAGGCCTGAGAATCGAGGGTGGTGGATGGTTCAAGTCCTGGTCTGAGTCTAAAAGCCCAAGAATGAGGAGCACCAGTGTCCCAGGGCAGGAGAAGATGGATGTTGCAGCTCAGGCAAAGAGAGGAGATTCACCCTTCCTCTGCCTTTCTGTTCAGCTCAGGCCCTCATTAGATTGGATGATGTCCACCTGCATTGGTGATGGCAATCTTTACTCAGTCTGCTGATCCAAATGCTAATATCGGGACTTCCCTGGTGGCGCAGTGGTTGGGAATCTGCCTGCCAATGCAGGGGACACGGGTTCGAGCCCTGGTCTGGGAGGATCCCACATGCCGCGGAGCGGCTGGGCCCGTGAGCCACAATTACTGAGCCTGCGCGTCTGGAGCCTGTGCTCCGCAACAAGAGAGCCGCGACGGTGAGAGGCCCGCGCAACGCGATGAAGAGTGGCCCCCGCTTGCCGCAACTAGAGAAAGCCCTCGCACAGAAACGAAGACCCAACACAGCAATCAATCAATCAATCAATAAAATAAATAAATAAATAAACAAATGCTAATATCTCCCAGAGACCCCCTCACAGACACACCCAGAAATAATGGTTTACCAGCTATCTGAGCATCTGGTAGACCAGTCAAGTTCATACATAAAATTAGCCATCACCCAAACCAAGGTAACAGCATATTAATTTAAAACAGGAAGTGCATTAATGGCCTCTTCATCATGCATGCCTTTTTTCTCATGCAATTCATCCATCATTCCTGAGCTGTATCTGAGCTTCCCAGGACTGTACATCGTGAAAGAGCAGTGTGTCTCTACATTACTCTGGACTCTCCATTGCTCTGCCATTAAATCTCAGATAATGGGAATGAGACTTCTGTGGGCTCTTAACATGCCTTTTGAAATTCTAGGAACTTTATGCTTTAAGAAAAAGTTTTTCTTGGTCATAGTTTTTATAGTTACAAACTACAGAATAAAATAATTGAAACTCTTCTAGTGTCATTATAACTTTTCCTAGATAAATACAGAACCTATTACAGAGAAGGTGTTATTTCAGTTACTATTATCATTTACAAGCTACTTTTAAAATATATTGCAGCTGTGCTGTGTGCGTTTGTGTGTGTGTGTGTGTGTGTGTGTGTGTGTGTGTGTTTGGGTTATTTAACATTTTTCAGATTCCTGTAAGATAAACCTAGTTTATACCACATTTTTTCAATTTTTAGGCATTTTTTTTTCACATTCCAACAGCTCTGAAGTCAGGAAGCATCTGAGAATGAGTATCATGTCATTGCTTAATGGGCAGGCTATTTTTTGGTTTTTTTGTTTTTTAATTTTTATTTATTTATTTATTTTTGGCTGTGTTGGGTCTTCGTTTCTGTGCGTGGGCTTTCTCTAGTTGTGGCGAGTGGGGGCCACTCTTCATCACGGTGCGTGGGGCTCTCACTGTTGCGGCCTCTCCCGTTGCGGAGCACAAGCTCCAGACGCGCAGGCTCAGTAGTTGTGGCTCACGGACCTAGTTGCTCCGTGGCATGTGTGATCTTCCCAGACCAGAGCTCAAACCCGTGTCCCCTGCATTGGCAGGCGGATTCTCAACCACTGCGCCACCAGGGAAGCCCTGTTTTTTTTTTAATTGAAGTATAATTAATTTACAGTGTGTTAGTTTCTGGTATACAGCAAAGTGATTCAGTTATATATTTTTTTTTCTTTTTCATATTCTTTTCCATTATAGGTTGTTAGAAGAGATATTGAATACAGTTCCCTGTGCTATACATTAGGACCTTGTTGTTTATCTATTTTCTATACAGTAGTTTGCATCTGCTAATCCCAAACTCCTAATTTATCCCTCCCCCACCCCCTTTCCCCTTTGATAACCATAAGTTTGTTTTCTATGTCTGTGAGTCTGTTTCTGTTTTGTAAGTTCATTTGTATCTTATTTTAGATTTCACACATAAGTGATATCATATGATATTTGTCTTTCTCTGTCTGATTTACTTCACTTAGTATGATAATCTCTAGGTCCATCCGTGTAGCTGTAAATGGAATTTTTCATTCTTTTTTATGACTGAGTAGTATTCCAGTGTGTGTGTGTGTGTGTGTGTGTGTGTGTGTGTGTGTGTGTACGTGTACACACCACATCTTCTTTATCCATTCATCTGTCGATGGACATTTAGGTTGCTTCCATGTCTTGGCTATTGTAAATAGTGCTGCTGTGAACATAGGAGTGCATGTAGCTTTTTGAATTAGAGTTTTTTCCAGATATATGCCCAGGAGTGGGATTGCTGGATCATATGGTAATTCTGTTTTTAGTTTTTTAAGAAACCTCCATACTGTTTTCCATAGTGGCTGCACCAATTTACATTCCCACCATCAGTGTAGCAGGATTCCCTTTTCTCCACACCCTCTCCAGCATTTATTATTTGTAGACTTTTTAATGATGGCCATTCTGACCGGTGTGAGGTGATAACTCATGGTAGTTTTGATTTGTATTTCTCTGATAATTAGCGATGTTGAGCATCTTTTCATGTGCCTATTGGTCATCTGTATGTCTTCTTTGGAGAAATGACTGTTTAGGTCTTCTGCCCATTTTTTGATTGGGTTGTTTGTTTTTTGTTATTGAGTTGTATGAGCTATTTGTGTATTTTGGAAATTAAGCCTTGTCGGTCACATCACATGCAAATATTTTAGTTTATCTTCAAATTAATGGTATGTGATGGTTAATTTTTTGTGTCAACTTGCCTGGGCCATGGGGTGCCCAGACATTTGACCTAACATCATTCTGGGTGTGTCTGAGGGTGTTTCTGGATGAGATTAACATTTGAACTGACAGACTGAGTAAAGTAAATCGCTTTCCCTAATGTGAGTGGGTCTCATCCAGTCAGTCAAAGGCCTAAATAGAGGGGCTTCCCTGGTGGCACAGTGGTTGAGAATCTGCCTGCTAATGCAGGGGACACAGGTTCGAGCCCTGGTCTGGGAGGATCCCACATGCCGCGGAGCAACTAGGCCCGTGAGCCACAACTACTGAGCTTGCGCGTCTGGAGCCTGTGCTCCGCAAAAAGAGAGGCCGCGACGGTGAGAGGCCCGCGCGCCGCGATGAAGAGTGGCCCCCACCTGCCACAACTAGAGAAAGCCCTCGCACAGAAACGAAGACCCAACACAGCCAAAAATAAATAAATAAAAAAAAAAAAAAAAAAAACACCTAAATAGAACAAAAAGGCTGAGTAAGGGGTAACTCTTCCTGCTTGATTGTTGAGCTGGGATACTGGTCTTTTCCTGTTTTCTCAGTCTCACTGAAACACTGGCTCTTCTTGGGTCTCAAGCCTGATGACTTTTGGACTGGAATTACAAATTGGCTCTCCTGATTCTCTAGCTTGCTGACTGCAGATCTTGGAATTTTGCAGCCTCTATAATTGCATGAGCCAATTCCTTATGATAAATTCTATATAGATATACATACATATTATTGGTTCTGTTTCTTTGGAGAACCAAGACTAATACAGATGGGGTCCTAAATTTGATAAAATATGATAATTGAGGGTATGCTAAACTCCCTCTACTTGAGAGTCATGGTGGTTTTGGAGAGTGTTCACACCAAACATAACCATGGGAGTTGAACTGTAAGGGAGAAGATGCTACTGTTCTATACCAGGATAGCTTTCTAGCAGGTGGGGAGTCAGGGTTTGGGGGTTGTTATGCCAGGAGGGACAGTATTAGAAAGACATAGTTTTCTTCCCAACTCTGTTGTGTACTTCCTGTGTGACCTTAGATAGGTCACTTAATCTACATGGAATTGGTTTCCTTCTCTGTAAAATGAGCTGGTTGGGCTAGGTGATTTCAAAGGCCCTTTCCGTTTCTCAGATTCTTAGGAATTGATCCTTCTGTTTCAGTGAGGGGAGATGGCGTAAGGTATAAATAATGACTCTCTTGCAAAGGGCTAAAATATCACTAATAATATCTGACTCCAGGAGTGTTGATTATCTACTCAACAAGGCAATCTTATGATCAGTTTGATTTCCTGGATTGTAACGTTTGTGCCAAGAATAGTAGCCTTCGGGTTTGTGTTTCCATAGAATTTGAAGCCAAGGTCAGGAAGCATCACCTTCTGAAATAAAATTTTCAAGTTCACCTCAAGAGGTTTTCTAGCCAGTAATCAGCTTGTGGGGGTGTTGAGATAAGGCCATGGGGCTCCTGATGTCCAGTAAAGGGTCTAGGTTCATCGCTGGGAAGGAAGTCCCCAGTATAAGATGGAATAAGAGGAACATAAGCCATAGTTGTAGAATACATTACTCATCTTTGGTTGAGAAGGCTTTTAGGGAAGGATATTTCAGTGACTGGTATGAGGGTGGATATTGAGAATTGGTCTTTATCCAATTTTGTTTAAGGAAGTGAGAGATGTGGTACCTGAGCGGGCCTGAGTGTTCTGGTTCCTAGAAAGCAGACCCTGATGAAGTAAATGATGAGTGAAACATCTTGCCTGCCACCTAACTCCTGTGCCTGAGCTTAGATTTAGTGCTGACCATTCAGCCTCCTGATTAAAAATGTAAGTTTCCCTGAACTATGATCTTAGGCTATGGGTGCTCCAGGAAGTGTACTAATCTTCTGTTATAACGTAATAAATTGATGCTGTTACCAGAAGGGGGACCCCTTCCAGGACCCAAGAGTGGGCTCTTGTCTAACACCTGGGAATGAATTGTCCGAGGAGACACAGATGCTGACAAAGCAAAAGACTTTATTGGGAAGGGGCCCCCCGGGGGTAGAGCAGCAGGGAAAGGAAACCCAGGAGAACTGCTCTGCCATGTAGCTCACATCTCAGGTTTTATGGGAATGGGGTTAGCTTCCCGGGTTGTCTCTGGCCAGTCATCTTGCTTGTGCCCATATTTGGTCCAATTCCTGGTGACGCACGCATCTCTCAGTCAAGGTGGTTTCCAGCGTCAGGGTTTCTGGGACGTCGGCAGGACATATTATGGCTGGCATCTCCTCCCTCCTCTTGACCCCTCCCGATTTCTGCCAGCTGGTGGTAGCTGGTCAGTTCCGTGTTTCTTATTGAGACCTCCTGTTGTGAGATAACTCATACAAGCAGTTATTATTCTGCCTGGCCAAGGTGGGCGGTTTCAGTTAGTGGTTCCCTAACAATACTACTTTGACATCAATTGGTGACTTATGCATTTAGCTGGTGTGAATCAATTCCCAAGGGCCCATCAGGTATGTACCTGAGCAGCCCTTGGGGCTCTGCACAAAGCGCCTACCAACCTTCACTCCAGCTGTCTCAGCTGTAGAAGAGTCTAGTGAGAGAAATGTATCCTTTTTTTTTTTTTTTAATATTTTATTTATTTTTTTATTTTATTTTATTTATTTATGGCTGTGTTGGGTCTTCGTTTCTGTGTGAGGGCTTTCTCCAGTTGCGGCAAGCGGGGGCCACTCTTCATCGTGGTGCGCGGGCCTCTCACTATCGCGGCCTCTCCTGTTGCGGAGCACAGGCTCCAGACGCGCAGGCTCAGCAATTGTGGCTCACGGGCCCAGTCGCTCCGCGGCATGTGGGATCCTCCCAGACCAGGGCACGAACCCGTGTCCCCTGCATTGGCAGGCAGATTCTCAACCACTGCGCCACCAGGGAAGCCCGAGAAATGTATCCTTAAAAGGCTATGGCATTTCAGAGAAAGAAAAAATACATCTGATGAGGAGACTAACAAGGCTTATGCAGAGGTAGTCAGGGATGACATTTTAGGAAGAAGATCCAATTTGAGCAAAAGCCCTGAGGCAGGCATGCAGCAAGTAAGTTTGGTTTGACTAGAACATAGGTTGTGTAAGAGGACTAGACAAGATGTGTGTTTCCACTGAATATGGTTCGTCCCCTGAAATGCTGTGAAGTAAAAGTAGTTAAGCCCTTGAATGTTTTAAGATTATTCCATTTCAGTGGATCAATACCAAATAGTAAGTTAAAGTTATCTTTCTTTAGGGAACATATGACCCTAGGCAGGCTTATTAGACAGCACTTCGTATGATGTTGAAAGGGCAACATAATCTTTTATCTCATTTCTAGGTTTGGAATAATTTTTCTTAACCAGAGGGGAGGAGAACAAGTATGTTAACAATAATCTTTGGAAAATAATAATCTTTTATCTTAGAAAAAGTAAAAACCAAAGATTACTAGTACTATATTAGGGGGGAAAAGGAATAAAAATCATAAGTAATCCCATTACCTAGAGAATCATCACCATATTTATTGCTGATCCTTCCAGACTTCTATGCAAAAATGAGATCAAACATACAGATCTTTTCTAACTTATTTCTTTCCCTTAGAATTTTCCCCCAGAATGTGAGTTCCTTGGAGCTAGAATCCAGCATCCTTTGTTAGGTCCTATTCCTATGTCCTGGGAAGCAGTAATTGAGACCATGCTCTTGCTTCTGTTTTCAGGTTGGCAGCCTCGGTGGTTCCTTCTCTGTGGGGGAATATTATCTTATTATGATTCTCCTGAAGATGCTTGGAAAGGTTGCAAAGGGAGCATCCAGATGGCGGTGTGTGAAATTCAAGGTGAGAAGCCAAGACACTTGCAGGTTTTATTTTTCTTTCTGTTTCTCCCCCAGAATATAAAAACACTGGCTTCTGTGTGCCTTTCTCTGCTGCTCCCATAGTATAAAGATATATAATGTTATGTCCCAGAAAAAGTCTTACAAGTAAGACCTAAAACTGCAGCGAGTTTTTACAAGGAGGTTGGTTAAGAGGTAGTCAGAATAAATGAGAGCAATGTGCTTATCAACCACACATCTAGTGCTCATTCCTTAGTCACCTGCTTACCTCGGGCTTGTGGCAGTTTGCTAAGATTATTTGTCTTTTTATTGCAACATCAAACACTTCTATGTTTAAATCACGACACATACACACCTTCTCACCACCACCATCATGCTCAAAACTAAACAAGCAAACACCTAACAGACCTACAAATAGCCTTTTCTTCTTGGTTTTGAGAATCTTGAGACATGCTGAGAGGATGTGGCTCAGAAACCGACTAGAAGGGAATTTGGGGCATGGGGCTCGGGGGGTGAAGGAGAGTGTGGCTTGCTTGTTTCTTCTCCTAAAGTGTTCTAAGGGAATTCTCACATTTTTGATAAGACTAGTGAAGGAAAGTAGAAAGGAAAAATATTGTGTTCTTGATTGCTTTTCAATAACCCAAGGAGATAAAGAGCACATCCTTACTTGTTTGCATCAAGCCTTTTTGGCCGCAGAGCAGCATACTTTACACACACACACCAGAAGAGAGATTTTTCCTCTCTCCTCTTACAAACGATCCTGAGGAGATTTAGGTGATTCTTTTTTAGGCCAAAGTCCTGGTGAGACCTTGGATCCAATTGCAGTTTTCCCTCTCCATTAGCAGAGACCTCTAGGAAGAGATAAATAAACCAGGAGAAGTAGTAAGGGCTGACATCCTCTCTTGGAAGAAGCTCTCGGTGACTGGCGTGCCAGTTAATCTCAAGAATTTGGGTGGAGTGGAGGCTACCCAGATAGGGCTTTTCTGGGTTTCTGACCTCCCTATGCCTTGCTCCCAGTTCATTCTGTAGATAACACACGCATGGACCTGATAATCCCTGGGGAACAATATTTCTACCTGAAGGCCAGAAGTGTGGCTGAGAGACAACGGTGGCTGGTAGCCTTGGGGTCAGCCAAGGCTTGCCTGACAGACAGTAGGACCCAGAAAGAAAAAGGCAAGTATTGATTGTCCTCTGGACTGGGAACCCTTGGAATCACCTAATGGCATCTCTGGGTTCCCATATTTGTTATCTTGCTTCTGACCACCTAGCCATAGCCAGCTTTTTATATCATGCAAGTGCTGTATATCTCAGTGGACCTTAAACAGTCTATACCTGACTCTTCTTTCTTAGCGTGTCATAGTAGAAAGAATGCAGGTTTTGGAGCCAGATACAACTGGGTTCAAATCATGGCTTTGTAGGGTATTGGCTTTGTGACCTTGACATAGGTCACTTAGCCTCTCTAATCTTCAGTTTCCTTATATTTTAAAAAGAGGTAATTACCTATCTTAGAAGGATTACCATGAGGTACCTCGCCTGGCACAAAGCTGACTTTTGGTAAAGAGTAGCTGAGCCAGAGAAGCCTTGGATCTGGGTATTTCCTGCAGTAACACCCCGCTTTCCCCTCCCTGTTCCTGGGGTAGATGGATACTTAATTGTCAGGTTGCTGCTGCTTAATGCTCATTAACTCAACATCATTAAGTCTCTTGAGAACCATGGCATAACTTTCTATTTTGCCTGGGTCACGAGTGCCAGGGCTTACTGCCTGAGCTCTGCCTTCCCAGTCCCCCAGCCTGGAATGTACACCTGGAAAGATTGGTGGGAGAGAGGGGCCTCTGGGAACAAGTGTTTCAGGGGACCTTTCTCATGACACGTATGGCAGATGTGCTTAACTCTTCAAGTAGACACAGTAAAATGACCTATTTGTTGGTTGTTTTTCAATGCTAAGTTGAGAGCAAATTCTAGACACTGTCAGCTCTGACTCAGATCAGGTGGTAATGTGCAGCTTTTTCATGGAGAAGAAAGCAGAGGCAGTTGTGATTGTAGCCGAGCCCTCAGCGCCAGAATGGCTGGAGTGCCGTGCTAATGAAGGAGCAGCAGGTGTGCAGAGGGTGCCGTTCTCCTTGCCAGGCAGCACGCTGGACCAGTCCCCTGGATTCACGAGCTGTCTTATTAGTGGTAATTGCATGTTACAGAACACTCTTTCCCAGTTTTGAGCACTGGATAGATAGCTGTGACCCCATTTTACAGATAGGAAAACTGTGGCAGAACTGAGACCAAAACCCTGAACCCTTGACTGTTCCCAGTTCTGACACAAGTGGATCAGAGGTATACTGTCTCCTTCTTCCTGTACTGGTGATCATTAAATATGTTGGCTCAAGAAATAATGTAGATTACTTCAGAAGACTAGAAATCTCCTTTTTCTCTTTTTCTTGCTCCCGTAACTTCAATTATGTCATATCTGTAACTCATACTATAAACATCTGACTTTAGGCATAGATTATATTTCACTTATCTGTATAGTATGCTAACTAGTATATCAGTTATTTATTCTGGGAATTAAATTACGTTTTCATCATTTTGTTATTTAGAGTTTGCTGAAAACACTGAAAACTTGAAAACTAAAATGTCGGAACTAAGACTCTACTGTGATCTTCTTGTTCAGCAAGTAGATAAAACAAAAGAAGTGACCGCAACTGGTGTGTCCAATTCTGAGGTAAGATACCATTCTTCTTAGCCACATGACAAGTAGCACCAGATGTTGCTTACAGGTGCTACTTATTCTCACATAATCCCTACCTTGGAATTTACTGCTTTTCAGAGGAAAAAAGTGACAGACTTCAACAAAGAGAAGAAGTGTGTGCATTTCAGCATATGGAAGCATATAGTTTTCCTTCCTGGGATGAATTCAGGATTAATTAATTGATAATTTTGGAACTTTTAACTTTAGTACTGATGTACTAAAATATGTGTCTCCCCAGTTTGCATAACTTTCTAAAATATAGCCTTAGCTGTCTAGCAGAGCCATTTCTATACTACGCATGTGGCTCCTAAGGTGACGGCATCATGTGTGTCAGTAATATGTATCTGTCAGCTCTGATGAGACTGTAACAGGATTTCATTTCACTGTAATAGATGTTCTGCTTGAGTAGAGACTAGTGCTTTCAAAGATAGAGACACAGCTTTATTTCTCTCCATCATCAGCAAAGATTGCGATTTTTATCATTTATTAATGAAATTGTTATTTACTCATTCTAAAACATATATTAAAAGATCTGTCTGGTGTTAAGCTATGTATTGAATGGTTCACATTAACCAGAGAGGGGTCTCTGCTCTGCTCTCAGAGAAGTTATCTGAAAAACAGTGCCCACAAAATGAAGAATCTGCAGATTATAATTAATGGTTTTAAATTACTTTTCTTAGGTAATCACTATGCTACTAGTAATATGTGTGCTCTAAGTTTTTCTAATAAAGGTGGTTTAACTCACTTTCATTCACTTTTTAGGGGTCTCTCTTACTCATTCAGCAACTGCCTATTGTGTACAAGATACTGTGCTGGGGGAGGGAGATGGGAAGGGTACCAAAACACTTCAGTCCTGCTTTTGGGATGTTAGAGCCTAGAGCAATGATTCTCAACGCAGAGCAGTTTTGCTCTTCAGGAGACATTGGGCAATGTCTGAGACATTTTTGGTTGTCACTACTGGGGGAGTGCTGTTGGCATCTAAGGGGTAGAGGCCAGATGCTGCTTAATATCTGCAATGGATAGGAGAGCCACTGCCCCTATATCCCCTGCTCCAATAAGCCAGCCCCAAATGCCAGTGATGCCAAGGTAGAGAAGCCCTGGTCTAGTGGGAAGGGAAAAAGTGAACACAGCAATTTTTAATTCTAGGAAGTGTTTATAGTAAGTGCCTTGGGAACTTGCTAATGAAACTGTGGTTGTGATATTGTGATTTATAATAAGAAATATATGTTTGGTCTTTGTCTAGTTTTTGGCACAGAGCTCCAAAAAAAAAAAAACCCTTGGAATTTCCAGGTGATAAAAAGTGTCTTTTGTTATGTTAATGAGGTGACTATTGGAAAATACTAAGGATGGGGGCTCTGGTTGACTGTAGACCCAAGCAAGTGATTAGAGGGTTGGAACTTTCATTCCTACCCCCTTACCTTCTGGGAGGGGAAAGGGACTGAAGATTGACTTCAGTCACCCTTGGCCAATGATTTAATCAATCGTGCCCATTTAACGAAGCTTCCATAACCCACAGCATGGGGTTTGGAGAGCTCCCGAGTTGGTGAATACGTGTTGACTGGGGAGAGTGGCATACTCAGGGAGCATGGAAGCGCCAAGCCTCTTCCCACATGCCTTGCCCTATGCATCTCTTCCATCTGGCTGTTCCTGAGTTATATCCTTTTATAATATACTGGCAATCTAATAGTTAAATGTTTCTTTTAGTTCTGTGAGCTGCTCTGGCAAAGTAATTAAACACAGGGAGGGGGTTGTTGGAATCTTCAGTCTAGAGCGGGTCAGTCATTAGCACAAGTGACACCCTGAACTTGCCATTGGTGTCTGAAGTGGGGAGCAATCTTGTAGGACTGAGCACTTAACCTGTGAGATCTGACACTATTTCCAGGTAAATTGTGTCAGAACTGTAAGACACCCGGCTGGTGTCCAAGAATTTCTTGGTGGTGTGGAAAAAAACCACACATTGTAATTGGTGTCTGAAAAATAGTGGTTCACGACCAGTAACATCTAGCTTGTTAGAAAAATAAAATTGAGGAAAATATAGAGGCTATGGTTAAAGAACAAAATTCAACTGAGTAAAATTTAAAGATCTTATTAGCTTTATTTAGCAATTCATAAATCGGGCAGCATCCAGTCTAGCTGATAGAAAGGAGCTGTGAAGAGCTGTACCAGGCTAGAGATCTTTATGGACCAAAGTGAGCAGGAACAAGGAAGTTATACTGGGCATTTGCTGAATGGTTAAAGCAGGGTTACTTTTCTTATATGGAGCAAAGGGAAGTCTTGGAGCCAGGTCAGTACAGTAACTTGCACTGAGCAGGCGAGCACTGATGGGTTGACCTAGGCCTGCCTTTTCTGGGAGAGCCCAGCATAGAAACTTGGATAAGTTTTTGGTTTGCTGATGTGAGACTTAGCATGAGTGACTCCATCTTGGGCCCAATCTGGTAACTTTAATACCACTAAGATGTGGTTACCAAACTCTCTAGTCAGGGGGTAGCCTCAGTTTCCTGAACAACTTATTAATATCAATATCCAGAGGAAAAACAACCTGAGCAAGTGAAATAACTTGGAGAAAAACATGATTAGATATTCAAAATAATTCCAGTTGCTGAAACCTCTTAGACTCATCTGTACTGAAAGCCAAAAACTCATTCGGAAAGCAAAAAATGTGTGATTTGTGGTTTCTAATGCTTCCATTCTAGAACTTCATTTTTACTCAGACAGTGGGAGACATTTTTCCATTGATCCCACTGGCCTTCAGTCCATGTGATTCTGTTTGGTGTCTGCCACCCCTTATAGACTGCAAACTCCACAAGGGCTCAGCGCCTAGCACCTGACATACTGCTGTCATATAGTGTTGTTGAGTTGAGAGAAGTTGTTGCCTTCGGTTGGAGTGGTGGGTGAGCATGAAGGGCAGATTGAGGGTAAGGCTTGAGTATGATTAATAGATAAGTTGGACTTGCTCAGTCTTTTTCTTTTATAACTGATACACATATTTGTCCAGCAAAATAGATGGGTACATGATTATTGTTATTACCCATTATTAGATGGATAAAACCTCTAAGGACATTCCACAACTGGGCTTTTTCCTTTTTGGCAAGGTAAAGGAGTCTTCACTCTGGTTGTTTTGTAGGAGGGAATTGATGTGGGAACTCTGCTGAAATCAACCTGCAATACTTTTCTGAAGACTTTGGAAGAATGCATGCAGATCGCAAACGCAGCCTTCACTTCTGAGCTGCTCTATCGCACTCCCCCAGGATCACCTCAGCTGGCCATGCTCAAGTCCAACAAGGTAATAGACCAGGTCAGCTTGGCTGCAGTAGGGCATGATGAAAAGTTAAGAAAGTGATATACTGAGCTAAGTTCTCCATCACCCTTTGGCAACTGATAAAGACATTTTTGTAGTGGACTTTCCTTTATGTCCACTATTATATATGCCCTTAGTCCCTTGTATCCAGTCAGTTAGTGTTGGCAGTTTTACCACCTGAACATGTCTCTCTCTGATGTAGCTAGCTTCTTCTCCCTAGCCTTCTTGTCCAGGGAGTCTTGCTGAGATTGGTGATAGCCTTCTAACTAGTTGCCTTCAGCTCGACTCTTCCAGGCAGCCTACGGTGTTTCTGTTCATGCAGTGTAAATTGGGCCACTTTACCTAAACCTTTTAGTGGCTCCCTCATTGCCTACAGGTTAAGGTCAAAACGTCTTAGCCCCTTCCCACATCGCCAACCTCTTTCTTTTTCATAACCTGGCTTGAACATATTAACTGCTTGTAGCTCCCCTGCTTCTTTGGGCCATTTCCCAGTACCAAGAATGCCCTTCTCACCTGTCTTTCCCTGGTTAGCTCTTATTCATCCTTCAAAATTTAATCTCTCTTTCCCTGAATCCCTTAGTTGGGCTAAGAGTTCCTCCTCTACGCATACCCCTATCTTAGCCTTATTCTATATTGAAATTACCTTAAGGGCAAGAACCCCATACTGTTTACCTTTATGCTTCCAGTGTTTGATACAATGCTGTATCATAGTTTGGTATTTAATAATATTTAATGAGTGTAATAGTAATTACAAGAAAGCTAACCACCAAGGGTATAAATATGGTAATTAGGCCCTTCAAAAGACCATCTTCCTTTTTCTTAGAAATTTGGGTACCTTTATTTGAATAACTATTAAAGACTGGTTGGGATCAATGACTCCTTTCTTTTGGGAAGACCTAAAATTATTCCTCTTGAGTGGGGCAGTGTGTGTTATGATCATATTTACCACTTTCGTATGTGATAAAACTCTAAAATATTCTGTTGGGAGTTTAACATGTGAATTTTCTTTTCTTTGCTTCTTTTAAAGATGAAACATCCTATTGTACCAATTCATAATTCATTGGAAAGGTACAGTAACATTTTTTGTTTTTTCTTCTTTCTAAAAATATAAAAATAAGGATATTGGTATTCCTTGTTTTTTTTTTAAGAAATTATGTGGTGGACTTCCCTGTTGGTGCAGTGGTTAAGAATCCACCCGCCAATGCAGGGGACACGGGTTCGAGCCCTAGTCCGGGAAGATCCCACATGCCATGGAGCAACTAAGCCCGTGCGCCACAACTACTGAGCCTGCGCTCTAGAGCCCACGCGCCGCATCTACTGAAGCCCACGTGCTCTAGAGCCCGTGCTCCACAACAAGAGAAGCCACCGCATTGAGAAGACCATGCACAGCTACGAAGGGTAGCCCCTGCTCGCCGCAACTAGAGAAAGCCCATGTGCAGCAACAATGACCCAACACAGCCAAAATTAATAAATAAATTAAAATAAATAAATTAAAAAAAAAAAAGAAAAGAAATCATGTGGTGGTTTTTCTCATCATTTGAGATGATACCAGAGGTGAACCTGAAGCACTGCAGATCTTTCATTCAGCACTGACTACTACGGAAGATGTTTGCATTTCCCCAGGATATGGATCTCACCCACCACATCTAATAACTTTTCATTTCTCTGTTGTACTGAGTATTGGAACCTCCTCTCTTGTGAAGGAGCCGAGCATTGATTTAAGTGTGGTTTTATCAGAAAAGACAGTGCTATTTTGTTTTGTTTAAAAATAAAAATCTTAGGTAGCTTTACAGGTTGGAAAAAGAACGTAATATCAAAATCTGAACTACTGAAAAAAAGTACACTTTTACACAGTTGTGTTCCTATTATTTAGGGTCTTTATTCAGTTATTATTTCATATAAGCATTCCTGTGTTTTGACATTGTCCATGTATTTGTCCTTTCAAGTTATTATTTAATATTTTCATCTCTTTATATACTGTTGTTTGGTTCTTTAGTACAAGGATTGTTCCCCAATTTGGTTAATAATTTTCTCCTGATGTAACTATTTCTACTAGGAACATCTTTGTAGATTTTTTTTTCTTTTGAGGTATTTCATCAATATACTCCTATATTTTTAATTGCCAAGTTGAAATATGGTATTTTTTTAGAAAAACAAATGCTTTTCCTGGAGTCAACATGTAGCTTGGACCTTTTCCCTTTATTCTTATTAGAAGAAAATGGTTTTGTTCTAATTTGGCTGAGTCTAGTTATTTATAATAAGATGTTATGATTGTCCCTTTAACAGAATCAGTTATTTCACTTGCATGTTAAATAGCCTTTTATGTTACCCTAAAGAGCAACAGATCCTCAGGATGTATTTTGTCCTCCTGGGTTTTTTTTGTCTTCCTTGACCACAGCTTGTGGCTTCTAGACAGTTAACTGCTAGGCAAACAAATGGAAGTGGCCAGTGATTTGAGAGGTGAGGAGAGAGAAAAAACCTTCCAGGGAGAAGCTGAGGAAAGTGAGAAAAAGTGTTGAATGTGGTACCTGTAGAAAAGCTGATTGAAAACCAAAGTGCTATCAATGAATATTTCCTGTTGCTGGTGGGGAGCAGGAAGTTTGAGTCAGCTGAGGGTGCGTGAAGAGCCATGAATGGCTCTTTGGTCTCTGAACTTGAGCCTGGAGACAGGCCTGCTCCCAGCACAGGAGATACCTGCCTTGGAGGCAGGAGGGTGGGGTGAGAGATTTGGCTTGATTTAACAATTCTGTTTTTTAATCAGTGTTAAAAGGAGTTGGTAATTGTGGTTGTGGACCCTTCCCCATCCCTCAGAATAGGATCTATCTGTGCAGTCTATTTATGACCAAATAATTGGACTTTTTGGCTTTTTTCCTTTTAAAAAAATTTTAGGCAAACAGAGTTAAACAGTTGTGAGAATGGATCTTTAAATATGGAAATAAATGATGATGAAGAAATCCTAATGAAAAAGAAGAGCTCCTTATGTTTGAAACCTGCAGAGACAGATCGCAGCATATCAAGTGAAGAAAATACAGATGATAATATAACAGGTAAAAACAAAAAAGATGTGAGGCAGACCATTGAATAAAAGGATCATGGGGCTTTGATTCATTATCCATGATGAGACACTTGATAGGGATTGACCTCAAGACAGCGTGCTAGGTAGCTCCCGAGGCAGATGTTCGTAAGATAACAGAGTTCACTTGAAAACGTTCTGCCATCCCACCTGACCCCCCTATTGAAAAGGCAGAATGAAGAGGAGTTTCCCACTCACTGTTCTTAGCTGTGATGTTCATGGGCTTCAGTGAGCTGTAGCTGTCTGTGCTGACTTTTTAGAGAGTATGAGTATTAGGGTCTTCTGCTCAGAATTTCAAAGTCCATTGAACATAGACTATGATGTGAAACTTAAGAGTCTGCAGAGTTATGGCAGTTCAGTTTTCCATCCTCCTGGTTTCTGGTGAGGCCTGAGGATGTCCGGATTCACCAAGTACCATCAGATTTTTGCCTGGCCGTCTCTGTGTTCATCAAGCCAAATTCCCAAGTTTTAGGTAATAATCTGTAGTTGAAAGTGCTGCCCTTTTCGATTTACTAATTTCATTGGCTGTAACTACTAAAACCAACTTCAGATCAGTCCATGACAACCATCTTAGAGTTTTTAATTGTGTTATAAGTGTGTATTAAATAGTTTGAAAATAAAATTTTTTTAAAAGTTTCCTCCTCATCTCCTCTGGTGAGTGGGGGGAAGAAAAGATGCATTTTCATAGCTGTTAACCTGCAGCAAGCAATCCATACATCACTGAAGTCTTATCCCTTGAGTAAATAATAGACAGGAGAATTTCTATTAAAACAGTACTATTATTTATTTGACCCAATAATTTTTTTCTAGGAATTTGTCCTCAGGGAATAGTCAGATTTAAAGACAAATATATATGGACAGGGATGTCCTTTATGACATTACAGTTAATTCTCATTACTCATGGTAGTTTTGTTCTATAAAGTCACTGCAAACACTGAATTAGCAAATACTGAACCGTTGCTCCTAGGGGAAATACATGGTTAGGTTCCTGCAAGCCTCTTTTCACATTTTCATCAACTGATCAGAACATATTATTGTTTTGTGTGTTTCTGTTTAAAGACGCTTTGTTGGGGAGAGGGATAAATTGGAAGATTGGGATTGACATATACATACTACTATATATAAAATAGGTAACTAATAAGGAACTACTGTATAGCACAGGGGACTCTACTCAATACTCTGTAATGGCCTCTATGGGAAAAGAATCTAAAAAAGAGTGGATATATGTATATGTATAACTGATTCACTTTGCTGTACACCTGAAACTAACACAACATTGTAAATCAACTATATTCCAATAAAAATTAAAAAGAAGAGTCCCTCCTCCTAAAGGAAAAAAAAAAAAAGATACCTTGTTTATATATATTGTTGACTCATTAACATTGAACCCACAGCCAACAGCACTATAACTCATGCCTGAACAAAGCTTATCTTATATAAGCTTATATAACACGTGTTTTTCCATAAGGCACATCACAGCCTTCTTGTGCTTAGGAACACTAGGCAGCACTACACTTGGGGGTCCTTTTAAACAGCAAAACCAACAACAAAATGCACAAGAATGCAAAAAAAAATGGCACTAAATAAACACATTTGCATACAGTATGAAAGGTGAAACAAGAAGGCAGAATGTCACCTTGTTCGACCTCAGCTGGGAACATGCGTGTCAGATAACTCAAATTTTTTCACCACTCTGCGCATATCCAAAATGACTGCAAGAGTGCCATGAGCGTTGATTTTAGTATTACAAATAAACTTCAGCAAGTAGGCAAATCCGCAAAGACAGAATACACTAATAATGAGGTTCAACTCTATAATACTGAAATTTTAGAAACCATGTAAATGCCCTCCACATAAACATGATTCAATATTACATGGTCATTAAAACCATGTTTTGAAGAGTATTGAATGATAATGAAAATATTCATGATATACTGTTCAGTGAAAACAGGCTAGATGAAAATCTACATGTATTTAAACTCAGTTTTGTTTGTGTGTGTATGTATAGTATTTCACTGATTTTTCTTTCTGTATACTTTTCTGTGTTAGAAATGTTCAACAATGAATATATATATATTAACCTTATAATACATAAATAAAAGGTTAGTAATAGGTATCTCCTGCTTTACAGTCCAAAGTGAAATGATAAAGGAAGATGGAGAGGAAAACCTGGGAAATCATGACAGCCACTTGGCACAGTCTGAATCACAATCCTCAAGCAGCTCTCCAGAAACCCACTGGGAAGAAGGCCAGGAAGTCATCCCAACTTTCTTTAGTACCATGAACACCAGGTATTCTGTACTCTCTAAACTCACTGACAGTTGGATACCAGCTTTCCTTCTGGAAAGTCAATCTTGGTGTTCCTTTCAGGGGATGGCGTATCCTAACAGAATAGAGAATGTGGCATACCAAGCGTCTGCTTTACTGTTCACCTTGCCTGAAGCAGTGGATAAGAAGGAATTGGATTGTGAGAGTATACTCTGTCAACAAGTTTTAGCTTGCTTTGGTGGATTATCTTTGGAAAGTGATTTTATTAGACTGTGTTATAATAGAAGAACAGTCACTGGGGCGTATTTGTGAGATGAAGCTAAATGATTTGACCTACAGAGGGGCAGCTGTTTTCATGACTGCCTCTGAACTGCAGAGCATGCTAATGTATTTTCAATCTTTCCTCCTCTGTATCACCAAATTGTTTAGCTTTAGTGACATTGAACTTCTGGAAGACAGTGGCATTCCCACAGAAGCATTCTTAGCATCATGTTATGCTGTGGTTCCAGTATTAGGTAAGATTGCTGGATTTGCCTTAAATTCATAGTCTCTAGATCTGATTCACTGCAGTTATTTTGTAGTAGAAATATGCTGAACTATGTGTACAGTGAGATGACCCTTCTTATCTACCTCTTCATATCACTAGCCACATATAGTTAAAACTGTGTGACCTTAAGCATTATTACATATTTCCATTTCATTTCTAATTATGATTAATATTGATCTTAGAGTTGTGTAATGAAAAAAGGGAATTCTGTTTTCTAGAAATCATACATAAGAGCAAAAGTGAAAGTAGTTGAGGAACAGATCTTCAAATCTGTTGATACTATGAAAAAACATTTTACCAGCTAAAACTTTTTTCAGATTAAAAAAATTATATATATAACTTTATTTAAGTTTAAATTACATTTACTTTTTATAGAGCCAGTAGTACCAGGAATTGCTAATGTGTTGAAATTTGCTATATAATCCATTTAACTCTGTATCTCTTTTTTAAATCAAGGTATATCTTGCATAGAACTTAACTGTTATAATTCAGTGAGTTTTGACAAATACATCTACCTATGTAATCCACACCTCTATCAAGACAGAGAATGTTTTCATCACCCCAGAATGTTCCCTATGCCAGTCAGTCCACAACCTGTCACCCAGCCCAAGGCAACCATACTGATTTCTGTCACCATAGATTAGTTTTGCGTGTTCTAAAGTTTCATATAAATGGAATCATGTTACGTCCTCTTGCATTATACTCTTGATATAATGTTTTCACCTTTGTTGTTACATGTATTAGTAGCTCATTGCTTTTTATTGCTTAATAGTATTCTATTAAGTGACTCTACCCCAGTTTGTTTATTCATTCTCCTACTGATAAACATTTGGGTAGTTTCTTGTTTGGGGCTATTATAAGTGAAATTGCTCTGAACGTTGTTGTGTCTGTGGGCACATGTTTTCATTTCTGAGTAAATACCTAGGGGTGGAATTGCTGATTCATAGGGTTTATACATGTAATTTCATAAAGAGTGGTTGTGCCGTTGTATACTTCCAATAGCAATATATGAGTATACTGGTTGCTTCACATCCTCACTAGCACTTGGTGGTGTCAGTATTTTTGGTTTCAGCCATTTCTGTGAGTGTTTGGTGGTATCTTGTGGCTTTAATCTGTATTTCTCTGATGACTAATGATGTTGAGCACTTTTTCATACGGTTATCGACCATTGCTATCTCTTCCATTGTGAAGTCTGTTCAAATCTTTAACCTATTTTTAACAGTTGGTTAATTTTCTTTTTATTATTGAATTGAAAGAGTTCTATGTATGTTCTGAATAACGTTTCATTGTAGACATACTCATTATGAATATTTTCCCCCAGACTATGACTTGTTCATTTCTTTTCTTAATGATTCCTTTTGAAGAGCAGTGTTTTTAACTTTCATTAAATCCAATTTATCTATGTTTTCTTCTTTTATAGTTAGTGCTTTCAGTATCCTAAAAAATCTTTGCTTATCCCCAAGGTCATGAAGATAGTTTTCTGTGTTGTCTTCTACACTTTTTATTTTTGATTTTAAGTTTACATGTGTGATCCATCTTGGAATCAGTTTTTTATGTGGTGTGAGGTAAGGGTTGAGATTCCTTCTTTTTTTTTTTTTTCCTTTATCTGGTTATTCAAGAACCATTTGTTGAAAAAGCATCTTTTTTCCCTTTTATATTACCTTGGTAGTGCTTTGAAAACCAGTTGACCCTGTAAGTGTGGGTCTATTTCTGGACTCTCTTTTGTTTCAACAATCTGTTGTTTTTCCTCATGGTAGTATTACAGTATCTTAATTACTGTGTAAGGCTTGAAATCAGATAATGTAAGTCTTCCAGTTTTGTTCTTCTTTTTCAAGATGTTTTGGCAATTCTAGGTCCTTTGCATGTCCATATAAATTTTAGCTTTTCAGTTTCTATTAAAAAGCCTGTTGGGATTTTGATTAGGATTACATTGAATCTGTGAACCAATTAGTAGGAAATTGACATCTTAAACAACATTGAGTCTTCTAATCCATGAATGTGCTGTATCTCTCATTTACTTAGGTCTTCTTTATTTTCACAATGTTTTGTATCGTGTAAAGGTCTTACACATCTTTTGTTAGGAATAAATTTTAGAATTTTATGTTTTTTTATGCTATTGTGAAAAGTATTTCATTTTCCAATTTTTTATTAATAGCATATAGATACAATTGACTTGTATATTGAGTTGTTTTTTACAATCATTAATGAGTTAATTTATAAAATGTATTTTCTTTGTTTATTGAAATTATCATGTTTTTTTCCTGTACTTAATGTAATAAATTACATTGTTTGGATGAATTTAAGCCGGCTATCTTGCTGTCTGTTTCTACCATCTTGCTACTTATTGTCTGTTTGTCTCATGTGTTCTTCCTTGTTTACTCCTTTCTTGATTTCTGCCCAGTTAATCAATTATTTTTTGTATTCTGTTTTATTTCCTCTTTTAGCTTTTTAGCTACCTATCTTTGTTCCTGCCTTTCTTTTGGATGAGTCGAGTATTTTTTAGAATTTTATTATATTTTCTCTTTTGGCTTTTTGGCTATACCCCTTTGTGTTACTTTTTTTAGTTGCTCTTATCCAACAAAAATATTCAGACTACATATATAATTTAAAATTTTCTGGTAGGCATATTAAAATTGTAAAGCAAAACAGATAAAACTAATTTTAATATTGTATTTTATCTAACTTGGTATATACAATATATCATCTGAACATGGAATCAATATAAAAGAATCATTAATGAGATATTTGGCATTCTTTTTTTGGTACTAAGTCTTTGAAATCTGGTATATATTTATACTTACGGCATATTTCAGTTTGGAATAGGTACATTGCAAGAGCTCAGTAGCCACACATCTACTGGCTACCGTATTGGACAGTGCAGCCCTAAGGATTACAGTGCGCATTCTAAACTTATAAGGTTATCCTCACCTGCCCTTAGGCCCTTATTATAGTTACTCACTTCAGAGCAGTGCAGTAGAAAAAAGCAATGACAGTGTGCCAGGGACCTTTGAAGCTTATGTTTAGAAAATGATTTAAAAGCAAAAAATAAAAGTTTGGCGGGGGGTGGGGGGGGCCTGTTAAATTCATTGCTACTATAAAAAATGTTTTCCACTTGAAAAAATTGCTTTTTCAAAGATGTTTTCAATCTTTTCTTCTAGACAAACTTGGCCCTACAGTGTTTGCTCCTGTTAAAATGGATCTAGTTGGAAATATTAAGGTGAATATACTGGCTTGTCTCTGTGGAGACTGTATATTTGGAGGGAGTAGTTGCATGAAATCTCATTCAGAAACAAATGATTGTTGAGTTTTATACTCGGGATGAAAAGTGTAGGCCAGCTGTAAGAACCTTTCTCAGAGGAAAAAATACTTTAAAAACAGTACTTTAAAACCCTCAAACTATTTAATTCTAGCTTAAGCCTAATAAGAATCCTCAAACAAATAAAACAGATTACTTGGAAAGCATAAGGAAGAAGGTAAGAGAGGCTTAATTCATTTTGATTTCTTAGAGGCCTGGTTGACAAACTTATGTCTCAACAGTAAACTGACTTGCTTGATAGCTTTAGCGCTTTTAACTTAGGTTATTTCCCTGCTTCTCCTGCAGAAAGTAAATCAGAAGTATATAACCAACAAAGAAGAGTTTACCACACTCCAGAAGATAGTGCTGCACGAAGTGGAGGCCGATGTAGCCCAGGTTAGGAACTCAGCTACAGAAGCCCTCCTGTGGCTGAAGAGGTGAGGCAGCTGGGGTGGGGCAGCAGTTGAAATCCAGCTTAGTTGAAACGTTACCCCCCCAAAAAAATTGTTATGCAAAAGAGGCTACTTCTGAGTGAAAGCTGTAACCCATGTATAGCCTTTTCTAGAAGGCCTGAAGAATAGAATATCAACTTTTTTTTGCCTCTGTCTTGCTAGTGATAAACATTGTTAATATTAATAGAATATATAAGATAGGAATCATAAAGGACAGTAAAGCTGATTGGTTTGTCTTTAAGTCAGTGGATCACAAACTGTAATGGCATCAGAATCACCTGGAGAGCTTATTAAAAAACGCAGATTGCTCCACCCAAAACCCAATTTCTGAGTCAGTAAGTCTGGAGTGGAGCTCCAGAATTTGCATTTCTAACCAGTTCCCAGGTGATGCTGAAGCTGCTGGTCCTGGGACCACATTTTGAAAACCACTGTGTAGGTATTTCAGATAAGAATCGTCTAGAGCAAGCTAAAGGGAAGTCACAGGGAGGAAACTTAGGAAGGGCTGCCATGTGACTTGACTTGTTTATTGCTATGCCCAAGACACTACTGAAAAAGAAGCTGATGTCTGCCATTTATTCATACCCATTCAACATAAATGAACTTTGAAAATAATATTTCTTCCTCTTTTTTGTTTTAGAGGTCTCAAATTTTTGAAGGGATTTTTGACAGAAGTGAAAAATGGAGAAAAGGACATCCAGACAGCCCTGAGTAAGTGTTATTTACATTTTGGTTGATCAATTGAATAAGATGTGGAATGGAGACCCCTGGAGGAGGAGATAGGGTGTGCTTTTCAAGATCTGATTTTGTTTTTTTTCTATTTCATTATTATTAATTGTTTGTTTCTTATATGCTTTGTTAAAAAAGAACTCATGAGATAGTGACCTGGTAATCTAGATCTAACTTATTAAAAATCAGTATATCTTAAAGAAGAGCTAAATTAATAGAGAGCCATCTTTTAATCTTAATAGGAAAACCTAATATTTTTAAGAAGTCAGTTCTTCCTAAATGAATCTTGAGATAACTGTATAGTTTTCTAAAATCCGTATCCAGAGAGAAGCTAGTTTTGGAGACCATAAAAGGGAGGGTGTGGGCAACCCTAGGAATTTGCTCTGAAGTGAGATGAAGGGCTGGTCATCATCTTGTATTCCTCAAGTACCCTACGTGCCCCATTTTTGTGGTGGTAGTTGAGACTCGGATGAAGGCCATGGTCAAAGGAGATCGTCCGTTATCTCCAGCATCTTAATGCAGTGACTGGAACATTGTAGGTACTTAATAAACATTGGGTGGGTGGGTGGGTGGATAGATGGATGGATCAACGCACCTATCGGACCACTTTTGGAAAACATTGAAGACTTGGAAGCATCCTCATAGTGCTACGAACAGACTGGCTAAACTCTCAATCTTGGTCTCTAGGAAATCCTTCCAGGATGGGCACTGAGGTGAGCAGGTGGGAGTGAGATTCCATATTACTTTGAAGCCCTGTATTATTATGATGTAGAGAAGCACATGGTCAGGCTCTAGGCAGTCATGATTATAAATAATGAAATGAATGAATTAGATGCTTCTGCTGGGGAGGAGGAGCCAGTGTTCACACAGCATTTTATCAGTGTCGGGGTGAGTTCTTCCTTTTGTTAGTCCTCCCTTTGGGTCATGAGTCTTGAGGGATCCTGCCCCTGTGTGATTTTCCCAGGCCTCCCTGTATAGAAATTTGCTGATGTGCCATGAAACAATAAAAGCTGATATTTCTGTAACACTGTATAAAAAATTTAGACAACCTAGTCCTCACATCAATCCATTTTTACAGGTTAGGTAACTGAAATTCTGAAAGATTAAAAGACACACTAAGACCACAAAGGATCTGAAGCAGGGTCATTTTGGGATCCCCAGCTCTAAGGTCCTCATTTCTCCCACAGAAGGTCTTCTCCACCATCCCTGAGCTACCTGCATTTTGGGGTTTCTCATACATCCTTGAGTTTCCAGGACTGTCTCAGTTATATCCTCCCCTAAGTGTCCTGATTTCAGTACTAAAAATATATTCACCATGACTATTAGGACTCCCTAACCAGTATCTATCAAACTTGATGACTTTGTGGAGTGATTAAGATCATGGGCTTTCTGGATAGTGTTGTGCCCTTAGGCAATTTTTTTACTTAGCCTTTCTGTGCCTCAATTTCCTCATCTGTAAAATGGGAATGATGATTTGATTTCCCTAATAAGATTGTTGTAAGATTAAGTAGGTTTATGCATGTGAAAAGATTAGAAATTTGGTACATAATAAGCACTTAATAGAGGTTAGCTTCTATTGTTGTTTATATTCTCATCATCATGACACGTAAAAAGTTGATAACCTACCAGAAAATGGGACTTATTTGTCCCAAATCACAAATGGAAAGTTACCAAGCTCAGTTGCCAAGCCTGAAATTTCTCTCCAGACTGACTTCTTAGTATGGAAGTTTCACACTGGGAGGAAGACTCCACCACCTGCAGGAAATGCAGAAGATATGGGATTCAGCACTGTGTGCGTGGTGGACTCCACATGTCACAGGATGCTACTGCTTTCAGATGGCTGGCTGTGTGAGGGCAAGTGGGGGATGCTAATCTCATTACCCCTCTGCTGGAGCTGGGATGGAGGAGAACGCAGCTGCTTACCGGACACAGCAAGTGAAAAGAAAAGCTTTGCCCCTTGGAGGTGGAGAGACAGTTGAGGATATACCCTTTCTGCCCTGCCCCCATCCCTAATTCTGCCCCCTTTCCTCCCCTATCTTTTACTTGATTTGAAAGCTGGGCCTAGAGATGTTGACTTTATGAAGAGAGAGGAGACTTGAAGGGTAAATGCTGCTTCAAAACTGAAATAATCACAGCCAATCTCAGCTTTTCCTTCCCTTTCTTCCCCGCTGGACTGTTTTCAGTGGAAAGGAAAAGGGACCATAAATTTGAGATTTTCATCCTGATGCTCAGGATTATTTCAGAGGTTTTCATGATTTAAATCATCTCTGCTTATAGGGATCCCTAGTTTCCTGCTGCTGTTCAGTGTGGAGAGAGAAAGCTCCCCTAACCAGTCCCCTTCCCTCTAAACACAGGCACAACAAGTTCTGTGCAAACAAATCAGAGATTTATGAGAAATGTTTACACATTAACTATTCAGAACCCATAGGCTGCTTGTTGCCTATTTCTTCTGGATTGCTGACTTCTTTTTTCTCATTTTGAAATCACAGGCTTTATAAGCAGAACTGATATCTTGTCTGAAATGAGATAGTTTGGGTATGTAAGTAAAAGAGTGGGTATGTGCAATTTATATGCCACATATAGGCAAATTAGCTTGCATTTTTTATTATAAAATTGAATTTGAGTTATTGTAATAACAGCTACCATTTATAGAGCACCCAGTGTTGGCATAACACTAGGTTCTCCATAAACATTTTATTTAATCTTCTGAGTACTCCCCTTTTACAGCAAGTAAACTGAGGTTTAGAGAGGATAAGTACTTTCCCTAGGGTCTCAGATCTAGATCAGTGGTTCTCAAAGTGGTCCAAGGACAGCAGCATCTTCATCACCTGGAGACTTATTAGAAAGGCAGACTACTGGGTCCCACCTGACACCTGCTGACTCAGAAACTCCCGAGGTGGGACCCAGCAATGCGTGTGTTCACAAGTCATGCAAGTGATTCTAATCCATGCTCAAGTTTGAGACCCGTTCATCTCGAGCTGGGATGTTGAAGCTCACCTGTCACTAGGCTACATTTGGTTATTTGGGAATTTTGACTGCATCTAAGTAATTATTAAATAAGCAGGAATAAAAGTACTGAAATTAGTTACCCATAGCATCAGTTACTTTTGCCTCCTTTTCATGATAATTGGCTGGTTACCCAATCGCTGAAAACTTTTCCTAACCTAGGAAAAGCAAGACAATTAGTAGGGATAAATTAAGGATAAACCTTGGATGACACTCCCAAATTTGAAAACACTGCTTAAGAAAGGTTTTGAGGTAACTGCTCATAATTTTGGATAGTCTTAGTGGCTTTGAAAATGGGAGATGATATGTAACAGTCCTAAATGACACAATGGAAGCCTTGACATCTATTAACTCTCTGGAAAATGCATGTATAGTCATTGTATTGCTGCAGTTCTGTGACCTAGAATGAGTTGTCAGCAATTGGAAGGAGGCCTTGGGCTTTACACTGCCCCCTTTTGCATTTGAGCCATCACTTGAATTCCCCATAATGATGATCAGAGTGGAATATTTTGGGTGGTCTCATGCCAAGAGCTGCTCTGAACTCTAGTGTCCTCTGGCATTCTCTAGAGATCACTCTAAGGAAAGAGTTGGGTACACAAGGCAAATGTGTTTAATGGTCCACCCTGTAGCTGAGCCCCTCCATTCACAGATGCCACATCAAGAAGAGGCTTTGGAAAGCATCTTTGTAAGTGAAAGGAAGAAAAGTTGCTCTGCCATTTCATGCACCATTGTACTAAATATTATGTGTTCTGCACTATTCCCTCAGTAGGATAGCATATTGCCACATCCCTCACATCTGAATGATTCCATAAATGTCGGGTAAACATTAACCTAACCAAGATCTCTAGCACAGAATAGGAGAAAAAAAATGTAGAGGAGGCTACTTATGCATTTAATATGAAAGGCTTTCACAAACAAGGAGAGCTATATGAGAGAGATGAAGTTAGAACTCATAATCAGATATTTGACATCAAATCATAACTTGACTAATTATTCTGAAAGTATCGGGGAATGTGAATCAAGTCATGCCCTTTCCAGAACTATTAACAGCATGTGCTTCTAATGGCAGAATTGGCTTACAGTACAAGTTTCCATCTCGATGGTGCCTGAAGGTAACAAAGGATATCTCTGGGTACTTGTTCCATCTCTGTCAACGGGTTATTGAGTTGGCTTTTCTCCATACAATTCATTTTGCCCAAAGCTTAGTCACTGTAAAGAATTTGGGGGTACTTTCCTAGTAGTAGGTTTTTTGAATTATATCAAATATTTATCATTTGACCAAATATGTAAATACAATACCATCTACTACCTCATGACCCCATTACTTCCAGAGAAGATCTTCATCCAGAATTTGTAGTTTATCATTATATAATGAATGTTTTTATACTTTTACTCTATATTTATGTGTCCACAAACAGTGTCTAGTAATGTATTGCATGTTTTAAACTCATGTACATGGTGCCACGTTATACACATTCTTCCTTTTTCTCTCGGTATTTTCACATTTATTCACTGCTTATTCACTTTCAAACCTTTCTTTGTTCGTGATTCTTGCCTAAGGACTTCCTAGTTTAGCTCATTTGCAGAACTGAGATGATTGTCACTTCCTGAGCTCAGTGAATGATTGATTTCACCTTTTCTGGCTTTGCTTGTCTACTTCTCAAGCTGTCTCCTAAAGCTTAGATTTGCATTTCTCCTTTGCCCTCTCTACAACCCAAAGTAACTTTGCGAATTCTCACCAATTATAGATTTACAATAGAGAAACACTCTCATATATTCTGTTCCTGGACAGAATAGCTATCCACCAACAGTAATGGGAAGGTAGTTCTTGTTCAGATGCTATGATAGGTTGAGGCATAATATCTAAATACCTCATGGAAAGTTTTTGACTAACCATTAAAGAAATCAAATCTGCATTTTTATAAATAGAATAAGGTTCCAATTTTTTCAAGATATGGCTGGGAAAAGGCACATTTTTCATTTTCATTATTTTGTTTTATCACAGAGAATAAACATTAGTTTTGTCAAAATGGTTTAATGTGACAAGAATGCCCCAAGTTCTCATTGCTTTTAGCTTTGTGACCTTGGGCAGGTAACTATCTCTCTGGGTCTTCTGTATTTTCATCTGTAAGAGGAAGAGAATTGGGCAAGGTGATTGTCAACGCTTCCTACTTAGAAATTTTGACTCAGTTTCTAAGGAACTGACACATTTCAGAGAACTGGGAGAAGGGAATCATTTATGTCTTTCAGAGGCCAAAAATACTTCCAGATTATAGAACATGCATTATGATAATGAATGGGTATTATAGTGAAGATTAATGTATTTCATTATCTAATCTTCTCTAGGTAACCAAAATAGGTCAATGCTTAGACTTCATCCTAATTTAATGCAGCCTCACATGGCAGGGATATTTGCAGCCCTAGAAGTCAGCTAAAGACTTGGGGCAAGTCTTTTTCTTTTATGAGTTTTATTTTATTTGTTGGTTTTCAATTGCAGAGGTGGTCTTCCTAGGCCTGGGTCAGGACCTAGCCTAAATTCTCTGCCTCCCTCTTCTCCCATTAGACTTACTTGGCCCACATTTTGCCCAGTGGGTCTCTTCTCTGGCAAGATGCAGGCACAGCAAGGAACAACTGCCTTCTCTAGAAGGGCTGGGGGGAGACACAGATCGTGGTGCTGTACAAACACTCTCTCTTCCTTAGACCAGGCTGCCCCTCTTACTTGGACTCACAGCATCCTTGTTTTCTTGCTGTCCCATAGAAGGGAGCATGGAGAAGGGTTTCTGGGCTTTTCTGAGTGGTTGACTTCACAGGCAAAGTGTAGGAAAGGTATAAGGTCCCTGAGGTTGGAGTAGCACTGGACCCAGAGCCCTTATAAGCAGGCAGTTTGTCTGCCAGATGAACTCTGGAGCCGAAGGCTCAGGGACCAGGACAGCGGTCAGCTGCGTTTGCTGCATACCGTAAAGAAATACTCATCTCCTTTTACTTCCCTACCACAATTCCAAATCAGAATGATCATGACTGTTAGTGGAAGAAAATAATACTATCTGTATAGGAAAAAAGACTTAAGAGAATATACCTCCAGAATGCCCTCTGTGGTTACCTCTGGGAGGCATGATTATAGGTTTCTTTAGTTCTTCCCTTTTTGCATTTTCCATATTTTTAACAATGAGCATGTATTATTTGTGAAATCAGAAAAAAAGCAGTAAGTGTTATTTTAAACTACGACTGTGCCTCAGGCGGGAAGTTCAGAATCCTTGACACGGCATAAAAAAGGTCCTCACAGTTTGGCCCCAGCCCCAGTGATCTGCAGCCGTAGTGGACTGTTCCCCCTTCATGCCACCATCTCTCACAACTCCATGTAGCTTTCTCTGTCTGCAGCCCCAGGTGCCACCCTACTGTCTGCCCTACCCAGCCTTTGAGACTCCTTTGGAGAATTCTTTCTGTCCACTTGCTCCCAGGCTGGATTCATCTCTCTTTCTTTTCCTGTAGCACTGGATAGAGATCTCTGTTATAGCAGTTGGCAATTTGCATAGCAATGATTTGTTAAAGGCTGGCTCTCTTATAAATCCATGAACTTCCTGAGGGCAAGGGACTGAGTTTAAATCACCCAGTGATCCCTGCTGCCTTGCACTTAGTAAGGGGCAGTGGTAGACTCGCACTAAATTCTTGTTGAATGGAGCAGCTGTTCCATCACAGATGTCTACGAGCAGATTGTAATGGCACTAAATTTCATCTACTGATTTTTAATGGCATTTAATACCTTACATGGATTAGGATCACAAGAAAGAAAGTGTTCCCAGTATACCTCTGTGACTCATCTCAGGATGTTTTCCATGGACCTGTACACCTTCTTACCAGCCCAGATGGCTCCTTAGACGGTTAGAAGAAAGTTGACTGTCTTGCTGATTTACCACAGAGGCTGTGCCTAGTATTTCCTGCCCGTCTGCACCTATATGCTTTGTGTGCTAGCAACCCTTTCTTTGCTAAGGTCTTAGATACCATCCAAAATGTCCCTGAAAACATCTGTCCCCTTAGAGAATCAGATAGGTTTTAAGTGTGGCTTACATTGAAGACTTGTATCTTTGACACTGTCCTAGCCTACAGACTGTTCTCCTAAGAAAAAGATTGAATTTAATATTGAGTTCTCCTTTAGGCTATTTCTAAGAGTCCTTTCTGCACTTGAATTTATTGATTTTTATCATTTTTGCTTTGGCTTCACCACACTGGATGCTGGCATTTCAACCCATTCCTAAAACTTTAGATAGCCAGCAAAATCTGCTGTTAGAATTCAGACGTACAGTCTTCTTTTATACAAAATATAATGTATTTTATGCAAACCTGAATTATGTAAAATTGATACGTGGTATGCTAAAAGTATTAATAAAGCCTCACCCAAATTTTAAAAATAGAAATTGACAAGAATTACATCATTTCAAAGCTAGAGAGCTTGAATAAATAGTAAACTGTGTTCAAGCTACAGCCACATGGCAGTGCTGTTTTGCCCAGTAAAATGCAGATACCTGATGTTCTTTGGCAGTATTCTGTGAACCGCACTGCTTTTTACTGCATAGGAGCTTGTGGTTGTGGTTTTGGTGTCTTTTTTTTGTTATTTTAACATCTGCTCTTGTTATAATTTAAAATGTCATTATATCCTATTACAGTGTCGCCCAAGCATTGATTAAATGGTTGATGGTGGTGCTTGTACTAGTGTTGAAACTAGCCCATGAAAATAAATAAATTTGGAATAAAATTTAGATGTGGTAAAACATGATAAAGAAGGTCAAACAACCCCCATGATACTCTGTGCTGTAATTTAGGAGTTGAGGGCTCTGTAGACCACTGGAGATGATGCTGACAAAATAAAATGGAGCATTGAAATAAAAATGCACTGTGGTGAGGTAGAGCTGTGCCCTTCTGAGAGCGCATTTATTCCTGTGGAAAAATCAGTTTTGAATTTTGCATATATTGAATTATTCAAAGCCTTCAGGAACACATCCCTTGCATAAAATGCAGTCATCTTGTTCTTGAGATTTTTGGGGGGTAATTAAAATTATTATATAGCAGTTTTTAAATCTCCTTTTAAAAAACTCATTGGGACAAAAATAATAGGTTTTTATCTTTAAAGTCTAGAGTGTGAATGACTTCTATCAATAGGCCTCAGCAATTACTTTATATCTACCTTAATAACTTCAAGCTGTTCTTTCCGTAATAGTTTTAAAGGTTTCTAGCTTTTAAACTGTATATCCAGGGTCATAGGGACATCTAGGACAAGCATTTGACATCCCAGAATAGAATGTTAGAATTGAAGAGAACCTTGGAGGTCACTTTACAGAGGGGGAAACAGATGGTTAGAGAGATCAGCTAAGGGACTGGCTCAGGATCACACAACATTTCAAAGAACTGCATTTTTATATCTTTATAGTGTATTTTAAATTGTATTTGGTCTCTATATTACAATATCTTTTCCTCCCTCTTTACTTCCTTCTATGTATTGAATTTTCCAACCATGATAATAAGCTGAAGTTCAGATATGACACAGGGTAAGAGTGGAAATACCAATTTTTCTTTAAAAAAAAATCTCTGTAGGCTTTTTTCCTACTCAAGACTTTTGGGGTACATAATCTCATAATTCAGCTTTTTTTATCAGTTTCTAATACCAATAGGAATGTGCTACTACATACATTAGAAAGGACATGATACAAATAGCACATCAAATTCTGATGAAATTGTTCCTCATGGAGTTTTTCTTCTTTTCAAGATAATGCATATGGTAAAACATTACGGCAACACCATGGCTGGGTAGTTCGAGGGGTTTTTGCGGTAAGTAATCCTTCTGCCTCCTAATGTTCTGATGGTCACAGCAAGGTGTTTTGTTTTGCTTTGTGTGTGTGGTGTTTCTGTTTGTTTTTGAGAATAAGAACAAAATATTGCTTATTTCATTTAAGTCTATAGGTCTTTGTTGTGTGGAAATGTTGGCAATAAAAAGTAAGAAAAGACTATTAGAATGTGCTTCACCTTATCTAGTTCCAGTGACCCTGAGAAGATTTGTCTCAAAACTGGTTGCCTTCTGATGCGGTAGTAAAGAGTGTCAGTGTAGAGATAAGCAGGAAGCTGTCAAATGCTCACCATTGAGGGGAAACCAGTGGTGGTTTCAAGCCCATAGCTCCCTCTGCTGCCTGTTAAAGTCAATCCTGTTAATTCTCAGATTTTAGTCAGTTTTTTTCCCCCTAAATTGAATTTTGTCTTGAATATTAACTGACCTGGGTTGCCAGTGGCTAGGAGTAGATATCTCTTCTTACCCAGTTATTTTCTTTATGGAGGTGTTTGTATTCATATGTTTTGGCTCCTGTTAGCTACCGCTCCTTCCTTCCTTGCATGACCTAGGAAGAACACGCACCTGAGGATCATAGTCCCCTGGACAAATCACTTAGCCTGCTTTGTAAAATAGAAGGAGAAGATGGCCCCTTTATGTCAGCAGTAATACTCTGTTATTCTCCCATCTGGGGAGAGGTCAGCCTTAGTCAGGTGCGGCCATGAAAAGGCGGAGTCTCATGTAGTGGTACAGTAGGAAATGTCATAGAATATGAGTGTTGTTTGGAAGGTCGGGGGATTAAAAATAGCCTTGCAGATGATGGTCTTTTACTAATTTAAAGCATGGGAGACATCATTTGCCTAAGGTAAGAACTGTTCAGGTCATGATTTACTAGGAGGCAGGTAAAGAAAATGGGAAGAATTTACCGTGGAAGAAATCAAATTTTAGTGAAAATGAAACATTTTTGAAAGCATAGAGATGACTAGCTCTATGTCCTGCTGTTCATTGGAATAGGAGCCAGACCAGTTGCAGCCACAGACTGCTCACACTTACCTTCAGTGCATGTTTAATAACATAATAATAGTTACCATTTGGCTGTTGGACACTTACTGTGTATCAGGCACTGTGCCAGGTACTTCTGTGTTCATTATCTTTGGTAATCCTCAGGATTAACTCCCAGTATTTTACAAGTTCGGAACTGTTTGTTCCCGTCCCAGAGTGAGGCAGTGGCAGAGTCCAGGGCTAAACCCAGACCTGCTGTCTCCAAGGCCGGTGCTCATCCCACCCATCACAGCTCTCCACAGTGAAGACAGAATAACTGAGAAACTGCGAGTGAGAAATTAGGCAAAGGATGCTGCTGCATTCATCAGTCTCCCTGAGTAAATACTGTGATTGCCTGCAGGTGCCTGACACCTGAGTTCCCTTGGTGAGGTGACAAAGCATAAAAGCACTGAGCTGCACCGTTTATAAGAAACATAAATGTGGTTTGGGTTTTTTTTTTTTTTTCAGTATAGAGGGCAGAGTTTAATCCTGAAATATTATTGATGATCTGAGATGTTGCCAACAAGAATGAAGCTATAGCACAAAATTTATCATAAGCATGAGTCTTTAAAAGAACATTTTAACTTACAGGATTTTTCCCAATATATAGTAATTTAGACTCATTGTAAAAAAAATTTTTTTTTAATTATGGAAGAATAGAAAGGGGAAAAATTAAAATTGTCCATAATCTCACCACTCTATAACAGGGATTTTTAACATTTTTGTGTTTTACCTTCTTAGCTCTTATTTTCATATATTTTTACATATTCTTTTCAATATTGTTCTATTTCATTTCATATATTTATATAAATGTCTACTTATACTTATATTTTTATATTTACATGTTTATTTTATGTGTATAATTATCTTTATTTTGTATACCTACTCTGTATATGCATATAAATTTTTTTGACATTTAGCTGGTTGTATAATTTTGTATTCTTCTTCTCCACTTTTTAATTTTTTATATTTTCTAGTTTTATTGAGAAATAATTGACATACAGTACTGTATGTTTAAGGTGCACAGCATGATGGTTTGATTTACATGTATTGTGAAATGATTACCACAATAGCTTCAGCTAACATCCATCTTCTCATATAGATACAATTTAAAAAAAAGAAAGGAAAATATTTTTCTCCTTGTGATGGGAACTCTTAGAATTTACTCTTGGAACAAGTTTGCTGTGTATCCAACAGCAGTGTTAGCCATAGTCTTCCCCACTTATTTTTAGGGACTGCATAATATTTCCCGAGTATGGAGGTACCATAATTTATTTGCCCAAATCTCTGTGTTGGAAATTTCAGCTGCTTCTAAGTTTGTTTTTACAGACAGAACAGCATTTTATGCATTTTTTATGCATGTTTTTATGCATTTTTGACTAAAACTGTTATTTCCTCAAAATAGGTTCCTAGAAGTAGAATTGCTCTGTCTAATACCGAGAAACTACAGCCACAACTTAGAATTGGAGCACTTACCATGCACTAGATGTTGTTTTAAGTGCTTCACTTACATAAAGTTATTAATCTCATAACTCTAAGGTAGGTTCTCTTATTTTCCCTGCTCATAGACAAAGAAACCTGAAACACATAGAGGTGAGGTAATACACCCAAAGTTATAGAGTAAGAACATTTTGAAGACTTGATATTATTGCCAATAGTTTTTAAAGTTGCTGGTTTTTAAGAAAATAGATTATGTTGAGCATTTGGCAACAGCCTTATCAGTAGAGGAGCTACCTTTCAGTCTCTCTCCTGTTATTCTCTAAGTCATCCCTACTTTGGAAAGTTTATTGAGTTTTCTAATGTGCTAATTAAAATTATCAGGGGCAGATTCATTTAACTAATCCTGGTTGCTCAGGGAAATGGCTTTTATGCTCAAGGAATTTGACTCATTTACCAGACAAATAGTGAACGTTTATCTTCAGACAGTTACTGTCTGTGGAACTGATGCCCAGTCTAGGCTCTGCCTCTTTCTGTGGCTCCCTGTTTTGGCTTCATCTTCAGTTGAGTTCTGTCATTGTTTCCCAAATAGACCCGGCTGCACCACAGTCCACTAGGAGCCTTTGAGAAATCTGTAGTCCTGGGTTCCACTCTGGAGAAACTTTAAAAATTTTTTATTTTACTTAAATATATGTACATAGAGTTTTGTTTTGTTTTTTATCACAGAGTCCAAAAAGGTTATAACAAAAAATAGCAGTTTGTTCCATACTTCTCAGACTCACTAAAAGAGGCTGCCACTTTCAACTGCTTTGACCATTTCTTCCAATACCTCCATAATTCTAAAACTATTTACTGTTCTTTGTGGCCTTATCAATTTTAATTACTGTTGATTTCTGTTATAGATTAGAAATTAGCTCTCTTAGACCTTACTGTCACTACCTCACCTCCCGTGCCTCCACCTTCCCTATATAATTATATCACAAGGTAACATGATGATGATGAGCCAAAATTCTATGACTTTTTTCATTCTTTCTTACATGAGTTTTACATTTTTCCCTGTACCATTGGATTTCTCAGATCACCATCATTCTGAACTCACGAATGTATCAGATTATCTGTATTTTTTTTTTCTTGGAGTGTGCCCTTCCAGAACTTTCTAAACTCTTCTTCCAGTCTAAATTGTCGTACTGCTATTGCCCTAGGACTTTTCTTCACAGGTTTTCTTATAAGGCATCCCCACCTCATCCTAATTCCATTTCCCAAGTCCTATGACTTCCTATTTCTTGTTCCAACCCCTTTTTTTGATGGTATGCAAACTCTAGTAGCTTCCTAAGAAAGGGTACAAGGGAGCTAAATTTTTGAGTTCCTGAAACTATCTTTATTCTGCCCCTTTTTCCTAGAGTGTTGCTTTGGCTGGTTTAGAATTCTAAGTTAATAGTAATTTTCTCTCAGTACTTTGAAGACATTCCTCCGATGTCCTCCAGCTTCCAATGTTACTATTGTAAAATCTAATGTGCTACTCTGTATAAACTGTTCCTCACCTCCTTCTAGATGCTTTTAGGATCTGTTCTTTGTGCCCACATTCTAAAATTTCACCGTGTTCTCCTTTTGGTCTTTATCATTCATTCTGCTGAGCACTTGGATAGGTGTTTAAATCTGGAGACTCATATCCTTCAATTCTGGGAGATTTTCTCACATTATATTTTTGGACGGTTGCCTTCCCTTCATTCTCTGCTCTCCCTGTACCCCTATCATTATTTGAGTATTTATTATGTGCCAGGCAGTGGAATAAACACATCCTACATGTCCCATTAATCCCTCAAATAAGGAAAGTGCTATCAGTCATCTTCTATAGATGAGGAAACTGAGGTTCTAGGAGTTTAATCACCTTACTTAAATTCCTCAAGATAATATGTAAAAGATTGGGGATTCAAGTCCAGGTCTCCTCACCCACACCTGTGCTTTAACCACTGCATAATGCCAGTCACTTTCAGTTGCAAAAAAGGAGAGGGTTGATTCTCAAAAGACTTTAAATATAAGGAAGCTCAAGAAAGCAACTGCAGAATGATTATTCAAGATTCCAAAAAGTCTCCAGAGAACTCAGCAGAGCCAAACCAGTAGGTGCCAGATAGCAGATTTTAGCAAGCTTAGGGAACAGTTGGCCTGCAAAGGGAGGGGAGCTATAAGGAGCTTAGGAAATCTTACATCAGGGAAGCAGTGTGGTTGGAGGTGTAGTTGAAAAAGCATAGAGACGATTCTAAGTTCAGATCCTGGCCCTGGCGCTCACTAGCTGTGTGATGTCTATCTGTCAAATAGGAATGTAAATTGTACAGGGTTCTTACAAAGATTAACTGGGATAAAATACGTTAAAGCGTCAGTGTACAAGCAGACAACAAATGTTAACCCCCTTCCTTTTTAGAAAATATTCAAGACTACAAAGGAAATATCCATGTAGGGGGAAATAGGAGACATGCAAAGAAAGTACGTGGAGATGAGATACAAATAGGATGGTGAGACGCCCTGCCAGGCTGGCCATGTGCCGACAAAGACTATGGTAGCAGCATGCGTGCAGGTCAACCTGAGCACTCAACCGGAAGAGGCTGGATCACTGTGAATGAGAAAGGAGCTTTCCTCAAACTGTTTTTCTCTCAGCATTCCCTGACTTGATGGGATTATGCATCCTCAAGATGGCCCAAGAACATACTTGCTTCTTCTAGCCTTAAAGTGATTTGGTGCTTGAAACATAATTTTAGAGTCCATGAACTGAAAGGGTGTATGCCTTTTTTTTTTCACTCTTGCTCCCCTCAGCTCTGTATGTGTGTGAATGTGTGTGCACGCATGCGCTTGTGCATGAGTATAATGTGCAAGAGAGCAAGCCGTGGTGCAGCTTCTCATGGGCAATTCTTTTGCAGTTAGCTCTGAGGGCAGCTCCATCCTATGAAGATTTTGTGGCTGCATTAACCATTAAGGAAGGCGACCACCAGAAAGCAGCTTTCAGTGTTGGGATGCAGAGGGACCTCAGCCTTTACCTCCCCGCCATGGAAAAGCAGCTGGCGATACTGGACACTTTATATGAGGTCCACGGACTGGAGTCTGACGAGGTGGTATGATGTCTGCAGGGCAGCGCCGCCTCCTAACTTCAGGGAATAAAGTTCGCTAAAGTGTTTCGTTGCCCTGCTTAATTTCCAGCAGCAGCTTCAGTCCTCTCCAGTCCCTTACTTGGGGGGATGGAGAGGAGGAGGCAAAGCCTAGTGCTTTTATGTATAATTTTTAAAATGCATATATGTTTTGTGTGTTTGTTTAAAAATCAAGGTGCTATATATTCAGTTCAAAGGGCCTCCTGGAAACCAAGTCATAGCTGTTACACAGACGTGAACGGCGAGTTATAAGAGCAGATTTGACGAATGAATTTGTTAGTATTGTGTTTTGCTTTTAGTTTTAATGGGCCACCCAAACCCAAGCTGAAATTGAGCAATTTCTTTATCAAGGACTGTAACTCATAGCCAGTGTTTCAATCAATTTAGAATTAGACTAAAAATTTAGAGGGAGCTCAGCCCCTTTGTTGAAGCTATTGAAATGTAGAGTTCGCTATTCCTAGACGTTCTGCAAAGAATCCTCTTCTCTGTGGCTCTGTGGGCCAGGAGAGCCTGTGTAGTCAGCGTGTCCGGGGCGTTGGTGTGACCAAGCAGTGCCATCCCTGTTTATGGGCCAGGAGACTGGCTCTGAAGAGATGAGTGGTGTGTCCTAGCCCCGAGCTGGAGGACAGTATGGGAGGGGTGGGACAGGTCATCTGAGGTGACCCCGTGCAGTGCACACCCTTTGCCAGCCTGCTTTCTCGGCATCATCTCAGTTGGACATCACAGCAAAACCGTGACATTCAGGGATTATTATTAAACTTCAAAAGGAAGGTTTAAAGGTCGAGGGATTTGCTCAGTCACACAGCCACTAAATAGAAGAACCATGTGATTTCCATGTGTGATCTGGACCACCTCTGCATCAAAATCACATGGAGTGCTTGTTTGAAAAGCAAATTCCCAGGCCTTACCTTGACCTGAAGAACCAGAATTGTGGGATTGGGACTCAGGATAATAAACCTTGAATTTGAATAAACTTTCCAAGTTATTCTTGTGCACACAGGGTTGAAGAGCTACGAGATTAAATTCTAGTTTACAGAATTCCCAGTCTTCTGCATGAACTAAATGATGTGTCCTTTTTTTCAAAGAGGAAGAGGCTATCGTTGAAATGAAGTAGTTAAAGGGAGAGTGAGAAGTGGAGCAAGTTTACTCAGCAGGTTTCTTAATTGAGCCAGCAGGCCTTCAGGGACCACGGTTCTGAATGTGCTCTCTGATCAATCTTGGCTTTATCACCAATGGTGCAGAGTAAGCTAAATGCAGCTGCTTATCTATCTTAAAAGCTCTGGGACTGTGTCACAGTTTAAAGGTGGGATTTAAGCCTTTCACAAAACAACCTTGTGTAGGCGTTCTCCTGAAGAGTGTGACGCCAGGACTGTGGCCCCAGTCTCTCAGCAGGCCAGGCTGCCAAGCGGGGGGTGGGGGGAGAGGCCATGGGTGCCTTCCCTGTCAGGGGCTACTCGCTTAAAGTAGCTGGAAGGGAAGTTCCCCAGGTAGAAGGTGAGTTCCTTTGAGGGGCACAGGTGATGCTGTCCCGAGGGTAAAGAGAACTCTCTCCTTAGATGAGAGGTTAATGTACGGAGGGGTATTGATTTTTTTTGTCTGTGTTTAAACAAATGGGCATTTGTGTAGCTCAAATTAACGAAGCAGATACTGTGTGCTCAGTAAGGACTTCTGGAAAATGCTTAAACTTTAGAAAAACAACATCAAATATTTTAAGGCTAGGGAGAAAAAGGGTGCTAAAGTGATGTTGATTCTTTTGTATCTTAGCGCTTGCTGTTAGCAGCTGCTAAGATGTGTGTGTTGTCTTCTCCCATTCCCACGAGTAATTAGTGCGGACCTCCATCTCTGGCTAGTGTGAACATGATGGCAGGACTAGGGGATAATTTAGACTTCCTGCCCTTACGGAGCCTCCTAAAAGGGAAAAAGAAAAAGCCACCAGCCTTTGCTTTTCCTTGAATGAATGCACATTAGACATTGCGCCATTGGGTGGGGATGCTACCAGGAGATTGTAAGTGTTGTGAAGCATGACCGTTCAGAGCAAATGCTGGTGCTCCTCGTCACCTCAGGAGATCTGGTGTGGTCTCTGGGAGAGAGGTGGGCACACTGAAAATACCTCAGATTTTCCACCGAGGCTTTGAATACACACAAAAAGAAAGCTGCTCAGCATGGCCATTTCGCGTTTCTATAGGTACTGCCTTGGTGTATATGACCCAGTTTTCTGGGAAAGAAGGGTTTCATATTATCCGGGATCTTTGAGAACCCAGATCAGAGTAACTTGACTAACTTGAATAAGTTGCATTACCTACTCAACACTTTTCCAACCCTACAGAAAGGGGGTAATGTTTTTTGATAGGTATTTTCCTCACTGGAGCATGCTAAGTTTACCTAAGATGCGTAAAGCTCTGGGAATTGAACTTCATATTAGATGACAAATTCAACTTGACCTGACGCTTGGCACAGTCAGAGCTTCCTCCTGAACCTGCAGTATTTGCTTCTCCATTTTATTTAAAGGCATAATGTGTGCTAATTGGCATTTACTATCTAAGACGAGGACAAAGAGAAAAGATAAGGCTTTCTCTCCATCATCCTCTAAGATTCCTGGGACCTCTAAGCTTTCTTTCTCTGACAATGAGAGGAGATGGGAAAACGCTAGTATGTTTGTTGGTTGCTCAAACGTTTTTAGGATTCCCTTTCTAGAGTAACCTTTAGAGAGATCCTGAAGGAAAAGAAAAGGTAATGTGTCTTCTAAGTATCATTAGAAGCTAATAAGTAGCATTTGGACGACCTCTTATAAGGCACTTCCATACACATAATTTCATCATGTCTGCACTTCTCCCCACAGCAGAAGCCAGCCCTTACACTTAGGAGGGATTAATGTATATTTGTCTAACTGAACAAAATCCTTTCAATGATGGCAAATTTTTTTTGTGCTTGAAAGCAGATTTGATTCATTATAGCTAATCTTGACAAAAATGTTAAGTTAGAGGGATACCTTTTGGGGAAGAACCAACTTGTGACTATGAGGTAGAGATGATTTTCTCATCACCTCTTGATCCAGCTCCTCAGGTAGTTAGTTCTAGAAGTGGGGCTCTTGGAATGTTGAGCACATCAGTCCCCAGGGAATTGACTTTGAAAGGCAGCGTTTGTTAGGCTGTGTTAAGTAGTGGCTTCAGGTGCCTTGTCATCATTATTTGCATGTCATTCTGAACATAAATCCTCCCCAAATGTCATATTCCATGCTGAGGGGTATCTGAACTCCATAGTTCAGCCCTGCTGCTTCTCTCTCCTCTTCTGTTACTAATGATTGCGAACAGTGCCCCCATCAGAGCACCAAATCCATCCCCTTTCTTAGCTGTTCTGCTCCATTCCTCAGCAGCAGCTTCTAGCACATATGTGGAGCCTCTGGCACAGACCTAGCCAGGGTCAGGTGCCCAGTCAGTGGGCATTTTCTTCCCCTCCCAGACTGCAAGAGCTTCTTAAAGAACCCCTGTTCCCATGTGTAGCTGTAAAGCAGGTGACCACATGGTGTGTAGCATCTAGGAAAGGTGATCTGTTATTAGATGAGTGCTGCTGGAAAGGTTTGCAGTCTTCTCTTTTTTGATTATTAATTAATCAAAAGTTAATGCTTTCAACTTTATATTTTCGGGAAAGTGTTTTTAATTAAGAAAAATATGTGGTAGGGACCAGTAAATAAATTATACTCTTTTCTTTATTAAATTTGAAGTAAGTAAAAGAGCTGAAGGAAGAGGTGTCTTATTAAGGAAACTTAATCTGATTGTGAAAGTCATATGTATGAAGAAATATCATTTACGTCAATAGGAAGAGTCAAAGTGTCGTGAGCAATAAAGACGATGTGATTTTGGAAACTTCCTGAAACAACACTTTTTATGTTTTTCTCTACTAAACAACCATGTCCTATAAGAAGTTGGTTACATGATGGTGCATTTCTGAATCATTGATTAAAATCAGTTGCTTCTGATATTAGTCATGGGTTTTATAACTCTTCAGCTTCCCTGCCCTTGTGTTTCATTTCTTTTTTTAAGGTGAACTATCAACCTTTAAAAATTTTTTTAGATTTAGAATTTATAAGTACAGTACATTTTAAGCCATTGTTCTGTTAGCTGAGCTAACGTGTTTGGTCTTGGAGGGGCTGACTTCCGTGCCGTTTGTGATCTCGTGGAGCCTGTACATGAGCTTCAGTGTCTACGGCAACCCGTGTCCCTGTGACATGCACATAGAGTGCTTTACTTAGAAACACACTCTGCTTCTGGGCGGCCCTTTGTGGTCTGCAGTTGCTTACTCAGGGGTTCATAAGAATGACAAAAATACCCACTAGCTGTCTAATAGTATTTTAAGACTGCTTATCTATTACAAGGGTGTTAGGGTCCTTTCAGCAATTCCATGAACATACTGTTCACTAGACCTCCTCTGGAAATGTCCCCAGTCCTACTGTCAGGCTACTGTACGCAGTAGCCTGTGTACAGAAGCCATTTGCATGATTTCTTGTTGAGCTGCTGCATCAGGGCACTTGTAAGCGATCCTCAGCGGTACGGTTGACGCAGGCATTGATCTTTCTTCTCCACTGTTTCTATACAGCTTTTCATTAAAAGGAAAAAACATACCACTACTCTGCAAAGCAAAAGTTTTCAAAATTCTTCGGTTACCCTTTTTAATCACTTCTCTTTCAGCGTGAACAAATGTTTTCAGCTAAGCTATGTGAGAACACAACAGATCTTGCTTGTTTTAAGCACTGTCCATTCTATTTTATATATTTTAAAGTGTGATCAGTATTTCTTCCCTGTACTTTATAAACAGAAACTACCCTGAAATGGTTGATACCCCTTGCAGAGCTGATCTCATCCACAGACTCCTGTGTATCTGTCTGTTTATAGGTGTATATGGAGTCAGTGGTGACAAGAAGGGTGATCTAGAAGTAATTCTGTTGCTCCCCAGAAGGCTAATGAGCCAGTCTCCTGGCATGTTTGATGCATGAATCCCTTTGTGTCATGACAATTTCACTAGAATGTCAGTAAACAGCCCAACTACCTCATATGAAATTGGCTGTGGACAATCTGTGTCAGATGAGACATGTGTTAAGGTTGATTTAATCTGGTTAATAGATTGGACAAAATGATGTCTCTATAAAGAAGAAAGATGTTAGACCAGATGCCAAAGGCTACAATGTACATAGATTTCCTTGGATTGCTTTTTTAAGTCAGTGTTTAATTCTACCCCCAGTATTCTCATCTCCATTTTGTGATCTCATAGATCCATGCACTTTGAATATCTGTCACATGCAATCCTGTGTTACCTGTTCTTGTTCTTCAGCATTTTGAATGAGCATCATAATGACAGTAGAAAGCAAGTGTCCAGTGGTTTGTTGATTCCTTAATTTTAATGGACCTTTACTTAGAATATAATGTGTTGGAGCCTTTAAGGATCAACTGATAAATGAGAATTTCATGTTTAGGTTTCATGTAAAACTCTGTCCAAGTTCTAACTCTGTATCTTGTGGGGAGGGGGAACAAGGGAGGGATTTACTTTTTTTGCAAAAATATTTGAAAACATCTGTCAGATTTTATATTCATTAGTTATAATAAACTTATTTTTAAAGTATTTTATCAAGTGCTTCTCTTAAAGATTGTGTGGGTTTTTGCTTAATGAATATGCCAGTAATAAGTATCATTTATGGAACACATACTATTTGCTGGGCATCATTCCAAGCTCTTTACAAATATTAATACACTTAGTCCTCCTAATCACTCTATGGGGCCGGTACTGTTATTAACCTCAAGTTACAGATGAGAAAACTGAGGCACAGATTGGGGAAGCCCCTTGTCTAAGGTCCCACAACTGATGAGGAGTAGAGCCAGGCTACAAACTGAGGCAGCCTAGTTCCAAAATCTTTATAACAAACTATTTAAACCTAAACAAAAAATAATTTTGAAACATCAAATGACCACTGTAATGGCATTGCCCCCGGGTGTTCTAAGCACACTAGAAAGACTAGCTCCTGTCACAGGTGGCTGTGTTCTTTGGCCTGGTTTAATTCTGTTTTCAGAGAAACCACAAACGCAGAACAAAGAGATGAGTTTGCTGTGCTTAACGTCTGAGTTGCTCTTTGGTTACATTCAAAGCACATACTTTTTTGCCTAAATCACCTGGTGCCGAAGTAGGGTTGAACTTGTTAGGTTTTCACTCTCTGTTACTTGTTGGTGGATGTTAAGATGCCTGCAGATAGGTAGATACGTGTGGCTGGCCATGGGGTGCAACCCCTGCCCCCACGGCCTCCTCTCCAGCCACCTCTTTAAATACATGAGCTGGGCCAGTTAGAATTGGGACAGGGAGGGTTGAAGGAAGAGAGAGAAACCAGTGAAGTGTGGTAGGTGTTTGAGCAAAAGGGTCCTGTAGAGTCTGAGCTGGGGTGGCAATGTTGGGCCACGTGTAAGAGAAGGAAGAAGAGAAAGCCAGTGGGAAAGGAAAGGATGGTGCAGGCACACCGAGAAGCAAGGACGAGGAACTGTGTAGTTGCCACGCACCAGCAAACTTTCCTTGAAGGCTGACTTTCCCTTTCCCACTTCTAGTTCCTGCCCTAGAATTCCTCCCCTTGCGAGCCCTGTACCTTTACAGTAAGACCCTAACCTTTTTTGCTTACACTGCTTTTAGCGGGCTTCTATGCCTTGAAACAATCACTATGACAAGCATGTGTGTCTTTATTCCACACTGAGTATGGGCAAGTCCAGAAACACCCAAGTGATATACGTTGAAGAACCACCACCACCGTCATTCTCACTGTGTAGAATGGAAATGCCTGGCCAGACCTGAAGTCAGTCTGTATGGGCTCTGCTTATTCTAACTCACGTGCAATTCCCCCAGAGAACCCCAGGGGCCTTTTTGTAATGGCTTTGTTCTTATAAATCGTAAGCATCAGTTCTCCCAGAGACGGCGGTATAAGGACCAGCTGACCATCTCCTGCCTTCCGCCATACCTACCTGGAGCAGCGTGCTCAGATACGCGTGTGTCAAGAGTCAATTGCTGTCCCTCAGCTCCGCCCCCTGCGGTACTTGGAAACCATGAAAAGATAAGCTTCCTGGAGGATGAACCAAGGTGGGTTCAAAAGAGACCATGTTTGGACATCTGTCCTGATTTCTGGTGGGCAGGAGAGCAAAGTTGCCTTGGGCTAATGAGGGGCCAGCTGAGGAGAGGCAATGTCTACTGCTTCCTATTCTTCCAGAACCTGAGAATACTGGTACATTTTCTGTTTTATTACTATTCTACAAGAATGTGGATACACCTGGAATATGGAGTGTGGATAACCAGGTCACTCACCTGGGTTGTGGTCTTGGAGCTCCAATCCAGACCCATCTGCCTCCTGATCATTGATCCTTAGATGTCCTACCTTCGTCTGAAACCCCAGTTCCAAACGTGGTTGCCCCTTAAGCTTTGCCATCTAAGTCAGTGACATCACCATTATTCTCATCTCTCAGGAAGAAATTCAGACACCCTAAACTCCCTCACTTCTATGCTCTTTTCCCAGTTTGTTATGAAGGCCTGTCTCGACCTGCACACTCCCAGTGGCTACAGCCTTGATCTCTGAGTTCTGTGCTTTTTCAGCCTGTCACTGTCTTCCTGAAAATCCTTGATGACTCCATGCCATGGTTCAGGTTGCTTTACAGACTTGCATTGCCCTTTCCCCTTCCTGAAAACCCAGATTGAGTCTCTTCAGAAACTGCCCAGACGCAGTAAATCCCAGCCATCAATTTCACCTCTAAACACTTCCTGCACTTGTAAACAATACCACATAAATTAGAACTTGATGATGGGAAGTGTGACTACATGAGAACTGGACTAATTCTTTGGTGCATGTTTTGGTTATCAGTGTAGCCGCCTCCCTCACTAAACCATAAACTTCACTTTCTTCAAAATAGTGTGCCCAGCACCCAACAGTGCCTTCCTGTCCGTGGGAGGGTTCCGGAACTGTCTTAGAAGTTGGGCATTACCTCCGACGGTGTTCCCTGGTTCCTTCAGGTGTGTTACTACTGTTATCTAGCTAGATAAAAATATTTTGAAACAAAGCCATACACATCTCTTCTAGTCCTTCCTGCTTCCTTGGCTGCTCAAGAATTACTGACTGAACACTCAGAGTATAAATAATTTATGGTTTTTTTAGTATTTTGCCTTCGTTAATGCAGGTAATCAAATGTTTTTTTAATGGTGCTTATGTGTATCAAATTATGAACAATTAGAAGGCAAAGTCCAGCTCATGGTTCTCAGCCCTATTTGTACATTAGAATTAATAGAAGGACTTAAAAAACAAGCAAACAAAAACACTGATGGAGGGACTTCCCTGGTGGCGCAGTAGTTAAGAATCCACCTGCCAATGCAGGGAACATGGGTTCGATCCCTGGGCTGGGAAGATCCCACATGCTGTGGAGCAACTAAGCCCGTGCGCCACAACTACTGAGCCTGTGCTCGAGCCCACGAGCCACAACTGCTGAGCCCGTGCACCACAACTACTGAAGCCCACGTGCCACTACTACTGAGCCCACAAGCCACAACTACTGAAGCCCGCGCACTCTAGGGCTGGCCTGCCGCAACTACCGTGCCCGCGTGCTGCAACTACTGAGCCCATGTGCTACAACTACTGAAGCGTGTACACCTGGAGCCCGTGCTCCGCAACAAGAGAGGCCACCATGATGAGAAGCCAGCACAGCGCAACAAAGAGTAGCCCCCACTCATGGCAACTAGAGAAAGTTCGTGCGCAGCAATGAAGACCCAAAGCAGCCATAAATAAATACATAAATAAATAAATAAAAAGTAAAAATTTTTAAATTAAAAACCAGTAAAAAAATTTCACCAGTGATGAAACAAAAGAAGGAGCCCAACCTTGTCATTGTGCCCTGAACTTCAAAAGATGATCACCAAAGAAAAAGACCAGGTTTTTCTGGCAAGAATGAGAAGAGTTCCTAATCCTGCCCTTATTGGGGGAATTTGCAAAATCCAGAATTCTCATTAAAATCTCAGGTTTTTGAAAGAAGATTGAAGAGTTGGACATGATGAGTAGACATCTCTTCCTCTGAGTGGGGCTGGTGCGTGTGTGTGCGTGCGTGTGTGTGTGTGTGTGTGCGCGTGTGCGTGCGTGTGCGTGCGTGTGCGTGTGCGTGTGTGTGTGTGTAGGTGGAAGGGGATTTTGCTGGGGAGAGATGGGTGAATAAGGAACAGGAAAAACCAGCCCATCCCTGATTTAAGAGAAAAAGCCACATCCCAAGGGTATTCTCCCCCATGATATAGTAGATAATCTCTCCTCTCCATTCGGAGTTCACACTGGTGCAGGACTTAATATAACTATCAGAAGGCAGAGCAGAGTCCAGTCCCTCCAATAAGAGCCTGTATACACAGCTCTTCCTCCTTCCCCCATGCAGACACACATAGACAAGCAGGGCTCAGGTTTGGCTGGTATGCACTGGTATGACTGTGCTGGTTATTAAAATACTGAAATGCTTCTATACCAGGAAGTAAATAATCACTCTCTGAAGTGACTCATGCTGCTTTGACCCCAGCCCCTCTCACGAGAACCACCCAAATCCAGACCACCCCACAGTCCGGTACCTAAAAGAATAACCTGTGGCCTAACGAAGAGCCTTCAGACCCCTGCCTCAGAGCTATGGTCAACCTGTTTTCTGCTTATTCAGTGTCTGTGTCATGCTAGTTATTAAATATTTTTAATATCATCCATGCAGGAAAGTATATAGAACACAAGCTCACAGAGGAAGAGAAATAGCTGTCAAATAAGGTGGGAAATACGCCAAGGAGACTATACCAACACCACATCAAAGCAGATAAATGGTCTGAACAGACTTGCCCACCTTAAGCATGAGCAAATTTCAATTAAATGGCCTGGTAACCGCATAAGTATGCTACAGGCAGCAAAGGGAGCAGAGTGGGGAACAGAGGAGACCAATAGGGAAGAAAAGCTAACCTAAGAAACAGAAGTTCCTACAGGTATATTGTGTTCTCAAAGAACATCAAAAGAACAAGAATTAAAAAAAAAAAAAAAGAACAAGAATTCAGTAAAACAAGAGCTCACATATGAGCTGATTAAACAAAATGAGATAAAAGGGCAGATTGCAGAGCTAAGGAAACAACTTGGCCAAAATAACACTATTGTAGGACAAATAAATGAATTAGAAATAGCAAGAAACATGGTTGAAAACTGAATTGGTAACATAGAAGAAAAGGCTTGAGATGACTGCAAGTGAATGAAGAATTTAAAAAACCAAGATTAATTCTTGAGAGGACAATTGTAGAAAGAAAAAGGTATTCTAACATTAATTGGTATCCAAAAAAAAAAAAGGAACTAAAAAAGTACTGAAAGGTATAATACAGAAATGTTTTCCTGGAATGAAGGAATGAATCTTCAGATTGAAAAAGTACACTATGTTGTAGGGAAGCTTAGAGAAAGCACGTGACACCAAAACGTATCCTGATGAAGTTAATGAACTTCAAGAATGAAGAAAAAATTCCTCAGTGGTTAGGAAGAAACACCAAAGGGTCTCAAACTTCTTTACCACCAGATTCAGAGATTCAGTGACAGGAGGCAATGGAGGAATATTTCCAAAGTTCTGAGTGGGAAAAAAGAGTGCCTTAAGTATATTTTTTTAATTTATTTTTTTTATTGAAGTATAGCTGATTTACAATGTTTTGTTAATTTCTGCTATACAACAAAGTGGCTCAGTTATACACCTATATACATTCTTTTTTATATTCTTTTCCATTATGGTTTATCCCAGGATATTGAATATAGTTCCCTGTGCTATACAGTAGGACCTTGTTTATCCATTCTATATATAATAGTTTGCATCTACTAACCCCAAACTCCCAATCCATCCCTCCCCAATGCTCCCTCCCCTTTGGCAACCACAAGTCTGTTCTCTATGTCTGTGAGTCTGTTTCTGTTTCGTAGACAGGTTCATTTATGCCATATTTTAAATTCCACATATAAGTGATATCATAGGGTATTTGTCTTTCTCTTTCTGACTAACTTCACTTAGTATGATGATCTCTAGTTGTATCCATGTTGCTGCAAAAGGCATTATTTTGTTCTTTTTTATGGCTGAGTAATATTCCATTGCATATATATACCACATTTCTTTATCCATTCTTCTGTCAGTGGACATTTAGGTTGCTTCCATGTCTTGGCTATTGTGAATAGTGCTGCTATGAACATAGGGGTGCGTGTATCTTTTTGAATTATAGTTTTGTCTGGATATATGCCCAGGAGTGGGATTGCTGGATCATATGGTAATTCTATTTTTAGTTTTCTGAAGATTAGTATATTATTGCCAACCGAGTTGTCAAATATAATGTCAAGTACTCTTAAATATGCAAGAACTCAGAGAATGCAACACCCGTGAGTCCTTCTTAAAGAGACCATTTGATAGGAGAAATGAACCAAATAAAAGGACTGGTGGTGAGCATTGAATTTATATAAAGAACCAATACCAAACTGGGAATTGTAGTTGTATTGTAGGTACAGATTGCAAATATTATAAACCTTGATAATATAACTAATAAATTGAGAGTGGGGAAAGGGAGGTATAAGAGTGCCAATCTCCTCTTATTTTCATAGCAGAGAGCTGATATTGTCTAAAATAAAAAGTTATAAAGTATGTATGTAATGGTATTTTTTTTAATAAGCTTGAATGGATCTTGAAAGAAATACCTCTTGGGATAAAGAAATATTTAAAGTTTAGTAATGGCTTCAGTTTAGTTTCTTATCCGAAATACGAGCAAACTACCTGAATGCTTTTTTTAAAAATTAATATGATTAGAAATAAATATGAAAAAATAAGTATACATCTATGTTTATCAAAATATCCTCTATTCTTTTTAATCTGTATCTGTGTAAAAAAAAGTCAGGAATGATATTTAACTAAAGTTAATGATGGTTATTTTTAAGTGGGTATTGATTTAGTTTTACTTTTTTATTTGTAATTTATTATATTGCTTGACTTTTGTTTGATAACTATGCTATCTTTTTATTTTAAAATTAGGGCAGGAGGCCTAGTCTAAAACAAGGTTTAAAATCATCGTATAGTGTGAGTGGACTTCTGGCATATGCTGCTCCTTATAGTGACATTTGCTTTATAACTTCTAGCAAGGTACCTTAAAATTTTAACTTAATCTCACCACACTTCCCTTTTCCCCCTGGTTATTTTTCACTCATAAGCCGCTGTTTCTTTACTCATATATTATTCATCTAAATATCCCATCTTATACAGCTCACGGTGTTATATTCTTTGGGACTAAGGGGGAAAAAATGGAACACCCAGTATGAGACCTACTGACTTGCCCAGTGCATCTGAAACATGAAAAAATAGAAAAAGAAGCCATTTGGAGTAGCTGACAGTCATTTTACAAGAGGAAGCCAAAAAGACTCAGCAACTTGGGAATTTTGCACATGAATTGGCTGCAGTCCATTGGAGATGCTGAAAGATTTCTTTCTTTGTGCTTCTGGGAGCTTGGAAATGAAACGTCAACCCCTTCCCTGCCCAAGTGAAATTGCTGGTCAATAGAACTGTACTTCAGTGTTAGCTTGTGCTGATCAAATTCAGCTTCCAGGGATGGCAGATGCAAGAATGCAGCAGTAACCTGTCTTCAGTAAGCATGTTTTCAGGACCATTCAACCTTATGTTGGTGGAAACCCACGGGAGCCCTATATTCTCTTGTGGCATGTGTGAGAGCAACTCAAGACCCTCTCTCTGTCACACAGTTTTATAAAATCCCAAATCTTTGACTTGATTAGTATAGAAAGACGATCACAGGATTGTGGAACTGGAAGACTCCTTCGTCTGTGGTGGTCATAATCAGTATCCCAAAAGGTTATCAGGATCCGATCAGGAATTGTACATAATGTGCACAGCACAGTGTCGAGCTCAAGGTAAGAGCTCCAAAAATGGTGGTGGTGATAGTAATAGTTGCTGTTATTATTACTGTTTTAACAGGAGGTAAAACTTTAAAGGCCATCATGCCTGGAGTTTTCCTAGCTGAATAAGCCTTTTCTTAATTTGGCCGCTTGTCCCTGCTCTCACAGAGGATCCAGTGCTGCCTCTAGGGCGGGTCCCCTCCCCGCACTGAATGTCATGCCACCTTCAAAAAGGAGACCGGCACCTAATCCCATTTCCACGGAGACCGCGGCATTTCCTCTTCCTTGCCTGAGCTCTAGAGCCAGCTGTGATGCTTCATAGCTGTATCCCAGTTGGAGGAGTCCAGAAGAAGAGCTCACAGGGCATTAGGGTGGACCTGACACTTTCTACAGGACATTCCCCCTCACTCCAGAGAACATCTAATACATTTTTCTGCCCTAATCTCCTCTCCCCTTGTTCTGGAACACACTCTTATTTCTTTGAGTGACAGCCCCTTCACTGCTCTGAGTTCTGGTTGGGCCCCCAGTCACAGTGCCCAGCCCTCTGGCCACAGCAGTGGGCATGTGATCCAGAATAGGCCCATCCTGGGACTTCTCCAGGATCATATATTTGGACACTGGGAGAGAGTATCCATGTTATGAACTGCATGTTTGTGTCCCCCCAAAATTCATATGTTGAAACCCTACCCTCCGTGGGATGGTATTAGGAGGTAGGGTCTTCTGGAGGTAATTAGGGTTAGATTAGGTCATGAGGGTGGGGCCTTCCTGATAGGATCAGTGCTCTTGTAAAAGGAAGGCAAGGGGTCTCTGCCGTGACCAAGAAAGGCCATGTGAGGACATAACCAGGAAGAGAACGCCCACCAAGAACCAACCAGCCTGCCCGCTGATCTCGGACTTGCAGCCTCCAGAACTGGGAGAAATAAACATCTGTTGTTTAACCCACCCAGGCTGCGGTATTTTGGAATAGCAGCCCCAGCTGACTAAGACATCCCTTTTCTCTAGGGTTACCAACCTGCCTTGGCATAAGAATGACTCGTGGGCAGCCTGCCTCCCTTGGCTGCGTGTGAGGTCTGAGACAGGAGGGGGTGGATGGGGGCAGCAGAGAGCTGAGGAACGGCAGCACGGAGGGCAGAGAGCCAGAGGATGTGGATAGACGCTGCTGAGTGCTGTGTCAGACCGTGTCTGGGGCGGGTCCACACCCGCCTCTCCCAGTTGTACAAACCAACACTTCCCCCTGCTTCTGTCACTTGTAACTGAAAGAAGCCTGAGCAATTTTCAAATGAGTCCAAGACATTTGCCTTTGGCCGTATTATCACTTTCTCTCTCAATGCTTTCCGCCTCCACATGATATGTGGACACGATCTTCTGTGGTTAATAGAAGGAAAATGAGCAACGTGCCTAAACGAGGGCCAGCTGGGGGTCCAGTTAAGTCATAACTGCTTGACTCTGCAGCAGCACCAGGACACTGGGCTGAGTCTTTGCTTTCTGTTAGTCTTTACCTCCTTCCTAAATTACAATAAATGAATCTTCATGTACCACCCAGAACTGTGTGAAGAACTTCGTACAAAGTATCTCATTTAACCCTCAGAATAACCCGGAAGTATATGCTATTATTATTAACTCCATTTATATATGAAGAAACTGAGGCTTAGAAATGCTGCTCTGTCCGCCCAAGGAGCATGCATGTGAGAGGTGGAACTGAGCCGTGAGCCCAGACAGGCTGACTCCAGAGCCCACATCCTCACCACTAAGTGACTGATGTAGGAGAGCAGACACCTGGAGTCGGATCCTAGCTCTGCCATCCCTGCCTGCTGGGCTCTGTGCAAGCTAGTTACTTTCTCTGAGCTTCACTTTCTTCTCTGTAAACCGAGAGAGTGAGGTGACACTCCCTGCTCTTGATTTCCTTGCAGAGATTAAATGTGTCAGCGTATGAAAATCCCCTGGCGTGTTGCCTTACTCACCTGGACAGGCACAAGCTTGTAGGTATTTTCATCATGGCCCACATTCGAATCTCCTGGACACGTAGTGGGAGCTCACATTTTGTTCAGATCCTTCTGTACCCTTCTTATCTTCCTGGGCGTGAGGGTAGAAACTGCATGGGACCGGAATGGACAGATCTGGATTCTGGTTCTGCCCTTGTAATTTACACTCTGGGTCACCTTGGTCAAATCATTTAACCCCTTGAATCTTTATTTCCTTGTCTTTAAGACTGAGATGGCGTTGTTATGAGGAGTATGTGAGATGAACATATCTATAGCACATAGCACTGTGCCTGGCACGTGGCAAGTACTAGTTAAGTTGTGGTAGTGGAGTGGTTAAAGAGGTACCTGCTTCTGACATGTAGTTAATTCCTTCTCAGCTCACTCTAATTGCACGTAGACCGAAAGGAAATTACATTCTCAGGAAGGATATCTTTAGACTGTACATAAATGTCATCACTTATACTTAAGGCTTTTTCTTTTAAGTTTCTTATAGTTATTTGTTTTAATCTGCTAAATATTCAGGATTGGTAGGAGAGGAAGTTTCTTTTTTTTTTAAATTTTTTATTTTATTTATTTATTTTTGGCTGTGTTGGGTCTTCGTTTCTGTGCGAGGGCTTTCTCTAGCTGCGGCGAGCGGGGGCCACTCTTCATCGCGGTGCGCGGGCCTCTCACTAACGCGGCCTCTCTTGTTGCGGAGCACGGGCTCCAGACGCGCAGGCTCAGTAGTTGTGGCTCACGGGCCCAGTTGCTCCGCGGCATGTGGGATCCTCCCAGACCAGGGCTCGAACCCGTGTCCCCTGCATTGGCAGGCAGAGTCTCAACCACTGCGCCACCAGGGAACCCCGAGGAAGTTTCTTTTAAAAGAAAATTATTTAAAATATCTTATGTTTTAGAAAATAAGATGTTTAATCACACACCAAAAGTGAAATCTATCTAATATAGCCCCGTGCCAGTCCCTGCGTTGTAATACTGAGTTCTATGGACAGAAGTGTCTCCACAACCAGGCAGGAAGTAAAACACTGCAAACAAGTGGGTACCTATGGTGTGCAAGGCACCGTGATAGGTGCCTTGCAGACATAGGAATGAATTATACACACCCTGCTCTCCAGGAATTTTCAGTCTAGGAATGGAGATAAGACATGTTCTTGAATTATTTTCTTATAAAACAGAATGTAATACAAGCTCTACAAAAAGTGTAGACAAAATGCTTCGGGATCCCAGAGGGGAGAGTGTGTCCTTTTAGTTGAGGGCGTAGCACAAAGGCTCCCTAGAGGGAGTGACGATGAAGTGGGAGCATAAAGAATGTCGCACCACTTAGCGCTCTTTTGGTTGCAGGTGACCAAAGACCTAACAAACGCTGTCAACCAACTCAGCCTCGTTGACATTTGTAGAAAACTACATCCATTTACAAAATACAAGTTCTTTGCAAGTACACATGGAACATTCACCAAGCTAAACCATGTGCTAACCGTAAAACAAAATCACTGACTTGAAGAAAGATTCTGGGAAGATGGGAATGGCAACAGTATAATTTTTCAGTCTCTGAATTTCCACATAAAAGCAGACAGAACAACGAGAGAGCAAAACCAAAAATTCATGAACATCTTTTACTACAAAACTAGGTATTTTAGTTTGCTAGGGCAGTAGCAAATTACCACTAACTAGTTGGCTTAAAACAACAGAAATTTCTTCTCTCAGTTCTGGAGGCTAGAAGTCCAAAATCAAAGTGCTGGCAGGGTTGTGCTCTCTCTTCGTAGCTTCTGATGTTTGTCAGCAATCCTTGTGTTCCTTGGCTTATGGCAGCATCCCTCCAATGTCTGCCTTTATCTGTAAGTGGCTGTCTTCCCCTTGTGTCTCCAAATCTCTCTCTCCTTATTATAATGCCAGTCATTGGATTGAGGGCCCACCCTAACTCTGTATAACCTCATCTTAACTTGGTTATATCTGCAAAGACCCTATTTCCAAATAAGGTCAGATTCACAGCTGCCAGGAATTAGGATTTAAACATATCTTTTGGAGGGACACAATTCAACCTGTAACACTGGGTGGCATTATACCTAACAGTATGAATGAATGTTTCCCCCGCCCCGCCCCCGCCAAAGATCAGGAACAGGTAAGGATGTTTGTTCTAACCACACCATTTCCATTCGTTATTGAAGTTGAGGTTCTAGCCAGTGCAGTAAGGCAACAAAAGAAATACAAGTATACAGATTGAAAAGAAAGAAGTAAAACCTTTTATTTGCAAAGGATGTATGTCTTCAGCAGAAAACCCTACGAACTCTACAAAGACAACTAGAGCTAATAGCTGAATATAGGATGTTTGCAGGAGACAAGATCAGTATAGAAAAATAAGTTGTATTTCTACATACTAGCAAAAAACAATTAGAAAATGAAATTTGAAAAGCAGTGCCATTTAAAATAGAATAAAAAATGAAGAATAAATTTAATAAAATATGTATAAAACCTCTACACGGAAAACTATAAGATATGTCTGAGACAAGATATAGAAGACCTAAAATAAATTTTTAAAGTTATACCATGTTTATGGGTTAGAAGATCTGATATTGACAGGATGCCTCCGACGTGTGTGTGTGTGTGTGTGTGTGTGTGTGTGTGTGTGTGTGTACGTGTGTGTTTATCATGGCACAAAGCAGTTCTTTGACATCAGCTGGGTTTCCTACAATTCAACTCAATTCAATTCAATTCTGACATTATCTACCTAGAGAAAACGTCAAATTCCACAGGTTAAGGGCTCAGTCCTGCAGGACTACCCTCCCCTGACTTCAGATGCCAATCACAAGTCCAGATTGTTACCTGTGCCTCTCACTGACTACAAGCCCATTCTTGGGTTCAATTAACTTGCTAAATTAGTTCACAGAACTCAGAGAAACATTTTACTTATACTTACCAGTTTATTATAAAAGGATATAACTCAGGAACAGTCAGATGGAAGAAATGCAATATATTTCTTATTATAAATCACAGTATCACAATGTCATTTCTTCCAAAATTGATCTAAAGATTCAATGTAATCCCAGTAAAAATACCAGCATGTAGATATGATACCAAAAGCATGAGCAACACCAATAACAAATAAATAAATTGAACTTCATCAAAATAAAAAGCTTTTGTTCATCAAAGACATTGTCAAGAAAGTGAAAAGATAAACTACAAAATAGGAGAAAATATTTGCAAACCATATACCTGATTAGGGACTTGTATCCAGACTATAAATAGAACACATAACTCAATAACAAAAAGACAGACAACCTGATTTAAAAAATAGGCAAAAGGGAAACAGCCATTTCTCCAAAGAAGATATATAAATGGCCATTAAGAATGTGAAAAGATACCCAACGTCATTAGTCATTAGAGAAATGTAATGAAAGCAACAATGAGATATCACTTCACACCTATTAGGATGGCTATAATGAAAAACAAACAAACAAACAAAAAAATAACAAGAATTGGAGAGAATACGGAGAAATTGAAACCCTTGTAACATTACTGGTGGGAATGTAAAATGGTGCCAATGCTGTGGAAACAGTTTGTCAGTTTCTCAAAAAAAACTGAATGTAGAATTACCATAAGACCCAGCATTCCACTCCCAGGCATAGACCCAAAGGAATTGAAAGCAGGGACTTGAACAGACACTTGTATGCCAATATTCATTGCAGCATTATTCACAATAGCCAAAAGTGGAAATAACCCAAATGTCTATCAATACATGAATTGGTAAACAAAATGTCGTCTGTACAAACAATGGATTATTCAGCTATAAAAAAAAAAGGAATGATGTTCTGATACATGCTATAACATGGACAAATCTTGGAAACATACTAAATGAAGTAAGCCAAACACAAAAGAACAAACATTGTACAATTACATTTACATGAAATATCTAGAGTAAGCAAATTTAATAGAGACAGAAAGTAGATTAGAGATTACCAGGGGCTGGGAGGAAGGGTAATGGGGAGTTATTGCACACTGGTTACAGAATTTCTGTTTGGGATGATGAAAATGTTTCAGAACTAGATATTGGTGATGTTTGTACTACATTGTGAATGTACTTAATGCTTACTTAAATATGATTAAAATGGCAAATTTTATATTACATATATTTTTCACAATTTTTTAACTTAATAAAGCAATATACCAAAAATCATTGCATGAATTCTATACTTTGAATTGCATACTTGAATTTTACTCTTGACTTGTAAACTTTAAATGGGTGAATTGTGTGGTATATGGGTTATATCTCAATAAACCTGTCTTAAAAAATACCAGTAGGATTTTGCAGAAATTGATGAACTAATTCTAAAATTTATGTGAAAATGTACAGGGCCTAGAATAACCAGAGGAATCTTGAAAGTTAACAAAGTTGGAGGACTTACATTAGCTAATTACAAGACTTTCTATAAAGCTGTACTAATTAAGATGGTATGGTATAAAGAATCAAGGAACAAGAGAGAGTTCAGAAATAAACCCACATTTATATAGTCAATTAATTTTTGGTCAAAATATCAAAGAAGTTCAATGATGAATGGCAGATCTTTTCAACAAAATGTGCTGGAACAACTGCCTATCTATATGGGAAAAAAAATGAACCTCAACCCATACCTTCCACCACACAAAAAATAATTCAAGATCACACAACTGAACGTAAAAGTTTTAAAAGTCTAAAGCTTCTATGAGGAAACTTAGGGCACTATCTTTGTGAATTTGGAGCAGACAAGGTTTCAAATGTATGTAAATCATATTTAAATTTTAAGAGTTATTAAAAACAAACAAACAAACATGTTCTAAGGAACAACAGCGTTAAAACAGCAGGGCCAACGTTACAAGGTCAGAAGAGCCAGACCAAAATGGCAAGTTCAAAAACATGAATTCCCTCAAATCAGTTAGAAAATACGCAAAACACAATAGAAAAAGTTACAAAGGCTATGACTAGATAATTCACAAATGAAGAAATAAAAATGGCTAAAAAAAAGGGGTTGATGAGCATGGTTTCATATGTTTACTGGACATTCAGGATTCTTCTTCCTGATACTGCTTATTCATACTTTTTGTCATTTTTCTCTTAGGTTGTTTATCTTTTTTTAAAAATTCTGGTTATATTGGTCATATGAGTAGCAAATATCTTCTCTTGGTTGGTGGCTTGTCTTTTCACTTTATATCTCATGGCTTTTGTTATAAAACAAGTTTTTAATTTTAATATAATCAAATTATCATTCTTCCTTTATGATTAGTGCTTGTTGTGTTTGGTTTAGAAAATAATTCCATATACAAATATCAGCAGAACATCATTGATATTTTTCCCAATAATTTTATAATTTTTCACCTTTAGGCCTTTGAAATCATCCAGAAATTGTGTTATGAGGTGTGGTTTGGATTAATGTTATCTTTTCCTTATGGATAGCCACTTGTCTTAGCACCACTGGGGCTATCCTTTTCCTGTAATTTAAATCCCACCGCTATCGTATATACATGAGTTTAATACTAGACTCTGTTCTATTCCATTTGCTTGATTGTCTCTCTCTGGACCAATACCACACTGTTCTTTAAAGAAAGTGATGATCTGTTGGAATCAGTTTCCTCCACTACACACACACACACACACACACCCCTTGTGTTTCCTCTTAAAAAGAGTTTTGGCTATTCTTCATCCTTTAATCTTCTGTAAGAATTTAAGGATCATCTTCTCAAGCTCTGAAAAATATCTTGTTAGAATTTTTATTATAATCATACTAATAGACTGATTTGGAGAGAAACTGCCGTTGCTACAAAATTACATCTTCCCATCAATAAATATGGTTTATATTTCCATCTATTTAGGTATTCTACTATGTTCTTCAATAGAGTTTAAACAATTTTTTTTTAATAATTAAAGTTTTATAATTTTAGTGATAAAAATCTTGTGCATTTTTTGTTGTATTTATTCCTAGTACCTTATATTTTAGAGTTGCCTTTGAAAATATATCTTTTAAAAAAATTACATTTTATAATTTTTGTTGCTGGTGAACAGCAGTGTTACTGATTTTACATTATCTGTTTTGCCTTCAATAACCTTGATAAACCCTTATTTCTAGTAGTTTGTAGATTCTTTTGTATTTCTTAGTTTTTCCTTTTCAATCTTTATAATTTTTATTTCTTTTTCTTGTATTATCACACTAGTGAAAAACCCCAGTACAATGCTGAATAGAAGTGGTGATAGAACAAATCTCCATTGTGTTCCTGATCTGAAAGGGAATGCTTTCAGCATTTCACCATTATGTATAATTTTTTCTGTGTAATTTTGAAAATTGCTATAATTTTTGTAGCTACCATTTACCAGGCTAAGGAATTTGCTTTCTACTCTAGTTTGCTATGGATATTTGTGAAACAAGGTTGAATATTATCAAAAGTTTTCCTACATTTATTGAGATGATCATATGGTTCTCTCCTTTAACCAGTTAATATAATAAATCTTCTTAATAGACTTTCTAATTTTAATCATCTTTGCATTCCTAAGATGACTCCAACTTGGTAATGATATATTTTTAATAGGCATTTCTGGATTCATGTGACTAAATTTTATTTAGGATTTTTGCATCTATATTTGGAAGTGAGATTAGCCTTTAATTATTACTTTCTCATACCTTCCTTATCTGATTTTGCCATCAGAATTATTTTATTTCATAGAATGAGGTGAGCAGTGTTCCCTCATTTTGTATTCACTGGAACAGTTTGTTTCAGAAAAGAGTGATCTGTTCTTTGAAGTTTGTGTCTGGTAAAGTCTTCTGGGCTTAATGGGCTGTTTTATTCTTTCTTTCTTCCTTTTCCTTCTTGTTAAGAGAGGAAGGTGGATTTTAAAACTCCTGGTTCAAGTTATAAATCTAAGCCAAAATTATATTTCTTCTTGAGTGGTTTTATTAACTTGTATTTTTCTAAGAAACCATGCATTTTGTGTATATTTTCAATTTACTGGTTCTGAGTGTCAAGTACAACCGTGCAAAAGTAACCCTGAGAGCTTACTCTGGGTGGACTGGACAAGAAGCCAGCTACGCCTGTACCACCTTCTCCTAGAGGGAGGGATCACACCCAAAATCAGCTTCCCACTGGATCAGTAGCTCCCTTCCTTTGGCAGGAGCGCCTGCAGCTTCCCACAGCCCACACCCCCAACCCCAGGTTTCCAGGTGCTGAGCAACTGGCTTTCTCAGCAGCTGCTATAAACATCAAGCACTTAAACCCAGGTCACTTTGCCAAGCAGTCGTTTGCCTCCCACTGACACACACTCAGGTCCTGACATGACTCTCCATGCAGTGATGGGAAGACAGTGAACCACATTTCTCATCTCTTCTGCTGACCCTTGTGTTGTAGGTTTCCCCCAATAGGGCCTGTTCCTTATCTCAAACTGTGTCACGTTGTGGAAGTCATCCTGAGCCCAGAGAACTTTCAGGTGGTGACAGTGAAGGAACCTACCTTGCACAGCAGTAGTACACAATAGTTCTTAGTATTAGGTTTACACCTACACTGTTTATAGTTTATATCCTATGTGTCACTCCTAACTATTTATTTGTGCATCCTCTACCCGCCTCCCCACCCCATATCTCTAGATCAAACGCGCTAAAGGTTTGCCATGGTTCTGTTTTACTTTCATTTTGGAATAATTTCAGATTTATAGGAAAGTTGCAAAGTTAATACAGAATTCCTGTATTATTATCACCCATCATCCCTAATGTTAGTACAAAGATTATTCAGACTTTACCAATTTTTTCATTGTGTTCCTTTTCTGTTCCAGGATTCTGTTTCAGGATCCAGTCCAGCATAACACATTGCATTTATCTCATTTAATTTTTCAAAATGCAATCATATTTATATACCATAAAGTTCACTCATTTAAAGTGCACAATTAAATGGTTTTTATCATATTTACAGAGTTACATAGTCCTCACCATAATCTAATATAAAAAATTTTTATCACCCTCAAAAATAACCCTGTGCCCCTTAAGCAATCATTCCCCATTCCTCCATCCTCCAGCCCTAGGGAACAAGTAATCTGCTTTTTGTCTCCATGGATTTTCCTATTCTGAATCTTTCATATAAATAGAATTATACAATATTTGGTCTTTTATGACTGGCTTCTTTCACTTAGCATGTTTTTGAGATTCATCCATATTGTAGCATACATCAGTACTTTATTCTGCTTTATTTATTGCTGAAAAGTATTCTATTGTATGGATGTGCCACATTTTGTTTATCCGTTCACCAGTTGATGGGCATTTGGATTGTTTCCATTTTTTGTCTGTTATGAATAATGCCGCTATGAATATTTGTGTACCGGTATTCGTGTGGACAAACATTTTCATTTCTCTTGGATATATATCTAGCAGCAGAATTGCTTGGTCCTATGGTAACTGGTAACTCCATATTTGACATTAAGCTGTTTTCTCAAGTGGTTGCATCATTTTCTGATTTACCAGCCATGAATGAGGGTTACAGTTTCTCCACATCTTCACCAACACTTGTTATTAGTATTCTTTTATTACTATAGCCATCTTAGTGGGTGCACAGCAGTATCTCATGATTTTGATTTGCAAATAATTTGATTGCCCTAATGACTAATGATGTTGAGCATCTTTTCATACGCTTACTGGCCATTTGTATATCTTCACTAGAGAAATGTCTATTCAAATCGTTTGCCCAATTTTAATTGAGTTATTTATTTTTATACTATTGCTTTGTAAGAGTTCTTTATATATTCTGGGTACAAGTCCCTTTCCAGATATATGACTTTCAAATGTTTTCTTGCAGTCTGTGGGTTGTCTTTCCACTTTTTTGGTGCTATCATTTGAAACTCAGAATTCTTTAATTTTGATAAAGTCAATTTATCAAAATTTTTATTTTATTGCTTGTGCTTTTGCTATTGTATCTAAGAAGTCATAGTCTAAAATCATGAAGATTTACTCATATGCTTTCATCTAAGAATTTTATATTTTTAGATCTCTGATCCACTTTGAGTTAATTTTTTATATATAATGTAAGATAGGAGTCCACTTTCATCTTTTTTCATGTGGGTATCTAGTTGTCCCAGCTCCATCTGTGGAAAAAACTATTCTTTCCCCATTGAATTTTCTTGGCATGTTTGTTAAAAATTGATTGACCATTAATATAACAGTTTATTAATGCCACACTATCTTGATTTCCAGAGCTTTGTAGTAAATTTTGAAATTGGAAAGAGTAAGTCCCCCAACTTCATTCTTTTTTTTTTAAGATTTATTTATTTATTTATTTATTTATTTTGGGCTGCATTGGGTCTTAGTTGCAGCACGCGGGATCTTCCCTGAGGCACGCGGGATCTTTCATTGTGGCGTGCAGGCTCTTCGTTGTGGTGCGCAGGCTTCTCTCTAGTTGTGGCATGCGGGTTTTCTCTTCTTTGGTTGCGACACGCAGGCTCCAGGGCGCGTGGGCTCTGTAGTCTGCGGCACACGGGCTCTAGTTGAGGCACACGGGCTCAGTAGTTGTGGCACGTGGGCTTAGTTGCCCTGCGACATGTGGGATCTTAGTTCCCTGACCAGGGGTCAAACACACATTGTAAGGCAGATTCTTTACCACTGGACCACCAGGGAAGTCCCCTCAACTTCATTCTTTTTCAAGATTGTTTCGGCTATTCAGCGTCATCTTATTTTAACTTTTTTAAAAACAACTTTTGTTTTTGTTTTTTTCATTCATTTCTGTTTTGATTTTTGCTATTTCCTAGCTTCTACTTTTTGGGGTTTGTCATATTTGTTTTACAACTGGAAGATGGACGTTTCTCTTATTACTTTTCGGGCTTTCTTCCTTTCTAATGTATGCAATTAAGGTCATAAGTGACTCAAGGTCTGCTTTAGCTGCATCCCACATGTATTATGTGTTATTGTCATTGTCCTTTAGTGATAAATATGTATTTATTTCCCTTACAGTCTCTTTCTTGACAAAGAAACTATTTAGAAGTGTGTTTTTAATGTTTTTTTGAGTTATCTTGTTAACTGATTTCAAATTGTAGTACATTGTATTCAGAAAACCTTGACTTTTTTGGTATACACTGAGTCATGTAAATTGTGTTGTTCAAATCTTCCATATTCTATTTTTGCCTGCCACATTGTAAATGTGAATTTGTCCATTTTTACCATGTCATTCTGTCAATTATGCTATATTATTTGGTGCTTAGAACATCAGAACTGTTGAATATTCCTGGTGAATTGTTCATGTTTTCATTTTGCAGTGACCTTCTTTATCTAAAAAATTGTTTAAATTTCAAAGTCTTTCTTGTCTAATATCAGCATAATTACTGTCTTCTGGCCTCTGTTTTTGCTACTGAGTATGTGCTGTCAATTTTTTTAAAAAGTGTATTTACCTGGTATAATTTTTTTGCTATTTCATTTTTTTTTAGTCTTTCTGAGTTACTAGATTTTAAGTGTCCTTATTATGAACAGCATATGGCTGGGTTTTTGTGTCTGATATCTGAGTCTATTTTTAAATTCATGGATTTAGTATATAAACATTTAGAATATATATTATATATATACTAATACAATATATAACTATGTCTATATCTATCCACTTCCATCTCTCTGATATAGTTTGATAGGCAGTCTTCTAAGCACTTTACATATATTAACACATTTAATCCTCACAACACCCCATTGATGTAAGTACCATTAATATTCCCATTTTATAGAGGAGGGACCTGAGGCACAGAAATATTAAGTGACTCACCCCAATTGACATGATTGTGGAAAGCAGATTGAACATTACAGAGGAGATAATCCTGGAAATTCTAAGAGGCAGGCAAGGTCAAAGGATGGAAGGCATTCTTGGGAGACCAGGGTTTTCAGCTCACAGTAATCAAGAAATCAAGCTAATAGGTGGTACCATCCAGCTAATGGGTGATAGGGCTGGGATTTGAACCTAGCAGTTTAGCTCCAGATTTTGTACTCATAACTGTCATGCAAAGTGCCTTTCATAGGACTTGTTCTTTTTTTGGTGGTTTTTTTTTTTTAAACAAACCCTTTTTTTAAAAAAATTAATTAATATATTTATTTTTGGCTGCATTGGGTCTTCGTTGCTGCATGCGGGCTCTCTCTAGTTGTGGCGAGCGGGGGCTACTCTTCGTTGCGGTGCGTGGGCTTCTCACTGCGGTGGCTTCTCTCGTTGCAGAGCACAGGCTCTAGGCACGTGGGCTTCAGTAGTTGTGACTCGCAGGCTCAGTCTCAGTAGCTGTGGCGCACGGACTTAGTTGCTCCATGGCATGTGGGATCTTCCCGGACCAGGGCTCGAACCCGTGTCCCCTGCATTGGCAGATGGATTCTTAACCACTGTGCCACCAGGGAAGTCCCTTGGTGTTTTAATTACATCGTTCAGGCCTTTTAAGACTTTTAAAGGTGATTATTTTACATTCTCTTTCAAATTGTCATTCTAGATGTGTCACATATATACATTGGAATATTACATCAGATCATGCCACTCCTGTACTCAAACAAACAAACAAACAACAACAACAGAAACAAATTGTCATTCTATTATGCAGAGTTTTAGGGAATCTTTTGGTGCTATTTATTGTGTCTGCTGACTCTCATGGAGGATTTTGTCCTTCTGTATTTCATCATTTTTGTTTGTGAGCTCCTCTTTAGAGAAGGCTGTTTTTCTGTGAGACTCCCCTGTGGCCTGGGTTCGGGGTGTATCTCTCAAGAGCTGTTTTGAGTTTGCTACGGAGAGATCACCATATCTGGACCAAGTTTTTGGTCATTTTATCACCTTGGAGGTCAGTTAGAATCATGGTTCCTGGATCATCTGCAAATTTAAACCTCCAAAGTTGGAGTAGAAACAAACCTGGAGATTTTGTTTCTTAGATGGACATTTTTCCCACCCAGAGAAAAGCATACAAATACCTTTTTGTCTCTATGCCAGTGGATTGATATTTTTCCTAATCTACTCTTTCAATGAGAGTACAACCCTTTAAAAACTGCTTTATTCAGGGATCCAGGCCCCAATCCCAGTTGCAGCAACATCTCACATCCTTGCCACTGGCTTTGCTATTTCTAACTGACACACCTGGGCCTTCCCTTCTCTCTTACTAGTTCACTCAGGGATTTAAAATAAATTTTGCTATATTTTATCTAGCATTTCTAGGCAATGTGGCAGGAGAGCTTTCAGATTATCATTTCCCCTCATGTTATCTTATGAGATTGGAAGTCCCATTTCACCCTTTAAAAAAGGATGATGGGGCTTCCCTGGTGGCGCAGTGGTTGAGAATCTGCCTGCCAATGCAGGGGACACGGGTTCGAGCCCTGGTCAGGGAAGATCCCACATGCCGCGGAGCCACTAGGCCCGTGAGCCACAATTACTGAGCCTGCGCGTCTGGAGCTTGTGCTCCGCAACGGGAGAGGCCGCGATAGTGAGAGGCCCGCGCACCGCGATGAAGAGTGGCTCCCGCTTGCCACAACTAGAGAAAGCCCTCGCACAGAAACGAAGACCCAACACAGCCAAAAGTAAATAAATAAATAATTCTTTTTAAAAAACAAATAAATAAATAAATACTTTAAAAAAAAAAAAAAGGATGATGTTAATTATTTTCTCTTGATAAGAATAATGAAAAATTTGGGCCATGTGTTAAAATGTTAGGAGGAAAATGTAAATGACCCATGATACCACTACCTAGAAGTGATCACTGTTTACTGCTTCCATCTTTTATTTTTATATGTGTCTAGATACACATATATGTGTATGTGTGTGTATATATATATATATATATATATATATATATATATGAATAACTGGATTCATATGTGTATATCTGTTTACTACTTTTTTCATGTGATATTATATTTTTATTATATCATTAAAATTCATTAAATTTACTTTTCTGTACCCCGTGACCTAGAAGTAACAAAGGGAATACTTACTCTAAGACCCCTATAATCCTAACTGATAGATACATTGCATTTAAAGCATGACAATGTTGTGTCTCTCCCATAGAGCTGATTTTCACTGACTATTCTGAATAAGTTGATTATATTGTCTGGTCTCCAATTTGCTGCAACTAAATCTTAGATGCTCCCCCATTCTAGCATTCTTGTTAGAAAATTGCTGTCTTAGAGAAGCTTGGAATGTATGAAGTGGTCCCCAACACAGTTGCTATATAAGGGCTATGAGAGAACAGAATTTAATGGCAAGTTTCTCCATGGGCCAGGGTATAAAGATGGTTTGAAACCAAAGTTGGGGAATGATAAGCATGCGTGATGGAATGGCATTCCTCTTCTCTCTTTCTAAAAGCAGCCTGGCTTCAGGAGAATGAGCGTTGGGTTTCACGTGGTCTTGCAAATGCAGGTCTAACTTTGGCTCACCCTTTCCATGTGCCCACCAGTATCTGTGCACCAAGTGACACAAGGACTGTGGAAAGCAGATGGAACATTACAGAGGAGATAATCCTGGAAATTCTAAAAGGCAGACAGGGTCAAACGATGGAAAGCATTCTTGGGAAGCCAGTGTTTATCCAGCTCACAGTAATCAAGAAATCAACGCAAATCCATGCAGCATGACAAAATGTGCATTTCCTATAAGTTACTCCTTGGCCCTCCCCAGTTAAGTCACCACTATGCAGTATCTCAGCCAAATGGATTTGAGTTCCAAATTAGGTTCTTAAAACTCAGATTAGTTCCAACTTAGGCTCTTGAAATTTATAGTAGAAACAATAGTCTTAAAATCTAACACTTTTGATTTACAACAGCCAGGATTTTTGAAAGAAAAAGGAATTTCAAGTTTCCAAAGACTCTCCCCCCATAAGATCAATGCACAAAGTTTATGTCGTAAGCAAGATATTAGAAAGAAATCAGAAGAATAACTACAAACCTCTACTTCCTGCAGATTAAAGATTGTTCAGATTTTTTCAAAACCATTTTTATTAAAAATAAAAAGATATAAAAAGATTTGGATGATAGTGAGTTCCTAAAAGGGGCACAAAAGTGTCTGACAGTGAGCAAAGAGCTGTAGAGGGCTGTGGTGCAGAACCAGGTGGCTGGAGAGTGGCTGCAAGGACGTTGATGACCCCAGAGCAGATGGAATGCATCGCACCGCGGTTACACCTCTCTTCAGGGAGGTGAGCATGGGCTAAATGCCTCCTCTTGATGGCAAGAAGAATGCCCAAGAAGTCTGGAGATGACACTATGGTGAGAAGGAAATGTGTGAAGATACCCTGAACTGAGTGAAACCTAAAATGCCAAAAAAAACGCTGAAATGACTGAGTTTACCTGGAGCTGAACTTGATTGCTTTTCTGCCATCAAGTGGAATGAGAACTCAAATGTAATTATGTTACAGGAAATAAAGTTCAGTCACTTGCTCACTGGAGTTTGGTAGCCTGTGAAAATCTTGCCCACCAAACTCCGAGAAGTGACCTGAGGGAATTTATTATAAGTCTGTAGGTGGGTGTCTCATGGAATCCAAGGGAAAATGTGTGAGCTGGGCTCAGAAAATACTAGAACCAAGTACTGGAAAACCACTGGGGTCTCTTCTCGGCTCTCATTGCTGCTTCTTTCTGCACGTCTACTTCCATCTTCTCTCTCTGAGGACCAACTTCCTGCACTCCCCCATCCATATGCCAGAATATAGTGGCATCAAGATCCTAAATTACGTGACACAGTTCTAACCACATACAGATTCTAACTTTCTGTCTCTTGGTCTCAATTCCAAATTCTTACACAAGAATCTGATTGGCCCACTTTAGTCCCATGTCTGTCTCCCTCAATTCAATCAGCAATGACCTGAAGGCCGTGCCTGTGGTACAAACATGACTGCTGTGGTCCATCACCCTGGTTCAGGGTGCAGTCCTCAGGGAGCTGGAAATGGCTGTGAGCTGGGAAGACAGGATGATGACTCATTCACTGTGAGGCTTGTGCCTCACTTCTCCCATCTACAAAGGAGGAGGAATAATATCTATAATATCCCTACTTCTAAATGAAGGCAAAGAGAGCTAACATTATTAACTTCTCTCCAGGTGCCAGACATTGTAGTAAGTTAACCAGGTTATCCTAGCTCGTCCTAAGAACAACCTAAGAGATGGGCATTTTAATTTCCATCTTTACAGATAAGGAAATTGATGTTCACAGAGGTTAAATCTCATAGCTAGTAAGGGGCAGAGCTCAGATCTGAGCCCAGACAGAACCAGTGCCGCAGCGGAGGAAAGAGCTATTTATTAAGATTGAGATAATGTCTGAAAGCTGCGCATTACGTTCTCAGCTATTAATAAATTGCCTGGGACAGGATCTTGCATGGAGTAAATGCTCAGAATTAAACGTCTCATTAATAAGAGCACCTGACTCTTCAGTTGCAGCAGACGTCTTATCATCATGAAGTGTTTGGCTCACATTAACCCACCAAACACCTCTACAAAGTGGGAACCCATCTGCCTTAAGAGATTTCTACCAAGACACAGTTTTATTAAAAATGGAAAGGGAGATGAAAACAGAAGCCAATACCGATTTTAATTGTAATTGACCTTCAGCCACCATTTGGTGCAATGGATCAGATTGCTTCTAAAGCTTCCATTGCTGCGTCATGTTGAGGTGTGAATTTGCCTTCTTAGGGGCCTGTTGTCATAGAGTCTTTAGAATGTATCCATGTGCTCTGATCTTTTGACCTCCTGAAGCTAAATAGAACTCTTTTTGATTGGTGCTGAGCTCACACGAAGCCCAGACTCTGCTTGTAAATGTTTGCCAAATGAAAGATTTGTCAACAGGTAATGATTAAATCACCTACTGTATTCTCAGCCCTGAGAATATTAAACCTCTAAGGTACAATCCATACCTCTGAGAGTAAACAATCTTTTCTGTGCAATCAAAAACCTAAGAACTTAGTTATTGGAGAAAGGCAACTCAAAACCACCTTGAGATTCCCTCTTCATACTCACTAGGTTAGCTGTAGTCAAAAAACGGAAAAGAAATGTTGGCCAGGATGTGGAGAAATTATAACCCTCATCATGTAACCCTGGTGAGAATGTAAAATGGTACGGCCGCTCTGGAAAACATTTTGGCAGTTTCTTAATAAGTTAAACATAGAATTATCATATGACCCAGCAATTCCATTCCTGGGTGTATACCCAAAAGAATTGAAAACAGGTGTTCAAACAAGAGCTCATACACAAATATTCACAGCAGCACTATTCACAATAGCCAAAAGGTGGAAACAACCCAAATGTCCATCAGCTGATGAATGCGTAAAAAAATGTGGCATATCTGTACTAAATGGAAGAAACCAGACACGAAAGACCACACATATTATATGATGCCATTTCTATGAAATCTCCAGATTTATTTCTCTATGTATATAATATAAATATTTATTTATAAATAACTATAAGAGGTTTGACCAGAAATGAGGGTATCAGTATGAAATGCCTTGTGATTCTACCTGGGCATTCCGTCAGATGGCCTTTCTTCTAAGAGGTGGGATCAGAACATATTAGCTTGGGAGCTGCTGTTGGAAATTGATCCATCTGGTTTTCTAATTGAGTTCAGAAAAGAAATACCACCAGATCCACATATTGATATATCAGAATCCTCATTGCCAAATATATATAAATCATACAAGACCCTAAAACTATTTATGTTATACTTTTGGTTACACTTCCCACTGTGTTTTTTTTCCTACTGCGTTTTTAAAATGGTGTTATTATGACTCATGCTCAGTTTCCTATACTCTATGAATCCATCCCCTTCCAAGAAGTTTTTTTCTTTTAACTCATGTTTATCTATCTAAAAGCCTTATAGTTGTAAAGTTCTTTCTTTTTCCTTTTTAAAAAATTGAGATATAATTGACATATAACATTATATTAGTTTTCAGTGTACAACATAATTATTTGATTTCTGTATATACAAGTATTGTGAAAAGATCACCACAATAAGTCTGGTGAATATCCTTCACCACATGTAGCTACAATTTGTGTGTGTGTGTGTGTAATGAGAACTTTTAAGCTCTACTCTCTTAGCAGCTTTCAAATATACAATACAGTATTATTAACTGAAGCCACCATGCTGTACATCTCCAGGACTTATTTATTTTATAACTGGAAGTTTGTACTTTTGACCACACTTTGACCCATTTCACACACTCCCCGCCCCCCCACCCCCACCCCTGGCAACCACCAATCTGTTCTCAGTATCTATGAGCCGTTTTACTTGTTTTCTTGATTCAGCATATTAGTGAGATCATATGGAATTTGTCTTTCTCTGTCTGTCTTATTTCACTTAGCATAATGTCCTCAAGGTCCATCCATGTGGTCAAAAGTGGCAAGAGGTCCTTCTTTTTCATGGCTGAATAAAATTCCATTGTGTGTGTATATACGTCTGTGTGTGTATGACATCTTCTTTATCCATTCATCCATTGATGGACACTTAGACTGCTTCCATGTCTTAGCTATTATAAATAATGCTGCAATGAACATGAGGGTTCATATATCTTTTCAAGTTAGTATTTTCATTTTCTTCAGATAAATACCCAGAAATGGAGTTGCTGGATCATATGGTAGTTCTATTTTTAATTTTTTAAGGAACTTACATGCTGTTTTCCATAGTGGCTGCACCAATTTACATTCCCACCAACAGTGTACAAAAGTTCCTTTTTCTCCACATCCTCTCCGACATTTGTTATTTCTTGTTGAGTTCTTCTTTCTTAACAATAGTACCTTGCACTTGTCTGTAAAAAAAAATTACCCTAACTGTTGAAATAGATACCTTTGGGGGTGTCTTCCCGGTTCAGTACCCCCATTTCATTGACAACATCTCCATCTCCATGAGGCAACCATGTTTATGATTGATGACCCTGCTTTGCTGGCCACAAATGGACACCTGACCTGAGGTGAGGCACTCAGACTTGGAGGTGAGATTCAGGGATGATTGTGCCTTTTAGCTGGAATGAGGGTTATGGAAACTGAAGAGCAGAAGCTGCCATCATGGAAAGCTATTCTCATCCACATGCCGGGAGAAGCAGAGAAAATAGACATTTAAAGAGGAGAACGGAAAAAATAAAAAAAGAAAGAGGAGAACGGAACTGATGTGCAAAATAAAGGGAAAAGGGGAAAAAAATGATCTGGTTAGAGAGAGAGAGAGAGCAAGAGGGAGGTAGGAAGGGAGAGGGAGAGACAGAGACTGAGACAGAGACTGAGAGAAAATAATAGTTCCTGGTAGTTTTCTAGTTCCTGCTGCTTGGCTTTCGTGACGTCCACTTCTGTCCTTGGGTTCTGTGAGATACTCTGGATTTTTGTACAAAGCTCTCCTGACTTATTTTTCTTTTGCTTAACCTAGCTTGAATAAGTTTCTGTTATTGACTAGGACTGCTAGAACTTACTTCTACATCTTGTTTTGAGCCCCCAAACAGACAAATAAACCTTGATTCTTTCTGAATTAATGAAACACATTTATAGACATTTAAATCTGGAATCATCTAATCCAACCCATTCATTCTATACCACAAAATACTGGTGTCTGAGGAAGTGAAATTGCCTGCCCAAGGTCACACAGTTAGGAGGTGGCAGAGCCAGAAGCAAAACCAAGGTATTTTGAATATCAGTCTAGTGTTCTTTCCGCTAAACAAGGCTGCCTTTTCTTTTTTTTTAATAACTTTTTTGTCTTATTCTGCCTTTCACATATGACAGTCCCAAACCCAACACTTGGTTTTTCTTTTCTGACTTTCTTATTCTTTCAACATCTATGTCAACACACTTCCTCCCAATAGCATATGCAATTTGATCCGCATCTGGTGGGTACACATAGGCCCTCAAAGATCCTGGCTCTGCAGCATGGGAACCTGAGTCCTTCCTTTCAACTGCACCCATGTCTGTCTGTTCTGGAGCTCTGCCTTGGTCCCATCACCCCTGAGGTGTCCTGAGGCTAGGAACGCCAAACACGTTATGTGCCAACTCTGAATAAATACGGGGAGCTGCTTGGAGCCCAGAGTGGAGGGTAAGAAGGCAGGTTGTGTCTGGATTCCATTACAAAGAATGCTGTGCTCAACTGGCAGTGTCTGCCATGGCAACACCCACTAGACATGTCTGGATTGGGGACATTGGGGGAAGAGGCTACACACTGGCCACAGCTTCAGAAAGGGACAAGACGTACGTTCCATCCTTGCCTTAGGTGGTTGTTCTGTTTCCCAGGCCACATTGCCTCAGTGGTCAGGTGGCTGAGGAGGTAGTCTGAAGGCCACGAAGCTACAAGTGGCTTCCTTGGACCCTGGACGAGAGAGCATGAGCCCCAAGCTAGAGGGAGCTTGGAAAGGCAGCCCCTGCAGGGCCCTACAGCGGTCTACATGCTGCAGGCCACGCTGGCATTAGCTCCTTGTCCTCTGGAGTTGGTTTCATCTAGGCAAAGCCAGCTGGCTGGCTGTCAAAGAGTCAGATGCAACTCGGGGGTAAAAACACTTTTCCACAGCACTTACACAGAAATAACCTTAATCTCTGGGTAAACTTTCCAAGCTAAAAAGCTTTCTCTTCTACATGCTACCGAGAAATCAAAATAGAGTAAAAGGACAGTCTTACTTTAATCAAGTTCCAGAATGAGGACATACAGCTTTGAAAAGCACTGTCTCAAGCAGAAGACCTAAGGATGTGTGTAAGAGAATATTTCTAGAAAATGCCAAAGGCACCAAACATAATCCCAACTTTGCCTTCTGCTTCTCCTCGGTGCTACTCCGTACCCCAGATGGGGAGGCTACTTTGTTCAGCTAACTTTAGGAATGTCATAGTGCTCCGTGAGCGTGTCCAGGCGTCTGTTGAAGTCTTCTACTCTCTGCTTGTGGGTTTTGGATGCTTTCTTCAGGATCCTTTCCATTTGCCATTTCTCCTGCTTCTTCTCAGAGGCCACCTGCGCCAGTGTCTGCTTGTCCAGGCTGCGCCACTTCTCTTCCTCGTTTCTGCTCGTTCCCATCACTTACAGGAGTTTCGCCTTGTCCTTGTTCTTTTTCTTCTTCCACTTAGTCACTCTGAGCTCTGCGACGCCTTTCAGCTTCAGGGGCTCCTTTTGGACCTGCTCGTAGGCTTCCATGGCGCCCTGCTGAAGTTTCAAGACTGCCTTTTCATGAAAACAGTGAGCATCATGCTTGGGGCAGAGAACACCTGCTCCCTATTCTAAATGATCACAGGGGTGGGCAGGTGGTCCAGGCTGAGCATTTGGAGTATGCCAGACCTCTGGACTCAGCTCTTGGCCCAGGGATGGGCTTCTGCTCCAAGTAGAGCTACTTAAGGACCTTTTAGGGAGAATAATCAGATACTGAAAGCGATGACCTGAATCTCCATTTTCTGAGCTGTGAGACACTAAGGATCATGTGAGCTTAGTGCTGCTAGGGACTTTCTTTTCATCACGAGAAGGCAGATGGCTCTGAAGAACAAGGCCAGCTCAGAGGAAAACAGAACCAAGAGATGAAAAGAGACAGATGCCCAGTAACTTTATTTGAGCAGCTAGAGTCAACCATGCCAAAGTTATTCAATTCCTAAACTTCTCAGTTACCGGACCCTGTGTATTTCCTTTTTGCTTAAGCTGGTTTGGCTTTCTGGTACATACAACCAGGTAAGTTAGAATACCAAAATGTTGACTAGTAACCACTATTTAATTTTATATACTTTGCTTCTTATTTTCATATGCTACAGAGAGGATACATCTTTGGGTCATTATAAATGGAAGTTAATTATTGTGGTTTAAAGTTTAATTAATATGAGTTATTGGGACTTCCCTGGCAGTCCAGTGGTTAAGACTCCATGCTCCCAATACAGGGGGCACGTGTTTGATCCCTGGTCAGGGAACTAAGATCCCAAATGTCGTACAACACAGCCAAAAAAAAAAAAAAAAAGAGTTATTCAGGCTACACTAGGAACAATAACGACAAAGAAATACACCTGTATGTGCTTTTTAAAATTGAGGTATAGTTGATTTACAGTATTACATGTTTCAGGCGTACAACATAGTGATTCACAATTTTTAAAGTTTATACTCCATTTAGAGTTATTATAAAATATTGGCTATATTCCCTGTGCTGTACAATACATACTTATAGCTTATTTATTTTATACACGGTAATTTGTACCTCTTAGTCCCCTACCTCTATCTTGCTCCTCCTCCCTTTCCTTTCCCCACTGACGATAACCACTAGTTTGTTCTCTTATCTGTGAGTCTGTTTCTTTTGTGTTATGTTCACTAGCTTGTTTTGTTTTTTAGCTTCCACATATAAGAAATATCATACAGTATTTGTCTTTCTCCGTCTGACTTATTTCACTAAGCATAATATCCTCTAGGCCCATCCATGTTGCTGCAAATGACAAAATTGCATTCTTTTTTTATGGCTGAGTAGTATTACACTGTATATATATACACCACATCATCTTCATCCATTCTTCTGTTGATGGACACTTAGGTTGCTTCTGTATCTTGGCAATTGTAAATAGTGCTGCTGTGAACATTGGGGTGCATGTATCTTTTCAAATTAGTGTTTTCGTTTTCTTCAGATATATACCCAGGAGTGTAATTGCTGGGTCATATGGTAGTTCTATTTTTAGTTTTTTGAGGAACCTCCATAATGTTTTCCATGGTGACTGCACCAATTTACATTCCCACCAACAGTGTTCTTGGGTTCCCTTTTCTCCACATCTTCACCAACATTTGTTATTTGTAGACTTTTTGATGGTAGCCATTCTGACAGATGTGAGATGATATCTCATTGTGGTTTCGATTTGCATTTCTCTGATGATATATGATATTGAGCAGTTTTTCATGTGCCTGTTGGCCATCTGTATGTCTTCTTTGCAAAAATATCGATTCAGGTCTTCTGCCCATTTTTATTTTTATTATTTTAAAAAATATTTATTTATTTATTTGGCTGCACTGGGTCTTAGTTGTGGCGTGTGGGATCTTTAGTTGTGGCGTGCGGGATCTTTAGTTGCGGCATGCACGTGGGATCTAGTTCCCTTACCAGGGATTGAACCCGGGTCCCCCGCATTGGGAGCATGGAGTCTTACTGCTGGATCACCAGGGAAGTCCCCTTCTGCCCATTTTTAAATCAGGTTGTTTGTTTTTTTGATGTTGAGTTGTATGAGCTATTTATGGATTATACATTTTTGGATATTAACCCCATATCAGTCATATCATTTGCAAATTCATTCTCCTATTCAGTAGGTTGTCTTTTCATTTGTCGATGGATTCCTTTGCTGTGCAAAAGCTTTTAAGTTTAATTAGTTCCCATTTTTAAATTTTTGCTTCTGTTTCCTTTGCCTTAGGTGACAAATTGAAAAAACATTGCTATGATTTATGTCAAAGAGTGTTATGCCTATGTTTCCTTCTAGGAGTTTTATGGTTTCTGGTCTCACGTTTAGGTCTTTAATCCATTTTTAGTTTATTTTTGTATATGTTGTTAGAAAATATTCTAATTTCATTCTTTTATGTGTAGCTGTCCAGTTTTCCCAGCATCACTTATTGAAGAGACTGTCTTTTCTCCATTGTATGTTCTTGCCTCCTTTGTCATAGATTAATTGACCATAAGTGTGTGGGTTAAACACGGTATATCTTTCCATCTGTTTGTGTCATCTTCAATTTCTTTCATTAGTGTCTTATACTTTTCCTAGTACAGATCTTTTACCTCCTTAGGCAGGTTTATTCTTAGGTATTTTATTCTTTTTGATGCAATTGTAAATGAGGTTGTTTCCTTAATTTCTCTTTCTGATAGTTCATTGTTAGTGTATAGAAATTCAACAGATTTCTGTATAGTAATTTTGTATCCTGCAACTCTACTGAATTCATTGATGAGCTCTGGTAGTTTTTTTTGGTGGCATCTTTAGGATTTTCTATGTATAGTATCACATCATCTTCAAACAGTGACAATTTTATTTCTTCCTTTCCAGTTTGGATTCCTTTTATTTCTTTCTTGTCTGATTGCTATGGCTAGGACTTCCAAGACTATGTTGAATAAAAATGGCAGGAGGGGGTATCCTTGTCTTGTTCCTGATCTCAGAAGAAATGCTTTCAGCTTTTCACCACTGAGTATGATATTAGCTCTGGGCTTGTCATATGTGGCCTTTACTGTGTTGAGGTAGAGTCCCTCTATGCCCACTTTCTAGAGAGTTTTTATCATAAATAGATGTACAACTGTAGATGTGCTTTTGTTTTCCAAGGAAAAGGAATAAATTTATCCTAAGGCAGTACTTCTTAGACTTTTTTTGTTTGTTAGTTTCTGGGCCCCTTTGTACACTCATGATTTATTGAGGGCCCCAGCGACTTTTGTTTATGTGGGTTATAACTATCGACATTTACTGTATTAAAGGTGGCAACTGAGAACTTTTAAAAATACATATTGATTCATTTGCCAACAGCAATGATTAATGCACTGCATGTTAACATAGATAACATCTTAGTGTTATAATAAAATTAGTTTTGACCTTGCAGCCCCCCTAAGATCTGTTCTAAAGTAAAATGTCAGTCTGTTTCAGAATAAGAAAAAGGATAATGAAGGACAGAACTTGGAAATTACATTTTATTTGCCTTAGTTTATAATACTCAAGTCTGAAAAGTAGCTCTGTAATGTGTTAAAATCTTAGCAAAGTTTGCCCAATTTTAGTAGGCTTGTTGCCTTGATTTACTGAGTAATGCTTCGGCCTACAATGTAAAGGTTATCATTACCTGCTGTGTAACCAAAGATTCTGGGTTTTACCAGAATAATTTACTGTGCTTTATGTTGACTTTACTATATTCTTGATTATTTAAGGAAGAAAAAGAACCAAGGTTCTTCACTTGTGAAAGAACATAGAGTTTTTAAAATCCTGTTACCATCTATGTTTATTTTTAAATGCTTTATTGTGACTCTAATTAAATAGGTAATCAATTATTGTTTCTACGTCATCCATGATCCCATCTTAATTAAGTATCCAAATATCTTCTGATAAGTTTTTTATTTTATTTATTTTCATTTCCCCAAAAATTAGATCTTAAATTTATAAAAAGTAAAATAAAATCAGGATTCAGGGTGGGGGGGGGCATTCTTTAATTGTAATTAAAAAATTTTTTTTAACCTTTTTATTGTGGTAAAATATACATAATATAAAACTTACCATTTTAGCCATTTTAAAGTGTACAGAAAATCAAGATGTCTTTTACATCTAAAACAATCTTGAGATTCCCTAGAGGACCCCTGGAAGTCACAAAGCCTTGTTCTTTCAGCTTATAAAAAGAGAGGCGCTAGATTTGTTTAATGCATTACTATTGTAGGACTTGCATGAGTAGAGTTTTCAGATCAGAAGAGGAGCTCAGCTTTCCCTAGGTTAAACTTGTACAGATAAACTATTGTTAAATAAATATTTCAGAAATGGTATGCTTTCCAGGAAATCCCTGGAGATTTGTCAGTGCCTGTCCGTGTTCTGTTTTTATCCTCAAGGAAAATACTGATCAAAACTCTTATGAAATAGGTGTGTCGTGTTTTCCTGTATTTATCAGAGTCCTGGCAATACTTTGCCTGATGACATTCGACAACAACAGTATAGTCTCAATCATAATTTCAGTAATTAACATGTTACCTTGGCCTGGCCATAGTCTTATTTCTTTAATTTGAACCTGGTGTCTACTGGGCCAGTGGTTGTCAAATGGGAATGCACATCAAACTTACCTATGGAGTTTTATAAAAATACAGAGGTCTGGGCCCTACTCCTGAATCTCTTTACTTGCTATTCTTGGTATATTCTTGGTATATTATGTTTTATGATCATTATGTTATATCTCAAGATTTTTCCTCCATAAAATTATGTTTCTCCATTTTAATGAATCAGGTATCTTTGAATGTAAGCTCAATCATTATCCTTAGGGACAGACTTTTTTTTTGCCAGGGGGGTGACGTTATTATCTTTCTTTGACATGCTATAGAAACAACCAAATTTCTGTGGGTTGCATTATTATTAGGCACCCCTCATCAGACCTTTCACATTTGAAGGTTACTAGTTATAAATTAAACATAGCCATTTTAAGTCTCTGCCATCTACAAGTAGTTTTTGTTTTACTCTGATGCTTGCCTGAAGGCTCTGCTGTAAGCTACAGGCCAAATTTTTTTTTTAAAATAAATTTATTTATTTATTTATTTTTGGTTGCATTGGGTCTTCGTTGCTGCACGTGGGCTTTCCCTAGTTACAGCGAGCGGGGGCCACTCCTCGTTGCGGTGTGCGGGCTTCTCATTGCGGTGGCTTCTCTTGTTGCAGAGCATGGGCTCTAGGCGTGCGGGCTTCAGCAGTTGCAGCACATGGGCTTAGTTGCTCCACAGCATGTGGGATCTTCCCAGACCAGGGCTCGAACCCGTGTCCCCTGCATTGGCAGGCGGATTCTTAACCACTGCGCCACTAGGGAAGCCCTGCTACAGGCCAATTTTGTCTTCAACTAAGAAGGATGGTCTCAGAGTCTTTTCTCAGTATAGAAAAGGACTGTACCCGGTACTTCAGGCTATCAGTGCTTTAAAACTTAGCCTCTAGTGTACATGCTTCTGAGCTGGCATCTCTTAGATAACTTTCATACCATACCAGTGGACAAAATCAAGATCTCCAGGACTGTTTTTAGTCAAGAGGACTACTAACCCAAGGCTCAGGGAACAAGAATTAATTACATAAGACTGAGTGAACTGATGAGAAAAATTTCACTGTGGTTATTTTTTTGGAATGTTGATTTTATTTCAGTGTTCTATATTCTGGTTGTATAAATAAACCCTTTTCTTTCTTCTTAAGCTATTTGTAACCTATAAAATTTAGTAGGTTCTGCTTTTGTGAACTGAAATGGAACATTTAAAAATTATATTTGATCACCACCTATCTCACAGAATTCAGAAACTCTTACTGATTCTCCATGCTTTTCATGGCAATATAATTATTTGCAAAGGCTCAATAAGAATCTGTTCTCCTTACCAAGATACAATTGGATGAATTGATTGTACAACCAGGGCCTTTCCTGGAGTGCCATATTTGAGAATGATGCTTATTTCATCAGATATGACCAACCACTTTTAGGGAGCTAAGGTTGACTTGGCTTACGGAGCTGACGCTTACAAGGCCCTCCTAGGAAAACTGGCTGGTGTCTGGCTTATAGGATCCCAGCCTCACAGGAGGTGAGGAAGGTTACTTCCTGGCAGACCAGGAATCTTAAGAAATTTGGAAGATTTTAAGAAGAAAGAAATTCACCCAAATTTATAGATACTGCAGGCATAATTTGATGGCAAGAGTTTCCTAGCCATAGGAGAGCAAATCTTTTAAGAGATCATTATGGGATTCCTTATGAAAACTTCAACACAAAAATTAATTTTGTAGTTGGTCAAATTACTCTGTGGACCTGGATCTTGCCAGTCAAACTTAAGAATAATCTTTCTTCGAGGGCTTCCCTGGTGGCACAGTGGTTAAGAACCTGCCTGCCAATGCAGGGGACATGGGTTCGAGCCCTGGTCCAGGAAGATCCCCCATGCTGTGGAGCAACTAAGCCTGTGCGCCACAACTACTGAGCCTGCACTGTAGAGACCATGAGCCACAACTACTGAGGTCCGCGTGCTTAGAGCCCGTGCTCCACAACAGGAGAAGCCACCACAATGAGAGGCCTGCGTACCGCAACGAGGAGTGGCCCCCGCTCGCCGCAACTAGAGAAAGCCCGCACACAGCAACAAAGACCCAATGCAACCAAAAATAAATAATAAATAAATAAATTTTTTTAAAAAAGAAAAAAAGAATAATCTTTCTTTGAGATTTTTATGATCATAGAAGGAGAGGGAACACTAGGGAACGTTGTGAAAGACTAACATAGACCAAAAGGTTCCTTGGTGTCTTCAATGGAAAATTAAGCATTGTTTGAGAGCACATCCCGCTGAGTTTTCAGGTTCTGTAGTTTGTGCCTTTCCTTGTCTTTGAGCTGTTTTATAGAAAACTGATAGCAATGCAAATAATTTTTCTCCATCGATATAAAAATTATGTTCAGTGAAATGTAATTGATTATCACCCTGTGGATATTAACCAATTTTGCATCTATTTGTGTATTCATTCCTGATTCAACTATAAAAGTGTAATACTTTGAATTCTCTTTTATAGCATCTTACTAGTTCCCTCACTAATTAAAGAGTTAAATAAAATCTTTGATGTTTTCTTCTCTATTTATATAAGCATCATGATATTATCTTTTAAAAACATTATCCTTTAACAGGAATTTGCCTGTTACATATTTTCCCAGTCCTTTGCTTTCACACTTCCTCTGTTATAATTTAAGTGTGTCTCTTATAAACAGCATATGGATGACTTTTGTTTGATTTATCCTGTCTGACAATCTATGTTCTCATCTGTGGGTTAAGTCCATTCACATTGATTATGAGTACACTTAAACACTGGAATTAGGGGCTTCCCTGGTGGCACAGTGGTTGAGAATCTGCCTGCCAATGCAGGGGACACGGGTTCGAGCCCTGGTCTGGGAAGATCCCACATGCCGCAGAGCAACTAGGCCCGTGAGCCACAACTACTGAGCCTGCGCGTCTGGAGCCTGTGCTCCGCAACAGGAGAGGCCGCGATAGTGAGGGGCCCGTGCACCGCGATGAAGAGTGGCCCCCACTTGCCACAACTAGAGAAAGCCCGCGCACAGAAACGAAGACCCAATGCAGCCAAAAATAAAAACAAAAAACAAAAAAACAACAGAAAAAAGCACTGGAATTATTTACTCCATCTTATTTTGTGTATATCATTCATTAGAATGATTTTTCTTGGCTTCTGTTCATTCCCGCTATCTGTTGGATTGATGGACTTTCTTTGGTCCCCATTTTCCTTTCTATTTGTTTGGAAGTTTCTCATTCTTTCTCTAATATTTAGTGGTTACCCTTATGGCAGAACCTGCTCTATGTCTCTGCGATAGCCATTCTCCCTTTTTTCCTTAGCAATGAAACTGGGAAATAAACCTTGCTGAGAAACTACATTTCTGAGTTTCCCTCAAAGATAGAAGGGAAACAGTACATGAGAAGTTAGTTGGAACTTCTGGGAAGGCTCATTAAAAGAATAATGACAGTTGGCCTATGTTCCTTTGTCCTTCCCTCCTTTGTCCTGCTTGGAATGTGAGTGTGATAGTTGGAACTCCAGAAACCATCATGCACCCTGAGGAAACTTTGAAGATGGAAGCCACACCCTAAGGATAGTAGGGCAGAAAGAAGAGCCCGACCCCTAATGACCAAGGAGTGGCCAAATCTGCCCTGAACTGCCCACCTCCACATTTCATTCATGTGAAACAAAAACCAACTCTGATTTTGTTCAAGTCACTTTAGTCAAGACTTTTATTAGCTGAATGCAATTTCTAACTGATACACCTTAAATTTTTTAACAGGCATACTTAATTTAACAAAACCTAAACTTAATCAATATCTCTACACACATTATAGACCAAGGACCACTACTATCAGAACTTTAGATATATTGTCAAATTTCTCACTTTTTAAAAAACTTCTTGCTGATCTTTGCACTGTCTTCCCCTATTACACACACACTCACATATTTATTTTCTCAAATTCTTACAACAAGTTCACAAGGAATATACCATTATTGCGTTTTTACAGATGAGGAAATGGGGGTTCACAGGAGTTAGGTAACCTATCCAAGGTCACAATTAATTAATTAATTGTGGCAAAGTCATGATTTGAAGTCTTTCTAACACCCAGACTTCCATTTGTGTCACAGATCTTAGCTGCACTCGTTCTATCAACTACTTGGCTGGTGTTGTAGCTCAGGACAAGCACGCTCTCTGTCTGGGGCAAGGCTGGAGTAAAGCAAGCTCTGCTGTCATCCAGATCATTGTATCTTACTAAGTGGACGTATCACAAAAGATCAGTCTGCTAATTTAAGGACAGCAGGTTCCGGTTTAGCAAATTTCCTGGATACATGCCTTTTCCCAGAGGGAAAGCTACATCCTTGTAGGAGTTCTGGAGTAATGCTCTTGGGACACCTCGCCAGAGAATGAGCTAATATAACTAGGTGCTAATAAGCCTCAGCAGACAAATAAAATAAAGACAGAACTATAATCATGATCAGAAAGGGAAAAGAAAAATGTTAAAACAACCATTTTGCCACCATGAAGTCTGTGTTTCTCTTTCAGCACCACCAAAGAGATATTGCTGAAAAGGGAGTTTTGTGTGTTATATGGAAAGAAGGCAATGAAAATATTTAGAAACAGGGAACATGAGAAACTATTTTAGTTGAGAGTAGGGGCAAGGAGGGGAATGACTGAACAAAATAGAATGCCGAGGTGTTTAAATGTATTTTAAAAAATAAAAATAATTTCTCTTTCTTTGACATATATAACAGGAAAATGTTTATCAGGGAATTTGATCAGGTAGACATGCTTTGAAGGCAAATGTAGCCAAATTATGTAACCCGAAGCTTCCTCAGATTCTAGATGCAAAGCCTTTAGAGGGATAACAAAAAGGAAATGATTTTGTAGAAGTTAAGATCGACAGATTCAGAAACAAAATTCAGAATGGATTTTTCTGGCCAGAGGGCAAGAATGCTGAAGAAAATCCTTCTCCTGAGGTTTATGGGGTATTTGGGTCACAGTGACCCATTTATGTAGATTTTTAATTTTTGCCTATCTTCCAATTTAATTTTTTGTTTTTCAAACCCCAGTTACAATGAAACATAAACTTTGGCATAGGCTGAACTCGCCCGACTACCTTCTATTTATTCTCCCTACCCCACTGCCCAGGTGTCACCTCTCCTGAGTGTATTGGGAAGACGTGGGGATGGCTCTCATCCCACTTATGTTGACTTCTTGGGAGTTTTGTCTCCAGATCCTGGAGTCCTTTCACCTCTCCCATCACTGCTGTGACAAATCACACACCACTCTACTGATGGTCACCTCCTGGAGCTTGGTGTCTACAGTCCCTCTTGATACAATGCAACTACCTTGGGTTCAAAGGGTGAATGTGGAACCAGCCACACTTCCCTTTCTGCCTCGTTCCTTGTACCACATGACCACGAGGCTATGTGGATGAAGCAGATTCACCAGATGGTAGGGCTAATTAAATGCACTTACAATGTGGGAGTAAATAAAAGGTAAAATTATATATCCAAGTCAGCCTTACTCACACTAGAATAAAAGCCACAGAGGACTTGGGAACAGGGGTGGGTGGAAGAGTCGGCTGGAGTAGGAGAATCTCGGGTGGGCTTTGCAATTCCGATTAGGGCTCCTGAGACCTCCCAGCCAGCGTGGGGTTTGAAGATGCCTCCTCTCCTTAACAACACACATCTCCCAAAGACAGTGTTCAGAGAGAGTAAAGTCTAGATTCCTATAAAAGAAGAGAAACATTTCTCTAAATGCAATGAAGCCTGAACAACTCTCTGCCCACCAATGGGGCTATGGTTTAATTTTCCTTCTACTTCTGAACAATGGCCAAAGGCAAAAAAAAAAAAAAAAAAAATGAAAGGGGATTCAGGGGTCCTTGATGTTCCTTCAGCCTTGGCCTACACAAAAGACCCGGCTGAAGTTCTGGAATGACCACTGCCCTGTACCTGGAGCCTGTATACATCTCTACACGGGACGCCTCACAGGACTCTGTCCAAGCAGGAGGGAAGCAGAGTGACTTATTGGCTTCCTGTCCAAGCAACTGACTTTTCCAGTTGCATTAAGTAAACCAAGGTTCAAGCAGCCTCTGTAGATGCACTTTCCAGGACTAATTTCCACTGCTTTTATGTGAGCACCCTTTCCATAAAATGTGCAAGACTTTTCTCTCTAAATTTGTAGTTCTCAAGTGGGGGTGATTTTGGCCTCCAGGGAACATTTAACAATGTCTGGAAACATTTTTGGTTGTCACAGTGGCAGGGGGAGTGGGGGGGGAAATGCTACTGGCATCTAGCGGGTAGATGCCAGGGATACTGCTAAACATCCAACAATGCAAAAGATAACTGCCCACAAGAAAGAAATAGCCAGCTCCAAATATCAGTAGTGCTGCTATTGAGAAACCCTGCTCCAAATGCTTGGAAAAAATACTTCACATCATCTGTGATCAGTACTCACCATGCTATCACCCTCATGTCACTCCTGAATTTTACTTTTAAAATTCATCAGCTGATCTTCCTACAAATCATTCCCAAGAAGCAGATTAAGAGTAATCATGGCATTTACTGAGTCCTTACTGTGTGCCAGGTTCTGGAAAAAGGACTTTACATACTTTATCTCACTTATTGTCACCATTTTCAGAAGAGAAAACTGAGGCTCAGGGCAATTAAGTAAATTGCAGGTTATCAATACATGAAACTGAAACTCACTGAGGTTGGAATCAACCCAGAACTCAAGTTTCTGTTCTTTAAACTCAACGCCTTTCTAAGGAAACCAACGATGTCTATTCAATTTATTGAACAATTGCTTTATACTCAGAATTCTCTTTTTATTTTATTTTATTTTATTTATTTATTTTTGGCTGTGATGGGTCTTTGTTGCTGCGCACGGGCTTTCTCTAGTTGTGGTGATCGGGGGCTACTCTTCGTTGCGGTGCTCGAGCTTCTCACTGTGGTGGCCTCTCTTGTTGCGGAGCACAGGGTCTAGGTGGGAAGGCTTCAGTAGTTGTGGCTCATGGGCTCAGCAGTTGTGGCTCGTGGGCTCTAGAGCGCAGGCTCAGTAGCTGTGGTGCACGGGCTTAGTTGCTCCGTGGCATGTGGGATCTTCCCAGATCAGGGATCGAACCCATGTCCCCTGCATTGGCAGGCAGATTCTTAACCACTGTGCCACCAGGGAAGCCCCAGAGAGCTCTTTTTCATCCTGAGAATTTTTCATCTTCTGACAAAAAGTATTTGTTAAATAAATAAAACTTTGTAATTATGGTCATCCATCACTTGGAGCAAACTTGATAGATGGATTTAAAAACACATGTATTTGTATAACTCCCTCCTTTCCAAAAAGAAGAAAAGCTATGTCTTTTATATATTTTAGTTTCAAATTTAAAGAATCTCTCTTCATTTTTGAAACTTCCAGACTAATGCATGTAATGCTTTAAGTGGCAGAACCAGGTAAGACTGCAAGGAAAATTGCTCTATCTTGAGGTGTCCCTATTTAAAAGAAAGAAAGAAAAAAGCAACATTTTGTAACACAACAACGTATTGAATTTTTTTATTCTTGTGTCTGTCTCCTTCATTGTCCTGTGTATTAGTTTTCTACTGCTGCATAACAAATTAAAACAAATTTAGCAACTTAAGACAACACCCGTTAATTAGCTCACCATTCTGTAAGTCAGAATTTCTAGCACAGCCAAGGCATAACTGAGTTCTCTGCTCAGGGTTCCCAAGGCTGAAATCATGCCATCAGTCAGGCTGAGCTCTTCTCTGGAGGCTCTGCGGAAATTCACTTTCAAGCTCATTGAGGTCGTTGCAGTTGTAAGACTCAAGTCTCATTTCCTTGCTGGCTGGCGGTCAGGGGTTGCTCTGAGCGCCTAGAATCCTCTCCAGGAGAGCAGCCCCCTCCATCGTCAAAGCCATTAGTGGAGAATCTCACTGATGATGAATCGACTTCATGCTTTGAATCTCCAAGAAAAGCCCAATCCCTTGTAAGGGCTCACGTGATTACATCAGGCCCACCAAGGACAATCTCCCTATCTTGAAGTCAACTGATTTGAGACCTTAGTTACATCAGCAAAATCCCTCACAGCAGTACCTAGATTAGTGGTTGTTTGAATAATTGGGAGAACATCTGGGTATACCAGGAATCTTGGTGTACACAGGAATCTTGAAGGTCATCTTAGAATCCTCCCTAGTTCAGTCTGTAAATTCCTCGATGGCAAAAGCTGGGCCTTGTGCATCTTTGTCTGGTACTCAATAGATACTCCAGGAATGTTCACTGAACTGAATTGTTTTGAAGGGATTCAGAAATTACGAAGTCGTGAAACTGTTACACATGAGCATTAACTTCCAGGTACTGACAACTCCCATCAGGAAAAAGATCAGATAGGATTCAGTGCCCAGGAAGCCTTTAGGCTGATCACTGTCGTGACCTCTTCCTCTACCAAAAGATTAACTGGATTTTCTACTTTCACTATGGGAATACAGCTTTGATTTTATTAAGGGAAGCCAAGGGAAAAAGAATTCCTATCCCAGAGATGTGCAAGAAAAACAACTTTCCAGAATCGCATCTATTCTATTGAGGAAGTGGTGTGTTCAATGGGTTTGTGGTGTCATGAGCTGCCCTTCCCTAGTCTGCCAGCTCTTTGAGGGTGGAACTACCTATTATTCATATTTCTATCCCTAAGGCTAGCACAGTGCCTGGTTCAGAAGACAAACGTTAAAGATAAAAGCTGATTAAATGTTTGTAGAATGAATGCTATTTAGCCTGTCTCTGCTAGTAGTCATTCACTTCCTGTGGGCCAGGGCTCTGTCCAACGCATTTTCTGCAAGCCAGCAATGCCTGTCTGTTCCCCGGCAGCCAGTGAGCATTCAACAGGTGCACTCTTTGGGCCTTGTACTCTTGTTTTAAAATGTATTTTATTCTCTCCCAAATTAGCAGTTGATCATTTTAGGTTATACAATATGGATTGAAGGTGACTACTATTCAAGCTAGTCTTATAAGGCTTATTTCTAAGAAATATTCAGCTTTATGTTAACACACACACACACACACACACACACACACACACAAAAACAAACCCCCAAATCCCAAAACTTTCCTCTTCCTTTCCAAATGGACATTCATTTCAGTGTCTAGTAAATGTATTTATGGGAAACATTTCTTTACGTTAATCAGAGAACAGAGCTGTGATTTCTGAAAAAAAAAGCTCTGTTTCCCTTAGGTTTTCTCAGCTTCTCCGTTGCCAGCCTCAGACAAGGTACACGTTATCTGCAATTCTGTGAGCCTCCCTGCATTTCAGTCGCATTGGGGAAAACGCTTTCCCGGCCTTCCAAAGGCAGATAAACGCGATCCACATAACTCCACTTCACTGCAACCTGGGAGCCGCGGATTTCGGGCCCGCGCTGTGACGTCACCGGGCTCGCAGGCCGCGGCGCTGGCCTCAGGCTCGGCTGATTGGCTGGGGCCCATGACGTCACGGGCCGGGGCGGCCCTGGGTTCGGGAGGGCCCAGCTATGCTCAGGGTTAGTTTTTAAAAAGGTGGGGGTGGAACAGGGGAGCTCGCGGAGCGCCCGGTCCCTCCCGACGCGCCAGGTCCCGCCCGATCGCGCCCACCGCCAACCTCGCCCGGCCGCCGCGCCAGCCTCGGGGGCGGCCCGAAACGGGGCGGGAGGAGAGGCGGAGCGGGGAGGAGCCGGGCGCGGCGCCGCGCTGTCCCTGGTCGCCGCCCACCCCGTTACACACAGCATGTAAACAGTCCCCGCCGGGAGGAGCCCCGGGACTGGAGGGAGCCCGCGTCGCCCGGCCCAGCCGCCTGCCCGAGAGCCCACAGAGCTGCGCGCTGCCCGCCCGGGAGGAGGGCGCCCGAGGAGAGGAGGGCGGGCGGCGAAGGGAGCGGGAGGCGGGCGGCGAGTGAGGAGGCTGAGGGAGCAGCGGGCGCGGCGGGCCAGGATGGATTTCCAGCAGCTGGCTGACGTTGCGGAGAAATGGTGTTCCAACACGCCCTTCGAGCTCATCGCCACCGAGGAGACCGAACGCAGGATGGATTTCTACGCCGACCCCGGCGTCTCCTTCTACGTGCTGTGTCCGGACAACGGCTGCGGGGACAATTTTGTGAGTGCCTGGGGGAGGGACCGCCGCAGCGCGCGGGAGTGTGGACTCGCGGCCGCTTCCCTGCGCCCGAGCTCCCTCGCCGCGAGGCGGTGGGGCGGGAGGTGGGGGGGCGTAACCGGCTGACCGCGGCGCACCCAGCTGCTCCGCGCTCCGCCGGGGGAGCCCTCGGGCCCGGCCCGTTGGGGTCAGCGCTCCGGGTGCGTCCGGTAGGCGGCAGGCAGGGGCGTCCTTAGGATCCGGGGAGCCGGGCTAGAGAGGGCTGGTTCCGGGACGCGACCCCACGGCTCGAGCGCTGTGCTCGGCTTGGAGCATCTCCGGGGGTGTTTCAGCCTCGCACCAGTGCGGGCCAGGGCGCGCGGACCCTCCCCTCCCGCAGGATCCGGAGTCGGGAGCTTCCTACACCCAGGCGTCCCGCCCAGGTGAGGAACCCCGTTACCCTCTAAATGCGCAGACGCAACTCCTCGAGTTGTCCCTGCCAGGGAGAACCCGCTCCCGTCCCCCTCCCCCATGTTATTCTCATCGGTGTTTGGACACAAAGCCTATGTCCACACTAGCGATGCCCCATCTCCTGGACCTTCTTTGCGGAATTACACCTCGGATCTTAAAAACGCACTCGCGCGTGCGCATACACACACAAACACACACAGGCACGCCTATCCCCCTTTCCTCTCGTGCTTCCATTGCTTCTCTGTGAGCTTCCAACGGGGTGTGTGGAGCCCGAGAGGTTCTGTCCAGCTGAGGCGGCGGCCTCGGCCCTGCCAAAGCCCTTCGGTTTTTCTAGATGAGGGGGAATTTCTCTTACCCACCCCACTCCCCGCCCTGCCCCAGGCTCGGAGGTACCGGGACCTGGAACTGCGGTGTCCAAAACCTCGACTTTGCATCCTGCGCCCACCTGGGATCTTGGCGCTGGTAGTTTAGGAAGGGGATGTAGAGGGCCGGGGAGTTGGGTTGGGAGGTGCAGAGACTGGGCGAGGATGGCGCTTCATGAAGTGTTTGTAAGGACGAGGAAAAAATAATGGTCCCCAAATGTAAGATGGAGGCGGCTATGGGCTCAGGTTACCAGCCTGAGTCGCCGGCCTGAGCCTGGAGCTGGCGCTGCTGCCGCCCCTGCGGACGGAGGTGGGGCAGCGCCTCGGCGAGGCCTGGCGCTGGCTCCTCAGGTAGGGTGAGACAAAGCTGGGCCGAGGTCCAGGCTGTCGCGCGCCCCTACCACCAACGGGAAGTTCGAGAAAGAGTTAGAGAGACAGCAAGATTGTCTCTCTTGGCCCCAGAGAGATGAAGGCTTCTTGTATGACTTGTCGATAAAGCATGCCCCTCCCACCACCTCCACCCCACCCCACCCCGCAAAGGTGAACAACCCACCTGGCCCCAGCCCTGCGACACTCTAGAAGAGGGATGGCATTGGGGGACAGCCAGATTTGAGTTCTGGCTGTGTGACTCTGGTCAGATGCATTTTAATGTTTTCAGATGCTCAGTGTACACATCCAGAAAATGGGTATAATACCAACTGCCAGGTGATCAAATAGATAAAGCACCTAATAGTCTCCAGTGCACAGCAAGGGCCCCACAAATTTGGGTCAGAGATCTGGGGTTCCCCAGAGTTTAGAACTTGTCTTTTTTTTTTAAATTTTTTTAAAAATTAATTAATTAATTAATTAATTTTTTATTTTTGGCTGTGTTGGGTCTTCGTTTCTGTGCCAGGGCTTTCTCTAGTTGGGGCAAGCGGGGGCCACTCTTCATCACGGTGCGCAGGCCTCTCACTATTGCGGCTTCTCTTGTTGCAGAGCACAGGCTCCAGCCACGCCGGCTCAGTAGTTGTGGTTCACGTGCCTAGTTGCTCCGCGGCATGTGGGATCTTCCCAGACCAGGGCTCGAACCCGTGTCCCGTGCATTGGCAGGCAGATTCTCAACCACTGCGCCACCAGGGACGCCCAGAACTTGTCTCTTTTTTAAGAGCCTCAATTTCTCACCTGTAAAATGAGGTTGATCAGAATGCCTCCATCATAGGTACTTGTGAAGAGCAAGTAAACTATAAGTGTATGTAAGAACACTGTTAACTGTAGTTAAAATAAGTAAATTAGTGTTGTCAGTGGGAGATCATTAAAAAAGGATTTACTCCACTGTAAAAGTGTAAGTAAGCTCCAGTATATAGTATATAGTGGAAAGGGCATCAGGGTCCAAGTAATTGCAGTGTTAGGGTTTGATTAGGAGTCCCTTCTAGCCCTGGGCTTCCTTGGACTGCCAGTGACCTTTCCCCCTCTTTATTGTTCGAGATGGGACAAGAATCACTCATGGTTCTGGATTTTATGGGGGAGAGTTCCACACAGCCTTCTTGCTGGCACTGCAGGAGACATATCCAAAGAGAATAAGTAGGTAGAGAAAAGCAAGGCTATTCTCTTGCCTTGAATATATTTATCAAACCATCATTCAGAAACATTAAGTATATCAGGCCTTTTTCAAGGCCACCCATATTATATTTTAAATGTTTTCCCACCTGTATGAGTAAAGTGCTTGAAAGTATTTCTTTTGAAAGTATTCATTCACTGACAATTAAATGAAATAGATAGGGAAGAAAGATAATGGTGGGGGGGGGGGAGTAGTTCATTGGGTAGACTGGAACTTTTTCAGTTTCTAGAGGCCATAATGGACGAGATGCCAACCACTGGAGTTTTCTTTGCCCAAAACTTCTCCTCTAATCTGTCCCAGGCCAGATTTGTCAAGTGCTGTTTGCCTCTCGCTAAGGGAACTCAGACATGAAATAAATGTCCTACTTCTCTTCTTTTTCTTTTCCCAGAAAAATCTGCTAAACATTAGAAGAAATTTGAGATGAAGGGAATGTAATCTGAAGGATTTAACAATAAGAATATTTACATAGCATTTCTCAATTTACAGAGTGTCTTTATATCATTCATTCATTCATTCAACAGACTTTTATTGAGGGCTCACTCTGCACTTGGCCAGGGCTACCTAGAATGGGGCCATTCTATTCATCTAAGAGGCAGAGTGGTATAATGGTTAGGGGCACAGGCTCTGGGGTCAGGCTACTCGAGTTGCACCCCAGCTCCCCACATCTAACTTTGAGACTTGGGGGAAGTTATTTAACCCCTCTCTGCCATGATTTCCACATCTGTAAAATAGGGATGATATTAATACCTCCCTAGCAGACTTGTTTGGGAAAAGTGCCTAAAGTGGGGGTGATGATATTAGTGGCTCTGGCAGGGTCTCTGCACAGCAGTCCCTCTGGATCTATTTAAAATATAATCCAAGTCATGTTCTCACCACTCCCTACCTCTCCTGAACTGACTTCCCATTATTGCAATAAAACCTAAGCTTTCTTGGCTTCAAGTCCCCACATGATTTGTCTCCTGCCACCTCTATGACCTCATCCTGGACCATTCTTCCCCCTTGCTTACTGTGTTCCTGCCACACTGGCCTTTCTGGTCTTCAGACAAGCCAAGCTCATTCCTGCCTCAGGGCCTTTACGTGTGCTGTTCCCTCTGCCTAAAGTACTCTTCCCCCACATCTTTACATGGCCAGCTCCTTTTTGCCATTGCGGCCTGGGAGAAACCTTCCTGACCACATACTCCCTCCCTCACCCTTTTATTCTTATCATAGCACTCATCAGCACTTGATAGTCCACTGTTTATTTTCTGCCTGCCCCACTAGTCTGTAAGCTTCACGAGAGCTTGTCTTATCACTGTATTGCAGTGCTTGGAACAGTGTCAAACATGTGATAGGCATTCAATCCATGTTTGTAAGAATGAATGACTAACAGTCTAGTGTAGAAGATAGATGTTAAATTTCAAGAGTGACAGCTTCAAAGACAACTACCACTTACGTGCAGTTCACTGTGTGTCAGACTTTGCATATATGAACTCATTTAATCTTAGTAATCTCACAAGCTACTCTGTAATTATCTCCACTTTACAGATGAGAAAAGTGAAGCCCAGCAAGGTTTACTAACTTTCCCACAGCTAATAGATGGTAGAGCAACTTGAACAGTAGCCTTGTAGTGAGTATATAGCACCACAGGAGTGACAACAGGGGACCCAATTCAGACTGTGGGTTCAAGGGCTACTTCTTATTGAGCCTCACAAATATTCTCTAAGGTGGGTATTATTATATCCCCATTTTATAGGTGAGGAAACCGAGGCTAATGAGTTTAAGGGACTCATCCAGGACTATGCCACTAAGAAGTAAGAGAGCCAGGACTCGAGCCAAAGCCCAGGGGGCTGTGCCTTCTGCCATGCAGACTGTACCCCAGGCAGCATCAGGCTGGGGGCTCCAGAGGCCTAGGAACAAGGACTTCTTTCTGTCTGCCCTCTCTTTGGCAGCTCCTGGGTCCCTTGTGCACTCCTTCCCCTTCTTGCTTCACAGGCCATCCCGTCCCTGCAGTCCGTTTCCAAACTGCTGCCCTGATTCAGGTCTCTCCCCATGGACGGCCAAGGAGTTCAGGTCCTGGGATAAAATGCTGCCAGTGCCTTGTGTGTGCTGGAAGTTCAAGGACACAGCTACTCTGCCTGGCTCTTCAGGTGTCATGGGGAAGTGGCCGACAGCACACACAGGCAGTGTGCTCCCCTCTTCTGCCAGCTCAAAAGGTCCTGAGAGCTCGGTCAGGCTTGAGGAATGGGGTGTTGGCAGCCACTAACATGCCAGACAGACAGAGGGGCACGTGCTCCTGGGCATGGCAGCACCAGCTGCTTTCCCTCTTCGCCTAGGCCAGGAGAAAGGAGCTCTCAAAGCTCACTGCCCGGCCCCTCCCTGGTGCCTGGGCGCTGCCGACAGGGAGGGGGGTGCTCCCTTACTGTCCACGACATGTTTGGGTCCACAGTTTTGTAGAGTTTAATCCCTCCTCAATGCAAAAACAAAGGTAGCAGTTGTCATAGTATTGAAGAAACATGTTTTATTTATAGAGGGACTATGTGATTTAATTTTATGTGTGTGCCTATGCCTATGTCTTTCTCTCTCCATTTTCGTCCTAGGCATGTCTCTATTCTTAACTATGTGACTAAATAACAATTTTGTGACTAATAACATTTTGGAGAAAGAAAATACAACTTGTTTGAATGAGATTGCATCATGTTTACATGGTGGTAGAGTGGAAAGAAGGCACTTTCTTATTAAATGTAAACTCTCTTCTCAGTTTCCTCTTCTGTCAAATGGGGATAATCATACCTATATCACATTATTATTTGCAGATTAAATGAGCAATAGTGGTAGACTCTAATGCCTTCCACGGTGGCCATGCATTATTCATACAGAGAGATTATTTCAGGGAAAAAGATATGTCCTTCATCATTCATGGGTGGTAATCCTGAGGAGAGTAAAATTCTGCTAACATAAATTCAAATAGGAGGGAATAAGCACTCATTGGGCCCCTGCCAAATGAGAGGCAGGGTTATCTACAGATTATCTCTTGGAATGTTTATATCCACCCTGTGGGTATTATTATTTTCTGCGACTTACAAAGGAAGGAGCTGAGGCTCAGGTTGAAGGCATGACACCTCTCTTGACATCCTCGCTTTGCCCATTGCTTCCTCTGTGACCACAGACAAGTTGCTTAACCTCTCTGAGCCTCAGTTTCCTCGTTGGTAAAACAGATCAGTGTTTGACACCAAGAGCAGATGGTAGGTGTGGCCAGCCATGCTCTTCCCTGGGCAGAAATACGTTGGCTGGCATGAGATGGCTTGTAGCTCTTACCCTCTTACACCATCTCTTCTGTGGAGAGCAGTCAGTTGTGCGTTAAGCTGCACCAACTTAAAATGCACTCCCCAGTACTGCTGACAGCAGAAAACCCATGCAGTGAGAGTGAGGTCCTTGGCAATGGCCCTTTGACACAGATAACTGAGTCCTGGGAGGGCAACAGGCGTGTTCTTAGCTCCCTTGCCACCCCCAACTCTGCCTAAGCACCAGGAAGTCAAGTGCCATCCCCACAAGTGGTAGAACCGTAGGAGCACACAGACTGTGATCAATAAAATGTTTGCAGGATTGAATTACCTTGATGATCTAATTCCATTTTTGGGTAAGCTGGATGTTCTCATCTATACTACAGAAAACAGGCGCTCATTTTCCTGTTTGCAGATGACATTGTTATAATGTCTTAAGCTGGGCGAGCTTTGATAATAAACTCTGACCCAACTTAAAAACAGAAAGAACGGCCACAGATGGTGTGTGCTGAAATCAGAGTTCTCACTGGGGATTTTCAACTCTAAATGAGCAGGAATCTATAGGCTGCTCAAGGTAGGTACAAGGGGGGCCACTTCACTGCAACCCATGCCATCCTGAAAATTGGAGGTGGTTTTAGTCAGTAATGACATTTAGATTTTTTTTTAATGTAACGCCCACCCTCAAATATGTAGTTGGTCAAAGTTCCACTCTGGTTCTTGTTCTCAGATTGCAGTCCCAGAACCAGCAGCAGAAGCTGGGAACTTGTTGGAAATGCAAATTCTCAGCCCCATTCCCCATCAGAAACTCTGGGGTAGGACCCAACAGTTGTGTTTTAATTAGCCTCCAGGTGATTGTGATGCAAGCTAAAGCTTAAGAACCACCGCTTTCCCCTCCTTAGCGAAGCCTTTTCTTGGCATTTCCCCTATTATGATAGTCCAGGTCTGCGATCTGCCTTGGCTCTAACTACCCTATTGGAAATTCAATACATTCTGTCCCCAGATTTATATTTGCCAGGGAATTACATTGTTCAAAGTCACAGGTTCTCTGACCCCCTGCTATAGTTTTTTCGTGGCCAAAGTGGGTGTTTGGTTACATATGCTTGATATTTTCCAAGTTGAAGGCCTTGTGGCCATGCCCTGTGGTGCAGGACTCTGGGTCTTCAGGTGCCCATTTGTCTTTGTACAAGACTAGACCTCAGATCCTGCTTTCAGTAGCTTCAGCCCAGCCATCGCACGCTCTCTCTGCCTTCCCTTGGTTTTGGAATGGGCCTCTCTATTTTCCTAAGAGGTAACCCTCCTGCCCCTAGTCCCTTTCCTGTTAGTTCTGAAGAGCTGGTCTGTTTTATACGTGGGCACTGCCTCGGGGGCACTGATGGCATGTCTTTCTTTGCATAGCATAGGCCTCTGGAAAGCAGTGGAGGCAAATCTGTGTCCCATCCATGGCAAGTGCCAGGCTTGTTTACCCGGCACTGTTTGTCCTAATCTCACTTGGTTTTACATTATTCTTCTGTTGTTTCCCCTTTGTCTTTATGTTCTCAACTGCAGACTTAATTTTTAGTTCATCTTATCTTATATGCTGACTGCCTTGATTAATTGTAGAAGGGGACAGTTTCAATAAATAAAACTGAATACCTTTTATTATGAGATACAATGGATATGAAACAATTAACATTTAGTAAGTGATGTCTTTTAAGTGGTCGTGTATACCTGGGCCTGTCTTATTCCAACCCCCTGCTCCCTCATGTTATCATTTGGGCAGAGCTTCAGTTAAAACTCTTTTAAACCACAAAACCAACACTACTGGGAATTCAGGATGAGTTAGACAGCCACGGGAAGGAAATTTAGGCACACTGGACATAAGGCCCTTTAGCAGGTGTTAAGTCTTTCTTCAATATATTCATAAATCAACAATTCCAAAAGTGGAGTAATGAAAATTGTGGCATGAATAATCTCCTCATGAGGCTATAGATGCCCTAGAAACACTCAAACTGAATAAACTGATTACCAAGCAGTGGTGGATACTCTGTGATTCTGTTATTGTTTGAGTGATATACTTTCCTTAGTTTACTTTGTAATTTGAAGTACTTTTTAAAAAAAATGTAGTTAAAAAATAGCCATGCAAGGTTTTCATAGATACACCTGCTTCTGAATGAACTATATCCCAAGTTGCCTTGGATAGTGTTCTCAGTGAAGTCACATAGGGTGTCTGATTTAGCCTTGTGGCAGGTGGAAACCCCTACCCCCAATCCTCCTGCAGATGCAAAAGGGGAAATAGGCGACTTATATCCACCATTTATTGAATATCTACTATTTGCCAGCCAGGCACTGTGCCAGGCACTAAATAAACTTTTTACTTTTTCTCTAATCTTCACAACAAGTCTAGGGAAGGCAGGCTTAAAATTTTCCGTTGTGTGGTGCTAGGTGTTAATCCCATCTCTGACTTGGATAAGAATTTGAAATATGCTTGAACTTTTTAAAATTTGAGTTTGAAAATGGGTGCTGAGCTGAACTTATATAAAGTGGGACTTTATTATTTGTCTTGCAGAATCCCCACTAATTAAGAATCAAGTGCAGTAATGGATATAAAAGCACTTTGTACTGTTATGCTTTTGTACAATGCAAGAGACTATTATATAAATGGCATTTCAGAGGCTCAACAACTTTAAGGGCCTCTAATTAATAGGGAATCGTGTTTGAGCTATTCTCTAAGGTTGGAGAATCTAGAAGTTATCTTTATTAGGTCAAGGCGATAGCTGCTCTAGAAGTCTGCTGGAATTAGAGCAGCACGTGTCGGAAATGGACCTTCACATCTATGAAACACAGATAATTGGGTGGTAAAGATGGCATATTAGCACCTTGTTATTCTCTCTTGGATCTGAGCAGTGTTTTAAGTTCTTTCTAGTTCCTGGAGATCCTGCAGTGAGAAAGAAGGAAGTGAAATATGTTTATTGAGTGTTGGGCGTATGACTTTCTGGGGTGATGCTCTAATCATTTGTATTAATAGGAGGGGGCAAGTGCTTGACATGGACCATTTCTCCAAACTGATCTTGTCTCTTGCTGCCTAGTCCCTGCTCCTTGCTCTCATCTGCCAAATATCTTCCTCTCCTCTGCATTTTTTTCACCAACGTTGAGCTGTCACTGCTCAGGCCCTTCTAAACAGCGATTCTTGGTACCTGACTGATAGCCTGATGTCATCCTGGTAGCTCAGTGCCCCCTCCATTGCTCAGATATGCAGGGGCCTTCTGCATCTACATCTCTCAAGCCTGTTTCTTGGACTTATTCCAGATCCTTGAACATTTATGGGAGAAACTAGCCTAGTCTTAAAGATGTGCTAAAATGGATATCCTCATTTGGGGGAAAAAAAAACCACTTGTCTAGCCCTAAGAAAAAATAAAACCTAAATCAGTCTCCTCTTGGTGCGTGTTAACATTGCAAGGTGTTGCTTGGGTACGATGCCCTCTTAAAGCATTTTAAGGGAAGGTGAGGTTTCAGAAAGCCTTTGTTTCCTGGTGACTTAGTGATGACTTTTCTGTGTGTTCTCCTGAATTCATTTCATCTTGAAGTAAATTTACCATCACAGGCTAATCTGGGTAAAGAATATCTCCAAGTAAGCAGTTACAAACTATGCCTAATTAATCCTTCAGCCTTTCTCCTTCCTTTCTCCTTTCTCCTTCCTCCTGTTTTAAAACCACCCATAGCTGGCACCAGAAGGGGGGCGGTGGAAATCATGGGTGGGGGAATATTGATCCCAATGCTGCTTTTACTACGTATGAGCAGATTTGATGGAAAATTGAGCAGGTGAGATTATGGACCAGAAGCATGGGGGGTTTCTGCAGGGTATGCATTTTCTGATCTCCTTCAATGCAAACAAATCAAGAATGACTATATGGATTTTACTCTGGAATGGAGGCCTTCTTCAAATTCACGTAATTAAAGAAAAAAAATCTTCTTGGCTTTGTGTATTTCAAACTGAGTATAATGACTGTGTGTCTTTGTTTTCTCCTTTCCCTTGCCGGCGGGCATGTAGCACGTGTGGAGTGAGAGCGAGGACTGCCTGCCTTTTTTGCAGCTAGCACAGGATTACATCTCCTCCTGCGGCAAGAAGACGCTCCATGAAGTCTTGGAAAAAGTCTTCAAGTCTTTCAGACCTGTAGGTGCCTGCCTGGCTTCTAAAGCCATCTTGTTGTCTCCATTGATTGTGCTTTGAATAACATGGATTGTGGGGAAAGTGGGCAAAACCTGGGGTGACTAATTGTTTTTCTCTTGTCTGCCCTGTGGCTTAAAGATAGCAGCTAGTGGAGGGAGGCTGAGGGCGGAGAGGGAGGGGGAAACGGGATGCAACACAGCTGTTTGTTGCAGGGATGATGGTTATTTCTAGCATCACTTGAGTTAAGAATCTCTGATTGGGTGGGAAGCAAACAGAGCCTTTATGAGACAACTGAGTATTCTGGTTCTCATCCAGTAGACTTAAAACCAAAATGCTTGGAAGTGCTATGGAGGTTCTCTTATGGTAGGAAATTGCCAGAAGGCTATATAAAGGATGTACCTCCATGTTGATGGATATGGAGAAGGAGGAAATTGGATAGTTGTTGTGTTCTTTTCTCTTTTTATGAAGTCTCTTATAGAGAGCTTGCTTTCCCCCAACCCCCTTAGGATTTAGGAATCTGTATGTCTATGGTTAGCTGACAGTTTGTTTCATTATAACTGAAAAACATGTAAAATGAATACTCACCCCTAATTGGAAGACTACTTCTCTATTTTTATTGGAAGAGAAAGTCAGATTACGTGACACGTGCCCCAAGTTCAATTCCCTGCCCACCATAAATACTCTACATGCTCAGGGTTATTTGCTCTAGGATTTCTTTTTTTTTTTTTTTTCTTTTTTCAAATCTTTTAAAATAGTATCTACTTCTTTCCTGGAATTTTCAAACTTGTCTTTTGCTTCTCTGAACATGGTAGGCTTGGCTGCATAAGAGACTGTCAGATATTCCAGTATTTCAAGGTTTGGGAGTCTGTTCTGTCAGCTTTTGTTACCACTGGTTCACCGTCATGGTATCTTGTTTTTTTGCGTGTTGGATTATCTCTGCGTGCTTGAAAATTTGTATATTTGTATTTGCAAATTTATATATAGGGGTATATTGAGGCCTAAGATGATGGTACTTTCCTCCAGAGAGGATTTTTATTTGCTTCTGCCAGGGCTGGAGGGGCCCTGTCAGTCAGAGACCACCCTCAATCAGTTTGAGACTTGTGGTTCTTAGAACTCTCCAGGTGATGGACAGTCAGGTTGCAGGCCTGGTTTATTCTGGTTCATCCTTGTCCTGAGAGCAGCCTCAGTCTGTTCAGGCTGATAGAACAAAATACCATAGACTAGGTGGCTTATAAACAAAAATTTATTTCTCATTGTTCTAGAGGCTGGAAGTCTGAGATTAGAGTGCCAGCAGATCTGGTATCTAGTGAGGGCCCACTTCCTAGACAGATGGCCATCTTTTCACTTGAACTTCACATGGTGGAAGGAGAGAGAGAGAGCCCCAGGGCCTCTTTTATAAGGGCACTAGGCCATTTATAAGGGCTCTACCTTCATGACCTAATCACCTCTCATAGGGCCCACCTTCTAATACCATCACCTCGAAGGTCAGGATTTCAACATATGAATTTGGAGGGGGGAACACAAATACTCAGATCATAGCATAGGCTTTTGGGGTCCTAGCCTAAAGTGAGGATGGTTTATAACAGTTTGCTCCTTTGAAAGGCCCTGGGTTTGACTTTGGTCTCCCTAGCTCTTAGAGTAGGCCAAGAATGCAGTAGAAGTTTCTTCCAGGTCAGCAAATGTCCTTAGGACAAAAGCAGCTTTTTTTGATAGGTTTACCTCTCTGGGTGCTAATTCTCAATGTATTTAAGAAGGCATTTTTCATATTGAATCCAGATTTTTTAGTTCTCTTTGTAAGAGTTTGTCCCGATCACTATCACTTAATCCATAATTATAAAAAGTGGAATTTCAAGTGGCTTTTGTCACTTTATCTGATTTGTATCATTTGTCCAACCAGTTCTTTTTGTTGTTGTTGTTTGTTAATTTTCTAAGCCTGTTTGGCTTATTCAAAATAGATTTTTGACTTAATGATACTGGTCTGTCCCACTTCCATTCATTCAAGATGTATTTACTGAGTACCCAGTAGGCACTTGGCACTCTTTACTGCTCTGTTCCTAGCAGTTGAACTAGACAGATGAAAATCTTAGACCTCACAGAGCTTATATTCTAGTGGCAGAGAGATAAGATAAATGAGTATAACATAAGATAAATGAGTACCGCACATAATGTGTTAGTGACAAGTGCAGAGGAGAAAAAAAACATGAGTCAGGGAAAGGGGGTGAGAAGTGTCAGAGGCACTGACAATTTTGATTAGGGGAGCAGGGAAGGCTTCACTGAGGAGGTAATGTGAGTAAAACTTGAAGTGAGATGTGAACCATGAGGAGAGCTACAGGAAGAGCTTTCCAGGTAGAGAGAACAGCAAATACGACCACAGAGGGAGAGAAAACCAGTGTTCAGAGAACAAGGAGGGGCTGGTGCGGCCTGAGTTGGGGGGGAGGGGAGGAGCATTGAGAGATGAGTCCGAGGAACCTCAGGGGCTTTCAGGTCACGGAAGGACTTGGGCTTTTTCTCCCGTGTGCTGGGGAGCCACTGGGGGTGTTTAAACGCAGGAGGGATCTGCTGAGTAGAGAACAGGCTGTGCGGGGGAGCGTGGGAGCAGGGAGCCCAGTGAGGGGGCTGTTGCTTTCCTCCAGGCGAGGCCATCGGTCTTGGACCAGGATGATCACAGTGAAGGTGGAAGAAAGGGGCTGATTCTGGAGATGCCTGAAGGTAGACCCAACCGGACTTGCTGATGGGTTGGAAGTGTGGTGTGGGAAAAAGAAGGCATGGATGACTCCAGAGGTCCTCATCTACTCAGTGAAGGGAATGGTGTTCCTTGACTGAGGTGGGTGAGGCTGCAGGAGGAAAGTTTGGGGGTGGGACTATCAAGAGCTCGGTTATGGACACGCCAGTGTTTGAAATACCTGTTAGACATCCAACTAGAGATATCAAGGCAAACAAAATTTTTTAAAAAAATTGGTCCCCTCAAATCTCAACCCCCCCAGACTATCTAATTGGCAAATGATACTCACTGTGCAGCTGGTTTCCTCAGGGGGGTTCCACTCATTAGCCTGCCACCTGATTCTCTGTATGTGGCTGTCATCTGGGGTGGCAAGCAACAGACTACCTGCAGAGTGGGCTTACCTGCAGAAGGTGAGCGCCCACCAGGACTCCTTTTGCCATCTTGCTTTACCAAGTCTATGGCTGTATTTCAGCAACCAGGCCGCCACATGTAAATGGAAAAAACTGCAGTCCAAAAAATCCAGATGCACAGCTAAAAGCGATTGACTTGGTTGAATACTTTCTTTCAGATCAAGCTGCTTTGTGTCATGGAGACACACAGATTTCATTTAACGCCGTTGAGCTTCCAGAGTTCATTTCTAAAGCAGAGCCTTCCGCCACAGTGGGCAGGGCTGGTGCTCCCAAGGTGGGGCCTTCACCTGGCACGGCGCCCCCTTTGGTGGGGAAGCTGTCACGTGCTGGGCACTCTGGCTGGGTCTTTTTGCCTTCGGGAGAGGCTGGAGGCCTTCTCAGGACTAGTGAGGGTGAAATGCACACAAGCTTTGGGTTTCTCTCAGTCAGGATGTGCCCCAGATCGGATGAGAAGGGAGTGTTACAGACCCAGGTGAAGGACTGCTGGAGATCGGTGGGGAAGCTTTTACCCTCTCCCTCTCCACTGAAGAGTGTATTTCTTCCCACTGGTATTCATCTGTTTTATATAAAGGAGCTTTGGATTTAGAAATAAGACCCAGGAAAGGGGTTGTAGCTGAAAGTATTTGTTGAAGTAACACATACCCAAATGCTACAAGGTTATCACGCAGGTAAGCTTGAGCACCTCATTCCCTGAAAATTTTTGATAATCTGATCAATCTGTGTAGCTCCTTTTTTGTTTCTAGTTGGGGAAACCACAGAAGGAATATTTTTACCTTCACCTTAGAACAGCCTCATTCATGGCTTTGAATTCTTGCTTTACCTTGGCCAGCCCGTTGCCAGCCCCTACCCTGTGTAGTCTCTCCAGAAAGATAAGGACCTTTCTGTTGACAGCCTTCTGCTGCCTTTTGGGGCATCAGTCAAGCAGGGTCAGTTAACTTTGCTGGAGCCCACGCGTGCCTGCCTGCACGGGCCAGAGAACGGAGTCATCTTCTGGCCATCCTCGGCGATCCTGCCCGCAAGGCTCAGCGTGCCACAGTAGCACTCTCTACCTTTGGACGTTGCAATTTTGTAGACTGTGTGCTTTTCCTCCCCTTTCTGTTTGCCTTCTCCCCCCGTTTCTGTTTGCCTTCCCCCCACTGAAACAATCAATATCACAAAGTCCATGCCCTACCAAAGAAATCTGTTGTTGGATTTGACAAGAAAAAAATAATTATTCTTTTTCTTATTCACCATGTTACTCCTCCTCTTTTTTCTCTATCTCTTCATCACACGATCAACAAAGTGTATGATCATCTGCTATTTGCCAAAGCACCGCCTTGGAGAGTAAGAGGCAGGGCAGGGTGCCTAGTCCTTGCGCTCAAGGAGCTGGCTTTCTGGTAGGAGACAGAGCCGCAAAAACGTACAGAGAAACTCCAGGTTACAAAACCGAGCATTTATTTTGCTCTAGACGCTCTGCTAGGTACAGTGCAAAGGAGTTCCATTCCCTGCTCTGCTTACTCCGATCTGCTGGTTCTCTGGGGAAGTGTTTCCTGACAGGATGTCAGTGAGTGTGCACCGACCACAGGGTGTTGGTTGTGGTCCCTTTACCTAGTTATGCAGAATCAGGTTACTACAGTGATGAGGAACCCAAGCTCTGGGGGCAGGCTGCCTGGATTCAAATCCCAGTTCTGTCACTTGCTGGCTGTGTGACCTCAGGCAAGTTACTTGACCTTGCTGTTTCTCAGTTTTTTCATTTGTAAAAGTAGGAAACAAATGATGATAGTTACCTTAGGATTGCTACGAAGATTAAATGACACGATTCTTGTTGGAGACTTAGTGCAGCGCACGGCACAGAGGATAAGCATTGAGTAAATGCTGGCATTGACACGGACGGGATGGGGACACTCGGCAAAATACTGTTGAGAAGTGAGCTCAGTAGTGAAAGCTTTCATAGGACCCTTAGGTTTTTGATGGAGGAAGAAAACAATTTGCTAAGTGATTTCAACACACGCTTAACAGAAGAGTCTGGCTAAGATAGGGATTTTAAAGGGGCAGTGTTGGGGTATTATTGCCAAAAGTTTATCGACACTGGTTTTGGCGAAATAATAATCATCCATTCAGTACCTGATCCATACAACTCACTGGGTTTGAGGCTAGTGCCACAAGGGGGACGAATGGATGCTCCTGTCCCCCAGAGGGACATACGACTAAAGAGCCTCTGGTGACAGGGTTATGGGTGATATTTATTTTCGCTTCTGAATTTTCTAAATTTTCCATGATGTCACAGAAAACATTTATAATCAGGAACTATGTTGTGTTTTTTTAAAAAAACTGCCTTATCTACTATGTGTCAGAAGGACTGGGAATATCAGATGTGAGTGGGCTCATCGAGGAACAAAGTGCTGGCAGTGGCTTCACGAGGAGGGGGGACTTGAAAGGGCGAGATCTGGACAATGTTGGAGCAGGAGGAGGGCCGGCCAAGAAGAAAGACCAGGAAGGCCCATCTTGGCCCCTTAGCTCAGAGAACCTTAGAGATGTCCCTGGGTGGGGCAAGGTGGCTTAGCCCTGGCCTGGCCGGCTCCCAGCCCGTGTTGTTCAGCCTTAGTGCCCCCATCTTTAAAATGGGGGTCATACATGTTTCTCTGTCTTGTGGATGCATGGGGAGCTTCCAAATCAGAACACAGAGGGCTGTCAAAGCCCAGCCACCCCACTGAGGTTTGTTTCAATTTCCAGCTCATAACTGCTGTTAGGAAATGCTTGTTGGGTGGATATGCGGCTCCATGGAGGCAGTGGGGCAGCTTCCTTCCTGGACTGACCCATATTCTGCTCCACTCCAGGGGCCTCCTGGCTTCTACCTAGTTTTTTTTCCTTCCTACTGGAATGTCATATCCAAATGGTACATGTGTGCAAATGACAGCGCTGTCATTGCCATCTGTGAGCAGGAGGGTTTATCCATGTCCTGGCACCCGTAATGGCTTCGGAGACACCTGTCACTAGCCTTGATCAATGCGAATTGGAGAATCCTTGGAGTCCTACATTTTTTTTGTTTAAGTGGCCCTGGATTGACAGTTGCCAGTCATCACATGATTGAGTTAGATAATGAAATAGTGGTTATGGGTCTAAATAATGCTGGCCATGCCATTCATTTTTTCCCTCCATGTTTTTATATCTTTTATTTAGTGATGATTAACAGTCCTTCCTCCCCTCCACCCACCCCCCCCCCACTAGAAAACAGTTCACAAAAGAAGAGAGAACTTACCATTTCCAAGTTAGCTGCAAAACTAAAACTAATCTTTGCCTTTCAGTTCTCTCAAAGCTTTACTCTATTCTCCTGGAGTATTACTCCTCCTCTTACTAGCACTGTGGACATTAGGGTCATGAGGCACATCTTGCTATGACGATTTTCTGTGCTGTTTTGGTTGTTGTTCTTTTTTTTTTTTTTTTTTAGATTGGGGTACAGTTGTTTTACAATGTTGTGTTATTTTCCCCTGTACAGCGAAGTGAAGTAGAGTTCCTGTGCTATACAGCAGGTTCTCATTGTTGCTTTGATGGCCCTACCTGGAGTGAGAGCCTGTGCTTCCCCAGGTTTTCTCACTCTGATTGACCCTGGTCCCCTGCCTGGGGTTGCTGTGTGACTCCATGTTTTTTTCTCTTGAGAAACAGAGATCCTTCCACCAGAAAAATTCCCTTAATTCTGTCTTACTGGCATGAGCAAGATTGGTTGTTGTTGGTTTTTTTTTGCCACTAGTGGCTGGAGAGCCAGGTATTATACCCCACAGGAAAACCCATTGTGACCCAGAAAAAGTTCAATTCTTGCTTCTACTCTTCTAGTCTGGTCAAGAGTCTGGAAGAAGAGAGAGAATCCACTTGTGGGAAGCTGCCCCAGTTGGTCAGAAAGTCTGGTAGGAAAGATTATGCACAAGTGTGGGTTTTAATAAAAACACATTGAGAGCTTCCCTGGTGGCGCAGTGGTTGAGAATCTGCCTGCCAATGCAGGGGACAAGGGTTCGAGCGCTGGTCTGGGAAGATCCCACATGCCGCGGAGCAACTAGGCCCCTGAGCCACAACTACTGAGCCTGCGCGTCTGGAGCCTGTGCTCCGCAACAAGAGAGGCCGCGATAGTGAGAGGCCCGCGCACCGCGATGAAGAGTGGCCCCCGCTTGCCACAACTAGAGAAAGCCCTCGCACAGAAACAAAGACCCAACACAGCCAAAAATAAATAAATAAATAATTCTTTAAAAAAAAAAAAACACATTGAATTAATACAGCATTGTAAATAAACTATACTTCAGTAAAAAATATTGATAAGAAAACAAAAAAAACCCCACTACATCCAAAAAAAAAACCAAAACAAAACCACACACACACACACTGAATGTTGACAATTTAAGTTTATCATGGCATTTGTTTTTTGCTCATATGGTGAACATTCAAACCCTTGTCTTTTGTAGAACGTGTGATAGCCCCTAAAATAAGAGGGTACCTATTACTCTTGCTCATTTGGGTCTTACATCAGTCTTGCCACCTACCCCCCCCCCATTTTTTTTTCTCTCTATCATTGAAAAGACAGACTGACCAGGATCCCATCAGAGGTTTCTTGGTACCACCAGCATCATGGATCATTAAGATAAATCGTGACCAATTCCCCAAATACTTTAGGGTCTCAATACTCAGAGTGTGGTTTCTGGACCAGCAGTATCCCCGTCACCAGGGAGCTTGTTAGGAAAGCAGAATCTCAGATCCCACCTGAGACCCACTGACTCAGAATCTACATTTTAGGTAGATCCTGGGTGAGTCATACACAGCAAAGTGTGAGAAATGCTGCTTCAAAGAATCCTCTGGAGGGAGCTTACAGGAACCTCTAAAGCCACAGGGCACTTACTGGAAGCCCCAAAAGCCTAGCTGGTTGCCTGTGCTCTCTAGGGCCTAGATACTATCTCTCTTTCTTTTATAAAGACACTCTAGCCCAAGTGTTTGAGTGAGTGCCACCTTCAGAGACAGCAGATGCTAAGTGCCAACTGAATAGAGCCTCAACTAGTTTATAACACTTTCAAAAAGACCTGGAGTTAGTCCTACAGAAAACTGATACTCTCTTGGGTCTGAAGAGCTTTAATTCTCAAGGGTTGGCGTCTCTACCCACCAGGTACAACCCTGTTAGGATGGGTGGGCCCCAGTAGTTCTTATGTGATCAGAGACTGTTCTGAAGAAGCAAGACCCTGGGAATGCCAACACTGTTGTCCAGAGTGATCATAAAGATTTATTTCCCGTCAACTGAAAAAAAAATTTACTGAAGTAAGAACGAATGACTCTAAGTTTCAGGAGCAATTTAAATATACTTGACAGGATTTCTTGGCCTGTCTCCTTTCCCTTATAAGAGCGTGTGGGTGCAGTAAAAGCAAGGACTCAGGATTCTTCCCAGTCTGTTTATACTCCTGTTTCTGATATGAATTCTTGACTGTTAAAAATTTGGATCCAGAAATTAAATTTTTTTTTTCCAATCTGGCTATTCAATCTATTCTTTTTTTTCCGCTCCAGTTTTATTGCGATATAATTGACATACAGCACTGTATAAGCTTATGGCATAATAATTTGACTAACATACATCATGAAATGATGATCACAGTAAGTTTAGTGAATATCCATGGTCTTATATAGATACAAAATTAAAGAAATAGGGAAAAAAACACCTTTTTTTCCTTGTGATGAGAACTCTTAGGATTTACTCTCAACAACTTTTTTTTTTTTGGCTGCGTTGGGTCTTTGTTGCTACGTGCAGGCTTTCTCTAGTTGTGGTGAGCAGGGGCTACTCTTCGTTGCAGTGCGCGGGCTTCTTATTGCGGTGGCTTCTCTTGTTGCAGAGCACGGGCTCTAGGCACATGGGCTTCAGTAGTTGTGGCACGTGGGCTCAGTAGTTGTGGCTCACGGGCTCAGTAGTTGTGGCACACAGGCTTAGTTGCTCCATGGCATGTGGGATCTTCCTGGACCAGGGCTGGAACCTATGGCCCCTGCATTGGCAGGCAGATTCTTAACCACTGTGCCACCAGGGAAGCCCCTCTTAACAACTTTCTTATACAGCATACAGCAATGTTAATTATATTTATCATGATGTAAATTATATCCCTAGTACTTATTTAAGTTATAACTGGCAGTTAGTACCTTTTTGACTGCCTTCAGCCAATTTTCCCTCCCCTCACCCCTGCCTCTGGTAACCCAGAAGTTAGACTTACCTACCATAAATGAGAATGGAGACAGAGGTGGGAATGCTAGATTATTACATATCTGTATGATTTCCTTTGGAATCCCAGGCAAATTCTAGCTCTTGTGCTTTTTCTGTTTTCTTCCTCATGCTTCCAAATTGTACATACTCATAAATGTTGATATTAACATTGCATATTGAATTTTTTAAAGTGTATTACCGAGTAGAAAACACTGAAGTCTCCAGCTATAGGAGCAGCATGGACAGCTGGAAGGATATCTCCCAGGTAGCCTGGCGGTTAGGCGTGTAATGTCTACAACCTGCTGGCCTGGGTTTGAATCCTGCTCTGATGCTTACTGGGCAACTCTGGGCAAATTTACTCAACATCATCAGATCTTCTTTGTTAAAGGGAGATAATAATAGTACCTAACCCATAGGGTTATTATGAGGACCAAAGGAATTAATGTACAGAAAAGCTGCTTATACAGTGCCTAGCAGATAGTAACTTAACCAATATAAACTATTATTATTGAATCCGAAGTGTGCCAAAATTGGTTGGTTCAATGGAATGTAAGCCTGAGAATCTAATGCAGAGGCTGATAGAACTGAGTTTCTTAGTTCTCTTCCTACTTCCTACAGTACTAATTAACAATGAGGCAGTCCAGAAGCAAGCCCAGCAGAAGAGAGAGGAAGCAGCAGGGTCTGGAGACAGTCTACTGATGCAGCAGTAACTCCCCTTGAATAATTGAACTGGCTGTGCTTTAAAATGAGAAGCAAGATAATATAATGTAATTAGATAATTCACATAAGACTCTACAGTTTGCAGACCATGGCCCCATGCACTTTCTCATTGAATCTCCATAGTTTCTCTGGAGTAGAGCAGGTGTCATGGTTCCCACTTTACAGAGAAGGACACTGAGGCTCAGCAAAGGCAGTGGTCCCCAACTAGAGCCCTGGCTTCCCCATGCGAGGTCCAGTGCCATTTCCACACAGCCTCTCAACAAATCTTCAGATTCTCCGCTAAGGTGCCTTAAACGTCCTGACAGCCATTGAGAGCTGCTTCTCTTCTCTCTCCCTCCTTTAAGGACAGGGGGAGAGCAGCTCTCAAATTAGCATCTGAAGATTTCCTGCCAAAGGGAAGGGCCTCCCATGTGGCTGATTCTACAGACCTAGAACTATGTGCTTTGGATTCACATCAAGGTAAGGTACAGAGCTAGGAAGAGGAGAGAGGGGAAGGGTTTCACGCTTGGCTTGCTGGAACCTCTTCTACCAAGCCACCCTAAGCTGAGGAGAGGGTGGGTGTTAAGGGGTACCTACAGTTTGAGTCCATGTGAATTATCTAAACGTATTATGAAAAAGAATAATCAATGGTATGTCACTTTAGGACAAGATGGCAAATATGTGGATGCATGCCTCAACTGCGCCCCCTGTACCCATGACAGCCATTGCTAACTGACCAGGATCTTTCCCACTGAGCCTCAGAATCCTCCTGAACCCAAGGCTCCAGGCATCCAGTCAGATTTGTTAACTGAGAAGGAACCCACTGACCATTCCTCTTTGAAGGAGCATCCCTTCACTGCAATGAGGAGTTACATTTACTATTGAATTAATGCATCTTCTTTTGGCATTTAGGTGATTCTGGAGTTCTTGGTAGTGGCAAAAATGTATTTTATCAACTATTTAAATGTTACCACTCTTCTGATACTTTCACCTTGCTGTGTCATCTAGCAGCTCTTGAAATAAACTTGAACACCAAAATATTAGTCATCTGTGTTCATTGTAACCAGCCATTTTTTTCCCTCTTTAGAGGCAAACTTTACGTTTTATTCCACCCACTAAGATATGGAAGGGAGACAGTAGTAGGGGAAAGGGGCTTTTCCCTTCTCCCCAGCACACACGAGATTGGTGCAGACTATGCAATTGGTGCAGACTATGCGAACAAGCTGAGATGCGCCCCTCCTGCCCCTCCCCCCAGTCAGCAGTGTCTCTGAGACAGCTGTGGCCCTGAGCTCTAAGGGGAAGGCACGTGCCTGCAGTTGGCCCTGGTGCCTTGGCAGGCCACGTGCATCATATGACCCATAATGCCTGGCAGATGATTTTGTCCTGAGCGTGTTCAGAGGGCTCTCTGAGACCTGCAAGAGCTGTGGTCTGAGAACTTCAGAGTAAAGGTGTTATTTTGATCAGGACTCTGCTTACCCTTTCCTCCTGTAAGCCTTTGGGAGGGAATGGAAAGTCGGGGGGTGGGTGGCAGGGCCCTGGGAAGCAATGCAGAGTAAATGGAATGGTCCATCTCACTTTGTCCTAATGCAGTCAGTGTTTGGATCATAGGGCCATTCAGTGAAGTTGCCTGAAAATGGTCAACCAAGGGGCTACCATGTGAGAAAGCTTCATCAAAATGCTGTGGGGCGGCATCCCTGTGATGGCAGACAAGGCCAAGAGGCCTGCAGCCTTGGCTTCCTGCCAGCACCAGAGCGTTCGTCCATATTGATCAGGCCCAGCAAAGGGCACTCATGGTTTCTATCCCAGGACCAGCCAGTGTTTTAAGAAAACGTTTACTGTGTATTTATTGTGAATTTCCCTGATGATAATTATAGAGCATTTGGAAAATACAAAACGATAAAAAGGAAAAAATTTACCCATAATCACATTGCCTAAAAAAGTACTCTTAAAATTTGGATATATTTCATTGAAGTCTTTTTTTCTATGCATTTGTGTATACTTTTAAAAAAATTTGTATCATAATGAAAATGCAATTTTCATCACGTTCTTTTTACACACATGAGCACATTTTTTATATCATTAAATTCAAAAATAGTATTTTAAGTGGATATATAAGATTCCATTTTATGGATGTACCATAATTTATTTAACCGTTTTGTTGAACATTTCAGTAGTCTCTATATTTTTATATGTGTGTTACGAATAATAGCAGCATGCATTTTTAGAGAAGAAGATGTAGAGGAGAATATATTTTTAACATCTTGATGAGAGAGTCAGCACTGTTCATTGTACCACTGCTGACAGCCCAGATATGTGTGTGTGTGCATAGATGTTATGTCTTTGTGTATACATGGATGATACTTAAAAGTAGAGAATCTCCAGGCTCTCCAGTAAAACCTAGTCCTTTGGGCGCCAATCCATTGTACGATTGACACTTCCATCTAATAAGCTTATGAAAATAATTATAGATGTAGCTGACTCCCATGAGAAATCCATAGCTACTGTGCTAATTCCTGTTAAGTGCTGTTGAAATTTTTTTATTGAAGTATAGTTGATTTACAATATTATATTAATTTCAAGTGTATAACATAGTGATTCAGTATTTTTATAGATTATACTCCATTTAAAGTTATTACAGAACAGTGGCTATATTACCCTGTGCTATACAATATATTCTTGTTGCTTATTTATTTTACACATAGTAGTTTGTATCTTTGAGTCCCCTACCCTTATCCCTATTTTGCCCCTCCCTCCTTCCCTCTCCCCACTGGTCACCACGAGTTTGTTCTATATATCTGTGAGTCTTTTTCTGTTTTGTTATATGCATTCATTTGTTTTATTTTTTAGATTCCACATATAAGTAATAACAGAGTATTTGTCTTTGTCTGACTTATTTCACTAAGCATAATACTCTCTAGGTCCATCCACGTTGTTGCAAATGGCAGAATTTCATTCTTTTTTACGGCTAATAATCCAGTGTGTGTGTGTGTGTGTGTGTGTGTGGTGTGTAACTCACATCTTCTTTATCTAGTCATCTGTTGATGGAAACTTAGTTTACTTCCATATCTTGGCTATTGTAAATAATGCTGCTATGAACATTGGGGGTACATGTATCTTTTTGAATTAGTGTTCTTGTTTTCTTGAGATATATACCCAGGAGCAGAATTGCCGGGTCATATGGTAGTTCTGTTTTTAATTTTTTGAGGAACCTCCATACTGTTTTCCATAGTGGCTACACCAATTAACAGTCCCACCAACAGTGTAGGAGGGCTCCCTTTTCTCCACACCCTCTCCAACATTTACTGTTCATAGACTTTTTGGTAATAGCTATTCTGAAGTTTGAGGTGATATCTCATTGTGGTTTTGATCTGCATTTCTCTCATATTAGTGATGTTGAGCATCTTTTCATGTGCCTGTTGGCCATCTGTATTTCTTCTTTGGAAAGATGTCTATTCAGGTCTTCTGCCTGTTTTTTGATTGGGTGGTTTTTTTGATATTGAGTTGTATGAGTTGTTTATATATTTTGGATATTAACCCCTTATCAGTCATATCATTTGCAAATATTTCTCCTGTTCAGTAGGTTGTCTTTTCATTTTGTCAGTGATTTCCTTTTCTGTGAAAAAGCTTTTAGTTCCATTAGGTCCCATTTGTTTATTTTTGCTTTTCTTTCTTTTGCCTTAGGAGACATATCCAAAAAAATATTGCTACGATTTATGTCAAAGAGTGTCCTGTCTGTGTTCTCTCCTAGGAGTTTTATGGTTTCTGGTCTTAAATTTAGGTCTTTAATCCATTTTGAGTTTATTTTTGTATATGGTATGAGGAAGTGTTCTAATCTCATTCTTTTACATGGAGCTGTCTAGTTTTCCTAGCACCACTTATTGAATAGATTGTCTTTTCTCCACAGTATATTCTTGCCCCCTTTGTTGAATTTGGATCAGATGCCTTTGGTTGTCTTCCTGCCTGTGGGCCATTTGGCACTCACAGCTGCTTCTCTTCTCTCCCCTGTAGTTACTGGGGCTTCCGGATGCAGATGACGACGCATTTGAAGAGTACAGTGCGGACGTGGAAGAGGAGGAGCCAGAGGCGGACCACCCCCAAATGGGGGTCAGTCAGCAGTAGACTTCCAAGGGCTCCCACCTGAGAAGGAGAGTGGGCCCTGTGGTACCCGAGGTGGGGTCACAAGCTCCTGGGTTAGCATTTTGCAATAGCACTTCGAAACAGGACGTCTGACTCCCAGCATCCAAATTAAAATGAAATACCTTTTTAACGACCACACGATATCTGGGATGAGCTTTGCTCAGAAGTGACCTGAATTTTACTCCCGTTTCAGTGGGTCTCTATGGAGTTGTCTCGGTAGCCTTTGCCATTTTGAATTTAGAGTCCATTTTGCGGCTGACTGTTCTCTCTTGAGTTTATGTTGGAGAACTAACATTTGCTGACTCAAAAGTAGAGAACTCTGAATGTATTAAGGATATGTTTTGAGTCATCACAGGTGACATTATTGAGAGAAAGCATGGCAGAGAAGAAATGCAGTCTGCACTTTTTTATGTACCTTTTAAGTGTATGAAAATGGAAGGTTTTGCTTATAAAGCATGAGTTTTAATATCTAGTCATTAAACTGCACAAGTGCAAATACAAGGGCAGAAAAGGAGAATTACTTAGTTTTGGATTAAGAGGGTAAGAGAGGCAAAGAAGCCTTTGTTTAAGTGTTCTGCCATTACTGAGTTACCTAGATATATAGCAACTGGTTCATGGTTAGGAAGAAACATTATTTGCATGTTCAGTTATTTTAAAACATGCTGATTCCAAAGCCACTTTTAAAGTCTAATAGTGGAGAATATAAATGGGGTGACATAAATTATTGATTTCTTTAAAATGTCTATAAGCCACCCCACATATGAAATGAAACATTTACCTTCTCTCTTTGTAACAAGATGGCAACTTGTTAAATCATGAAAACATCCCAAATCCAAGTGCCACTTAAACTTTGAAGCCATAGATGAATTTAATAGGAAAATAAACCAGGATAAATTTTTAAAAAATATGATGGAATCCTTCTTTACTTTCTTAATCTGACTTTTATTCTTCAAAAAAAAAGTCAAGAAAGGATCCCACTGTATAATTTATTTAAAAATTGTAATCAAGTGCTTTGAGGAACCTAACTGCAGTGAAGTTTTAAAGTGGTATGAAGGTGGGAATCTTTTAATCGTGGGTTAGCTTGGTTCAGAAGGGAAGTTTTAATGATCAAATATTCAGACAACTCACAGAAACAACTACTATCATAACTGGAAACACTGCTGTCATCATTTAGCAACACACACTGAGGGGGGAAATTCTTTGCAATGCTAACATGGAATTATTTAAAACATTCATTTTGCTTAGACCCTTCTGCATCTCTGGTTCTAATAAAAGATGCAGAATGCCTCTTTTACAACACTTGACTAAACATAACATCTGGGGTGGAATTGTTTTTAACATGCACACACATGCCTGTTGGGTTGTCAAAATTTTAGATTAAAAAAAATAAAGCAGCAGAGGCCACAGAGTTTATGGGAGTCTTGTATATCTTCCAGGCATGTTGGTGTAAACCTGATTATCTCAACATTTTCTGTTTAATTGATTGGTGCCGTGAGGAGTACAGCTGCTCGTGGTAAAACGGTGTCCTACAGTTTTAAGTCATCGGGTAAAATAATTTCGTGGTTTCCATCCGTGCTTCAGTACCCATGTTTTTTTCGTTTCTTGGAAAAACATATTAAAGGTTAACTTCAAGTGAAATGAATTTCCTTTGGAGTAGCCTGTTAACAAAACAAACCTTGGGGTTTTATCCAGTGGGGCAAGCGGATTCCGTGCTTTGCTCCCTTGCCTGTGTTCTGATTGGCTCTGAACGTGAGCACAGGTGATTGGGAGCTATGCCTCCCGTAGGTAGAGCCCACGTCTGTAAGCTCCGTGTTCACACAGTAGTCTGAAAGAATGACTTCTGCCACCGAAATGAAGAAGCTTGACTGGCTTGCTCCATTCAAAGGTAAACTGGAATTTTGTACGTAGAGGCTTAAAATCTAAATTTACATACGTTTGAAAATGGAATGGACATATAAAATGTATTTTATGAAAAAAGTGTTTAGGCTTTGACCAAATGCATTGTGGTATTATTATGTGAATGTTTTCTGTTTATAAAAATTGAGCTGAGACAGACTCAGCCATTCAGTGGGCCGGGGAGAAATCTGGCCTTTGTTCTGCCCCAGGGGTAGGAAAGAACATCGCTGTGTGTTACTTATTTTCAAGGCAAAACCCCAAAGGGCCTTGCGAATCGGATTGTTTCCTCTAAAGCTTCGTTTTCTCTGATTGTGCGCATCCCGGCCAGCGCATGCTGACACACATGCACACGTACACACTCACCTGCGCTGTGGATTCTCTGTTTGGGTCGTGGGCGGCATCAGAGCTGGCTCAGTGCAGAGCTTCACCTGGCCGCTCAGGGACGCAGGCAGCCTGTGGTTCTCGTTATGGAAGTGGTTCCCTGGCTAGACGAGTTCCGACTCTCACAAACATGTAAACGCACCTACAGAGAGGCAGTGTGGTGCCACAGGAGAAGCGTAGACCCAGGAGTTAGGAGAGAGACCCGGGTTTAGTCCTGGCTCTGCCAGTGACCACGTACGTGCCCTTGGACAGGTCACTTAACTCGCCTGAAGAAAGGGGTGTTGGCCCTTCCTGCTTGAACCACTGTCCTTCCTTAACTGCCTTACTATGTGTGTGTGTATGAAGAGCAGCAATCAAGGAAACTTTTCGAGAAATGCGAAGGAAATGCATTTTGAATCTTGCTGTCCTTAGGATCCTGGCCACAGGATGACCTTAGAACATGTTTGTGTTGGTCTATGAGTGTTGAAACCCCCTCGGGTCTGATGCTGAGGGGCTGATGAGATTCTGTCCTTAGATGAGAGGGTAAAGGGGGGCCCCGGAGATATGGAAAGCATATCAATACTTGTCCCAGTTGGCTGCTGTGCCATGGAAGGTGTGGATTTGCCTGTGCTCTGACAGACTGGGGCTTTGGAAGTAGGGTAAGTTTAACTTAACTGAGACGGGGAATTCGCATGAAGAATAGCTGGAAGAGAGTGAGAGATGAGTACTTTGTTGCCGTGTCATCCAGTAGAGAGAAAGAGAAGTAACAGAGAGAAAGTGACTGAGTGTGAGAGTGTGTGTGTGTGTGTGTGTGTGTGTGTGTGTGAATAGGGGAATGGTTGATTGCTTGTTGATCACTGTGGGCTAGCTGTGAAGTCACGCCTGTGATCATGTTCCAAAACCTTGGTCCCAGGTTTGAGTGAATCACAGAGACATTTTTCTAGTGGCTACCTGGTGACTTTCCCTGCCTGATAATCATACCAAGGAGACTTCGGGGAGTCGGAGAGCAGATTCTGGAGGGAGGTGAGACCCCACAGTATACCTGCCAACACCATGGACACTACGGTGTCCACTCAAGTCTCCCAGGCTCCCAGCAACACAGTGCTTTTTCCCCCCATGCCTAGAACATGAAAAGTCTCTAATTTAGGAATTCTCCTTGTGTCCTGGTGCCAGAATTGAGGTTTCCAGTGTCCTTAAGTGAAAACCCCTCTCCTCTCGTAGTCACTGTGTTTCCACATAGGAGCAGAAACCTTTCCCTAGCACAAGTACATGTCTAAATATTGCTTCTGTTTCATAAGAGCACAAAGTATGGACCTAGGAGAGCTGTGATACTAGAGCATCATTGGAATTTATATTTTAGGAATCTGCCTCATATTAAAATATACAAGTTGGGAAGCTGTGGTATGAACAGATCTTATTTCTCCTGGTTTGTGAGACACTTAGGAATAGGCAGGACTTAACCTGGGGTAGGAGGAGATGAGTAAGGTAGAATGGGAGAGTTAGGGTCTGATTTTTTACATAAATATAAAGGCAAGAGGCAGTTATCATATAAAATACAAGAGAACTGTTGTCCTGGCTATCTCACCAGGATCCTGCTTTCCTCAAAGGGACTGCTTGCATGTTGAGAGGCAAGGCCTCTGTCGGGGGTGGCTTTGTGGCTTTAAAAATGCCCCCCAGCCAAGGAGACAATGGGTGTCTTGCAAATCTGGTGGAGTTCTGTTCCTCACTAAACCAGCTGCCAGAGAAGCCTGTATTTCCAAAGTGCTGACAGATCTGAAAGGGGCTCCAATCACCTGGCAGGCAGAACGGGAACCAAACTTGACCTCGCTGTCAGCTGCAGAGGAGGCTGCAGATCAGGAATGCCCCAGCCGGCCAGAGGGCAGAGCCCACCTACCCCACCACGCTTCCAGGTTGTAAAAGAGCACAATTAAAACTCAAGTGGATCACAGATCCCTCTTCCCTCTAGTGAGTGTTAACTCCAAAGAGATGTCATTGCCTGATTGCTTAGTCTTCAGATGATCAGAGAAGCCTCAAATTTTTTTGAATTAAAAACTAATCCTCTTCCATAAAGACACAAGCAGTTATCTTGGTTTGGTGATACCAGGTATGGCATGAAAGGCTGAAGTCTTTTAGATTTTATACAGAATAATTCTCAGACGTGCCAGAATGCCGATAGCCACTGGTATCCGTGGCAACGTGGTGTCCATGGTAAAATATCTATAGCTCGTGTTCATTGGGCAAATTGTTAAATAATGTGTTGTCTTTGGTATTTTTATTTAAATTTGGATTACAAAAATAGAGGACCTATGAGCATTTCATGTTGTAGAAAGTCTACTTAAAGCACGGTATGGCTGAATAGGCCCAAGTAGTTAAAATCAGGCACCAGGCCACATACAAATAAACATTTAATTTTCTGAGAACTGTGTATTCAAGTTATTCAGTACCACAGAGAGAGCTGACAGTCTGTTCCTTGTAAAACTGCCTTTGCCTGTTTTTTTTTTCTTTTTTGTTTCTTCAGATTCATTTTTTACTTTAAGTACCTTCTGATAGCTAGGCAGATAAGATACAGAGCAGTACTCTGTACAAATGTCAGCTTTTGAGAGGAGAAAGTAAGTCATCAGTTCTAGGGAAAACCTGAAACTATCTGTGAACCAGTCTTAATTTGTGTAAGAGAGCAAAGTTTAGTATCTACATAAGAAGCAAAAGCAAGGAATGGTTTGGGGGTTTTGTTTTTTAGGTGAGAAATGTTTCATGCAGGGTGTCTCTGCTTTCTTTGCCTTTATATTTCCTTTCAAAGAAATCTCTTGTAAATGACAAAACTGTGAAATGGGTTGCCAAAAATCGTTGCCCTTCATTAGATGCTTCAGCAGTGTAAACGCGAAATTGAACCCTGTGCACACCTGCTCCTTCCTCTCTCCGCTGAGGGTGAGGATCTCATCCAACGATGTAATTACCATACGCTTGCTATTAAAGAGCCTTCCGAACTCCGCTGCTATTTGCCTCTTGTTTACTTTCTCCACCACGTTTGGTCCTAAAGGACGCCTAACTTGCTATAAAGGAGGACCGGGAATAGGGACCATCAGCCAGCTTTGTGGTTACTGATGTTGGAGCCTGGCTGTGGGGGGGTGGGGGGGGGGCAGGGGGATGGGGAGGGAGGAGTGATTACAAGAACCACTGATATGATTCAGATGTTAATAATTGATGTATTTGGAGACATTAATCTATCCTGATACTGTACCTGGTGTTTAGTAATTTTCCACTCTTCCTTCGAACTTTAGATTTTTTCCCGTCCTAGTTAGGAATCCTTCATGGCACCAATTAGAAACCTGTGGTCGTTCTACGATGACATGACACCATTTCCCATTACTTTCCGCCCAATTGTTATTCAGAAACAATGGCATTTAAAAAATAAGTCTGGAGGTTGGTGCTAAGTCCCATTATTTGATCAAGAGCAATTTTCTTTCCCCAAATGAATAGGTCTCCAAAGATTGTTAAATTAGATTTGCAAGTGCCTTAATAGGCACAGCCTAGAGGCTCTTGTGTGTGTTTCAGGTAACTTAATTCGTGCTTCCTTGTTTTCGACATAGGTGTTGTCAGAGATTGTACTGAGTGGTCGGCTGTGTGCAAGCATTCCAGACCTCACTCAGTGTAAGATTCTGGCCTCAGCGGGCAGTGACATGGTCTTCCCCAGACAAAGGCTTTCTTACAAGAGAACTCCTTTGTTACTGTTAGTTGAGCGCTCTCACAGATAGACTTTTTTTTTTTTTTAACTTTGTATTTTATATTGGAGTATAGTTGATTAACAGTGTTGTGTTAGTTTCTGTTGTACACACTGCTGTATTTAAAATGGATAACCAACAAGGACTTACTGTATAGCACAGGGAGCTCTGCTCAACATTATGTAACAACCTAAATGGGCAAAGAATTTGAAACAGATAGACTTTTAAAAATGTAAGCTGGCTCCTCTATCTGAGTGCAGGGACTGGTATTGGAAAGAGCCACTTTCCCCTTTGCAGTGAATCTTTCTCAAATTGGTTCCCGGGGTTCAAGGTTCTAGCCCAGTCTCCTCCCTGACTGGCTGTGTGATCACAGGCTTGTCACCAGCTCCCCCTCGCCCCCTGCCCCATCTTTGTTTCCTCATCTGTAAAAATAAGAGTGTGGACTCATTTCCAAGTTCCCTCCAGGCACTAGCATTGTAGGAATGTATCTTGGCTAGTGAGATTAGGGCAGGTGGGAAGCAAAGTTTATAAGGAAAATACTGTCTCAGGAAACGAGGGCTGGGCAACTGACATTGACCTATCTTCTCTAAGGTCCCTTTTAGAAATAAAGACCCCAAAAGAGAGGGATTAATAGACGGAGCACAGAGGATTTTCAGGGATTTTTAGTAGGGAAACTACTCTATGTGATACTGTAATGGTGAACACATATTATAAATGTGTCCAAACCCATAGGATGTACAACACCAGGTGTGAACTATAATGTAAATTATGGAGTCTGGGTGATAAGATGTGTCATTGTAGGCTCATCAGTTGTAACAAATGCATCACTACATGGGGGATGTTGAAATGGGAGATGCATGTGTGTGGGCTGGGGCTAAATGGGAAATCTCTGTATCTTCTGCTCAAAATTGCTGTGACCCTAAAACTACTGTAAAAAGTAAACTCTAATAAAAAGAAAAGAAATAAAGATCCCAGCCAAAATAGTGGGTGTATAGTAGCTCCAGTGCTGACATCCCTGGGTACTTTCTCCTGCCTTCCTACATGTCCCTTTCTGTGATCAAGAATACAGGATAAAAACTACCACAAAATAGGAATATTTGGGGTGTTTTGCTTAGGGATGTAACAAACAGTCTCGTTTCCTTTAGAAATGAGTCTGGTTTTCATAGTAAAGTCAGGCCAGGTGGGATACCCCATTGTCCCTAGTGTTCACTGTGGATGTGAACGGGTTGAAATGAAACAAAGTAAGCAGAACAAAACCCACTACCCAGTGTTTGGACCCTGCCGCGGGGCTGGAGCCAGTGGGCTGGCTGCGTGTGTGCAGGAGGGGCTGGCAGTTAGTACCCCCTCCCCACGCCGTGCTCTCCTGCTGAATCAGGGCGAGGGGCGGGGTGAGGAGCAAACATGCCTTCCCCCCTTGGCGGGCCTGGCCATCTGGTACTTTGAAAACTGAAGAAATGTGTCCCGAAATAGCTGGCACAGTGCTTTTCCTCTTAGTTTCACAGCGGGCAAATACTTTGAAATACTTCCCTGATCTTTGACCTACCCTTTTCCCTTTTTTGGAGCAAAAAACAATGACATTTCTAAAAATCTGAGCAGGCTGTAATTAGGGAGCCAAAGAATAAAGCAGGCATTTCCTATTAGGCAACATTTAAAGGAGCAGAGAGATTTTTCTTCCCTTTGTTTTCCAGGAAAATATGGCAATGATGCAGGATGTAAAAACCTACAGTAAAACGAAGTTGGTCCTGTGGGATGCTTTTTAATTGGAAGCCTCTAGAGGTCAGCACTGCATAAGGAAAGGGCTTTCTAGTGCTGGCTAGCCTTTTGCCCATTTCCTTGTGGAGCCTTTGGGAGAGGCGTGCTAGCAGACCCCCAGAGTGGCGTGAAAGGAGCGAGCAACCCAGCTGTGCATAGGAGATGAAGGTGTAGAGTCCCTTCTTTATACATAAACCCTAACATTTGACTCTGGTTGGTTTTCTTCCCTTCTCATCCATCTTTCTCTGCAACTCCCACACCCCCGTATGTACACACTGTCAGCTCAATAAACATGACTTATTGACCGATCGATGAACCGTGGCATTTAGCTCACTCTGAGAAGGGCTGGGGAAATGCCAAAGAGGAGATGGATGGCACATTTTATTTTGCTCTGAGCAAGGTGAAAGGCTGCTCTGTGTTCCAAGGCAGCCCGGGATTTTCTGATGATCAGCCGGCAGGCTTTGTGAAGCCCTGTGACTTCCAACCCAAATTCAGGGTGCCGAGGGCGGTGCTGGAACCACAGGTTTCTACTTGGCTGAAATCAGGCTGCCTGAGGCCTGCACAGATCAGGGATGGGTGGGGAAGGATTTGAGCATCTGTAGTATATCTGGCCAGAAGTGAGGTAGTTGGGAGCCCCTAAAAACTGGTCGACACTCCTGGGGGCTCCAGGGCACAAGATGCAGTAACAAGATGTGGTGATGGCCACAGGTGTCATAGACCACCGCAGGCCAAAGACCGAACTGGAGGCAGCCTTGGGAGTTCCCAGCGGCTCCCAGAGTTGCCCCAGGGTTTCCTTTTGTCCCTAGAAGGAACAGGAAGGCCTTTCCTCCCCTCTCTCCATGTTGCCTCTTCTGTTCAGGGTTTTTATTCTTTCTACTGAATTAGGTCTAACCCATGTCACAGTCATGAGATTGATAGTTGTCCTTTGCTGGGTGATTTGGCTGAGCCTGGGACACTCCCTGAGAAGGGATATTGGTGAAAAGGACAATAAACATGTCACAAGCGTAACGGAAGCCGCTGCTCCCCCAAGAAACATTTTAACAGTGGCTTAACAGCAGTCTCACTACTACCGTTAAGTTTCAAAATGATGTTTTTTGATTCTGGTGAGTGTGGACAAGGTCCAAGGTTACCCTGCTCCCCAGTGTTGCTTGCATTCTTTACAAGTGTGGAACAGCCCGAGGAGGTTTCATTCATTTTGCCATGAAGCAAATAGTGCTGAGTGAATATACCCCAGCTGTGTGCACTGTTACATGCAATAATTTTTTTAAAACAAACGTTTATAAAGCCCCTTCTAAGTACCAGGCACTGTACTAAACTCCTTTTGACTCCTGCAATGCTCCCAACAAAAGGTAGATGTTAGGATTGATACCCCCCATTTTTTTAATCTTTCTATATCTCAAGGTTTGTGTTTTTTAAATTTTATTCAAATATACTTGATTTACAATGTTGTGTTTAATTTCTGCTGTACAGCAGAGTGACTCAGTTATACATATATATATTCTTTTTCATATTCTTTTCCATTATGGTTTATCACAGAATATTGAATATAGTTCCCTGTGCTATAGAGTAGGACCCTGTTGTTTATCCATCCTGTATATAATAGTTTGCATCTGCTAATCCCAAACTCCCAATACTTCCCTTTCCCATAATATCCCCCTTTTATAGATGAGGAAACTGAGGTCCAGAGACATTAAGTAATTTTCATAAGATCACACAGCTGGTAAGTGCTGGAGCTGAGATTCAAACCCAGGCAGTGAGGCTTCAGAGCCCTCTTACCTACTCTCCTCCAAAGAGTGTCATCATCATCGGTCTTTTAATGAAATCCCTGGTCCTTTTTGCTTAGCATCACAGAGGCCCTACCCTTAAACTTGATGCGGTGAACGCTGCTGGTCTGCATGGTTGCCCGTGCACAGGATGGAATGAGGAAAACTCCTCATTCAGTTTCATCAGCTCTTTGCCTTGCCTGTGACCAGGTTGGCCATGCTGAGTGGGTTAGAATGATAACTGACACATTTTTTCCCAGTATCCATGTGGTTGCAAAGATTTGAAAATGCCCTAAAGAACCAGAGCAACAGATTTGTTGAAATAATTTAGTGATTGATAAAACCAGAGGATCCTGAGGCAGGGCAAGGCCGTGGAGACAAGCAGCGTGCCCCCCTATCTGGACCCTTCTTCCTAGGTCTTGCCCCCTGAACAAGGCCATTACGGACTCTTCTGAGAACAGAAGAAGCTCTTGCAGACTCCTCATGATGAAGCGGCTTTTACTCAAGCTTACTCTGAAATAACCAGGAGCAGAAATTCACTCTGCAGTCAGGCTAGTCCCTGAGAACCAGAAGGAAGCTGTTGTCACCCACTCAGACCTGGTGTCGCGCAGTAGGGCCACAGCACACCCTGACGACTTCAGTCTGTGTATCTCCCCGAACCGTGAGAACACCCTTCCAGCCTGCCTTCCAGCCCTTTCCTTTCCCACGTCCCTGCTGAGGCACTAGCACACGCCCTCAGTAACCCCATCACCGCCGCGGAATTCTCAGGCTTGTCTTGGTACAGTATCATGCAGGAGTGCATGGGAATTGGAGAACACATTTCAAAGACAAATTCCATTCACTTTGAGTCTCACCTGCTTGTTTGGATGACCTCTGCCGTTGTTTCCTCCACCAATGCAGGAAAAGAGAAGGTGGCCACATCATATCCCGTAAGAAATGTTAGTGCTCCAAACCTACTTTCCCTGCTTCTGAGATCCCAAGTGTTGTCACACAGATCCGTCATGGTTGGGACCCCATGGGTCGTGCATGCGAGCGTGGGCTTGCTGGTGAGTGGCTCCAGGGAGAGGGTGCTAAATCCTGGGAGCGGTGCTTTTCCATTTTCCAAATGATGCTGGGATGCGAGGAAGGAGAGCAGAAAAGGTGAGTCAAAACCAAACCCTTGAGCATACAAATTCTCCAAGGAACACGAAGCTGCACAGGCTCGGAAAGAGGAGGGGATAATGTCACATGGTGATGAAGAAAAGTGGGGGTCTTGGATGGGAGTCTTGCTTCCCACATGGCCTTGGTCTTTTAAATTTTGAGTTTCTCCTGCTTAGAAATGTTATGGGCCACTTTGAGTCTTGGGCTGCAAGGGGCTCTAAAAAGACAGACTCCTGTGGAGAATCAACTTTAAACTGGGTCTGGAAAGTGTCCAATCTAACAACTGACTCCAGCAGTCGCTGTTATCAGAAATGGAAATCTAGCAACTGAAGGGACACGAACTATACAGCCTCCCCCAGATGTCACTCTGCAATGGGACGCGAATTCGGTCAGGTGCACCCTGCTGAGGGCTGTCTCCAGACCTCCGTTTCCCACCACACCCACCCTTCCTCCATCCCCTCCTCTCCCAGCTCGCCTGACATTGAGCCCTTTATAATTCAAAGTTAATCTAAATTTAACATGGGGATATAATGAAATTCTTTACTAGACAACACCACTACTTCAGAAGCATGTCCTTCATATTTGCAAGCGGCCTTAGCTCAGAGGAAAACCCCTGCATGGAAGGTGACTTATTTAACCCGTGCCATTTACTAGCTGGCTTGTACAGTGCCATTAAAACTGGTGATTTGGCTGCGGAATGGGTGATACTTGGTGACAGAGCTAAACTATCCACCTCCTTCCTTCAAAGACTATTTCTGACTCTGGCCAGCTCCTCGGCGACTCCTGTAACTGGTTACAAGAAGGGCTTGGTGAGATAATATGAGTGACTTCGTGCAAAGCTCTCGTTGTGCAGGAAGCACAAACCAGCGCCCTTCTTGTGGCAGGCAGGAAGCACCTCCTCCACCTACACCTCCCAAGCTTTTGAAAAAGATCTGTTATCCGTAAGCAAGCCAGAGCCATCATCTTGCTCAAAGCTAATGAACTCATCCAAGCCATCCACATGGTCCAGTCTCTTTAGAACTCTGACCAAACCTTTGCTTAATGCATGAAAGCTTATTCCCTGAGGTGCCCTTCAAACCTTACTCTGACCCTGTGCTCTTCAGCTCTGGAAAAGCAAAAACAAAACTGGCCACATGCTCTTGAAAATTCCATTTGGAAGCTAGTGGTGGTGATTCCGGACAGAATTTTGACAAAAGACAATAAACACTGACTTCAGTATGCTACTCGCTGCTTAGAGCCCCTCTCCCGGGGACGGTCCTGCCTGCTGCTGAGGGAGAGGGTTACGGATGTGGAGTTGGGCAGAGCAGCTGCTGGGAAATACAATGGCCTTGGTGTGTTAGTTCATCATCAAGACAATGGCACTCTTGTGAATTCTCTAGAAATAGAACTTTTCATCTGGCACCACAGTGGGCTATGCTTTGGAGCGGTGATGTCACAAGCAGGCAGAAACTAGGGAATTCATCCTCTTGGGCAGGGTGACTAATTCTGTTTCCCAACCTCTGTACATTTACTGATGTCATCCATCTTCTCCAAACCGCACCAGCCTGGGGTGAGGAGAGACTCACAACTACAGACACGAATTCTTGTTTCTGTGGCTCTGACACTTACGTTGGGGATTCTCAGCCCTCCTCAGATTCCTCCCAGATATTCTGGGGTGGGTCTTGTGGTGTCTCATGTGTGTTTGACAAGCTCATTTCTGTGGCACCTGCTGTTCTCCTTCCTGGGATTGCACCTCCCTTCTCAGTACTGCACAGACAAGCTTTCCCGTTGTAGGCCTGCCCTTCTCCCTGTGACTACTGGAGCAGGCTTTGGTTCCCAGGAATGGTCACTCCAGCCATAGACTTGACCCTTCCGCTTTAGACCCCATAGAAGGTTGAGTGGCGTTTCCCTGCTGTTTCCAAAGATGGGAATAGGGATTTTGGTTTGAGAGAGCTGTATTAAAGCTCTGACACCTCCTCAAAGCCAGGCTGCGGGGTGGCAGAACTGGGTTCTGATTGGGACCAGGTTCCCCCCCGTAGCATCTTCTTCCAGTAGGGTCTGTGTTGACCTCAGGGATCCCCCAAGTCATAGTAACTTGTTTACAAAGACCCAGCTGGAATCACTGTCCAAGAGGATCAGTGAGTCTGGAGTGACAAAAGAATCAGGTTCATTACTTGCTAGTCAAATCAAACCTCGGAGCTGCCTGGACTCACTGTGAAACTGAGCACAGCTGCCTGCGGCAAGGGTCTGCCCCCCCCCCCCCCCCCCCCCCCCGTGCTGGTCTGTGATGGCCCCAGGCTAGGGGGTTTGAACAGCTGCCTATTGACAGCACCGGTTCCTCTCCCAAGATTATCTTTCCCACCACGCCCACAGCTGGTGCTCTGCAGAATGTATAACATGGTACGGATGCTGTTCAGGCTGCCAGGCGGTGGAAACCCTGAAAAGGACTTCTATTAATAGAGGAGGCATTCCTGGGGCACTCAGACGCTCTCGGGCCTGCTGAGAAGTAGCCAGATTCCCGACAGGCGCTGAAGGGCGGGCTGCAAACCCCTGCCAAAGAAAGGCCTTGTTCTGCCACAGACAATGGTCGGGTGGCCCTGGCATGATGTCAGATGAGTTGGCAGCAGCGGCTTGCGCGTTCCCTCTCCAACTTTCCAGCTGAGCTCTGCCAGATCCAGGGAGCCGTATCAGGTTTAGATTTTGGAGAATGAATTGCACCAAAAGCCAAGGACTGTCTAGCCCTAATCGGCAAGTAAGGAAATGGCTGTAACCCAGAGGTTGCTACTTAGTTCTGGCTGCCTGTGTCTTGAGGGGCAATGTAATTGCTCTCCAGCTAAATGCTGTAGCGTGGGCAGCCAGGGCCAGTGCAGCGCAACAGTCGTGGTCAGTCAGATGGCCTGATGGCCTTCCCCAGGGCCTTCCTGGAGGCCCAGCCCCTGGAGGGAGCTGCATCATATAGCTGGGATGTTTCAGTTAAAAGCAGGAAGGGCCAGGCTTCTGCAGGACAGTGATAGCCAGCCTTCAGGTTTTTTGGTTTGTTTGTTTGTTTGTTTAAGGAGATGAAGGCTAAGAATAATTAGGATTTTTTTTTTCTTTTTTTTTTTTGGCCACATGGCATGTGGGATCTTAGTTAGCCGACCAGGGATCAAACCCGTGCCCCCCCTGAATTGGAAGCGCGGTGTCTTAACCACTGGACTGCCAGGGAAGTTCCAGCCTTCAGGTTTTCATTCATTAGTTAACACTGACCATATGTGAGAAAGCAGAACAACTGACCTGTACTTTCGAGAAACAGAGCCAAGCTTAAGTCCCAGCTCAGCTGCTTACTAGTTGTGAGACTTCAAGCCAATTTAGAAGTTAACTTAATTTCTCCAGTACTCAGATTTTTCATTAGTAATTTGGGACAAATAACCCAATAGAAAAATGAACCAAGGCTACAGAGAGACAATTCACTGAAGAACAAATACAAATGGCCAATAAATACTTGAAAATGTGTTCAAGCTCTCTAGTCATCAGGAAACTGCAAATTAAGACAAGACCTCGGGCTTCCCTGGTGGCGCAGTGGTTGAGAATCTGCCTGCTAATGCAGGGGACACGGGTTCGAGCCCTGGTCTGGGAAGATCCCACATGCCACGGAGCAGCTGGGCCCGTGAGCCACAACTACTGAGCCTGCGCGTCTGGAGCCTGTGCCCCGCAGCGGGAGGGGCCGCGATAGTGAGAGGCCCGCGCACCGCGATGAAGAGTGGTCCCCGCACCGCGATGAAGAGTGGCCCCCGCTTGCCGCAACTAGAGAAAGCCCTCGCACGAACCGAAGACCCAACACAGCCAAAAATAAATAATAAAATAAAAATAAAAAAAAAATAAAAAAAAAGACAAGACCTCATTCGTGGCAAATTTTTAAAAGGTTGAGAGTGTCCGGCATTGGTGCAGAGGCATCGTCACACGCTGTTGGTGAGGGTGTAAACTGGCTCAGACACGTTCAAAGAGCGTTTCGTCAGTTTCCACCAAACATTTCACGTGTAAACACTTTGACTTTACCATCCCACTTCTAAGAATCTATCCTGAAAAAATAATTGTGCATATGGACATGGATGTTCATTGTAGTGTTGCTTGTAATAAAAAAAGTGGGGGCTGGGGAGGAAACAATCTGTCCATCAATAACAAAAAGGTGGTAAGTCATGGCCAGGTGAGTGCAGGTAGCTCCGTAGGTTCTGATACGAAAACAATTCTAACATACGTGGTGGGAGAGGAGTAAGGACATCAGGACAGAGAAAGGAAGATGTTTGCTTTTTACTCTTTTTACTTAAATCTCCATTTTTGTATCTTTCACAATATGTATTGTAAGATTATTCTTCTATCATCCCAGTTCCCTATAGAGGTGTCAGAGCAAGACGAAAGTGGGAGGGCTGCAGCTGGAGCAGAATCTAGAGGACGGGTTTGAAATCAGGAGTTCAGATTTGGACATGCTAAATTTCAGATGCCCATTAGATACAAAGCGGAGATGCTGACCAGGCAGATGGATAGAGAAGGCTGATGTAGGGTTTGGGAATCACCATCAAAAAGGGGTCCCCTGGGATTCCTGGGCCGTGTGGAGAGGAGTTCCAAGAATAAGATGGGGTGGGGGCCTGGAACCAAGTGCAGTGGGTACCCAAGCCCTGGATTCCAGTGCCCTGGACACGAATTGACTTCTGCCATGTATTTAAACAGTCATAGTGTCCTACTCTATTCTTCCCACTCATCAGCATCACTGGCACCATATAAAAGGCTCCCTCCAGCTCATTCTTAGCACTGTTTCCCACTTTTCCTTTGAGTCTACAGCTCTGTCTGGCTCAACTCCTTTGGTGGTCTCTGGGACCCCTAACTTTGTCTTCACTTGACATCCTGTCTTTAGATCCCTGTGCTCCAAGCCCCATGGCTACAGGGAAGCCCTTCCTACTCTTGAGTAATTCCGACCACTTCACTCACCCCCATTCCTCCAGCTCCAGCCCAGGCAAAGCCCAGATCCCTTACTCAGGAGATTTCAACATTTGCACACTTTGGGGCACACTATCTCATTTAATTCCTCAAAGTCAGAGGTATTATCATTTTTATTATTGTCCCTGCCTTTTTGACAGATGAGGAAACTGAGGTTTATAGAGGAGAAATAACCTGCCCAAATTCACCCAGATGGGAAGTGTCTTAGTGTTCTATTGCTGTGTGACAGATTGCCACAAATGTAGCAACTTAAAACAACTCACCTCTATCATTTGACAGTTTCTGTGCTTCAGGAACCTGGGCACATCTTAGCTGGCTCCTCTGCTTCAGAGTCTTTTATGGGGCGACATCAGGGTCAGCCAGGGCTGGGGTTTCATCTGATAGCTCAGTTGGTGAGGATCCACTTCCAAGGCACTCAGTTGTTGACAGAATTCCATTCCTTTTTAGCTGTTGGACGGAGGGCCTCAATTCCAGCTGCCTGCTGGCTGGAGGCCACTGTCAGTTCCTTGCCGTGGGGGCCTGTGTGATGTGGCTGCTCACTTCATCAGCGTGTGTGGGCTGAGAAGGCACAGAGTGTCTGGTAATGAGACAGAGCCTACAATCTCTTATCACCTAATCTCAAAAGTGACATCTCATCACCTTTGCTATATTTGGTTGGCTAGAATGAAGTTGCTCCCACTCAAGGGGAGGGCTGGCCTAGCAAGGGCATGAATTCTAGGAGGGGGAAGGATGGGGGGCCATCTGAGTCAGCCTGCCACAGGAAGTAACACCTGGGGGTTTAACTCAGGTCTGTCAGCCTCCAATGTTTGGATCCTTCTTTCTATGCATGCCTGGATCCTCAGTGCTTGTTCCCTGCTATAACCTCAACAAAAAGGTAACAGTGATATCACCTTCATCATGTGACTCCATCAACTAAAAACTCTTAGCCAGGGATATTGAGTAACCTGAATTTAACAAGCAATAATTGGGACTTTCAAATTAACACACTTTTCTCTTTTTTTTTTTTTTTATAAATTTATTTATTTATTTTTGGCTGCGTTGGGTCTTTGTTGCTGTGCGGGCTTTCTCTAGTTGTGGTGAGCGGAGGCTACTCTTCATTGCGGTGCACGGGCTTCTCACTGCAGTGGCTTCTCTTGTTGTGGAGCATGGGCTCTAGGCATGTGGGCTTCAGTAGTAGCGGCACACGGGCTCAGTAGTTGTGGCTTGTGGGCTCAGTAGCTGTGGCTCGTGGGCTCTAGAGCACAGGCTCAGTAGTTGTGGTGCACGGGCTTGCTCCACAGCATGTGGGATCTTCCTGGACTAGGGCTCGAACCTGTGTCCCCTGCATTGGCAGGCAGATTCTTAACCAGTGCGCCACCAGGGAAGCCCAACACACTTTTCTAAAACAGTGTTATTTAAAGCTGAGCAGCTTAAGTGATGAAGGGAGGAGCAAATGTTGCCCTGTTATCAAGGCAGCTGATAACAACTGTCGTCACCTTTTTTTTTTTTTTTTAAACAAGAGAGGGGAGAGTGCAATTTTACTTTATTTTAATATTTATTTATTTATTTGGTTGCTCCGGGTCTTAGTTGCAGCAGGCGGGCTCCTTAGTTGCGGCATGTGAGCTCCTTAGTTGCGGCTCACTGGCTCCTTAGTTGTGGCATGTGAACTCTTAGTTGCAGCACGCATGTGGGAACTAGTTCCCTGACCAGGGATCGAACTTGGGCCCCCTGCATTGGGAGCTCGGAATCTTAACCACTGTGCCACCAGGGAAGTCCCAACTGTCCTCACCTTTTAACGCAGTCCTGCACTCAGAGACCACTGGTAAATTATCTCTGTATGCCCAGCCCGGCAAATTGGCCATTAATGGAACGCTGCCACTCTGGAGAAACAGGTGGGGCAGAAGAGCATGAGGAAAGCAGCCCGCACACTGTCACAGCAGCCTTCTCTGGGAGCCACCTTCTTCCACACCACTGGTGTAGACAGCTTCCAGTCTGTGTGACGGACCAGGGCCCGACTGACGGCTGTAGCATCCTTCTGTGATGACAGCTGGGAGAGACGGTTAGTGTCAGCCCTCTCTTCCTGTCTCCCTCAGCCACCGCCATCGCACCCTGAAAACTCCTGGCACGGACAGCTTCTAGCGCTGTGGCTTCTTGGCAGCTTGGACAACAGTCTCGGACATCCCTCTGCTCATACCTGTTTCTCAGGCCGCTGTTGGGTGGGTCTCCTCTCCCCCCTGCATCCCCCTCAGAATGCTCACTCAGTTCCCACGACCCTCATTCGTCTCATCGTCTGTGACCTCTGTCTCTAGCTTGAGCCACATGGGCATATTTACTTAATAACTATTTATTAAGAAGCCACCATAGGCCGGATACTCTTGCAGGCACTGTAAAGGAGATAGTGCTTGTATGTGGGTATACATGTACATAGATACCTAGGAGATAGAGGCTAAGAGCATGGCTTTGAAGTCAGATAGATCCTGCCATTTAGTAACAGGAAACTCTCCTTTGGAAAGTTACTTAAACTTTCTGAACCTTAGTTTCCTCTTCTGTAATTTGAAGATCATTATTCCTACCTTGTAGGACTATAGTGAGAATTAAGTGAAATAATTTGTGTGCAGCACTTCGTATCATGCCTAGCACGTGGTAAATACTTAACAATACTTCTATGCGATAGGCACAGGACAGACCATTAGCAGAGATTCCCCATCCCCACCAAACTCTAGGCTCCATGAAGGCTGGGACCACATCTGTCTTGTTCACAGTTGTGTTCTTAGTACCTGGTACAACACTTGGCACATGATAAGCGCTTTAAAAACATTTGTGAAATGGCTTAATCAATGAATAAGTAATGCTGCAGTTAATGACAAAATATTTATCTAGTGCATCTTTCCAAGATGCTCAAAGATCTCTCAATATCATCTAATTCAAAGTCCAGCTTGGATGATAAATAACAAGTTTGGCCATTTATTTAGGCATTTGACCAAGGCCCAAAGGGGTAGGCTTGCCTTGCCTAGGACCGTATAGTTGAGCTGGCATGGTTATAGGGTTGGGATTCAGATTCTTGTACTCTCAGCTCAAAGTTCATACATATCCAGTGTGCTGAGGTCATCTTCCCAGCCTGACTGATTTAGCAAATAGGGAAAAGCCCCATCTGAATAGGGAAAGTTCTAATAGGGAAAAGCCCCATTAGAACTTTCTAATTCCTTGTGACCATGACTCACTTTGGAAGAAACCAATCAGTTGTCCCAGGCCTTGGTCCTGAGCAAATGGTGGAGCAAAAGCCAGCTGCCTTCTACTTGTTAGTCCAAAAGTATGATCTGAACATCCCTGCAAGAGTTCATCCAGTGCCCCCATGGGTGATTCACCTGCGTGGAGAGGTTATCTGCTCAAGTGCGACCAGCAGCCATTCTTGGAGAATGAGAACCAATCTCAGTATCCAGTGATCTGGCTTCTAGTCCCAGCTGCACTAGCTGTGTGACCTTGAACATGTTTCCTTAACCTCTCTGCATTTTTATTTTCTCCCTCAAAAAGGAGGGGTAAGAACACCTTGTAAGGATTTAATGATATGATGTATGACAAAAGGTACCTAGCACAGTTCCCAATGAATACTTGTGCAGTTTGGATTGGAATGCAGGGCAGGCCAGGGAAAATCTTCCTATCCCCCATTTCTCCCCCATAGTCTGGCCAAATTCCCACTGGCATTTTGGACAAGGGAGTGATTTTTAAGATTTATCTCAGAGCAGAACTCTTGTGTCAAGCACTTAACCTGGAATGGAACTGAAGTATATGAAACTGACAAAGTGGAGCTTACTCATCAGAGCAGAGCTGGGGACAGCCTAGATCCTCGTCTGGGATCTGCCCGTCAACATTTTTCTGTGAGCCCCAAAGCTTCCCAGAACTTGGTTGGAAAACAGCTGAGCTAAAAGTATTCTGCATGGTCCCTGTCAAAGCAATAATAATATCAAGACAATATTATGATATAAATACTAGCTTATTATTATTATTTATTATTACTACTGGCATTTACTGCAGTGGTTTTCAAACTTAGCTTGCGTCAGTATCACCTAGAAATCTTATTAAAACAAAGGTTGTTGGGCCCACACCCAGAGTTTCTGACTCAATAGGTTTGGGGAGGGACCAAGAATGTGCAGTTGTAACCGATTCCTAGGGATGCTGATGCTGGCGTCTGGGAACGCACTTTGAGAACTGCTCATTAACTGTGTGCTTTCTGTGTGATAGGCACCACGCCAGGAACTTTACCAAGATAGTTTTATTTAGTGCTCACAACCATTGCTTTGAGGTAGGTATTATACTATTTATAGCTCGTATTTACAGATGAGGAAACTAAGCCTTAGAGACTCTAAGTGACTTGCTCGAGGTCTAACAGCTATCAAGTGGCAGATTCCAATCCAGGTCTGACTCCAAAGTCTTAACCGAAGTTTCACTCTTAACCATGGCATTAAAATGAAAATGCGTTATAAGGGATGAATACACTTATTCCCATACACTTATTTGCGTTCATTGACCCATTAACAAACAAGTTAATGGAATGAACTGGCTCTGAGGGAGAGAATTCAACATAGTTAAGGTTTGATGGAGAGCAGAAAAACAACGCAGGAATTCCTGAAGAACAGACCATTGTTCATCATGGTCTGCCCATTAGGGGCATCTGGGCAGCCATAAAACTTCTCAAGTCACCTTGGAGATATTTGACCAAGGGAGGTAGACTTGTGACAAAGGATAGAAAACAAATTTCACTTTATTCATTTATTAATTAATTTACAAAATACTTACTGAATGCCTACTCTATGCTGAGTGCTCTTTGGTGCTAGAGGTACAATCGGAAGTAAAAATAGACATGGTCCATGACACTTGGAGCCTACAGACCACTTAACATTATTAAGTCCAGTAACAGTTTTGCCCAAGTCTTGAAATCTTGAAATTCAGCTTTGACCACATGATTATTTTATGTCTGAGCCCATTGATTATGACTCTTGCAAGTCTTATTATCTTATACTATTCACTCTGTCCCTTGACCCGGTGAATTTCCATCCTGACTCATGTAGTTCAACCCAATTCTGACATCATGATCTCAAAGGTCTGCCTTCTCAATAGGTGTTTTATTATTCTTGATTATAGACAGGATTTGGCTGGTGTTTGATAATTGGTAACTTGCAAATGTGACTAATAGGTAGAGGTTTTTTTAATTGGTCTGCTCTTGTGTTCTTACTCATTACTGCTAATTACCCAATGTGTCCAATATACCAGATGGACGCTCAAGGAATGGCCTAATGATGAAATCTGACACACCACATTCAGGTTCAAGAGAACCACGGTCCTGGGAGGGAGGTTGGTGCAGTTCTCCATTCTACCATCCAGCACCTTTACTCTTAGAGCAGGTTTGAGGAGGCCAGATTAGATCCTGAAGATCCCATGACATTGTTTGATTCCAAGGAAATTTCCCCTGCATCCTGGGCTTAGCATACTTTCTGTGCAAACTCATTTTGAGGAAAACTCTTTCTTGTTCCAATTTAGATTTGCTCACTCTGGCAGTGTTGTGACCTATAAAAAAGTAATAATAGATATGGTAAGTCCTGACAACTGAAAAGCCGAATTTCAAGGAATCATGTGAAAGAAAGAAGAAAAGGAAAGAAAGGAATGTTAGGAAAGAAGGACTAGTAAGAAATCCATGACATAATGAAACGCGGGGTTTTCATAACAAGCTAGAGAAAACCTCTAGGCTGCCCCCTAGAGACGCAATTTCCTCCTATCTAATCTACAGATTTATTTGCATTAAGAGCAAAACTAAATTTAAGCTTCAGAGCCAACACTCAACATTCAGGGCAGACATATGGACTGTTTGCTTTGCATGAGTGGCAGCAGCCAGTCTGATAGAGTTGACCCAGAGAAAAAGTTTAAAAAACAGACTGTAATGCTAGCTAGTGCATGAGACCTATGGGATGAAATAAGTTATTTCAAAAAGAAAAAATGAAAAAAGAAGAAGGAGGAGGAGGAGGAGCTGCCACCCACACATTCAGTTTTTTTGGTGAATATCAAATTTTTCTCACCAATCCTAACAGACCCACCAGTGATTATTCTTATTTGGGTATTTCCAGTGGAAAAGTATCCGGTTTGTGAAAAGCCTCAGTGGCTGTGTTATGAAGGACACTACTTTCATTTGGGCACAAAATTAGCCTGGGCTGAATTACCCCCACCTGGAGAGTTCCTGCTGCCTACTCATGCCCAGCCCTGCCCTTGCCTTTGGCAGGGTACCCCTCCGGCATGACATTCAGTTTTGGCTCTGTCCCCAGGTTGACTGGCCAGGCCCACATCGGAGTGGGGGGGGGTGGAGGAGGAGGAGGAGGAGGAGGAGGAGGAGGAGAAGGAGTTGGTAGAGCTGAGTGTTTAAGAGTTCAGACCCTGGAGACAGAAAGACCTGCGTTCAAATCTCAAGTCGGCCTCCTACTCTATGACCCTGGGCCTCAGGTTCCAATTAAGTCTCTACAGTAACATGGGTTGTTTTTTTTTTTTCTTATTTTCAGTAACTTTTTAAAATTGAAGTCTAATTGGTTTACAATAGTGTGTTAGTTTCAGGTGTACATCAAAGTGATTTGGTTATACATATATATATGTAAATATCTATATTCTTTTTTTATCCTTTTCCATTATAGTTTATTATAAGGTACTGAATCTTTACTGTGCTATACAGTAGATCCTTGTTATTTATCTATTTTACATATGATAGTGTGCATCTGTTAACCCCATACTCTCGATTTATCTCTCCCCCCAACTTTGGCAACCATACGTTTGTTTTCTATGTCTATGACTCTGTTTCTGGTTTGTAAATAAGTTCATTTATACTATATTTTTAGATCCCACATATAAATGATATCATAAAGTATTTGTCTTTCTCTGTCTGACTTATTTCACTTAGCATAATACCCTCCAAGTCCATCCATGTTGTTGCAAGTGGCAAAATTTCATTCTTTTTCATGGCTGAGTAATATTCCATTGTACATATAAACCACATCTTCTTTATAACATGGGCTTATAAAGATTTGATGAGATAGTATACACTAAGGGCACAGTCAGTGCCTGGCACAGGACATGTAATCAACAAATGGTACCTGTGATCACTGGCAACCTTGGTCTTAGTATTAGTCTGAGCAGTTTAAAAGAGGGAAGTAGGTGGGTCAAGAGCAATTCTCAGATGAATTAGTACCAGATTATGAAGTTTGTCAAGTTAGTTTCTAAATCCATTATATACTGCTGTCCAATAGAACATTCTGCAAGAATAGAAAAGTCCTATATCTGTGCTACCCAATACAGTACAGCCATGTCACATAAGGTATTGAGAGCACTTGAAATTTGGCTAGAGGAGGTGAATTTTCAAATTTATTAAATTTAAATAGCCATATGTGATCTGTGGCTACCATGTTGGACAGCAGAGCTTTTTAGGATTAAAATTGCCATATCTACGTGAGAAAGGGCAAACACTGTCAGGGAGCAGTTAAAGGTAAATATAAGGAAGCATAGAGCTCGTAGGGTTGAAAACATCAGAAAGAACCAAATTTTTAATGAGTGATGAACATCATTCTTGTTCTATCCCTTTAGTGTAAAAACAAGCAAAATCTGAACCATTTCTAAATGTTAGATGTCAAACAGTCCGGTTTTTAGAGCTATTTGGCAAATTGTAATTCCACTGGAATAAAAGAGATTGAACTTTGACTCAGAACTTACAATCACAAAATTTGTGCCCTTTGGTAAACAGCCATAATGCACACATGAGGCAGCATCAGATCTCATCAAGCAGAGGAGAGTTTCCTAAGTGTCCTTCTCGAAGTACATGTTGAACCTGTACAGGTGAGAGTCATTTTGGGGGGGAAGATAAAAGAGGAAGCAGTGCTTATGTAACCCACTCTGAGTTGGCAATGAGTTCGCTCATTGACAGCCTAATGAAAGAGCCCTTATGGGGAGAAATTAATAAAGTTGGCATGTTTTCTGTTCCTACTGGCACAGCCAAGGATATAGGTATAAATGGTGTTTGTTCACTAATAACTCAAATGTGTCACAGACATTGTGGGAGAATGTCTAGTGTCTATGGTAAGTTTAAATATTAGGAGAATTATAACCCAGAGGGTCAAGGATCCAAGATGAAAAAAATAATGTTTCAAATATCACTGCTTTTACATTGCCCTTAATATTTACATGGAGGTCCCACAAAGCTGAAATAAAAGTGGCCCTATATTAGGAATTAAGATACATGGTTTTGAGACTTGGTTTCTGCTGGTTACCAGTTTGGAGTCCTTCAGCAAGTTACTTACTCTGCCTCATGGTTTCCATACATGTAAAAATGGGGTTGAGACTAATTACCTCATGAGATTCTTGCAAGGGTTAAATGGAAAACAATTTGGAAAACTATAAAGCACTTTGCAAATGGAAAGTATTGTTACCATCATTATCGTCATCATTGTTTTGACTTTCTCAACAATCCTCTGGGGGAACTAGATAGAGCAAGTTGACCACTTTATAGTTGAAGAAACCAAAGCTGAGAGGGGTTAAAGGATTTGCCCAAGGTCACGAAACCATGACCACCAGCATTCTCATCCGGCTGATGAACACAAAGGTTTCATATTTCTTTTGAATCCATTGCTTTAGAAATGCTTAAATTCATGGGATTGTAGAGATGGAACAGTCAGAGCTGCCTTTAGATTCAGGGAAGAGAGGCCCCTGCCCAGGGCCCTGTGTGTTAGTGTGTTAGCGAGTTAGGTAGTGTGTTAGTTAGTGAGTTAGTTAGTGTTTTAGTTAGCTAGCCTGCCCACTGGACCAAATCCAGCCTGTTTGGGTAAATAACATTCTATGAGAACATGTCCACGCTCGTTCACTTAGGAATTGTCCTTGGCTGCTTTTGTACTACAAGAGTGGAATTGAGTGCAGTAATCGCAGTAGAGACCAAAGCCAAAAATACTTACTCTCTGACCGTTTACAGAAAAAATGTGCCCATTCCTGCTTTCAAGGACCCGAATAGCACAAACCACACCAAAAAAAAAAAGTATTAAAGAACACACAGCCGTCCTGTCCCTGGCCATCTAAGGATCTGCACTGGCAGCGGGTGACCCGTACCCCTTAAGAGCCACTATCATGACTAGCACACCTCAGGCTCCAGACCTCCACATCAGCCTTGTGTCCATCAAAGGAAGGTTTAGGGCTTCTGTGTTCCTGACTCAGGTGGGCACCGCTTTGGGGTGCAAGGATGATTTGAGCTGCCTAAGTACTTAGATAACAGAAATGACAAATCAATTAACTGCTCAGATCCTTCCTCTCAGACAACATAAATGTGGCGGACTCTTGCATAACAAAAGTATCAGTTCCTGGTACAGCCAAGCATCCTGGCTTCTCGTTGAGTTTCAGTTCCTGGTTCTGGTTCTGGGGGTGCTCAGCTTGGCACGGTATTTACAACAGATGCACGTGGCAACTGGAGAACATTTTGCAAGGTTAAACAACTTACATTACTTTAAGACAATTTTTTATTTTTATATAGGTCTTGCTATAATGTGAGTGAAATGTGACACATTTGTTACGTTGGTGACTCGATGGACATTGGACACTAGAACCGTGAATGGTTTTATTTTTCTAAAATGATTTTATTTAAATAATTTTGACTCAAACTTTTAGCGTTCATTGTAATTTGTATTTTGCCTTTGAACCTTAAAGATAAATTTTAAAGTTTTAAAAGACAAATACATATTCGATAACATTTTAAATTTTTTTACATTTATTTTAATTTACATTATTTGATGAAAATATCCTCAAATTTTATATCCTTTGAATGCCATTTTGTCTTATCTTTATAACCCTTTGAGCATTAATGTCAATAAAATAAGATCCAGGTTTCTCATTTATGATGGTAGTCACACTTTTTTGGTTTTGGCAAGAGAGGAAATAATATGCCTGTCTTTGATTTTTTGTTGTATTTTTTGGGCTTTATTTAGACAACAGATGGGAAAGTGACTGAACAGAATCATTAATATGGTTATTTGTCCCCCATCTCCCAACCTCCCGATAGACATTTTCTATTAGGAATTATGTTGATTCCATTCTACCTCAATACCTCTGGGAAGCTGTTTCTCAGAAAAAAAAGTTCTTTTCAGTTTTGGGACTACACAATCCTATTTAACTGCATTCCCAGTGGGTTTGGATCTCTTTTTACACTGACTGATTTACTGGGAGACTGATAGTCAGAGCTTCCTGTGGCTGCCAGCACCGAATTCCTTGAAGCCCCTTCTGAGGTTGCCTTTCCCAGGAGGAGGAGGGAGGGGCTGCAGGGCTGGCCTGGAAACTGGGAACCAGGTGGCTTTTGGCCCCTTTGTCCCGAAGACAGCTGCTTCCCCTGGGGTGCCATGAGGACCGCCATTCAGGGAGCCAACCAAAACCCTGCTTCTCTTGTAGTAAAGAGACACACTTCCAAATCTACCCCGGGTGCTGCTGGAAAACTGGCGCGAGCGGTTTTTAATTACCTAAGTGGGCTCTGGGGCCAAGGCTTGGTTCTGCCACCCCAGTGCCTGGGGAAGCTTCTCGCACACGTCAGAGGAAATAATGTATTCATTTGTGAGCTCATTCATTCATTGAACAAATACTGACTGCAGGCCTACTGTGTGCCAGGCACGGCACAACCGTGAACATGGTCTGCATCTTCCTGTGGTGTAATTGGAAACGTGTTTGGGCTTTTTTTTTTTTTTTTGTACTGAAGTATAGTTGATTTACACTGTTGTGTTAGTTTCAGGTGTACCGCAAAGTGATTCAGTTTTATATATATATATATATATATATATATATATATATATATATATATATAACTTTATATATTTTATATATATATATATAATATATATATATTCTTTTTCAGATTCTTTTCCATTACAGGTTATTACAAGACATTGAATATAGTTCCCTGTGCTATACAGTAAGTCCTTGTTGTTTATCTATTTTATATATAGTAGTTTGTATCTGCTAATCCCAAACTCCTAATTTATCGCTACCAATCCCCCTTTCCCGTTTGGTAACCATAAGTTTGTTTTCTACATCTGTGACTCTACTTCTGTTTTGTAAATATGTTCATTTGTACCCTTTCTTTTTAGATTCCACATATAAGCAATATCATATGATATTTGTCTTTCTCTGTCTGACTTTACTCAGTATGACAATCCCTCGGTCCATCCATGTTGCTGCAAATGGCATTATTTTAGTCTTTTTTATGGCTGAGTAATATTCCATTGTATCTGTATACCAAATCTTCTTTATCCATTCCTCTGTCAATGGACATTTAGGTTGCTTCCGTGTCTTGGCTATTGTAAATAGTGCTGCTATGAACATTGGGGTGCATGTATCTTTTCAAGTTAGAGTTTTTTCCAGATATGTGCCCAGGACTGGGACTGCTGGATCATATGGTAACTCTGTTTTTAAAATTTTAAGGAATCTCCATACTGTTTTCCATAGTGGCTGCCCCAATTTTTTTTTTTTAATATAAATTTATTTATTTATTTATTTATTTATTTATTTATTTATTTATTTATTTATTTTTAGCTGTGTTGGGTCTTCGTTTCTGTGCGAGGGCTTTCTCTAGTTGCGGCGAGCGGGGGCCACTCTTCATTGCGGTGTGCGGGCCTCTCACTATCGCGGTCTCTCTTGTTGCGGAGCACAGGCTCCAGACGCGCAGGCTCAGTAGCTGTGGCTCACGGGCCCAGTTGCTCCGTGGCATGTGGGATCCTCCCAGACCAGGGCTCGAACCCGTGTCCCCTGCATTGGCAGGCAGATTCTTAACCACTGCGCCACCAGGGAAGCCCCGGCTGCCCCAATTTAAAACGTGTTTGATCTCTGTCTCTGGTCCTTGGCACTGAGCTTCCAAAACCCTAGGAATTTTGTGATAGGACTATCTAGAGATCGAGCTCTACAAACACTCTTGAATGCGGAGATTTGATGAGCTTCTGGGTTGGCGGGCACATGACCCTGCTGGGAAGGTGACACACCCCAACTACGTGGGGACAAAAGCTCCTGCACTCAGGGCCCTTCCAGACTTCACGCTATGTACCTCTTCATCTGGCTGTTCATTTGTATCCTTGATAATAAGCCAGTAAACATAAGTAAAGTGTGTTTGTGAGTTCTGTGAGGTGTTCTAGCAAATTATTGAACCTGAGAAGGGGGTTGTGGGAACCCCTGATTTTACAGCTGGTTGGTCAGAAGTACAAGTGGCCTGGGACTTGTGACTGGCATCTAAAACGGGGGTAGTTTTGTGGGACTGAGTCCTTACTCTGTGGGGTTCTGTGCTAACTCTGGGTAGTTAGTGCCAGAACTGAACTGAATTGTAGGATACCCAGCTGATGTCCACAGAATATTGGTTGTTGTCAGAAAACATCCCAGAGTTCCCTCACCCCCATGAGCTTACAGGATAGCAGGGAAGGTCCATAATGAAACAAGTAATTACAATAAGGTGATGAGTCTGACGAAGGGGATGGATGAGGTGTCCTAGAAGCCTACAGCAGGAGTCTTTTCCTAATTGAGGAGATGGAAAAGCTGTCTCTGAGGAAGAGGCATTCAAGGTGAGACCTTGATACATAGGAGGAGACCAGGCAGAGAAGTAAGAGTGGGTCTGAATTTGAAGGACACCTGTGCCAGGTAACACAAACCCTGGGAGAACCCTAACCTCAGGGTGTCCTATAACAACTTCGCAAAGCCTCTTGGGTGCCCTGTGGATGTTCAGAATGCTACTGAGCCTCATTCATTTGTTCAGCAAATGTTAAGTAAGCACCTTCTATGTGCCATGTGCTAGGTGAGGAGCTGGGAATATGAAGTGAAACCAGACACTGAAGGAGACTGCGCTCTAGCCGTGAAGGCAAGCAGAGTGGGTGCCCACTTTCTTCTGCCCAGCATCTCTTTGTGGGGAGTCCAACTCCCAGTCAGCGTGCTTCCAGGGGTGCTATCTTCACCTCCGCTAGCTCCAGGGATAGGCATCTGACCAGGCTTGGCTAATCAGAGTGCTGTGGCGACTGGTTCATAAGTGGACACGTGACCTGAGGTCAGCCACTTAAATCCTTCCCCAGGACTTCTGATGGAACTAAAGAAAGACTCTTTCAGCACCTGAGGTAGCAAGGTAAGGACAGTGTAAGACCGGAGATGCTAGGAGCCGCCTTTGCCACCTCATGGAAGAATCTTGCCTGAAATGAGAGCTAACCTAGAGGAGAGAAGAACTAAGAAATGGGTGAGAGAGAGTCAGAGCAAGGGTGTGATTACATCACCTTAGTCCCTGGCCCAGCAGTACTTCATCCTAGACGGACGGATAGATAACCAACTTTGTAGTTACACGAACCAACAAACTCCCTTTTTAAAGTTAACTGACCTTGGAGTTTTCTTCACTTAAAATCAAGAGTTCTGATTAATAGAGCAGTCAGGCAGAAAATCTACTTCACAAGAATGTGACAAATGCTATTATAATAGAGGGAAGATGGGGAGGCAGGAAAGCATGATGGATGAGGGGCTGGTACAGCAGATGCCGTTGGTGCCCTGCCTCTATCCGCTTGGACGTCTGGACGTCTCCTGCAGCTTCTAGGGACCATGTCCATACTCATCATCAGCTTCCTGCTCGGGTACCCCTGTCTCTCTGCCTGGAGGAGTGTGCTCAGCCCACCACAGGACAGGCTAGAGTGCTCGGGGGTTAGAACCCTGAGGACAAACCTTCAACAAACAAGGGACTGCATTTATGGCATCAGCTCCCCAGTCCGCTCACTCCTGGGTGCAGCAGTTCTGAGGTATGTTTTCCTCAGCACTTCAGAAGGTCTCTGGCAGGCTGGAGCAATAACCTGTTGTCCTCAGCAATAATCCTGCTCTGTCTGCTGACTCTTGCTCATGGAGGATCCTTTTCTTATGTTTATGTTTTGTAATCTCACTCCAGCAAGCCTCTGTCTGCGCAGTCTGGGTTGAAGATGTGTCCTTCAGGGTGGTTCTGCCTTTGATTCTGCCGAATGTCTCAGGGACATCATAGGCTTAGGACAAAGTTTTGTGTTCTTTTCTTTTACCAGACATGAAGCAATGCAAATTTAAAGCCCCAGTACAAGTGGAGTTACGGATAATCATGAAAGACATTTTCCCCATCCAGAGCCAAGTCAAAGACAGACAGCTTTCTCTGTCGTCTCCCTTTGCCATGAATGGACTGTATCCGGCTAACTGGCTCATTAAGTGTGTAGCCCTGATGGGGCTCTGCTTTCAGGAGTAGGTTTCAGTTCTAACTCTCCATCTCACGGACCCAAGGCTCTCTCTCCTGTTCTCAAAGGACATTCAAACTCAAACATCTTGAATGTGGTATTAACTGGGATACAGTATTGATATAAGCAGCTTTGACAGAGACCCTAAATAACAGTACCTGAAACGAGAGGGTGTATCTCTTTTTCACGTGACAGTTCATGGTGGTGTAGCAGCCTGGCCCTGTGACGTTGTCAGGAGTTCAAGGTCCTTCCATATTGTCTTCCCATCATCCTAGGGTGCTGACATGCTCCAGAAGGGGTCTCAACCATGCCTATGTCCAGGTGTCAAGCTAAAAATTAGGGAGAGTTGGAGAGTATGGATATGGTGGGATGCAGAAACAAGATCAGTCTCTACCATAGTAGCGGAGACCAAAGCTCTTCTGCCCCGGAGCAGATGAAATCTGATTTAGAAAATCAAAGACATATGACACTACTTCACCACCTGTGGTAGATGCTGATTAATGCCCATGACACTTCTAATCGTGAGGAAACCGTCAGGCAATGGGTGGTGTGGACAAACTAAATAGGTTTAAAGGAGGAAGTGTCTGTGTATGCCGTGTGTGTGTGTGTGTGTGTGTGTTATTTCAAGTGTTTTTATTCTCAGTGGTAGGTACCAGAAATACTGACAGATGTGTCTTAGTCTGTATAGTTCAGCAATCTGCACAGGCTCTCAGTCTCTGATTTGATCCACTTCTACAGATTTAACAGATCCTGAAATCCATTTCAGGGCATATACTTCCTCCTTGCTCTCACTGGCAATCGAGCCAAAGTTGGAAATGTGCATTTTCAGACTTCAGTGAGGAACTCCAGATGGTGTCCCGCTGGGATGTGGATTGAGTCCATGGTCAGAAAAGATGGATTAAATGGGAACAAAATGGGAAACATGTGCTTGAAGTCTAACAGCAGCTGCCGAGGGTCATTCTGCTGTAGTAGCTATGCCTGGATTATTCGTATAAAGACCAATGTTACCCGTTCTTCAAATTCATTCAGGGGATTGGGGGTATGTTTGTGTGTGCATGTGTGTGTGGGCATGTCTGTTTGGTGTATGTGTCTGTCTGTGAGTACGAGGTGCTATATGTGTCTTTGTGTCTCTAATGTATGTATTTGTGTTTATACGTGTTTGTAGGGGTTATGTGTGTACCTGTGTCTGTGTGTGTGTTGTGTGTATGTGTGTCTAGCTCTGAGCTCCATGGGGCTATACCCTTTTTTCTGTCACTATTCAGCATGATAAACAATAACTTGTCATAATAGAAGTGATCATGTAGGGACCTCCCTGGTGGCGCAGTTGTTAAGAATCCACCTGCCAATGCAGGGGACACGGGTTTGAGCCCTGGTCCGGGAAGATCCCACATGCCACGGAGCAACTAAGCCTGTGTGCCACATCTACTGAGCCTGAGCTCTAGGGCCCGTGAGCCACAACTACTGAGCCCCCATGCAACAACTACTGAAGCCTGTGTGCCTAGAGCCCGTGCTCTGCAACAAAGAGAGGCACTGCAATGAGAAGCCCGCGCACCGCAACAAAGAGTAACCCCCCTGCTCGCTGCAACTAGAGAGAACGTGCGCAGCAGTGAAGACCCACGCAGCCATAAATAAATAAATAAATAAATTTATTAAAAAAAAAAAAAAGAAGTGATCATGTAATTTAGGATTAAATCACTGTCTATTCTAGCATACTGAGTGCAAATCTTAGCCCACAAACATAAGTGTGCATGAAATAAAACTGTTTTACTTCAGCAGAAGTTAATGTATATCATAAGGCTCCTTTCTGGGGGTGGGGGAGGAAGAAACTGAATCTCAATAAATTCAGCTTTCTTCTTCTCCCACCACCCCTTCCTTTGAGATTGTCTAAGTTCCCCAGGACTTGAGTAGCACCGATATATGAGTCACATCTGGTCTTCATGGGCACCTGTCCGTGTTGACATTGACCAGGACCAGGGATGAGGGACAGTGGGGGACAAGGAAGCCAGAACGCATTTCCAGGGCCAGAGGTGTGGAAGGGGGTCGGGATCCGACTAAGCTGCATTGTACAGATCTGCCTGAATCCTCTCTAGGGACCCCACCCAGGGCCTCCTTACCCCTTCAGATTGTTGAATTATGGTTATTTGTTGTTTGGGTTGTTGATTCACCACCAAACAACCCCTTGTTCCCTCCCATCCCTGGTCTCTCTTTGTGTGAGTCTAGTGCCCTTCTTGGGCACCTGGGAACCCAGTGGCTCTCACAGAGAACTCAGGAAAGTCTGCAAACATCTTCTCTGCCATCTTGCCACTTCCACAAATCTGCACACTTCAATTCCTCCCACCTTCTAGATTTTTCCATCATCCGTCCCCCTCTCTGAGTCTCAGTCAGGAGTGGAGAGCAGGTCACAGTGCACCTCCAGGACCCATTAGTGTCTACCTACTCCTTCCTCTCCTTTCCCCAACTGGGAGAGTTCCAGATTGGGTGAGGAAGTTGTAATAAGGGTAAACTATGGCCCCTAATCAGGTGTTCTTCCAAATGTATTTTTGATGCCCTCGATTTTTCTTGCTAATCCTGAGGCTTAGGCTTTTAAAAATCAAAAGCTAAGAACCGACTCTTTAACATATTGCTCAGCTTTCTGCAATGTCTCTTCATCTCTGTGGCAAGCTGGGTGTCAGGCTGACTGATAAGGAAAGGACAGAGAGTAGAAGGGCAGAGGGGAAGGGAGAAACACATCCGAAAATACATCATTCTAGCACCTGACCACACCAGGAAAATCACAGGGATACAACTGAATAGGATACCATAGCTTCCTGTAATCAGGATTTGGAAACCTGTTTCACACACCTATGTCTGGGATATATTTTGCCCTGGAAGCCTCAATAAGCCCTGAAACTATTTGAATTTTGTAGAGAAAACTGTGCACTTTTCCCCATCTCATCTGCTAGGTTGTGGACCAATTTCAAAGTAATAGCAAATACCATGAAAATTCTCTCAAATCCAACATTCATAGGAAATGTGCTAGCCTCTGATCTGCTGCCAACATAAGTGTCAGATGTGCTTCCAAGGCTGCCACTCATCCCTGTGACTGGCCAAGAGTCTGCCTCTGATCAGCAGAACATTGCCGTGTCTCTAGGAATGAGTGCACACTCAACCCAAGCTGGGAGTTGGCAGCTCTATCCCATAGTTGCCAGCCTTTGCAAGACTACGCTTCAAGGTTCCCACTTTCTGGTCCTTCAGGTGTGATCCTTCTGGTCTACCTGCCCAACCTCACTTGCAGGGTATGTCAAGGTCATACAGAAGAAGAAACCTGACAGATGGTCAAGGTCACCTTTCAGAAGAAGAAGGGAAAATGTGTTGGTTGCCAAGGGCCTGCGTGTCTCTTCTGGCACAAATTTCTTGCAGGTGCAAATCTCTGCTCCATGTGCATGAAAACACTATCAATGAACTTCAGGCAGATATGTTTTTCCTAAAGTGGGTTCTGTGCAAAAGTGATAGATATTATATGAAAATAGGAATCTGTGACCAGATATATTTAGCAGGTCAACTTCTCAGAGTTTTTAATATAGAACTGTACATTGTAATGCTCCAGATGGGGGTATAATACGTGATGTTGACTAATTCATTTGGCCCCCAAAGACTTTCTGACACAGATAGCTCCTGGGACTGACACAGATAGTCGCTGGTTGAACACACTTTGAGAAATGCCATGGCAGTGCACACTTCTCTTGTTACAGTATGTTGCTCTGTGGTTCTGACCGTTGTGGTTTGGGGTTAAAAAAAAATATTATCTTGTAGAAGCTAAGTGACTAAGAAGCAGCAGTTTGGAATCACTATCAAAGCAGCATCTCATCATTCCTGTAAATGTCTGGATTCTAAGAAATCAATGGCTGGATTGTTGTCACTCCTCATTTCAGAGCTGGGTTTGTCTGGCTTTGTTACTCTTTGTCCAAGATCCAAATTGTTTCTTTTATTTATACTTTCTTTTCTGAAACACAGACACAGTCTTCAATAGCCCTAAAAGATGGTCGGGAGGGTCTTATGAGCATCTCAGAGTCTTTTTGGGTGATAAACCAGTAGCCTATTTATTATTATTATTATTTTAAATTTATTTATTATTTATGTATTTTTTTTTAGCCACGTTGGGTCTTCATTGCTGCGCGCAGGCTTTCTCTAGTTGCGGCGAGCGGGGGCTGCTCTTCGTTGCGGTGCGCGGGCTTCTCATTGCAGTGGCTTCTTTTGTTGCAGAGCGCGGGCTGTAGGCATGTGGGCTTCAGTAGTTGTGGCGCGCAGGCTCAGTAGTTGTGGTTTGCGGGCTCTAGAGCACAGGCTCAGTAGTTGTGGCGCACGAGCTTAGTTGCTCCGCAACATGTGGGATCTTCCCGGACCAGGGCTCGAACCCATGTCCCCTGCATTGGTAGGCGGATTATTAACCACTGTGCCACCAGGGAAGTCCCCCCTATTTATTATTAAATTAATTCATCCACCCGATGATTAGCATCAGCTATGAACTGGGCCCTTTGGAACATACAAAGTTAAATAAGGCAAACTTCCTGTTCTTTAATATTTTCTGTGCCAGCTCTGTCTTGATGTCTTCAGCCATTAAGTTCTAGAAAACATTAGAGTAACATGTTTATAGATAAAGGAACTCATCTGGAGATGAAGTTAATAGGTGGTTCCAGTTTGGGTGCTGTAATGTGAGAAACTGTTCCAAGGCAACAGAATAAGGAAGGAAGATCACTACTTCACTTCTACTTAATTTCAGTGAACTTCTTGGAAGAGGTGGTATTTTAAAAGATTTGAAATAAGGACATTGGACTGATCTCAAGACTAGTTGTTCAATAAATGTATGAGGATCCAGCTTGGAAATGTCAGCACAATGAACGAAAGGAACAACCTCCACCCACAGCTGAGAAGCAGTGGCGCTGGATATCCTAAACGTCTTTGTTCACAGCTGAAGACAGCATCTCCTATATTTCCTTAATTCCCACTGTTGTGACCTGTCAAACCAGTGTTTCATTATAATCTTGGCCCTTAAACAGCACAGTTTATCCAAAGATGACAGGGTATTATGAACAGAAATTAGGCCTTGGACCCCGTTTGTAATAAATCATAAGCTTCATTGTGTAGGTGAGGAAAAGGGACCAACCGCTAGATGACAGATTTGCCATGGAGCAAGAAGGCAGGCTCCACGTGGGCACTGCAGAAAGATTCCATTGTGAATTTTGACTGACCCATGAGGCAACTCTCTTTGGGGGAAGTGGTGTGGAAGGAGAATAGTAAAAGTCAGAGAAAAAGAGGGATAATTGGGGGCGGATGTCCCTCCATCCAACTACTCCATCAAAATCATTTGAACTCCCAGATAAATGTTAGCATAGCACAGTGCTTACTAAATATTAAAGGAGAAACTCAAATTATTTTCCTATTCAAGCCCAATTAAGATCTACGTGAAGAACAGGAGAATTTTTCCTCTGACTCAAAATGAACAAAAGGCGTATGAATAATGTTCGGATGTGACCTCACTGTGGTTAAAAATATTTGCGTTGCTTGTATGTAAAATGGCAGGTAAACCATTCAGGACTAGTGTGGGCAACAAGAAATATAAACATAAAAGAGAAGAGGAAATGAAAATGCAATGGTAATAATAGACTTGGATTAATACCAGTATTTTCAAAGGAGACCAAACAACTGCAGATTCAATAGAAGTTTCTTTGCCAAGGGCTCCAACACATTCCATCTATCAGCAGGCTGGCTGCTGTTTCCTAAGGAATGTCTCTAAGATCAGCCCTTTCCCCTTGGTCCTCCATACAGGGGCTCATGACCCACATGGCTTGCTTTAAGTTTCAATTTCCTCTTAGGCTTCTGAATGGAAAATTTGTCTTCCTCTCTATAATACATTCAGTTTGCTTTCATATAAAAATAATATTAATTAAGATTTCGCCCTCAAGTTGAATTGACTTTTAACCTGGCATCTTGAGTAACAACCATTTTAAAGTTTGGCTCCAAAGATTCCTGCTCCCTCCCTTTGCCCTGGTTGTTTGGTGAAAAGCAGAGTTACATAAGGAAACCACTATGCAGGATTTTAGTAAGTTAGTGCCTTTTAGATTTCAGATGCCTGATTTAGTTCTCTAAAAACAAAAATCAAAACAGCCTTCGTTCCATTTTTTGTTAATGCTGAGGCTATTAAAAATGTGTTAATTACTTGATTTGACAAAAAAGACAGAACATATTAAAAAAAAAAAAAGTCCAGAGATGTTTATTGAAGCCATGTCCCTCTTTGGGGTGGGCAGCCAAGGTGTGAAGATAGCTAATGTCTTTTTTTCTGCCTTACATTCACACCTTGGTGAGTTTTCCTCCTGCTTCGGTTGAGGTCACACTACCTGGAATGTGACAAGCCAGAATCATAGCCTGGGCCCTGGAGAGTCCCCTAGAGTCCCCCCTGCTTTGATGTTCAAGCAGGAATCCATCAAGATTATCTGAGATCAGGGAAAAGGCACCTGAGTCTGCTCCTGGGCAAACTGAAAGACCCTAGTTCCCTTTATCTCTTCTCAGTATTCTTATTTGCCTATCTTCAGTGACCTATCTAGTGAATCACTGAGAAATTAACTGTCAGAGGCAGAGCAAACTCAATGAGCTGCCACCATCAGCCGAGGAATAAGCAGAAAAGGAGTCGCCCTTGGACCATCTTCTCTGCATCTCACTTCTTAATTTTACCCTCTGATCTTTCAACATAGACTTAATGGCCATTATACTGACATAGAATCTTCAAAAAAGTTATTGAAACCAAAAAGAATGGAAAGCAGAACTCAAAGAGATATTTATACATCCATATTCATAGCAGCGTTATTCAAAACAGCTGAAAGGTAGAAGTAATCCTTGTCCATTGATGGATAAATGGATAAACAAAGTGTGGTCTATACATACAATGGAATATTATTCAGCCTTAAAAAAGGAAAGCAGGACTTCCCTGGTGGCGCAGTGGTTGAGAATCTGCCTGCCAATGCAGGGGACACGGTTTGAGCCTTGGTCTGGGAAGATCCCACATGCAGCGGAGCAACTAGGCCCGTGAGCCACAACTACTGAGCCTGCGCGTCTGGAGCCTGTGCTCCGCAACAAGAGAGGCTGCGACAGTGAGAGGCCCGCGCACCACAATGAAGAATGGCCCCCACTCGCCGCAACTAGAGAAAGCCCTCGCACAGAAACGAAGACCCAACACAGCCATAAATAAATAAATAAATAAATAAAGTGTAAAATTTATTAAAAAAAAAAAAAAAGAATCCACCTGCCAATGCAGGGGACACGGGTTCAAACCCTGGTCCGGGAAGATCCCACATGCTGCGGAGCAACTAAGTCCATGCGCCACAACTACTGAGCCCATGTGCCACAACTACTGAAGCCCTCGCACCTAGAGCCCATGCTCCGCAACAAGAGAAGCCACCGCAGTGAGAAGCCTGTGCACTGCAACGAAGAGTAGCCTCCGCTCACCGCAACTAGAGAAAGCCCATGCACAGCAGCAAAGACCCAGTGCAGCCAAAAATAAATAAATTAATTAATTAATTTAAAAAAAGAAAAGGAAGGCAATTCTGACACATGCTACAATATGGATGAACCTTAAGAACAGTATGCTAAGTGAAATAAGCCCGTCACAAAAAAGACAGATACTGTATGACTTCACTTATGTGAGGTACTCAGAGTGGTCAAAGTCATAGAGACAAAAAGTAGAAGGGTGCTTGCCAGGGGATGGGGGGAGGCGGGAATGCAGAGTCAGTGTTTAATGGGCACAGAGTTTCAGTTTGGGAAGATGAAAATTTCTGGAGATGGGTGATGGTGATGGTTGCACAAAATATGATGTACTTAATGCCACTGAACTGTACATTTTAACATGGTCAAGATGGAAATTTGATGTTATATGTATTTTACCACAGTTAAAATTGTTGCAGGGACACAACATTGGAAGAATCAGTTGGGAGGAGGTGATGATCCCCTCTCCTCACCCCCACCCCAGACACACCTGGGCAGTTGGAGTAATTTATTTACATATTTAGTTTCCATATAAGCACCCAGTGAGTGATTTATTTTGCTGCTTTACACTCCTGAGCATAAGGATACAACAACAAACTCTTCCTCTTCCTTCATAGTGAAGAGTCAGGTGTTCGGGTTCTTTGGTATTCTGCCCCCTTCTCCCATTGAGAATGATCGGCTTTTCTGTGTTTTAAAGGCCGCGTAAAAGACAACCCCACCTGGGTGTTGATTTGGTCTTTCTGGACCCATCTAGGGAGGGTTGGGAGTTATCCCAAATGGGCATGGGCTGGAGCAGGGAGGTGGAGCCTAGGAACTTGAGATGGGGGCTTTGAAGGGCTGGGAGAGGTTGCAGCCCCAATGTCAGGAAGGGTTGGGGGTTTGCGAATTTGGGATCTGGGGCCCCAGTGGGAAGTTATGTTAATACCTGGAAGAAGGAGTCACTGGTTGCAGTAAGGGGCTTCAAGGGCAGGTGCCCATATGCACACAGCATGGCAGTCCTGTGAGGACGTGCCCACCAAGGGGACGTAGGGTGGCAGACGCTGACACTGGCAGCAACACAAGTGGCAAAAGAGCAAGTACCCAGGACAACCACAGTGGATTAAGGAGCTTATGGGACCACATAATCTTCCTGTTCCTGTGCCAGTCACTAAAGGGAGGGGAGGGAGCCTGGGCTTGAGGGGCAGGGGAGGAATTACGTGCTCAGAGCTGGATATGAGTCAATGGGGAAGAAACCAAGAAGTGTGTCACTGCCTACACCTTTAACGAGTGCCTTGGAACACTTCCAGCTGTCACAATTGTCCATATTTTGCTCTGAATCCAATCTGTGATTCCTATTGTCTTCTCACACTGTGGGATATCTTAGGAAGATGTAACAGATGGCCGTGTGTGGCAAGAGGACTCCTTCCCCACTGTCAGGAGTGGTTTTCTTTTTTTTCATATATTCCTTTTTCTCTCATCCAAAAATAATTTTCTTTATATCAAAAGCAATATGCTGTCTTCATATTGTAGAAAATTATAAAGAAGAAACTTTAAATCTCCCATTATGCCACAGCCACTGAGACAACCACTATTAACTTATTACTGCATCTCCTTCCCAGTTTTTCCCGTGCATTGTTTAAAGTCTTTAGCCACATGACTCTTTCAGGTCCCACTGCCCCAGGTGTGCCAGTGAACCTGTACTAAACCTTTTACACGCCACTCATGCATACAGTCACAGATGGAGCCAGGAGTGCCATGTGTGACCCAGAACAGAGAGAAAGCTAATCCGCTCATAAAGGATGCAAACCCACCACCTTCTCAGCAGATTCCCCACCAACCACAGATCTGATCCTGATGCAGGCAGTTTAGATGACATTGAGCTGTTTCCAAACGTTTATTGGAATTTGCACGATATTTATCTATAAAAACAAGATTGTAAATGGTGTTTAGATTTCTAGGCCAGTTCATCAAAACTGAAGTGACCAACAACGTAACTGAGAGATTGTTGATAACAGTTCTGATCACAGATTCCTCCAAAGTCCTTCTGAATTCCGGGTCCCTCTGAGACCCGAATCTCAGCTGTCCAAGTCTTAACCCCTTCCCCTTGTCTTGGCCCTCTAAATTCGGAGGGTGTGTGGATTTGGCTTGGCAGATGGCAGTGGAAGGTCAAAAGCAAGATGAGAGGACTCAATGGGAGAAGGATGGCATCATTTACATGTCTAGTGCTATTAATTTGGGAGTCAGAGTTGAAATCTTGGGCTTGGGAGTCAGTCTTGGCCTAGGTTCAGATCCCAGCTCTGCCGTTTACTAGCTGTGTGAGTTTGGGCAAATCAGTTAACCTCTCTGAGTCTCAGTTTTCTTATCTATAAAGTGGAAATAGTGATACATATCCCTAAGGACTTATGAGAAGATTACATGAGATAGGACGTCATTTCTCAGGCTTGAGAATGACTCTGTCTTACAGATCCCCACTGCTGATCTGAATTATTTAAATTAGAACATGTCTTAAATATTGACAAATATATTCTTATACAACTATAAAACCAAAGGCAAGTTTACAAGTAAAAAGAACAAACAAAAAGCCAACAAAATTAAAATCGATTAACGTGAGGGAAGACATTATTTTTGCTGTAATTAATTCAGCTTCTTGAAACGTTCACTTCTAGCAACTGCCAGGGCATGGTTCTTTTGAGCTTGGCATCTCTAGTCCACTACATGCTGTATGATGATTCGGCTCACCTACAACCTGAGTCTTAGACATTGTACCCTGGAGGACTGCAGGCTGTCTGCAGCCCAGGGACAAGTTTCATTTGCCCCTCACAATATTCGGGGGTTTTTTTCAGTTAGTTGCTATTATAGAAGAATTAAGACATTTCACACAAACTCTGCCTTTCCAGCTTCTCTTGAATGGCTGGAAGATCTAGCCCCACGAGGCCCACATTCCCACAAGGCCACAGAGTCTGGAGCTGAACGGTGGCCCCTCTAGCCTAAGCCTGGGCTTTGGTTTTGCCCCCAACTCCACTCCCCCGGCTGTACTCATTCATGTCAGCTGCCAGCCCCTGAAGTATTTGGGTCTGTGACCCCTCCCTGTGTGACTTGTTGAAAAGCGTCTGTTCTTTCTTCACTAGCCAGTGACAATTAAACAGCACTTCAAGACACCCACAAAAGGTGAGAAACCCAAGAGCAAAAGAGTTGCTGAAATTATGAGTATTCAGTTATAAGGGGTCCATCTAGATGACCCAGCCAAATATGTTTATGTAAATGTGCTTGAAGATTACAGACATACTTTGTTTTATTGCACATCACTTTACTGTGCTTCACAGATAATGCATTTTTTTTTTTTTTTTTTTTTTTTACAAATTGAAGGTTTGTGGCAACCCTGTGTGGAACAAGTCAATCGGCACCATTTTCCCAACAGCATTTCCTCACTTCATGGCTCTGTGTCACACATTTGGTCATTTTTGCAATATTTCAAACTTTTTCATATTATTATATTTGTTATGGTGATCTGTGATCAGTGATCTTTGATGTTATTATTGCAAAAAGATTACGACTCACTGAAGGCTCAGATGATGGTTGGCATTTTTTAACAATAAAGTATTTTTAAATTAAGGTACGTACATTGTTTTTTAGACATAATGCTATTGCACTTTTAATAGGCTACAGGATAGTATAAACATAACTTTTATATACACTGGGAACCCAAAAATCCATGTGACTTGCTTTATTGCAATATTCACTTTTTGCAGTGGTTTAAACCCACAATATCTCCAAGGTATGCCTACCTTATTGAAGTGAAAATACAAAATGTTTAAATTCTCCCAGGATAGTCTTAGTCCCTGTGGGGTCCTTGAACCCCAGTTTGAGAACCACTGAGATAAGTGTGTCAAGCACTTAGAACTGTGCCTAGCGCAAAGACTAATAAAAGGGCAAGGGTGTTTTAATGATATGGCCTGAACAATGGGAAAGTTGCCAGAAGGTTCCTGCTGCCTGCCTGCTTGACTCTGACTCACAGGTTAAGCTCATTGACATTTGACTTGTGGTTCACCATCTTTTGCAGAGCTCCTTCTTTGGGGTGTACACTCCGAATTGTCCATCTGCTCTGAGAGCTCTGCCCCTAAGACTTCTCCTTGCAAACCTTCATTTGCAGGGACCAGAGTAGCAGAGAGGTGACTCCACCCTCCCCCTCTGAAAAGAAACCATGCACTTTTAGCTTCTGGAATCTCTGTGTCAGGTGGTTAATCCTCACTGCTCATGGGGGGCAGAGACTCACATGCAAAAATGAAGTCAAGGGCTTCTCCAAACCGATTACAAGGCATTTGCTGACTTTTCTTTTTTTTAATAAATTTATTGATTTATTTTTGGCTACGTTGGGTCTTCGTTGCTGCACGCAGGCTTTCTCTAGTTGTGGCGAGCAGGATTACTCTTTGTTGCAGTGCGTGGGCTTCTCATTGCGGTGGCTTCTCTTGTTGCGGAGCACAGGCTCTAGGCACACGGGCTCAGTAGTTGTGGCGCATGGGCTTAGTTGCTCCGTGGCATGTGGGATCTTCCCGGACCAGGGCTCGAACCCGTGTCCCCTGCATTGGCAGGTGGATTCTTAACCACTGTGCCACCAGGAAGCCCAGCATTTGTTGATTTTTTAAGCAGCTCTTAACAAAAGGAGGTGGGGGAGTAAAGGGAGATATGCTTATTTGATTTGAATGGTCTTAGAGAAATCAACAATATGAGAGAAAGTAGGAGGAAAAAGTACAGATCTAGAGATCACACATGGGAATGAAAGGGTGCCACTGAACATTGTCTAAGGTAGGGACACATTTCTAAATCCCGAATGTCCAGTAAACAGGATCAAATTGATCAGCACCAAAAGATGAGCCCACTACCTGGACACTGCTGAGAAGTAAATGGAAAAAAATCAAAACTATAGGACGTGGAAATCCATTTTCCCTTTGTGGATCAAATTAAGTTTCCATGGCAAGCATGACCCAATCTTTTTATTGTTTGAGGCTCTTAATTAGTAGTAAGCCGCCTCCGAGCATATACCCCTTCAAATGTTCTTTGCTAGTTTACTGTGAATGGACAGTGATGAGAATGGAGAATAATGGGGGAACAGATGGAAAAGAAGTGGTGCCTGAGTCTTGCACGTGCTGCTGGCGGATGCCTGGAGGGAACTAGTGCAGGGAGAGGATGAAAGGTCTTGAAGCACTTTTCTGAGAGTTGCTGAGCAACGCAAAGACGCACTGAGGACATTTCTTCCTAACAGGCTCACGCTGACCCAGCATGTGGGCAGAGACTGGTCAAGGGCAGGACGGTACACAGAGCCCCTGACTTACTCACGGAAGTGAGTAAATACCTCAGGATCAAAACAAACAGCACACTCCTCAGTGACTGTAATCATGACCAGTCCTGCCCCACAGGAGTCCTGCTGCACCATCCATGGCCACTTTTGGTCCATGAAAGGCTGGGGAAGGAGCCTTCACTCTAGTAGCTGGTCCTGCCTAGAACTGAATAGGGGACTGTCTTGGCCTTCTCAGGCTGACATAACAAAATACCCTAGAATGGGTGGCTTAAACAACATAAATGTATTTCTTACAGTTCTAGAGGCAGGGAAGCCCAAGATCAAGATGCTGGTCCTCTTCAGTGGTCCTCTTCCTGGCTTCAGATGGCCGCCTTCTTGTTGTGTCTCACATCTGCCACTCTCTGGTGTCCCTTATAAGGACACTAATGTTATTGGATCAGGGCCCCACATTTATGACCTTAATTACCTCCTTAGAGGCCCATCACCAAATACAGCCGCAATGGTGGGGCTTAGGGTTTCAACCTATGAATTTTGGGGGGACGCAGTTCAGTCCATAGCAGGGACCGTCCATGCTATCAATTGAAGTGTCGCAAACACACCCACCCACTCCATCCCAGTGGCTTGATTGATGTTAATACAGTCTCCACAGGTAGAAGTAAGGACATACTACACTTGTCCACTTAACCAGGCCTACTAAAAGTTTTACCTACCAGCAGTGACCAGGGAATGCCTTTACCCTGACCACACAGAACTTCAGCTTGAGGGGAGAGGGGAAAGAAGCCTAAAGTTTCCTTTAGAGGCCAACCTCTCCATTTTGCAGATGAATAAACTGAGGCTCAGAAAAGTGATGCTTTGGATTTGTTAGGGACTTAAAGGTCCGTCCTCATGAATTTATACTCTGCACCAGGTCTGTTTGAATTTGTAGAAGAATTTAGTTTCATGTATGTTTTCCCATGTTAACATGCTGAGGACAGTACTGGGAATTCTCTATGGGACTTCAGCCATGGAGCCAGCCATGGACACAGGAAACAGAGGGACCTTCAAAGTGTCTTCTGACCATGCTCGGCTGAATTCCAGAGTCCAGGAGTCTGGAGAAAATTCTGCCCTAAATTCTCAAATATAAGAAACAATGAGCTTATGGAATGAAAAGTCCTTTAAAAAGAGAAGATATTTAAACCCAGGGTACAGTTCCTCAGATTAAAGTCATGCATTCCCCCCACCTCCCTATTATCCTGGGGTTTTTTAAAATAAGAACAGATGAGACGGATTGCAAAGCAATTCTGCCTTTGCACCACGGTGGCTTAACGCTTCAGTAAAAACTTCAGCTTTAGTCATTATTATGGGTTGAATTATGTCTCAGAATGTGAACTTATTTGAAAATAGGGTCATTGCAGATGTAATTAGTTAATTTGAGGTCACACTGGAGCAGGGTGGGCCCTTAATCCAGTACAACTGGTGTCCTTATAAAAAGATGCTGTGATGTTACAAGGGAGGAAGGCCATGCGATGATGAAGGCTGAGGTGGGAGGGATGCCACTGCAAGCCAAGGAATGCCAGCAGTCACCAGCAACACCAGCAGCTGGGAGACAGGTGCGGAACCAACTCTCCCTCAGAACCATCAGAAGGAACCAACCCTGCCGACACGTTGCTTTCGGACTTCCAGCCTCCAGAACTCTGAGAGAATAAATTTCTGTTGTTTTAAGCCACCCAGTTTGTACTAATTTGTGAGGACAGCCTTAGGAAACTAGTACAGGCGCTTTGCATAGAATTAGACCCCAGAAAAGAATGAACTGTCTGGGACTGTCACTGAAAGGTAAGAGACTAGAAAGAGGGAATAGTCCCAGTCCAAAAATGCAAATATGCAGGTCCAGTGTCGCCAGTCCCCTATCACTTGCCCCAGGTGGACATGGCTAGTGGGTCACGGCCGGCTCTCCCACGGGGCCAGGGCCAGGCCTCTGAGTGCTCCTCCACCAGCGCTCCAGGCTGCCACTCACGTCAGAGACCCCTGCCCAGTTCTGGTCCCTTCCTCTTCAAGAGATACTTTCAACTCCCTTGTGCCTCGTTAATCCACAGTCCACTCTTTCTCTGAGTTTTTAGTGAGCACTTGATAGATTGAACCACCAGAACAACTGCATGGCTGAGAGAGATGGACGAGAAGCAGGGTCCAGCCCAGGAGTGGGAGATGCGGCTAGGAGAGAGAAAGGCCAGGAAACACATAGCGTATTAATTCACGTATTAATTAATTCCTATTAATTAATTTATGCCAGGCAGACCGTGACAGACAGCATCTACAGACAATGCCCTGAGTATCTAATAGTGAAATCTATGTTCCTACTTAGCAATTCCAAACAAAACTGTTTTCTCTTTTAAGGTAAAAGGAAACTTAAGTAACACTCCAATCTTCAACAAAACTGTCTGCACAAACAAACCATTCACGCAATGTGGGTTTTTAAGGACAGGTTTCAATTTGCAGCAGGTGCTTCCGAGGCATGGTGTGAAAAGTTGTGTTTCCTCTAGCTCTCTTTTCTGTGCAGCCTGAACACAACTGCATCCGTGCTTCCCCGGCCTTTCCGATCACTACAGTCACGACAACAACTCAAATGAACTTTAAACAAAGACGTGTCTTGTTGTCACGCCCACTTAGCCCGCTGCCGGCTGTCTGAGTAACATTTCTGTCTGTCCTTAGGTCTTTGGAATAAACGGACTCTATTTTATCAGAACTTATGTCTCCTCATCTGTTATCTGCATGCCCTTTACACTGACATGCTGTGTTCAACTTTTTAACCAAGTGTTTACTGCTGGTGGCACTTACCCCCCCCCCCATTCACTTCCTGCCATTCTGGTATTTGCATTACATTAATATGCAAATGAAATGAAATGAAACACTTCTTTCTTCAGTTGAGAAGTCACAGGTCTAGGGCTGAAGATGGGTTGGATTATTTTTTAATAGATTTTTATAGCACCAAGTTTTGCTGCTGTTGGAAAGCAGATGTTTGCCTGCCTTCTTTCCTTTTCTTTTGTTTCTTCCTTTCTTCCTTCCTCTTTCTCTCACTTGCCCTTGATGGTGATCAGGACAGGCTACCCCAAAATATGGCACCTTGGCATATTAAACATTTTAATCGGAAAGACTTTGAGAAAAAAGGCAAAAGCAGGAGGGTCACTCTGACCTCCCCCCACAAACTTTCTTCCCTGAAACAGGTCATAATCTTCATTTCCTTATGAAGCCTCCCATGTCACATAAAACTTCTATTAAATAAATTGTGTGGGGACTTCCCTGGTGGCACAGTGGTTAAGAATCTGCCTGCCAATGCAGGGGACATGAGTTCGATCCCTTGTCGGGGAAGATCCCACATGCAGCGGAGCAACTAAGCCCATGCGCCACAACTACGGAGCCTGCGCTCTAGAGCCTGCGAGTCACGACTACTGAGCCCACATGCCACAACTACTGAAGCCCATGCGCCTAGAGCCCATACTCCGCAACAAGAGAAGCCACCACAATGAGAAGCCTGTGCACCACAACAAAGAGTAGCCCCTGCTCACCGCAACTAGAGAAAGCCCGCGTGCAACATCGAAGACCCAACGCAGCCAAAAAAATTATAAATAAATAAATAAATAAATTGTGTGCTTTTCCCTGTTAATATGTCTTTGTCAGTTTAATTTTCAGACCCTAAAATGTCAAGAGACCCTAAGAAGGTCAAGGAAACTTTTTCCTCCCCTGTACCCTCTCTTTGTTTCTTCCTTCATTTCTTATTTATTTATTTTGTTGTGGTAAAATATACATAACATAAAATCTACCATTTTAACCATTTTTGAAGGTACAGTTCAGTGACACCAAATGCATTCACCAGCAAGTTAATTTTGTAAATGTTAACAAACTCCTTCTAAAGCTTGTATGAAGAGGTGAAAGACCCAGAATAGCCAACACTGTATTAAAGGAGAAGAGTAAAGTCAGAGGATTGACACTACTTGGCTTTGACTTACTATAACACTATGGTAATGAAGACAGTGTGTTTTGGTGAAAGAATACACAAATAGATCAATGGAACAGAAGAGAGAGCTTAGAAAGAGACACAATACAATGTGGAAAAGATAGTCTTCAATAAAAGGTGCTGGAACAACTGGACATCCACATGCAAAAAAATGAATCTAGACAGAGAGCTTATACCTTTCACCAAAGTTAACTCAAAATGGATCATAGACCTAAATGTAAAATGCAAACCTATGAAACTCCTAAAATTAACACAGGAGAAAAAGCTTGATATCTTGGGGCATGGCAATGACTTTTTAATACACCAAAAGCACAATCTGTGAAAGAAATAATTGGTAAGCTGGACTTCGTTAAAATTAAAACCTTATGTTCTGCAAAAGACACTGTTAAGAGGTTGAGAAGACAAGCCACAGAACTGGGAGAAAATTGCAAAAGACATTTGATAAAGGACTATGAGTCAGAGTATACGAAGAACTCTTAAACCTCACAAATAAGAAATCAAAAAACCTGATTAAAAACTGGGCAGAAAAACCTGAAAGGCACCTTACCAAAGAAGACAAAAAGATGGCAAATAAGCATATGAAAAAATGCTCCACTTCTTTTGTCATTAGGGAAATGTAAATTACAACAATGGGATACCACTCCATACCTATTAGAATGGCCAATATCCAGAACACTGACAACACCAAATGCTGGGGGGGGGATGTGGAGCAACAGGAACTCTCAGTCTTTGCTGGTGAGAATGCAAAATGGTACAGCCACTTTGGAAGATCACTGGCAGTTTCTTACAAAACTAAACATACTCTTATCCCATGATTCAGCAATGGCACCTTGATATTTACCCAAATGAGTTGAACAGTATTGTCCATACAAAAACTTACACATGGATCTTTAAAGCGGCTTTATTCATAACAGCCAAAACTTGGAAGCACCCAAGATGTCTTTCAGTATGTTAACAGATAAATAAACTGTGGTACATCCAGACAATAGAATCATATTCAGCACTAAAAAGAAATGAGATATCAAGCCATGAAAAGACATGGAGGAAACTTAATGGCATATTAAGTGAAAGATACCAATCTGAAAAGGCTATATACTTTATGATTCCAACTATATGACATTCTGAAAAAAGTCAAAACTATGGGGACAGTAAAAAAAAAAAAAATCAGTGGTTGCCAGGGGCTGGTGGGGAGGGAGGGATGAATCTGCAAAGCCCAGAGGATTCTTAGGGCAGTGAAATTATTCTGTATGATGCTATAATGGTAGATACATGTGATTATATATTTGTCAAAATAAAATGTACAACACCAAGAGTAAACCCTGGTATTAACTATGGACTTTGGTTGATAATGGTATGTCAATGTAGGTTCATCAATTATAACAAATCTACTACTCTGGCGCAGGATGTTAATGGTGAGGGGGCTGTGCATGTGTGAAGGTAGGGGATAAATGGGAACTCTCTGTACTTCCTGTTGTGAACCTAAAACTGCTATAAAAATAAAGTCTATTTAATAAATAAATATTTTTAATAATTCAGTATTCACCTGCTGCTGTATGACCTTGTTATTCCATTCCTAGCTATTTACACAAGTGAAATGAAAACATATGTCCACACAAAGCCTAGTACACAAATGCTCAGAGCAGCTTTATTCACATGAACTAAAAACTGGAAACAACTCTGATGTCCATCAATGGGTGAATGGATAAACAAAATAGGGCATATCTATGAAATGGATACTAGCAATAAAGAGGAACAGACTACTGATACCCTAAAATCATTATGCTAATGCAGAGAAGCCAGAAGCAAAAGAGTACAGACTATATGATACCATTTATATAGAATTCTAGATAATGTAAATTAATCTGCATGGTGACAAAAAACAGATCAGCAGTGCTGGCTGAGGGGTGGAGGGAGGAAAGTACTGGAATGGGCATCGGGAAACTTGTGGGTGGTGGAAACGTTCGTTCTGTATCTGATTGCTGTGGTGATTTCACAGGTGTCGTTTTCTGTTAAACATCATCAAATTGTACACTTTAAAAGGATGGAAATAACTTTATTTACAAAGCAGAAACAGACTCATAGACTTAGAGAATGAATTTATGGTTACCGGGGGGAAGGGTCGGGGGGAGGGATAGATTGGGATTTGGGGACGTGTGCACGCTACTATATTTAAAATAGATAACCAACGGGACCTACTGTACAGCACAAGGAACTTTGCTCAATATTCTGTAATAATCTAAATGGGAAAAGAATTTGAAAAATAATAGATACATGTATGTGTGTTGGGTTGGCCCAAAAGTTCATTTGGTTAATGAATACGTTGTTCAATAAAGTTCTTGGTGAAAATGAAAAATGCATCTTGTATTTTTGCTTAAAACCGAACGAACTTTTTGGCCAGCCCAATATGATAATCACTTTGCTTTATACCTGAAACTAACACAATATTGTTAATCAACTATGCTCCAATGTAAAATAAAAATTTTACAAAAAAGGATGGCATTCATTGTATGTAATTACACCTCAATAAAGTTGAAAAATCTAATCAGTTAAATGGGTAGCAACTGTGGGCTTTCACTTGAATCAGGTTTATGGAAAAATTGAACATTAGACTAAAGAAATGCCATACCTGGAGAAGAATATACGTTAAAAGCTTTCGAAATGTTTTTGGGCCCAAATCAAGGAATTTATTTTGAGGAAATCACAAGGGTGTTCATCCTAATATTGTTTATAAAGAACAAATTGAAATGACCCAAATGGTCAGTAAGGAGGATTAGTTGAGTATATTACGGTACACACATATGATATTCCACTATGCAATCTTTGCAAATAATGTTGCTGAAGTGTATTTAATGCCACAGACATTTACAGTACATTAATGAGTGGAAAAAACTCTGGTTGCCAAAAAATCTGGTTGTATATATGGTATGACCCCATCTTTAAAAAAATCATGTTGCTAAATACTTCGATGTCTGGATGGCATACACTAAAATATTAACATTTATTATCTCTTGGCGGTAAAATTATGGGTAATTTTAGCCTTCTTTTTCCATCTCCTTCTCCTTTGATTGATGCACAATAAGCAGGCGTGATGTATATTGATAGTGATAATGATTTCCCAAAGCCTCTCAGCTACTCTAGGAGGAGGGAACCCCGGCATGATTGTTCTATAAATGCTGTTTCTTGGAGAGGGTGAATGCGATGCCCTGAGCACTGCTTTGACCCTTTCCCACTCCACTCCCAACCTCAGGAATGTAGGTGAGATCACTGAAGGTGCGACATTAGGACAAATGGTGAGGAAGGAACTTGCTTCCTTCCCAGTCCCCAGACATGCCACAGACCCTCCCTGCAGTTTGCTCTTGCCTCCTCTGTCCGAGAGGCAGGTGGAAGGATGGCCTGGTGATGCCCAGAACCACAGGAGGCCTCTGGATGCTCTGGAATAGCTGTACCTTCTTTTCACCTGCACAAGCTCAAACCGGCAGAGGAAATTTCCTTCAAAGCCCAGCCATTAATGATACCACCAGGAGATCTTAAACCGGGTGCAGCCACCAACACCCAGCTAGGGCAAAGTCTGATGACTTTGTAGCCTCAAGTAGGAAGATCAGCATTTGACTGTAACACCGACGCTGCCCAGGTGGGGTCCCCTTGTAGGACCTGAGATCTGCCTGCACTCCAGGTTTCTGATTGTGGGCCCCTCCCAGAATTAGGACTTGGGTTTTAATGATAATCTTTATCAGCCTTCTCCACTCTCCCTGCTCCTGCATAGACCTGCAGTTGAACCTGTACCCTGTCCATATGTGAGCATGCCCCACCCCCAGGCAACCAGACCCCTTTATGAATGTTTAGCCCCAAGTATTCTTTCTGGTAACACTACCGGCCACGTCCAGAAAGCATCCAGGTGGGAGAACAGTGCAGACCTGCCTGACACATGTGCTCACTTTGCTGGCTCTGTGACTCCGGCAGGTGACCTCACTCACCTTCATCTTTAAAATGTGGATAGTACTGTCCTTATGGATTTGTTTTGGAGATTACATGAGAGAAAGGAATTTATAAACTGCTATATAATATAACTGTCTTCAGGGAATTCAGATTTCTTATGGCTTTTCTCCATGAAATCTTCTTATACTTTTCTATGTTAAAAAAAAAAAAGTCTAATAACACAAAACAGGAAAAGTATTTTTAAAATCTTCATCCTCCTAAGTTTGGAAAGCCTTTCTAACATCTCTCTCCTTTCACACATATACCTTATATCTATAGATGAGCTATGGCTAATATCAAAACAAATCTGCTTTTCCTTAGAGACAGTGGGTAAAGGAGGGGAGGATTCAAGACAGCCATAGGAGGGTAAAACTGAGGACATCCTTTAAGTTATTAAATATCAAGGAGTATATGTAGAGTGAGAAAAGCAGAGGTGGGATAAGGCCTCTGGGGTCTCAGCATTTGAGGATGAGGTTGAGGAAGAGAAGCTTACAAAGCAGAATGAGAAATAGTAGTCACAAAAGTCGGTGTGGCAGAGACTACTAGTTGCCCCAACATTCATTCTCTTTTCCATGGTGGTAGAATTTTTAACGGGTACATGGCCACCCAGCTAAAGACTGTATTTCCCAGCCTCTAGCGCAGCTAGATATGAACATGTGACTCTGTTCAGGCTAATGGTATCTGAACAGAAGAGATGTGGACAACTACAGGTTATTCTCTTAAAGGGAAGAAGTGTGTCCTCCCCTATGTATTTTCCTTTTTTCCCAGTGGTGGAATGAAGCTGTGGTGAAGAGCCATCTGGGGCGATGCACACAGGTGGAACATCTAGGAATGTTGGAGGAACAAGACAGAAAGAACCTGGGCCTCTGACAATGTCACAGAGCAGAGCCAAAACACCAACTCCAGTGTTGGCATGAAAGTGAAATAAAATCCTATGCTTTTTAAGCAACTATTTCTTTAGATCTCTTAAATGTGGCTGAATCAATATCTATCCTACCCAGTGCATTCAGGGAAAAGACAAGTTAAAAAGGGAGTGACTAACAGAGAGAAATGCAGCTAATAGGTCAAATAAGATGAGGGCTGAAAAGCATCCTCTTGGTTAAGCAAAAAGGAATTCACTGGCGACTCCAGTGAGAGCATTTTCAAGGGGTGATAGCATCAGAAGCTCAATTCTAAGAGTAAACTCCAAGTGAGGAAGGATGGACAGTAAATATAAGTGCTTTGCCAAAAAGTTTAGCTGTAAAGGAGGCAATAGCTAGGTAATAACTGGAGCATGACATGGAGTTGAAAAAAAATCCTGCCTCACCTCTCTTGTACTATTTTATGGGATTCTCAAAGAATAGGAACCTATCCTAACAATAATTGCTTATATTCTCTACCTATTTTACTTACTGATGATTGTGTAGCAAATCACTTCAAAATTTAGTGGCTTAAACTACAATAATTTACTATTTCTCAGGATTCTGTGGGATGACTGAGCTAACATGTTTCATGTGATGTGGGCTGGAGCACTGGGATGTCTGGAAGGCCCAAAGGGCTGGTTATTTATTGACCAGAGGTCCTCTCCCTATGGTTGCTTGAGCTTCCTCGTGGCGTGGCAGCCAAGTTCCAAGAAAACACATTTCAAGATTATAAAAGCATGAGCTGCTAGTACTTCCTAAGCCTTAGACCTGAAACTAGCATGGCATCACCTTCACCACAATCTTTTAAAATAGATCACCGGGCCGCCAGATATAAGGGGAGGGGACTACATAAGTATATGAATACAAGGAGGTTTTGGGGACCACCAAAATAACAGTCTACCACATGGAAATGACGCTGGAGGGGGGAGAGAGATTACAAAGGGGTGGGAGGAAGCTTTTTGACGTGGTGGGTATCTTTTTATATTGGTTGTAGTGATGGTTTCATAGGTGATATATATCAGTGAAAATTCAGTTAACAATCAAACTAAGAAGAATAAAAAAAAAAGAGGGGATTATAGTCTAGCCAAACTGAGGATTATAATCCAGGGAAACAGACTCTCAGAAAGCTCTGAGAGCTGTTACACCTGTTAGAAGTAGAAGGCACAGTCAGACACATTTTTGAGACAAACGATCTTACATCAAAATGTCATATTGATATTTTACATGAAGTTCAGCAAGGATACATAGTCCAGGTAAGCACATACAAAGCAAGTGTACAAAGCAAGCAGCAAGTCACCATGACCCCCTACAGAGCTGGGAAGGAACGCTGTTCTTTTAAGAAGTTGCATTGCTAGCGTCAGAAGAAAAACAAAGATCTTTATGGTGGAGCAGGCACTCCCATCTTTGAGGAAGCCTGGTTAATGTGTAATGCAGATGCACACTGCATATTAATGGGGGAGGGAGGAGGCCCAAACAAGCACAGAGAGGGAATTTTATGTTTAAATTTTCTTGTCCTGCCTTAAAATATAAATTTTATTTCCATATATATAGAGAGAGAACTTACCGAATTGTACACTTTATTTTTATTTTTTTATAAATTTATTTATTTCTTTTTGGCTGCGTTGGGTCTTCGTTGCTGTGCACGAGCTTTCTCTAGTTGTGGCAAGCGGCGGCTACTCTTCGTTGCAGTGCACGGACTTCTCACTGCGGTGGCTTCTCTTGTGGAGCACGGGCTCCAGGCGCGCAGGCTCAGTAGTTGTGGAACGTGGGCTCAGTAGTTGTGGCTCGCGGGCTCTAGAGCGCAGCCTCAGTAGTTGTGGCGCACGGGCTTAGTTGCTCCGAGGCATGTGGCATCTTCCCGGGCCAGGGCTTGAACCCACATCTCCTCCATTGGCAGGTGGATTCTTAACCACTGGGCCACCAGAGAAGTCCCCGAATTGTACACTTTAAATTTGTACAATTTATTGTATACCAATTATACCTTAATAAAGTTATTTTTTAAAAAGAAAGCAATCTACTTACAGAAGAGAGAAATATTTCAATAAATGATGGTATATCCATTAAGTGGAATCTTTTATAGCAATTATCCGTGATAAGAAGAGTATGAAGTAACACTGGGAAATGTTTATGACATGAGGGCAAATGAAAAAAGCCATATGAAATTCTGGGTGGACTGAAAATTTTGTGAAAATGTGTGAGCCACGCTAGAAAAGCTTGCAAGATGAAAATACCTTCATTAGGGAGGGAGAATACCATGGGTTTAGAATACCATGGATTTTCCTCTTTAATTGTCTAAATGTTCTGCTATGGTGTTGCTGTATTTTCTTTAGAATTCATCTCCTGATCCTTTTATTTTGCACGCATTCAGTTATCTAGGCCTCTTCAGCTCCTGCCCTGGCAGTGTCAATCTGTATCTGTCTAAAGCACTTTGTTCCCGTGTGGGTCACTCCTGACGCAGGGCCACTTGTACTGGGCTTCAGATGTGGGCAGACTGTGCTGCTGCGGGGTGATGGGACACTTCTGTGCCCCTCAGTCCTAATAATAGGCTTGCTACCTCTCCCACCCAGAGCTGTCACACTGGCTTCCAAACCTAGACAGGTTCTATTTCACAAATACTTCCTTATTAGTCATTCATTTCCCACTTACTTCCCTTTGCTGCCACCTTCTTCTAAAATACACTGGCTTAGCAAGCTCTTTGTGCCTGAATCACCGCCAGGCTCCCAGCTCCCTGCCTGCCTGCCCCAGCTGCTCACCCACCACTTAGCAGGACCGTACAAGGCTTCATCTACCTCGGCAGCCTCCAAAGATGGGAACTTAGCTACTGCCAGCGTCAGCTGCAAAGTTTCCCGCCTGCCCCTCCATCTCTCTCCCTCCTTCCTGACATATTATCTTGTCACAAAGAAGCCACTTGGGGAAACATGCTATTATTCTTTCCTAGGTGTCACACAGTCACAAAGGCAATTTTCCAGGGAGACGGGTCTCAGCAGGCCAGTGCCCAGGAATGGGAAGAGAAGGGAGTTGGACCTTTACTCACATCCCACTGGCTCCAAGTACCCATTTTACCTGCCATGATGGTGCTTACTGTCTGCTTCAGGTCAGCTCTGCCCCTCAGGATGATGAACGCGGAAAGACAGGCGATGGCAGGCTGGTGTTTACTGTCTCGTGGGCCAAACAGTTGTCTTCATCCCCCAAATGAAGCGTGGGCAGCAGGTCTGTGATGAAGGATTGCAAGCCGGAGCCAGAGAGGCGCCTGCCAAGCTCTGTCACCTGGTGACAGAAGGGTGGGGTGGAGAGCGAGCAGGCCAGGGATGCAGGGGTGCCCGCCTGCACCCAGCTCCTGCCACGTGCTCTGTCGGGGAGCCTCTTTGGCTGTGGCAGGCAGCCCGACGTCTGTTCAACTGCTCTGAAGGTGGCCACGCGAAGACTCAACCGTGATACAACAGAATGGCTCAGACTCGGTCCAATTGATATGTTCTTAAAAAGGGACTTCTTTTTTTCTCTCGGCGGAAGTCCTGTCAGTTGTATCCAGGGCAGCCCAGGCTGCTCCTGGAGAAAACGTAGCTCCTCAGCAGCGCGTGGGGCAGGCTGGCCTCCGACAGCTGCTCTCCTGGTCTTACCAGCCCTTGCGCTCTCCTCCCAAGCAGCCTTACAAAGCTATGGTTTCTCTTATATTTCTCTGCTGACCCTCTGCCTCTCTCACTGTCTTTTTGACTCTCTGCTTTAAGTTTGCACTAAACTTTTTGCAGAAATACATTTTGCCGGCTATGCTTGCCATTTAATCATCCAAATGCCAGGGTACAGACTGAGGGAGATATCCAGGAACACATGTTGATGGGCTATGCTGTAGCCAGGATCCTTTGCCCTTTCTCTCTGCCCTCCTGCCTTTCCCTGGTCCCAAACAGGCAAGAAAATACAAGCACGGGCACAGGTGCACACCCATTCACCACCCCCATTCCCCCCACACACATTCTAGAAGAAATAGAGTGCCCCAAATTCTTCCTTTTCATTGTTCATTATTTGCATAATAAAAAGTTTCCTATCTCTGTACATTCCATTATTATGCAAATATACAATATTGCAAAACTGTGGGAAAAAGTTATCAAATTGGACCCTCAATCATTTACAATTTTATTTATGCCTCATCCAGAAAGCTTTTTTTTTTGTTAGCAGCTGGGTGACTTGAGGGAACTAGATTTATACATCCAGATTATTTTTTAAGGTTAAGAAAATGCTAACTATAATATAAAAAAGTGATGGTGCTTCAAATCCCTCAGACACCCTAAGCACTAATCATAAAGATTTTAGATTTTATTCCACTCTTTACAGATTCAGAAACTGAAGGGCAGATAGGACTTGACTCTCCTGAATTCTAGGCCCTTGCCTGTCCCCATGAGGTGGTGGGGTCCTCGAAGGTAGAGTCTATCATGTTGAAACATCTTTGCAGCCCCATTAGGTCCGGCACACAGTAGGGACTCAATAAATATCTATTTGTTAATAAATGACCAGAAAGGACCACCTATATCAATATGTTCAACATGGGCACTTTCATTAGAACAAGTAATTATTTAATAGATGTATGAATTCGATATTTCTCCCAAATTTCAGTCACCTCAGAGGAATCAGCTGAGGTAGCAAACTGCCATGGACAGCAGGATTGGACAGCAGTGGCCAAATTAAGAAAGACTTATTTTCTCAGAGAGGTACTATTTTCGCATACAGCATCAATTTCTGGGATTTTGTGAGACAGGACTATTTGTACAGTTTTACAGAGATTTGACTGCTTATACAAGCAGACTTGCTCCGGAGCCCTCAAGGATGTAAGTTTGGGTGTGTTTACCCCGCCACATGGCAGTTCTGAAGGAGGCCACATGTTGGGTGTTGGACCTGCCTGTGACTCTCCGCCCAGGCTGTGTGGCAATATCACTTGTGGAGCTTCTTAAGCAATACCTTTTGCCCAGGTCCCTCCCTGGACCAGTTAAATAAGAGCTCTGGAGTAGGGTCCATGTGTCACATTTTAAAGCTCTCTAGAGAGGCCGTCAATGCAGCCAGGGCTGGCACCCTCTGGCAAGCCATGGGGAAAACGAGGCACAGAGAAGGAGGGGTGGGAGGAGAGAGCTCCCTTCTGCCTTCTACAAACTCCGAGTTTGCTTCCAGCCAGTAGTGCTTGAACTTTAATGTATACACAGATCACCTGGGCATCATGCTGAAATGCAGATTCAGATTCAGTGGGTCTGGCTGGGGCCTGAGATTCTAGAACACGCTCCGGTTACTCAGAATTCCGTGCTCACATGGTCAGAAGCTGATTTCCAAGGCCAGTGTGGATCTCTTCCCTGGCTCCATCCTCTCAAGAATGAGCTACACCCCCAGAGAGCTCTCCGATTGATCTGAGTTGTGGCTAAGGGCAGTCTTTGGGGAGCATGGATGGAGCTTGTGTACAGAAGTCCCTCTCAGGGCAAGATGGAAGCAGGGTGGGAGGAGAGATGGAGCAGGCCATGTGCTGGGGGCATCCAGTTGTACTCTTGCTCTGGGTCCCACCAATGTTAGGGGCAGGCCTAGTGCCCGGACCTGATGCCCAGGCCCACATGTGGAAGGGCTGACATAGCTGAAGGTGGGTTGCGTTCCAAGACTTTGCTGGTCACTGTGGGCCTGGAGACCCCACCTCACACACAATCACTGAAGGGAAAGCGTTGCTACTGCAGTGATAAAAGGCCAGTGGGATTCCAATCTTTGGAAGTCCTTTCTCTGCCTTGGTGTAAGCCAACTTAGACTGTGAGGGTAGCAATTTCCCATCCTTGCCTCCCAGCTGACCAATTTTTACTCAAGCTCAAAATGGTCTGCCTTCTGGAAAGTAGCCTCTTTGTCCTGAAAAGCAAAAAATGGAAGCTTCATTGTAGAAATCACAGTGCTGGAACTTTTTTCAATACTTTAGCATCACTGGAAAACTGAGATTCGATAAAGAGTTCATTATGTTGGAGGAAAAAGATGCGAAAAGGAAGAGCAAGAGTCTATTTGAATTTCTCTTTCTGTGAAATACAGCTGGTGGTAATACATGCCCTTAAGCCTTGTTTGCTGAGTGCCTTCAGAGCATTCTCAAGTCTTAAAAAGGAAGATTCTGGAAAACAGAGCATTGCTGGACTCTTTCTCTTGCTGGGCCAGTGACAAGAGGAGACCATTCAGAGCTCCAGTTCGAGGCCTCTATACCTGTAGCTGTGAAACATTTTTCTTCTATTCACCTTCCCCCATGGTCTTTCCTGGGCTTCAGGTGGGACTCCTGGAGGTGCCATTGTGGTACGTTGCTTTGTTCACAACATTTAAATATTCCCCTTACCTAGAAGCCTGTCCTCAGCCTCTTTCTGAGTCTTCTCTTCTAGCAGGATTGTCTTTCGAATTGCATGTAAACTAAATTTTTGACATTCCTCTTAACTGCATATAAAATAAATTCTTGCCTTTACTCCACTAGAAAGAGAGAGAAAAAAACACAGTGGCAGAGGAAGAATCTAAACAGCCTTCAAGGTCAGGCGAAAGAGAAGATGATATTTATCTCCTCTGAGATCAAAGTAAGAGGCAATTAATTTCCTTGGCTGTGCAAGGGGCTGTGGATAGATGTTGAAAGAACTCTTAGATAATGAGGATTTCTGAACTAGCCGATGAATTACCTGGGTGGGTTAGAGTCTCCTTCCCTTGGGGTATTTAGAAGCTGGAGCAAGAGGTAAGCAGAAGAACTTAAGTGCTGATTGACTTGCAGGGAGAGAGAGAAATTAGCCTCGAGTCTGCTCAGGAGGACGATGGGAGCAGCTAGCTGAATGAAATCAGTCTTTCCTCTCCTTTCTGTATCTTCTCAACCAACTCCAATAAACCGGGCCACCAGTAATGAATACCTTGCCTTGTTTATTTCCAAAATACTTTCATTTACTTCAATTGGTTCTTACAGTGGCAGCTCCACGAGTTAAGATGGGAAGCGCAGGTATTGTTATCATCATTGGAAGAGGAGGCCAGAGTCAAGTGAGCTGCCTGCACTCACACAGCTGCTCAGTTAGCATCAGGGCTGGGAAGTGGTTTCCCGATACTCTGTGCTTTTCCACTGCATACACTGTGCTTTTCCACTGCTGTTCGAAACTCTGAGCCTGATGAAGTATTGGGGATGGTGGTGATTCCGCTACAGCTTAAATTGCATTTCTGAAAATTTTCGTTGCACTTCAAAATGGAATAATACGGACTTCCCACCTTATCTCCTTGTTAACGTTTGGCTGGAGGGAGGGATGGCTTGACTTCTAACTAGCCTTATTAGAACTGACACAAACCGCAGATGCAACTTCGCTGAGAAAAAAACAGGAGAGAGGGGGCGTGAGCTCTCCTCTGCCTAATTGCATGGTCTACTTAATTGCAAGGCGGTGCCGCAGGGGTTTGACTCCAAACCAGAAAACTCCAGGGAACATATTGTTGGGAAGTGCCCTGCCTCGCTGGCGATAAATAGACCAGATGATCTGATTACAGCTTCATCAGCCCAACTCAAGTCCTGCATGGCTCCTTTTCTTAAGGAATTTAGAGTAAAATTGAATTTTAAAAAATAATTGAAACCTCTTTATATCTCTCCTATGGATATGAAGTCAAAGAAGGGAGTAGCTGAGTTTCTGTATTCAGAGGGTCTTTTTGGAGTAGTGGTGGGGGGTGGGGGGAGCAGACCTAACAGCGAAATCAGCTGCCAGTATTCACCTCGTGATCGATTGTAAAATGCCCTGCTGGCTCCCCACCACCCTGACTGCAGCCCTCGCCTATTCTCGTTTTTTGATTTTTGTTGTTGTTGTTGTTTTTGGCTGCCTTGGGTCTTCGTTGCTGCGCGCGGGCTTTTCTCTAGTTGTGGCGAGCGGGGGCTACTCCTTGTTGCGGTGCGCGGGCTTCTCATTGCGGTGGCTTCTCTTGTTGCAGAGCACGGACTCTAGGCACACAGGCTTCAGTAGTTGCGGTGCGTGGACTCAGTAGTTGTGGCTCACGGCATCTAGAGCGCAGGCCCAGTAGTTGGCCCTCACCTATTCTTGTTTTAAGATACAGGCTTGTTACAAAAATGACAGATATAGATCTTCAGTGTCTGTGAAAATCAGGAAAATAAATATTGAGTATTCCAAAGTATTTGTAAACACGAAAAAGCAAAAGTATGTCTAATACTTCTGTAGGAAATGTCAGTCTGGATTTGAGAAGAAGGAGTTATATTTTTCTGCTTTAAATTTTTGGTCACACATCATGTGTATATTCCACATATGCACACACACACATGCATTAATGTGTGTGTAAATCCCTTAGACATACAACTTCCCCTATATAATCAAATCTGTGTGTGCCTCTGTGTGAACATGCCATATAAATTAAGCACACACACAGGCTTTAATGTATGAGGGCTCAGCAGAACTGAATTTTAGCAATTTTTGTTTTGTTTTGTTTTGTTTTCAGCAGAATTATGGCACTTTTAATTTTACCTCTGTAACCGAAGGTGTGGGGCTCCTGGCTGTAACATCAAACAGTCCTCTCTCTCTCTTTTTTTAATCTGCGGAAGGAAGGAAGAAAGGTAGAAAGGAAGGAAGGAAGGGTTTTAACATAGTTAATTGGGTGGTAGGGGTCTCTAGAAAGTGACCTGACTCTCACAGCTAACAGGGAGGGAAGAAATAGAAACTGGAGGGGAGAATTCCTGCTCCCATTTCCTGCACTGTTAAGAACCTCCCTCTTGAAATAAGTTGGTACAACCCTTCTGCAGGGCATATTTGTCATATGCATCCACTTTGACCCAGTTATTCTAGGAATTTATCCTAAGGAAGCAACTGGACAGGTGTGCAAGATGGAAGTGTTGGGAGGCAAGTTAGTGAGAAATTGGAGAACTGGAGACAACAAAATGTCAAGACAAGACATTAGTTAATGTCTGTTAAACAGATCACAAGACATAATGAGCTGCCATTCAAATGGTGGTGATCTATATTTCCTGCCTGGAAAGATAATGAGAGCCGATTTTTAACGCGGGTTGGCCATGTGGCAAGTACTTTACATATATTGTGTGATTCGATACTCATAACCACTCCTTGAGTTAGGTATTATATTACTCATTTGATAGATGAGGAAAATGGCCTGAGGTTAAGTAGGCCCAAGGTCACAGATTTAATAAGCAGTTGTCAAGACTTAAACTTTAGAGCCCACTGTAGAAACATCTTTATGAAGATGCCCCCAGCACCTTTCTGAATGAAACAGAGAAACAAAGGACATAAAAGGGCGCCATTTGTGCAAATATATAAACAGAAAGAAGAAAGTAGAAGAGTTGGAGAGATCACGCAACGGTTAAGATTTGCAGGCTTTGGAGTAATAGAACCAAGTTCAAATCCAGCGCCACACTGACTAGTTCTATAAAATTGAGCAAGCAACTTGACATCTCTAGCACTTCAGTTCCATAATTATAAGAGAGACATAATGTTGCCCATCTCATGAATTTCTTGTAAGGCTGGATAATAAATGGGAGTTGTTGTATATGCAGACAGACATCTAGAAGAATATTCACCTATGCATGAACAGTGGTCATATCACTGGGTAGCAAAATTTGGGGGTGATTTTTATTTTTTCTTTCTCCTTTTCTGTATTTCTTTAAAATTATTTCAAAGGGTTTGCATCCTTTTATAAATAGAAAAACCAGTAAGGCTCTTTTCATTTTGGAAAATGATAATCAGTGACAAAGAAAGAGGACAAGGAGGAGAAGGGAGAGAAGATGAAGTTGGAGAAAGGGGATGAGCCACCATCTTCTCTAGAGCTAACTGCTGTGGGCAGGACCTGGAGCTTGAATCAGAGCCTCCTGCCTTTCCAGTGAGCATAATGTGCAACTTCATCAGCTTGAAGAACATTCTGCAGGAGGGAAGCAGGCCTACTCTTGGAGCAGGACATTTGCTAAGGCTGCTGTTACCAGGCCTGGCCCACCTTGCTGTGCCCTTTGCCAGAGTCCCGCCTTCTCCTGGAGCTCTGCTCTTTCCCCTGGGGAGGGAAGCAGTCTAAAAAATGAGTCATACCAAGGTGTAAGTGATTCATCACGTTCTGGGAGTCCTCTCAAAGTCTTTACGTTAAAAAGAAAACATTCAGTGGAACTCTTGGCCTGTTGGAGGGAGACTAACTTTGTCTAACCACTTAAAGTTAGATTTAGTTTTTGATTTGTACCAAAACTCTTAGAATTGTACATACATTTTGACCTAGCAATTCTACTTTTTAAAAAAAATTTATTTATTTTATTTTTATTTTTGGCTGCATTGGGTCTTCGTTGCTGCGCGCGGGCTTTCTCTAGTTGCGGCGAGCAGGGGCTACTCTTCGTTGCGGTGTGTGGGCTTCTCATTGTGGTGGCTTCTCTTGTTGCGGAGCACGGGCTCTAGGCGCGTGGCCTTCAGTAGTTGTGGCACACGGGCTCAGTAGTTGTGGCTCGCGGGCTCTAGAGCGCAGGCTCAGTAGTTGTGGCACACGGGCTTCATTGCTCCGTGGCATGTAGGATCCTCCCAGACCAGGGCTCGAACCCATGTCTCCTGCATTGGCAGGCAGATTCTTAACCACTGCACCCCCAGGGAAGCCCCAGCAATTCTACTTTTAAGAGTGTATTCCAGTAATAACCTATAACAGAAAAGAATCTGAAGAAGAATATATAAATAACTGAATCACCTTGCTGTACACCTGAAACTAACACAACATTGTAAATTAACTGTCTTTCCATTAAAAAAAGAATGCATTCCAAAGAAATAATCATAAGCACACAAAATATTTAGCTACAGGAATATTCATTATAGTAGCTCTTTAGTATAGTGAAAATTAAGACCTGTCTACATGTCCAATAATAGGGGATTGTATAAATTACATCAGCTCCATTCAATGGAATACATGATCCCTTCTAAAAAGGTTGTTGTGGGAGTATATTTATTGTCAAGGTGAAATGTTCCTAATATGATATTAAGAGAAAACAGGTCCCAAAATTAATTATTCCCATGTAAAACAAGAAAAGTATACTTATACTAAGACTTTTGAAAAATAGGAAAATGTTAGTATTTGTTCCTGAATTGTGATTATTTTCTTCTCTTTGTTTATTGAATATATGTCACTTTTGAAATAAGAAGTAATGTTAACACAATTTTCTTTAAGGCATAGAAACCCAAAGTATACCCCTACTACCCTGCAGCATGCTATGTTGGTAACTTCACAAGCACATGTACATCTGTTTCAGTGCGTCACTGTGATTTCAGCACCTGGCACAATGCCTGACATATGGAAGTTCTTCATGGATATTTGTTGAATGAATGAATGAAAGAACGGTAGAACAAATAAAATGGTGGTAACAGGAGACCCAAGATCAGGGAGAAACTCACAACAAACTCTGTACACAACTGCTGGACCTCCTGCATGTAATTTGGTAGTTGAGCTCCATGGGATGAGACCTGTTCATCTTTGAGCTCCTTACAGTGCCTTGCTCATGGTAGGGGGAGCTCAGTAAATGTTGCATGAAACTATAAATGATGGTTTATCTTCTTCCTCCTGGGTTTCATTTCTGCAGACTTTCCTGCAGCAGGTAAATGCATGCCCCAGTGGCAGATCATGTGCAAGAACTGTAATAATGGCCATTACAATAGGAAGCTGTGCTAGTTGGGGTTAGGTTTGTCATAAAGTAACAGAAAGAAACAAAGTAAAAATGGCTTTAAAAATTTTTTTAAGTTTATTTCTTTCTAATGTTCAAGAAATCTAGAGACAGGCAGCTTGGAGTTGGAAGGGAGCTATCACATTTCTTCTATCTTTTTGCTCTGCTGCAAGTGGCTGCCATTCCCAAGGTCACCTTGTGGTCCAAAATGGCTCCTGGGGCTCCAGTTATTTCATCAACATTCCAGCAAACAGGAAGGAATAAGAGGAGAAGAAATACATGCTCCCTTTCCAGCAGCTGCACATATGACCTCCACTTATATGCCATTGGCCAGGACTTTGTCAAGGGAGCCTGATAAATGTAGTTTTTGTTCTGGGATGCCTTGTTCCTGGCTAATGATTAGGGGTTCTCTTCCTGTGGAAGAAGGGAAGAACTGATATGGGGAAACAACTGGCAGCTTCTGCCACTGAGGTGTCCTCAACCATCCCATCACTAGCCAACCTGAGTCTCATCAAATGTGTGGCATCTGCTGTGATGATATAGGGAAAGTCACCCTGACAGTGGCTTACAACTAACCAAGTGTTTGGGGCTGCTGCTAATAAACACTGCCCAAGGGATGACACACTTCTCCAGTTGCCCTCTAATGGCACACTTCCATTTGCGGCAAGTTCTCTGTTATTGTCACAGGGGTGATCGGGTCACTATTCCCTGCCTAGCAGAGCTGGACCATAAAGTGCAAGTCAGCATCTTTCCTGCTGCAGCGATTGCTTCTGTCCTGCAGATCCTGGCTGACTGCAGCATTCAAATCATCAGAGAAACCAAGAAGTTGCTGTGAGGGATTCTAATTATACTAATGAGGAAAGAAATAGAAGAGGTCCAAGTTTCAGAGTACATCTTTAAGGTATTTGAGTCACCCTCTGGAGACTGTGGGATCCTGCGCTTTCTGACATCACCATGGGACTGACAGTTCACTAGATCTGAGAGCAGCAAAGCAATGTTTGGCCACTTCAGAGCAAAGGAAAAGGAATGGTCCTTTTTTTGTGGAAGTGATAAGAAGCAGATAACAATAATCGTCCTGTTACCAGCTACTATTTAGTTAGGGACCGTGCAAGTCCTTGTGGTTGCCAGAATCCAAGACAGCCTGCAATGATCCTTGCTTCCTGGTATTCATGCCCTTGTACAGTCCCCTTCCACACTGAATCAGGGCTTACCTATATGACCAATAGCATACAGTGGAAGTGGTGATGTGTGACTTCTGAGGCTGAGTCATAATAGGCATTGCAACTTCTGCCTTGGTCTCTAGAATTGCTGGCTCTGAGCACACTCTACCCATCCTATAATTAGGCCCGTGTGGAGAGGAACCAGGACCAGCACCAACATATCAGCCACATAGTGAGCAACTTTAGAAGTAGATCCTCCAGCCCTAGTCTGGCCTTCCTATGACTGCAGCCCCAGCCGACATCTGACTGAAGTCTATGAGAAATCCCAAGCCAGAACCCCCCAGCTAAACCACTCCTAAATTCCTGACCCTCAGAAACGATGAGATATTAGATGCTTATTGGTGCTTTAAGCCACTAAACGTTTTGGGGTCATTTGTTATGCAGCAATAGATAACTCACACAGCCTTTATATGTAATTTATTCATCACAACGACACTCTGAAGACATTGTTATCCCCATTTTACTGATAAGGAGACCGAGGCTTACAAAAGTTAATTAATTTTCCTGGGGTCAGAGCAGCTGGTAGAAGCAAAGCTGAGCATGAAACCAGCACATTGAACAACTGCTCACTATGTTGCATGTCATGGAGACCCACCTAGGATTTCCAGAACGCCTGGACACCAAGAAAAGCCAGATGTCCCCAAATGAACTGAGTGGTCTTGTGACAGTGAAGTTTACATGCTACCATTCAGGATTATACAGGCCCAATAGGTGCCTGTTGATCCATGGTCCAAAATCCACAGCCAGTTTGAAACTCCAGTGCATGACTGTGTTGTGAAAATCAGTCACTTTATTCCAGGGAGAACCTGCAATGGGAGCTCCCATGTAGGTCCTTGGGATGCAGAAAGGTTCCCAAACTCCCAGAAAAAGTTTGCACAGCCTCAGAACAATTGCCCTTCCTGGGGCCTTACAGCTTGATGTAGTTTGGGGGTTGCTGATATTTACAGTTATCTGAATACAGAGAACAGGGATGCGGTCTACGGCAAGGGATGCGGAGTGGGATGACCATTTGCCCTTCACTTGCCTCCCGTGCCGGGTCAGTTTCCATTTAACAGCTTGGTGGCTTGCTAGTGTGCTAAGGGGGCCAAATTTGACAAGTACCTAATTGTCAGCCAAAGAATGTGAGCATTCCTCTGAAGTCACATCAAGGAATGAGCTTCTGAGCTCTTGTCTTGGACTCACTGGTTTATATCTGTCTCATTCTGGCCAGAGACCAGCAGCCATTTGGTGGAGGCTAGTCTAGTGGAAGCTTCTGGTCCTGCTGTCCGGTTGGCTAAGAAACCCAGGCTTGTAGGTAAGACAGAGGCTCGTCCTTGTTTTCCAGGCTTACCCGTTACACTGCAGATGCAGATCTGTTTTGGCAACCACGTAGGCAGCTAAGTAAATACAGGAGGAAGAAAGGTCTCTTTCTGAAGAATGAAATGTCACTTCTACAACAAAATTCATCATCTCCTTTTAGCTCTCTCGGCCTTTCCATGCTATGGCTTGTGCCAATATGCCCCTGAGCTTAGAACTTTGGCATCTACATTGACTGCTTCCTCCTTTCAGCCCTTCAAATTGAGCCAGTCATCCAGGCTTGTCAATTATACCTTCAAAATACCCTAGGATGATTTCCTCTCCGTTTCTACTCTGCCTTTGGAACATCACCTAGATAGGTACCTGGACCCAAATGTCTCTCCCGGTCAATAGCTCTAAACTACCTACTGCAATGATTCCACATGTTGTTCACCTACCTTGCAATAATGTGTTTATAATATGTCCTGACATAACTTGATTTTCCAAAGCTCTCCAGTGCTAATCCTGCTCCGTACACACATGCACATGTGTGCACAAATGTGTAAGCACACATGTGGACACATGTACACACTCCTGTGTGTACACACCATGTCCTGCACTGTCACCCACTTTTATTGCCCCTCTACAGTTTTGGATGTGCTTTGAAATCCTTGCTCTTCTGGTTTAACTCATCCTGTAAAGAAAACTTGTTTACCACGTCAGATACCAGTCCCAGTAATCTCTCCTTTCTCTATCTTCACGGGCTGTTATTTTCAGAGATAAGCCACACCTCTGTACTGGCCCCATTTTTCAGATCCTGTCAGGCTGCTAGAATCCCTCTGGACTCCAGAAATCTTGGGGAAAACAAAACCAGAACTGACTGACAGTAAAGTGCAGCCCTGAGGGCCCAGCTCACCAACACTGTTATCCAGAGCCACTGGCCCAGACCCGCCGTGTGCTGGGAGTCATGGTTTGCTGGGCAGAAGGAGGAGTGCCCGCTAATTGGTTATGACCACAAAGACCAACCACAGAACACGCGGTAAGACAGGTATGATAGAAAACAACAGAAGGCCAGGAGAGGAGAAAGCTGCAGTGGTTAAGTGGTACTTGGATGTGATTACAAGTGGCGACAGGAGTTATGAGCAGCAGACACTCTGCAGTGGAGAAGTCAGTCGATGATGAAGTGACTGAAAAATACCTGTGGTCTGCAGGGGTGGTAACAAGCTCTCTCTCTCTCTCTCTCTCTCTCTCTCTGCAATAGCCCTTGGAAATGAGGAAGATCCTGGGGAAAGCAGCAGCTTCCTGTCCTGCCTTGAGGGCACGGGGCTGCTGCTGCCAGGAGAAGTCAGCCGTGTGGAGCACCTGGGCAGCATATGTGACCTGACTGCCTTTGCAGTTATCTGCCAGAGGCTGCAACTCAAGCGCCTACAGGGACCAAGCAGGTAATGTCAATGCGCAAAGTAGGGCAAGTATTAGAAAGAGAGAGGGGTAGGGACCGTGACCAATTGAAGGGCATACACCTCATCCAAAGGCATCCAAGTACGCATCTTAAGATACCACATAGGCTAAACGAGACATATACTTGGGACAAATACGGACCACAGGCACCCTGTGTGTAGTCTCTGGCTGCATAGGTGTATGTGCAACATATCACGAGGACTGATGATGGGAATGATGACCCTGAATTGCCAACATGTTGGTTAAGCTCTTTCAGACTACCAGGACTAATGTGATCTGATGGGGAGTGTATCTGGGGAGGTAAGCTAGATGACATGGCTTCACCAGCCACAGAGCCTGGTCAGTGATCAATCTGGAACCATAGTAGCTCCTATGGCGCCACAGAGCTCTAGAAGGTTGACAGGGAAGGGGCCTGGCCACCTTATTTGTCCTTTAGTAGCAGCTATTAGTGGCTTTCTGCCTTGAAGGCAATGCCATGGTTGCAATTCTCCTGTTGTTACCCCTGTAACTTTTCAACTTTCCTTCTTTCTACCTCTTGGTTTCTGCTTATTTCTGACTTACATTGCTTCATCGCAACTGCTTATTCATGACTTGCCTTCCAAGAACCCACACACCTCCACCAGCCAACTTCCCCTTAACATCTCATTGGCCGGGATTGTGCCACCCACACAAGCTGCAAGGCAGGCTGAGAAATCAAGTACCTAGCTCTCCATCTAGATTGACAGCATCCCATTTCTTACGCATAGGGATATTCTCATACTGTGTGTGCACCTATGTATTTCTAGTTCAAGGCACCATAGGGTGTCTTAGGCAGGGAGTGTGAGATAACAAAAAAGCACAGAAGAAAAGTGTAGGTCTGAATACCAGCTCCATCACCTACTGATTCTGTAATCTAAAAACAACCTTACTGAATATCATTCTCCTGCCAGGTAGAAGGGGGTACTAAATACCTCCCTTGCAAGGCTGTTGTTTGGATTAAATATGATAGGGTTTTTACAGTTCCTAGTCCTGAAGAGATACCCCCAAATGGTTACAATTTTATTGTGGCGTGCTGTCTTCTGTTTGATGGGCATATGGTAGGTGGATGCATAGTAGAACGGAATAGAGCTTGAAGGTCAAGGACATAGACCCTGAAGTCATGCTGTTGGGCCCAGACCCATCCTCTACCACTTAACTAACTGTGTGACCTTGGAGAAGTTACTTGGCCTCTCTGAGCTTCAGTTTCCCTATCTGTAAACTAGAGACAGTAATAGAACATATCTCCTAGGGGTGCATTTGGAAGAAAAGAAGAGAGAATGCACCTACACTGGGCATTGTGCCTGGCATAAAGCGCATACACAGTAAGTGTTGACTGTTATTAATATTGATTGCTTTTTTTTCTTCCTTGGCCCAGAACTAAAATTTATTGAAACAGCAGAGCAAGTGCCTTGCTGTTGAAATTCTTTAAAACCAATCACCTAAAATACACCCACTATTATAATTGGAAGCAGCAGCAAATCAAGAGTAAGGTGTTGGGGTAAGGTGGTCTGCCCTGGATTCAAGCAATAAGAGGGTCCATTGTCTCTAGAGAATTTTAAAAATAATTTTTTAAAAACCCAAGTAAAATTAAAAATTGTTCTGCTTTTTATTGTCACCAGGTGCCAACATTTCCAAACAATGTAAGTGATAAAATCGCCTCCCCCTTCCATCTTATTTGCTAAGTCCTAAAGGATGGCTGCAATTAGTTTCATGTTAGCACATTTTTGTTAGTTATGTTTTTATAAATACTGTATTCTCCTGGAGAACTCCCAGTTATACAATCAGCCTCTGACACTCCAGACTCAGGTGCTAACAGTTTGAATCCCTTCAGTTTGTCTCCAACCCCTGCAGCCCTTCACACTCCTGAGTGAAAACGGTAGACTCAGAAGCAAGGATGAGAGCTCAGGGCTTGTAAAGACAAGGAAACGAAACTTGAGTTACTTCAATTCTGTGTGACTTCCGGGAATTCATCTTAGTATTTAAAGTTAAAACAGCTAACAGAAGGTGAAGTGTGAGGTGTGATAGTTTTGTTTTGCAGATGCAAATTTTAGTTCATGATATATTTTATCACAGTTGAGTGATCTTTTAAAATGAAATCCCTCTAAATAAAAGTGAAATCACTCTTTTAAAATTATTTGTTTTTTAAATTAAAGAACAAACTCAGGAGATTGTGCTAATTTCTGATTACTACAGAATTTGTGCTGAAAATAATTTTGTTCTGTAGAGGAGGATGGTAAAAATGATTTGCTCCGATTAAATTGTTATGCTGCCCTGGTGCTACTATTAGAAAAGATGAGAGAAGGCAGAGGAAAGTGAGCAAACTACCATATTTCATCAATCCTAAAATGTATATCTCTTTTCACATTTTAACCTATCAGAAATCAGAATGCATTTCTCAATCACCATTGGTCGGGTAGTAGTCATGAAGTATTGTTGCCACTGGAGCCTGTGCATGAAACCTAGCAACGGCTTGGAAGAAAATCCTGGTGACAGGGACTTCCCTGGTGGCACAGTGGTTAAGGCTCCGCGCTCGCAATTCAGGGGGCCCGGGTTCAATCTCTGATCCAGGAACTAGATCCCACATGCATGCCACAACTAAAGAGCCCGCCTGCCGCAACCGAGACCCAACGCAACCAAATAAATAAATAAATAAATATTAAAGAAAAAAAATCCTGGTGACAATAATGGAGCACTCTTTCAGAAATGCTGTAAGAGCAACAGCCTTGATGGAACAAAGTGCTGTGGGGAGGGCAGAAGGGAAGGATGCCAAAAACTAGGAGTGACTTAGAAGAGTCAAACTGTGAATAGGAAATTTTAGGAATACTTGAACCAATTTATTTCACTTTTTATTTTGATATATGAATGCACAAGAGCGATAGAAGATAAATGTCAAAGTATAAGGATCCTCTTTCAATAAACAGAAAATTTTGTAATTAAAAAAAAAAAAAAGGTTTGCTCTGTTGACTGGAAAAAAGTGCACAACCTAAAAGTTAGCCTTACTGAGGACTATAGCTGGGGACAGCACCTCTCAGATAGCTCTGAGGAATTGTTCCAAAGAGGTACAGGAACAGCCAGGGTATATAGGAGTTTCTGCTGGGAGAAAAAAACCAAAGAAACAGGTAGTCAAATATCTAAAGATTACTGCTAATCATAGAAAACCCCCAGACATCTCAAGTTAATTTTAGTGCTTTTCTATGTATGGGAAGATGCAAGAATCTGGGCTTGTTGAAATTATTCCTTTGATATGCACTGTAACTACCTAGGGCCAGGATCCTGTTTTTCTCCATCCTGAATCCCCTCAGGGTGCGCTGTAGGGGGCGGCTGCATTGGCTGAGGGCTGCAACATCCTTTGTTTACTGACATGGCAGGTGACATTCTTTGTCCACAGCTCCTAGCAAACATATATGCATATGCATATGCCACTGCATAGGAACCAGAGGGACCTTAGAGAGAACTGAGCCCAAGCCCCTCACTTGACAGCTGTCCTAAGGGGAGTTGTCCCAGGTCACCCAGACAGGAGGCAAGGAGAGCTAGAGGGAAGTCCCCTAGCTATGGCTGGGCTTTTTCCATCGTCCATGCTCAAGCTAACTGAAATAGTACTACAGTGTTGGTGCTTCGAAAACTGTGGTAAAGAACCCATTTCTACAATTTGCAATCAGATACTAGTACACAGCTCAGGCCACTTGTGGCTTATTGTATGGGGTCATTTCATCCAAAAGGTCACCTCCTGCTCAGCAAGGCAAGTGCCGATCACTTGGCTATAGCAGCTGTGTCAAGTTGCCACCACAGTTTCTAAACCAGTGACAGTACTCAGACCAGCTTTGAGTAGCTCTGTACCATGTCATACAGGGTCTATAACAAAGGTGGATGATCAGGAAAACATCCCTGGATATTACTACGCAAATGCTTAGCCTTTGGGTTGCTCTGTTTTTGTCAAATTCCTGAACACATTCTATAAGAGTTAAGAGTCCAGGTGTGAGCCAGGGTCACTACTAGCTCTGTGACTTTGGGCCGGTGCCTAAACCTCTCTAAGCATGAGTTTCCTCATCCGTAGAGTGAGGGTATATTAGTACCCAGCTCAAAGGGGTCGACAGAGGTATGTGTGTGTAAACACCAGGGGCGTCTGCCACATAGTGGGCTCTCATAAGCATTAACTATTATTAGTGTTATTGTTACCTGAAAACTGGGTTTGCCTCTTGGTGGGTGTCGAGCCAATGGACAAAACCAGGCCAAAGATCAGAAGGAAGGATCTATTATTACTTGCAGCAAGTAAGGAGAACACTGGGGATCTTTCCCAAAGCAGTATCTCCCTGAACAGCAAAACTGGGGTAGTTTTAAGCTAAGAGTACATGCATAGTCATGAAGGGGCTTAAACAGAGGGGAACTCAGCAGAGAACTGGGGCAAAGGTCCACAGAGTCCAAGCTTTAGTTGATTGAAGTCAGGAGGGTCAACATCATCATTCCATCCTCCACCTGGGTGGGAGCCTTAGTTCCTGCAGAACTCAAAGATTTATTATTATGTCTACCCCTTGAGGAGGAACTAGGACTTTGCTTTATCACTGTACTATTCTTTGAAGGCCTTTTTTCCGTTCCCGCATGCCTTTGTTCTCTTAAGGTCATTAATTACTGACACCTGTTCAAGGGCAAGCATTGTGGCCAGGCTTAGATCATAAAATGGCTTAGGCCAAAATGGCTTCTCTGATGTCAAGAAAGCCATGCCTGGTTCTTTTTCTCCGGGGCCCCCCTACCTTATCTGCTTGCATTATTAGCCCTCCTCTCCTTTTTGGGTTGAGGAGATGTGGGTTACGGGTCAGGGTGTAGCTACCATTGAGGCAGCATAGGGCAGAGAGCCCTGAGGCAGGGATCAGGCTTGTTGGCTCTGGCTCTGTCCTCTGGTGACCAGGGATGAGTCCCCAGGCTGCACAGGCAGTCAGCAAGCCATAGCGGGCCCTGCCCGGGGCCAGGCCTTGCGCCGGGCACTGACTGAGAAATGGTCTCTGCCCTGGAATCTCTCACATTATGGAGTAGGCAGAGACGCTGACAGCACACAGTAGGTGCCATCACAGAGGTCGGAACCGCGGGCAGCTCAGTGGCAGCACGTGAGCCTCTCCATCCTGTAAGTTCTACGTTTGAGCCCACGGAGTGAGCATGAGTTAGAACGGTGTTACAGGGGGATACTTTCCCCTTCTTTGCCTCCCGGGAAGAGACATTTTGACCGAAAGACACTCTTTACTCCCTCCGGGTGTGATCTGAGAGGTAAATCTGGGAGAACAACTAGGAGCCGGGTGCTGCTGGGCGCTCGGCTTAGTGGCTCCCTCATCTCGCCTCTTGGGAGCCTCGCGGGTGAGAAGCTGGCCCTCTGTCTGGGCCCCAGGGGCAGGCTGCCGCCCTTCCTGGGGCCCTGTGGGGACCCCCCAGGCCAGCTGTGCCTGCAAAGGTGGGGGGGGGGCTTGGCTGGTTTGGGTTTCAGGTCACAGATGCATTTGGTTCTCCTATTGAGCCATTCTCCGACTTCACCTTTACCAGATACGTGATACGTGTGGGGCACCATTTGCCAATACTCTGATTTACTTCTCAATAAGTTTGGAATTTGGTCAAGATAGAGGGGTGCTATTTCTTGGCTCCCTGGGGGACCCCAGGAGTTAGACATTCCATGTCATTAGACAGACAACAAGCTCCTTGCTGTGGGCCCACGATTATGTTGACAGTGCCGCATCTCTGCCTGGGACGCATGTAATGGTTGTTCACTGATATTGGTTAAACCGATTAACAGTTTCAGGGGGCTGAGCAGAGGGAAACAGGAAAAGCTTCAGAGAAGAGGAGACGTTTTATTCAAGCTTCAAAGGATAAGAAATCTGCCAACAAAACAAGGTAGACAAAGGCACTCTAAGACCTATGAGGGATGGGGCATGTTCTGTGACAATTTGTATGTCCCCATCTTTCTGAGAACCAGTTTTCTCGTCTGTAGAATGAGGATAAGACAACTGCCCTTGCCTCCCTCACAGGGTCCTTGGGAGTGTCATATGACATACCGGAGGCAGAAATGTTTTAAAAACTGTAAAGTGCTGTACAAATCATTATATAATACTCAGCCACCAGCATAAACATCAACTGTCAGCAGAGAGGGTCAGAACGAATTTTTTTTTCCAAGTTGATGAATTCTTTTAATCTTTTATAAACTGAACTCTCCCAGAAATGATTTTCATTAATGTCCAATGCCCACAATGGAACCACCAAGCTTCTTGGCTCCTACTAAAACACTGATAAAACACAATCTGGCTTGCCTTTATGGATATCTTAGAAATTATATTTTCAGAGAGAACAATAGAAAAACAGACAGTGTTGTCAGTTTGACATTCCTTGCTAGGATATTTTCAGGCTGCCAATGTCTATATGCAAACAATACATTCAGAAACCAAATGAGTGCTTTATGTATTTCTTTCTTCTGCCCAATTTGCATAGAGGGGAGGCCAGTAGAAAATGTAGTGGCAATCAAATTTCAATGGTAATGAAACAATGAGGCGTTTCTGACTGTAGGTGGGTGTTGAAATAATCATGAAAGCAGCAGCTGGCTCCTTTCTCTCTTTTGTCCAATTAGGAGCTGTTTTCTGTGCGAGGAATACTCAAAGGCAATCATACCTTGATCCTCCTTGTGTCAAAAGTCTGTCTGGAAGACTGACTTATCATCCAACGCCATTTAAAAGCAGAAACAGCACATTTATTTTTCTGTCTCAGTATGACACCACCTCAGAGAAAGGTTGCTAGCTTTGAGCAGAAATCTTATTTCCTTCCTGGTGGGTAGGCGAGGGCTGCGTCTTCTAGGGATTGGAGAGAATTGTGCCAGTAAGTACCCAGCATAGCCAGCTGCTGGCAGCAAACAAAGGGTCTCCGTGGGACACGTGAGAAAAAGTGTCCGTTAGGGCGAAGAGGTTCGGAGTACATCCGCATATTAGCGGCTTTGGGAAGAGAGAAGCTCTGTAAATAATCCACTTGCAGACAGCTTAATATTTTGAACATAGTAACAGCCCACGTGCAGAAACCACCGGATAGGGCAGACAGCAAATTTCACTTCCAGCAATACAGTTGTGCTTTCACGGCAAACGAAGGTTCTGGCAGCCCGGGGAGGAAGAGGAAAGAGAAGGAGGAGGGCTTTGAAATACAGCCGTAGCCTTCCTCCTGCCTCTGGGGTGCCACAGGGAAGGAACTCTGTTGCAGAAGGGATTCTAGCTATGGACTAGAGCCAGTGTCATTTTTTTGTTTTCAGATTTAAGACAGTTCCGCAGTTGCTGACAGACTTCAGAGTCTGTAGTGTTCCCTGGCCACCTCTTGTATGTGCAGCGTGGTGCTAGGTCTTCTGGGGGATTCGGAAGAATCATCATCATAATCCCTAGCATCTGTAGAGTGGTGTATGCTTTACAAAGTGTTTTTCACTTAAAGTGTTGCATTTTTTTGCCAATAATCTTGAGAGGTAAGAAAGAATGTGGACGTTATTTCCCTGGAAGAGGGGTAAAATAATAAGACCTCATCATAACAATAGCTCAAATGTATTGAGCATTTACCAGACTTATTTTCTGAATTGTCACATTTAATTCTCATAAGCCCCTTATAAAGGAGGTACTATTATGATCTCCAACTTGTAGTTTAGAAAACAGAGGCTCAGAGAGATGAAGTGAATTGCCCAGGTCAGACCAGTAGGACATAGCAGAGCCAAGCCTCCAAGCCAGCTGAAGGAGAGCCTGCAGTCTTCTGAGTCCCCAGCCTATGCTGCCTGGGTCCCCTCTGTTTTGACACAGTCCTGTTCCCCCCCAGGGGAGAGACATTCAACAAGCATTGAGAGCCCACTGTGTCAAGAGCAGCTCTAGACACTGGGGATGCATGCATTCATTCAACAAATATTTCCTGAGTGTTCATTACTGGCCAGGCACTGTTTTGTGCTCGGGGTACATTAGCGAACACTGGGCGTAGCAGACAATAAACAAGGTATGTTTAAGGAAATAGTATAATATATTAGAAAGTGATAGGCTCTATGGAAAAGAGGAATCATAGGGCACAGTAAAGGGGACCAGGCGTGCTGGAGTGGGAGTGAGGGGACAGGATCCACTTGTGCAGAAGGTGGTCATGGGAGCTCTCTTTGAGAAGGTGACATTTGAGTACATATATTGAAGGAAGCGAGGGAAGTAACCATGCCTTTACATGGGGAAGAGTGTTCCTGGCAGAGGGAATAGGGAATGCGTGGTGTGTTCAAAGAACAGCACGCGCAGTGGAGAGCAATGGGAGATGTGTCACAGTGTAATGGGGTGCCCGGTCATGGTGGGCCTCGTAGGCCATTGTACAGACTTGTCTTTCACTCAGAGTGAAGTGCAGGACCCTGCCAGGCTCTGAGCAGAGGAGCAGCCGGTTCTGGCTTCTGAATTGAAAGGACCACCCTGGCTGCTGTTTTGAGAATGGACTCCAAGGGACCAGGGTAGAGGCAGAGAGGCCAGTCAGGAGGCCACTGCAGTGATCCAGATAAGAGATGATGCTTTTTTTTGACTCGGCCTGTGATGGTGAGAAGAGATCAGATTCTGTATGAACTTTGAACGTAAAGCCACACTGCCGGTCTACCCAATCATTAGACCAATTGGAACCTGGTGAAAAGAAAGCTGCTTTATAAAAGAGGAACAGAACATAGGAACTTGTGAATGGTGATTAAAAAAACTGAGAAATAGAGCCAGCTAGGAATGAACTATACTTATAATGACCCAACAGAAAGCACGACAATTGTAAAACTAGAAGACATAATAAAGTCTTTGTTTTTATTCTTTATATCATTGAATTCAGTGTAGGCATGCAAATAAGTGAGCCTTACTAGCAAAGCCATATCATTTATAACTTTATCCTCGTGATTGTGCTGTGAGCACAGTCCATAGAAATACAGTATTGTTGGAACCTTTGCTTCTTTGTTTTCCAAGCTGAACTCTTAACTATTTTAATCCATTGGGAAATGCAAATAAAAGGAGAAAAAGGGAGCAAAAGAATGCATGCATTATTTAACTGTTCCTGATCCCTATGACGATGGACACCTTGTGATTATGAGAACTGAAAGGAGATTGGGTTTTTCTTTTCCTATAGATTCCGTATAAGATACTGATTCAGAAAACAAAAGTGGCCAGATGGATTTGATTGACATCCTATTTCATGAGAGGACAATGAGTTGTACATAGTGAGGAAGGCAGTCATCCTCCGGCTTGGTGTTTTTATCCTCTCTAAATATAGCAAAGAAGTGTTTTGCTGTTAAGATGGGTTGGATCATCATTTGACCTTTGTTCACGGATAAGTGTGGGCAGGAGATGAGTATCAGCAATATTTACCGACTGACTTTTGTGTGCCAGCACTGTGCTATCTTATTCACCTTTGTATACCCAGCTTACAGTCTTTGAGTTTTGCCTGATATTGTTCTTTATTGAGACGCACACCATATTGAATGTTCACAGTTGAATGAAGATCTTGCTCTCTGCTTAGTTGTCTGCTTAATCATCTTATGTTTTATTTATTTATTTATTAAAAATGTTTTATTGAAGTACAGTTGATTGACAATGCTGTGTTAGTTTTAGGTGTATAGCAAAGTGATTTAGTTATATGTACACGTATATGTATTTTTTTTCAGATCCTTTTCCCTTATAGATTATTACAAACCTATGAAGTTTAGTTTCCTGTGCTATACAGTAGGTCCTTGCTTATCTATTTTATATGTAGTAGTGTGTATATGTTAATCCCAAACTTCTAATTTATCCCCCCTCCTTAATCATCTTATATTAAGGGGACATTATTCTCAATGGAGCCGACTCTCAAAATTGGACTCTGATGCTGGATTCAATTCTAAGCATCAGAATCTAGGCTGGAAGATCTATACACTCCTGCTTGTCAGGTGGCAAATTGTGCAGCCAATATCAGACTGTAGGTTAAGAAAGCATGAACCAAGTTTCCCATAAGGAAACAACTATGGGTAAGTGTCTAAGCTTATTCTCTTCAAAATATGTTTAAAAAAACTCAAGGCATGCTTATTAATCAAGACCACTATTTCTGGAAGTTCTAGCGCCTTAAAGACAAAATGAAATAAGTAAACAATACTTTTGAGAATTAAGTAGAAGTAACAAAAGTTCAATAAGGAGCCACTACTAGAAATCACCTTATACGTCTTTGAGGAAAAGCTCAGAAAAGGTCACCGGTGGCTGGGCAGAGCATCAGACATCAATTTTCTCACTTAAGGCAAAAGGGACATTTATTCTTTCATTGAACTTTGTTAACACTCGAAGGTGAGTTCGGAAGAAAGGGAAAAGTTTGCAAACCTCATGTCCAAGAATAAAAATGTGGGGCTAAAAACTAAGTCTTCCTTATTTTTTAACCATCTCAAAAGGGAGTCAGACATTCCAGACCAAGGACTACCACTGTAGGAACTCTGGATGTATAGTCAGATTTCTCACATTTTTAAAATACAGTTTGTATTCAGGAGCAATGATTATGAGATCTTTGTCCTATCCTACGGCCAGGTTTGAGAAACCCCCAGGGATACAGTAGATGGTGACTGAGGTTGTAGCTAGGCTGGATTTGGGGAAACAGAGTGCCATGTGTTTAAAAATATACCCCAAATTCAGCTTGGAGCTAGCAGATAAATCCAGCACTGAGAATGACTGAGGGAGGCAGGGATGATAGCTAGACCTCTTGGGGGTCATCTCAAAGAATATTAGAATAATTTTTCTTTTGGTTTCAAAATCTCTCCTCCATAGCTTTCAGTTCACAGATCTTTGTAAGTGTGTCTGTATCTAAAAAGATTGCTTCATGGCAAGGCATACTCCCCCCTCCCCACTGCAGTTGCCATGGAAACAGCACTTGCCCATGTGTCAGGAGCTCACACACACACAACACACACACACACACAGAGCAGATTAATATATTCTCAGGGAAATGCCTTTTATGCCTTCTCCTTCTGGTGTTCTTTATACTTCTAAAAAGACACATTCAGAGCCAAAATTTTACTAATTCCTACCATCCAATTGTTATCTATTGTGTCCTTTCTTTTGATGTTAAAAATTCTGATTTTAGGTTTTTCTTTAACATAATCTCTCCTGGAAGTGAAATAATCTATTGATATTATTCCCCCCTTCACCTACCTCCAACTTTTCTCCCACCCCTTAAATGAACATACTGTAGATCTCAATACATTTAGTTTATTAACTAAAAAGAAACCTATTTCAGATTCTACTCAGTTTCTTTGATGAGTATAATGATGCATTTCATGTATTTCATTTCCTTAAATAGTCTCTACCCAAAATACTAGTTTTAACTGGCAAAACAGCAATTCTTCTGAAGGATGTTGATGAATCACAAGTTCATGTGAGTATAGGACTAGAGTTATCTGGTTTAGTTTTTAATCTAAATGAACTTGAAAAGAAACTAAAGGAAAATCTGATGCAGGGAAATAATTTATTTCAACCAGTATTTCTTGAGCACGTACTATCTGACTGTATCTAACCCAGTTCCCTTGAGAGCTGATTCTGATTACATGGAGAAGCTCATGATCAGCCGTAAGGCCCATGGGTGCAGCATGGTGCATGAGGGCCGGGAAACTGACCTCGATTTCACCACCAGTTGGGAGCTTTCACTTCAACTGAATTGGGCCATAGAATTGTAACCTGTAAGATGAGGAACTTGAACTAGACTATCACCCTGGTCCCTTCAGCTCCAAGATGCCATGACTATAATTCAGCTTCAGAGCGGCCTGATGGAGGCATATGGTTGATTAAGCAGCCTTAGCCCACAGTCCCGGGAGTGACTCAGCCGTGGCCCTGGGTGAGGTCTGACACCCATCAGTCTTCCCACCTCTTGTTGTACCCACATCTATCCAGTGCCTCAGCCCATGGGGTGAGATAGAGCTCCTACCCAAGTGTCCCTTCGGGCCATTCCTTCTTCTGCCTTCATCAGCTCTGACTGTCCTTTGTCACACCCCTACTGAGGCTTGCCAACCTGATACACTCATTCACACCAAGTTATCCAGTGGGCTTTGTTTGTACTCAAGGCAACATTCTTTAATTGTAAAGTTACTTTTTGGAGCTACCAGACCCTAGTAAAGTCTCCAATTTAGTTCCTACAACTTTCCTTCTCACATGCTCTGCTTCAGCCTCAAGGGCAATTCCTGAAACTCACCAAGCTCTTGATTACCCTGGGCCTTGGCCTGAGGCCGGTGCTGCTGCCACTGCCCAGAAGACCCCCCTCTCCTCCCCCACTCAGCTGCTACCTCCTTCCCACCCTTCAATCTCAGCCTCAAAGTCTTTTTCCCCAGCTGAGCCCTGGCTCTGCTCTTTTCCTTCTTAGATTTTGCTACCAAATATTACAACAATTTCATAATCACTTAATGTCCATCTTCCCCAGGAGATGATGAACACCACGACAGCACTGCACCACTGTACACCCAGTGCCTGGCCCACACAGGGGTTCAGTTAGTAACTGTCAAGTAAGTGCATGGATGAACAGATGAATGAAAACACTGTCTTGACCCAAAGAAGAGACAAATGGTGGGAATTTCAGGCCCTGGCACATGCTGAGGGGGGAGAGACAATTTTTTAAAAACTTTTATTGACATGTAGTTGATTTACAACGTTGTGTTAATTTCTGCTGTACAGCAAAGGGATTCAGTTATACATATATATATATATTTTTTTTTTCATATTCTTTTCCGTTATGGTTTATCACAGGATATTGAATACAGTTCCCTGTGCAATACAGTAGGACCTTGTTGTTTATCCATCCTATATATAATAGTTTGTATCTGATAATCCCAAACTCCCAATCCTTCCTTTCGCCACCCCCCTCCCCCTTGGCAACCACAAGTCTGTGGCAGAGACACTTTTAACAGGTAAAACTTGCCTCTCATCTCTATCTGCAGTGCTAACCTAGCTCTTGAAGGACAGACACCAGCAGCAGAAAACATCATTTACTACTAAATGGTCTATAACTATTTGTCAACAGTAAGGTTTTGACTCATGATGAAAGCTTTCTTTATATAAATCCAAAGCATTTTACTTTGTGTTCGGGCAAACATGTTAGTGACCGCAACCCTTAGACTGTGAAGCACAATGGTAGGGACATTAGACTGAGATAGAAAAGTTGAGAAACTTGCTGCTATCTCACAATGAGCCTTTGGCAGAATGAGGACCAGAATCCAACTTTCGCCAGTCAAGTCACTTTGCCTCTCTGGGCCTGTTTCCTTCCTCTGTAGATGATTTACTCCCTTCCCCTGCTCCACTCCTCAGTGGACCCTGAAACTCCTTGATTTACATGCCACTCTTCTGACATCAATAATGCCCAAATCTTTCACATGTTTAAAAAAAAAAAAAAGGTGTATAGAAGTATGTCAGGCATTTAATTAACACTCATATAATATCGTTTTTAGATTTGTGACATTTGTGATTTATCAGCTTTTAAACATTTGTTATATTCTCTAAATAAATATTTATGTTTATATCTTTAAAAAAAACACATGTAAACTTTTCTTTAAATAATTGGCTTATAGAGTACACATAATCTTGGGAATAAAAAAAGGCATTAATGTTGTTTTTGCTGTCCAGACTGATGCTGGCAGATTCACAGTTGCCCTACTTATTCTATTTGTGTGTCTGCAGCATGGATAGGTGACTGGTAGATTGCTCTCAAATCTTTGAATATCAGTTCCAGCTTTAAAATAGGATTTTGCATCCTGTTTTCACCACTAAATCAATGTAAATTAGAAAAATTATTTATCCTCTTTATGTCTGGTTTTGTGTTTGTTTGGTTTTTTTCATATGTGAAAAGGAAAGAGTAACTTTTTCTACTTCTGTCCCGAGGAATTTGGCAAAGGCTGTTGGAATTAGTGGCTGTGGCTTTGCCATTTCCGTGGAGAGGCCTGACCTCAGGGCTGTACACTGATACAGGCTTGCCAGGGATTTGTGGCACCTCTGTTGCTGGGTCCATGGAAGGTTTCTAGAGCGAGATGCAGATTCATGGAGTTATGTGGCCTGAGAAGACAGATATGGTGTTACTTCTAGAACAGTGGCATCCTAAAACACCAGTTCCAAGCGGGTCTTTCTATCAATGAGAAAAAAAGGATAAATGTGGTGTGTGTGTGTGTGTGTGTGTGTGTGTGTGTGTGTATGTGAATGTGTGAATGTGCGTATTGTTGCCAACTGTTCTTTCTTCTGATATAACGTTCTTCCTATTTTTTGGCGTTAAACTGGTGTTTTTAACATCCATAAAATGTACTTGTCCATAAGATTCCAAAGTCTGCTTGGAAACACTGAGCTGAAGGACAACCTTGTTATTGTTTCCTAGATCTTCTGTGACCTGGTTTTGTCAGTCAATGATTAACTTCCCTTGGCTAGCAGAGATAATCTAAGCTTTGGAAATCTACCCAGCTTCTTAAGTGGAAGGACACTAACATTTACTGAGTGTATACTGTGTGCCAGGAACTGCATTTGGTGCTTTCATATCCATTATTACATTAAATCTCCTTAGTAACTCTATGAAGTTGGAAGTATTATGCCAATTTAAAATGGGAAAAATCTGAAGCTCAGAAGACAAGTCACTTGATCAAGGTCCTGAGCTGTTAACTGGCAGTCTGAATTTGAACTCAGTTTGTCTGAGCCCAAAGTCCATGGTTTTCTAGCCTCACTAGCCTATTTCTCAAAATAAAACCACAGGATACATATTTTAATCTGGGATATACTTTTGATGTCAATTGAAGGCTATTTGGGGAATGGCATTTTAATCCTGATGCCTAAAAAGAAGTCATGAAAAGACGTTAAGGGACAGAGACTCACCGTTAGCAGAGGCAATCCTGGGTTGACCAGGACTGGTTAATCCGTTGACACCGGGGCCTCTTCTGGTCTGTTGAGGGTGTAAGGGACTCTGAAGAGGTTCCAAGGCCAGGGACCAAGTGAGACCAAGTGCCCAAGACACACTGTGGCCCTGAGTACCTTCCAGAGCTGGGCGTAAAATATCTGGATTATCTCTTCTTTTGTATACCTATCCTCGCTTCTCCTTCTGTCCATAAGAATGATCGATGTTGACTAAATTTCATGACATAGAAACAAATGGTTCATTTGCCCTCCAGGGCCATAACCAGCAATTGGCCTTGTATTCAGTGATACATGGGCCAGTGTTTATTTCTAGGTCTGATACCTTGTTTTATCTGTGATTAAATTATACTCTGATGATGACAAAGAAAGGCTAATGTTCTGTATTGTCAAGACTTTATTGTTAAGGAATCAGTTCAAGAGAAGGCCAAGTCTTTGGGCAGAATGACTAAAAGTCTTTAAGCCCCAGGTTTGCAAACTTTAGTTAAAACTGTAGAGTCCTTGCCCTCTTGTCAACAGGCCTGGGGTGAGGGGCCTGGAATCAGTATTTTAACAAACAGACCAGGGGACTGAGTGCAGGCAAAGGATCCAAGGAGCACACATCAGGAAACAGTTCTAAGATACATTTCATTCAAAGGGTATGTAATCATTCATTTGCTCAGTGGAGGCTTTCCCTTTATTGCTTTTTTCAACCGACAGAGATAAAGGACAGCGCTTTTTTACCCTAGTGCTGAGATGGAAGTGCATAAGCCTCCAAATAACAACTCATTTTCTTGGTATGTTTCAGTATGAAAAATGGGCCAAAGAGAAAAAGCCTTAGCTGTGGAGAATTCCAGAGGGTTGAGGTGGGGGAGGGGTGATGACCAAGTAATGCTAAAGATCCAAGAGAGGACAGCCTTAGCATACCCTTCAGAAGGACAAGTAATGTGCTGGGCCCCTCAGCCTGAAGGCCATAAATCTGGACCAGCAGTCACTCTAATTCAAGTCCTTTGGAATTTCCAGACGGTTCTGTTTTTACTGAGTATACACGTCAGCATATCTTTTAAATGCTGCCCGAAAATACCAGCGCCCTGGCTGGATGCCATGCTTCTTCAAGGTAACCCGCACCATTGCAGGGCTGTCTTCGTGGCTGTTTATGGGCAGGGAGACATTGGTTGATGAGCACCTGAGCCGAACCAGTTGCTAAATATACTAAATGTCTTCCCTAACTCTGCCAGTGCCTCTTGGGTAAGTTGTGACCATGGAGAGTCACAAAGAGTGAAGGGCATGAAGGATGCCTTAGGAAAGGAGAGCTGGAATCTGAGGCCGGTGGCAGAAAAGCAGGAAATACAGCGAAAAACACTTAGTCTGCTGTCCCCAATGAATTGGGGAAACTAGGCCCGGGGTGGCAAAGTTTCTTTAGGAGGATTAAAGCTGAAGGACAGGTAGTGGCTCTGTGCCCTGAGCTGAAATAGATTCGAAGACCAGTCTCAGCAGTGATCATCTACAATGATTGATTAGCGATGTCTGCCAAGGGCTCAAGAAGGGGCATACTCGTGTATAGGTGGCATACTCATTGTTATACTCTAGGTGACATGGGGCTACATTTTGACCTCTCTGGCTTTTGCTGATCTCTCCTTTCAGAGACACGCACCAGATCTTTCTTTCTCCCCATGAATATACGTGGCCATTTCCATGCTGCTTGAATAAGAGATTTATAGTAGTTTAGGAAAAATCTCTTAGAGGTATCTGGGCTAATGAGCAGTAAATGCCACTCCGCATGTGTCTCTAAAAACTACGAACAGGGAAATCCCTACAAGTTGGCTTTCCCTGTGTAGTCACTTATTCTCTTTGCAACAGATGTCCAACGTGTCAGGTTCCCCCATGCCCTGGAACCAACTGTCACCCTCAAATCCCCTGGAGTTTATCATGACTGTGGTAGAATTTACAACATCTGTCACTGGGCTTCACATAGAAGACATGGTAGATTCATATGAATTATGACTGTGAAATCACCACTACTTTCAGTCATAACTGAGCTCCCTGGACCTGATGGTGTTGATGTTCCCAGTTATGACTGGCTGAAGGGATGGGAAGTGGTACAGAGAGGGAACTCACCGTGCTTCCTTACCACTCCACTGCCTGGCTTTTGGCCATTTTTTAAAAAATAAAAATCAAGTTTCCTTACATGTTAAATAATCTTGTCTTCAGGGACACTCTCCTTTCTAGAAGGTGTGCTTTCGTTGGAAATCACCAGCCTTTGATAATGTAACCAAATTTTCTAACAACCAAGAGTTTGCTTTGCAGTTCGACCTGAAAGTGTTGTGTTTTGGGCTTTTAGGGAGTTGATGTGCTTGTGGTACTGGGCTGCATTAGTCAGGGCTCTCCAGAGAAACAGAACTGACAGGATATATAGAGATATACATAAGAGGAGTTGTATTATAGGAATTGGCTCGTGTGAATATGGAGGCCGAGAAGTCCCATGATCTGATCTGCCGTCTGCAGTCTGCAGGCTGAGAACCAGGGAAAGCTGGTGGGGTAATTTAGTCCTAGTCTGAAGGCTCAAGAGCCAGGAGCACTGACTGATGTCCAAGGGCAGGAAGAGATGGATTTCCCAGCTCAAGCAGAGAGAGGGATTTCTCCCTTCCTCCAGCTTTTTGTCTTATTCAGTTCCTCAGCGGATTGGATGATGCCCACCTGCATTGGTGAGGGCGATCTTCTTTACACAGTCTACTGATTCAAATGCTAATCTCTTCCAGAAATCATATTTTACCAGCTATCTGGGCATTCCTTAGCTCAGTCAAGTTGACACATAAAATTAACCATCACATGGGTTGAGAGCATAGAGCCTTAAAAAATCATTAAGATTTAGAGAAATAATGGTATCTTTCAGGTTTAAAAGGAACAGTGAGTGATTTGATTGCTAATGCTTATCGTAGAAAAATGCCATTGAAGAATCGTGTGGGAAAATACAGAGGAAACTGCAGTAGGATGGTGGGGGGCGGGAGATAGCTTTTGGCCATTTAACCTGTATTCTGTTAAGTGACTTGACAATTCTGCTTGTTGCCTTGTCAGTATAAAGTAGAAGTTCAGGAACCACATCTGACTTCAAATCCTAATCCATCATTTACTAGCAGTGTGATCTTGGGCTAGTTATCTAATCTCTCTAAGCCTCAGTTTTGTCAATTGAAATGAAATGGGGGTAATAACAGCTCCTACTTCATGAGATTCAATGAGAAGGTATGCCAAGTAATTTAGCACTGTGTCTGGCACACAGCAACTGATAATTAAGTATAGGCTATTTTTATTATTATTATCATTATTTACTAACAGTATGGTGGGAAAGGTAAGCACTAGGAAGCAGGAGCCCTTTCCTCAATTACTTACTTAAATTAATAATTACAATAACAACAAAGTAGCAAACACATGGCTGGGGTCCTTACTATGCATTCATTTTCAACCCCCCAATGAGGTAGGTACTATTATATTATCATCCCTAACTTATAATTGAGGAAACTGGGTCACAGAGAGATTACATAACTTGCCCAAAGTCACACAGCTAATGAACAGCAGGACCAGGAGTTGAACCTAGACCTAGTTGAACCTGTTTGCAGAGCCAGCATGCTAAACCACCATGACACATTGCCTTTTGGCTGGTGGGGCCTTGGCTGGTGGCAATGGGTAGACCAATAATCTGTTGGGATCTCCTCTATGTCTGAGATCTATGATCCCTTGTAAATGTACCTGATTTTAGATTTATAGTTATGCTCTGTAACAGATAGTAAAAAACATGGTACTAAGTCCTTAGGCTGGGAAACTCTCATACATTTCACTTAATACAGTCAAATGGTACACAATCCAAAAGTAAAGGGCACATGGTGTAAAGTCTCTTCTTACACCATCATCCAGCCAACTAGTTTGCCTAGAGGTAACTAATGTTAGCTAAAATGGGGTTGATTCTGAGCAAATTGTTGATCTAAACCTTACCTCTTTACTATCCAAGACATTGTTGCCCTGCCCCACCTCCCCTCTCTGCACTTACTTCCTGGCTGGAGAGAGAATTCCTAACTGGCTAGTGCTTCCCTCTCTTTTCCTCATCCCCGTTCTAACCCCACCCTGGTCTTTCTTTCCCAACTCAGACTATTAGCACTTTCCACTAAACTGAAGGGAACCTCAGAAGACTGGGATTATCTACTTTTTCTTCTACAACCCTCTTCTCTACCATGACTGTTGTTCTGAGTATATCACCAATTAATATACCATACACATTGTGAAGTATAAGGGCTGGTGCATCTGGACTCCTTAGGGAAACTAATTCTCCATAGTATTCCTAAACACAGAAAGAAATAGGTTTTTCTTTTTCTAAGTATTCTAGTACTAAACCTTGTAGCTCTAGATGTACAGGAATGGACAGACGTTATGACATGTTATTGATCACATTTAATGAAAAGCAAAAATTATAACATAACAAACTAAGTATATACACATTGACTAGCACATTAAACTGCTAACAGTGAATAAGTTACACGCTAAACATTTTAACTTTTTATAAGAAGCATGAATTTCATATATATATATAATTTATATAATTTTCAGCTCTTTTCCCCCCTTTTTAATGTGATAAAATATAGATAACATAAACTTTACCATTCTGACCATTTTTAAATGTACAATTCAGTGGCATTAAGTATATTCACAATATTGTGCAACCATTACCATCCTCCTAGAGCTGTTCCCACTGGCTCTCTCCCTTTCATGTTGTCATGTGTGGAGAGAGAAAACATAATATCAGCCGTGGTCATGGCCCCTCAACTCGGTGGGAAGTCAGATTGGCTCCCTAAGGTTACTGGAGTATTCTCTCTCATCTCCTTTACCCCGGTTCCCTTTTCTTCATCTGACTCACCTCACCTTACAAAACTCCCACTCGCTTCTACTCCACTTACACATGTAAGCATACACACACACACACACACACACACACCCCCTTTATTACCACCTCATACAAATCTGTTCATCAGAAGATCTTTTACTAACCTTCCATAGAGTCTTTGTCGTGTTTTGGTACAATGTGGTTTTTCCCCCATTCAAAACTAAACCTGTTCCCTTTATCCTCAACACCCACCTTCTAGTTACATTTCCAAGCCTCTGTAAGCTTTATGTTTGCTGAGAAGTTCCAAGCAATCCAGGTATTTTCATGGTCAAATGGCTGGGGGGAAAATGGTGCAGGGTCAGGCAGACATAGGGGATCTCTGACATTTGTCTTTCCCACTTCAGGAGCCCTGCTACTTCCCAGTGAGACAGTGCTTTAAGATTTGCCCCATTTTCATCTCAATGAGAACTTCGCAGACAAACAAGATTATACTGATATCTTGGATGCGGCTCTGATAGCATGTACTCTTTACTCATTTATTTTGGCAAGAGTTAATCTTTGCTGTGACCTACACAAACTGGCCTGGTGTGGATCAACTTCAAGTGCATTGAAGGGTAGTTTGACAATAGCAGAAGCAGTAGCAGCATCTCTGCACAGTCATCTAGTATATGTGTTTCTTCTGACCATACCTTCTGATAGACCATACAAGCACAATGTGAAGGCAGCAATTAATTTTTCTTTGGTTATTGCACTTACTGAAGAAGCTTCACCTGTGAGGTCTATGCATGCTGGCACAGCATAGAGACAGCCCTGCCAGAAAGAAGAGTCCTTTATTAAGACAATGTTTTGTGTGCCAGGAATGTTGAGATTCAGTGTTAAGGTATTTTAGTCCTTTGGAAATCCTTGGGGGAAAATTAGTTGGAATAGTTTTGTAGTAATAAATCCAAAGACTTCTGATGCAGGACCAATCTCTTCCTTGCTTTTTGAAAAAAACTAAACAAAACAAAAAACTGTTACCCGGTGCAATATGCATCGTGCAATAAAGAGTTTTAACTTCAGTTACAATTCAACATGTACTGAATCGCAATTATTGGCTCTAGGCTCTGAGGATGCAACACTCTTTAAGATATAATTCTTGTTCCCCAAGAGCTCATTGCAGTGGGGGAGACAGAGACTTAAAGAAATTAGAGCTGTGTGATAAATACTGAAAGCGTGTAGGAGGGATGGAGATGCCACAGAGGAGGAAGTGATGAACTCTGGAGTGTTCAGGAAGGCTTTCTGAAGGAAGTGGTGCCTGCAGTTTGGAAGGATGAATAGGAGTTAGCCTTGCAAACAAGGTGGAGAAAGGGAGGTCCTCCCAGGTAGAAGAAACACTAAGGGCAAAAGCAAAGACAGCTAATCTGTATAGGGAAGGCAGTGAGACCAGGAGTTAAGATAAATTGGAAGGAAATGGTGAGATCAAGAGCCTTAAGGTGTTAATGATGTCTTTTTTTAAAAAATTGAGATATAATTCACAACCATAAAATTCACCCTTTTAAAGTATCCTTTAAAAGTGGTTTTTAGCACTTCCCTGGTGTTCCAGTGGCTAAGACTCCATGCTTCCACTGTGGGGGGGGCGCGGGTTCAAGCCCTGGTCAGGGAACTAGGATCCCGCATGCCATGCAGCGCGGCCAAAAAATATAAATAAATAAATAAATAAATAAATAAAAGTGGTTTTTAGTATATTCCCAAGGTTGTGCAACCATCACCACTATTTAATTCCAGAACATTTCATCACCCCAAACCCTGTACTCATTAGCAGTCACACCCCTTTCCCCTCCTCCTGGCTTGCTTCTGGAAAACACTAAGCCACTTTCTGTCTCTATGGATTTTCACTATTCTGGACATTTAATATAAATGGAGTCCTATAACATGTGGCCCTTTGTATCTGGCTTCTTTCACTTAGCATAATGTTTTCAAGTTTCACCCGTTACTTCATTCCTTCTATGGTTGAGTAATATTCCATTGTATAATATATCCCATTTTGTTAATCAATTGACAGACAGTTGGGTTGTTTCCACCTTTTGGCTATTATGAATAACACTGTTTACACCCTTTCGTGTGACATGTTTTCAAATCTCTTAGGTGTATGTTTAGAAATAGCATTTCTGGGTATTATGATCACCCTATGTGTAGGGTGTTTTTGAGGAACTATTAAACTGTTTTTCAAAGTCGCTATGCCATTTTACATTCTGTAAGCAAACCTGAGGGGTTCCAATTTCTTCACATCCTACCAACACATGTTATTGTCTGTCTTCCCACCACCCTCATGATTCTGTTTTCTTTTAAATTATTTTTGTCTGTCTTTTTTATGATAGCTACCCAGTGGGTATGAAGTGGTAGTTCATTGTGGTTTTGATCTGCATTTGCCTGATGACTAATGATGTTTAGCATCTCTTCATGTGCTTGTTGGACATTTGTAAATATTCTTTGCTCATTTTTCAATTGGGTTATTTGTCTTATTATTACTGAGTTGTAAGAGTTCTTTATATATCCTAGAAAGCAGACTTTATAAGATATATGATCTCCAAGTATTTTCTGTTGTTAAGATCATATGGTTTTTGTCCTTTATTGACATGGTGCAGCACATTGATTGATTTTCATATGTTGAACCAACGCTGTATTACTGGGATAAAAATCACTTGGTCATGATAGTGTATAATCCTTTTTATATATTGCTGGATTCAGTTGGCTAATATTTTGTTGAGGATTTTTACATCTGGATTCATAAGGGTATCAGTCTACAATATACTTTTCTTGTGATGACTTCATCTGGTTTTGGTATCAGGGTAATACTGGCCTCATAGCATTAGATGGGAAGTGTTCCTTCCTCTTCTATTTTTCAAAGGCGTTTTGAAGGATTGTAAACCTTTGTTAGAATTCATCAGTTTCTTCATACAGTGAAGCCTTTTGGTCCTGAGCCTTCCTTTATGGAAATTTAAAAATTATTAATTCAATCTTTTTATTTCTTATAGGTCTATTCAGATTTTCTATTTATCCTTGTGTCCATTTTGGTAGTTTGTGTCTTCTAGGAATTTGTTCATTTCATCTAAGCTATCCAATTTTCTGGCATAACAATTGTTCATAGCATTCCCTTATAATCCTTTTATATTTCTGTAAATTTGGTAGTAATGTCCCCTCTTTCATTTCTGATTTTAGTAATTTGATTCTTCTCTCTTTTTTTCTTTGTCAGTACAGCCAAAGGTTTGTAAATTTTATCATATTTTCAAAGAATCAATGTTTGGTTTTATTGATTTTCTCTATTGTTTTTCTCTAATTTATTTCTACTCTAATCTTTATTGTTTCCTCCCTTCTACCTAATTGGGGTTTATTTTGCTCTTATTTTTCTAGTCTTAAGGTAGAAGGTTATTTTATTGATTTGATAACTTTCTTCTTTTTTAATATAGGTGTTTATAGCTATAAGTATCCATCTAATCATTTCTTTCACTGTATCTCATAAGATTTGGTTTGTTGTGTTTTCATTTTTATTCCTCTTAAAGTATTTTCTAATTTCTCTTGTGATTTTCTTTGACTTATTGGTTATTTAGAAATGTGTTGTTTGATTTCCACATTTTCGTGAATTCCCCATTTTTCTTCTGTTAATTGACTTCAGTTTCATTCTATAGTGGCCCAAGAAGACATGCTGTATAGCTTTAATCTTTTACAATTTATTTTAAACTTGTTTTATAGCATAACATTATAGTCTATCCTGCAGAGCATTCCATGTACACTTGAGAAGAGTATGTATTGTGCTGTTGGCAAGTGGAGTGTTTTATAAATGTCTCTTAGGTCTAGTTGGTTTAAAGTGTTGTTCAAGTCTTCTGGTTTCCTTATTGATCTTCTCTCTAGTTGTTCTATCCATTATTGAAAGTGTCATATTGAAGTCTCCAAATATTATTATTAAATTGCCTCTTCCTTCATTTCTGATAGTTTTTGTTTGTTTGTTTGTTTTTGACACTTAAGTCTCTCCTCAGTTAGCTTAGTGGTTAGGTAATTATTAGATAGAGATTTCCTTAAATGTTGGGAACCAATGAATCTCCCAGTCTTTACAGAGGGTCTCTGTGTACATGTTGGGTCATGCCTTCAATATCCAGTCAGGCAATTGACAACTCTGCCTTAGCCTACACTTCCTACTTGCACACAGCTTCAAGTTTAGGTTACACAGAGGTGAAAACTTAGGGCCTACTCGGGTCTTTCCTGAGCTCTCACACTTGCACAGCTTGAGCATGTGTACAGCCCCATGCATGCACATGGCCTTCTAGTTACCCAGGAGTGTGTTGGAGTTTTTTAAAGGCCCTATGGGCATTCCCCAGCTTTTCCTTTTAAGCTTCTAGTTTAGCCTATTGTTTGCCAACAGTTATCCACTGCCTCAAGTAGTAACGAAATTAAATAATTGCCTCTAAGTATTTTCAACAAAAGTCCTCAGGGAAAAGACTTTTCACACTGGGTGAGCTCCAAAGAAGTCAAATAAAGACTGCCTTACGATTGGAATATTCCAAGGAAACACCAAAGAGGTCAAATCATGACAGTTCTGTGAGAATGAGTCTTTGAAGGTGCTCTGGTTTTATTTTACCCTCTCCAGTTGCTGCCAGCATGCTGGTTTTCACTGTGCTTGTTGGCTGTTGATTTTCAAGGATACAGAGTTGGGGGATGTGGGTAATGGGAACAGGACAAATTAAGCTCACTGTTCTTAGTGAGATTCAACTGCTTTTCTTGAATAAAAACTCCCTGGATTGCTGCAATATTTGATTAATTTCCAGAGTTTTGAAAAAGTTGATTCTGACAATTTTTGCCAGTTTCTTCATTGTTTTTATGGAGGAGAGAATTTTCAGAGATCCTTACTCTGCCATTTTCACTGACATTACTCCAATGAGGTCTTAATGGGGAAAACAAGTACACGTTTTGAAATAGTGGAATAGTTTCAAGTAATGACAAGATCTGGGGTAAGATCATGGGAATGGAGAGCTGGAGTGAAGTGTAGGTAAATGTTACTGCTGTCGGGGAGAGGGGCAGGTAGTGGATTTTTGAGGCCAGGCTGATGAGAGGGTAACATGGTCTGTATGTTTATATCCTCCCAAAATTCATGTGTTTAAATCATAACACTGAAGGTGATGGTATTTTGAGGTGGGGCCTTAGGAGGAGTTACCTGAGACTGATGGATGGTAGCAATGTCAGTGTTTGAAATTTGAGAAATAAAGTTATTATATGCATAGCCAGTATGATAAAGCAGTGATAGAGAAATTCTCAAGATGGAAGATGACCAAAAAATTTAAAATGAGACTTGTAAGAATATGAAAATTATACCAAGATAAAAAATGGAGAGCCGTTATCAATATAACCAATATGGTCTATCAGTAGGAACATTTCTCAATGCCAACAAATTATTTTCACTCATCCCTTCGTGCATCGGGAGGTGAAGGCAAGAACTGCAGCCTTGATAGCTGTATCTTCTCGTAGAGTTACCCTCTATTCATTCTTCAAGGGAGTCCTTATTCTCTGAACTTTATATTACCTGGGTTTCTCTCTAGCTTTATATTATAGTAGAACCCACAACTTTCTGTCGCTGGAGATGACCCACCACGAGGACAAGTTTGGTAACCTGCATATCTTCAGACCAAGGTTAGTCAAGGCCTCGAGAATTCAAGGTGCCCCACACCGTCTTTGTCTTTGGAAAATCACTGCTTTCTGCAAGCTCTGAGGGCACTGATTCATCCATCTTTGGTCTTACACACAGAATCATGAGTATTCATTATATAAAATTCCTTTAATTGACATTTTCACTATTTATAATAGCTAAGCTATAGTGGCCTACAACACATGTGCAAAAACATTATGCACTGAAATGCCCTAACTGGGCCATTACCAAGTTACATCTGAATACAAGACCTCAAGATTTGGGGCTGGAAAACACACTCTCAGCATAATTGCTTAAAGCTACCATCAATCTGGACAAGGAAAAGCACTTTAAGTTCAGCTCTCCTGACTGTGACAGTGAGACCCAGGGGACCTGGGGTAAATTCAGCTGCTTTTTTCTAACCACATGTTATACCAGACTTAGAAGTAACAGCATGAGGAAAATGAAGCAGGGAAACTGCCTCCCCTTCAAGCTGCTGTAACTCCTTTTTCTGCTGGTCGTTGTTGACCTCCTGGAAAGAGTGGTCTATAGTTGCCTTCTAGTACTCATTCCCAAGCAATCTTCAGTAAGCAATGGCCTGGCTTCCGCCTCCACCACTCTAAAAAGATCAACAGTGAGGGATGCTGTCCTGTCAAGGATGATGTCAGTCTTTATCGTTCTCCACCTGTTTGAGAGTGCTGAATGAATAACTCGATCCTCTGTTCCCCTGTATCTCCCATCTCCACCTGTGAGCCCCATGCCTCTAGCTCTGCCTGCTTGACACTGATATTTAGCGAATATCTCCAGCTCAACATGCCTCAGATTGTACAAGCTGTTTCCCCCAAATCTGCTTCTCTTCTTGTCTTCCTTAATCCCCACATCAGCCAGCCTGGAAACGCTGAGTCCTTACATTTCTCTCTCTCTCTCTCTCTCTCCCCAACCTCCCTCTCTCCCTCTCCCTCTCTCCCTCTCCCTCCATATATTCAATTCATTCTGTTTCTGAATAAACCATTCCTAGATGTCTCTTCTCCATCCCCCCTGTGTTCCTAGCTATCCTCCTGACTATAGGCACCCCTTCTGCTTTCCAATCTGCATTGCTACCAGAACCCCCTCTATAATACACACATCTGAACATTGTCAGGCCTTAGAGGTTTCCCAAAGCTAGGATGACTGAATGACCCTGTTAGCTCGGGAAAGTGCAGTTTTATGTGGGGTGTTCTGTTATCCCATCTGGTTAGCATGCCCTTCTACTCTCAAAAACAACCCATTTGGATGATGAATTATGTGGTCATACTACCACAGCTGACAGGATAAAATCCGAACTCTTTTATCTGACGTACAATCTGGCCCCAGGCTAACTTTTTGGCTCCATACTCTTCCATCCTGGCCACCGGACATTCCCCAAACACACCAAGCTGTTGCCACCTCATCATCACTGTCCATGCTATTCCCGCTTCCTGAACAACTTTCCCCCCATTTCCCATTTACCGACTCCTCCTTGACCTTCATGGCCCAGCCAAAATAGCACCTCTCTTGTGAAATACCATATCCTGCCTGGCCCTGTCTCCACGTGTCAGAGCTTGCCTCCCACTATCCCCCAGACCCCCACCTGTGATCCTATAGCAATTTGTTCAAACCTCTGTTTTAAACTGGTACAACACTTGGCACATTGCAGGTCTTCAAAGTGTTTTGAAAAAGAGGCTTTAGAGAAGCATGAAGCTGGGAGTATTTTCTCTGGCTCTGATTAGAATCAAGAGCTTTTATCCTCCATATGGAACATGCTTGAGAAAATCCGTCATGTCAGAGCCAAGTCTGTGTCTTCTTCATCTGTAAAGTAATATGGAAAATAATTGCTTCTACCAAAACCTACCCATGTGAACTCAATAGGGTAGTAAAAACAAGTCCTGCTGTTGAACTATAACATGTTGAAATGAAGAGATGAGCTTTCCATCTTTTGTTATCTGTCCCCACAGCCTAGGACCTGTGGAGGGTAGGGGCAGGAGGAGATTCTGAGATCTGGCAGATGGCTAAATAGAGAATGTACCTATGGGGGGGGTCAGAGTGATTTATTCCAGTACAAATGAAACTGATTTGAAGAACCATTTATTGACCATGTACATGGGTCAAATACCGTGCTAAGAAGTTTACATACCATTTCTTTATGTAAAGCCAATCTTGTAGGATGGATATTATGAGTTCCCATTTTATATTTGAGAAAAATGAAACTCAGAGAGGTTAAGTAACTTACCAAGGACACAAAGCTAGTAAGTGGAGTGGGAATACATAATCATGATACTAATAAAGCACACGTATGTGCCAGGGTCTTTATGAAGTATGCTGCTTGGTCTTCACAACCACCCTATAAGTTAAGATACTGTTATGTTTCCATTATCAGATGGGAAAACCTTTAAGTAACTAGCCCAAGGTCACATAGCTAGTAAGAAACTATCCCAGGCAGTTTACCCCAGGAGCCACATGCCTGGTCACTACCTTCACTATCTTCCAGGTCTGTTTGATTTTGTTATCTTGGTTCATTCTATATTGCCAGCCTCCATAAGATACTCTTCCATAGCTCCTCAAAGTCAGCAATGATGCAAACCAGCAGCATTGTATGTTCCAAAATTCTTGAGCCCCACTCCAGACCTAGGGACCCAGAATCTGCATTGTAACAAGATCCCAGGTCCTGGTCTAAACCAGTGGGTATCAACCTTGTCTGCACATTGGACTTCCATAGGGATCTTGAAAGAATCCAGATGCCTGGGTTCCACTGACAGTAATTCTGCTTTGTCTGGGTATGGTCTGGGTATTGAGCTTAAAAAAAGCTTCCCAGGGGATTCTTATGTGATGCCAGGTCTGAGAACCATTCCCTTAAGCAAATATAGCTTGTTGGTTCCTTCCTTCCTTCCTTCACTCATTTCTCTTACGTGCAATTGACATCGTCAAAGTATAGGCACAGCTTTATGGGGAGATGAAAAAACAATTACAATATCGTAGAATAAGCACTATGAAAATCATTATCCCGTGGGCCACGGGAGATCCAGAGGAAAGCCTGACGTCCAAGTCTGCATGAAAGAAACAAGGCAGATTGCTCCCAGGACACCACATGAGTCTCAAGGGAAAATAGGAGCTCTCGGATTTGTTGAGGGGGATGGTGAGCTGGTGTGGGTGAGGGGAGAGTTCTGTGTTTACTATGAAAGTTAGAGTCATAGAACTTGAAGCCGTAACAGATTATAAAGACGATTTGATGAGTACAATGAAATAATATTTACCTTCACTACATGTGATGCACTTTGATGTTTTCTAGTCTTTCAATACTCTTTTCTTTCGTTAGGAAAAAAAATACTGGTCATGCCTAACTGAACTGGTTTCCTGCACCACTAATGGGTCACAACCTGCAGTTTGGAAGACCTGACTTAATCCCTTTCATTTTTCCTTGAGGAAACAATAACCCAGAATATCGAAATAACTTAACCTGGAAGAGTGAAGAAAAATATGTTCAAATTCCAGTATGAAGGATTGGTGTCAGAAACAAAGAAAGCCTTCTGTATGGTTTTGGTTGTTGGATATTTCAGAAGGACTTGCCTTCCCTGGAAGTCCTACCCATTTTCTGGGAGGCTAAGTCACAGCCCTGTAGAGAAGGCAAGATGGTGAATTAATAAATGAGGTGTCCAGGTTCTTTCTAGCCCCACTCAAATATCCTATTATATTAATACTACTGAGCAGGAATTCTCAGTTTAGCTGGGTTTGGGAAGGGGTCATTGCCACCTGGGAGTGGGGAGAGGGCCTTATTAGAATCACCCAGGGCCTTTGTCTAATGTACATGACTCCCAGCTATTCTGATATGCACCCTGACCCTTTAAGGCCAAAATTCCAGCTGACAATTTGGCGTATTGAGGCTCTGGTTGATGGAAGTGTATCATACCACTCCAGTGTGTTGGGAAAGGTAGGGAAAACAAAGGTGATAACCACTGATCTCCTCAGCAATGGTTCCCCACCTTTTAGGCTTCACAGGCCAATAAAAATTCAAAATGAGCTTGGGAATCAATATCAGGGTGCCAATGTTTCATTGTGTCAAATAAGGAAGTAAAAAAATCCCAAATAAACAAAAAAGCAAATCCCCCAAATCCCTCTACAACTATCATAAGATTAGAAAGGACATAATCTTAAACAAAAGGAAAGTTTTGTGAAATGAATATGTTTAGCTTTAAGAAATTTTAAAGAAATTTTAAATTTGGTAACAGATAATTTATCATCTTAACCATTTTTAAGTGTACTGTTTGGTAGTGTTAATTATGTTCCATTGTTGTGCAACCAATCTCCAGAACTTTTCATCCTGCAAAACTGAAACTCTGTACCCCTTAACAACTCACAATTTCCCCCTCCCCCAGCCCCTGACAACCACACTTCTACTTTCTGTCTCTATGAATTTGACCACTCTATGCACCTCATATAAGTGGAGTCAGACAGTATTTGTTTTTGTGTTTATTTTTTAGTTTTTGGTGACTGACTTCTTTCACTTAGCATAATGTCTGCAAGTTTTATTCATGTTGTACCATGTGTCACAATTTCCTTCCTTTTTGCTCTCCCTCTGCTCTCCACCATGTGAGAATACAACAAGAAGACAGTCCTTTGCAAACCAGGAGGCTCTCACCTGATACCAGATCTACTGGCACCTTGATTTTGGACTTCCCAGCTCCAGAACTGTGAGAAATTAATGTCTATTGTTTAAGTAAAAAAAAAAAAAATCTGAATAATATTTTATTGTATGTATATACCACATTCTTTTAATCCATTCATCCATGGATAGATATAGGTTGCTTCCACCTTTTGGCTATTTCGAATAATGCTGCTATGAACAGGGTGAACAAATCTGTTTGAATCACTGCTTTCAATTCTTTGGGGTATATACCCAGAGGTGGGATTGCTGGATCATATGGTAATTGAATGCTTAATTTTTGGAGGTACCACCATACATACTGTTTGAAGACAGTTAGCTTTTTTTAGATAAGGAAGCAACTACTGCATTGTCCTAATTTTTCTTAGTTCACTGGGAAAACTTCATCACAGACCTGCATTGGTCTGTAGATCAGTGCCTAGAATTACTGCTCCAGCAGATATAAACTTCTTCCTGAAGCTATTTACTCTTCAGATGAGGAAATCTGGATTCTTTATATCTTGCCTGACAAGAAAGATAATTAATTTTTCATCATAAAATATCCAGTAAGTAGTTTGGAAAAGTATACAAAAACCATTAGCTTGATTACACTAAATTATGAAAAACAAGACCATTTCTATTATTCACTTTATCAAGCCATCACCATTTCAAATTTGACTATGGGGCATTATCATTCTAATATTGAGCATTGAAGATAACAGACACTTGTTTTCCCCTGCATAATGACTGAGTTTACAAACATCCTAGAGGAGATGATCTTCCTTTCCAAAACTCTTGCTTCTCTGAAGTTCATATGTATCAAGTTAAGTAAATTTCCTGCATGGTGGGGCTTTAAAAAAATTTTTTTAAATTGTACATTTTCAATTCTTTGTGAGCTCCAGAAGAAACTCTTCTGCTACTAAAAGTCATGAGTTATTATCAAATAACTATAATTCAGTAGAAAAAAATCCTGCTGTTTTAAAATGAAGTCTTAATCGTAGCTGCCATTCTCCTCATTAATATTGGCCTTGACAGTATTTTTCATGTCACCCAATCATTGGAGGGGGGCAGGCATGAAGAAACAGAGCAAAATTTATAAGTAGCATGACATCTGTGAAAAGACATACTAGAGAAATCGGAGAGATGTAAGGCTGAACGTTTAATTGAAATGTTGCGTTTTACTGAAGAAATTCCAGATCTCTCCTAATTCCTCCCTGGAATTTCAATGAATCACAATTTTAATGTATTACAAATTCTAAAAAGTAACAAACTGTCATTTCCAAACGTATGAATTTGCTGTTTGCAAAAGTCATGTCTGAAGTTCCTTCCTATTCGAATATCTTTTCCTTTTTTTGCTTGCCTCACCAAAGGAGCTCAATTATGGAAATGTTTTTACCTCTCTCTAATTTCTGACACTCAACACTGAATCAGAGATGCCTCATGGAGTGTTACATGTGTGTGTGTGTTTTCTTTTTGCTCTTTCCCTGCTAAATCTGTGTGCTTTTAGTGCAGCACATTTCCCATCTGTATGATTTGCTTGAAGCTTGGTATTTATATGTCATAAAAGAAAATGTTCTAAATGTATGAAGAGAAATACATTTTGTTGTAAAATCTGATTAAGTTATTCCATACTGTTTAAGTCTGTTTGTTTCAATGAGACAGTTGTAAGGGCCTGTTGGCATTAATCTTTTAGAGTTTAATATTGGTTCACAATTTGCCCATGCTATGAAAATGAATCTGCATCCAATCATTTCGTTAGACCTGTAGACTCTTCTTCCATTCCCACTGTTACTGATGTGGGTCAGCCTCTCATTATTTTTTTTTCTGGTGGTAAAATATACATAACATAAAATTTACCATTTAAAGCATTTGAAAATTTTTATTTTATTGAAGCATAGTTGATTTACAATGCTGTGTGAATTTCTGCTGTACAGCAAAGTGATTCAGTTATACATACATATACTCTCTTTCATACTCTTTTCCATTATGATTTATTACAGGATATTGAATATAGTTCCCTGTGCTATACAGTAGGACCTTGTTGTTTATCCAAAGCATTTTTAAGTGTACAGTTCAGTGGCATTAAGTACATTCACATGGTTGTGCAACCCCATCATCATTTTGTACCTGTACAGAGTTCAGAATCCAGTCTTGCTTCTAATTTTGCCCCCTTTAAGGAAAGAAGTAGAAATTGAATATCTGTGTTGACTTATTTTCACCATGCATCGGAGAAAAATGGAAAAAATGGAAGGGGCTTTCTTTGCCATTTCTTCTGTGCTTTAGGCTACATAGCTGATGAAGATCAAATGCAGATAAAGTTCCAGGGGCAAAGAAGGGCATGTATCTGCTGCACTTGCGCATCCCTGAGGCAGATTATTTCTTGCTCTGGACATCACAGTCTAAGGGATTGTTTTGTGAACCTGGAAAACATAAATGCTCTTAAACTCATTTGGCACTAAAGTGTCTGGCCACCAGAAGCACAAAAAGGCTTTTAGAAGTATAATCTGTAGCTTTATAATGTGCAGAAATGATAATTTCTAAAAATTAAGATGCGAAACTCTTAGATGGCTGAACTTTGTACCGGTGCACACAGCATAAAGGAGTCTGACCAGCCTCGGCTCCGCCCACGGCCGCTGACGTCACCTGGTCCGTCTTCGGGTCCGCGCTGAGTCTTAAACCTTCTTGGGGGGTAAGTGCATCGAAAATGAGGAGCCCGTTGACACAAATGGTTTCAGGTTTGGAGCCTTTGGCAGTGCAGTTTTGTTATCACTAGATGTCAGTGTGGACTTTTCCGACCGCCACCCTCTCTGCAGGAGATGTACCAGACAGCACCCTGGGCCCTTCCCCAAGTCCTGGCAAACGCAGGGCTATTTTCAGAACTGTAATTTCACCAAATATATTATATATTTACACATTTTAACTTTTCAGAGTTCTTTTAAAACACAGAAACCCTGAACCAAAGGCTGTACTTTTTAATGCTGTAATCGTCTAATCTCAATGCTTGCATTTGGAAGGCAGCCTACCAGGCTGTTCTGAGGCTGGTAATGGGAAGTCCCAGCTGTGTTCCACTTAGGGTCTTTTAAAAGCAGCATGCGACCTCAGATACCTGTAGTGCCCAGCTTCAGGAAACCAAGCATCTTATGCTACCATGGCTCAAGAGTAGGGCGGGAAGCCAAGAAAAAATATGTATGATTAGCTACATAAGGATTTCATTGGCCATGTTTACTAGAATATTTATTTATTTATTTATTTATTTATTTATTTATTTATTTGAGGCAGCTTGTAATCAGGGAGCTTCTGAAGTCTTAAAGAACAGTCATTATATTAGTTTCTTATGGCTGCTGTAACAAATGACCACAAACTTAGTTGCTTAAAACGGCACAAATTTATTATCTTGCAGCTTTAGAGGTCAGAAATCCTAAATGGGTCACACTGGGCTAAAATCAAGATGTTGGCCGGGCAGTGTTCCTCTTGGAGGATCTGGGGAGGATCCACTTCCTTGCCTTTTGCAGCTTCTAGAAGCTACCAGCATTCCTTGGCTCGTAGCCCCCTCTGTCTTCAAAGCCAACAATGGCACATTGAGTCCTTCTTGCACTGCATCACTCTGCCTCTGCCTCTCCTCCTCCCTCTTTCATTTATAAGGAACCTTATCATTAAATTGGGCGCACTCAGATAATACAATCTCCCTATCTTAAGACCCTTCATTTATTTACACCTGCAAAGTCCATATTCACAGGTTCCATGGATAAAGGCATAGACATCTTTAGTGGGCATTTTTCTGCCTATCACAGTCATTATTTTAAATAAAAATAGTATAAGATGCAATTTTTGAGGTGATGAACTTTTTAATAGCCTAATTCCGTGTGATAGAAAACTGCTGTTTGCAGTAAACTGTGTGGGAAAATAATAAGGCCTAAATTTCCTTCAGTCATGGAATGTTAACAAGGAAGAGAAATAAATTTGCCACACCCAGCATTAATATTTGGTGGCCCTCCAACCTGACTGTGCACAGCACTACCTCTGCTACCCCTTGTGACTCCCCATTTTCAGGATGTCGATCCTAGGAATAGCACTGAGTTGGTTCAGGGTGAAGACACAGGGAGAGCGGGAGACATGGTTCCTGCACTGAGAAACATTGTGCAAAATGAAATCCAGGGCTCTGAGAAAGCTGTTTATAGCCCCGTGCAAATTCAGTGTAGGATTGGATGCCTAAAGCCAACAGGACTTAACCCCATGCCTTGCTACAACCTGAAGGCTGGTTTTGTTCTGCCTTGTAAAGCTGAATTCATCTCCCACTTCTCAAATTGATCTTTCCTACCTAGTGCTCCCAGGGACCCAAAAGCTTACCTGTCATCCTTGAGTGTCCCTTCTCAGTCGTGCACAACACCCAATTGGTCTCCAAGACCTATGGTGGCTATTCCCTTAATAGCTTTTGAATCTGCCCTACATCAGTCTCCTAACTAGTCTTCCACTTCACTGTGCTTTCCTCCCTCCTATCAGGAAATTCTCCAAAATACTGCTTGAGTTATCCTTCTAAACTGTATATACATTCATGCTACTTCCCTGTTTATGAAAGTGGTTCCTTTTTGTCTTCTGGATTGATTCTAACCTCTTAACCCAGCACACCAAGCCAGTTAGACTCTGCCTCAACCTGCTTTTCCAGCCTATTCGCTCACCTCATCACCTCCTACCCTTTGTTCCAGCTGTAATGAACTACATGCCGTTCTTCAGATGCTCAGAGCTCTCCCTTGCTTCATGCTCTCTCAGCCTGGAATGCCTGTGGCTGCTGAAGCCAACTCTCTCTCTCAAGATTCAGCTCAGTATCACTTCTGGGAATTCATCTTTGTCCTTCACCCAACCCCCATCCCTGCACTCGGCCCCAGCATGTATTTACCACACTGCACTCTAATCATCTCGTTATTTATATCTATGTCCTCTGACTCTATGCTGTAAGGTTTTTGAAGGCAGGGACCCTGTCTGGCTTAGCTTTGCATTCCCAGTGATAAGCACAGGGCCTGGCATGACAAATGCGCAGTCACTTTTTGCTTAAGGGATGAAGACATCTCCAGTGCAGGTCCCAAGGTATTCTGCTGTTTCCATGCACCAGGGATGACCTAGTTCAGGGCTATGTTCCAAAACCTACCCGGTTTAGACCTGTATCCCTAGAGTGCAGCCAGAGCCCAGCTAGCTTCTGGGAAATAGAGGGCGGGGCAAGTTGAACAGTAGCTCTTATTGCTTTGTTTTCTTTCTGGTTGCCAGGGAAAGATCATCCTGCAGTTATGAGTTTACCACTTCCAACCTGGCCTAACCTGGGGGCATACGTCAATCAATAGCAACTCAAAGGGAATTGGCCACCTAAGGTATGGACTGCCCTGGATGAAAAGTGTAGAAGATGGCAAATGGGACACATGCAAACTTAATGCGGTAATGACAGCCTGCTAAGTCAGTAGTGATTCAGGACGGGTATTGTCACTGCTCTCTCTCGTGATCCACAGCAGTTACTGATGTCTCCTGTGTGCAGACTGTCTCAGAAGCAGGCACTTGTAGGGAGTTAAAAATAAAACAGAAACAGAGTTCTGTGCTTGGGAGGCTTATGCAATCTAGGTCTAAAATAAGGGGCTTGCTTTTATTGGGGCTTTTGGCTACCTTTTTGGGTAAGGGAGGAAGTGGTAAGGGATAATGTCTTATAATACTATTTAATCATTCATGTATAACCATAGTGATTTCCGCAAGTGACAGGAAGCAGGGAGGTGGTGCATATGCACTGGAGGAGGGACCACATGCATTCTGTAGCAGAGAGCTATTTTTTCTCCAAGCTGTTCTTCGTTTCTGTAGGCAGGGAAATGCCCCTCGGTACTGACCTCATGACACACCTGTCCACTAAATGTTGTGTTTTTTCAACAGTATGCCCCTCATAAAGAGCAGGGATTCCTTTTAAAACATTCTCTATGGAATCTGAGCGTTTTCTTCATAATGGAGGAAAACCATCATGCGTTGTGGTCGTTTTGTACTAACGGTTTTAAAACAAGGGCTTTTAAAGATTTTTAAAAAAATACTATTTGCAATCCAAAGTGGATTAATTGAGAAGAGAGCATAATATAAATATTTAAGCTCTTATTAATACTCCACATCATTTTGATAAGCAAGAATTAAGTTATTTTTATTAGTAGTTGCTTACATTGTATCTCGTGCTATATTTGGAGAGAAAAATGATCCCAGAATCTATGTTTGACATAGCTTAGGGATCTGGCCACTGATTGATTAACATGAAATGCTTTCACAACACATTTAGTCCTGTTCAGGACTCCGAAGACTCCTTAGTGAAAGCGTAATTTAATTATCCTATAGAATCAAGAGGTTTTTTTTTTAAAGCTTTAGATATATTTCAAATAGCTAGTCCCTGGTCTCTTAATGACAATTTCTTTTCACATTTCATATATATACATACATGTGTACACATTCATCCATCCAATGATAGAAAGATGTAGGTTTGTCATCATGACATGTCATATTGTCATCAATATTAGAGTAGTGATATACATACTTATTAGTAAATTACTACTAAACAATTATTACCAATAAATTCTCAAGTGCCAATATATATTAAAATTATAGGGGACTTCCCCCGTGGGGCAGTGGTTAGGAATCCGCCTGCCAATGCAGGGGACATGGGTTCGAGCCCTCGTCTGGGAAGATCCCACATGCCGTGGAGCAGCTAAGCCCGTGCGCCACAACTACTGAGCCTGCGCTCTAGAGCCCACGAGCCACAGCTACTGAAGCCCGCACGACGAGAGCCCGCGTTCCGAAACAAGAGAAAAGCCACCACAATGAGAAGCCCGTGAGCCGCAACAAAGAGTAGACCCCGCTTGCCGCAACTAGAGAAAGCCTGCGTGCAGCAATGAAGACCCAGTGCAGCCAAAAATAAATAAATTAATTAATTAATTAATTTAAAAAAATTATACAAAGTGGTAAAGTCAGTCCCAGTCAGTGTCAGTATATATTAAACTGCACAATATCACAACCTGCTAGAGGTAACATGCAAATTATTACAACCTGCTAGGGATAATAACATTGAGATTAAAATGTGTGTATCTATTAACAAATTTCAAAGTAAAGAGAGACTGAATCTTTTGAGACTCACAACTACTCTGTGAAACTGGTATTATGATTATCTGTATTTTACAGAGAAAACAGGTTTAGCCAGTTTAAGTGGCTTGTCCTAAACCCCACAGCAGCGCTAGGCAGAGCCAGGGGCGAACGCTGGCCTGAGCTTACATACTTCATGGTTTGTGCTTATAATCCTCTCATGATGGCTCCATCCTTTGGAAGACAGGTATGATTGATTAAAGAATCAATGAGAGTAAAGGGAAGGAAGTATTTGGCATACTCATGACAGAAAAATAAAAGTGTGTTAAAGATATTATCCAAATTTTTGATGTTCTTTGAAAAATTACCCAACAGTGCGATTCCTAAATATTCCTCTAAACTGACTTCAGTTTTATTAAGATCTAAATTTCTAATCACTACTAAAATCTTTTGTAGGTGGATTAAGATAAATTTTAATGTTTAGATGCCTCATTTATTTCTTTGAAAATGAAATATAAGAATAGGAAAAAAGCCATTTAAAGATAGGTAATTATACATACAGTCCTATAGTTTGGTAAGGAGACTAGGTAGTATATAATACCCCTCCCCCCCAAAAAGAAGGCAAAACCATGGCCATCTTTTAAATACTATAATGAGAGGAAAGTGGGATGGCAGAGACTTTAGCAGACAGTGTAGGGCTGGTGCTGACTGCAGGACAGCATGTGGGAGGCTACGGGCCTAACTGAGCAGATTAAGGGGTGTGACAGGTCTTCTGCCCGGTGCAGATCTGCTGTCCTACGTGTCAAAGACCTGATCCATCACAGCTTTAAAAGAGTGGGCAACAGAGAAAAGAGAAGCACAAAAAAGAGTAAGTGCCAAAGGGAAGAGACTCACTCCAACTGCAATTCAACTAGATAACGGCAAAATGATTGGTCAGGTATTTTTATTGAGAAGCCCACAACTAGCTTATCTGTTCCAGTGTGGGTTTCTGGTCACCACATTTGTCAACATGAAGTGCTTTAACAATACAAACTAATTGTGAACCCCAAAAGTCTGTGGTCAAATATCATCATTTAACCCTGTCAGGAGGAAGAAAAACAAAGCATAAAAAAGCTTCAAATACTAGAAATTTTAAAGAGCTGGGGCTCTGGTCTCTTGGAGAGTCACTGAGACATTAAAACAACAGTTCTGATTATGTACAGGAGAGTGTCATTTAGACCAGTACTTCTCCAAAGACGGTCGGACGTCTTGTGGCATCAGCATCACTGGGCTGCTTGTTAGAATGCACATTCTCAAGGTCCAACCCTGACCTAAGGAAGGAGGATCATTGAGGGTAGGGCCTAGCAGTCTGTTTTAACAAGGTCTCCAGTTGATTCTTTCATGCACTAAAGTTTGCAAAGCACTGATTTAGACCATCGTCTGTCAAACTGCAGATTAGTGGGTTATGAAGTCAGTTCAGCAGGCAGTAACCAGCATTTTACAAAAGTGAAATGGAATAGACTAGAAACTGGAGTGCATCCCACGTAGCATGGGTATGATCTCATAAAACTTTGTTCAGTTCTATACATGTATACTGATTTGGATGAAGCAGCACTTTTAATTTTTGAAGAACTGGTAGGGTAGAATAAAGAAGCTACAAATTTTAAATGAAGTCAGAACTGTTTGGCTGACAATAAAACACAGTGACAGCTTAATGTGGATTCCTGTTTGGAGAGAGACAGAGGAGAGAGGAAAGAGGGCCAAGGAAAGAACATAGCAGGCCAGTTTCATAACTCCAGAATCCTCGAGGTGAAAGAAACAAAAAGTCCCACCCAGAGAGGAAATAGAAGGGGCATCTACCACAGGGGAAATGTCAAGGAAGATAAGGTCATGTGCGACCTTCAGGAAACCATTACTGAAGCTGGAATATTCATTCACTCCTTTATTCATTCATTCATTCATTCACAGATCACTTATTGTACCGTCACAGGTCCCAGGCACTGTGTTAGATGCTGGGGGTACAGATGTGAGGCCTGTCATGGACAGTGTTGTTTAATGACAGCCAGAAGATCAATAATAATACAATCGTGCTGTGAAGATCAGTGCTGTGAAGGGATGATTAACACAGCACTGAGTGGGAATACTGAAGTTAGCCTGTGACGATGGGGTTAAGAGTGGGGTGACAGGGGAGATCCATATGGAGAGGGCATTTAATCAAGATGATGACCACATCTTTTTTTTTTTTTAATCTTTTTGAATTAGTGTTTTTATTTTCTTTGGATAACCACATTTTAACATGATGTTCTATTTTGAAACTAATCAGTTGTGCTAGATGGTGTTTCTAGATACACAATTTAAAGCAGAAGGAATTTAGCTGATCCACACGGACACAAAAAATGTTTCTTTACGATATTTTGATGGCTTAATACCAGGAACTGACACTTGAAATTTTTCATGTAACTTTGTTTATTGTAAAATGTTTTACTAAGATTTCATATCTAGCTTAGATATTTGATAGCCTGACAATTGTTCGTGTGTGTGGCAAAGACATGCTTGCTATGTGCTTGCCAAAATTTTTTCCTTCTCTTCCTGGGCACACACACAAAACCGCATTTTCTGACCCCTTTGCAGGTAGGTTAGCCTATGTGACTGATTTCTGCCAACATGGATAGTGGGCAGAGGGATGCAAACCCTTCCAGGCTTGGCCAAAACTTCTTCCAATATCTGCCCCTTTTCTTTGGCCAGCCAGGTGCACAGGATCTAGTGACGGACTCTGTGAGGGGCCCAGGGGCCTGCTTAGCACTAGATAAGAGCCTGGGTCCCTGAGTCACCCCTTGGAGAAGAGACACCCAGGACTGCCACTTAAGTGGGGAACTGTTCAGAGGGAGATGAGAGGGTGTACCAAGTGAACTTGTAACGTGCTTTCATTTCATCAAGACCCTGAGGTTGAGGGGCTTGTTTCCACTGCGTGGCTTAGCCTGCCCTGACTAAGATGCCGTCCCTGGCACATAAAACACATATTTATGAGCTGAATGAATGATCATTACAACTCCAATTTTTATCCTCTGTATCCAATGTTCAGCCTGTAAATGGCCTTCTCACTACTCATTTATTCAACAAATACTTACCGAGAGGTTACTGTTTGTCAAGCACTGCAACGGTGAGCCAAAAAACCACACTTTCCATGCCCTCATGGAACTTACAGTCTTGTGAGGAACAGACATCAATAATCAAACAAATGTAAAATTCCAACTGTTTTGAGTGGTGTGAATGCTGGAAACCTGGCACTGTAAGGGGATTTTTTTCCTAGGTAGGAATAAATGAATAAATGTTGAGTGCTTTTCAGGTGTAATTAATGTCTGGGTAAAAATCACTTAAAAATATAGGTTTGGATGTGATGAAGCAAAGTATAACTAAATCTGGATATGAGTAAGAGTCACAGAGTTAAATCTTTCCATTGAATAGTTTTTTTTTTTAACATTTTTTTTTGTTTGTTTGCTTTTAATTACACTATACTAGGTGTGCTTTATTTATTTTATTTATGGCTGTGTTGGATCTTCGTTTCTGTGCGAGGGCTTTCTCTAGTTGCGGCAAGCGGGGGCCACTCTTCATCGCGGCGCGCGGGCCTCTCACTATCGCGGCCTCTCTTGTTGCGGAGCACAGGCTCCAGATGCGCAGGCTCAGTAATTGTGGCTCACGGGCCCATTTGCTCCGTGGCATGTGGGATCCTCCCAGACCAGGGCTCGAACCCGTGTCCCCTGCATTGGCAGGCAGATTCTCAACCACTGCGCCACCAGGGAAGCCCCATTGAATAGTTTTAACTAATAAATGGGGTTTGTTCCATATTATAGTTATCTAAACTTTTAAAATGCATAATGTATAAATGATGTATAAAATTTTATACATGATAAAGTATATAATGATGAGTATGAAACTCTTTATCAGTTGTTAGCTCAGAGACTTGCAAAAGTCTTTTACTCCTTTTTAAAAATCATAGTTTATTACTTTTCTCTATTAACAGTAAGTTCTTGCCATATTGGTGACAAATTCCTGCTGAACCATAGTTCTGCACCCAAGGCCTCATTCAATAAAAGTTAAATAGGATCAAATCACTAGATGCCTTCTTAAATGAGAGCTTGTCATTCTGGTAACACTTTGGCGTTTCAAACTTTTCTTTGCTTACCAAGTAAACGTTGGTTTCAGTAAGCTCATACCCAAGATGAAAGAATGTTAGATTTGAATTGAGTAGCTTTGTTTGTGTGTGTGTGTGTATACATATATACACACACACACATAACACATCAATATCTATACATATATCCTTCACTTCTGTTTAAAAACTTGATTCTCATACCTCAAAGAGTGATAAAAATCATTACAAAGCTTGATAAAAATGATTACATAAATGACTCATTACAAATATGGAAAAACGATAAAGTATTTACATCTGCATTTTGTACAAAAAACACCAGTTGCAATTATTTTCATATAGAGGACACTTTTAGGCATTTTAAAAATGGGAGGGTCAGAGCAGGCTGTCCACTGGGTATCCAGACCATGCTTTGCTACCAAGACACCACATTACAGTTACGAATGGAGTGAGAATTTTATTAATTGCCATTTTAGAGAAATTACAGGATTTTAAAGCAGCAGGTACCCTCGAGATTTGATACCAAGATCCCAGGTAAGGAAACTAAAGTTCAAAAAGGTAAAATAATTTGCTTATTACACGTAACTTAGTTTTGGTCCCAGACCTAGACCCCAGGTCTCCCGAATCGGGTGCTTTCTCTGCGCCACAGTTATTGCCCTACAACTGAAGATCAGGCTGGATTATCCTTAGTTCTATCAACTCCGTGCTTTCTCCACACTCAGAGTGTTTAAATGGGATAGATCTAATTCAGATCAAGTTGGCTTCTGCCTCCTCGGTTCTTTCTTTTGTTTTCAGTCTTTTATCATCAGCATTGGTGAGCTTCTGTTTTATTTAAACGACACACTCGGAGTAACACCAAGGAGGAAGTTGACACCCACCCAAACTAAATGACTCGGGACACAGGACCGAACCACTCCCAGCCCCAAGCTGGAAAAAGGTGAAGTAGACCCACGGTCAGGTCCGGCGTCCGAGGGCCACGTGCAGCAGGAGGGGCCGCCTTCTGGTTGGCGCTCTGAGGGGCTCGGTCCCTCCAATCGGCGTAGGCCCTGCGCTGGAGAGGGGGCGCGCTCCCTGCATGAGGGGGCGGGCCCAGCGACCTGTCCATCACCGATTCCGCGGCTGGCGGCACCTACCACACCAAGGCACCTAGGCGAGACAAGGCCGAAGCGGGAAGGCCGCGGCTGGGGGAGGCGGGGCCAGGCTGGCGGGAGCCAATCCGCTGGGCGGCGCCAGGGGGCGGGGTCACCGCGCGCGACCCAAACACTCGGGCCCTGGCGCATCCCGGAGCAGCGCAGCTTCTCCGCCTTCCGGTGAGAGGGCTGCAGAACCTCCTCCCCTCCTGGGCACCCCTACCTTCGTGGCCCACCTCCCCCCCACCCCCGCCCCTCCTTCACCGGGGGAGCGCGGTGACGGTTGCCGGGAATCACGCGCCGCCCCTCCCTCCCCTCCTGCGTCCTCCCCTCACGCGCCACCCGTTTTTCCTCCTTCTCCGTTAATAACAGCTGGGTGGCTGGGGGAGGAGGGAAGGTGGCCTCGGCTGAGTCTGGGCGGGCGCCTCCCACTCACCCGCGAGCCGCCGTGGGAGCAGGAGGATGGCGGCGGTAGCGGCGGCCGCCCGGGAGGAGGCGGTGCCGAGGCTCCCGGCGCAGAGCGCGGCGGCGGCAGAGAGCGGCAGCGTCCCGTCGCGGCGCAGCAGAACCGAAAGCAGCGGCAGCCGCGCAGCCACCTGAGCCGCCCCTCCCGCCGGAGCCAGCGAGCGGCGCCCACGGGAGCCGATACCTTCTTGCTCTCCGCCTCTCCTCGTCTCCCGCGCCCCCTGTCAGGCAGCAGGTCTCGCCCGCCAACGCCGAGAAGAGCGCGCCGGGCGCAGACCGCCCCTCGGGGCGCCGGGCTGCGGCCCTGGACGTGCGGGCTTCTGTGTGCGCCGGCCTCGGCGCCTCGACCCTGCCCTCTCGCTCACGCGCTCGCTCCCCCCCTCCCGGCGCTCCGAGCGCTACGCGCGGGCCCGGCCCGGGACAGGGCGGACATGGGCGCCAAGCAGAGCGGCCCGGCCGCTGCTAACGGCCGCACCCGCGCGTACTCGGGCTCGGATTTACCTTCCAGCAGCAGCGGAGGGGCCAACGGGACCGCGGGCGGCGGGGCGCGAGCCGCGGCCGCCGGGAGGTTTCCGGCTCAGGTGCCCGGCGCGCACCAGCCCAGCGCCTCCGGTGGCGCCGCGGCGGCCTCGGCGGCCCCGCGCAGCCGCTCCCTCGGCGGGGCCGTGGGGACCGTGGCGTCGGGGGCCCGCGCGGCGCAGTCTACCTTCAGCATCCCCAACAGCAGCAGCGGCCCGTACGGCTCCCAGGACTCGGTTCACAGCAGTCCCGAGGACGGCGGCGGCGGCAGGGACCGGCCGGCGGGCGGGGGTCCCGGCGGGCCACGCCTGGTGATCGGCTCCTTACCAGCTCACCTCTCGCCGCACATGTTTGGAGGTATGGCCCCTTCCCTCCTTGGCTCCCGCGGGCGGCACGTGGGCCGCGGCTGCGCTTATTTTTACCCTTCTCCTTTTCTCCTTCAGCTTGGGCGCCGGGGGTTCGCCGCGCTGCCGGGCCGGGTCACCCCTCTTGAGGGGGGGAGTGGGGGGAGAGAGATCGCCTCTTAACCCCTGCAGCGCTGCTGCCGCGCGACCCTTGCGTTTGGTTTTTTTTTTAACACAGCGTGCACCGTCACCTCTTCGCGGCTCCTTAGTCCAGAAGGACCTTGTTTGCCCCCCGGAGGTGAAGGGAGCAAATACTGTTTTAAAAACAAACCGACGCAACACCCTGGTGCTTGTGGGTTTTAGTAGCAGGAAGTCAGGAGGAGACCCGTTGCTAAATGTAGTTCTATCTGGTGACTCGAGTGGTGAGCAGTTTTTAAAGGCCAAAAGTCAGAGTCTGAAATGAAGAGATGAGTATTTGAAGAAGAAGGGAGTTATCGCCTTTGGAGTGACTGTTAATATATAAAACTGTAATTCTTATGTCTGTAAATAGTCCCACCTATTGCGTACACTTTAATTGGATGAATGTGTTAATGAAAAGTATATTTTTAACCCCAGTAAACTGCTACTTTAGATAATGGTTAATGTGAGTCCTGCTTAATTTGGACAGAGCATTAAAAAATTGAAAACAGTTTCTTAAGAAGATAAACTAATTATCATAACTCTGCCTACAAGATGCAGTAAAAAAGCCCTAGGTGCTTTTGAAAAGCCATGTTACTAGAGTTCAGGGAAAGACACTGAAAAATGGAAATTTTAGTAGTTAAACGATATGTGTTTATGTAGAAACAGAGGGGTAAGGGTGCCCCTGATCTGAGGAAAACAAATTCTACCTCTTCAATTATGTTTTATGCTTATGAACTTTTTGTCAGAACGGTTAAGGATAAATGAATTAAGACACCCTCCCTTCCCAGTTCATGAAAAGAAGTAGAAGTTAACTCTGGTTAGAGATGCAGACTATAGAAGATAAACGTTTCCATATCATTGCGTTATGCATCATGATATTACCGACATTCACAGTTGAGCACAGATGAATAGTGAAAACACCATCATTTCCATTTCTGTACCGCTTTTACTCATGTGCTTATAAATGTGGGAAATTTGAGTAGGTGGTTGGTAAAGTGGAATATTCAATAATGTAATTTATCTGCTCTGTTCTGTACTATCAGCATTCCCTTTAGCATAAATTAAAAATGGGAATGACATGTCTAGTTTTTTCCATCTTCTTAATACTGGTTTGTGTATTCAAAATATAGAACAACTCTCTAGTCACCTTACTTTGATTACTTGTTATAAAGTGATTTCTGCCATGTAACTAAAAATATTGACTTTTCCTAAGATTGGCCCTTAAAAAAGACTTTTGTTTTGAGAGAAAGAACTAGTGCTGACCATACTGTGATTTGTGATTCATAATTAACACAGCTGAAGGTACTGTAGTCACCACATCGAAGAATAACAAAAGACAGTTTCTTGAGAATGGCAGATTAGTGCAAGAATAAAGGCTAATAAGCTGGTTTTTTAAAAATGATTATCTTTTTAAGATTAAAATTTGCATTTAGCAGTTATGTATATTTAGAAGCTTGCTGAAGAAGAGGGAATAGGAAAAGGTTTGTTAAATTAGTAGTTTTTATCTCTTTGGTATACTGATGGAGTGTCTTCAGTTTTTTTATAGGGCTGATAATTTCTTTTAACAGTATTTGTATGGGTTTATTTTCTTAAATATGTTCCATTCAGAGCAGGGGCAAATAGTTGACACCTGTGCTATTAATTCATAGTAAAAGAGCAAATGAAGACCTAGTTGCTGAAAGTTGGAGAAGTAACGCGTTTATCTTTTTTCTTATCTAAATTCCTAGATTTGTGCACTTAGTCCTTTTAGTATTTTGGGGGTTAGGATGACTGGGGCCTAGTGGAAGCACAGTGACACTGAGAACTGTGGCAGCCTTTCTTAACCAAGTCTCTGTAGAGAATGGAGCCCTAATGTCTTAAGGCATCTATTGTATGCAATTAATTAACTTTTTTCTCCTGTGCATTTAGAATGTTTCTAGTTATGTATCTTTCTTAGGAAATTTAAGAAAACAGTCATTCAGATAACCTTGTGTTTGGTAATTCAGATGAGCAACCCCAGTTGAGAAAGTTTGGAAGAGGATGACAAATTACTTGTTCTTATTAAATGATGGGAACAGATCAAAGTGCCAGTACCTTAAATCCTAGTTAAGACGGGAAGATGGAATACACTTAGGTGAAAAAGCATCTTTCTAGCGGCATTTGCTTTAATGAGATTTTTACCTGTATTTCAGTGGATGGGCTCATTAGGGAAACTTAATAGAAGCATGTCTGTCATCATCCTGAGATTTAGGGAACCAGGTGATGAATCTTATTATTTTAAAACCTAGGCTTTATTATCCTCCGTGTTGAGTTAATTTTTTAGTATCTATTATTGTGTTAATGTGTTTATTAAGTTACAAATTGTACAGATGTTTGGGCATTATAAAGGAACTCCATCTGAAAATTGAGAAAAGGAATATTTCTGAATTAGTGGAAAGTTATTTCTGTAAGTTTATAAAACTTATTTTAATTGATGTTTGTATTGTTATTGTCTCCTAATAGGGAAGTATGGTGCTAATAAGATTCAAAATTATCTTTCCTTTATAGGGTGTCATGTAATTTATAGAAAAGGAAAACCTAAACAATACCGCTTTCTAAAAAAAAAAATTTAGAAGTCTGACAAGTTGAATTGTTACTAGTTCTGTCATAATGAATTACCAAATTAAATGAGGTTTTCTTTGTTGGTTTATGTTTTTCTCTCTTTGGGACATGTATTTTGGCTATATTCACTCTTATTTAGTTCCCTCTAGAGAACCAGAAGAGAGGTGCTTAATTCACATATTTCAGTTTACAGAGATTTCCTAGAACTTCTTAGAACTGAATTATTGTATATCAGAATATGATTATAAAACATGTAGGAGTTTTTAGGTCAAGTAGGTTTTTCTTCTTTTTGTTATTCTTTCCAGAGTGCTGAGTTTAATACTATTACAGTGAACAAAAGCCTTTTCTTGTTTATCACGTTTGTTCTAAAACAGGTCTTTAAGGGAATGGTCTAATATTTAAAAGACTTGGTGGTATCTTAGGATTTTTTTGGCTCTATTGTGTGTCTACATTTTTTCCACTATCAAGTTGCTAATGTTCATAAAATCAGTTATATGGGTGGTAAAATAGTGTTTAATGATCCAGCGAGGATGGCAGAGGTAAATTGGACTCTAAAATTATACCAGTCAATGGAGTTCATTTCTAGAGAAACCATGTGGGCTTCTCTTACATCCATGAGTTTGGAAGTGAAAAGGTAAAATGAATTAATCTAGACAATTTATTGATGGCACTGGGTTGCTTTTGGCCTCCTCCTAATTGATTGGCTTGAGTATCTTTGGGTGTGTTGTGTCTGTGAGTATTTCAGTCATCTGATTGTAATTCAGGTGCCTCCTGTTGCTTGGGAAACATGCTTCCTTTTATTGAAGGAGTTTTAGGTTATCACTTAAAACAATACGTTAAATAAAATTTGTACTTCTGGCAGACTTATTTCTCTTACTCTTCAAGATGGATGTGGGTTTTAAGGTGTTAGATTATCTCCATTAATTAACTGTATTGAATTGTACTCAGTCACTACTTCTTACTAGTATCTAGTGCCAAAATGTTTGAACTGGGGATATTGTGATTAATCTACTTTCTAGTCCTGAATGTTCTTTTATTCAATTGAAGGCTTTTATGGGGTGGTTGAAGAGAAATGTCTGCTGCTTCTTAAGAAAAATGACTCTTCTAACCACTATCCCATCACCAACACCCCCCCAACCCCCCCAAAAAAAAGCAGCCCACAAGAACTCTGGTGGTTAATGTTTCTCACTTGTAATCTCACATAATCTTTAAACACTCTAGGGAGATACCTTGTGTTGTATGCTTTGTTATGCTAAGGTGTGGACTCTGCCACAGATGTCTTTGCTTTGGGAGTATTTTGAGTTTTCTTGACTGCAAGGTGAAAGGTGTGCCAGAGGGAGGAGTGGTTTGTGTTGCACTGGGCATCATCTGATATGAGAGCTGCCTGACCTGAGTACTTTTGATGCCTTGCTGTCCGCGTAGCCAGAAAGAGCTCCGTTGTTTTACTAACAGGTAATGTCTACAGCAAGTCCTCCAGCTGCCTCCAATTTGATTGCTTTGCCTGGCAACAAGTAAGTAGGTTCTTATTTATTTTCTGGTTGTCAGTACCACTAATTAGATACCAGGTTTTTTCAGTTTATTATTTATCTTGTTTTTGTAAGAATTGCCTTAATGTTATACTTACTGTATATACTGGGTATATGTACAACCAGGTATTTTAGCAAATGAGTTAAAAAAGAAGTATAGGAACTGCTTTTTGTAGCAGTTCTGCTTTCAAGCTCCCTCCCTCAGGTTGTTGGCAGAATTCATTTCATCATGGTTGTTAAGCTCTTGCCAACTTGCTTCTTCAAAGGCAGCAAAAGAGAGACTAGCAAGATGGGCTGGTGCTACAGTCTTATGTAAATATGTACATGTAATCACACACAGCCCATCGCCTTTGCTGCATTCCATTGGTTATAAACAAGTCACAGGTCCTGCTCATACTCAAGGGGGAGGGAATGACAGAAAGGTGTAAATATCAGGAGGCAGGGATCAAGTGTGGCCACACTGATTATAGACTTAGGTTGACCAGCTAAACATACAGTTGTTCTAACCATATTTTTGAACTCATTATGTATTTACTTTGAAGAAGTTGTAATATTGTAGGTGCTAAGGGTTGTTTTAGTAAACATGAATTGAGCCCCTTCTAGGGGCTGGGCATTGTAGTTGTCAGGGGTACAAACATGGGGCTTCTTGCTGTTCTTGCTCAGCTCTCAGTTGAATTTGAGATGATTATACACTTGTAACAGGTGCTATAATAAATAGGACTGTTAACCAAATACTTTGTTGAGGTATCAATACTAGGGCACTCTAAGAATACCTCACAGAGGAAGATAACATTTGAACTGTGTTTTGAAGGATTTAGAAGTTTTCTGCAGGGAGGACAGTAGAGACTAAAGAAGAATCCACAAAAGCCTTGGCTTTGATGGGGAATCTTGAAAAGTTGTGTGTCTGGATTGTAGGGTGCAAGGAGGAATGATGGATGAGAACATTAAGCTAGAAGAATAGCCTTGAACCAGTTGTTGAAGGATTTTACAGTGCTACAAGTTTGTTTTACTTAACCAAGTTTTAAAGCAGGGTGGTATCATGATCAGGCCGGAGGCACCATTACAATCATAGTTTATATGATGGCAGCCTTCAAAGCTGTATACAATTGCCCTGATCATGATTAAATTGCTTGTTAGGAGCGGGAGAGTGGTAGCAGGAAGCTAAGCTAAGACTCTATTAGAATATAATTGGTGGAAGATGCCTAAATTGAAATCATGGTATAGGCGAGGAAGAGGATTTGATTGAGATTTCTAAGATACAACTGATAGAATTGAGAACGGGGCTGTGTAGTGTTGTCATTAACCAATATTAAAAATAAAGAAGAAAAGAACAAGTTTTAGGAAATGATAATGAGTCCTTTTAGGCTTGTTAAATTTTGAGGATTTCCATCTAGAAGCATCTTTTAAACAATTGGAACTATAAGTCTCTAATTTAGGACATTACAAAAAATTGACAAGTTGTCAGTTTACAGATTATAAGTGAAGCTGAACAGTGGTTAAGATACTGAGGGATGGATATAAATTGAGGAGCAAGCATGGAATCCTGGGGAGCAAGAATTTTAAGATACAGGCAGAGTAGGAGGCCAACGATTACAATTAAAGCACAAGGAAAAGTTGTTTAAAATGTTTTTTATTAAAATAATATGTGTTCATTAGAGAAAACTAAAATGTGGAAAATACAGAAAGGCACATATAAGCAATTGCAAATCATTTGTAATATTACCACGAGAAATAACCAGAATAAAATGTTGATGTCTGTTTTTTTCCATATATATGTCTTAGATAGAAAATTTGAAAGTCATTCTAGTATATTCTTTTGATTTTAAACCTTTCTGATGTTCTAATAAAAGATTTTAAAGCTACAGATTTCCCTCCAGGAATTGGCTTTAGCTGAATGCCACAAATTTTGAAGCATTTTGTTAACATTCCCTTAAAAATATTTTCTAATTTCCCTTTTGATTTCTTCTTTGATCCATGGGTTACATATTCCTTGATAAAATGCTCTTTCTACTTCATTAGTTTCTTCTATCATGTTTTTTTTTTTTACAGCATTATTTTTAATGACTGCCTGCTACTCCAGAATTCATTCAATAAATATTTAATGAAGACCTACTTTGCCTTGTCCTGAGGATATAGAAGTGAAGAAAGCTCCCTGCTTTCATGGGCCTTATATTCTACTTGGGGGAGACAGTAAACAAACAAGTAAAATATATAGTGTGTCAGAGGGCGTAGAATGTGATGGAGAAAATGGAGTGGAAAGGTAGATGGAGATTGTGGGGTGGAGATTTGTCTCTATTTTAAATACGGTTTTAGGGATAACCTCTCTGATAAGGTGACATTCAAGCAGAGACTTAGGGAGTAAGCCATGAAGGATCTCTAGGGGAGAAGCAAACCCAGGCAGAAGAACAGTAGCTAGAAAGGCGCAAAGGTGTGATTGTAATGAATGTACCTGGTGTGTTCTGGGGACAGCTATGAAACCAGTGTAGTTGGAGTGCAGAGGGTGGTAGAAGATGAGAGGAGTGGGGTAGGGCAGTCTCATGAAATGCCTCATAACCATTGACCTGGTTTTTAGAGTTTCGTTTTAGAGAGAGATGGGGAAGCATTAGAGAGTTTTTTTGAGAAGATTGACGTAACCTGACTTAGGCTCTTAAAGGATTGCTCTGGCCGCTGTGTGGGAGTAGACCCTAGAGACCAAGAGTCAAGCAAAGATGCAGAAACTCTTGGCAAGAGATAACAGTGGCTTGGACAGGGTGGCAGCACTGGCATTCGTGAAGAGTTGCCAGACTCTAGATATCCGGTTCTTTGAAGATGGAGCCAACTGGATTAGATGTAGAGGAGTGAAGGATTAGCCAACCCTTGAACAATGGGGGGGTTAGGGGTGCAGGTGCTTTGGGCAGTCCATTTTCATTTGTACCCCCCCTCTGAAATCGCCATTCCTCCACATCCACGGTTAGGTGTGTGGGGGGGTCAACCAACTGCAGATGGTGTACTGCAGTATTTACTATATTGAGGAAAGTCCATGGATAATTTGACTCCCACAGTTCAAACTTGTGTTGTTCAGTGGTCAACTGCAGTTTGTTTGCAGTTTGGTGGTACTATTAAACATACTTTTGCTGTCAAAATCCTGGCATGCAAATTTTTATATTTCTCCAGTTCTTAGAAATTTATCAGAGACAAGGAATCATTAGAACTAAAGATATGCATTTGTTCAAGGCATTTGATCTTTATTGCTGAAATTGCCCTTTAGAAGGGGCAACTTCTTCAAGCAAGGTATAATTTTTAGGACTATCCATATCTTTTTTTTTTCTCCGCGTGAAAACTCAAATGAGGTTTTTGGTGCTTAACAAGTGCATATTGGTAGGTGCATTTCGAGTAATAGCTGTCAGAATCATTATTTTATTCAGTGTGTGCGTGCTCCCTCTCTCTTTTTTTTTTTTTTTTTTTTTACAATACAGAAATTTAGTATATCAAAAAATAAGTACGTTGTGTCATTTGAATTTAATAAATTCTGACCATTAGGAATTTAATAAATTCCTAATTTTTGTTTGAATTGTGATTAGTCCATGATAGTTCATTAATTTATCCTATTTGTATACATGTGAGCTGAGAAAAAGAACAAAGAAGCCATATATATCTGTGTGTGTGTGTGTGTGTATATGTATATATATATGTATATATATATGTGTGTGTGTGTGTATATATATATATATATATATATATATATATATATATATAAATAAATAAATGGGTTGTTACATGTAATTTGTTTGAAAGAGCCAGGTCTTGGTTTGAACAATAAATGTTACTATTTTTATTATTGATTTTTATTTCATTAGTTGTTTTATCTTTTAGTTTCTTTCTCATTTTGTAGTTAATTTTATTTTCTCCTAGCTTCTTAGTTCATTTATTTATTTTTTTAAATAATAAAAGCATTTAAGGCTATGATTACTCTTCAGTACGTATAGTTACTTCCCACAGCTTTAGACATTTAGTATTTTCATTGTCATTAAGTATACTTCTTTCATTTTAAATCAGCTCTATTGAGGAATAATTTTATTAACTACATTTAGATTTTTTTCTTTAACCTTGGAGTTATTTTAAAGTGTAGCTGTGGTAAAGTTTTAGGTGGTAAATTTACTGTTGTTGTTCTTGCTACCCTTTTGTTATTTCTAGTGTCAACTAGGAAAGCAGCTGTGCACACCACTATATCACCAATGCTGCACAGCTCTAGTATTAACTAGGAATATTACATTGTAGTCAGAGAATCTGAACTTTTTCAACTGCACATGATAGATATACAATGCAAAATAGCGTTAAATGGAAAAACAATATATTGTCTCAAATTATTAGAAAGGATCCTAAAATAGCCCACAGAATCAGAGGAACAAGTTCGGGAACCAGGGTCTGTGGAGCTGAAATTGAGCAATTCTCTGTGTGTGCGTGCACATCCACACCCTGGTTTCCTTTTGCTTGTTACCTAGTTTTATCCTCTTGTATTGATTATTAGGCCTTCTTCAAGCTGATGGCCGGAAGGCTCACCCTTACTTCCATCCACATGTTATCTGAGTGGCCTGAAGGGTATATTTCCCTCCAGCTCCAGCAGAAGGACTCTGATTTGACTTCTGTGCCTATCCATAAATCAGTCACCGAAGTGAAGGAGATGGAATGCTCTCTCTGTATGTGCAGGCAGTATTCTGTTATTATGGGGAAGAGTTTGGGTTTTCAAGTCAGGCTGCCTGGATTAAGTCCATCCATGGTGTGTGATCTTAAGCAAGTTATTTAATCCCTCCTTACCTTAGCTTTTTCATCTCTAAAATCAGGATAAAAATCTTCTTTTGTGGTATTGTGAGGCTTAAAGTAATCTGTATAAGGTATGTTATATCATTATTTTAAACTAACATTTGAACCTCCATCAAAAATGAAAACATTCAAGACTCACATCCCTCTTCTCATTCTCACCCTCTTCTGGAAGACCATGTCCTTTATTCTTCTCAACTTCTCAGATTTTGCAAAAAAAAAATCCAAAATTTTAGTTTTAGTTTTTCTGTATGTCTGTTTCCATGAATCTCCCCTGAATGTTTGAATTAAGTTTTACAGTGCATTTACTGTGTTAGTCAAGACGGTAAAAACTTTGTAAATATTCAGTGTTCTTCAGATACATTTTGTATTTGATAACAAGGCTAATGATCACCAAAATTATTGTTTATTTACATCATATATAAAAACTTATTTCTCCAGAGAGAAGCGTTATGTTTTTATTTGTGTAAAGTAGGTATATGTAAACTGAATTTTTGAGACAAAGAAAATAGGTATAATGTGGACTATACAAATGGGGACAATCATAAAGTTGTCTTAGAAATAAGATTCTGCTGTGCTTAATAATAGCTCTTTTTTTCATAACCATTTGACTGTGCTACAAAACATTCTTAATCAGTCTGAATATGTTTAGTGGGTGGTTGGAGATGGTTGGGGGAGATGGTTGGTGAGAAGTTAAGGCAGGTCAGTCCTTTTGTTAAGGGTATGCTACTTCTCCAGGGAAGTATCTGAGAAACTTAGCATTTTTATATTGTATGATTTACTGCATCTCAGTCAACCTGGTTGACACGGCATTTGATAAAGCAATATACTGCTTTGCTGGTGTTTTGACACGCTCTGGTCTGAGATCTCTAAGGTCTTGATTTGGAATTTTTCAGATTTCCTGTCTATTATAACATGTCTTCAAAAAGTACATCTGGTCACCTTGAAATCTCAGTTCCTTAGTAACTCCCATGTTTCACTCTTTCTACCATCTTGCCACTTAAAGAGTTCTTCAGGGGGATGTCGTTAGTTTCCTTAAGAAAAAACATAAATGAAGAATATTTAATATTATAGACCACTTTTAGTGTCTTTTTAAATATAGAACTAATACTATTACTTTTATGTAGTAATTTATGGATTTGGAAAGTGACTTCACAAGCACTAACTCATTTGCGTCTCATAAGAAGTGTGTAGGGTAGGTAATTTCCTTGGTTATTTGGAGATGTGAATCAGAAGTTAGATGAACTACCTGCATTTGTTGTATTTTAAATGTTACTTATTCTGTACCTTAGTTGTAAAGTGTAATTAACTTCTACTAATTCAGCATCCTGTTCACAGTTGGCTGCTTTTCTTTTCCTGTACAATTAAAAAAATTTTTTGTTTAGTTTTGCATGTAGTCGCCAAACCCTCCCTCAGTTGTATATTTACATTTGTTCATAAGCTATGTATTCTGTGAATTTCATGTTCTTGTTAAATCTCTTCTGGGGCCTTCTGACCAACCCCATTCTGAATTAGTTATTGGGCAAGGTCTCTGTTCATTATCATTCTGGGAGTTTCATTTTTCTCTCAGGTTAAATCTCCTAGTTCCTTGGTCTCATGTCTTTTCTTTCTTCATGTACTACACTGTTTTTAGTAGAACACACTCTTCTGTGTCTTACTGAGAAAGAATGTGTGTAAAGTAAAAGACATTGAGACTTCAGTGTCTGAAAGAAAATATTTTATTTCTGCCCTCACTCTTGACTGACAGTTTGACTTGATATAGAATTCTAGGTTGGAAATTATTTTTCCTCAGAATTTAAAATTTTTAAATTTGCTCTGTTGTTTTCTGGCTTCTGGTGTTGCTGTTGAGCACACCCATGTCATTCTGGTTTTTGATCCTTTGTGTGAAACATCTCCTCCCCCTACCCCCCACCCCCCACCCCAAGCATTTCAGATCTTCTTTAGCCCTAGGGTTATAAAATTTCATTATTGTATATCTTAAGATACGTTTGTGTTCATCCATTCCACTGCATACTAGCAGGCCCTTTCAATCTGCTAACTCTTGTCTTTCATTTTGGGTAATTTTTAGAAAATTATTTCTGTGATTTTGTCTTCTTCCAATTTCTTTTCTCATTATTTCAGTGTTGGACACTTAGAGTGATCTTTTTTTTTTTTTTTTAATAAATTTATTTATTTATTTATTTATTTATGGCTGTGTTGGGTCTTTGTTGCGGTGCATGGACTTCTCATTGCGGTGGCTTCTCTTGTTGCAGAGCACGGGCTCTATCTAGGCACATGGGCTTCAGTAATTGTGGCATATGGGCTCAGTAGTTGTGCCTCACGGGCTCTAGAGCGCAGGCTCAGTAGTTGTGGCGCACGGGCTTAGTTGCTCTGTGGCATGTGGGATCTTCCCAGACCAGGGATCAAACGCGTGCCCCCTGAATTGGCAGGCGGATTCTTAACCACTGCGCCACCAGGGAAGCCCTAGAGTGATCTTTTGCTTTATCTTTTCTCTCTCTCTTTTTTAAAAAAATCTCTTTCGATCTCTTTTTGGGGGGATTTTTTTCCCCAACTTTATTTCTAACCTTTTAGTGAATTTTTGTTTCTGTAATCTTTTTTACTTTCCAAAAGCTTTCTTTTTATAATGAATTTTTTCATACATTCCGTTTTTGTTTTGTGGGTACAATATCTTTTTCTAAGAACATTAAAATGTGTCTTTGTGTACATGTGTGTGCATATGCTCTTTTTTTTTCCTTCTTGATCGGTCAGTTTCTTCCCAGTTGCATTTTCCCTTTGTTTAGCTTCAGTCTTTCATTAGGTTCTTTCTTCGAATGTTTGATCATCTTTGGCTGGTTACTCGTTCTTCAAGGCACTGAAAAGCTGATTGGAAGCTGTCTCTGCAGGTAAGGTGATCTATCTGGGCCATTTTCTTAGGAATACTAAATTACTGTCTTTTCTCTTGGCTGCTCATATTTTCCAGAATGGCTTTTCTCTTTTCTTACCTGGAGGACATTCTTTTTTATACCAGTGTTCTAGGAGCAGATTGAGAAGAAAGTTGGGAGACTTAATGCTCAATATGGTACTTTCATTTAATCTTCATATTCAGTATCAGTAGGTACCTCTGCCTTTAGCTATTCCTGTTGTCCCCAAGTCCAGAAACTTCCCTCTTCAAACCTCTAGTGCTAGGGTTGAGAAGGAACAGTTGCCTAGTTGTTTGAAGTCAGAGAGGACAACTGGAGGGCTCTCACTGCTTCTTACATGGACTTGCAGTGAATCTTTCTCTTTTTTGTCCTCTTCTGCCTGCCTGCAAATTCTTGTGCATGGTGTAAATCAGGTTGCTACTCTGCTTTCCTGGTTCTGCAGTGAAAGTTACCACTCATTTATTTTCTTTCTGTAGTCTAATGGATGGCATTGCTATTTTTTTTTTTAAATTTATTTACTCCATCCTTTTACAGGCTTATTCCCTTAAAAAATACATTTATAATGATTTTAGTTAGGATGTTTGGACTGAACAGAGGCTGATAAACATGTTCAGGCAGTCATCCTTTTTTTAAAAAAATATTTATTTATTTATTTGTCTGCACTGGGTCTTAATTGCAGCACGTGGCATCTTTTTAGTTGCGGCATGTGGGTTCTTTAGTTGCCGCATGCAAACTCTTAGTGTGGCATGCTAACTCTTAGTTGCGGCATGCGGGATCTAGTTCCCTGACCAGGGATAGAACCCAGGCCCCCTGCGTTGGGAGCGCAGAGTCTTAGCCATTAACTGCAAGTTCTCTTTTTTAATTGCAGAAGAAATATGAATCCATTTCTATGAAATTTAGACAGTTCAGATGAAATGTAAGTCCCTTTCAGTCCTCCTCTGGTGATCTCATTCTCCCTCCAAATGTCACTGTTATCATTTTTTATATGTATACTTCCTAACTTTTTAACAAATTCACTTACTTATAAGTACAGAGAAAACCAGTTTTGTATGTGATTTTGCAAGGGAGGCTGTTATTGTTAAGAATAACAATATGTGGTCATACTATATTCTTCTAAAACCTGCTTTTTTCTCTTTAATGTGTTTAAGAGGTTTTTATGTGGGAGGATATGGAAATGTAACTTTTTTTTTTAACTGCTACCTACTTACTGTTCTGTAATATGCACGTACCGTAGCTTATTTTACCATTCTTCTGTTGGTAAGCATTTAGGATGTTTATACTTTTCCAGTGTTGGGATAAACATCTTTATGAATATGTACATATGTACAGATTTTTCTCAGGTGGATACTATAATGACACCAACCATCTGGAGTTAGTGTCAGACTCAACAGGTTTAAGGGCACTGACCTGAGAAGACTGCCCTCACTTCAGATGTCAGCCACTCTTTGGGGGTCCCTAGGCCACCTGCATTTCTCCTCTGCAGAGGTTGGCCTGGCTCAAAGCCCTCATCCCTTTTCTCTAGTGGTTGGTCTCTCTGATGATTAACTCCATTCTGAATAATCTCATTAGCATAAAGTCAGGTGCCATCCAAGGGGCTAATGAATAATGAAAACACTCTTATCACTGGGAAAATTCCAAGGGTTTTAGAAGCTCTGTGTCAGGAACCCAGGAACCAAGACCAGACAGGTTCTTTATTATACAACAGATTCCCAGAAGTAGAATTTTCTGGTTGAAAATTTTTAATAGATATTGAAACTCCCCTCAAAGGCATTAGTAATATATTCTGCACCAGTATTATGACAATACTAAATTTTCTATAGCTCTGCTGGTGTTAGATGTTATTATTTTTTTCTTCCATTTCACTTGAAAAATTTTGATTTGCATTTCCTGATTGCTGGTGAAAATGAGCATTTTTCCATGTGTTTATTACTAGCCATGTATATTTTTTGACTTGCCTACTCAGTGACTGCCCATTTTTCTGTTGGGTTGTTCATCTATTTTATATTGATTTGTAGTTTACTATATATTCTACAGATTAGTTTTTGGCTGTTTATATGTTTTAAATATTTCCTCCCAGGCTGTTGACTTCTAAGATTAAATTTTTATGAATTAGATTTATTGTGTCAATTCTAATGGTGCAGGGTTATGAATTTAAATTATTAAAATGGTGCTTAAAAGTCTACTGGTTTCTATAAATGAAGAAGAAAGGGTCTTTATTAATGGCAAGATTTTTTGGTGATTTTTAAATATCTTAGCTATTGGGTCTAATTTAATAGAGATTTAAATTATATAGGCCCTTGGCTGTCTCTTTCCCATTTTTTGGAACACTTGAACTCCTCTAAAGAGTAATTAAGAGTAAGAAGAAGAGGAGACTATTTATTGTGGCAGTATGATGGGAGAAGTCCAAAAGTAATAACTAATTCTTAAAAATTCTGTGGATGGTATTTATCCACATCATCCCTCTTCTGTTTTATTAAAGGTGATTTAGAAATGTCCATAACTCCAAGTGACATAATTCTATAAATATTAATTTCTCTATTATAATAATTTATTATATGTATAACATCTTTATAAATTGCTATGTGGTATATTCTTTATGGAATATAGAAGTATGTAGTAGAAGACTTAGTTCTTCCCATTTAAAATTTTACCACTGAAGAGATATTTTAGAAGTTTAAATGCTAATTTTTTTGGTGTAAAACTTTGAAAAACATATTATAAATAGCCCCAATAAATATTAATCAAGCTTTGTTTCTAGAACTCTTAGTTGTGTATGTATTGAATATATCTTAATATGATAGCATGAATGTTACCGTGTTCATATTGATCTTGTGTAATTTTGCTGTCATATCTGTAGATATTTTATAGTTTATAAAAGCATATTTACATACTCTATATCTTTGAGTAACACTTTGCAAGAGTCAGAGAACATAATTTCCTCCTTTTATATTTATTTATTTATTTAAATTTTTGGGCTGTGTTGGGTCTTCGTTTCTATGCGAGGGCTTTCTCTGTGGCAAGTGGGGGCCACTCTTCATCGCGGTCCGCTGGCTTCTCACCGCCGCGGCCTCTCCTGCTGCGGGGCACAGGCTCCAGACGCGCAGGCTCAGTAGTTGTGGCTCACGGGCCCAGCCGCTCCGCGGCACGTGGGATCCTCCCAGACCAGGGCTCGAACCCGTGCCCCCTGCATTGGCAGGCAGATTCTCAACCATTGCGCCACCAGGGAAGCCCTAAATGAGTATTTTTGAAATCTTCTGTGAAACAATAAAAATGAGTGAGCTGGTAAAATTTTAAAAACCTACGAACAAAGGAAAAAAATGCAGTGATCATCTGCTGTAGTCTATTGAACAATTTTTATTCATATTAAGTTAAATATTGAAATTGTCTAGTTATAGAAAGAGATTCTTTGCTTACAGTCAGTAGGTCCCAGAATATTTCATGGGTAAACTTCAGGTGGCCCATAAAGCTTTTGAAATTACATACAGAACTTTGTGGTTTATGTTCATCTTTCAGTAGGAATAAACCATAGATTTCATCAGATTCTCAAAGGGGTCTATCGTCCTAAATTGATTTAAGAACCATTGGTCTGTGAATTTTTTACATCTCTGATTAAATTCTTGACTTTTTTTTGTAAAGCTCTCTGATGTTTTTGTATAGTTCTATTATTATACTTGAAAATTTATGTGTAAAACAAATTATTGAGCTTCTGTTATATACTAGGTGCTGATAGTAGTAATTGTAACATGGACCCTGTTTTCATCAAGCTGGGTAATTGTCATGTTCTTTTCTCAGTATTTTTTCTTTCTCCCCCCCCCCCACCCCCCCGCTCCGAGCCTTCTCTAATTTTATTATTGTTGGGAACTGACCTCTTTGTGGAAAGGAAGCAACTACTTTTCCCCCTTTTTTAAAATTTAGGATTATTTTGCATATGTTGGAATGCACAGATCCTAAGTGTACTTTTGAAGAGTTTTGACAAATATTTTGACAATACACTGTGTAACCAACACACTATCAAAGTAGGGAGCACTCTCTTCATCCCCAAAAGTTCTCTTACGCTCCTTCTCAGTTATTTCCACACTACTTCCAAGAGGCTGATTAGTACTACCTATTTCTATCATCATAGATTAGTTTTGCCTGTACTTTAACTTCATATAAATGGAGTCATGTAACACGTACTTTTTCATGTTGAGGGTTTGGGGTAATTGTAAAGTAAGTTAAAAATGGGAGACATTGTAAAGGTTAATAAAATTCTCTCTTGCCACTCACATTTTCTCTATCCCTTTCACGCCACTCTCTCCCTAATCAGATACTGTACAGTAACACTGCAATATGTGGACACTAAGCCTAAGAATACCCAAAGTGTTTAATGATGGATTTATAATAGAACACTTGAGTGTATAAATATCGCAAAGAGAAACTTAATTTTAAAATTAATGCTTAAATTTATTTATCCTTATACTTTGTCCATTAGCAAAGTTTTTGAATGATACTAAATGTTTTAGATGGTATTCACTATCAAAGTGGGATATAGTGGTTAATTTATTTGCAAATTGTCAATTCTCAGGAAAAGGACAAAGTTCAGGAAACTTTGTTTTTTTAGGGTCAGTATTTCTAAGCATGGGAGAAATTTAACTTGTCCAAGGAATGTAGGGAAGTGGTTGAACAAAGATGCAGGAGTTGGGAATTTATTATGTTTTTGGTTTAGTCTAAATCTTTTAAAAATTAAGTAGACAGTGGCTAGACACATACTTTTCTTTCTGCCTATGTATTTCATTTTCATATATGAGTCCAGGAAGTATAAATGAGCCAAAGATCGTATTAAGTTTTGTGTACAACTTAACTGTAATCTAAAATAACAGCTCGGTTGTAGAAATTCCAGTCTTATGCAAGAAGAACCAGAAAAAGGAGTTCTTATGGCTGTTGTGACAGTGAGACAGATGTACCAAGTCTTGAATATGGATTCCATATTCACCAAGGATGAGAACAGGAGGATCTGCTTATTTTTTATATGGTGCATGTATTAAGCTACATGGATTGAGAAAGGTGATTAGGATGGCAGAACCTCAGCCTAGGAATTCCTTTAGTGTACCTATGGAGAAGAGTATTCTTAAAAAGTTAGTAAAAGGGCCTGACTGAAATTCCTAAAAGCAATCTAGGGCGTGGTTAGCTGCATTCACTTTTTATATATTAAATATTTTTGGAAGGGTCATTGGTTATGGTGAGAAAAGTTCTACTTTGAGGTCAATAAAACTTGTTTTATGGCCTTCATCTTTCATTCTCTTGGGCTTCAATTTCCAGGATAGACTAAAGAATAATGAGGCTTAAAAAAACAACTACAACTATGTCCATGTCTTGGACTTGAATATACTAGTGCAGACAGTTCCCATTATTACAAACTCCAAAAAGGTAATTAAATTTGCTGTATAAGAACGAACGATTAGGACAGCAGCCTAGAGGAATATCCTCTTGTAGGTTAGTTCACTAAAGAGAGTCATAATGATACTTGTAGAAAGGGGCATGGTGTTGCTTGTTCAGAGAAGGAGGTGGTTTCACTTTTTTCAGAGGGGGTGGTGAACTAGTTCTGTCAGCATTATTCCTTGGTGTTCTGAAAGCAATCTTCCTCTGTCGGAGAGTCAAGAGCCCTAGAGGAATTTGAGAAATCTGACAAGCTTCCGCCACAGAAAGTTGAGGTCCGTTGGGGACCAAATTGTCTATCATTCCATAGACGTTATTCTTGCTTTTGCTATGTATCCACATACTTAATGTCTTAAGGGTTTTTTTAAGAAAGTAGTTTTATAAAGTGGCAAGGACTAGAAAAAAAATATTTCTTATACTATATATGAAAATGTGACAGTGGACTTTTATAAGCCAAAGCACAGCACTTAGATATTCTTTTGTATTTTAGCTGGCTTTAAAATTGAGTATGGAGGAAACTTGAACTGTTCTCATTATCATACACAGTCTGTGCATCTGACTTTTCTTTGTTTCTTATTCACTCAGTCAAAAAATATTCAGTACCAGCTGCAATAGGCTTGGTAGGCTTTCTGGTACTGAGAATGCAAAGGTGAAAACAACCTTTGTCCTCAAGAAGTCTAGTGGACAGATTGTTTGGAAACAAAAATATAACACTATGAAAATAAGTGTAAAGTAGTATGGGTTTTGTTTTGGTAATTTTGTTACCAAATTCATGTATATCTGTGTCCATAAGAAAAAAAGACCAGAAGGTAATATCCATATACTAAATATTGGTTATCTGGCTGGTAGGAATACTGCTATTATATTTTCTTCTTAGGTTTTGTCATATGTTTTCTTATAGTAATGCCTGTATACCTTTTATAAACAGAAAAGAACTGGTAGTAGTATTGGTAGTAGTATCATCATCATTGTTCTTCTTACTATTACTACTTCTGTACTACCATTACTCATACTTTCAGAGCTCATTTTCATACTTAAGTTTATCTGACTTCAGGTGTGTGCCTTTAGCCCTCAGGCCCCATGGAGCCAAATCTGCTTTGGGACAGTATCATTGAGAGTTTAATCCTATTAAACACTGGTCCCATAAGATTCTCCTGGAAGAGAGAGTCCTGTAACCAAGCAAGTTCTGGGGTTTTTTTTGGCTGCATTGTGTCGTCATTGCTGCGCGCGAGCTTTCTCTAGTTACAGCGAGCGGGGGCTACTCTTCGTTGCTGTGCGTGGGCTTCTCACTGCTGTGGCTTCTCTTGTTGCGGAGCACGGGCTCTAGGCGTGAGGGCTTCAGTAGTTGTGGCGCGTGGGCTCAGTAGTTGTGGCTCGTGGGCTCTAGAGCGCAGGCTCAGTAGTTGTGACTCACCTGCTTAGTTGCTCCGCGGCATGTGGGATCTTCCCAGACCAGGGTTTGAACCCATGTCCCCTGCATTGGCAGGCAGATTCTTAACCACTTGGCCACCAGGGAAGCCCCCGAAGCATGTTTTATAACAAAGTTCTGCAGTAAAAAAAATCTGGTTAACTCATTTTAATTCAGTATTTACCAAATTAGTTTAACAGTCGTTTGACTCTTTTTTTCATTAGTCCTTTATTGATGTTCTGTGGCTCTCAAACTTTAGTGGGCATGAGAATCACCCCCACCCCCAGAGTTTTTGATTCAGTAAGTTTGCAATGGGGTCTGAGAATTTGTGTTTCTGACAAGTTTCGAGGTGCTGCTGAGGCTGCTGGTCCGAGAATCACACCTAGTACTCTCTTTGTTAGGTGATTTGCAATCCCATTTTGCCTTGAGATGTAAACTTGTAGAACTTTTATGTTAGGTTATGATGCTCGTGTTTTCCTGATGAAAGAAGGTATCTAAAAATCGGAAATAATTGTGTTTAGCATGAGAAGAGCCCTCAAAGGGGGTTTCATTAACTAAATTACCCAAGGGGCATTATTTCCCTTCTATCATCAGTATTCTTCTGATACTGTGTGAGCTTCAGTTTAGCCATCTGTAGATGGAAATGATTAAACCTACCTCAGAAAGTTGTAGTAAGGATTAAATGATGTAATATTTGCAAAAGTGCCTAGTACTCACCACCTAGTGCTCACATTCCAAGTGCTCACCACCTTACTAATCAAAGTATGGTCTGTGGACCAATGACATTACATTCGGGAGCTTATTAGAAATGCAGTATATCGGGCCCCATCCCAGATGTACTGAAACAGAATCTGCATTTTAAAAATGCCCAGGTGATTTGTATGCACATTACCACATGGGAGGCACCGATGGTAGCATACACCTTGAAAAAAGCTTCCCTAGTGCAGTATGTGACTTATTCTCCGCTTTATAAACTGACCATCCAGGGCTGTTTCTGTATAGATGTTACCAATTGGAATATTATTTATTCTAGAGCTTAGAAATACTTTGTCCCAAATGATATCTACTTTAGCGTTTCCTGTCTGTAAAGTAATGTATGCTATTTATAAATCTTGAATTCTATTGTTAAAATCTTGGAACAACACGTAAAAGTACAACAAAGAAAATAAAAATTACCTGAAAATCCACTAAGATAAATTACCTGAAAAATTACTTGAAAATCCACTAAGATAAACACCATGACACTTTGGTACACTAGTTGGTACATCTCTTTATTCATGTATATATGTGTACACCAGTTTGTTTGTTTTCTTTTTCTTCTTTTTATCCCCCACACCTTTACCTGCCAGATAAACTAATCCGGTGTTTATCTTCTGAACCTTTGTGCTATGCATGGATATAATAATATATACACATATATAGGGATTTTGTGGTTGTTTTATAAAAGTGGATTGTATTATGAATACTTGTCTGCATCTTGCTCTTTTCACTTAAAACATTTTGAAAATTCCTCAAGGAATATACTTCAGATTCTTTTTAATGACTGCAAGATATTGCATAGTAGGGATGTCGGACAAACTATTAAGCTGTTTTTATTGACGGTCAATTTTTTTTACTACTACAAACAAATAAAAATTATTGTGCATATGTTCTTTGTATACTGATGTTATCCGTAGGATAAATTACCAGGTGGAGATTGCTGGATCAAAGGGTAATTTTTAAAAATAATTTTTATTATGAAATATATTTTACATGCAGAAAAGTATAGAAAACATATATACATCTTTAAAGACTAATAAAGTGAATCCTTTTGTACCATCACCCATTCTAAGAAATAGAATGGGTGTTTTTTAGAACCTCCCTCTGTGCCCTTCTATTGTATTATCCTTGCTTCTGGGAAAAACAAATATTTTCCTTACCTTTTTTTTTTTTTTTTTTTAAGGTGTGTTACTTTTTTTAAAATTAATTTATTTTTGGCTGCATTGGGTCTTCGTTGCTGCCTGCAGGCTTTCTCTAGTTGTGTCGAGCGAGGGCTCCTCTTCGTTGCGGTGAGCGGGCTTCTCATTGCGGTGGCTTCTCTTGTTGGGAGAGCACGGGCTCTAGGCTCACGGGCTCAGTAGTTGTGGCGCACGGGCTTAGTTGCTCCACGGCATGTGGGATCTTCCCAGATCAGGGCTTGAACCCATGTTCCCTGTATTGGCAGGCAGATTCTTAACCACTGTGCCACCAGGGAAGTCCCCTTATCTTTCTTTATAGCTTCACCACTCAGTTATGCATCTCTAAACCATAAGCATCCTCAAATAATAGGCTTGGTTATGAATATTATAGGATTCATTCTAAATATATGACATTATTTGTACATTTCATCCATGTTATTGTTTGTAGCTGTAGCTTATTTATCTTCATTGATACATTGTATTCGTTGAATGAATATACCACAATTTATCCATTTTTATTGTTGATGGAATTGGTGGTGTTTCTGATTTTGCATTATTATAAACAATGCTGCTGTGAACATTTTTATTCATGATTCCTACTGCCCATGTTCACAAGTACTTTGGGGCAGTGATCTTTAAACCCTTTTGCTTTTTTATCCCCCAGATAATTTTTTAAAAATTGTGAAGTATAGTTGATTTCCAATGTTGTGTTAGTTTCTCGTGTACAGCAAAGTGACTCAGTTATATATACGTATATATTCTTTTTCAGATTCTTTTCCATCATCGTTTACTACAAGATATTGGATATAGTTCCCTGTCTATACAGTAGGAGCTTGTTGTTTATCTATTTTATATATAGTAGTTTGTATCTGCTAACCCGGAACTCCTAATTTATCCCTCCTCCCCTCTTTCCCCTTTGGTAACCAAAATTTATTTTCTATGTCTGTGAGTCTGTTTCTGTTTTGTAAATAAGTTCATTTGTATCATATTTTAGATTCCACATGTAAGTGATATATATTTGTCTGACTTCACTTAGTATGCTAATCTCTAGGTCCATCCATGTTGCTGCAAATGGTATTATTTCATTCTTTTTTATAGCTGAGTAATATTCCCTTGTATATATATATACCATATCTTCTTTATCCAGTCATCTGTTGATGGACATTTAGGTTGCTTCCATGACTTGGCTATTGTAAATAGTGCTGCTGTGAACATTGGGGTGCATCTGTCTTTTCAAGTTAGAGTTTTTTCTGGATATATACCCAGGAGTGGGGTAGCTGGATCCTGTGGTAACTCTATTTTTAGTTTTTTAAGGAACCTTCATACTGTTTTCCATAGTGGCTGCACCAATTTACATTCCCACCAACAGTGTAGGGGGGTTCCTTTTTCTCCACACCCTCTCCAGCATTTATTATCTGTAGACTTTTTAATGAATGCCATTCTGACTGGTGTGAGGTGGTACCTCATTGTATTTTTGATTTGCATTTCTTTAATAATTAGCGATGTGCATCATTTCATGTGCCTATTGACTATTTATATGTCTTCTTTGGAGAAATGTCTATTTAGGTCTTCTGCCCATTTTTTGATGCCCAAATAATTTTTTAAACTATCTACCTCCTTTTACGTTTTTAAGTTGGCATCTAATTTTTTTTATCATAATGTTTAAATAGTTGCTAGGGATGTAATTTCAGGAATATTAAAAATATTGATGTTTTAAAATATTAATATCACTCCTAAATGTATCCAGTGGAATATAAATATAAATACTCTAGTGTCTGGAGATTTGCTTGCATCCTTTAAAACATCCATGAACAAGCTAGTCTATAATTTCTGGATATTTTACATTGTTCCTTTTTCACCTTGAAATCATATTTGTATTTTATTTCCCCCCACAGAATTTTACCCCAGAGGAGCATACTTTTATGTTTGAGTCTTCATTGATCACTTTATCATACTCCTCTTCATGTATTTATATACACATATGTGTATATTATGTAGTACTTATACATAAAAGTTAATATATTTTAAATACACTTTAAATTTCATTAAAAATTTTATGTTGCCATCAAGCACTAGATATTAAACATTGCAGTTGATAATAATAGACAATTGGTCGAAAATAACATGGAAATTACACCAATTTTATATATATATTTATCTGTTGGAGGGGGGGCAGCAGCAACCTGTTTAAATAGGCCATCTAGGTGATTCTGATGCATGTTAAAGTGTGAGAATTTCAATGTAGGGTTTTTAGATCACCCAGGAATTATGAATTCAGGCAGCAGATGCAGCAGGAGTTCTATTTGTGGTTCTAAATTCTCAGTGGTGATTTTGCCATCTCCTCCCCACCCAGTGTCAAGGTTCAGTGGATTTTCCTTGAAGTTGCTTGGGAGATGGTGGTAAGGAGAGGAAGGTTATTTCTAATTTACTGCAATAGTGAAGTTGTAGCCATTCGAGGGTATCCTAACTCAAGGCAAAAGCCTATGGCTGTTCACTGTACTGTTTTGGGTTTTCAGCCTTCTCTCATATTCTGGCCTAGGAATTTGTATCTTTCTTGCCAGCTTGTTAATGTCTTTAAGATTTTTTTTTTAATCCTGGATTTTGATTTTTTGTGGGTGTTAGGGTTGGCCTAAGTACCTATTCTACTATATTCCTGGAACAGCATTCCCTATTAAATGCAATAGATTTTGCTGGATTGCTTTCTAGGGAAATGCAAACTAAAGTAGTAATGTGATAGCACTTTATTCCTGTCAGATTGGCAGAAGGGAAAGTAGTAGCAAGACACATTGCAGGTGACAGGGGTGGTAAGTGATACTGGTGTGAATGTAAATTGTTCCGGTGTTTTAGACTTAAAACCAGCTCGTGTCAGGCAAAAACCATCATGCCGAAGGAATAGATTGGGGGGAAGTATGTTTCCAGCAAATGCAACTGACCGCTGCTTTCATTTTTCTTTGGTGAGGACTGGAAATGAATGGTTGTCTTATGTTTAGGGCCTAGGGGTGGGGTTTGCTTAACTGAACAAAAAGAGTAGGTGGAGTTAGGGGACATTTACATAGGCTTGGAAGAAATAATTGAAAGCACTGTTGGATTAAACTGTTACGTCTTCCTTACGAATCCATCAAAAAGTATAATAGGAAAGTGAGGGAAATGAACGAAGGACTGGGGTGAATTAAAAAGGGAACTGTATGCCAGTGGTGTGCTGGAACCAGCTCTTCCTGGAGTTGATAGTTAAATTCAGGATTTTGGTAGCCATCATTAAAATTATATAAACTTACAATTAGATAAATTACATTTTGAAGAAAGATAATAAATAATCAAAACTCATCACTTCCTAGTTATTTTATTACATTTTACTATTAATGTGTTCTTGAGGTTATTGACATCTATTGATTGTGCCTGTATGGTGGAAATACTATATAACGATGTGCTATACTGCTCATCTCTTCCCAATTCTGTGTTCAGTGATGACACTTCGGTGGCTTAAAATCAGACATAGAAATCATGGAAATCAGCAAATAGCAAAAGTCAGGACTTTTTTTTCCCTGTGGAAAGCAGTTGTTACACATTAACCAGGACACCATTGGGTATAACATTTTGCTGTTTGAGATACCGATTGCTTTTAATCTCTGTAAATGTACTTACTTTCTCAAGTTTTAGGCCTTCCAATATTATGTGTAAAGCTTTAACTGTTCTTAGGGAAATACTCAATTGTTTTAAAAGTATCTTAAATTTAAAGGAAGGTACGCCTTCTTTTATTTAGCTTTTACTTGTATGTAGACTGTATTTTTGCAAACTTGTTCTCCTAGTCTTTTAAAACATTGTTGTTTAAAGGTATCTTGATAAATCTTTGTCTTTCTTGTAAGCCATTAGTTTCATTTATTGAGTTCCTTGTAGCAAGAATATACTTTTTTGTCCTTTTTAACATGGGGGTGTGTGTGTGAGAGAGAGAGAGAGGAGAGAGAGAGAGAGAGAGATTGGGAGATTTAATTCTTATAGCAGTGTTATTGATGAAGTTGGCCAGTTAACACTAAGAAACTTTTTTTCTCTAGTATTTTTATTTATGACTAGAGTTTGATTTTTTTAAATAAGATTAAAGTAGTATTGTTTAGTTATTTCCTACTTGTATATTTGGTGTCTTTATGTTCAGGTACTTTAGAAAATCAATGAATTAGAAAATTCTCCATAAAACTTTTGATTCATGTTACATTGATCTGTCATACATATTTTCAGCACTCAGAGGAATAAGAAAATAACACTGAAATATTATGAAAATACTATGCTAAGTTGCTTACTTATTATTCTGTAGCATAGTCGTTTACAGTTTTGGATCTGTAGTTGGGCCTTTTCGACTTTGGCCAAATCATTTAAATACTCTAAGCCTCTATTTCTTCAGTTAAAGTGGTGATAATAAATAGTACCTGCCTCATGTGGTGGTTTTGAAGATTAGATGAGGTAATGTAACATTCAGCAAATTGCTTGGCTTATAGTAAAGTGCTCTGCCAATGTGAGCTAACATCCTTATTACCAAAATAATAAATCCTCCTATCTACAAGTTGCCTTGAATGGTGGGTATGAAAACTAGTAGTAAGTAAAAGATTATATGATATACTTTATAAAATAATAAAAGCTATTGAAGCAAAGTTGTGAGTAAACTTCAGTCTTATTGCATATTATGTGCATATAAGTAAGGTGATTAAGTGTTGTCACCTTTCATTTGTTCAGAGTGATGGTTAGATATGAACCATACCAGCAAATAAGAAAACCATCTGTTTTATTCACTGAAATGTTAAACCACTACTTTAGTTGTATAGATACATTCTGGATAAACTTAGGTGATTTTCCAAAAATATTAGGTAGTCCAATTGCTATAGAATAGAATGTAAGGATTCTTGGTTCCCTTAGTAATTTAAGTTTCATATTGACTTGTTGGCCTTAATGAAAATTACAGACTTTACCTTCTTTGCCCTCCCAAGTCTGCTCTTTAGTATAGCTGCTAAGGAACTGTGTCCAAATAACAAGCAAAACAGGAGTAAGAAGCAGAAGGGGGCACCAATAACCCACCTCTCTATACTTTTAGGAAGTTGGCTGCTTAACCTCATATTTTCTATTTATTTGCTATTTTATTCTAGGTGCCTAGAGTTGATATTGTGTTGCCACTTTTTATTCTTAGTATTGATTGGGTTTTCCCTCTTTTTTCTGCTCTGCTACCTCTATTCCTTCTGGAACCAGTAGGTTAATGGTAAGTATTTAAATAAGATTTACAAAGTTTTTGACCTAGTGAGGAATTTTTTACCCTCACCTATGTTGGTGAAAACTTTGTAGACTCCAGATGGTCTCTGTGGTTTCCCAGGTTTTCATTGTTGCCTTGTGTGTGTGTAGACTGATGAACTTTAGTTTTGAGGTACTCCTGTCCTTGCATGCTGTGTCAAATGGCGTCCGTTGTTTGTGTGTTTCATAGTGATGTTTCTCTTGGAGCTTGCACTTTCCTTTTCCCCTTCTTTCTGCTGTTTTTTTGGGGGGGAGCAGGAGGGGGGCTTTTGGGGTGGGAAGAAGAAAAATACTTCTCACACCTGCACTTTTATTCCTCCTACAGTATTTGGAATCTTTACAAATCTTGCCAGTTAGATATCTGTACGATGTTTGTTCTATACAAATTAAGAACATAATTACTGTTATCTTTGGGCAGAGTTATAGATTGAGTGATTCTGCTCAATATCCATTGAGCAATATCCATTAAGTGATACTGCTTTCATCTATTGACTCTTCACTGCTAAATTTGCAATCAGATTTTGTGTTGCTTTATTTCTCATTTCAAGTTTCAAGGTATTTGAGCCTTTTAAGTATTTTTAAAAGGTAGAAATAGGTTTTTTAGGATTTATCATAGCAATATCTATTTGTTATGCTGTTCCCTCAAAGCTTTGTACTTTAACGATAAATTACCATTGCATTTACCACCAAAACTAATACTTATTTCTTTGAACTTAGATTATGAAATATAATTTAACTGATTAAAAGGATGAGGCTAGATTTAGAGCACTGAGCTTCAAATAGTAAACTTTGGGAAGTAATTTTCGTAAAATGCTATCAAAGAAAATATCTTAATTTTTTTGTTATACATAAGAAAGATGCATGAAGTAGAATAATTCATATTTACAAAATGAATACCAATGCAGCTATTGCCAATGTCCCGAAGTAGATAGAACATTGCCAGTACCCCAGAAACCCTCCCCTGTGTCTTCCTGATTATGAAACTTTTTCTTTCTCCTAGAATAATCATAATTTTTTTTGATAACCATTTCCTTTTGTCTGTTTTATCATTTACATATGCAATCTAAAGAATATCTTTAATTTTGCTGGCTTGGTATAAGTGGAATCATATTCTTATTTTGGATCTTCTTTTCTTCAGTATTATTTTTGTAAGATTCATTTATATTGTGTGTACTATATGGAGGGAATAATAATTTTCTCTCTACCCTTCTGAGTTTTTAGCTGAGACTCTGGTAATAAAAGACAGATTAATATGAGAAAAACAAACAAGTTTATTAACATGTATGCTTTATGTATACATGGGAGGAACCCAGGGAAAAATGAATAACTCTCCAAGATGGCTTAGAATTGAGGCTTAAGTGTCATCTTTATAGGGAAAGGGGAGAGGGATTGTAGGTCTCTCAGGGGAGAGAAATGATTTTTAAGAAAAATGAATGGGCTTTTAGAAGAATAGATGGAAGATATGATAGTTTGTGACAAAGTTTGTCTGGATGTGATGTCAACTTCTTGTCTTCTCTCCTGTGAGTCAGTCTTCTCTGGTTGATGAAATTCCTGGGGCAGGGAGGAAGGAACTCCCCAGTTGAGTTCCTTCTGGAGGATACGTCTTTAGACAGATGAAAGGAGTTCGGAGGGAGTCTCTCCATGGATTGGTTGTTTTTCAAGTGCCTACAGCTCAAAAATCAGTATACCAAAGTGGCATATTTCAGGGTGGCATATTCTGCTACCCTTCAGTAGCTGGTTAATTTCATCATTCCGTTTTATAAATATACCACAATTTATGTAACCATTCCATTGTTGGATATTTGTTTCCATTTCATTATTATGAACACTGCTGCTGTGAATATTTTGTTAACATGCATTCTGGTGCACATGTGCACAGATTTCTGTAGGACAGTATTAAAGTGTGGTCCTCCAACCAGCAGCATTGGTGTTGTCACCTGTGAGCTTACTAGAAATGCAAATTCATGGGCCACACCCTCACCTACTGCATCAGAATCTCTGGTATCCAGCGAACTGAAACAGGCTCTTCAGGTGAATCTTACGCACATTAGAGTGAGAATCACTGCTCTGAGATTTATACCTTGAAGTGGATTGCTGAATTAGAGACTATGTATACTTCAGCTTTATTTAACAGTTTTCCAGTGTAGTTGTATCGGTTTTTACTTAAAATGTTTGAGATGTTTGAGAACTCCTCTTGTTGCTCTGTAAGAATATTGTCAAACTTTTAGGGTTTTGTTTTTTGCTTTTTTTAAAATTTCAGTATTTTCTGAGTTCACTTTTAATTGCAGTTGAATTTTGCCTTTTCAGATTTATCGAAAAAATTGACTTCTTAAATTTACTGAAGACTTTATAAAAATATTATTAGAAAAGTTTTCAAACATTCTCAGAAGTAGAAATAGTACAGTGAACTAATAATAAGCTTTATATACTCATCATCCACATTTACCAGTTAATTATGTTTTTCCATATTTGCTTTATCTATCTCTTTTCTCTGAAATATTTTAAGCCAGATCCCAGATGCTGTATCATTTCACCCCATATACTCAAATGTGCATATCTGAAGTACATACCATTTTCTTTACATGATGAGACTATCTTTAGAGGGCCTTTTTTTTATTTTAAAAGGTTAGACAACATATTAAAAACATGTACAAATTCTAAAATAATGACAAAGCACAGTTTATAAACTTATTATTTGGGATATTATGAGTGAGAGATTTTGAACGAATTACAGTCTTTCAACAATTCTCTGCACTCTTCTAATGTATTCAATTAGGTAATCTTCCTGAATATTGTCTCTTTCACCAATAAAGTCAGAAATTTAGCTTTCTTAAAATGATTAACTAGGTTTTACTTTTAGGGATAAGAAAATCTTTTGAGTGCTTAGAAATGTATTACTTCTCTGATAAAACTCAACATGTGTAATGGTGTCGTAGTAGGTGACCAGAGTAGGCTGCTAGAAGAGATTTTATTAATATTTTGACTCTTTATTCTCAAAAGCAACCCTTTAGGAGCCTAGACATACAATCTTCCACATTTGCTACTGGCTTGCTGTTGAGGTGTGCTGAAATTAGTACCCTGAATCTGCATAGCCCAGTCTAAACTTACAGCAGAATTAAGAACACATGCATGGTTTTATAATGAATCAGCAGTGAGTATTTTTTGAGTGAGTCTAGTTTGTTGGTCATTGTTGAATAAAAGTGAAAGTATAGGTAACTTTCAGGGTAGATGGGAAGGCAAAAATTAGATACTCTATCACTGTATGTTATTACTCAGTACAAAAAATGCTCAGTAATATTTGGTTGATTTTTGCATTATTGTGATTCAGTTAAATACTGAATCATGCTGATCAGGAAACTACAGATTCATAGTATGTAATATATGTTATTTTAAAAAGTGTCAGTTAATGGTTGGGAGAGAAATGAGGCTGAAGTTGGGAGGGGACAGGCTTTGTGTAATGAATAAAAAGTTTCTCTCTGTTTTTTTTTTTTTTTGGCCACACCACTTGGCTTGCAGGACCTTAGTTCCTGACCAGGGATGGAACCCAGGCCCCCTGAGTGAAAGCGTGGAGTCCTAACCACTGGACCACCAGGGAATTCCTTCTCTCTGTGTTTTAAACAGGAGAGTGACAAGATTGGGTCTGCGTTATGAAGATGGGCTATAAAAACAGTTTGGGGAAGGGGAGGGCTAGAGCAGAGATGTGTATAGAGGTTACTGTGGTTGTCCAGGAAATATAGTAGCTAGATACAGAGCAGTGATGTCTGAAGACGTGGTTGAATTTGACAGATACTTGGGGGGTAAAATCTACAGGTTTGTGATGGACTGAGGATAAATAGGTTTGGCTTCAGGGAAGCAGTAATAATATTGGCCTGACTGGAATATCATCATTATTCGTCAACTCTTTGATAGTCTAAACTTTTTAATCAAGTTCACTGGCAGCTTACAGTTTTTGTCATAACCCAAAATTTTTGAAGTGGTTTTCCTAGCTCCCTCTTTGAAACAAATACTCAGGCATTTTGAACAATTTTTAATGACTTATTCCAGGGATCAGCAAGCTTTCAGTAAAGGGACAGATAATAAATATTTTAGGCTTTGCAGGCCATTTGATCTCTGTCAATTTTGTAGTGTGAAGCCAGCCATAGAAAATATCTAAATGCACGCACATGGCTGTGTTCCAATAAAACTTTATTAGTGGACACTGAAATTCGAATTTCATATAATTTTCATGTGTCACAAAATATTCTTCTGGTTTTTTCCTCAGGCATTTAAAAATGTAAAACTGTTTTTGATTCAAGGGCTGTGTGAAAGCAGACTGCATTTACCTCATAGGCCCATAGTTTGCCAGTTACTCCAGGTGCGGTTTCTTCACAAGAAACTTTAAAGATAAATAGTCAGTAGGCTGTAAGATGTTAATTCCTTTCATTCCTGAGGATACATAAATCCTTAAGTCTGTAATGCTATTATTTGATCCTTTCATTGTGGGTTGGGGGGACCCAAGAGACAGGGAATACACATAGCAACAAGGGAACTCCCAGCAAACTCAGTATAGCTGGGGAAATATTTAATGCAGAGTGAATTCCCTGAAGAAGTGTATCTTTAAGGAGGTAATTAACGCCATACCAATGAGAAGTAGTTTCCAGAGGTCAGCCCTTATGGGAAGGAAAGTCAGTAACTTTGTCAGACTAATTGCAGATGTGTTAAGAAAGTGGAGTTGGGTTATATTGTAGTAGTAAGGAACCTGATTTGTACTTGGGAGTTGGCATTTCTTTTAGCCTTTGCTCTTCTTGGAATACCATAGGCTAGTGATTTCACATCTTCTGCTAAACTTGAAAATGCTTACAGAATCAGTCTTTAATTGTAAATCAAATTCAACATGGTAAATAATGAGACTTAATTTATGTATGCATGGTATTAGGAAATACTGGCAACATTGTCAGATTTTTTGAGTACAAACATAATGGGCAGAGTTTTACCTATGAAAAAGCAATACTGATTACAGTTAGGTGCCCAACTGCCATAATTAACATTTGATTTTAATTGTGATACTAAACTTTCTCTTTTTTTTTTTTTTTTGGTTGTGGCTTGCGGGATCTCAGTTCCCCGACCAGGGATTGAACCTGGGTCATGGCAGTGAAAGCCCGGAATCTTAACCACTGGGCAACCAGGGAACTCCCAATACTAAATTGTAAATGTATGTTAACAATTACCTCTTCGTAATTACCTCTTTGTCCTGGTGGCCATAAAAAAATTAAATTATTGACAATAACAGAAAATACTTTTAACCAAACACATGTAAGATTTTAAAGCCCCAATTGCCAAAAGAGTATTTTTAAAAATCCTGTCAAATTTTGTTAGCTACATTTTGCATTCAGTTGGGTATCTAAAAACAGTTATTTGGTAAAGAAAGTGAAATAGATTTATGTTAAATTTTCACACGCTTGTGAATTACTTTATTAATATTTATTGTCGATAAAAAATCTCTAAACATCAAAGCCATGTTACTTTTAACAGAAAACAATATAATATTTAAAATAATATTTTAAAATATCTGCTATTTAAATTATAATTTTTGTTTTTATTATTATTTTTGTCTCACATTTCAAATTAGTACATTAGTACATGGGGAAAAGTAGGTTTACTCATTCAAGTGTAAGATATAACTGTGATGGCACAAATATAATTTAACTCTAATTTTAGAAGCTTAAAAAATGTAAATATTTTGAATACTTTGTCACTGTATATAATGTGTGCCCCAGTATTTTTTCTTTCAACATTTTTTTTGCATTTCCAATTAAAGTATTTTTTTTCTTTTTTCATTTTTGAACAGTATAGAGTACAGTGAGAAAAGAGGATATATTATTTTTATTCTTTACTCTATCTTCCTATTTTCTCACCTGTGTTCTAACAGCTCTGCTTTAGCCAGTGCACCAGGTTCTTATACTTTCTCTTGCTCTTTAAGCCTTCCCAGTTGGATCTTAACCTTTCTTCTTTTGCTTCTTTGTTTTAAGTAGCTATTCTTGGGGAATTCTTTAAGTCTCTAATTCTATGTGAGTGAAAGGAATCATTAAAGATTTTTAAATTTAGTTGATCAGGATGAGTGATAAAAGATTATCTCCCTTAGAAATAAAGTGCACACTAAAAATTTTAGGATTTTATTAAAAAGTAAGTCCTCTAAGAATGTAATGTGTATATCATTCCCTGATCTTTTTTGAAAAACATGTCTTTATGGTCGATGAGGGAGAATTTATACTATGATTACTTATCAGAAGAATATGTACCTCATTATGTCTGCTTCTCCCTCATGTTTCGTGGCTGAGTGGAACATTAAACCACTTAAATGTATGTTTTACCTGAAACAGAAACAGAAAGACGCCAGGTATTGTTCACCAAATAACTATTGTATAGTTATTCAGTGAACTGTTGTTCATTCCATCTTCTCCTACTTTCTAGAAAATTAAGTGTCACATATTTTGTTGTCTTTAATTTAGGTTTAATTCTGATAGTTGACAGCATGGTAAAACGTCCATGTTGTGTGTGGGTGTTCCTCTGTGTGTGAGAGAGAGGGAGAGAGGGTGGGAGGGAGAGAGGGTGGGAGGGAGGGAGGGAGAGAAGCAGAAGGAGGAGGGAGGAATGGGGGGGGGGTGGGAGAGAAAGAGAGAAACATAAGTGAGCCATGCTTTAAAAATGTCATCTAGCTAGCTCTTCAGAGCTGCCATTGTTAACTTGAACACTAAGTAGAGAATTGTGGAGAGAGAAAAAATTCCACACTTCATCGTCAAATTTGGGCAAGAGGAAGGATACATTAGAGGGAGTACTTTGCTGTTCATTCATTCAATAAATATTTATTGAGTGTCTACTGTACTTTGGCATGGTGCTGAGAGGTACATATCTTGATATGAAACATGAAGAAGATATATTTTAAAATCATTCCTTATTTTTTTAGTTCAGCAGAATATTTTGTATATTTTATATCTGTATTTGAAAGTTCTAAAGACATTTGACTTTCATTAAGACTGTAATATAATTAACTGCTTGTAGTTCTTGAAAAAATTTTAAGTCTAATGAAGTCTGGTTACTATGCTAGTAGTAATTTTGGTCTCATTTACATTTTGAAAAGACCTAAAGAGCCTCAGTAAATTCAACTGAACCTTTAGTAAATCAGTTTTGGAATAGCTAACACATGGTAAGACAACATATAAATATGATAGGAACAACATGTGTGTCTTGCAGAACCTAAAATGAAACAGGTGATAAACAATTATAAGCCATGTGGGCTGTACCCAAGTTGATACTCTGTTTCTAGAGCTTTGGTCATATGATTTCTGCAACTCAGGGGAACTGGAAATATGTCTGTTTAGAAGCAAACTATTTTGGGACATTGAGCTTATTGAGAATTTTAGTTGTACAGATTTTTCATAGTATTTTGCTTCAAGCCAACGAGTGTAAAAAGTTATAACTGTGGTGGTTAGAGTTCATTGTAATAATTATTCTGAAATCTATAGTTATTTAAATTTTTTCCCTTCATTTGATTTCTTTGTTAATCTAGAGCCATGACAAAACTAACATGTGGCTTATATGTTACATATGATGTCATAGGCTAGTGGGCATTATGCAGTGGTACTGTGTCTTGGATGAGAAGCTGTGGCTCAAAGGTGCATTTCTCCATCTAGTATGTAAATTCCCAGAGCAAATGCCATTACTCTATCCCCTGCCTCCCCTCTTCCCCTAACTGAGAGAAAAATTCCAGAGCAGAGGTTATTGTCCTATTTATAAAAATGAATAAACTCTTGACTACTGTTGAAGCTCGGTTCCAAAAGTGCCATGCATACTGCTGGGATCTGAATATTTGGGCCCCCACCTCTGAAATTAATATGTTGAAAACCTAATGATGATGGTATTAGGAGATGGGGCCTTTGGGGGATGATTTGGTCATGGGAATGGAGGCTTCATGGAAAGGATTGGTGCCCTCGTAAAAGAGGCTCCAGAGAGCTCCCTAGCCCCTTCCACCTTGAGAAGATGCAGTGAGAAGTCTGCAGTCAGGAAGAGGGTCCTCGCTCGACCATGTTGGCACCCTGGTCTCCAGAACTGTGAGAAATAAATTTCTGTTATTTGTAAGCTACCTAGTCTCTGATACTTTGTTATAGCAGCCTGATTGCACTAAGACATGTATCTAGTAAAGTTTCTGAAACTGAGAATTCAGAGACTAAGTTACCTTTGGCACTGAGGCATCCTCCTCCTATTCTGATAGTGAACTTGTTTCCATCAATGAAAGATAAAAACTAATTACCTCCCTTTGGCCTTTGTCTATGTTTTGGTCATTCAGTGCCCTGTCTCACTACCCTCCTCCCCCAGTGGGGATATGTGGCCATTTTGAGGTTCACTGATGAAAGATGTTCAATATATTGAATTTTACAAGACTCATTTGTACTAGTTAAACCACTGATCCCTAGGTCCTTATACTGTTATTGGCATTACCACTCATACTCATAAATTAAGGACACCTTGTTTATATTGCCACATGGAATTTATTTAATTTTCCACAGGAGCAGACCTGCTGCGTACTACCGTAGTTTGTTTACTTTTCTACCATTCTGAATATCGTTTGGTTCTTCTGTTCCCCTTTCCAGGTGTTTAAAAAGAGCAGACAATTGTATCCTATTTGGCATTCTTATGTAAGGTAGATTAATTTCTTAATTCAGTCATACAAGTTTAAAAGAGAAAGATCTAATTGTTAGTCTTCCCAGAGAAAACATCCATGTTGCTGAAGATCTTTATTTTCTAATAAAGCTGTAATTTTCCATAACAGAATTATCTTTCTATGTATATTGTAATACAGGGCTCACACAAATTACAGTGACAGAGAAGCGTTCTCTGTCAGTTGTGGCCCTCCATTAAGATCTTATATAGTTACTCTAATCTATCACATTTGTAGGTTGTATGTATTTAAAATAGTCTAGACAATAAAAAAGACAAAATATAGGATGAGAAATAAAGGTAATGGGATATTTTGGGGAGTGGGGTGGGGGAAAGAGAAAAAAGTTGACGGAGAGTTGATTGATAAGCTAGAAGACAATAAAAAGAATAATAAAATACTGAAAAATAAATAATAGGAAACAAAAGTAAAAAGATGGGCATCTTCGCAGTGTTGTTTAAGATTGTGGTTATGCCAAAGACATAAACATGCCAAAGACATGTTTTTCTTTCATTTTATGACTACAAAATTTTTTTCAGTTGGTGGAGGAAAATTATTGAATCTCCAATAATTTTTCTGGGTTTCTGAACAGTTTCCCCAATATGGGAAGTACATTTTTTAAGATGTCCAGTAATTGGTCCCAGTATGGATTTTGATTTGCTTGTGGTTCCTGGTGTATGTTCTTAATCCTAGCCATTCATTTTGTAGAATTTTGCCACTGTACACAAGGAATATCACCTCTTCTGAAAACAAACAAGTTCAAAATAGATCCCCTACAATGGTTGAATGGTTGTTATAACATTTTTATGTATAAGGTATTGTAAATTGTTAGTTTAACTGGTTATAGATGCTTATGGGAGAGGTCTGGTAGATGAGTAGACTGGGGAGTGTAATGAAAAGAGCCCTAGTTCTGGCCCTACTGCTGACTTGTTTTATAACTTTTGGCAACATTTTTTTACTTCTCTGGATTTTCGTATCTATAGAAGATTAGAGTAGATGCTCCCTTCGGACCCAGTCACATTCTCATAAAGTTGTATCTAAATTACATGGGAGTACTATAGTGAGTATGGAGAAGTGGCTCTTTTTAAACAACACTGAGGTCACTGTTAGGTGAACTCAGCATAAAGCATATAAAAATGTCCAAACCATAAGTATTTTTGTTGTTTTAAAATCAGGAACCAAAAGAGGGAAAAGAAATTATACCCTCCCCCCCTTTTTAAACTACAAAGAAACCTTCAGGACATATTTAAAGTACCTTTGTAGAATATTTTATGAAACATTTCAGTGTGCTCATATTTAACATGAAAAAATAAAACTTCTTTGGATAGCCTTTCATTCAATCCAGTATTTGAATGTCTGCTAGTGTCATAATAGGCATACTAATGGCTTTGGGACTACAAAACATAGATCATAATTTTCACTTAAAATTGCTCCATTTCCTTTTTCCATTCTCATTGGAAATAGTTCTTTTTAAGAAGATAGTATATGAAAAAATAATAAAGTAACAGAATTATCACAAGTGGGTACATGGTAGAAAATAATGACTTTCCCTAATGGACTTAAAATCTGATCCTGACATAAACTAAGCTCTTCAGTAACGTTCATTATGCAAATTGATATACACTGATGTTATTTTGTAGGTTCTCAAGGATTGTTTTCGATGATTTATAGAATTAGATATTTAAACATTTGCTCTGGGAAATATGCCTATTGAGCAAGGTAAAAAATGTATTCTACTATCTTGTGGAAACATTTGCTATCCTGCCATTTTAGTTTTGTTAGAGATATTTTTGTCTTTTATTAAGTAGCTGTCATTTTTAAACAATATAGATTTTACCTAATTGTTTCCCTTTGACTTTTTGAGCATCTTTTTTCTTGTAGCAGAAGTTTTACCAATTAGAAAACCACGATAGAGAGAAAAGAGTCTACAGCTCATCTTGGGTTTTTTTAGGTAAACTGGCTTACATTTTCTGAGGAAATTTTTCAAATCAGATAATTCTGTATTTGCCAAGCTCTGAACATGTCCTACTGGCAAATGAGATCTCAGTTTACACTCCAGACCTTTTGCTGTATGTCATATACTGTATGAAACTTTGCTTATGGAAGTTGCTTTATTTACCTTTCTTTTTATTGGCATGTTTAGAATTTTACCTTTAAACTAAATTTCTGAAAAAAAAGGAGTGCAGTTTATTCCTGCAGACAATGCTTAGGACTATTAAATTGCAGTTAGAATTACCAGTAATTAGAATTTCCTAATCTGCCTTTAATTGTACCACTCTTGCCTGTGTAGAACTCAGGTCAGCTATGCAATTCATTCATACATGCATGCATTTAGATATATTTATCGAGTCTTGACTATAGGTCTACCTGGATGCTGGGGCAGGGTGGTTGTATAGAATACTTAGAAGAATATACAGTTTCTGTCTCACAGGTATTATCAAACTTGGGAGATAAAATCTACACAGAAGAAATGTAGTAGCTGCTGATATATATCAAATGAGTGTTATCAGTAAATGGAATATAGTAGGACAGAGAAGGACATGGTTTTGAATTCTTTTAAAAGGTTTTATTGAGGTAGTAAGACAATCTGGGCTTGAAGGGATGGGAGTAGATTTTTAATACATAAGAGAAAAGGTATATGGACTTAAGAGCAAAGGCATAGAGGTATGAATGGGTGTATTCTTTTGGAAGAAGAGGATTAAATTGCCTGCACCAAGTTTGTATTAGGGTAATAGTGATTATGCAAAAAGTCTAGTGTAGGGGAAAACACGGTATGCATGTGTGTGTGTGCAGTAATGTAAAAGATGATTACAAGTCAGGATGCTGTGGTAGAAAGCTTGATAGCTTAGGAATCAGAAGAGCTGAGTTCTGTCACTTGATTTCTTTGCACTTAGACTGCTCTTCTCTTTAAATGAGCAGTTTAGACCAAGACAGTCTGTAGACTCCTTTAGCTTAATATTCTTCATTTCTGATATTGAAGATAGAAAATGGCAACTACTGTTTTGTATTACTTGGAGAGATTGGTGTAGCAAATTGAGGTCACCTGCTGTAAAAATCTCCAGAATACAGTCCTCTGTTATTGATTCATTCCATTATCTGTCACTTTCAGTGCACATATACCTAAGGGAGTTTTAAGCCTATAGTTTTCTTTAGAAATTATATTAGTTAAATCACCTAATTGAGATTAGAAGGAATAGAGCTTTGTTTAAAGGAAAGTGTAGATGAATAGTTTTGATTTTGGGTAACGTGGAGTGCCAGCTTTGGGTAGAGAACATCGATACCCACTGGGGGGTAATAGAAGGGTGAGCACACCTGGGGAGGGGCAGAATATTTGGATTTTTTAATAAAGGTTGAAGTGGAAGAGCACTAAAATCAGGCATCTGTTTTATCTCCACAGCAGCCAGCACAGTTTATCTTCCTATTTTTTCCCCCTGAATTCTGGTAGTGGTTGAGAGGATAGCTTTTCCAGTATGACCCTTTCTGGCTGGTTTCTTTATTTTGTATTTCTGTAACTATCAACTAAGCAAGTGCATTTAGATGACTTGTTTGCAGTTGTAGAGTGACGATTTGATATTTAAATCTCATAATAGGACCTGATTCTTTCATCTTTAGTCTTACCCAACAAATTCTGACTGTGGTAGCAGATTTTTCCTGCTGATTGGTGTACAGTGTCCCTTGGTGACTACAGGGGAATTGGTTCCAGGACCCCCATGGGTACCAAAATCCACCCATGCTCAAGTCCCTTATATAAAAAATGATGTAGCATTTGCATATAACCTATGCACAGTTTAAATCATCTCTAGATGACTTGTAATACGTAATACAATACAAATGCTGTGTAAATAGTTGCCAGGGTATGGCAGATTCAAGTTTTATTTTCTGGAATATTTTTTCCTCCTCAATATTTTGATCCCAGTTGGTTGGATCTGCAGCTATGGAACCTGCTCATACAGAGGGCCTACTATATTTACCAGACTTGGGTGTAGGAGCAATCCTTTTTGCTTGTGGAAGGAGGAAATGTACAAATACTAAGTAAATTTAGGGTTGGGCCACAGGAAATATAAAGAATCTTTTTGCCTTAGTCATCAAAGTGGAAAACGGTAAGTATTCACAGTTACTGGTGCTACTGGTGTTTATTTTACTGTATAAAGTAACTTTGATATCGCAGGTACATCTCATTGAATTGTTACAGGAAGTTTTCCTTCAGTCCAAAGAATCTGGATTTTACCATTAAAGAATGTCATTTTAGAACAGTACTGTTTTAAGAATGTAACGAAGAGTAAGTGAATTGTCTAAAAGTTAAAAAAGGGACAATTTCAATAAATAATAGCCACTGTTTATTGAATACCTACTATGTTTTAGGCACTTTATATACATTATTGTAATCTTTAATCCTCATCAGATTGCCAGTATGTAAGTGATATTATCAATGTTTTATAGGGAAAAAATCAGACCTGGAGGACTTAAGTACTTGCCTTCCCTGGGGTCACATAGTTTGTGTGTAGTAGAAACTACATATCCACATCTGTACCCAGGTCTTTTGGACTTCAAAGACTGTATTTTCACTAGACCATTAAAGCTAGTAAGGAAGATAGACATACAAGTAAGTAATTAGAGTGCCATGTGCTATATTGCAGTATTAGAAGTATCATCAAAGTACAGAAGAGATACAAAGGGAGGGGATGATTAAATCAGCATTGAGGTGGAGCATTCTATAGCCTTTAGAGAAAGACTCTTGGAGAAAGGTGACTCCTGTGTGGGGTTTTGATGACAACCTAGAAGTTCTCTAGGGTAGAAGAGGGAGAATAATAACATTAGTATTTCAGTACCTCCGTACTTAGCTTTAAAAGAACAGGGTGATGTAGGTCATTTCTACTGTTCATTCTCTTCTTGCATCCCAGTCTTTCTTGTTCCTTTTATACACAACAAGATCATACCATTCTCATCTCAATTTTTGTTAGTTATATCATTTTTACATTGTTGACATTCCTAATATTTATATACTTTAGCAATAATTCCTACCATTCTTTATACCTATTCAATTAAATAAGTAATAATGTGTCTAGTGTAGTACCAGTGTATGTGTGCATGTTTGTGTGTATATGTACATATAAGTGTGTGTATGTATGTATGTGTGTGTATATATATATATATATAAAACACCACAGCTTGTCCATTCCTGAATTCTTTATTTTGTTTAATCTCTTGATTGGGTCTTTTTTTTTCTTTCACTTTTATGTGGAATCTTTTTTTTTTTAGAGTTTTTGAATTTTATTTTATTTATTTTTTATACAGCAGGTTCTTATTAGTCATCAATTTTATACACATCAGTGTATACATGTCAATCCCAATCTCCCAATTCATCCCACCACCACCCCCCCCAACCCCCCACCGCTTTCCCCCCTTGGTGTCCATACATTTGTTCTCTACATCTGTGTCTCTGTTTCTGCCCTGCAAACTGGTTCATCTGTACCATTCTTCTAGGTTCCACATATATATGTTAATATACGATATTTGTTTTTCTCTTTCTGATCTTGATTGGGTCTTGAGTCTTTGAACTTTTGAGGATATAGATTACTTGAGTCCTAATTTTTTTCCCCTTTTTAAGAGTTCTGAAGACACCCCCATCCCCCTACACATCAAATGTGTCCCAAGTAAAATCTGTGTATTATTCTGTGGATAATTCTGAGACCAGTATTATTTCTGCCATCCTCACTGTCTATTGTAGACATCTTACATTTTCTGTCTAGATATTCACTAGGATTCTTTCTTTTACTATCTTTGGTAATTTTGTTCTGTGCTTTGGATTCAAGTCTCTTCTTTGAGAGAACCAATTAGCCTTTTGTTTTCCATACATTTCATCTTTTTTCAAATCACTGTCATCTCTGTTTTGTTTTTCATAGGTCTGCAGTCCATGTCAGTGATGTTATCCTTAGCTATTTCTACTTCCTTCTGATTCTTCTGTAGTTTTTATTTCTGTTACCGGTATATTGTTATATTTAATTTATTTCCTGAACTATGACAGCTGTTTCTTGAGTTAATTTTCTGAGTTGTCTAATTTATCTGCTTTTTTAATGTTTTTGTTTTCCTTAAGTAGTAGATTCAATGGTTAGGTCCCATAATGAATTCTTTCTTATTATTCATCAAAGAATGGAGCCAATTCTAGTTGGGCCTGTTGTAAGTGAAGACATTGTGTGTGGGCGGGGGAGAGGGGGCAGAGGAAGTGATCTGGGGCAGCCTACAGCTTCAGTTGAGACATGTTCCTACAGAAACATTTTCACTTGGCTAATATGTTCTATGCTTTTCTTCCTTTAAAATAGTTTAAAAAAGTAAACTAATGTAATATATGTATATATTTTGAAAATATAAAATAGTCTTATAATAAAAATCATCGTTCTCTTGCATCAACCTTCCCCAACTCCGAGTTTTTAATTTCTGGGGACACCTATTTTCAACACTTGTAGGTGTTGGTTATAACATTTACTTTGGTTGGTTATAAGTATGACTATTTATATTTACTGAATATTACTATTTATAAATAATGTGCCTATATTCCTGTTTTTAATTTACTTTAGATGCTAACTATTAACTGCCTATTATGGAAGATGAGGATTTACATACCTCACCTGGCTTTATTTTTATCCTTCTACCTTTTGAATGTCCTTTTAAATGACAGTTTGCTTAAATTGATGCTCATTGTTTATGACTGTGGATTACATTTCCTTTTATGTGTTTGTCTCATAGTTAATAATTGCCTCATCTATTTGCTTACTTAATTTTCTAAGTTCCTATCAGTTTTTCCCAAACTTGCCCAAAGAATTGTAAAACTAAGTACAGTACTGTTTTCCACATGATTAAACACATCAAGAAACCTTATCAGTTCATTCCCTACTCCTCCCCCATCCCCTCCTCCCGTGCATTTCCCTCTCCTCCCTTCCCCTCCCTTCCCCTCCCTTCCCCTCCCTTCCCCTCCCTTCCCCTTCTCTGTCCTCCTCTCCTCTGCCTTCTCCCCCTTGTTGAGCAGTCTACTCTCCTTACAATCTGGACTAATAACCTTCCAGACCTGCTATACAACTATCCAAGGACTTTCCTTCACCTTTCTCCTATGAGAGATCTTGTTTCCTTGATCTTGGTGTCTTTGTCTTGTTTTCCTCTGCTCTGTTTGCTCCCTTGTTTTAGTGGATCACATGTTCTTAGAAATTTCTCAAGAGTACACATGGGAAGGAAAATTTTTGATGCTTTTTTAATCAGGAAAATATGTTTTTATCAATCAAGTGTGAATATGTAATAGTTTGTATATATAGTCTAAGTGAAATAGTTTTTTTAGAGTTTTGAAGTTATTGCTTCACATCTTCTTTCAAGTGTTGCTGTTGAGAACACTTAACGCCATTCTGATTTTGAAAAACAATTGGACTAGACTCTCCAAAAATATTACCATCTTGAAAGACAGAATATAAAAGTCTGGGAAACTGTTTTAGATACTTTACATTGATCTTTTTTCTTTTTGAAAACTTTTAGATTTTGTTCTTTATTCCCTAATGCTCTGTTATTTCCTGGTAATGTACTTTGGTATGGCTCTTTATTTTCAGTTGTTGTATGGGTACATTCTTTCAATCTGTATGCTCATGAGCTTCAGTTTGGGAAATTATGTCTGATAGTTTCTTCCTCTTTTTTCAGTTCTGTTTCTAGCTGATTAGATGTTAGACCACCTGGATTGATCTTCTTCTTTTATTATTTACTCTCCTGTTTGACTTTTGGTTTTACTTCCTGGGAGATTAAAAAAGATGAGTAATGGATTAGGCTAAGAATTAGGCTCTGGATCCAGAAGGCCTGTTTGAATTCCGCATTGCCAATTTCTAACTGTGTGATCTTATATAAGTTAATTACCCTTTCTCTTTCTTATCTGTAAAATAGGGTTAATATTGAATAACAGTGCCTAATTCAAAGAATGTGAGGATAAATAAGTTAATTCATCCAAAATGCTTAGATAATTTCCTGGTACATAGTAAATGTTAATTGTTATTATGGTTTGGCATCATTATTACCTCAAAGTTAATACTCTATCTATTCAAATTCTTAATTTCTACCAAAAGTTTAATTTTCCAGAGCTTTTGTTTGCTTCTCTATTCCTAGTTTTATAGCCTCTTGTTCTTATTTCTTGGATGTAGTATCATCTTGAATTATTGGGACAATTGAGGAAATTTGGAAAAAACCTCCGACATATAAGGTGGACACCAAAACAGATATATAGAAACAAAATTAAATAAATAGAAACAAAAATAAATAGAAATCTTTTAATTAGTTATAAGATTTTTGGGGTGTCAGCAGTGTTGAAGTTTTTTTGTTTTCTGCATTGACTGTTTTATCATAGTTTCCCTTTTCTATTAATTTGTTTTGGTGTACGTCTTATATGTTGGAGGCTTTTTCTAAATTTCCTCATACTTAGGTTCAAATTATATTTGGCAGTAATATACTTAAGTATCATGTTCTCAGTGTGTCATATCAGGGAGCACAGATAGTCAGCTTGCCCTTTTGTTGGTGATACTAAGTTTAGACATTTGTTTAAGGTAATGTCAGCCAGTTTCTCCATTTTAAAAGTACCTTTTAATCTTTGTTAATTAAGTGATTTGGGGTTGATATTTCAGAATGTGTAATTATCCATTTGTACTTTTGCATTCTTATTAAATTTAAAATATTTAATTTATTATGTCATCCATTTTGATGTTTAGATTGTCCAAATTTGACAGGGAGAAGCCCTTTGAAACTGGCTTCTGTGCCTTTTTGTGTGTCCATATCAGTTTTTGAGCACTTCCTTAATCTGGCACAACAAGATATTCAAGACTCACCTTTTACTCCCTGCCCCAGACTTAGAACCAGCCATTTTTTCAAGGATCCCTGGTTCCTTTTTGTGGGGGGGAATGATATTTAGAACCCAAGATCTGGGGGTGGATCCTTTTTGCTACTGAAGTGTCATTGCTTTTAGGCTCTTTTAGTGGACTGAGCTAAATAAGTTTGTGTGTGTGTGTGTGTGTGTGTGTGTGTGTGTGTATATTTTTCTTTGTATCTATTTGATATATAGTTAAGTTCATTTGTTTCTATTTATATTTACTTTTACTAGGGACTTTCCTCATCCTTTTTTATTTTTAATTTTTGACTACATATATTATTAACATTGTTCAAAAGTCAAAAACTTTATTACTTGGTGCAGCCAAATAAATAAATAAATATTTTTAAAAAAACTTTATTAAAGGATGGACTCAGGAGTACCTTCTTTAAGTTTTTCTTTCACTACATTCTCATTTACCACCTGTAGGTAACATGTATGTAAACCTTTTTTGTTTGTTTGTTTTTTTAAATTTATTTTATTTATTTATTGTTTTTGGCTGCGTTGGGTCTTCGTTGCTGCGCACAGGCTTTTCTCTGATTGTGGCGAGCGAGGGCTACTCTTCATTGCGGTGTGCAGGCTTCTCATTGTGGTGGCTTCTCTCATTGCAGAGCATGGGCTCTAGGCGCATGGGCTCAGTAGTTGTGGCTCGTGGGCTCTAGGGCGCAGGCTAAGTAGTTGTGGCACACGGGCTTAGGTGCTCCGTGGCATATGGGATCTTCCCAGACCAGGGCTTGAACCCGTGTCCCCTGCATTGGCAGGCGGATTCCCACTGCCAACCACTGCGCCACCAGGGAAGCCCCTGTAAACCTTAATTTGAAATTTATCCTTCCTTGTTTTTCTTTTTGCAGGTATACACATACACATGTATTCTTAGTTACTCTTCTTTGTTGCCTAGTAGCTAGCGTAACACATGCCTGCTTTTTCATGTTGTTTTTTCCGCTTAATGTAGCCTGGGTATCTCTTCATACCAGTCTATAGAGACTGTTCTCATTTCTTTTTAATAGTTGTGTAGTAACTCTGTTACATAGATGCAAAGTTGTTTATTCACCGAATCTCTTATGTGTTTCCAATATTATGCTGTTTCAAAGAGTGCCACAGTAAATTACTGTGTGTGTGTGTGTGTGTGTGTGTTTTAATTAAAACATAAATGTATTATGTCTTGAGGTTCTGTGAGTAAAGTAGGACCAGTAGATGGGCTTCCCACTTGGGATCTCTCAGGCAGTTGCAGTTGGAAGTTGGGATTGGAGTCATCTGAAAGTCAGAGTAACTCAACATTCAAGGTAGCTCACTCAGTATGCCTGGAACTTAATGATATTGGTTGTTAGCTCAGAGTTCAGCTTGGACTGTCAGCTGGAATGCCTACCCATGACCTCTCTGTGTGCCTGGGACTTCCCAGAGCATGTCAGCTGGGTTTGAGAAGGAATGTCCCCAAAGTGAGCATCACAAAAGGCCCAAATGGGAGCTGCAAGCCATCTTAAGATTTATCTCAGAAATCCCAGAATATCAGTTATGCATTCCATTGATCAAGCAACTTATTAAGGCTGACCCAGATTCAAGGGGAGAAGAATTAGACTCCTTAATGTGAGGAACAGGATACATGAAATTGACAGCAGCTATCTCTGGATAGCTTTTTGTGGGGGGAATGATATTTAGAACCCAAGATCTGGGGGTGGATCCTTTTTGCTACTGAAGTGTCATTGCTTCTAGGCTCTTTTAGTGGACTGAGCTAAATGTTTGTGTGTGTGTGTGTGTGTGTGTGTATGTATATATTTTTCTATATAGGTAGGTTGCTAGTGCGCTTTCTATATGTAAAGCGTACTCACTTTGTTCCTAAGACCCAGACAGTCTCATCCCATTAAGGGATCAATTTGAAGTCCAGGATCTTGTTATCTAAGTCAGGTCCAGATACGGTTGAAGCTTGTTAGGTGCAGTTCGTCCAGTACAGCACCTTGTAAACAGTTTCTCTTGACCTGAAGACCTTTACAGAGATCTTTATTTCTCCATATGGCTTTGAGTTATTATCTAATATCCTTTCATTTCACCTTGTAGGACTCCATTGAACATATCTTGTAGGGCAGGGCTAGTGGTAACAAACTCCCTCAGCTTTTGTTTATCTGGGAATTTCATAATTTCTCCCTCACTTTTGAAGAAGTTTTGCTGGATATAAGATTCTTAGTTGACAGTTTTTTCCTTTGAGCACTTTAAATATATCCGCCAACTGCCTTCTGGAGTCCAAAGTATATCATGAGAAATCTGCTTGTAATCTTATTGAGGATCCCTTGTATGTAATGACTCACTTCTCTCTCGCTGTTTTCAATATTTTCTGTTTGTCTTTTGAAAGTTTGATTATAATGTATCCTGATGTGGCCTCATCTTACATGGAGGTTGTTGAGCTTCTCAGATGTTTATATTCATGTCTTTCATCAGATTTGGGAAGTTTTCAGCTATTATTCAAATATTTTCTCTACTGTCTTCTCTGTTCTCCTTCTGAGACTCCCAAATGCATATTTTGGTCTGCTTGTTGGTGTCCCACAGGTCTCTCTTAGACTCTGTTCACTTTTTTCAAACTTTTTTTCTTTCTGTTCCTCAGACATGATAACTCTGTCCTCTAGAGTTAGAGGACGATTCCTCTATCGTCCTATCTTAACGTTCACTGATTCTTTCTTCGCCTTGTTCAGATCTGCCTTTGAATCCCTCTAGTGAGTTCTTCATTTCAGTTATTATACTTTTCAGCTCTAGAATTTCTTCTTCGTTTCTATTTAAGTTTTCTATCTATTGATATTTTGTTCATACATCATTTTCTTGAGTTTCTCCACACCTTTCTTTAGTTCTTTGAGCATCTCTAAGACAGGCATTTTAAAGTCTTTTTCTAGTATATCTGCCATCAGTTCTTTTTCATGGACAGTTTCTGCTGATTTTTTTTTTCTTTGAATGGGCCATACTTTCTTGTTCATTTGTATGCCTTATTTTTTGTTTTTTTCTGAAAACTGGACATTTAAATCTAATAATGTAACTCTGGAAATCAGATTCTGCCCCTTCCCTGGGGTCTGCTGTTTTTTATTATTGTTTTTTTGGGTGTTGTAGGCTGTCTCTGTGCTAAGGATCATCAGCCTGAGGTATAAACTTCTCAGGTCTTTTCGGACTTCTTCCTGAATCTGCATAGTCACTTTCTAATTTTCCTCATATAACCAATTGTTTTGAAATGTGCTAGTCTTTAATGTCTGGCTCTCCAAAGGGGAAAAAGAAAAATGAAGAGGGGCAGAGAGGCACAATCCCTTTAAATCCCCTTGAAGTCTCTTCAGCTAGAGGGGAAGGGGCTTACAACAATAGAGGGAGGTCCAACAACAGTGACTGCCTTTTTCTTTGTCTGTACCTCCTGGATCAGAAGCAGCAATCAGCAGTCAGAGCGCAGATTCCCAGTATTTGGAGCACAGGGTTCTTTTTGCCTACCCTCACTCCTGTAATCTGTGTGCAAGGTGCTCCAGGAACAAGTGCATCACTGCCTGCCATGTGGCTGGGATGGGGGGAAGGGTAACTGCCTCTGTGCTGAGAGCTGAAATTAACTGCAATGTATTGTCCAAGGCTTCCTTCCCTTGGAAGTTGCAAGCCTTCAACAGATTCCAGACTTCCAAAATAGTTCCTTCAAACAAATTCCACCCATTCAATTTTTGTCTAGGTGGGAAGGTAGATTCCCTCAGTGCTTCCTACTTTGCCATCTTCCCATAATCCTCTATCTGTGCATGTGTTTTCTGGTATTGTTGGGGGCATACCTTCAAGGAGAGATCCTAGAAGTGGGATTGCAGGATCAGAAGGTAAATATACATGTAATCTAGTTAGGTGTTGTGAAATTACCCTCTGTAGAGGTTGTACGATTTTGCACTCCTACTAGCAACATATGAAAGTACGTGTTTCTCCACAGCCTCACCAACCATGTGTTGTCAAACTTTTGAGTTCTTGCCAATCTGGGATGAGTAATGATATCTTAATGTAGAGATAAAGTAAAGCCCAAGGAGAGAAAACAGTATGTACAAAGAACCACCTGGATTTTTAGTTAAAAAGAGTGAATTAAACACATGTGTTTCTTTCCTCCCTCCTCAACACACTAAAATGAGAGTAAAGAGAGAGTAAAGAAATAAACAGAAGAACTTGAGAGGAAAGTGCTTCTTTCATTATGACACTGTGCAGTTTTTCATGTGTTTAAGGGTTAGCTGCATATCTTTCTTTTTGGTGAGATGTCTGTTTAAAACTTTTGCCCATTTTTCTAACAGGTGTTTGGTTTTCCTCATTTCTTAGGAGTTCTTTGTATATTAAGGATATTGTCCTTTTGTGATAAGAGTTGTAAATATTTTCATTAGTCTTTTGAATTTGTTTCTGCTGTGTTTTCATGTGCAAATTTTTTTCTTTTATTGCATTATGTTTATGAGAGAAGCCCTGAAAAGCTGTTTGGAAGCTTTATATGTAAGACTTAAGACTTGTCAACAGATAAGGATCTCTTGCTGTTTCATTCTGTGGAACTTTTGATTTAAGAGAAGACTCTACCAATTTCTTGGTGGAGATAGAGAAAAGGAGATTGTTGGGAAGGGCCCTTTTCCATACATAGATATTTATTTATTCCCTTGTTTTTTTCCCTTCCCCTTGCTGTGCCTGGTGTCCTCAAGCCAGTCTATTTTGGGTCTTTATTTTCCTGTAGTAGACCTTCATTCTCCTGCTCTATTTGGGGAACTGTAGTTGCTTGGCTATATGTCATGGGTTGGAGACTTGGGGATCTTTTTTATTAAGTCTTTCAGTCAGTCTGGATTTTAACCTCATGCCTCATCATTGTCTTGGGAAGTTATTGGAGGTATAGATTCCTGAGTCCTTTGAGAATTATGTAGTGAGAATTGGCTTACTTCTGCAGACACTTAAGACGTCTGTTTTCTCAGTCCTGTTAATTCCTTCATCTGTTCTCATCTGCTGCTGTCTCCTTTCAAGTTCTTTATCTTGTTATATTTATTCTCACTTTTAGTAGGTTTTAGGTGTAAGGAGAAAGAAACACATCAATTTATTGTATTTAATTAGAAATGCAGTGGTTCTTTATACATACAGTTTCTCTCCTTAGGCTCTACTTTGTGGGCAGTTGGATGGCTCTCAATGGTTCATGGTATTGCACTTTTGTTTGATAATTTAGAGTTTATGTGCCAGTACTTAGATGATTTTGATCAGGAGTTGGAAAATTGGTTACCTTTTTTTTTAAGTCCTGTGTAACTTCAAGGGAGGAAAGTTTTTACAATTTTAAGCAAAAGATTATTATTGGTCCTGGAAATAGGAATGCTGCTTGAGAGTCTCTTTGTCTTCTCCCCATTTGATCCATATTTTGCAGTATTGCTATAGTCTGTGTTTGGGGATTATAGCTATTTTGTAGTTTAATTTTAGATTAATCCCCTTTGCTTTTTCTTCTTTTTCATTTTGGTGGTTTTGAAGAAGTGGGAAGTAAACATACCTTTATTCCTTTCTTTTAAAATGTATTTAATACAGCGTGAAAAACAGTGCTCAAAAACATGTATTTCATTTAAGAAGTCGAATAACTGGATTAAGTACCCATGCCAAAACCTTTTCATATTCAGTAAAGCTTTGCACGAGGTATGACTCTAGTCTGACATGTTGGGTTGCAGTGAGTTTCATGTCACGACAAAGGGAGGAGAGTGTCTGTAAGAACACACATGTACTAGAAGTAGAGCTACCAGAATCTGAGGCAGCTTTAGGGACTGGATTTTTTTTTTTGGTTTTTTGTTTTTTTTTTTCACCACCCTTCTTATTAGTTGTTGTCTTTCACAGCACTTTGCTCCTCTCTGCACATCTGCTCTAAGATCTCCATGTGAACCATTTTCCTGTGCTTACTGATAGTTTCTGTTCTCTTACAAATTCAGCCTACAGAATAGACACCCCATCCCAGTCTCTCTTACCTTTACCTACATGTGACCTTTCTGCTTCAGCTGTCTACAGCTGACCAGTGTACTCTCTTGCTGTTTCTTAAGTCATATTTCCAATAAAAACAAATTGGCCCAGACCATCTTTTTGTGCCACCCTGGTTTGTTGTTCCTAACCAAACCATAAATGGACTTTCTTGGATCAGTTCACTGCTCAAGCAGGTTGGGGATGTTGGAGAAGGAAGCAGTAGGTCAGCAGGGAAGCAGCAAGGAACCATGGATGGACAGTTACCCTTGGTAAGTGAGGGAGCAGGATATAGCTGAATGTATAACATTTCTTCCTTCAGTCTACCAGTTTACTTTTAATAGAGTACTTCAGGCAAATTCTTAGTACAGATTGAATATTGTAGGAAACTAGCTAATATTTGTGTCAAAATTGACTGAGAAATCTGCTGTTTGGTGCTATTTTCTGTTTGCATTGTGACTTTAGTAGCATGGTATGGCCGTAAGACCACTATACTAGGAGTCAGGATAGATTCTAGACCTGATTTTGCTGTTCTGTGAAAGGCTTCACTTTCTTCATCAGATAAATTTTTAAAAGGTCAGTGGAGTAGAATAGTTTCTAAGGTACTACCTAGCTATAAAACCTTGCGACTCAAGGTGTACTATAACCAAGCTGGGAAAGGTACTTTCCGCAAGGATGGTCAGAATACACAACTATTATAATGAAATCATAAGTTCAGATTAATGTAAAAAATTAGAAACCAGAATGATTGGACCCATACGTTAGAAAAGGGTGCGAGAGTTTTGTAGTGAACTAAATTCTCCTCATTTAAGCTTGTTTTATTTGAAATCGGATGCTGTTTATAAACTGATTTAAGTCAGATATTATAGTCACAAACTGTTTTCCCAACTTAAGTTGCACATAGGTAGTGTATTAGTGTAAGTGTAATATTGAAGTTTGAAATTCTTCTTCTTCCCTGCTTTTTTAAAAAGCATAGTTGGATATTCAAAATAGTGAAGTAACATGGATTTCTTTTACTTTTTAGGATTTAAGTGTCCTGTATGCTCAAAATTTGTACCCTCAGATGAAATGGATTTGCATCTTGTGATGTGTTTAACAAAGCCAAGAATAACCTATAATGGTAAGTCCAGTGCTTTAAAATAATACTTTAAATTAGAATTATCTTAGATTTTATGAATTTCAAGTTTCAGGTAAAAGTTAAAAGGCCGGGAAGGACTATCTATGAGCCCTGAGCTAACTGGTATCCTAATTAGGTGTGGTGCTTTGGCTGTGCCATTCTTACCTGACCACAATCTCCAGATACTCAAAACCATAGGAGAGATTTTCAGTGTAGTCCTGGTACATTTTGAAATAGACTTGGAAAAAAAAAAAAGGAATAGTTCATTCGTGACTTCAGATGAATAGAATGAAATAAAGGAAAAATGAGAGCTTTTTTCAGAATTTTATAGATAAAAAGACAAACTTCAAAATCTGTGGAGAAATTTTAGATTTTTCAAATGTAAAATTTGGTTTGAAATAGAATGAGTAAGAAGAGTACCAGTAAACAATGAAGCCAATTGAAAGATTGACTTCTTGATCAGCAAATGTTCTTTGAGTACCTGTCAGGTATGAGGTATATAGTGTTAGGAACTTGGAATATAGCAATGAATAAAACAGATGGATCCTAAAGCCTAGAATCAACCAAAGGTTAATCAATGTAGTAACACTTAGTCAATAATCTGAGATTTCTCCTCAGATTACAGAAATCTTGTCGGGGTAAAATTTAACACTGAAGTGAACACGTTATTTTGAGTAGCTTTTTTGCAAAATGATTTAGGAATCTCTGTCTTGATAAGGTAGTGCTTCAGCCACACTATTGTAATAATTGAGCACTTTTTCCCATTTTCCAGTGTATAAGTAAAAGTAGCTTTTAGCATTCCCTTTGAATAGTAAATATACCTGTTGATTATTATATATAAACCTTTCTGCATTAGGAAATTGAATTGGCTACTTTTCATAATCTAATTGAGATTTAGTTACTTAAGAAATAAAAGACATTTTTATTCAGGTTCAAAATTTGAGGTAAAATTGATTGGGCTTGTTTCTTATACTTACTCTATTATCTTATCATTACCCTCCATAATTATTATGTTTATTACAAGTGTTTTTAAAATAAATATCCTTAAATCTTAAGACTCAGGCCTTGAATTTTAAAAGCCAAGTGTATTTCCTTTTACCATATAATATATTTGCATATAATCTTAGTATTCTGTTTATTTACTTTTTGTGTAGTGTATTTGGATATAGTCTTTTTATGTGTTGATATTTGGCAGTTTTTAATTTCCTGATTTAACTGTGCTCAAGTCATTAAAGTTTTCTACTAGATCACTTGTTTGGTGGCTTAAAAAGCAATATGTAACCTTCTGCTTGGGGATACTGTGATCCAAGAATTCAGGTTTTAAATATTTGACAGTATTCCAATTTAGAAGTTAGTAAACTTAATGCAAAAAGTAAATAAAGTTGCAGCCATTTTTAAGAATGGCTACCTACTTTAAGGTAGTTAGACCTGAAATTTTTTAATTTGTTACCTATAGATTAACGTCTATAAACATTCACAACAAGAAGCAAAAACAGCTTCTTTATAAACATATATGATTCTTGAATTTTTTAAATGTGGACAGTGGCCAACTGTGAGTTAAAAGAAGGAGGAGCTGTGATTGACGGGTTTAGGTTAGAAAGAGGTGGCAGATTGGTAATGTACTTTCCCATCACAGGCTAGGAGAATTCTAAGGTTTTGAAGGCAGAGGCCTGTAGGGGAGGAAAAATAATCCCTTTACCCTTCTGAGTTCTTGGCTGAGATCCCTGTAATAAAAGACAGATTAACAAGAGGAAAACAAATACAAGTTTATTAACAAGTATACCTCCTGGTGTACATAGGAGGTACCCAGGGGGAAAATGAGCTGATCTCCAAGGTGGTTTAGAGTGTGGGCTTAAATAGCATCTTCAGCTAAAGACAAAGAAGAAAATGAGGGTGGGGAGGCCAGTTGTGGGGGGTCACCAGGAAAATCATGACAAACAAGAGGTCTGTTACACGGATATAGGTTAGTGCCTGCTCCACTGAGAAGATTCTCTTGGAGTAAACTTTGTGATTTAGAGCAGCCCTCCTTCTCTTCCTGGTAGTGAGAAGGAAGACACCCTTGCAAATGGAGAGTTCTTCTGTTCAATATTATGTAACAACCTAAATGGGAAAAAAATAGACACGTGTATATGTATAACTGAATCACTTTGCTGTACACCTGAAACTATCATGACATGGTTAATCAACTATGCTCCAATATAAAATAAAGAGTTTTTAAAAAATGTAAATTTCCCTTACTGAAGGGTAACTTCTACTTTCAGAGCTTCTCTTGAGTCTGCTATTTCTCAGTCATTTAAAAAATAATCCTTATGCCAAAGAAGCATATTTTAGGGTAGCATATTCTGCTACCCTTCAGTCACCAAAATCTGATCTATCAAGGATATGAGCCTGTGTGAGAACCAGCCCCTTTAACACCTAAGCAGTAATGTAGGATTATTATGAAGTTTAGAGCAAGGTGAGTTGGAGAATCCTGAAATGGAATCTTTTTAGTCAGCTGGACTCCTCACAGCTTCATATTTTAATTCCTAAAAGTTGATTTCGTAGAGAGAGATGCATTAGAGAGATTGGGTCTCTAAATTGCGTTAATACTCAAACAAGAATTTTATTCAGTGTAGTGCTTATTAACTAAAACCTTTTGCAGCCTTTCCTAAAGTAGCTAGATCTATAATTTTTAAATTTATTTGTTAAATGTATATTAATTGAACTGTCTACAGACATTCACAGTTAGCAAGGAGAATAGTTGGGCTTATTTTTCAGGCTGGATATTATTTATAGTCAAACTCCTGAATAGGATGAATTCCAGAAATTTGAATATAACTTGGTGATTTGGAGTTTCAAATTCATAGTCACAGAGATGATATTCTGAATGTTGGTTTGATTTACCAGGCTAGCCCACAGAAGCTTTCTTATTGTTTTTTAGTCTGTAATATATTCAAATACCCAAGTCCTGGCAACTGAAGAAGAAAATTGACTCGCCAGGTGAAAGCTCTCAGGATTTAGGCAACTGGCTCAGCAGAAGTTCAGGTAGGAGGCCCAAAGCAATCATGGTAGGGAATGATTCAGAGTGATGTGAGTGGTTATGTATTTGCAGGTGGTATTTTTGGCAGAATGGAAAAAAAGTTCAGAATGACACAATGAGTGTTCGTAGATAGATAGCCCTTAAGTCAGAGACTGCCCGCTTCATATACTTACCCCTCTTTCATGGACTTCATTGTTTAGTTCATGGACCTAGTAATTTGATATATGGTCTTATGAACATAATATACATGTTGCAAGCATAGAGTCTCTATTTCCTTGTTCCTCATCTTCTTAAGTACTTCAGAACAAACAAAAGTGAAATAAATATTGATAGCAAATTTTTACTCTTGATTTTCTTGGTCTTTAAACTTTACTGGATCATAGCATGTTTTGCATCATATAAAGTTCAGTTTTCATTTTAGACTTCTGTGATTGAACTCTGTATTTAAGAAATCTTTGTGTTGTTTTATTTGTAGTTAGTACTCTGTGTGCGCATGTGCACCCAAAGGAGGTGTAACTTGAAATAAGTTTGTCTTCTGAGAGTTAATTATAAACCTATATAGTGAATCAAAAGAGAGCTTTTCAAAATCATCAGAAAGAAGACTGACTTTATGGACAGAGTAAGATGAATATTACTCTTTTAAAGTAATCATTTTTGAAGAAAGATTGAGTCAATTTCTTTTTTTATAAATTTATTTTTGGCTGCGTTGGGTCTTTGTTGCTGCGCGCAGCTTTCTCTAGTTGCGGCGAGCAGGGGCTACTCTTCATTGCGGTGCGCAGACTTGCAGTGGCTTCTCTTGTTGCGGAGCACGGGCTCTAGGTGCGCAGGCTTCAGTAGTTGTGGCTCACGGGCTCTAGAGTGCAGGCTCAGTAGTTGTGGCGCATGAGCTTAGTTGCTCTGCTGCATGTGGGATCTTCCCAGAGCAGAGCTCAAACCCGTGTCCCCTGCATTGGCAGGCAGATTCTTAACCACTGCGCCACCAGAGAAGCCCCAATTTCTTTTTTTTTTTTTTTTTTAATTTTATATTGGAGTATAGTTGATAAACAATGTTGTGTTAGTTTCAGGTGTACAGCAAAGTGATTCAGTTATACATATACATGTATCTATTTTTCAGATTCTTTTCCCATTTAGCTTATTACAGAATATTGAGCAGAGTTCCCTGTGCTATACAGTAGGTCCTTGTTGGTTATCTACTTTAAATACAGCAGTGTGTACATGTCAATCCCTAAGACTGAGTCAATTTCAAAGCGAACTTGTGCTGTAATAAAAGTGAGGGAAAAGGATCTCATCTTTTGTGCTGTCGGTGGGAGAGTGTATCTTATCTGCTTACTTGGATGTTGAAGAAAAGTTGCAGCAGACAGTCAGTGCTTGATTCCAATGCGCACATGTAGTCTTCTAATGACCTGGCTTTCCTCCGTGTAGCATGTTTGCAAGAAAGTACGTATTTTCTCCCTCTGTAATTACTGTCTGGCTTTCCAGGCAGTTGTGGGTCTCATTTTAAGTTATAAACTTGCTTTCTGCCTTACATACTACATTTTCTTGGTTTTAAGACCACCCCCCCACCCCCACCCACGCCCCCGGCACTCCAACACACACATTTTAATCTTTCTGAATTCAGGAGGCTTTCTGAAATTGGCATGTCTCTTATAATTAAGGTTAAAAAACATATTTGTCAATTACGGAGCAGAATTTTAAATAAGGAGGTAGTTATATCATTGCCTGAGTTTGTGTGACCTTTGCCTTCTGTGGAAGATATCTACTGTCTGATTTGATGACTCTGTTCATCTATTTGCATTAATTTTTGTGGTTGAGTTTTAACCACAAAATGTGGATTCCTAATAGTGGTTTTATTTATTTTTTAAAATAAATTTATTTATTTATGGTTGTGTTGGATCTTTGTTGCTGCACGCAGGCTTTCTCTAGTTGTGGCGAGTGGGGTCGTTGCGGTGTGCAGACTTATTGCAGTGACTTCTCTTGTTTCAGAACACGGGCTCTAGGCGCGTGGGCTTCAGTAGTTGTGGCTCGCGGGCTCAGTAGTCGTGGCTCACGGGCTCTAGAGCACAGGCTCAGTAGTTGTAGCTCACGGGCTTAGTTGCTCTGCGGCATGTGGGATCTTCCCGGACCAGGGCTTGAACCCGTGTCCCCTGCATTGGCAGGCGGATTCCTAACTACCGAGCCACCAGGGAAGCCCAAAATGTTTGTTTTTAAATCATTAAAATCATTAATAAATGAATAGGAAGTAAGTAAAAAGATATATTGTGAATAAGATGAAAATTGAACTCTTTAGACATTAGTCACTGAAATTAAAATCTCAACTGATAGGTTAAGCAGCAGATTAGACAGAGCTGCAAGGAGAATCAGTAAAGTATAAGATGGATCTGAGGAAATTACACAGAGTGTAATAGAGAGGTACGTGGCATGGAGCCTGTAACGAAAGATCCACCGTACATACAGTAATCTCCTAAAAAGAGATGGAATTGACTTCTGGTTTCCAGTTCCACATGTAAGAAGTCTGGAAGTAGCCACTCAGTCCTAAAAACAAGTAAAAAACCAAACAGACTGAAAAATCAACAACTTTTCTTAGATCCATAAGAGATGGGAAGACACAGGGCAAACCACTGCCCCTGCAGATTGTGGAGACAGGCAAATACAGAGAGTCACGGGTTTCAGCTTACTGCAGCAGACTCAGTGGGAACCAGTGCCAGGGTAAGGAAAACCTGGACTGTAATTGTTGAATTGCTGGGGGCTTAGTGTGGACAAATCTGAGAGTTTAAAAACTTCAGGGAGATCCCCACAATATTTTAAGATTTACCACTAGGAGCTGAACCAGGTTCCCATGGTAAATGTCAGAGAAAAATACCCTTCTCCTTCTGGCAGGGGGAAGGGAAAATGAACTATCTTGAAATATGCCAGAGGACTCTTAAAAAGGTTTGCCTCAAGGGAAGCTTGTTAACCAGAGCCTAACTGACCTGGGAGAAGGGTGTAATACTCAACTTGGGCCCACTCTGGCCATCCTGTTCTACCTAATGGGGGAGAAGAAATCCTGAGAAACACTTGTTTTTTTGTTTGGTTTTTTTGTTTTCTTACATTTTTATTGGGAGTATAGTTGATTTATAATGTTGTTTTAGTTTCAGGTGTACAGCAAAGTGAATCAGTTATACATATATCCACTCTTTTTTTTAGATTCTTTTCCCATACAGGTCATTACAGAGTATTGAGTAGAGTTCCCTGTGCTACACAGTAGGTCCTTGTTAGTTATCTGTTTTATATATGGTAGTGTGTATATGTCAGTCCCAATATCCCGATTTATCCCCTTACCCCCTGGTAGCCATAAGTTTGTATTCTACATCTATGGCTCTACTTCTGTTTTGTAAGTAAGTTCGTTTGTACCCATTTTTTAGATTCCACATATAAGCGATATCATATGATACTTGTCTTTCTCTGTCTGACTTCACTCAGTATGACAATCTCTAGGTCCATCCGTGTTGCAGCAAATGGCATTATTTTGGTCTTTTTTTATGGCTGAGTAATATTCCATTGTATATATGTACCACATCTTCTTTATTCATTCCTCTGTTCTTGAACATTTAGGTTGCTTCCATGTCCTGGCTGTTGTAAATAGTACTGCAGTGAACGTTGGGGTGCATGCATGTATCTTTTCGAATTATGATTTTCTCCAGGTATATGCTGAGGAGTGGGGATTACTGGGTCACATGGTAGTTCTGTTTCTAGTTTTTTAAGGAACCTCCATACTGTTCTCTATAGTGGCTGTACCAGTTTACATTCCCACCAACAGTGTAAGAGGGATCCCTTTTCTCCACACCCTCTTCAGCATTTATTGTTTGTAGATTTTTTTGATGATGGCCATTCTGACTGATGTGAGGTGATACCTCATTGCAGTTTTGATTTGCATTTCCCTAATAATTAGTGATGTTGAGCATCTATTCATGTGCTTTTTGGCCATCTGTATGTCTTCTTTGGAGAGATGTCTAGTTAGGTCTTCTGCCCATTTTTTGATTGGGTTGTTTGTTTTTTTTAATATTGAGCTGCATGAGCTGTTTATATATTTTGGAGGTTAACCCTTTGTCCGTTGATTCATTTGCGAATGTTTTCTCCCATTCTGAGGGTTGTCTTTTCATCTTGTTTATAGTTTCCTTTGCTGTGCAAAAGCTTTGAAGTTTCATTAGGTCCCATTTGTTTATTTTTGTTTTTATTTCCATTACTCCAGGAGGTGGGTTAAAAAAGATCTTGCTGTGATTTATGTCAAAGAGTGTTCTTCCTGTGTTTTCCTTTAAGAGTTTTATAGTGTCCAGTCTTACATTTAGGTCTCTAATCCATTTTGAGTTTATTTTTGTGTATGGTGTTAGGGAGTGTTCTAATTTCATTCTTTTACATGTAGCTGTCCAGTTTTCCCAGCACCACTTATTGAAGAGGCTTTCTTCTCCATTGTGTATCCTTTCCTCCTTTGTCATAGATGAGCTGACCATATGTGCATGGGTTTATCTCTGGGCTTTCTGTCCTGTTCCATTGATCTATATTTCTGTTTTCGTGCCAGTACGATATTGTCTTTGATTACTGTAGGTTTGTAGTATAGTCTGAAGTCAGGGAGTCTGATTCCTCCAGCTCCGTTTTTCTCCCTCAAGATTGCTTTGGCTATTCAGGGTCTTTTGTGTCTCCATACAAATTTTAAGATTTTTTGTTCTCGTTCTATAAAAATTGCCATTGGTAATTTGATAGGGATTGCACTGAATCTGTAGATTGCTTTAGGTAGTATAGGCATTCTCACAATATTGATTCTTCCAATCCAAGAACATGGTATATCTCTCCATCTGTTTGTGTCATCTTTGATTTCTTTCATCAATGTCTTATAGTTTTCTGAATACAGGTCTTTTACGTCCTTAGGTAGATTTATTCCTACGTATTTTATTCTTTTTGTTGCAGTGGTGAATGAGATTGTTTCCTTAATTTCTCTTTCTGATCTTTGATTGCTAGTGTATAGGAATGCAAGAGATTTGTGTGCATTAATTTTGTATCCTGAACCTTTACCAAATGCATTGATTAGCTCTAGTAGTTTTCTGGTGGCATCTTTAGGATTCTCTATGTATAGTATCATGTCATCTGCAAACAGTGACAGTTACACTTTTTCTTTTCCAATTTGTATTACTTTTATTTCTTTTTCTTCTCTGATTGCCATGGCTAGGACTTCCAAAACTATGTTGAATAAGAGTGGCGAGAGTGGACATCCTTGTCTTGTTCCTGATCTTAGAGGAAATGCTTTCAGTTTTTCACCATTGAGAATGATGTTTGCTGTGGATTTGTCATATATGGCCTTTATTATGTTGAGGTAGGTTCCCTCTATGCCCACTTTCTGGAGAGTTTTTATCATAAGTGGGTGTTGAATTTTGTCAAAAGCTTTTTCTGCATCTATTGAGATGATCATATGGTTTTTATTCTTCAATTTGTTAATATGGTGTATCACATTGATTGATTTGCGTATATTGAAGAATCCTTGCCTTCCTGGGATAAATCCCACTTGATCATGATGTATGATCCTTTTAATGTGTTGTTGGATTCTGCTTGCTAGTAGTTTGTTGAGGATTTTTGCATCTATATTCATCAGTGATATTGGTCTGTAATTTTCTTTTTTTGTAGTATCTTTGTCTGGTTTTGGTATCAGGAAGATGGTGGCCTCGTAGAGTGAGTTTGGGTGTGTTTCTTCCTCTGCAATTTTTTGGAAGAGTTTGAGAGGGATGGGTGTTAGCTCTTCTCTAAATGTTTCACAGAATTCACCTGTGAAGCCATCTGGTCCTTTTGTTTGTTGGAAGATTTTTAATCAAAGTTTCAATTTCATTACTTGTGATTGGTCTGTTCATATTTTCTGTTTCTTCCTGGTTCAGTCTTGGAAGGTTATACCTTTCTAAGAATTTGTCCATTTCTTCCAGGTTGTCCATTTTATTGGCATAGAGTTGCTTGTTGTAGTCTCTTAGGATGCTTTGTATTTCTGCGGTGTCTGTTGTAATGTCTCCTTTTTCCTTTCTAATTTTATTGATTTGAGTCCTCTCCCTCTTTTTCTTCATGAGTCTGGCTAATGGTTTATCAATTTTGTTTATCTTCTCAAAGAACCAGCTTTTAGTTTTATTGATCTTTGCTATTGTTTTCTTTGTTTCTATTTCATTTATTTCTGCTCTGATCTTGATGATTTCTTTCCTTCTACTAACTTTGGGTTTTGTTTGTTCTTCTTTCTCTAGTTCCTTTAGGTGTAAGGTTAGATTGTTTATTTGAGATTTTTCTTGTTTCTTGAGGTAGGATTGTATTGCTGTAAACTTCCCTCTTAGAACTGCTTTAGCTGCATCCCGTAGGTTTTGGATCACTGTGTTTTTGTTGTCATTTGTCTCTAGGTATTTTTTGATTTCCTCTTTGATTTCTTCAGTGATCTCTTGGTTATTTAGTAACGTATTGTTTAGCCTCCATGTGTTTGTGTTTTTTACGTTTTTTTCTCTGTAATTCATTTCTAATTTCATAGCGTTGTGGTCAGAAAAGATGCTTGATATGATTTCAGTTTTCTTAAATTTACTGAGGCTTGATTTGTGACCCAAGATATGATCTGTCCTGGAGAATGTTCCGTGAGCACTTGAGAAGAAAGTGTAATCTGCTGTTTTCAGGTGGAATGTCCTAGAAATATCAATGAAATCTATCTGGTCTATTGTGTCATTTAAAGCTTGTGTTTCCTTATTAGTTTTTTGTGTGGATGATCTGTCCATTGGTGTAAGTGGGGTGTTAAAGTGCCCCCCCCCATTATTGTGTTACTGTCCATTTCCTCTTTTATAGCTGTTAGCATTTGCCTTATGTATTGAGGTGCTCCTATGTTGGGTGCATATATATTTATAATTGTTATATCTTCTTCTTGGATCAATCCCTTGATCATTATGTAGTGTCCTTCCGTGTCTCTTGTAGCATTCTTTATTTTAAAGTCTATTCTATCTGATATGAGTATTGCTACTACAGTTTTCTTTTGATTTCCATTTGTGTAGAATACCTTCTTCCATCCCCTCACTTTCAGTCTGTATGTGTCTCTAGGTCTGAAGTGGGTCTCTTGTAGACAGCATATATATGGGTCTTGTTTTTGTATCCATTCAGTGAGCCTGTGTCTTTTGGTTGGAGCATTTAATCCATTCACATTAAGGTAATTATTGATATGTATGTTCCTATTACCATTTTCTTAATTGTTTTCAGTTTGTTTCTGTAGGTCCTTTTCTTCTCTTGTGTTTCCCACTTAAAGAAGTCCCTTTAGCATTTGTTGTAGAGCTGGTTTGGTGGTGCTCAATTCTCTTAGCTTTTGCTTGCCTTTAAAGCTTTTGATTTCTCTGTGGAATCTGAATGAGATCCTTGCTGGGTAGAGTAATCTTGGTTGTAGGTTCTTCCCTTTCATCACTTTAAATATATCATGCCGCTCCCTTCTGGCTTGTAGAGTTTCTGCTGAGAAATCAGCTGTTAACCTTATGGGAGTTCCCTTGTTAGTTATTTGTCGTTTTGCCCTTGTTGCTTTTAATAATTTTTCTTTGTCTTTAATTTTTGTCAGTTTGATTACCATGTGTCTCAGCATGTTTCTCCTTGGGTTTATCCTGCCTGGGACTCTGCGCTTCCTGGACTTGGGTGGCTATTTCCTTTCCCGTGTTAGGGAATTTTTCAACTATAATCTCTTCAGATATTTTCTCAGGTCCTTTCTCTCTCTCTTCTCCTTCTGGGACCGCTATAATGTGAATGTTGGTTCATTTAATGTTGTCCCAGAGGTCTCTTAGGCTGTCTTCATTTCTTTTCATTCTTTTTTCTTTATTCTGTTCCATGGCAGTGAATTCCACCATTCTGCCTTCCAGGTCACTTATCCGTTCTTCTGCCTCAGTTATTCTGCTATTGATTCTTTCTAGTGTATTTTTCATTTCAGTTATTGTATCGTTCATCTCTGTTTGTTTGTTCTTTAATTCTTCTAGGTCTTTGTTAAACATTTCTTGCATCTTCTCGATCTTTGCCTCCATTCTTTTTCTGAGGTCCTGGATCATTTTCACTATCATTATTCTGAATTCTTTTTCTGGTAGGTTGCCTATCTCCACTTCATTTAGTTGTTTTTCTGGGGTTTTATCTTGTTCCGTCATCTGATACATAGTCCTCTGCCTTTTCATTTCGTCTGTCTTTCTGTGAATGTGGTTTTTGTTCCACAGGCTGCAGGATTGTAGTTCCACTTCATAAATGTTTATGTCTTGCCTTTTGTTTTCTTCTTTTCATATTACTTTCATAATTTTTTAAAATCATTCCAACATTCAAGGCAAGTTTTCCTGATCATAAGAAATCAGAAGAAACAACACAGAGACATTGAAAAGACTTTTGGAGTGCAAGAAAACCCAGTAAACCTTTAGAGCTGTCCTCAGAGGGAAATGATTTTTTCCTCTGGTCCCAGTTCTTACTTTGGTTGGGATGTGGTTTTGGCAGACTCTCATCTTAAAGAAATTCTAATGCAAATTAATAAAATGCATTTCCAAATTTATCTCATTTTTAAGTTTCTTCTATATTAGAGCAAACGTAGGACTCAGCTCAAGTCTATCAACAGTTTTGCCCCTTCGTAAAATATTTTATATGTATATACATAGTAAAAGGTAAACTAGTCTATTTAGATATTTAATCTAGACCTTGAAAGGATTAATAAGATTTGGAGAGAAATGCAGGGTTAGCTCAGAAATAACAACTAGGTAGGTATAGTTTGGGGGAGCAGAGCATGATAAAAGGGAATTGTAGGTGAGAAGATAAATTTAGTGCAGTTTTTAAATAAATTATGTGGAATTTGGAAGATTAATCTTGCGTTCATGTGCAGAAATGTTTGTAAGGAAAGTAATTTCTTAAAGACCAGTTTGGAGAGTGGTGTGGTATTTTATGTAGGAAGTGGTTAGATGATATATTACAGGAGAAAGAGACAGATGAAGAAATTGAATTGGGTTTAGTAAGTGCTGGAAATGGGGAGGGAGGTTTCACAGGTGACTTGAGGATTGGCAGTGGAGGACTCAATTTCGGGTAAAGAGATTGTAAGAGAGTACCTAGCTGCTCTAACTTTGTGCCAGGGATGTTGGTCTTTGCAAAATGTGAAAATTGTGAAATGTGATTTTTTTCAAAGGATTTTTCCAAAATGAGTAAGGGTTAGCGTTAAGGTCACTGAGTATTTTGTTGATTTCAAGAAAGATTTTACAGAGGACTATTGAAGAAATGGCTTGTGAATATTTTTTCAATGACCATTTATTACTTGTATAACCTTTTTTTTTAATGGTTTTTCTCTCTCCTTTAAGTTATCTTGGCCCTGATAACTCAAAACACTGCCCTGCATTTGCCTCAGAGATGGCCTTGAGAAATATCTTCCCAGCTACCGAGTGGTTTGGTTTCAGGGAAGGCAGTATTAACAGAGTGGCTTTGCCTTTTTGGTGAATTGTATTTAACTCTTAACATTTTAACAGTGTATTAAGGTAATAGAACAATAAAAATAATAAAAATATTCTAGGTCGTTTCACTCCTTTGCTATTTAAATATTTATAATATTTATGATTTGCTTGATTTCTTCCATTTTTTGCTGGAATGATTTGGGGTCTCTAGGCTTCTTGACCTCTCAATACCTCCTAGATTATTGTTACTTAGGATTCCTTTTATCTTGATTGCTTTAAACTGCATTTCTTGGTATTCAGTTCTTAGACCTTTCCTTGTAATGCTTTTTGGTATGAGAGACCTTCCTGTAGCTGAAAAATCTTTGACACCCAGTACCCAAATCTTGGTTTCTAAATACCATTCTCCTGTAAAAAGAAAACAGGGCTTCTTGGAGAAATGGCTGATTTGAGGGCTGGAGCAGAGAAAATAAAAGCCTGGAGATCTTGTGTTGTCTGGAAAGCAAGGAAGTGCTCAAAAATCAAAAAGGTGAGGGCATAGGAGCCAACCTGAATGAGCTCCCAGTGAATAACTTGAGCAAGAAAATTAATATAACATGGTATTGGATTATAACTCAAAGTGTAAAATAAATATATCTGGTTCCATCAATCAGTCAGTAAATTAATACAGAAGAGTAAAAGTTTAACTTGGAGATTAAGCCTAAGAGACATTTCTTTAAAAAAAAAAAAAGTTGTTTTTTTAAAAAAAATTTTAACGTTCCTATTTGTGGTGATTTAAAAGAATTTTTTAATGGGCCATATGTGCTCTATGATTTTAAGTATCCCCAAGACACACTAAGACATATTCTATATGGCACAGATATAACTTGAAATACGTAATCTTAGTTTATTATCACCATTTCAATAGTGGATGAAAGGGATTTTTAGGGGGATGAGAGCTACTGTTGTAAGCCCCGGCAACAAAAGACTTTATAATTTTCTCTTCCTCAGGTTTTAGAGGGAAAATGCGAGTTAATTTTCTTAGGTTTTATATTGTGGAATTCTCATAGTGAAGGGCTCCTATTATGAAGTCTTACTTTCTAGCTTCAGACATTTTATGTTTATTATATACAGAATACAGATGTGTGAATATAAAGTATAGCCTATTATTCATTAACATAAGACTCAACTGGACTCTACATGTTTTACACTTTATTAAATCTTACTAAGAAAGATGTTCACTGTCTTGCTCAATGCTTTTTTTTTTTTTTAAGATTTTCAGTTTATCTATTAAGGAACATGATTTGTCTCTACATTTGTTTTGATTCATTGAGAACCTATATCTTTAGTGTTAAACTTGTTAAATTTTTGTCTCGTATTGTGTAGTTTTGCTACTGTTATGGATGACATTTGCTTACCATTTGAATATCAAATTGGTTTTGCTGGTATAAAAAGAAGCCTGGTTGTAGGCGAGTCTGGATTTTCTAGATTTATGACTTCATCTGCAAATGAAGATAATATTTTCAAGTGTTTATGCATACGTTTTGTTTCTTTGTCTTACTGCATTAGTTTGAAGCTTACAAATGATGTTGATAATAGTGGTGCCAGTGGACATGCCCATCTTATGTGTCTGTAGTGTTTCATTGTTTCATGGATGCTTGCTTAGAATTTTGGTAAATCATCTTTATTGTATGTGTGTCATTCTTGTCTCATTCTCTTTTACTTAGGGCAAGAAACAGCCTAATTTTAGTAAATGCTTTTTCCCCTTTTTATTTGTTGATAAATTACATTGGTAGATTTTCTAATGTTTTAGTTGAATTGTGTTGATTTCTAATGTTGCTGGATTTAACTGTTTGATCATGGATTATTACTCTTTTAAAACAATGCTACCAAGTTTGTGCTGGCTAAAGATTATGCTAGCAAAGTAAGTGGGAAAGCTTTCCATCTTTTCTCTTCTCTGGAATAATTTGAAAAACCCAGGAAGGACTGTTCTTTTCATATCAGATAGAATTTGACTGTAAAACCATCTACCCCTTTTTTTAAGGTAGATCTTTGACAGTCCTTTTAACTTCTGTGATTATTAGTATATTCATGTTCTTCTACTTCCTCAGTCAATTTTGGGAATTTATATTTTGTTAGAAAATAATTGTTTTCTTCTAAATATCCTAATTAATTGCCATAGCATTGCATTAACATTTTCTTACAAATATTTTAATTTTTACAATATTTTTGATTATATTGCCCTTTTCGTTCTAATGTTATATATTTTTGTACTTTTGAACCTTAGGCTAGCTAAAAGGGCTAATGTTTAATTGATATTTTCAAAGAAGCTACTTTAGAGTTGTAAATAAAGCTACTAATTTATTAGTACTATGTACTGAATAAAGCTACTTATTTCTTTTCAATTTTTAAATTTTAATAAAAGTATTTTAGAAATAGAAATATTTTCTTATAAGAGCTTTATTTGTATCTGAGGTTTTAATATGAAATATTTTTGTTAATGTCTAGATAATTTCTCATTTCAATTTTTAATCTTATTTTGATTCAGAGGTTAACTAGAAAAAAACCCTTCTGAATTTTGAAGATAAATTTTATGCGGGGAGGGGTATGTGTGATGGGAAGTCTTTTTGATCTTGATATTAGAGAATGCTGCCCATAATAGCTATGTTTTTGAAATTCATTGATGTTTTCTTTGTGACCACGTAGTTCACTGACCTCTGTAAATCATGAATATAAGAGAAGCATATATGTTTTCTGTAGAGTAAAAAATTTACTTCTACTATTATTCTTTTTAATTCATATGTATATAAGTACTTCCAGTAAATTGTATTTGGTTGTATTATTGAAATATTCTGTATCCTTGCTTATGTTTGGTTTACATAGTCTGACAAATTTGGGAAGAAGTTTGTTAAAGTATCTATCCCCTCTGTGGCCATAGTTTTACTAATTTTTTCTTATTTTTTTTTAAGTTCCTTTTGGTGATAGTGTCCTTGCCACAATCTTTTTCTGGCTTTATATATTTCATAGCTGTGTTATTTGAAAAACTATTTATGACTTATTTTCCATTTGGGTTGAATCTTTTTATGCTATAGAGTACACTTCTCTCTGTTCTGCTTTCTCCAAGATTATTTTGACTTATGTTTACCAGAAGCTGTGAAGGGTCTGAGATTTTACCCTACTTGTAAGCTAACATATCAGCCTGCTACAGTTTCATGAATTCTGGCAGAAAAGAGAATCAAAGGACTTCTATTATTATTAATCATAACAGCAGCCAGAGTATCAGCATTTTCGTGTGCCACTTCCTAAAGTCCCTATTCCCACAGGGTGATGGTGAAGAGGGCAAGGGGATATCTGCATGCTCAGCAATTTGCATTACACAAGAGGAACCCTGAGCTTAGGGAAGTAAGCAGGTCCACCCTCGCACTGGAGGGGACACTGTATCTTTCAAGGCTGTTTGCTCTACAAAGATCCTTGAAAAGATAGTCCAAGACTTGAACAGGAGAGACCCATGGAGAATTGTTACCCAGCTGTTTTTATTTGTACCTGCCTATCTTTGCTTATTCCTTTTTTTCTTTAATTAATTTAAATTTTATTTTTGAATAGGTAATATGTTTGCCAAAGCAGAGAGGTACAAAGGATGTACCGTGAAAAGTTCATTCATAATGAACTTTTTAATTTTTTAGGTATATAAGTTATATATTATCTAATCATAAATCCCACATTTGTTTTAATCTTACAGTTAAGTAGATTCAGTTCTCACTGCAAATCCTTTTGCTTTAGCTATTCCAGGCATCTCTTGGTTAGCTTAGGTTTATCCTCATACAAATCCTTTGAGAAGGGCTCATGGGAAACTGTTCACTAGACTGCTTCCATGTTTAATATTGGTTGTCTGTGTTTTTTGTTTGTGTTTTTGAATTACAGTTTGGGTGTAAAATCTTTGGGTTACGCTTCCTTTACTTGAGGATATTATAAGCTTTCTTCCAGTCTTACAGTGTAAAATGCTTCTCTGGAGATGTCTGAGACCAGCCTGATTTCACCTCCTTTTAGAATTGACAGTCTTTTTGCCAAGGTGCCCAAAGAACTCTATTTTTTATGACCAATATCTACTAGCATATATTTTAAATAGTGTTGAGTTTTCATGATTAGTTTTCTCTAGGATTCAGTTCAATTCTAGGATTTAAGTATATAGATCTAGATCTATTTTTGTTTCTGTGATGTAGTTTTATTTTTTACAATACTGTAGGTGTGTAATAGGATCTCCCTTTCTTGTCTTCCTTAGGTAACATTTTTTTCTGTAATTATTAAAGCTTTTTTCATTTCCAGTTTACTATTCTCACTTTTGACCCCTTGTGTTCCTAACTGTGATATCAGGTATGTCTGTGCTTTCTTGTTCTCCTTCTAGTTTCACCTTCATCTTGTAATAGGTTTTTTTCCCTCTTCTTTTTCATCTTCACTCCTGAGCTCTTATATTTTGGCATGTGTTCTAAGACAGTTGCTTCTCTATGTTTCCCTGTTTTGTTTATTTTTTCTTTTTAATTCATAGTAAATAAGTTGATTTGTTGAGGCTAGATAGTAGTTATATGATGTCCTGTTATACTGTTCAACACACATACATTTACATTATAGCTGGTAAATTTAGTGTTGTTCTTTCCCTTATTTTGTATTTATTGTCTATTTTACTTTGTTCTTCCCAGCCTTCTCTGGATTGATCAAGTTACTTTCCCTTTCCTCCAGATTAATTCAGAACTTTTACTATACATCTTTCATTCCTTCGTTGGTTACCTTACTTTAATATATATTTTTAAACATATACTTCTGTTTTATTCTGTCAAAATCAGGAGTTTTCTTTGTGCTCATCCCCCTAATATATTATTCTTGCTCACTTTCCTGTCCCCTACTCCCCTCCCCCTCTATCTCCAAGTCCTGGATATTATGAAATAATTTAGACTTTACATCCTACATTACATATTAAGTTTGCACTGGCAGGATGTTACTTTTGTTTCAAAAATCCTTAGTTATGTTACAGTGTCAATTACAGTATTATCTATTTAGATTTAAATTTCACTTACACATATTTCATTGCTCACTGCTGTTTTCTGTACTCTTTAATTTTCTCTTTCTGTATATTGAGGGTTTTTGTTGTTATTTTAATTTTCTTTTTTGTTAAAAGCATTTTCATGAATAATTTCCTTAGAAAGCCTTTCATGGATGGTATACTTAATGAGCTGTTGGATTCCCAAGTGTTTCTTGTTCACCTTCATATATGATTACTATCTTTTGCTGAATATAGGATATTTTTCTTTTTCTTTTTTTTTTCCCCTTTAAGTCTGTAAAATTGTGTACTGTCTTACTCCCATTATTATAGATGTGAAGTCTTGCTGGGTCTCATTGTTTTTTCGTCTTAATTTACCTGTTCTTTCCATTTGGAAGCTTACAGGTTAATTTTTTTTTGAATGTTGGAAATCCTCTTTTTTTCCCAGGATGCATCTATTTAAGTGTTTTTTCACTCGACTCCCATCTTTATTAATCCTGCTTGAGACTTTATAAACCTTTTCAGTCTAGCAACTCAAATGTTTAGTCAGCTCAGGGATTATTTTCTTCTAGTATTTCTTTGATTATTATTTCTTTCTCTGTTCCTTTTTCTCTTCCTGTGATTCCTATGATTTCAACATTAGAGCTCCTGGATTTATCCTCTGTGTCTTATGTTTTTGTTAATTTTTTTTTTTTTTTTTTAGTTACATGATATTTATTCTAGATTACTAACTTAGTTTTCTGCATTGGCCTTCCTTTTTCCCTTCTGAAATATTAAATTAAAAAATAATGGGTTTTGGTTCTAGGAATTTCTACTTGTGAAGTCATCATCCCTTTCCTTCCTCCCTTTCTTCCATTCATTCATTTGTTCTGATATTATAGTAGGTGTCTATTTCAGTTTTTCAGCTTGCTTCACCTTCATTCACATTGTTGTGTATACTTAGTTTATGACCTTTCTCTGTTCCATAATGTTAGCACACATGTAGATCATACTATTATTTCTTTCTCAAATAGAAGTGGATAGAATGTAGGATATTCTTCTCTTGTGAGCCTTGTGATCATTAGCTTGGCACACACTAGCCCTTTTTGTTTAGAAGTGTGAGGAAAGAAGTTTCCCTGTTCTTGGGTGCAGAGAGAGTTCTGTCCTCAGGCCAACTCAGTAGCTTCTTTTTTTCAGTAGTGCTTTCACTGTCAGAGCAGCCTTCTTCCCTTGTTCCAGTGGGATTCACTCAGGTACTGAAGTTGCCTGGGCAACTGAAGGATTGGTAAACTTTGAGCAGAAAGAAATAAACCTGTTTCAGAATCAGTGTGTTTCCCCTCTTCTTAAAACAATTTTCTTATAAACCCATTTTACACTTGCTCTCTCTTGATTTTTCATGAGGTTTCATTATCTGAGGTTTCAGATGAATCTAGATTTAGATTCTCCAGGATCCAGCAATTAGTTACAGTTATTTTAGTAATTTAGTCACAGTATTTAGTCATTTAGTAGCAGGGTGAAGAGGGATCAAGAAAGAACTCTGAGTTGTTAATGTTACATGACTGTTGTCAGAGCTACTGGTTCTCACCTTCCTGCTTTTTCCTTCAGGTACATATGAGTTTCACTCTTTGCTCTGTTATCTTAGGAGTGGACATTTAAAATCTCTCTCCTGTGCATACATAGTGCTTTTAATTCTTTACCCATACATGCTAATCAACCTATAATTATTTATTGGCAAACTCCGCATATACTCAGTGCTTTCTGGTTGATTGGCTGATATGAACCACTGGATAAAGACGAAGTCAGTACACTTAAAAAAAAAATAGGTCTGAGCTCAGCTGAGTCACCAGACTGCAAGTGCAGTGCCCAAGTCACTGAAACACCAACCCCCTGGCTTTGGGGCATTTTCTCTGCCATTGGTTCATTTGTTGCTTGGTGCTTTCTTTAGTCTTCGGAGATCTTTTGCTTCATTAGCTGTTCAAAAAATATTTATCAAGCAGTTACTGTGTACAAAATACTATGCTACGTGCTGGAGTAAGCAGAACCTACAAGGTTCCCTGCCCTCATGGAATTTACTGTTTCTTGAATACAGAGGTTGCAAAGTATTGGCTACATCAGGCTCACAGACTTTTTTTGTTTGCTTACACAGTATCAAAGATGTTTTTGAGTCAATATTTTGAAAATGAAGAAATTTCATCTAAAAACCTAAATTTGCAGCTGCTTTAAATATACCTAGCCACACTGGCTCTTTATTCCCACATGGCATTCTGCTATAGTAGCAACCGCCCCTTTAGATAGGACTGTGGGCACCAGTTTGTCACAATTACCTGTTAACCCCTAAAACTAAGGCCAAATTCAGTTGACATTTATTGTCACAACTGTTTTGTTCTTTTTTCTTCTGAAGTAGTTTAAAAGATGAGCTACTTTTTGAACGTTTTCTGGCTTATCCCCCTTTAGGCATTTTGAGTTTTGACCCTGTACATTATCTACCAGTCAGCCTGCTAATTACCTTGTAGCCTCAGGGGGAAGCAGCAGGGAAAGACCATCACGCTTTAGCCTCAGTACGTATACATACACATTGTAATACGCCTTCTCAGATTCATTCTAACAGAATGATAGATAGAATCGTAGTTCATAAATCTGATAATAGTTCTGACATAATATGTTTTGTTGTATGCTATAATACAATACCATTGTATTGACATTTTTCAGTTTCAATACGATAGTAGAATTTTGTTTAATTTAGCTAAGTAACATTTAGAGCCTTAAGCATTTTTACATTCATTATTAGTTCTTTTATTTTTAATCATCAATATGAAAGACTGTGAGATGCAGGTATTATGACTTGCAATTTATTTGAAGAAAACGAGACTCAGAATTTTGTGCATTGTCCAAAGTTCAGACCTGTTCTTTTCCGTAAGACTGCAATTCTATTTGCGTTATCTCATTAGATCTTCATAACACTTTTAAGAGACAAGTCTAGCAGGTTTCATCATTTCTTTAGATTGGAGAAAACAAACTCAGAGGAAGTGTCCTTTCTTGCCAGTAATCACATAGCTAGTATTCAGAACATACCTGCTCCTTGCCAGGTACAGTGGTAGGTATTTAACAGATATTATTTAATTCTTACCACTGCCCTATGAAGTAGGTATTGTTGCCCCATTATATTCCTAAACCCGTTGCAGAGTTGGAATTTGAACCTAGAACTGTCTATAAGTAACACTTTTTAAAAATTTGCTACATTATATTACCCAGATTGTTTGACTCTTTTGTTATTGCCATTAAAGCCTACATTATAATTTAATACATTAATCTAATTCTAAAAGTATACAATCATAAATTAAGTTTGAAAATCAGCTTTTTTGTTTTTTTTAGGACTGATGTTTTTCTCTCTGCATTGATTCAAATCAAAAATGGACCTGAAATTTTTTAGTTCAAAGTATATTTTATTTTAATTTTGTATATATTCAGCAGTTTCTTTTCTTTTTTTTTTTTTTTTCTTTTCTGTATGTGTGTGTTTTGGGGTATTTTTTTGTTTGGTTTTGGGGGTTTTTTTTTAACTTTTTAATGTGGACAATTCATTTAGGTAAACACTTGTTCAGGGTTTAGCAAATCAGTGATTTGTAACAGGGAGGGAGTAAAGGAAAGTCATCTTAATTTGGTATGAAGATTGGGAAGTAATTTGGTAATTTAAAAATTTCTTAGATGACTTGTATAACTTCTTGCAGCTTATTAGGTACCTTTTTTAAAAAAATTAATTAATTAATTTTTGGCTGCGTTGGGTCTTCGTTGCTGTGCGCGGGCTTCTCATTGCAGTGGCTTCTCTTGCGGAACATGGCTCTAAGCGCGCGGGCTTCAGTAGTTGTGGCACACGGGCTCAGTAGTGTAGCTCGCCAGCTGTAGAACGCAGGCTCAGTAGTTGTGGCGCACGGGCTTAGTTGCTCCGTGACATGTGGGATCTTCATGGACCTGGGATTGAACCATGTTCCCTGCATTGGCAGGCGGATTCTTAACCACTGCGCCACCAAGGAAGTCCCGGTAGCTGGTTTTATAAAATACTTAATCCTGAGCTATTTTTTTAGGCGAGTTAGAAATAAAAAGGTCCAAGAAAACTAAATCTATAAGTATTTATTTAGTGTTGTTTTTGTATATTTTACCTTTTAGAGTATATACTTTGGGTTCCATTTTATTTTACTTACATTTTCTTGGAGAAGGTGCCAAATGTCAATTTCCAAAATATTCCCAAGAGTACACATCTTTCCTTAAAAGTCATCAGAAGAGTCACAACTTCTGTCTCCTCTTGAAGAATAGTCTTAGTTTTAAAGTAAGTTTCTAACAATGCAAATGAAAAGTGGCTATATGTTTAGCCAATTCTCAATTATATTTAAACTAAAGAAAGCATTGATGCAGTAAATGTCAGTAGCATCTAGGCAGAGGAAGCCCACAATTTCTCGTCAAACCAGAATAAGAAGTTTCCAAACAGGGTAAAATTTGACCCTGACCATGAACTTTGAGTTTTAGACAGTTTAGTAAAGGTTATCCCCATGTTTTTATTGATATATTAATCTTACAGTGAAAATGACTGTTTTCCTTTGTTAAATATCATTTCTAACTCCCCTTAATGATACTTGAGTACAGTAACATCTCACGGATCTATAATCTAGAATATTAATGTTAACTTCTCTTAAGTCCATTAGATATAACTTTATATCTGAAAGTATTTATTAATAAACCTTGTGAGCCACAATTTTTCATTCTTTGAGTAATTGCTTCTTACTAATGTTGTGAATTTTTTTAATTCTCGATTTTTCTAGGGATTATTTCACATTTCAGCTGCTTTTGTTTTCTACTGCTATCATTGAGGGTTCAAGAACAAAAAATAAGTCTTCAGGTAAAATGCCTGATCCATAATAGTGCTTGGCATTGTATTTTGCTGAAAAGATCATATACCTTTGGATGCTTGATCTGAAAATAAGGTTGTGATGATTATGAAATTTTCGCATGGAGTTTTGTTGGCTGCCTCTAACAAATTTGGTCTTAGTTGTTGTTTTTCTCCCCCACCACCCCAAAGGATTTTGGCTGTCTGCTTTTGTTCATGTTGTCTTGATCTGCAGTAACTATATGGATATGTGCTTGTACTTGCTAAATATTTTAATTTTGCATATTTGGCTGCTTGAATTTTAAGTAATTTCTTTGGGTGATGCAAATTATGAGCTTGAGGCTATGAGTAAAATAACAATTTACAGAAGTTTTTAGTTTATAAATGTATGTTTCTTATCTACTATATTGAAATATATAGATTTCACATTTTGCAAAAATTAAATTTACAATTCAGTTCCTCAGTTGCACACATTTCAAATGCTATTTTCAGGCCATATGTGGCTAGTAGCTACTGTTTGGACAACACAGATAAAAGATTATTTCTGTCATCATAGAAAGTTCTGTTGGACAGGGCTGTTTTCCTGTTCCATAGAAGGAAGTAAGCGGTAAAGTGTGAGTTCATTTCTGATACCAGTTTTTATAGCAGTTTAATAACTCCAGAAGATAAAGCATATGACCAGTCTTAAGCATACTTCCTCTAAATAGGTAGCCATCCTCACCTTTAATATTCAAATCTAACGTTGCCTAAAACAGTTTGCTTCTGTATTTATACTCTTAAAGTGAAATTGTTTTGTAGCAAAATTCATGAAGTTGTAGAAAGGCCAAAGACTTACCCTAAATTTGAATCCTGACCCTAGAACTTACTCGTTCAGTAACTTCTGGTAAGTTACTTAATTTATTTGAGCCTCAGTTTCTTTATCTGTAAAATGGAGGTAACCTTAGTTACCTCATAGGATTAATAAAAGACTTAAGTACTTCTAAAAGCATGTAGCAAAGTGGACATTTATAATACTTTTAAATATAGAATGAAGCCAAAACGTTTAAAAGTTAATTAGGCAGTATCATTTGTATGGAGTTGTTCCCAGTCTGGCAATTATAATAGGTCTCTAGAAATGGCTGGGTCAAGAGTATCCTATAGAAGTTTCTGTTGGCCATGGGATTATTTATGACAATTTATAAAATTGCAACAACTAGAATAACCAGAATGGGGAGAAGAGGAAAGAGAAAAATGACCAACTTTGTTTTTCAAGAAGTCATAAAGGTTTTTCTGATAATAATGATAAAAACTAATATTTTGTATAGTGTTTTTATAACATGAAATTTCACACAAGAGTCTTTAAAATTTCATCTCTATAATATTTTGAATACCTTTATTAATGCTAGTATTAAAGAAGAGTGAAAGGAAACTCAAGGGTGACCAACATTTTGGAGGTTATGTACCTAACTAATAGTGAGAATGGAAATTCATATATCACTTGCAACTTTAAATCTTATGCTCTTTCTATTTCAGCATGCTCTTTCCTTGATAGCAGTTGTTTTCTGAAGCAGGTGTATATTTCAGAATCTCTAGGGATGGGGCCCAGGTATATGTTTTTTTGTTTTGTTTTGTTTTGTTTCTCTGTTGAGCAGAATACATACCCAAGTGATTCTGGTGCCTACTTCTTGATAAAATCATTGTTCTATTCCAGGTTTAATTCTTCTTTTCCTGTATCAGTACCTCTAAATTAATGCATAGACCATGTGAATAAATCAAAGAATTAGACTGAAAAGGAATACACTGATTCCAGCTGTTAGGTGGGACATCAACACTTTTGAAAAAGCAATACAAGTTTAGTTTCCTGTTCACAGTCTTGAGTATCTCTCCACTAATCAGTGTTTGTGGAGAGCGGGAATTCCATACTAGCCAACCATGGTAGTTAAATCTATTTGTGTTCCCTTCTCTGCTTTTCTCATATTAATTTTGGCTAGTTAGTAGTCTACCCTTAAGGTATTCTAGTCCTAAAACATTGACTCCTTATTGCCTGAGATGGTTTCTTCATGACGGTTTTCAATTGATTAGCTAAAGACTTTTAATAATCTTTTCTCAGCTGTCTTAAAGATGCTTCAATGTCCTGGATTTAGTGGTATTTCTAGGCCCTATTTAACTCTGCATGTATCTCATTACTAAGCTGAAAACTTCCCTTTGAAAGAAAGTACAATGTCACAATAGGGTAGGAGAGGGGCATACTCTAGAAAACCTCCAGTCAAAAGTTAATCACATTGCATAGTAACTTTTCAAAAATAAATACCTTCAAACGTACAAAGACAGATTCTCTTGGAAATAAGACTTTCAAATTTGAAAATTAAGCATTTGCTACTTGGGGCAGTAACTGTTGAGAACGAACTATCTTTTAACTCAGAGTTGCTTATCAAAATGCAGTTGAGCAGTGGCTATAATATGTTAATGTTAACTTTTAATTTTCTGAGCAGAGATCATTTCATTAGAAACTGTTTACATTGGCTATTGGGCTGCTTCTGCACTGAAAGTAATGTGTTTGGAATGTTCTTATATGTGTGTGTGTGTGTATGTATATATATATATACATACACACACACATATACACACATATACATGTATGTGTATACATATATGTATCTTAACATAGAAAGTACAGTTCTGCATATTTTTTATTACTTGGACTTTAGGACCTTCTGATTAAAATGACTGACATTAATATGTCATTCTAGATTAAACTAAAAAGATTTTTTTAAATTAGTACCTGCAAAGCATATCATTATATTCTTAAAATATATATTATTCTGTTAATTATATGCAGATTGGATTTGTCTTTGTTGTACTGTAAATAAATTTTCTTATAAACAGGATAACCAAGGCCTTTTAAAATACTAAAATTTTCCCAACTCAAAGATTTTTAAAACCTATTGTAATAAAGAAATGAGAGTTGGTAGTTATAGGTCAACATAAAAGCATTCTAAGACACTTAACATTTCTGTGAACAATGAATTCAGAAGCTTTTACTTCGTGGATTTCTACCTATTTTTATTTTGTGTTGAGAATCTGTTACATAGATTTATATGGCAAAAATGTGGCAATACTTTTTATTTTTTAAAAGCTGGTCTATCTAATTTATGTTAATAGAGATTTTTTGGTTCCTTTATACTTAAATCTAGATGCATTGTTACTGTATTCCAAAAGGTAGAAAATTTGATACCCTAGTCCATCAATTCTAAGACACACTTCTTTTTATAAATTTTAACAACTCTGAAAAATGAGACATGTCTTAAAATTGATTTGTGTCATAGTTTAATGGAAGCATTTTTTTCTTGGTGAAATATAAAACTCATGGTGCATCTTATAATTATTGATGTCTTAGGCTTGATAAGAAGTGATGGTTAATTTTTTGAAGTTAGTTGTGGGACTTGGATTTATGTTATGATGTGGTATATCTTTGTGGTGAAAAAAATCTAAGTGGTGAGAACATACCACAAAAAATTCCATATTATTTGGAATTATACCTGTACCATGATCCTTTAATGTTTCCTTCAGATCTTTTCCTCTTTTTTTCATTGCTATCATCCTAGTGTTAAATGATAAAACTAAAAAATTTGGTAACAAGTTTGATGTCCTTTATTCAATGGAAAAACAATCCATAGATTGGGGGACTACACTGCCTAATAAGCACCTCCCCAGGGGATTTTGGACAAGAGTGAGTTTTATGGGGCCTTAGAAGAGGCACTGTGAAAACAGGACATGATTGGCTAGGAGGCTGGGGGTTTCCTTATAAGGCTTACAGGTTCTATTTTCTAGGGCAAGGTAGGCTAGCTAAAGCTGAGTTGGAGGATTGTGATTGGTGTTGGGTTTCCTTGAGAGTGAGGTATTTTCTGTAGTGCAGGCTGACTTAGGTATAGGTTTGGGACGTGGTCAGAGCCACTGAGATGACTTCCATTTTGTGGGTTCCAATATACCAATTAACTTTAACACTAGTTAGGTGCTTTACATTAAACTGGTTCCCTATCTGTGGAAAGCTATCCAGAACAATAAGAGGAACATGGAGATCAAGAGAAGGAGGAAAGACTTGGGGTTGCAGGTGGGGTCGGGGTTGCGGTTGGGACCTCCAGGGTCAAGAAAAGAAAAATGGGGAGAGGACTCTTGAGGGGAGTGTTAATAGGCATCATTTTTCATTTACCCAGTTCCACTTGCCCAAAAATCTTCTTCTGGTTAAGTCTTTGATGTGATATATTAGCTTGTGAGCTACCCAATAGTTAGCTAAAATTACATCAACCATATTCCCTAGATTCTGAAAGCATAAGTCTTCTTGCTAAGGCCTTTCCTTTTTCTGTGGAAGTTGCCCTCTTACCCCCTCTAGCCTTATGGGTAAATCATCTGCTGGTACCTTACTTTCTGTAGACCAAATAGAGTCTGTATTTCATCTTAATGTGCTATCTCAAAATGAATAACTAAAGGGGGAACTACTTATAGAATGGATTTTTCTAGAAGGAACTATTACAGATATGTGCACAATTAAATTTGTTGGTGTTTATAAGAGGTATGGGACTAGCAGATGAGTACTTAATTTTAGGAAACTTTCCTACCTTGCTCTGTGTTTAAGCACTTAGGTAGAGATTAATGCAGCCTTTCCCCTTTAGCTTGTTTGGTTTTTATTTCCAAAACCAGTAATTTATCTATTTGTGATATAAATTTATATTGCATTTTCCTGCTTTTGCTTTTTGTTCTCTAAACTTACTAAGAATGTGTACTCTTCAACAGTTTTAATGGCATGTTTTAGTTATTCCTCATTTAAAAAGAGTCACAAAGTATGTCCGGCTAATATACTCTATTTTAGGCAAGATCCTTTTAAAATTAAAATTTAACGTTAATAAAATGTAATTTAAATTAAAATTTCAATATAAAACATAAATTGAGAGAAGCTTTTTTTTTTTTTTTTCCCGAAAGGAATTTTTGCTTTATAAAGGCTTTCACCATAGGAATATTTTAAACAAAGTGATTAAAATACCGTGCAAGTTAGTCTAATTGCTGCCTGGAGTAGACTTGGCATTGTCATGGGAAAGGATTAAGACCTAAATATAGTACAGTTATTAAAATTGGGAAATTTAATGTTAAAAAAAAAAGGATTAAGAAGAATTGTTGAGCCTTATGCCTGAAATCCTCAAGTTTCCAAAAATCCCTTTCAGAATCTACACAAAAGCTTTGATTTACCTTTGTATTTTCTTGAATTAAGCAGATTTTTTTAAAAGTCCTATATTCAAGATGATTTCTTTAACTTATGCAATTTTGTTATTTTAGAATTTTAAAAATTACAATAGTATTTTCATGTCTTTTCTGCCATGTTATACTCTATACACTTTTTTTAACTAGCTTGGGCACCAAATTAATATTGATTAGTAGGATAAGGACAATAAATTCCAAATTCCAAATAACTGACTTACTGATAAAGTTTTACAGCAAAGTCTTTTGCAAGTTGGAGGATTCCATACTGTTCTTAATTACTAACTGCAATGCCTCAATGAAATCTAAATGGAAATGAGAGACACTGTCCATAAGTAAAGGTAAACATTATTCACTGATTTGTGAATAGCATTTCAATTATAGGTGCTGAGTTTTATGTATTTCTGACAAAATATGCCAGTCACCACTCTTTATAAATTAGCATTCACATAATTCTTTCAGTTTTATTGTCCTAAACTCATTTTCTTTTTTCTCAGAGGATGTGCTGAGTAAAGATGCTGGGGAATGTGCAATATGCCTTGAAGAATTGCAGCAGGGAGATACTATAGCACGACTGCCTTGTCTATGCATATATCATAAAGGGTAAGTTTATTTTTATGTTAACCAAATTGATATTAGACTAAAAGACCTTTCTCAAGTTTCACACTTTTGTAGTTAGGGCTGAAAAGATTTCTTCTTCATTGAAACTCCCTTTCCCCATTTCTTAAAAAACAATAGCCTTACTGTTGGTGGGAATGTAAATTGATACAGCCACTATGGAGAACAGTATGGAGGTTCCTTAAAAAACTAAAAATAGAACTACCATACAACCCAGCAATCCTACTACTGGGAATATACCCTGAGAAAACCATAATTCAGAAAGAGTCATGTACCACAATGTTCATTGCAGCTCTATTTACAATAGCCAGGACATGGAAGCAACCTAAGTGTCCATCGACAGATGAATGGATAAAGAAGATGTGGCGCATATATACAATGGAATATTACTCAGCAATAAAAAGAAAGGAAATTGAGTTATTTGTAGTGAGGTGCATGGACCTAGAGTCTGTCATACAGAGTGAAGTAAGTCAGAAAGAGAAAAACAAATACTGTATGCTAACACAAATATATGGAATCTAAAAAAAAAAAAAAGGTTCTGAAGAACCTAGGGGAAGGACAGGAATGAAGACGCAGGCGTAGAGAATGGACTTGAGGACACAGGGAGGGGGAAGGGTAAGCTGGGACGAAGTGAGAGGGTGGCATGGACATATAAACACTACCAAATGTAAAATAGATAGCTAGTGGGAAGCAGCCGCGTAGCACGGGGAGATCAGCTTGGTGCTTTGTGTCCACCTAGAGGGGTGGGATAGGGAGGGTGGGAGGAAGATGCAAGAGGGAGGAGATATGGGGATATATATATATACACGTATGACTGGTTCGCTTTGTCATACAGCAGAAGCTGACACACCATTGTGAAGCAATTATACTCCAGTAAAGATGTTAAAAAAAAAAAAAAAGGCCTTCTTTTTCCTGCTAGTACTAAAACTTAAGCCCATATCTGTTTGCATCCCAAAGGCTACCATTTGTTAAGCATTTACTGTGACCCAGGTGTTGTCCATAGCTTCTTGAATAGGTTATCTTATATAAGCCTTGTAACAATCTCATTGTACAGCTGAGGAAATAAGCTGGGGACCATAGGCAATCTCTCCAAGGTCGCATAGCTGGTAATAAATGGAAGAACTGAGATTCTAGCCATGTCTGTTTGACTCCAGAGCCCATCTGGTTTCTCATAAAGTGTTCTTGGTTTCAGGAAAAATTTGATTTAAGATGATTTAAGGTAACCTACAAAAAGAATAGAAAACTATAACTTTAAAAGCAATAAAAGAAATAATGTGGAATTTTATTTAAAAGCAGGGCATGGGGGTTGGGGAAAACATAGAGAAAATAGTAAATAGTACCAAAACAAAGAGGCAAAAATAAATCCAATATCAGTAATTATAATAAATCCAAATAGATCAAAGTAACGAGTTGAAAACAAAAGATTGGGATATGCTGTTGATGAGCAACACACTTAAATGTAAGGGTTATAGAAAAATATGGATGTAAAGGGATAGTAAACCATATCCAGGCAAATATTAACTAAAGTAAAACTGACAAAGCTAAATTAATATTGGACAAAATTAACTTTATTGCAGAAAGTATTAATATTTTATGATGATAAAATTATATAAAATTCAATTTTTTGTGTACTAAAGAACACAGTCTCAAAATATTCGTAGAACTGTCAGAAAAAATTGACAAATCCATCATGATAATGGGAAATTTCAATACACTTCTCACTGAGGCAAGCTGACATACACGAAATTAGTTAAGACCTAGAAAAATTGAGCAATACAGTTAACAGATTTGATCTAATGGATGTGTATGTGTATATCTGCACCCAGCAATTAGAGAGTACATTTTCTTTTCAGTACGTATGAAGTATTGTAGAAATTGATCCATGTACTAGACCATAAGACAAGTCTTAACAAACCACAAAACGTTGGTACCATACAGAATGCTGTTCTCTGAGCTCAGTTTGATGTCAGTGACAAAAGATAAATATTCTGTGATCAAAGAAGAAGTCATAAGGGAACTTAGAAAATACTCTGAACTGAATAATAGTGAAAACCAAGGCTTGTGTTAAAAGAAAGACTGAAAAGGACTCCCCTGGTGGTGCAGTGGTTAAGAATCCTCCTGCCAATGCAGGGGACACGGGTTTGATCCCTGGTCTGGGAGGGTCCCACATGCCACGGAGCAGCTAAGCCTGTCTGCCACAACTACTGAGCCTGCGCACCTAGAGCCCATGCTCCGCAACAAGAGAAGCCACCATGGTAAGCCCGCGCACTGCAATGAAGAGTAGCCCATGCTTGCTGCAACTGGAGACAGCCCGTGCGCAGCAACAAAGACCCTACGCAGCCAAAAATTAATTAATTAATTAATTAATTTAAAATATTTTTTAAAAGACTGAAAATCAATAATCCAAGTTCTTACTGAAATTAGAAAATTGGTAACAGAATAAACACAAAACAATAAAGATCAGAGAAGAAAAAAATTGAATGAAAAAATTACACACTAGAGTAGAGACTGACAAAGTCAAAAGTTGGTTCTTTGAAAAGAATAATAAAATAGATTAGCCTCTGGCAAGATTGTCTCTAGAAGGAAAAAATAAACAGTATAGGAATGAAAAGGAACACGTAACTCTAGATATGGCAGAAATTAAAAACGATTGGAAAATTCTGTGAAAAATTTTATACTTTTCAAGTAAAAAATTTAAACAAAACAGACAGTTTCCTTAAAAATATAATATTGTCCAAAATGACTCAAAAAGAAGTAGGAAACCTGAATAGACTAATAACTATCATAAGTAGTTATTAAGACTAACCCTGAAAAACCACAAATATTTTTTAAAAAACCACACCAAAAGCCTAAAAACAGGCCCACGATGACAGTTTGACAGCAAATTTACCAGATGTCCAAAGAACACCATGTTAACAGTAGTAAATTCCCCCCAAAAGTAGAAGATGATAGAAGGTTCTCCCACTTATTTTATGAGAATAGTATAAACTTGGTAACCCAAATCAGACAAGGACAGGATAAGAAAGAAAATTAAAAGGAACTCTCATTTATGAATATAAATGCAAAATCCAAAAACATACTAGCAAACCAAATTTGTCAATATAGATCGAAAATAATGCCTTTCAACCAAATTGGATTTATGCTACGAATGCAAAGATATATGTGATTAGAAAATTTATGTATATAAGTTACCACATTAACAGAGGAAAAGGACCGTATTAATAAATTCTATATTATTAATAATTTAAAATCAAAAGCAAAGAATAAATATTCGATAATATATTAAAATTAATAAGAATTTAGCTGGGTTGCCAGATATGAGCTCAACATATGAAAACCAGCTGCATTCATATCCCAGTACAAAAAATATATATAACTTTTTTTTAGAATAAAAACATTAACAGCAACAGAAACTACAACGGGAATAAAGTATGTTGAGAATAAATCTTAAGATATTCAAGACTTTAAAACTTTATTGAAAGATATTATGGAAGGTTTGAAGTAAATACAGGTACCTTTTTGTGGCTAGGAAAACTCAATGTCATAGAGATGTCACTTCACCCCAAATCTATGTAGTTAATGCTATTCCAGTCAAATCTCAACTAGTTTTTTCATGTAACTTGACAAGTTGATTCTTAAATATATAATGGATAAAAGAACAAAGGGCCAAGAATAGTCGAGACACTCATAAAGAAGAAAGCGATGCTGGGGGCAGGGAGCTTGTCCTGTACAAATTCACCATAGGACTATTAATTAAGACAGTTTGGAAAGGATATAGGTGGGTAAGTGGGAAAGAATAGAGTCCATAAACACCCATGCATATACGGAGAGACAACGTAACTTGGAGGTTAAGAGCATGGACTGTTGGGAGTCAGGATTCCTAAGGTTTGAATTCCAGCCCCTCTGTTAATTCACTGTGTCATCTTGGTCAAGTTACTTAATTTTTCTCTGCCTTAATCTGTAAAATGAGGCAATAGTACCAACTTCATAAAGTCTGAGGTTATTTTATTATTATTATTTATTTATTTAATTTTGGCTGCGTCGGGCCTTTGTTGCGGCATGTGGGATCTTTTGTTGCGGGGCACGGGTTCTTCGTTGTGGTGTGCGGTCTCCTCTCTAGTTGTGGTGTGCAGGTTTTCTCTCTCTGGTTGTGGCATGTGGGCTCCAGAGCACGTAGGCTCTGTAGTTTGCCACACGCAAGCTCTGTAGTGAGGCATGCGGGCTCAGTAGTTGTGGTGCGCGGGCTTAGTTGCCCTGCAGCATGTGGGATCTTAATTCCCTGACCAGGGATCGAACCTGTGTCCCCTGCATTGAAAGGCAGATTCTTTACCACTGGACCACCAGGGAAGTCCCTTTTCTGAGGTTTTAAATGAGTTGTTTTTAGAAAGTTCTGGCATATAATAGGTGCTATGTAAGTGTTTGTTTAACATGAATGGAAAAATTGGTTTCCCAAGGGTGGTATTACAGTATAGTAAAGATAAGAATGAACTATTCAATGAATGGCACTGGGATCGATTGATATGTTATTGATATGAAAAAATACTGTTATTGATGCTGTTATGGATATGAAAAAATAATTGAATCCTATTTTACATTTGAAATAAGAATTCCAGATTAATTGCCCGTGGAAACTAAAATCTAAAGTGTTGGAAAGAATATAGAGAGATGTTCTTAACCTCATGGTAAGGAATTATTTGGGGGGCTAAGATAACCTCCCCATAAAAACTTAGAAGAAAAGTTGATGAATTTGACTACGTTAAAATTTTAAACTTTTTGCATCATGATACTGTGAAAAAGTTAAAAACTAGACCTCAGAGTGTTTTCATAACAACAAAAGTTTTTCTATCTGAAACAGTACTCTGCTTCAGCAACTTTCTGTAATGCAGTTAGCTCATTGCAGTTGGTAAAGGTATAGAAGGGCGACAATATAATCACATCATACTGGTTCATATATAATATTTTTAAGCACATTAATGCTTTGCTCCATCAAATAAAAGCAAATATGGAAGCAAGCCATGGAAGAATACAGTTAACTTTAAGGATGCCCATTCACCAAGTAGACTCACACCCAATTCAGTTAGGCCCTGGGATTTATTTTGGAAGTGCCTGCTTACTTCATAGTTCTCAAATTTTGTGCTTTGGCTTTTGTCTCTGTAACTCAACAGTATCAATCCTTCCTTAATCCTCTTTATATCAAGCTAACCTCACCCTTTTTTAAAAAATCCTATATTTACAGAGGTATTTTATTTGTTTGGAAGGAGCACAGCTTTGTTCCGGTTACAGGGTTGTATTATTTGAGTGGTCTGCCTTTATTTAACCTGTTTTTTTTTCTCTCATAAACCCTGTTATTTTTAGTGAATAGTTTTGTAGAAAGCAAGGTTCATCAAAAATGTGTGTATTATGTTACAGCTGAAATATCTGGATAATAACTTCTTACAAATCTATAAGGAAAAGACAAATCAAAATAGAAAAATTGGCAAAAGTTGTTGACAGCCAGTTCATAAAAAGGAGCCACAAGTGTCCAGTAATCATACAAATGTGTCTGCTGTACATATCCTACAGCTCAGTAATTCCACTCCTAGGTATATGCTCTGGAGGGATTTTTGATCTTGTGCTCCAGGACAGTGCTGCTACTACTACTTAGTGTGCAGGTACAGGGTGAGATCAAGGAGCTTGTACCAGAAAATAAATCAATACAGTGCTGTCTTCATTGAGAAAGTTGTGCAGTGCTTAAAAAAAAAAAAAAAAAAGTCAATCAAAACAATGTGTTTAGGGGACTGGTAACAGATAGCTCAAGGATTAGCACTGTGTGTACCACCCTTTGAGTAGTGCTGGCTAAGAGATGTATAAGAATGTTCATAGCATCACTGAAAGTGTCCATTGGTAAAAGAATGGATACATAAATTGCGGTGTGCTTATACGATGGAACGCTATACACAGTGAAAATGTAAAAACTAGAGCCTTATTTATTAACAATTGCAAACCTCAAATTGACTGAAAAAAAGCCACTAGAAAAAAGCATACCTTATAGTAGTATTCAAATAAAATTTAAAACATGGAAACAGTACTATACGTTGTTTTGGAATACTCATATATATAGTTTTAGAGTAAGAAAATGCCTAAGAAAGTAAAGCACCAAAATCAGGAGAGTGATTTTCTGCTGGATTTTGGAGAGAGAAATATAATATTTTAAATAATGTGGGCTGATAGCAATTTATGTAAGAAGGACCTGGGATTTTAAATGGTTTCTTTGTCTAGATAAGCCGAAATCATATGATTGTAAAATAAGAAGTACCCATTTTAGATCACAGAGGGTGTACTATTCAGATGTATTGGGAATTGTTAACACATCTGGAGTATTTTGTTCATTTCTCAGTACTTTGTTGTAAGAGGTATTCTGGTAGACCAGAGGACGTCTAGAGCCAAGTGAGTCAAATAGAGAGCAGGCTGAATGAAAACAGTGTCATAAGCCAAATTGGGCATGTTTATTTAGACAGCAAAAGTCTTAATGACAACAGAAATTGTTTTAGATATTGAAAGAACGTCATATGGTTGAGATCTTTTACCTTCTTTCCTTTTAAATTTATCCATCATTTTTACCTATCAAACCAACCTGTCAGGATATGAGGTTGGATAAATATTAATTTTACCCTTCAACGTATTAGCCAAGCCTTCTAGCTTTGTGGCATATGCAATTTTGCAATGTGTCGACAGTGAGAATGTTGAACAGTATAAAATCTGCTTGGGTAACTTCCTAGCTGTTGAGCAAGTTACTTAACCTTCTTAAGGCCTTGAGTTTATCATTAGAACTTTCTGCAGTGATGGAAATGTTATATATCTGTGCTATCTAGTAGAGTAGCCACTAGCCATGTGGCTGTTGAGCACTTGAAATGTGGCTAGTGTGACTGAGGATGTGCATTTTTCTTTAATTTTAATTAATTTAAATTTAAATAGCCACGTGTGGCTTGTGGCTTACTGCACTGGACAGTGCAGATCTATAAAACTAAAATTAAAAGGCTCTGCTGCCCTAATATAACTTAGGGCATATTTAACTTCCTATATTTAACTTCCTATAAAATCATGAAATAGTATTATTTAACTTTAACTTCCTATAAAATATTTAACTAATATTTAACTTTCTAATATTTAACTTCCTATAAAATCATGAAATAGTTTATAAATACAAATGGATGATGGTATATTTATTTGTATATGTATATGTATTGCAGGAAGGAAGGGATAGAATTAAGTTTTCAATACTCACATCACATAAATATGGTCTTTTAAAATGTAATGCAGTATTGTCAAGAATTAAAGCTTAAAAGTTTGATCTATGGCATGAACTGGTTGACATTTGCATAAATGAACAACTAATTTGAAGAGAGAAATATCTGTCCAGATTTGTCCTTTAATTTTGAATATTGGTAAAGTGGTAGTTCTTTAGGTTCTCTTTTGGGAATGGTTGTTCTGTTTTAAACTTTAAAGTACTTTATAGCATAATTTTGCAAAGATTCATTTCCCTGACTGCTTAGAATAATCAGAATGTAATAAACATATTCTTATCTTTTATTTCTATATGCCAAATATGGTCGTTAAAAACATTGTATTTTTTTCCACAGAGATATATTAATGTCAAGAAGTAAGCATTTTTATTATGACTGTTATGATATAAATAATTAAACGTAAGTGTTTCAGTTTTTCTGGTTTATTTCTTTTCTAGCTGCATAGATGAATGGTTTGAAGTAAATAGATCTTGCCCTGAGCACCCTTCAGATTAAGCATCAGCTTCCTGTTTTATAGGTAATTCTCCCTTTTTCTGTTTTAATTGCTTTTTAAACTGTTACCTGAGTTATACATTCTCAACCACCGTTTTTATTCACTCATTTATTAATTAAGGGGTGTGTGTGTGTGTGTGTGTGTGTGTGTGTGTATGTGTTCCAGACATTGTATTAGGCTACTGTATAGAAAACTCACATTAAAAGATACATAAAAACAACTTTCTTGATTTCCCGAAGAGAGTCATATATTAAGTAAACTCTATATTTTTGGTACTTTAGAACACTTTAGCTTATTTAATTTTAGTTTAATACTTTAAAAAACCCCATGAAGTAAATATCATGACCCCATTTTACCAATGAGAAACCTGAGGGTCAGAGTAATTAAGTTCTATGACATTAAGAAGCACGTTGCACCAACAGTCCAAGGACATGTAGTTAGCAACAGAATCAAATTCCATACTCTTATCCATAACTTCCCAGGTATGTTTTTAGGTAATGCAATATAATATAATTCTAATCATAATAATTAGTTAGCATTTATATTGCATTATTATGTGCCGGGGATTGGTCTAAGCATTTTACATCCATTTATAACTCATCTAATTGGTATAACAACCCTTTGAGCTCAGTACTCTTAACTACTCCCGTTATGCAGATGATGAGATTAAGTTTTAGAGAGGGAAACTTGACTTGTCAAGGTCACATAGCTAGTTCCTTAGTAGAGCTGGGAATTGAATCAAAAGATTGTGTTCTTTGCTATTTTGCTATTATTAGGTAGGAACAGTTTCTTCAGAAAGTTGCATTTGTATTCATTCGTTCAATTTAATCTTTCACTTTTGTATCCTACCTATACAGTAGACAAAAAAAAAAATTGAATTTTAAACCAAATACAGAATTTGTTTTCCACTATTGACGTAGCTTATTCGTGACTCTGCATTTTCTGAAAATGTTTAGCGAATTGAAATGAAAACCTCACTTGAGTATTGCTTTTTTCATATTCCATCATTTAGCTTTGAAAAAATAGTTAACCTAATTGCTATCTTCATGTATATGAAAAGCTTTTTATTTTTATCATTTCAAAAATGATATAAAACATTGTGTTTTATATGAAGGCAGAATATTTTAGCCAATCTTGGAATTGTTTTGGAAGGAGTTAGAACCTCTGTGTTGAGAGACTCAAGATAGTCACAGACAACAATCTTTCCTCAATGTCTAAGACTGGAGGCAGGAAACTAGAGCAGATAATACCTGAGATCTGGTCCTGTGCTGTTCCCCCATTTCCTTTTATTTCAGTAACTCCTGGTCTTAAATTTGAGGTGTTGAGATAATAAACACATTCAAGGAATTCTGTTCCCTCTTAATGAGGGTCATTTAATAGCGGCAGATAAGAATATTGGCAAAATATATTTGAGATAATAGCAGCTATAGCAGCTGAAATAAGAGCTGCAACATTGAGAGAGACCTCTGTCTTAATAACATTAGGGTTATGCCTGTGAAATGTGAAGGCCTGGGTAGACTGTATCAGCTTTTGAACCTTTTACTGTGAGATGATTCAGATCATCATACCTTGACACATTTGAGGTATGAATTGGGATTAGGTTGCTGTATAAGAGAAGTGTGGTGATGGAGTGGTATTTTGAGGATACATGCATGTATGTATGTTTTTATTTTACTGTGTAAAGGGTTTTTTGAAGAGGAGGATGCTTTGGAATGTCTTCAGGGTCACCTTACATCTGGGCCAATAAAGTAAAGCTATAGCTAAAATTTTAGAAGCTTTTTAAGTACTAAAAACCAATGCTAATAAAATGAAATTTTTACCTTAGTATTCCACATATCAAAATAATATGTCTAAATCTTTCACCCATAGATAAAATTTATCTTTTTAGTCAATAAACTTTTTTGTGTGAAAATGGAATTTTATGATATAAAATATTTTATTACATGGTCTAATCAGCGAAATTTTTCTTTTAGTGTCACAATGAGGTTATGGGATATGTGGACCATGCATCTCATCTCATGGTCAATATGCATGTCTGTTGGTTTTAAACAGCATTTCAGTTTCCTTACCCTATATATCAATGTTATCTTCTTCTTCATTTTTTTTTCATTGTGGAACCTGAGTTTGGTGGCAGCTGCCCTCAGAAATGTGAACCAATGGAATCTTTCTCTATGGGTCTTGAAGAGTCATTTCTGAGAATGTGTAGACATGGAATATCTCAACTCTCTCACGTTTTTGCTTTTGTTCTGACTGCCCTTATTTGTCAAATGATAAATTCTTCTATCCCTTTTGCTGTCCTAGATTAAAAGTGGATGGGTTTGGGTGGGAGGGAGGCTCAAGAGGGAGGGGATATGGGGATATATGTATACGTATAGCTGATTCACTTTGTTGTACAGCAGAAGCTAACACAACATTGTAAAGCAATTATACGCCAATAAAAATGTTAAAAAAAAAATGTGTGGGTTTGAAGAGGATTCAGTGTTGTTAAAACTTTTTTTTTTTTTAAGGCAACATGTAAGTAGCACTTCTGATACTCTTCAGCATACAAATTTAGTAGTCAGCCCAAAACGGAGATACATGAATATCTAAGGTCTTGTTTAGTTAGGAAATTGTTCACTATTTGTAATTCGAGGTTTTTAGTTACTTGGAGAGGGCTTAGTAAATTGTGTGTGTTTGTGTGTGTGTGTTTTCTGTAGTTTGGTGTAGTCTTTGTTGTGGAGGGGGAATGACTGTTACTTAGTGGCTACTTTTTGTAACTATTTTAAGCTTTAATTGGTCCTTCTGTGTCCTTGATTTGTTCTTTTGCAGAAAACAAATTTTATCAGTTTTTAAAATACTAAGTAAGTGTATGAAAATTTACAGTCTAAAGCAATGTTCGTGGGGAAATGGATGTTGTATTTTGATTTGTATTACTATCATGGACCATTGCTTAAACTAAATGTATCCACTTTTACACAGGTTTCCTTGTCTTTTCAAGATGCTTGAAAAACTGAGAGGATATGAAGATTTATCTCTGGAAAAGCAAAAACAAAAATGCAGGCACACTCAGCCAGAAATCTAAGTTCTGTGAGACTCAGTAATGCAGAGATGGACAATCATACAGGGAAAAAAATCCTGCTGAGGAGAGGACAATTGTCACAGAACTCAGTGTACCAAACATGCATATAAAGGACACACAGGGATTTTGAAAATGCTGCACATCCCTTAATAGTCATCTACATAGGTAATACTGATGAACATTTTATATTCAGACACCAAAGTTAACTGATTTAAAAGTTGATTAACTTTTGATTAAGTTCTCTAGAGCTGCGCAACTAGTTGTTTTTAATTTGTTTTGGGTTAGTTTGGGTTCCCTTTATTTTCCCCAACATGATGTTCCTGCATTCATCTATTCTTAAATTGAAGACCACGTAATTTACTTCTTAAAAATTAAAGTCTTGAATGTGAAACCAAGAAATGTAATCAAGCAGTAAAACATTCTCTGAATGTAGACCATGATCTCAAGTTCTTTGATTTTCTTTTTTTTTCCCCAAGAGTGGAAAATAGACTTCTACATAGGAAAGCTGAAGTATGTTAATACTTTAAATTAAAGGTTTAACATTATCAGAATGCAGTCCAAAGAGTAAAAAAAAATCAAGTTACATAATTACATTTTAATTAATTAAATTTGGATTATCTACAGAATTGCAGTTTATTAAATATGTTGTTTCCTTTTTAAATAAAACTGCTCAACAGTTAGTTAATCAGCAGTGAATCATCTTGCAGCTATGCAACTTTAAAAAAATACTAATTACCAATTTTAAGTGCTTCCAGCTACAGTAACTTTGTTTTAACCGGTATTTTTGTTTGTTCTTTTTCATGTAATTATTTTATTGTGCCTTGCATCTCCAGGCAGTTTTCCTACATTTGGGTAAAATGTTTAGCAGGTTGTAAACTTAATAACTTATGAAAAGGGTAAAATAAAATTTTCTTGAGTGGAACTTGGAATAATTTGAGGGACATTTTTATATACTTTTAAAAATCAGAATTTAATTGGGATGCCAGATTTATAGCAATTTGCATCTTTAATTTTCCAGATAATCTGGGGTTTAGCATTTGATAAATGATTTTTTAAAGCAAACATGAAGATTTTGTTAATTTATAATTTATTAATGTGTTATTACTGTAATTGAAAATGTTAGAGACTTTTAAATTCAGTCTTGTTTAGAAAGAAATGTATTAAGCAAAATTATGTGAATAAATATTCCCACAAAATACATCTGAATGGTTAAAAAATACTGGAAGAGAGCTATCAGGGCTGCAACAGTGAATGTCTTTTTTTTTTTTTTTTAATATCAAAAATACCAATAAATAGATTTCATGTTTTCAACATAGGGAAAATATTATCAGTGAACAATTTAAGCAGTGCACTTTACTCAGTATAATTGAGAGTTACACAGTACTGTTTCCTTATTTTAAGCTTTTCTTTAATGTATTTAAGTGTTTGCTTTTCTGTTTATTGCTGCTATTCTTATCCTTCTCAATTTTTTTTCTACTCTATTGCTTCTGTTTCATATTTTTTAAAAGGGCACGTACAGGAGCAACTGCTGCTACCCAGAAAAATATGTATATTATAAACAATTAAAAGAGTTTTTCATTGCTTTCAGTGTGATCCTAAACCAGGTAATGTTTTCCCTAAAGTTATTACTGTGAAATGTCTTTTGTTATGCTGCAGTTGATAGAAGAGTCCAAAACCTCCATTGTGACAGCTGACAGCACAGTTTCATAGGTGCTTTTTTTTTAACCAGTTATGGAAAATATTCTTCCCTCAAAGAAAATATTCTTTCCTTAAATTTTTTCTGTTATCACAAAATCTTAATATGAATACACTTTAGTTCACATTTTCAATTTTGTAAGCTTTCTCTCCCCTCTTGCTCTCCCTCTTTCTCTCTCTCTCACACACACACACACCAAGAAAAACCTCTTAGAATGTGAATAATTTTTTTTCTACTGGTATATTGTTATGGTAAGAATTATTTTCTTGTCTTGCATTCTTGAAGGAAAAGATTTACTATAGCTGTGGTAGTTAACTATTGATATTCTCTTGGAAGTTGATTTTCTGATATAATTTACTCATTGACTTTTAAAGTTTATTGGCCTAAATTCCCTTTTCCTTCTTTATCCTGTACCATACACTCACAGTCGTATTCACTTAGCCTTTGTTTGTCATACGGTTCCGTGCTGCAGCTCCTACAGTAGAAGCTCCTGTGGTTTAAGAGAAAGTTCAGTGTTTGTCAGTGTCAAGTGCTACTTCATTATTTGTCTAGAACAGTATCTACTTAAATCTGTTTATAGTGATCCCTTTTTTGTTAAAATTTACAAAAGGTAGCATTTTGTTTTTTTTACTTTAAATTCAGTCTCCATCAGTGACTTCCTGAAAAGAATTTAGAAATTGACATTTTTTTAAAGCCCAGATGCTCCAGTTTTTATTTAAATTCAAAATTGCTAATCTGGAAAATATTATAAGTAATATTGTATATAATGTCACTTATAATATTTGTAAATTTATATACAGACACTGAATAGTGTAAGTAGGACATAAAATCACGTTACATGTTTAAATGTGTAGCTGAAACTACTGACAACTGAATATTATGGAGACAAAATAAAGAATGAAACCCTAGTTATCAAGTTGGTTATAGTTTTCTAGAATCTTTGTAAATACTTGTTTTCAAATAAGATCACAGTTGGGTATATAGAAAGCAGTTGTGTTCTGAAATTTCACTTCAGTGCCGCTCTTTTCTTCATAATGGGTTAATTGCCAATTTTGACTCATCTTACGGTGATCTGGCTTTTTTTCCCCCTAAATGTGTAAGAGAGCGTAAGAATGTATATGAGTACAATTATTGTCTTCTTTTGGCTCTTTCCCAGAGAAATAAACTAAGAATAGTCTTCATCTGTGTTTTTCAGATCTGGTTATAAATCAGATATAGATTGTGTTTTAAGAGCAGTGTCTGATTGAAATATAAATAATGGTTTCTATAACTCATTATTTTGTGGTAGCCAAAACAACTAAAAAAGTCATGTTAAACTGTTGGGTACTGGGTAGGTTTTAGTTTCTTAGTGCAAGTCTTCTATTTCTTTTAAATGTTATACAGTTATTTAAGTTTTCACATACTAAACAGTCTACTAGAATGCAGCCCCAAAATGCCTGAGGAGCATACTTGCAGTATGTATTTCAAAAAGATTCCAGTTTAAATGAGTTAATGAAAATACCAGATTTTTTTCAAAGCTTAGTTCGCTTGCCAAATTTGGGTTTAGTGAAGTTTAAGAGCAGTTGTTTAACATATTATAGCAAGTCACAGGGGTATTCCTTTAAATGAAAAGAGACTGTAAATTTAATGTCAATATTACCTAATTTTATTTACTAAAAGAGAGTTAAAGAAGGGAAATTTTCTAACAATAAGCTACATTTGAACAAAGCATGAAACTCTTTTTTAAAATTAAAGAATAATTGAACTTACCATCTGATTGACATCCACATTATATGTTGATATTAATATCCAATCATCTTATGTTTTCAAAGAGAAAGTTTCCATATAAATCAGATTATTAGGAATTTTATAAAACTACATAGAGGTAAATATTGCTTTAAATATGAGTACAGTTTGTTAGTTACAGGAAGTTTTCTAATTCATTTGGGCCGTTTTCTCGCATTTTGATTTATCCTGAGGTAAACTCAGAACATATTGACAGTGAGTGGTTAAATGTGAAGTGTCCCTTGTTCTTTCTTAGATATATTCTAAGGTAAAAAAAAATTCTAGCATGCCAATATTTTGTCTTTGGCCCATTCCCCTTTGTTTCTGAAGTATGTAACTTCTGATCTTTTTCTTTGCTACAACATACTGTGAGGAACATTATGGTAGTTACGTTATCTGTGTTGTCCACTTTCCTTCTCTACCCAGATCTTTTCATTCTGAAACTAAATTGTTACTTGGTTTTCTTTACAGGAAATTGCTACTTGGTATACTCCTAGTAGTGATCCTTATTCAGGAACAGCTGGTAAAATTTTTTTGGTAATAACTTACCCAGACAATACTTCAAATACCATATTCTGTGAATGCTGTGCTTAAGCTAAGAAACTGGATGTTCTTTTCAAATCACAGAATCCCTGTATTATATGAATGGGAAATACCTCGTCTTTTAAGGTATCTGATTCTCTATGGAAAGTAAAAGGCATCAAAGAAAACCAGATATGTTAATGTTGAGTTTTATTGAAAATGCAACATTACTATACTTAGGGGAGTTGACATATTTTCAGATATTTAAGCCATCATTAATTTTAGACCAATAGCTAATAATAAGATAGATTGTTGGTTGCTTGTTTATAGAGAGGTAAAGAGTGGCATGGCATAAACTCACATCCCAGAAATAAATGAAATTTTAAAAAGTGATATTATAGTATCTGTTAACCAACCTTGTGCTTCTTAACTCTGCCCTGGACTGTGAGGCACCTTTCAGGACCCCGAGTCTTAGAATCAGAAGTGATTATTAATTTCTTCTATTACTAAATTCTCATGACTTCCTTTTTGATTTGGTATGCTGAGATTGATAAATACTGATGATTTATATTTATAAACTTAGAGTTCTATCAGTATCCTGTTACCAGTGAATCTGGTGCCAGCATCTTGAAAAGCTTTCATTATTAGTCAAAAGCATTTTGAGCATCTGTGTGCATGTAATACAGTTAGCAGACCCTATAGAGAGATACAAAAGAGATTTTGGAACTTGATGATGATATTGATCTGTATTATAGCAGTCCATTACATTTTATTGCTTTGCAATGACTATATGAGTTTCCTTATTTGAAAATCATGATAATGATAGATATTTACCTCTACTGCTCTGTTCATGGTTTCCTCAACTCTTCTGTAATACTTTATAATTTCCTCTACTAGAAAATATTTTCCTGTTAAATAAGGTATCTAAAGCATCAATCACAAGAAATATAGAAAACGTGTTAGGAACAACTTGTATTAGTGTGTTCTAAACTAAAATGGAACAATTCGTTATTGATATTTTAATAAATAAGACTTCCAAATGATCTTGCCAAATTATCCCATTATTTAGAAGTAGAAAATAAGAGAAGAATGTTTTCAAGGAAGTTTATCATATCCACCCTTATGTCTAGAAGTTAACAGTGCATTACAATAAAACAGAATTACCTGAATGCTGAAAGGTTACCATGAATTAACTGATGTCACAGTTTCTTTATTTTTGTATACAGAAAAAAATTGAATTTTTACATTTCAGCCCATTACCACAAAAATTGGATCTAAAAATATTAGTTGAAATTCTGCAATAGCTTAATAAACGACTGTTTGTAGTGGTAATGGACAAAGAGGCCTTTTTATCGTAACCATTAGGAAAGATGTACTGTGAAATATCTAATGTAAAACCTATTTTGTAAATTTGTAATTGAAATATTACTGGAGAGCTATTAAGTTTTGGGGAGGGATGGTCTGCCAGTGCACAATCATAATTTTTAAAATTTAGATTGTATTTTAGTAACATTCCATTATGTTTTTAAAAGGAGAGTTATTAATCTTTTGAAGCACAATTTTCATGATGGAAGAGGTATTGAATTTTGTAGCATAATGGTTAACCACATGAGTTCTGGAGCCAGACTGCCGAGTTTTGCCATCTCCTTGACATTGGACGAGATACTTCTCTGTGCCTCGCTTTCGCCTATAAAAAGAGGTAATACTTCTGCCTACTTCAGGGTTGTTGTGAGGATTAAATGGGAAAGTAACGTGTATGCACCAGGCACAGAGTAAGCACTTAATAATGTTAGTAGTTTTTATAAACAATAAAAATATTTGTGCCCATCTGTGAATAAATTTTGTTATTCTCTTCATTCATGATGTGTAGGAGTAAGTCATAAACCTTAACTGATACGTTGAAGAAACCTAAGTATTCCAGAGGACAGTGCAGATTCTGATCTTGCTCTTGCTGAAATCTAGAGATTTATTATTTCAGCAGTTATATATTAAGCACTGCTTGGTTCTGTGGGCTGTTAGGGAGCCAAGAATACAGAAATCAAGGAAAACTGACCTCTAGGAATTTAATCTTTAGTGGGTGAAGCAAATACGGAGTAATAAATGCCATGATAGCCATTGGTACACACAAAGGCTGTTGTGGAGGTAATGAGAAGGGTCATTAAACTCAGACTAGGCAAGAGAATGACTAAGTCTTTAAGAATAATCATAGCTCTAAGGGATATGGATAAAAGGACATGTGGAGCAGGAGGCTGGGAATGGGATTCCCAGGCAGAAAGCTTAGCACATACAAGCATGGCACTCTTGGAGGATTGCTATGTCTAGAGAGGTAAGCAGGTGACAAATCATGAAGAGATGTATGTGCCAAACTATGATTGAAGGATTTTAAGCAGGAAAAAGACAATCAGATTTTCCCTTCAGGTTAGAGACGAATGGGACTAGAGGTAGAGAGACCTGTAGAAAATTTATAGTAATTCAGGCAAGATGATGAGGGGCAAAACTAAAGCAATGACAATAGGGAAAGCAAAGATGGAAGAACTTAACTCATCTTGGTAGTCATTTAGATGTAAGGGATGACAGATAAGACCAAGACAACTCCCAGCTGTACTTTTTCCACATCTTGAAGGGTGGAATCTTTTTTTTTTTTTTTAATAAATTTATTTATTCATTTTATTTATTTTTTGGGCTGTGTTGAGTCTTCATTGCTGCGTGTGGGCTTTCTCTAGTTGCGGTGAGTAGGGGCTACTCTTAGTTGCGGTGTGTGGGCTTCTCATTGTGGTGGCTTCTCTTGTGAGGAGCACGGGCTCTAGGCACGTGGGCTCCAGAGCACAGGCCCAGTAGTTGTGGCGCATGGGCTTAGTTGCTCCATGGCATGTGGGATCTTCCCGGACCAGGGCTCGAACCCATGTCCCTTGCATTGGCAGGCGGATTCTTAACCACTGCACCACCAGGGGAAGTCCCTGAAGGGTGGAATCTTAAGGACAGAATGTCTCTCCTTGGGAAAAGCCAATTATGCCAGAAGTATCTGCTGGAGGGAGAACTAGAGATAAAGAACAACAATTCTAACATGAAAGATCTTAAGTGGGAGGCAGAGCCTTGAGAGAGAAGCCAGACAGGAATTGCTTGCTCTGTGTGTGTGTGTGTGTGTGTGTGTGTGTGTGTGTGTGTGTGTATTAGAGTTCAAGGGGTGTCTAGACAAAAATGTGGCCAACACTGTTAGAAGTTCATGGTAAGTGGGCTACACTGAACTAGATAAACGACATCTGGGTTGGGTGACTTGGACTCCTCCACCACTAATCTCCCTCTTAACCTCAGATACCTGTTGGAGTAGAGCCATTTCACTAAGTAGGTTTGCTTAGTGAAATGCCAAGATGTACTCTGAAGCATTCTTTTTTTTTTTTTTTTCTGAAGCATTCTTGAGGTTTTCTCTTTGATTCATTTGTCCCATACCCTTTCCGTTGTACCAGTCTTCTACTACTCTTGGAAGCAGAGTCTTTTTAGTAATAGGAAGGATGAATCCTGTTTTCCTGATGGATATTGCTGTTGGGATGAGAGGGTTAGGCTATGCAAGAGGAAGGCCAGAAGAGGTTTATTAGTTCCTGAAAGACCTTGGGATATCCTTGTATTAGATTAGGTCAAGGAGTCAAGCCCCCCCCACCCCCGCCATTCACTAATCTAATAACAGCATATCCATGGGAACTTCCACAAAATCTCCAAATTGTTTCAAAGGTGCTCCTGAAGACAACTTGGAACTTCCTAGACTAGGAGTTTCTACAAGGAAAGCCTGTGAGAATAATAGAAACTTAACACACCTGAAAGGGAATTGTTCTAAAATGTCAAAAATGCTTATATTCATAAATATTACCACATGATTTAAAATTTGGTTTCCCACATGGAGTGAAAACAGTTTTTCTGCAGTAAGTACCTTAATGACAGAGTTGTTATACCATACAGTGCCTTATTTCTGTGGTTCTTTCCTGTAAACTTACGAATTCAGTGTTTATTATTTTATGAGATTTCTAAAAGTACCTGACCAAAAAATATCCTCCCAACAAAATCAGTTTGAGATTTAAATGCTTTTGAATTGTCTTGATCATTTAGTAGCTGGATAACTGAAAGCAAACTGTACAGTATTAGCAATGTAAATTTGTATTTGGGGAAAATATCAAGTTACTGTATGTCATGAGCCTTTCAGAGTAACTCATTAATATTTGAAATGTTATTAAATCTGTAAATGTTAAGGATATTCATGTCCAGGTATTCAGAGGATAGCCATCAAGGAAGTCAAACGGTATATGGTTCAACCATTGCTGGAACTCAAACATTGCAAAGGCTATAAAGGCCTTCCTGAGGTATTTCAGTGTCCAAACTATTATCATTTTAGTATATAATCAGTTTAAAAACTATCAATGAAATATTTTACATTCTTTTTGTTTTTCAGTCTTTGAAATCTGGTACATATTTTATATTTATAGCACATCTGTATTCAGAACTAGCCAGATTTTAAGTGCTCAAGAGCCATATGAGACCAGTGGCTACCGTGTTGGACTCACAGGTCTAGATGACTGGGAGGTTGTTTTTCTACTCTGTCCTTAACCTGAATATTTTTGAAATCCTTGTAATACCAACTTCCGAAGACCTGAGTTTCTCAAAGTTAATGTAGCTACTACGCATGAGCAGAGCTAGTCCTATGTTGTTACTAAATTGAGGCAGAGTTGCCAGATTTTTTCAATGAAAAGGGCTGGAAATATCTTGAAAAGGTTGATGGTCTAATGAATCCTCTTTGTGTGCTCTCATAGATGTCACTGGCTTTTGTCATCATCAGTTTTTTTGGTGAGCACACACAGGCTCTGAATAACTGGTCAGTTTGATAGTTAGGAATTAGTGTATGAAGTTTTAGCCAAATGAGTAGGAATTGTGAGCAGTGCTGATGATAGCACTAGTCTAAGTTGTCCCCTGTGTTGAGCTCTGTGGGGGCAGTTTCATGAGTTTCAGGCCTTCTAGCCAGTAGTTCACTTTTTTACCACATCCATGCTTAAACTTCTAAACTTGTTCACCTGACCCTCATTCACAAAACTGAGACTCTTCAAAATCCAGCTTGAGAGTCACCAGTAAATTCTAAGCTCTCTTCAGTAAGATGTTCTCTAGTTTGTGTGCGATTCTGTGCTCAAGTGAGCTGTTGAAAGGAGTCGGAGTGGGATTGCCAGGGAGTTTGTCTGCAAGAATGGACTACACCGAGGCAAGACAGATATTATACTCTTCTGCTTTGGGATCCTCATAAGCCAGTGATTCTCAGCACTTGGCTAAACATTAGATGAACTCAGAAGGTAGGAAGGGAAGGCAGAGGCAGCTTTTTAAAGATATTAAAGATCCCACCCCAGAGATTCTTGAGTTGATTGTTCTGGTGTGATCCTGTTGTGTAGCCAGTGTACAGCCCTTATCTAGGGTTTCCTCACACCCCCAAAATAGGGTGTCAGCCGTTGAGGAGAGTGCCAAACATGTTTTCAGACCTCTGCAACTAAGCTGTAGCTTCATCCCCTCCAATTCTCTTTCCTGCTTGATCGAACTCTTGGATCTTTTTGAATGAGAAAACTGCTCCTGTATTATTATGCATTCTTCCCAGCTCTGTGGTTCGTAGAATAAACTACTTTATTCAGCCAGGCTCACATCCTTGATTTGCCCAGCAACGCTTATAGATTCTTAAAAGCCCTTTCTGCCTCCAGAACATGGCTCTGATAAATCAAAAGCCCTTTGGCCTTCAGGCTCCCGGCTCTTCCTTTGGCTTTCAAAAACTCAGCTTTGACACTTGAAATTGTCTTTGTTTTAATCCATATTGTCTCTCCCTACTGAAGCAGCAGCTGCCAATGAGTCACTGAGTAAGCTGCCATAAGCAACCAGGAATGCAAGGAATGAAAAATGTAGCAGTTAATAATTCAAAGATAATGTTTTATTACACTCACATCAATCACTAGAAAGCACTGTGGTAACTGTGTGGGCGTGTGAGTAGCTATAGTCTCATATAGTTTTCATTCTTAATGTTGGTAATCTTCAGAAGTCTTCTCACCGTGAAGAAAAATGTGTGGGAGTTACTTGAACTAGAATGCAGGGTTAACTGAAGTGGTTCATTCATTTAGCACATATTGATTGAACATTTGAGAGATGGAAGATACTGTGTGAGACACTTTGTGAACACTGATCAGGAAAAAAGATAGATCCTGCCTTTAGGGAGCTTATGGTTCAGTATTCCTAGCAGAAGTTGGTAATCAGCTATGGCACAGCAGATATATAAGTAACATGGATGGATGCATGAAATCTAGCTCTTTTTCTTTCTTTCCAGTTTTATCAAGCACATGTAAGTTTAAGGTGTACAGCGTAATGATTTGACTTACATACATCCTGAAATGATTACCACAATAAGCTCATTAAACATCTATCATCTCATGTAGATACAGAATAAAAGAAAAAGAAAAAAATTTTCTTTGTGCTGAAAATTCTTAGGATTTACTGACTTAACTTTCATATATAATACATCAGTATTAATTATATTTATCATGTTGAATATTACATCCCTAATAATTACAGTAAAGACAACCAGACAGATTTGTTAACTCATTTCCATTTTTAGAGGCCTGTTTCCTTAATGAGAACAGTGTTATATTTCTAATCAAATTTTTTTCTTCTCAGCGTATTAAAAGCAACTAATACTTTATAACTTACATAGGGCAGTAACATCCATTGTAAGTATACAGTCTGATGAGTTTGGACACACACATATACTTGTGAAACTATCACTACAACCAAGGTGAGTACATTTCCATCCCCCCTCAAAAGTTACCTCAAGCCCCTTTACAGTCAGTTTCCACCCATCCATCCTCAGGCCTGGACAGCCGTTGATCTGCTTTGTGCCACTATAGATTATACGAAAACATTCAGTGTGTACTTTGTTTGTGTCAGGCTTGTTTGGCTCAGCATATTTGTGAGGGCATCAGTGTTGTTGCTTGAATCAGTTCTTTTTTATTGCTGAGTAGTAGTATATGAATGTGAATATCATATAGTGTGTTATCCATTCTCCTGTTGGTGGACACCTGAGCTATTTCTAGTTTGGGGCTATTACGAATAAAGTGGCTATGAACATTTATATATAAATCTTTATGTGAACATGTGATCTAATTTCTCTTTAATAAATACCTAGGAGTGGAATGACTGAATTGTATGGTAAATATTTGTTTAACTTTATAAGATACCACCAGACTGTTTCCAGAGTTGGCTGTACCATTTTACATTTCCACCAGCAATGCATGAGGATTTTGCCACATCAGTGTCTTTTTAATTTTGACCATTCTAGTGGGTATGTTGTGGTATCTTCTGGTTTAGTTTGAATTGACCTAACCACTAATAATGTTAAGCATCTTTTTATGTGCTCATTTGCCACTCATATTTTTTTAGTGAAAGGTCTGTTCAAATATTTGTCCTATTACTTTTAACAGTTTTGGTTGAGGTATAATTTACATAACCATAAAATCCAACCATTTAAAGTGCACAATTCCATGGCTTTTAGTATATTTACAAAGTTGTGCAATCCTCAGCATGTCTAATTCTATAATATTTTCATCACCATAAAGAAACTTCATACCCATTAACAATCACTCCTCATTTCCCCCTTCTCAGCACTTAGGCAACCACTAGTCTATATTCTGTCTCCATAATTTCCCTTTTCTGGATATTTCATATAAAGGGAATAATACAAAATATGGTCTTCTGCATCTAGCTTCTTTCACCTAACATGTTTCTGAGGTTCACCCATGTTTAGCATGTATTAATAATTCTTTACCTAGTTTTGCTGAATAGTATTCTGTTGTATGTATTGATATATACCACATTTGTTCATTTACTGATTGATAAAATTTGGATTGTTCCCACTCTTTTTTGTTATGAATAATGCTGTTAGAAACATTCACCTTCAAGTCTTTGTGTGGATATATATTTTTCATTTGTCTTAGGTAAGTACCTAGAAGTAGAATTGTTGGGTTATATGCATGCAGCTGTCATCCCATCCCAGCCTGAGGATATGTTGGAGGCTCACTATTATCTCATCCCCATATCACTATGTTAAGTTTCTGCTGTTCTGTTCACCTGTTGCTTAGCACAAGTAGTGTCTCATCCTCAGGCTAGCTGTAATGTTTGGCCTAATCTGGTTGCCCCCAGGATGATACTTTTTCCAACAATACCCCTGAGCATGAGTTTTCTTACATTTTGCTCCACATCAGTCCAACCTCTGCAGCAGGAAGGCTGCAGATACAGCCTGCCCACTCTGGTAGAATTACAGTGCCACCAACTTGGGAGATTTCTGGGGAGAGGTGGAGCTGCTCCAGGCTGAAGTGCTGGGCTCCCACTGATTTTGCCAAGATTCAGTAGGTTTTCTTAAGTAAATGTCGCCTGTTTGTTGCATGCCTTTGGTCAGTTTCCAGTTTTGAAATGATAGTTTTGTCAAATTTTATCAGTATTTTGTGGGGATGAAATTTGCCATACTTCTTACCCAGTTATTCCTAAAGTCTCACAGGGCTGCTTATTTTTAAGTTGGGTTGTGCATCATTTCATTATTGAGTTGCAAGAGCTCTTTATATGTTCTGCACACAAATCTGTAATCAGATATATGATTTGCAAATACTTTCAGTCTGTGGCTTGCCTTTTCATTTTCTTAACAGTGTCTTTGAAAGAGCAAAAGTTTTCAATTTTGATGAAGTTCAATTTCCTTATTTTTTTCCTGTTTATGCTTTTTGTGTCCTAAGAAATCCTTGCCTAATACAGAGATCTTTCTCCATAGCTCTTACATTTAGATCTGTGATACAATTCAAGATACTTGTTGTATATGGTGTGAAGGTAAGTATTGAGGTTTATGTTTATCCATATGACTCTCCAGCTTATTTAGATCATTTGTTGAAATGATTCTCTTTTCCCTGTTGAATTAACTTGGCATTTTGTTGAAATTAACTTGGCATTTTGTTGAAAATCAAATGATATGTGTGGATCTGTTTCTGGGATCTATTTTGTTCCATTGAACTATACGTCTTTACTTATGCCAATGTTACATTGTCTTGATTGTTGTAGATTTATAGTCTTAAATCATTGCCTTCAGTTTTGAAAAAAATTTGCTGGGCATAGAATTCTACATTGTAATTTTTTTTCCTTCAGTACTTTAAAGATACTGCTTCATCGTCTTCTCTCTTACATAACTTCAGGCAAGAGGTTTGCCATCATTCTTTTTTTTAAATTTTTTAATTGAGACATAATATTAGTATACCATAAAATTCACCATTTTGAAGTGTACTATTCAGTGTTTTTGGTATATTCACAAGGTTATGCAACCACCACGACTCTCTAATTCCAAAACATTTACACTACTCCAGAAGGAAACCCCATGCCCATTAGTAGTCCCACCCTGTTGTCCCCTTCCCCCTTGCCCCCGGTAACTGCTAAACTACTTTCTCTCCCTATGGATCTACCTGTTCTGGACATTTCATCAAATGGAATCATAGAATATGTGTTCTTTGGTTTCTTTCACTTAGCATGATGTTCTCAAGGTTTATCCATGCTGTAACATAGTAGTACTTCATTTCTTTTTATGGTTGAATAATATTCCATTGTATGGATATACCACATTTGTTTGATGGACATTGGGTTGTTTCCATTTTTTACTATCTTAAATAGTGTTACTGCGATCATTTGTGTACAAGTCTTTTTGTAAAAGTATGTTTTCAATTACCTTTGGTATGTACCTAGTAGTAGAATTGCTGGGTCATATATATGGCAACTCTGTGATTAACTTTCTGTAAACTACCAAACTTTCTCCAAAATGGCTGCATCAATTTACATTCCCACCAGCAATGCATAGAGGTTCTGATTTCTCCACATCCTCACCAACACATGTTGTTCATCTTTTTTAATATAGCCATCCTAGTGACTTTGTGAAGTGGTGCTTCATTGTGGCTTTGATTTGCATTTCCATGACTATGTTCAGCATCTTTTCATGTGCTTATTGGCTTATTATATATCTTTGGAGAAATGTCTTCAGATCCTTTCCCCGTCTTTAAATTATTTGTCTTTTTATTGTTGAGTTTCAAGAATTCTTTTTAATATGTTCTGGATTCTTAGACCCTTATCAGATATATGATTTGCAAATATTTAAATATTTTCTGGGTTGTCTTTTCACATTTTTGATAAGTGACTTTTGTAACACAAAAGATTTTAATTTTGATGAAGTTCACTTTTATCTATTTTTTTCTTTGACTTCTTGTGTTTAGGTGTCATCTGTGAAACCATTGCCTAATCCAACGTTAGAAAGATTTACACCTATGTTTTCTTCTAAGAATTTTATAATTTAAGCCCTTACATTTAGGTAAGGTCAGAAGGTCTTTGATCCATTTGAAGTTAATTTTTATGTATAGTATGAGGTATCGGGGTCCAAGTTCATTCTTTTGCATGTAAGTATCCAGTTGTTCCAGCACTATTTATTGAAAAGACTATTCTTTCCCCCATCTTCCTTTTTTGAAAATCAGTTGACTATAAATGTATGGATTAATTTCTCAACTCAGTTTTATTCCATTGATCTATGTCTGTCCTTATGCCAGTATCACACAGTCCTGATCACTATATGTTTGTAATATGTTTTGAAGCTGGGAAGTGTTCTTGGCTTAGAAATGTAGGAAGTTTTCCATGGCACTTGACCTAAAGATAAGGTGATACCAGTTTGTAAGTATTAGCATAGCTTTACATTTTTGTACACAGTAAATGATGATGTAATCCAAATGGTAGGAAGATCCTTGATTGGGCACTCTTCCACTATTAGAGTTGACAAATTTTTGCTTGATAGTATTTTCATAAATACTATACTGTACTTTATCATGTCTAGCAAGGTGATACCTCAAACCATGTTGATGGTTGCTGGTATTTGATTTGTTGTTAGCTGACAGTCAAGTCAGGACAGCTTTTAAAAAATCTTCCTTTGAAGATATCGCATGCTCTTGGATTGGAAGAATTAATATTTTTAAAATGGCCCTACTACCCAAAGCAGTCTACAGATTTAATGTGATCCCTATCAAATTACCCATGTCATTTTTCACAGAACTAGAACAAGTAATCCTAAAATTTATGTGGAACCATAAAAGACCCAGAATTGCCAAAGGAATCCTGAGGAAAAAGAACAAAGGTGGAGGCATAACCCTCCCAGACTTAAGAAAATACTACACAGCTGAAGTAATCAAAACAGCATGGTATTGGCACAAAAACAGACATATGGATCAATGGAACAGAATAGAGAGCCTCAAAATAAACCCACACACCTAAGGTCAATTAGTTTTCGACAGAGGAGGCAAGAATATACAATGGAGAAAAGACAGTCTCTTCAGCAAGTGGTGTTGGGAAAGCTGGACAGCTGCATGTAAATCAATGAAGTTAGAAGTCTCCCTCATACCCTACACAAAAATAAACTCAAAATGGCTTAAAGACTTAAGTAGAAGACATAACGCCATACAACTCCTAGAAGAGAATATAGGCAAAACATTCTCTGACATAAATTGTAGCAGTGTTTTAAGTCAGTCTCCCAAGGAAATAGAAATAAAAGGAAAAATGAACAAATGGGACCTAATCAAACTTACAGGCTTCCTTTGCACAGCAAAAGAAACCATAAAACGAAAAGGCAACCTACAGACTGGGAGAAAATATTTGCAAATGATGCAGCCGACAAGGGCTTAATTCCCAAAATACAAATACAGCTCATACAGTTCAATAACCAAACAAACAAAAAACCAACACAGTCCCATCAAAAAATGGGCAGAAGACCTAAATAGACATTCCTCCGAAGAAGACATACAAATGGCCAATAGGCACATGAAAAGATGTTCAACTTCCCAAATTAGAGGAGAAATGCAAATCAAAACTACAGTGAGGTATCACCTCACACCAGTCAGGATGGCCATCATTAAAAAGTCTATAACAAATGCTGGAGAGGGTGTGGAGGAAAGGGAACCCTCCTACACTGTTGTTGGGAATGTAAATTCGTACAGCCACTATGGAAGACAGTTTTATATATATACATAAACTGAATCACTTTGCTGTACACCAGAAACTAACACAACCTTGTAAATTAACTGTACTTCAATTTAAAAATACCTGGTGGAATAAAAAAGTAAAATCTTTCTTTGAGACAATTGCAAAAGTAAATATGTAAGTACTTAAGAAGTAATACTACCTCAGATCTTACAGTATAAACCACTGTTAATATTTGGTGAATATATCACTTATCAACCTGTGCAAACATAATTTTACATAAATAGTGTCATACCATACGTGTTGTCTTTCAGTCTGCACATTCAACAATATATCATAGATATCTTTGTTGTTAAATACAGATTTATTTCATAGTTTTGATGATAGCATTATACCACTGTTGAAGTAACTATAATTTCATTAGTACTCTTATGTTGAAATTTCAAGTCTTATCCAACTTAACACTCCCACCAACAGGACATGTAAGTTCAAGTTGTACTTTGGGCAAAACTGAGTTCTGTCACTATTTTTCTATCTTTGCTATATCTACCATTGTTCTATATCCTCTTCCCTGTTTAATTTTCTTCTGTTAAGATGTTGTGTGAAAGAAGTTTACTTATCCACCAATGCGTCTTGAAATTATAAATTAAAAAGAGGGCAACTGAAGAATATAATTGAGGATAAAATGAAACTGTCGAGTCATGTAATGCCAGGGGCATAGGTTAACCACACATGATAAAAATAAAACTATTAATTAAGCTATTCACATCAGCCCTTTGATAGTTCTTTTATTAGGGTTTTGTGTAATGAGCTTGTGCTAATAAAAGTGATATCTTGTATTTTGGAACACTCACTGTGTGCCAGTCGTTATGCTAAGCACAAGTATCTCATTTAATGCTTACAACAGCCTTGTCAGAAAGGGATTTTCGTCCTTATCTTCATAGATGAGGAAGCTTGAGGTTAAGTGATTTGACCAAGGGAAAACCATGGGTAGGTGACTGAACCAAAATTGTGATTATGAATATTAGGGTTCCTGGCTCCAGAAATTTGATAGTATACCACCAGAAGATTATAGAGAGGTTATAAAAGCAGAGGTTGATAAGATGTTGATCTAGGATTTCCTAGTATCAGAAATAGCAAACCCTTTTATCTTAATGGAGCTGATCAGTGAAGCTATGTTATAGTAAGTAGGTTGCTTGATTAGTCATGGGATGCCTCAATAGAGGTTAAACAGAGAGGACAGATGTGTCAAGGACCTTGAGGATCCTCTATCTCCAAAGGCAGATTGAGTGGAAACCTCAAAGCCCAATGAGGGGGAGTAGGACCTAAGTTGAAGGTCAGTTTGGAGAAGTTGTAGGGGGCTACATGGTTACAGATTTATTTAGGCACTTAATTTGTAGCTGAGGAGAATAAGGCCCTTCGTAAACCTCACCTGAGTGTGCCTAGGAGCTTTTAACACCTCAGATTTGAAATACAGTACTTTAATACTGTAACCGAACTCTATCTTTTCAACCACATACACTATTCTTTTCCATGTACCCTAAGCCCCAGTTAAACAAAATCATTTGCTATATCTTCAAAAGACCTTTGTAGCAATCCAAGGGAATGGATGTCTAGATTATTTTCCCCTCACATCTTTGCTTATGAACATTCTACCATTCTATAAGACCTTTCAAAATGTCCTTTCTTAGAGAAAACTGCTTCTGATTGTGCTAACCTATTGTGAACCACACCCCATAATTAATAATTTGTAAATACTTCACACTTAGCCTAATGCCTTTCATTAGTTATTTATTTTCTTGTCTGATTCCATCTAATAGCCTTTAAGCCAGAGGATGAACTAGTTTTAAATCATGTGCACAAATTCTTTGGTGTTTCCCCAATCAAGAGGTAAAATATCAACTTCATTTCTCTCGAGTATGGACTGGCCCTCCTAATTTCTAACGAATGCAGCGGAAGTGATACTGTATGACTTCTGAGGCTTGGTTAGAAAAGGCAGTATGCTTCTGTCTGGCTCTCTCAGGAAGTTTTCCCATGGGGCCAAGTTTTCATGCTCTGGGGAAGCCCAGGCCATATCAGCTGCCAGATATTTGAGTGAGGAAGCCTTCTAGATGACTCCAACCCCAGCTGCTATCAGATTACAACCATGCGAGAGACCCTGGGTGAGAACTACGTAGCTGAGTCCGTTCAACCCCCAGAATTGTGAGAGATGATGATACATGATATTTTTGTTTTATGCTACTAAATTTGGGGTGATTTGTTACACAGCAGTCACTAGAACAGAGAACTCTGCTAGAAACACTGGAGAACATCCACTGGGATGGTCCTTCACCGTCTTCATGTTTGGCTACTTCTCAAGCAGTGCCCATGGCATGTGTTTTTTCTAAATCTTCTGTTGACCAGGGCTCTTACAAAAGCTTCTCTTTGTCTCTGCATCCTGATGCTCTTGGAATCCTTGCAGTTAAGAGAAATGTACAGACAAGTTTCCAAAAATGGGCAAGCAAAGTTAAATCAATAAAGATACTACTAAATTCAAGCAAGAAGGAAAGTAGTACAAGTTAAAACAGTTGTTCAGGACAGTTAACCTTATTCTCTTTAAGCCCTTCCTGAATGTCAGTGGCTCATTCTAGATATTTGTTAGCCACATACATGCCGCTTAGTTAATATTCATTTTTGCTTATTGTCCTAGGAGCTGAAATGGGCTGTGTATAATTGTTCGGAGCTTAAGGTAAAGCAAAGAAAAAGGTTATTTTAGTTGATGGTTCTAATAATTAATCCTTTAGATATTTTAAAATAAAAAATTTTCAGCAAAATACTGGATATTTGTTGTAGAAATTTTCAAAAATACGAGTAAAGCACAAAGGAGAAAACATCATGTTTTTCCTTTCCCCATTTACCTTAATTTTTTTCCTCCCTTAATTTGTTGGTATATATCATTCCAGACTCTTATTCTATGCCTATATGTTCATGGGATGCCATTAAGTAGTATCAGATCATGTTACTCCTCTGCTGAAAATCCTCCATGGATCCCATCTTACTCAAAGCCACAGCTGAAGTCTTTACCATGACCTAAAAGACCCTATAACATATGGAGTGTGTGCATGCATACACAGATGTATACATTCCAGTGGCTCGCTCTCTCTAAGTCGTTTCCCCTGCTCTTCCTCCTGTTCTCTTGTGGCCGTACTGATCATTTAATGTTCCTAAAATACAGCAGGCAAGCCCCTGCACCAGATCCTTTGCACTTGCTCTTCTCTCTGCCTGTGACCTTCCTTCAGGTCTCTACAAGCATCCTCTTCCACTTTTTTTGTTGCTTTGGTTCAGCTGTTGCCTTATCAGAGAGACTTTCCTTAACCATACAGTACAAAACAGGAATACCTTACCAGCCCATTGAGCTCCCCTCACCCTCACATCTCCTGTTTTCCTTACCCTGCCTTACTATTTTTCTATATCACATATTTGACGAGTTTGGCCCATGAGCCTTAGTTTGCTGACTCATGTTCTAGAAGATTTAGGTGTTATATTTAGTCTGTGATCCATTTCCAATTTTTTTTTTTTTTTTTACTGTGGTACAAAGTATGGGTTGAGGGACTTTTTTTTTTTTTTGGCATATGAACAATTATTCTAGCACCACTTGTTTAAAACACTGTTCTTTGATTATATTGTGTCAAAAATCAATTATCTGTACATGTGTGGGTTTGTTTCTGGATTCTCTGTTCTGCCTCTGTTTCTGCCCTTCCCCTGTACTACACTATCTTGATTACTGTAGCTTTGTGCTTTGTAGTAAGTCTTGAAACGAGGTAGTGTGAGTCTTCCAACTTTATTCTTTTTTTTTCACCAAATATTTTAGTTTTTCTAGTTCCTCCCTCCCTCCTTCCCCTCCTCTCTCCATTCCTTACTTCCCTTTTATTACATTGGCTAGGATCTCCAGTGTGATGTGAATGAAAATGCTAAAAGCTGAGAACCTTGCTTGTTCTGGAACTTAAAGGGAAAGCATTCAGTCTCACTACTAAGTTTATGTTAGCTGTAGGTGTTTTGTAGATGCCATTTATAAAATTGAGGAAGTTGCCTTTTGTTCCTATTTCCTAAGACAATTTATCATGAATGGATATTGAATTTTGTCAAGTGCTTTTCTCTCATCTATTGAGATAAGGTTTTTCTTCTTTGATCTGCTAATATGATGAATTTCACTGACTTTTGAATGTTGAACCAACCTTTTATATATTTCTCAGTTCAATTTGCTAATATTAGTTAAGGATCATTTAATGTTCCTTTTTTTTTTTTTTTTTTTTTTTGCATCTGTGGCCAGGAAGGATGTTGGTTTATAGTTTTCTTTTCTTGCAGTATCTTTGCAGGGTAATGGAGGTCTCATTAAAAGATGTTGGGACGTGTTCCTTCCTCTTTTATTTTCTGAAAGAGTTTGTATAGAATGCTGTAAAATTTCCTTGGTGCTCTGCTTTAGCTGTATCCCACAAACTGTGATATGTTGGTTGAAAACAAGGTTGGTTGAAAACAAGGATGGGTGTTAGACTATATTGGTAGTATAAATAACATTTATCACATTAGACTTGAGCCAACTGCTTGTCCCTTGAGGCAGACAGATTCCCTGAGTGAAGGCAAAGAATTCTTCCAAATCAGGCTGAAGAGTCTCTGAAGAAAACAGACTGACCATTGCCACCAGGATAGCGCCAGTATCTGTTCCCGCTCCTAATGAGCTTATAATGTTTGTACAGTAATGATTTCAGCAGAAGTATTTTGTTGACTTGAGGTTAGGTTCCAATTTTTATAAGACTGAAGCGTTGGGGTTAATAAATGTGAGGAAAATTCAAATATCATAAAAGACCTGCCATCCTATGCATATAAAGTAACAGCTGTCACTTTAAATTTTTGTCAATGAGGTCAGGTTGGGGATGAAAATAATCTAGCAGTCAATCAGATGTAGAGCAGTAACTGGACTGAGAAGAACACACGAGGGGTTTTGCCTTTTCTTATACCGCAGAGACAGTGGGAGAATGAAAATACAGCAGTGAGAATTGTGAAAGCATTCTGTGAAAACATTAGGTGATGGCTAGGGGGCACCAAAGTACGGTAACAAATAAGATAAGCAGTAAAGAAGAAAATCTGAGATATCAGCAAATTAATCTTATTCTGCCATGTTGTGTGGAGGCTGTCTACTTTGTCATCATCTCTTTGATCTGAGGACCTTGGGTTGGCAGTCTTCATCTGAAGATCATCTGCTCCTAGAGGATTGTTAAGACTCGAGCTTAAGATCCCCTGGAAAGGTCTATTTCATCAGGACTCAAAGGTATTGGTAGTTTTTCTCTGATATTAAAACACTTTTTAAAATTTCTCTTATGATTTGTAAGTTTTTGTTCTTTTAGCCCTAGTTTTGAAAATTAAAGAGAGCTCTCAAAATACTTTTAAGTTAGTTAAAATTCAAATTACCAAACAAATTCAGTTATTTCTACTTTTCTTCCTTTTATAATGTGAAGAAGCAAATCACAAGTTACCTTGTAACCATTACAGGATACCCAAAAAACACTGAGTTGTGAAAGACACATTGGAAGTTTTAGTATTCTCAAATTGGGAAAGGCAAAAATAAAGAAGATTGACAAGGAGACAAGATAGAAACATAGTGAGAAGTATCTAACTGCAGTTTTTACAAGTTGACAATGTAAGAACAGCAGCAATAAGTGACGATTATAAGAAACTTTAACACAAAGTTCCTTCTTTCTGAAAAAAGTATTTAAGAGTATGCCAAAAACATAGATTTCACAATATTTTTATCTTTAAGAAGAAACTACTATCTGGGCACAAAATAAGTTGGGTCATTTTATAGAAAGAAAACCCTAATTTTAATTTGATTCTTGTGTTATATCACCCAAATAATGATTCACAGTGAAGGCTCTGTCTGCCTTTCATTAATGCAACTTTCTAAAGCCTTCCTAAATATTTGTTAAGACATATGTAAACATGTAATTTAAAGTTTTAGTTCTGCTTTAAAATAGGATTACCTATTATATTGAATATACCATCTTAGTAAAATGAACAGTTTCAATAATAAATAGTTAAACCATATTCATTATCTGATGTGTATGAGATGTATTATTTTGTTACTATAATATAGTCTCAACCATTTTATTAGTTACTGCCTTAACCAAAATAACTCATTTTATTTCCTCCAAACACAGAACTAGAATACATAAAACCAAAAAGTGTTTAAATTTTTTTCTCCATGCATGGCTGCACATTTTGTATCTTTTATAGATTTTAAGATTTTGCAAAAATAAATATTTTCCAAGGCATCTGCACTTACTCTTTAGTCATTCTATAATTTTAAAAATAGGAAACAAGCATAAATTAAAACCATATTATGTGACCAGCATTTTGTATCTTTTTCTTAGAAATTGTCAAGGTATCCAAAGATTGTTTATTAATTTAGCTCAATTTAATATTAACCTAAGTTATTAACAAAGTTAACTATGGATTGGGAAACTGCAATTTAAGTGTACACATGAAGTCTTTATGGTTTGTAGCATAATAAGAATTACACATGACTAAATCAACTTGACCTAAAATGCAAGCGATTTAGAAAAGTTCAAATCATAAAAACGTTAAATCCAAGTCTTGTACAAACCAGTACGTTGCACCAAGATGATTTTTATGTGATGGTACATCAGTGAGAAGACCGAGAGCTGTTTTTAAACTGAAGTCATTCCAATTTGTCCAAAGGGATATGATCAGGAATATTACGTGAACTCTTTTCTAGTATAACTCTTTTTATTTCTGATATACGATGAACCTCCATCCATAAAGCCAAAATTTATATTATGTGAAAAGTTTTAACTTTCCGGCTTTTTGAATCTGATAGCCTAGCATCTAATGCCATTAAACTAACAATTAACTTTTTCTCCTGTATTAGTTTTAGCAAGAAAAAATTGAAAAGGCAATATGTGTAAAGCTTGAGCCTTTAAAAAATTTTACTCGAATTTTATCTGGACTAGATGAATATGTGAGTAACAACAGATAACTTTTTGATTAATTTTTAAAAAATAATTCCTAGGGAAAAGAGGCAGGGGAGGAGGGAGCCAGCTATAGGCAGATGAGATGGGAAAAGTTAACCTACTACCTGGTAATTATATAATTCTGAAAAGTATAATTTTATACTTATAGAAAGAGTTGTAGGATTTATAGTACAACCTGTGTCCATTTGAAAGGTTTGTTTCTATCCTTCCGTCAGAGATAATCATCTTGTTGGGCTAAGGGAATCATTGGAATTTGGATGCTACAGTTTCCCTTGGGTCTCCTTTATGATTGCCTAGAGGCTTCTAGTTCTTCCTCTTTTTGGCTAGAATGGGAGAATTTTCCAGTGGTTTACAGTGTCAAGTTTTTGCATCTCCTGGACCCATCGATGGAAAGAAGTGCTTGAATGAGGTCAAGAAAGTTTGGAGTATATGGGCCAGGACAGGACTTGGGAAGTCCTTAATGATGGCACAATGATCTGAATATAACCAGGATTAGAAGTTGACGTATTAGGGACTTCTTCATACAGAGGTTGCAATTTTAAGGGACTTTGAATTATAATGGATCATTCCAAAGATGGAAAAGGAGAGAAGAGAAAGGCAAGATAACAAACTGGAAAGTGCAGAACAGGGTTTAGGTGAATCCACAAGTGAGGCAGATTTTTAAGTTTTTACATTTTATTGGTCTAGGGAAAGAGTCTTTTAGGGAAATTTTAAAATCTGGACTGTATTTAGAAGCCTCTTCTGCCAATTTTTAGCTGTATTTTCAAGTAACTTTATACTCACAAAGAATTGCAAAAAATAGGACTGAGAATTCCTGTGTATCTTCACCCAGAATTCCCCAGATGGCCCAGTGGTAAGACCTTATATAACCATAGTTCCTTATCAGAAACAAGAAGTTGACAGTGGTACAGTGCTTTTAACTAACTACAGATTTATTCAAATTTTACCAAGTTTTACACGCATTTTTTTTTAAATGCATAGTTCTGTGACATTTTATCACATATATAGATTCCTATACCTACCACAACAATCAGGATATACAACTTTCCCATCGCCACAAAGAAATTCTCTCATGCTAACGTTTTTATAATCATACCTTCTCCATAGTTGTAACCACTGGCAACCACTGATCTGTTCTTTCTCACTATAATTTTGTCATTTCAAAATGGAAATTTATAATTTCTATAAATGGAATCATACAGTGTATATAACCTTTTGAAATTGGCTTTTTTTACTCAGGATAATAGCCTTGAGATCCTTTCAATGTATTGCAGGTATCAATAGTTCCTTCCTTTTTATTGATGAGTAGTATTCCATTGTATGGATGTACCACAGTTGATCCATTCACTTTTTGTAGGACATTTTGATTGTTTCCAGAGTTCAGCTATTATGAATAAAGCTGCTATAAAATTCATGTACAGATTTTTGTGTGGACAGATTTTTGTGTTTTCATTTCTCTAGGATAAATACCCCGGAGTATGATTGCTGATTCTTATGGTAAGTCTATGTTTAACTTAATAAGAAACTGCCAAACTTTTTTCCAAAGTAGATGTATCATTTCATATTCCCACCAGCAATGTATGAGAGATCCAGTTGCTCTGTATCCTCACTAGCAGTTGGTATTGTGGATTTTTTCATGCCATTCTAGTAGGTTTCTAATTGAATTTTTTGTTTTCTACTCTTGTATTTAGAGAATTCCTTACATATTCTGAAAATAGGTCTCACGTGAGAACTGTGAATTGCAAATGTATCTCCTAGTTCATATCTTGTATTTTCATCCTCTTAACAGGGTCTTTTCTCATAGCAAAAGGATTTGGTATTGATAAAATTCAATTTGTTGGTATTTTTCTTTTATGATCATGATTTTGGTGTCATGGCTAAGAACTCTGCTTAACCCTTAAGATTCTTTCCTATGTTGTCTTTTAAAAGATTCATGATTTCACTTTTCACATTTATATCTATGATCCATCTTGAGTTAATTTTTGTGTCAGATGTGAGGTTTATGTTGAAGCCTAAAAATGTACAGTTATTCTAACACCATTTATTGAAAAGCCATTTTTTTCTTCTTTGACTTGCTTTTGCCCTTTTGTCAAAATCTGTACTTGATGGGTTATTTCTGGCACTCTTTTCTCTTCTGTCCTGTTCCTCTACCAATACTACATTGTCTTTTTTTTATATATATAAATTTTAAAGATATTTGTTTAGTTGCACCGGGTCTTAGTTGCAGCACGTGTGTTCCTTAGTTGTGGCATGCAAACTCTTAGTTGCGGCATGCATGTGGGATCTAGTTCCCTGGCCAGGGATTGAACCCGGGCCCCCTGCATTGGGAGCGCGGAGTCTTAACCACTGCGCCACCAGGGAAGTCCCCCTCTTTCTGAAATTTTTTGTTTTGTTTTTATATTTCCATATAAATTTAGAAAGCTTCTCTATGTCTACAAAAAAATCCTTCTGAGATTTTGATAAAAATTGCATTAAGCCTGTAGATCAATTGGGGGAGACTTGACATCTTTAATGTGTTAAGTCATTTTTCAATCCATAAACACAGTAGATTTCTCTCTTTATTTAGGTCTTTAAAAATATATTCATCAGAGTCTTGTAATTTTCTTCATACTAATCCTGTTCATCTTTTGTTGGATTTAGACTGTAGCACTTCTGTTTTTTTTGTGGAGCAATTGTAAGTGGTTTTGTGTTTTTAATTTCATTTTTGATATGTTTGTTGCTAGTACATAGAAATTCAGTTGATGTTTGTATGTGAATCTTGTATCTTGCAAACCTGTAAAACTCAATTTTAAGTGCTTTCCTCTCTTCTGTTTCCTGGAAGAAATGGTGTAAAATTGCTGTTATTTATTCTTTCAGTGTTTGATACAATTAAGCAATGAAACCATCTGGCCCAGAGATTTCTTTATCAAAAGGTTTTATACTGTGGATTGAGTTTCTTTAGTATTTACAAAACTATTCAGGTTATCTGTTTCATTTGGGGTGAGTTTGGAGAGTTGTAGCTTTTGAGGAATTTGTTGATTTTATCCAAGTTGTCAAATTTATGGGCATAGAGGTGTTTTCCCTTATTATCTTTTTAATGTCTTCTGAGTCTGTAGTGATATTTCTTCTTTGATTCATGATGTTGGTAATTTGTCTCATCTCTTTCTTATAGATAGAAAAATACTGTTTTATCTATTGGGTCAGTTTCTTTTAAATCATATGTATAGACTACTTACATTTAATGTAATTTTGGTATCTTAGGATTTAAGTCTGCTAGTTTGTATTCTCTTTGTTCTTTCTGTTCTTCATTGATCTTTCCTACCTTCTTATGAGTTACTTAAACATTTTTTTAGTATTCCATTTAAATTTATTTACAGTGTTAATAAGTGTATCTCTATATAATTTTTAGGTGGTTATTGTACATTTGCATAAATAACTTATATGTAGCAGTCTACCAGTACCCGCATTATGCCACTTCAAATGGAATGTAGAAACAGACCATTGGATAGTTGGGATTTTGTTTCCTTTTTGTGCTAAAGTGCCTGTCAGATGAACAACATTGCTCATGTCAGATTTCTCTGAAGTGACCATTGCAATACCTAATTGTCCTTGATGAAATTATGCAACTTGGAAAGACGTGTACATGATTTAACAATGTAACGGGTATCATGAAGGAAAAGGTATTTGGCCTGAAGGGAATGCAAACTTAGACTAAAAAGTTCTCATGAGGATTATTGCATTGATTATGTGCTTGTGCAATGGCATGTCTCCAGAATCTGGTCAAGGACCAGATTGCCAACTGAGGGCTGGTTTTAAAAAAAGAAAAAGAAAAAAGCAGATCTAGGAAGACACAACTATAGAAAGTAAGTCTTAAAATACCTTGAAAGGTGACTGTTGTGGGTTGAATTGTCTGCCAAAAACTTTTGTTGAAGTCTAAACCCCAAGGTACCTGTGAATGTGAGATTATTTGGAAATAGGGTGAAGTTAAGACGGGGTCATACTGGGTTAGGATGGGCCCGAAATCCAATGGCTGGTGTCTTTGTAAGGAGAGGGAGATTTGGAGACACATGAGGAGGGAAGTAGGCTATGTAATGACAGAGGCAGAGATTGGAGGGCTGCAGCTATAAGCTAAGGAAGACCAAAGATTGCAGCAACCACCAGAAGCTAGGAAGGATTCAAGTAATACAGTGACCCAAGGCAGAGTTTTTTCTAAGGATGCAGGGCTGATGAGATGAAATGTTCTGAACTTAGCAGCCATCAGAACCAGCCTCACTGACAAATTATCTGGTCTGTGTCCCTCACTATAGGCTTTTCTCTTATAGAGGAGTAATTGTCAAGAAAGTGGGGACACAGTTTTTGAGGCACTAGCCTGCTGTGTTCCCCCCTTTGCCTGGCAAAGAATAAAACCACCCTTTCTTTATCCTCCAAAAAAAAAAGAAAGTGGACAACTGGGCAGATGATAGGAATGCTGAGTTAAATGCTTAGCAGCCAAATTTTACCAAGGAGCAGTACAAGATGATCAGAATTCAGAAGTCCCAAGAACCAAATATAAGGCTAACATTGAAGGGCTCAACAAATTATTTGGAGCTCACATTCAGCTGCAGTTGTCTTGGCAAGGACGGCCTTGAGACTGTGGAGATTCAAGGAGTTTGAGATTTCCACACTATTTCTAAGTCAAGCATGGTTTGTGTCAGGGAAGGGTCTAAGCCAGATTTCAGGAAGCTCCACTGTTGTCAAAGCTCACCAGCCAGAGACCACCATGAACAGAACTGAGGTCAAAGGGCGGTTTCTTTAGCTAGGTGAGGACCTGAGGGGCATCCTTGTAAGAGGTTTTCGACTTGTGATTCAAAGAAGGGTTGAATCACAAAAGTGGAGGCTGGTGGTGATTTGGGTGCTGTCAGGAGCTTGGGGCTATTCAGTGATTGTGTACCTTGGTAATTTTATCTAGGAGGCAGTACATTTAAAGCAGAGCTAGAGTTACTCTTGGCCAAAAAAAAAAAAGTCATGTCAGAAGCAGGAGGTACATAATTACTTCTGTGGCTGCACAGTGTCTTTGTCTGTCTCTTGTTTGAGACATGCTCACTGAGTGGTTGTGCCCTCAGTCCACTGTGTTCACAGAGCTGCCTTTTCTGATCGTTGTTGACATATTGTGACCATTGTTTATATTTAGATGGGACTGTGCAGCCTTTCTATTAGTAGCCAAGGCTCTTTTTCCTTTTCTAGGGGCCTGGCCTGGAGACAACATTTATCACTTCTGCCTACATTCCGTTGGTTAGGACACAGTCATGTGGCTACACCTAGGAGGCTGGGAAGTAGATTTTAGCTATGTGCCAGAAGGAAGTGTGACTTAAGTTTAGTAATTACATAACACTCTCTTTTTGTTGTTGTTGTTCTTCTTTTAAAACAATATTTTCTCTCTTTATCCCCATTCCCACTCCCATAAGACATATACCTTATTATTTAATATGTGTCCTTCAGATCTACCTTCTATATATTTAGATTCTATAGATTTTTATGCATCTTTGAAAGATGCATAGGATTGCTTTGAGTGCATTCTTAAAATGTAAATAAATGTTCATTGTATATCATTCAATGATTATTATTGAAAATTAATGATTATTAATTTTTTACTGTGTGTTTTTGAGATCTATGCTACTACATTCAAAATCTAATTCATATCTCCTGATTGCTTCAAAATATTACATTTTATTCATATTCATTTGACATTTTACTTATCGTTTCACCAAATACAAAAAGTCAAAAGCTTTGCTAACTTAATTTGTCATATTTATTCTTCCAGTTATAAAGCACCCCTTGGTGGCTTAAGAGAATGGCAGTCATTTTATTCACAGATCTGCACTTTGGACTAGGATTGTCAGAGACAGCTCGTCTCTGCTCCGTGCGGCATCAGCTAGTGCTGGCAGTTTCTCAGCTGGCTGGGGCTGGAGTCAACTGAATGCTCAGTCACATCCGGTGGTTGATGTTGGCTGTTTGCTGGGGCTGTTTGCCGGAGCACCTACACACAGCATGTCCATGTAGCTGCTTGGCCTCCTCACAGTGTGGTGGCTTGTTTCCAAGGGCAGTTGTCCCAAGAGAGCAAGGCAGAAGTGCATGAGTTTCTTGTGACCTTGTCTCAAAGTCACATAGAGTCACTTCCACTGTATGTTCTTGGTCGAGGAGGACACAGAGGTCTTCCTAGGTTCACAGGGAGAAGACGTAGACCCCACCACCCAATAGAAGAAACGTCAATGTTACACAGTCAAAAAAAAAAAAAAAAAGGCACGTGGAATGGGATATATTGTAGTATCCATCTTTGGGAAAGACAATCTGCCACATTTGTGAAAATTAAGAATCTGATTTGGATATAAAACATGATTTTGAGACTAATTAGCAAAGATTTTAACTGTGAAAATACAACTGTTTAATAGTCCAAATACACTCTTTCCTTTTGGACCAAGTACTAGATTGTGGCCAACAAACTCTTGCTCCCTGTATCCCTAGACTTTTTCTCTTAAGTTATCAATATCTTTCCCCCCGGTCCTTATTTTTTATGTGATCAATTTAACAGATGAGATCAGCCACTTCCTAGAACATGATTACAAAACCTATGCCCACCTTGGGTGTCATAAAGAGAAACTGATTTTTTTTTTTTTTCCTTCAGAAAATACAACTTACGAGAAAGAAATAGTAACTAGTTCTCAGGCTCTTTCTCCTTTTGTTTTGTGCTGCTGACCAGAGGATCTTTTATGTACTGGATATTCTGATTCGATTCGATGCCCTCAATACACAGTGTGACTATTCTGAAAGCTTATTGTTTCCATCACTAGACAGTAGATCCATAATGTTTGTGGTTCTCATGCTTTTTTCTCCAACCTGTTCTCTCCCGAGACTCCATTAAACATGACGGTGCTTGAGGAAAGCACTGCCAGCATAGCTCTCTGCCTTTCTTAAGGTGATAGGATGTGAGGAGAATGGGGAAGTGTTCTAGCAATCAGTAGGTCTAGGAGAGGTTGTAGTTGAGTTCACCTAGGCCTATCAAGTCTTGATTTCTATACATCGTTTTAGCCATATCCCTCAAAATCCAGATAGACTGTAGCCAGATAGATGATAATGCATAGCATAGCAGTGTTTCCCTTTTAGATAAAGTTTTCACCAAAGCAGAAAATCACAGGTAAAACAGTAAGGTGGGCCAGTCAAGTCCATCCCTCTTTCATCTTGAATCTCTAGGCTAAGATGAGATCGGTCTTGGGCTTTTGTTTTCCCTCATTTGTTTGTTTAGTGGAAATTTTCAAATGTATACAAAGGTAATGAGAACAGAATAGTGACTCCCATGTACCCATCCCCTAACTTCAGCAATTATCAGCTCAAGGCCAATCCTGCAGTGTGTGTTCTCCTTGTTCCTTCCCAAATGTATTTTAAATGCATTATTTTAAAGCAAAACCTTGATACAGTTTCATCTGTAAGTACTCAATATGTATGTGTAAAAGATAGAGACTCTTTATAACCACAATAACATTATCACACATTTAAAAATAAGCACTTCTGGAGGCTGTTGAAACACGCAAAAGGTGTATTTGTAATTGAAGAGCATGAAGCAAAGTTACATAACATGAAAAAGGAAGTTTTAATCTCCAAAGTCCTGGAAGAGGTTCCAGTTCAGCAGGTCTGTCTGATGTTGAGAGCTACACCCTGTCTTTCTGTCCTTCTAATAAATCCCCTCCTTTTGTGATAAGACTGATCTGTTAGACTTTCATGATTTACATGTGGAACTGTCACGACAATCCTCCTGCTATGTAGATACCTTAATGTTACTCTTTATTTCTCTCCATACTCTTTGATTTCTCACACTACTCAATTTAGTTATAATAATAATGCCATCAGCTCCCATTTATTGAATGCCTATCACGTGCCAGACACTCTACCAAGTACTTGACATTTAAACCTGACAACAACCCACTGAGGACGGTAATTTCCCTATTTTGTAGAGGAAGAAATAAAAATTTACATGGATTAGGTCATTTGCTCAGGTTACACAGTTAATAAGTATGGAACCAAAATCCTACCCAGGTCTTCCTAATCCTCAGTCTGTTTTCCCACTCTGCCATGCTGGACCTGACAGTCATGATTTTTATTTCCTAAAAAGCCAGTACAGTTCTGTAGCATCAAGCTGTGAGTTGTTCATCAAACCGTTTCCTCCTATTGCCAGGCACATGACTAGACTCCTTCACTGCAGTTAGGCTTGGCCATGTGGTTGAGTTCTACCTATGAAAGGTGAACAGAAGAGTTATGCCCTATTTCTTGGCCAGGCCCAATAAAACTTCCCATTTGCTGTCCTCTATTCTCTGCTTGTGCTATTTAGTTTATGGTGCCTAAAGTGACCTTGGAAACCACATGTTGACGATGGCAAAAACCGACAGCCTGGGTCCCTGACAGAGGCCCCCTGCCACCAATCTCAAACCTCGTTGAACTATTTATATGAGCAGGAGATAAACTTCTGTTGTATTTAAGCCATTATGTATTTAGGGGTCTATTTATTACAGTAGTTAGCCTTCCTTAATTTTTACGTACTATTTCAATTATGCTTTCCTGGGTAACAAACCACCTCAAAATTTTAGTGGCTTAAAACCACAGTCTTAACTCACGATTCTGTGAATCAGAAACTTAGGCTCTTGCCTATACTTGTTGTGCCGCTACAATCAGCAGGTGGGCCAGCTGGGGACTGACGGGTCTAGCATTGCCTGACTCACACGCCTGGAGATAAGAGTGGCTGCTGGCTGGAGCACGTGTCTCCAGCAGGTTTGCCTGGGGTTATTCACGTGGTAGTGGAAGTGTTCTCTGCAGCAAGAGTGGGCAAGCCCCGAAGTGCAAGTACTTTTCAGGCTTCTGCTTGCGTGTGTTTGCCAGTGTACCATTATCCAATGTAAGTCACAGAGGTAGAGGGAAATGTAATTTATTAGGGAGCATTTACTGCAGCACTCTCCCATATATACTAACGGTACTAATGCACAAATTAGGCAAATCGTTCACATATGTACAACACCTCAGTCGCATATTTGATAATAGAGTGCAGCTTTTTTTTTTTTTTAATTTATTTATTTTTGGCTGTGTTGGGTCTTCATTACTGTGCACGGGCTTTCTCTAGTTGCGGCGACTGGGGGCTACTCTTCGTTGCGGTGCACGGGCTTCTCATTGCTGTGGCTTCTCTTGTTGCGGAGCACGGGCTCTAGGCATGCGGGCTTCAGTAGTTGTGGCACGTGGGCTCAGTAGTTGTGGCTTGTGGGCTCTAGAGCTCAGGCTCAGTAGTTGTGGCGCACGGGCTTAGTTGCTCTGTGGCATGTGAGATCTTCCCGGGCCAGGGCTCGAACCCGTGTCCCCTGCATTGGCAGGCGGATTCTTAACCACTGTGCCACCAGGGGAGCCCTAGAGTGCAGCTTTAAGGCTGTTTCCATAACCCCTGAATCAAGTTGTAATATCGGAGTTGGTTTTAATAAAAATTATATTGATTTTGTTTTAAAATTACATTTCAGGTTTATACATAAAAAGTGAAATATTTACCAATACATGATAAATTCATAGCATTGGCACTGTAACAGTGATGTTGTAGCTTATGGCCTAAATTTACCTGAGGTTTAATGAATCCAATTTATCAAGATCCTATGGATTTGTAGCCAAATCCATACTTTAAAACAATCTTTAAAGGGCTAAACTTAGATTCACCCTTATTTAGAGCAACTTGTAAGAAAATGATTAAGTTCTAAGTTCAGTACTTCTTCACTTCCTTAACTTTTCCTTTATTAGGCCACACTGAACCACCTGTAAGGGCAGAATGCTTTCCTCCACTGCTCAGGGCAAAGTACTCTACAGTGCCTTACCTCCACAATGCTATTGATATGGTGGTTAAAGGCCTGAGTTCTGGAGCCAGAATGCCCAGGTTCACATCCTGTCATTTCTGCTTGTTGTGTGACCCTGGGCAATTTAACTACTCCGTGCCTCAGTTTCTTCACCTATAAAATGGGAATAATTACCACAGCCTAACTCATAGGGATGTTACGAGGATTAAATGAGATAAAGTATCTAAAAAAGCCCTTAGTTCAGAGCCTAATAACCCAGGTTATAAGAGGTCATACTGATTTTCTTTTCTTTTTAAATTTCAGCTTTCTTGAGGTATAATTGACAATTTTATTTTTAATTACTCTTCAGACCTATATATGAGAATGAAATATTTACAAATACATTATAAACTTAGGTTTGTAGGAGATTGCCTATTTTCTTAGGAGATGCATGCTAAAATATTGAGATAAAGTCTCATTTGAAAGTTGTATAGCAACTTTCAAATGCTATACAAAAAGAAAAAATATGTGGAAAATATAGAACGATAAATATGGTGCCATGTTAATACTTGTTAATATATGTAGGATATGAATGTTCATTGTATTATGTCAAGTTTTCTGTAGGTTTGAAATCTTTCGTAATAAAACTTGGAGGGAGGATGGAAATACTTGCCCCAGTTCTCTCAGTGTCTCATTTTTCTTTTCATTTCTTCTTCCTCCCTCTCTGTTATCTCCCCCAAATTGTCTCTCACATCTCTCCCACGCGGGGCCCCTTGGCTCTCCTCATCTACAGGTTATCTCTTTATTATGTACTTGTTAGTAGCCGCAGCTTAACGTAAGTGGTTAAAGATACAAACTCTGGAGCCAGACTGTCTCTGTTGGAATATCTGCCATCTCACTTATTGTGCGACCTTGGGCAAGTTACTTTAAACTCTCTGTAGCTCAGTTTCCTCCTACGGTTATGGTTATGGTAAGGAGTAAAGAAACAATGAGTATCTATAAATGATTAGAAGAGGGTCTGGTATATTGTCAGCCTCTGTAGGAATTTGCCATAATGATAATAATAATCTCTTGGTGTCCCTCATGTCTTTCCTTCTGTTCAGTGGTGATAGGCCCTGGAGCCTTCCTCCTGAGGAGAGGGAGTTGGGAGAAGACTGCAAATGCTTCTTACTTAATACCTTTTTTTTTTTTTCCCTGAACACAAAAGGAATTGAAGTGGGCAAAAATCCTCCTGAAAAAGGTTTCCACATTTAGAATAAATATGTTCTACTCTGTTTTTGCTTTCTGATTTCCCCCTGAAGAGATAATTATTTAACAGTAAAATCTTGCATTAACCCCGGATGTTGGTAGTGGCATCAACACCTTACCCCTAACCTCACAGGACCATCTAGTCTGCACTGTCTTCTCCTTTCTTACTCTTGAAATGGCACAGCCCTTCTTCCTGTACGAAGGTCAGCCTCTCACCTGTGCTGGAGATCCCAGCCTCCTCACCTTCTGAGGAACCTTGCATTCTCATTTACTCCTTCTCTCTTCTGTACTCACCTCTCCCTCCCAATTACGTCTTTTCCATGAACATTTAACTCCTTCTCATCTTAAGTTGGACGAGGGAACCCTCCCTAGATTCCATGTCCCCTTTGAGCTACTGTCTTATCTTTTCTGCTTCACGTGATATTTCTTGAAAGAGATTCTCATTTTCCAGTTATTTCTCAGCCCACTCCAGTGGCTTCCCTGCTGTCAGTTTAACAAAACAGCTGTTACTAAGGTGACCCATAAACTGTATGTCACTAAATCCTCGGGCATTTTTCAGGACTAACCTTATTACTTTGACTTACAAAAACATTCAACAGTGTTGACTGTAATCTCCTTATTGAAACCTCTTTATTCACCATTGGCTATTTGTTGTTCTGCGAATAATAAAGTACTGTGTCTCTGACCCAGGAGTCTCAGGTCTCATGCTAGCATCCATGAAACGGTGTCTGACTTATTAAATAACTTGTGAGTGGGCTAAATTACAATCCCAGACATGACACTAACCATCGTATTCCTAGCAGCCCCACAGTGCCTGGCATGAAGTAGGTGTTCAGTATTTATTTGTGAGATGGCTGGATGGACGGATGGACTTTCTCAGCTCTGCCAAGACATGGCAGGGGTAAGACCTTTCAGAAGAGCCAACCACGTTCTGGAATTGTTCTGGGATTGTGAGGGAGACAGCTGAGAGAACGTGAACATTAATTTGATCTGAGGTTTGTCTGGGTTTATGTGTCTAATTGGAGAGTATTTTGATCAGCCAGCTTCTCTTCTGAAATGTAAACCATCTGACAGAGGTAATCCTATTAGTTCCATTTTATTCTGAATTAGTTGAGTTGGTGTAATGTTCTAGTATTTAGCTGAGTGTAGCGGTGGTGCGTGGGGAGGGCTGATGTGGGAGGTCGGCAGCTTGCGGTGGGCAGAGGCCTGGGTTCTCTTTCGAAGGGGGAATTTGGATATTCCTGGGTTTCTTAGAGAGGGTGTGCAGGTGGGGGAACCAGGAAGTGAGAGAGAGAAGTGGGGTAACAGCAAAGGCACACTTGGTCAGCCTCAAGATCTGCCCGAAGCCTGCTGGCGGTCGCTGTGGACACACCATAGGAATTCATCTCTGAAGCTGCTGGTGCCAGAGTGCTTCAGACTATAACTGTCCCTGTAAGGATGGACTGTTCCCCTTTTACAAACAGCATTTTTTAAAATAACCTAAGCAAAGTTTTACATAGAATAAAATTGTTTTCAGGACAGATAAAAGAGTGAAAAGAATGCATGAGAATATTAAATGTACAACTATTAAGATTTCTTGAATTAGAAGCTGAATAATTGTGTAGAAAGGCAAACAGCCTTTAGGGTGACAGAGGGGTTCTTGGAGTTGACGAGGGTGACAAGAATTATCTAGGGTTTGACTCTCAACAGGAGGGATATCACCCCAAGGGGGTAAAAATTGGTTCTTGGGGGACAAAAAAGCTTAGTGATTCAATGGCCTGCATGGCCAGGGTACCTAAACAGAAATACAGTATATTTGTGGTATTAGAACTTCATGGTGGGAAAGGGCATTAGGTAAAAATGTCTTAAAAGTCTCCTTACAGGGCGATAACAAAAAAAAGTTGAGAAACACTGGACCTGTTGATTCAAATGGAAGGATTTTGTTGACCACCAGTGGGTCCCCCTGGGAAGACGAATCGGAAATGTGTGTTGACTCAGCAGAAGGAACAAGATCTCACATGTTGTCTAGTGAGTATCCACTGGGAGATCTAAAAGCAGCGGTGGGCAGCTGGGCCATCCCCCAGAGCTGCTCAGTAGGTGATGAGCTTCTGGCTCCATACAGATTCAGTGCCCGGGATGCCAGGCTGATGGCCCCAGACACACGCAGCCAGTTCCTGGACACGGCAATACGAGGGTATGAATTGGGTGGGAGTTCAGATTCCAGTAGTTAAACCACCCACCTTCCACCCTCCTGGTTTGTTTTGTTGTGTTCTGTTCTTAGCTACCTCCCTCCCTACTCTTCTCTCCTGCCAGCTCTCAAGACTCCCATTATTCATTTCTGCTGCAGGCAGGGGGATCAGTAGCAATGTTGAATGAAAAGAATGCTAGAAACAAGAGAACCACATGCTGACATCAAAGAAAGAAATGACCTTCAGCCATATGATTTTAGTGTGGAAAGCCAGATAATACATTCTAACATCTGTGAAATCAGATTAAAATGCAAATAGACTTTTAGCTTTCCTAATCCCTGCTTCTGAATAGGACCTGGACATGCAGGTCCTTAACAAAATAAAAATGAAGACAATATCAGGTATAGGGAATGGTTATTTCTTACCCCACAGGTGTTTGGCCTTGGAAATGGCTTCTGGTCTCTCAGCTTGCTTGTAAGTCTAGACTTTGCTATCAGTTCGAAAATGGCAATGTTGTTTCAGAGGGGCTCTTAAGTGTGGGAAGGATGGCCTAGCACAGTCTCCCCTTTTGCCCTATCCCTGATGCTCATTAAGGTCATGCTAGAAGGGAAAGGTCTGATTAGATAACCAACGTTGCTACTTCTGGAGCTCTACTACATGTCAGGCACTGTTTTAAGTGCTTTACATATATTAATTACTTCTCATAACCAAACAACCCTGCAAAGGGAGCACTATTATTACAGATGGGAAGCTCAGGCACAGAAAAGCTAAGTCACTTGTCCAAGGTCACACAACTTCTGGTAGCACTGGAATTTGAACCCAGATCCTCAATATCCACAGAACTTGCTGTAACTCTACTGTTTATATGCCTTGGGGCCAAATCTCCCTAACTGAACACTGTCTGTGAAGTCATGGATGAATGGGCTTACAACGAAGTTGCCCTTAACACCATGTACTTTGGATTTTTATGTAAGTAGAACATTGGGTCAGTCATCAGGCCCCCTGCACAGTTGAATCCTTTAGGCCACTTACATAATGGACTAATTGCTGGATACGTGCTGCCCTCTTGTGATGAAAATAATCCCAATACGACCTTCTCGAGCTCTCCGGAATGCACCTACTTCCTTTAGTCCAGTCCCATGGTTGGGGGGTAGAAGATGTGTGGGCTCTGAGAAGTCAGACTCTGTGTCACCTGACATTCTCCAGGGTGTTCCTAGCCTTGTGACTCTCAGTCAGTGAGGCTTGTAAACGTGACTCCAGAGTCCTGTAACTTTTAGCACCATTAATATAGGAGAAAAGACCAGGCTTCCCAAAGGGACACTAAAGAGACCCCACCTGTGTCCTTAGGGGAAGAGTTCATTTTGTTTAACTTGCCCTAGTGGATTGGGATCAGGTTTAAGAGGCTTGGCAGAAAAAAGGTCAGTTGGAGAATGAACTGAAGGTCACAAACTATCAGAACAGAGGGAAAATAAAGCCAGCAGAAGGCCTGTGTTCTGGTTCTTGCGGTAGTGATAATACAGCGTGTGGCCTTGGGCAAGTCGCTTTTGCTCTCTGACACCAGTGTCTGCACTGGCAGAGTAAGAGGGTTGAACTAAGTGAGCTCAAAATCTTAGATATTACCAGGTCCAACCTTCTGCATTTGCCAAAATCCCTTTCCTAAAGGGTGTTGCTTCGCCACCACCCCCCCATTTTTATAGGCATCCTCATTAGTAAAACAAGATACATATCCATACTCACTAGTTCTCAGTTTCCTCACTCGGGAAATAATCCCTACTGGACAGGGTTGTTGGGAAGAACCAGTTTCCATTTGACCCAGTGCTAATGGGTTCAGTCAGACTGGGTTTGTTTAGGCAAAGACACACGCACACATACAAATGTTTAAAATCAAGGAAGACTGATTTTGAAGATACACCTACCCAGTTACAAGTGACTATCTTCACAGTGCCACTTGAAAAAATGTTGATTTATGGGTTACTCATTGTTCCCTGCAGCTGTAGTTATTACCAGTGCCTGTCTGTGGCTGTAACACATCTATGTGTGTGGGCAGTGCCTGGGTACCATCTAGGGTGAAGGGTCCAGGGCAGGGAGTCTCATTCCTATTCAAAGAAGACATTACATTGTTCTGTAACTTCCACCTGCTTCCAAACCATTTATTAGACCCTTATACTTGATGGGTTCATGCAGATTGAAAAAAAAAATAAAAATTCATGGCAAGAATCTTTGACTTGCTAATCCCACTCCAAAGAAATAATCCTAAAGAACTTTTTACTTCCATAGAAATGTCTTTAAGAATCACCACGATCACCACAGCCAGTCTGGAAACCTGAATGTCTGTCTAACACTTGCGACATAATTGAGCAAATTAACAAACCAATAGAATACAAATGATAATTATAAAGATTAACAATGTGGGAAAATGATTGAAAGAAATTGCAAATGTACACTGTGATTGTAACTATGTAGAAAGATGTCAAAATAGTCGACCTTAAAAAAGAAATTCTGACATGGATGAACTTTGAGGACATCGTGCTAAGTGAAATAAGCCAGTCATAAGAAGACAAACACGGTATGGCTTCACTTATATGAGGGACCTAGGATAGTCAAAATCATAGAGAAAGAAAGTAGAAGGGTGGTTGCCAGGGGCTGGGGGGACGGAGAAATGGGGAATTATTGTTTAATGAGTATAGAATTTTGGTTTTACAAGAAGAGTAATTCTGGAGATGGGTGTTGATGATGGTTACACAACATATGGATGTGTTTATACCACTGAAATGTACACTTAAAAATGATTAAGATGGTAAATTGTATATTATGTGTATTTTACCACAACAAAAAAGTCTCCGAGTAGGCAAAATATGGAAAAATAGCATGCAAAAATAAGTAGCTGTGTTAGCGTTGTGTTATTATAAGCATTATTTGAATTTTTTCCTTTAATATTGTGATACTGCTTTTGTAACACAAATGTGACAGAGAGAAAAAGTCAAGGAAAAAAATTCGAGTTATTTCCATATTTGTTATTTGCCCAAAAAAGCACCTAAGTAGTCTTGGGGAAAATCAGAAACTTATTTAACATCCTTGAACTTATTTTATAATTTACTATTGTTTAAAATCTTTTTTTTTTTTAATTTTTTATTACAGATCATCGGGGGCCTGTAATCTTTTCAGTGCTTAGTGCTTCTAAAAGTTTTAAGCTGGTCTTCGGTGCAGTTAATTCAGTTTTAAGTGAGAATCACGCTGGGATGACCCCTGGGCCCTGCAGCTCTGCTGCCAGCCCATCTGTGTGGTCACATGAGCTTTGTCCTCCTTACCAGCTAATTCCACTTTCATTAAAATTCCTCTCTATGGACCTGGGATAATGGTCATGGTTCTGCCTTTCAGCTCCAGGGCAAGGATTTTTTTTTTTCCTGTAAGTGAGCAATTAGTTCCTGGAAATAGATGTGTGTAACACCTGGAAGTGGACGAAAACACCGATGAGCCAAATGCTCCTTCCCAGTTGGGCAGCTGAAAGGGACACCTGGCAAAGGCTGGAGGGCCTGGCTTTGTGCAGTGGTGCCGGCTCCCACTCGCTCTTACTGTGCAGTGAAGACCTGGACGTGCCTCCCTCTGTTCAGTGAGTGACACTTAAATGGTAGGGCTCTTTGGTAAGAATGATGACGACTAACAGCTATGCTTTTCACTGATGGAGCCAGGATATTGCAGGAAGCTCGGTGTTGAATATTTTTAGACTTGACTTTGAGAACTTCCAGTCCCATATTTGACCTTGTTGGGAACTTCCCTAAGCCTAAGAGTGTAAAGAGGACACCTGGGGGGTGCCATTGTGAGCAGAAATGAGAAACGTTGGTTTTATAATATTGTATATTGAGCACTGACCCTGCACTGGGCATTGTGCTAACTGCTTTCCATGCTTCAACTCATTTAATCCTCACAACAATCCTGGGAGTCAGTACTCTGGGATTTCCATTTTTCAAGGAGGAAATTGAGATTCTGACAGTCTTAAGATGTGGCCCAAAGCCCCACATTGATTTGACATGGCTTATTTTATAAGCTCCAAATCAGCAAGGACAAGCCATAAACGTAGTTCTGAAATACAGGAGCTATAGTTTCTCTCCCTAAATCAACTCACAGTTCCTGTGGAAAGAAACAGTCATATCCTAAGTTTGTGGAATTCCTTTTTTCCCCAAATTTTCTGTTATCTTTTTCTTAATTAGGAAAAGTCTCCACTTCTCTGCACAGAAGCTCACCTGTGGGTAATGGAGAACTTTAGTGAATTAGGAGCCAGATTTTACTTTTATAAGAAAAATAGAAAATCTATCATTCACCATCTAAAAGACTAAAGTATTTCCAAGTTAGAATTTAAGCCAACAACACACAAATTCGATTTCCCTTAGAGGCAGCAGTTTTAATTTTGATAGTCTCTAAAAGCAGTCATATTTGGTAGTTTCTTGATACATTTTAGCCTCTCAAAAGTTTAGTTTTAGCAGTTTAATCAAGTAGGAATTTGTCAGCTGAGAAGTGTGGTTCTCTCACTCGGCAAGCCTGAAGTCTGTTTGAAGCACCCTTGACCAGTGCTCATTCCTTTGTGCTTTCTGGGCACATCTGCCCAGAATCTCTGGTAGAGTTGCTGCCTCAGGGGCTATTAGGCAAATACCCAAATCTGGGGGTGCGGGCAGAGTGGGTAGAAACCGCCAAAGCAGTGCCTTAGGGGAATGGCCCCCATGTGGCTGAGTGACTGTACAGGATTTTGCCCCTAACTTTCAGGACCAACTTCCTGAATTGCACCCTTCCTAACAGGGGCTGCTGTATAAAGTCAGGCTGGACTTCTGAGAACTCCAAGGTACTGTTGGAGGGCCCCCTCACCCCTGCCCCTCTCATGCTTGGCCCCTGTCAGCTCGGTGCCTCTTGCCACAGTGGGTCCAGGCCCACCTCTGTCCTCCCCTCGGCAGTGAACAGCCAAGGAAGGTAGTGGACGTCAAACCCGGCCTGCCAGGGCCCATCATGGCACGGTGCTGAGGGATGTGAGGTTCAGCCGTGCCAGCATACCCTGGCCCCAGCCACTGGGGACTCAAGTTATTCCCTCTGAGAAGCCACCTGTGTGGATCGGGTGGTCAAATGGAGAGGCCTCAGATGCTTCCTGTGCTTTTTTCGGTCCCTTGGTGGGTGGAGAGGCCTGCGAAGGATCACACTGAGGATGCCTCTTGCCTTCCCTCGTCAGGCTCTCCTCACAGCACGTCACCCCAGGGCCCCACCCCATGCAGTAAATGCCTCTGAAGGGGTCACAGTGTGCTTGCCAGGCCAAGTCCCCTTTTAAAATCCCAGACTCAGGCAGTTAGAAAAAATGAGTGTTTTCAGTATTTTACTAACAAATGAATTGGCAAAAGAACAAGTTCTCTCGTGATACCTCCCCCTTTCCCCCATTTAGCGTCCACCAGGTGCCCGCCACGGTGGCAGGGGTCGGACGCGCTCGCTGGGTTCTCAGCGGCTTGCCTTGCCTCCAACTCAGTCACTCGCACAACTGCTCGGGGGCAGGAAGAGACTTCCCTTCCTCAAAAGGGCAAGCGAGAGAGAGAAGCTCCTGTTTGGATGCCAGGGCCACATGGGCAAGCCAGGCCTTATTCCTTTTGGAGGACGGCGCTGGTTCTTCTTCCTGGGACAGAGCACCTCTGCCCACAGCATCAGTCTTCCGAAGGTCAGCCCCGACCCACGAAAGCCCTGAGTGGAGCCTCAGCATTACGAAGGCATCGTCCTGTCCCTCAGACTGGCTAAGAGGAGGGCATCCTGCGATCTTTGTCAGCAGACGGTGAGACTCCAGGACTAAGACGTAAGCCCATGGCGGGTCCTTCCTTTGGCACTAAGTCCCTACAGAACCTTGGATGAGTCAAATCCCCACACTGTACCCCCCTCAGTATCGACAGCTGTGAAGTGGGAATAATATCAACACATGGGGAAGTACTGAGGAGGAAGAGAACGTTGCATGTAAAACACTTTTGTTCATTGAGCGCCTTTTCCCCAAGAAACATGGCACCAACTTTGCACCATGTCCCCAACTCTTCATTGAATGCGGCAGTGACCGACTCACTCTCCCTGGTCTTTGGGCAGGCGTTTCTATGAGCTCAAAGTCTCATTCCTCTAATTTCAGATTAAAATAATCATGGCTATGCATTAACATCTCTTCAGAGTATGTTTACAGTCACTAAAACGGCTCATACTTTTCCTGCAGAATTGTAACAGCTACTCAGGGACTCTGCCAATCAGAGTGCCTGCACAGAGCTCATTTTGCACCACGAAGGCAGGAATCCTGGAAGTTCCACCTCGGCAGACACTGGATGTTTCAGACATCCAAGACAGGCAACCGGACAGAGTCACCCCCAGGGCCAAGACCCACCCACAGGAAAACATCCCCTCAGAAACAGACAATCCGCTTCTCGCCTTCAAAGACTTTGGCCTCCTCTGGCTTTATCAAGTTTCCATTTAAGCTGTTGGAGAAAAACAAAGAACACAAGTAAGTGAGAGACTATTGTTATGCTCCTTCCCATTATGTGTTCCTAACACACTCTTGTGCTTCACACAACCCTGAAATTAAGGAACAGAATCTGTCCAACACTTGTTTTTTCTTTTTTCTTTTTTAAAATTGAAGTATAGTTGATTTATAGTATTGTGTTAATTTCAGGTGTATAGCATGGTGATTCAGTATTTCTGCAGATAATATTCTGTTATAGGTTATTACAAGATAATGGGTATAATTCCCTGTGCTATACAGGATATTCTTCTTCTTTGTCTATTTTATATATAGTAATTTGTATCTGTTAATCCCATACCCCTGATTTGTCCCTCTCCCCTTTGATAACTACAAGTTTATTTTCTATATCTGTGAGTCTGTTTGTTTTGCATATACAAGCATTTGTATTATTTTTAGATTCCACATATAACTGATATATAGTATTTGTCTTTCTTCCTCTGACTTATTTCACTTAGCATAATTTTCTCTAGATCCATCCACGTCGCTGTAAATTGCAGTATTTCATTCTTTTTTATGGCTAATATTCCATTGTGTGTGTGTGTGTGTGTGTATCGCATATTAATCCAATCATCTGTTGATGGGCACTTGGGTTGCTTCCATGTCTTGGCTATTGTAAATAGTGCTGCTTTGAACACTAAGGTGCATGTATCTTTTCAAATTGGTGTTGTAGTTTTTTGTGGATATATACCCAGGAGTGGAATTGCTGGGTCATATGGTAGTTCTTTTTTTTTTTATTTTTTTTTAAGTAATCTTTTATTTATTTATTTATTTATATATTTTATTCTTGGCTATGTTGGGTCTTCGTTTCTGTGTAAGGGCCTTCTCCAGTTGCGGCAAGCAGGGGCCACTCTTCATCGCGGTGCGCGGGCCTCTTCACCATCGCGGCCTCACTTGTTGCGGAGCACAGGCTCCAGACGCGCAGGCTCAGTAATTGTGGCTCACGGGCCTAGTTACTTCGCGGCATGTGGGATCTTCCCAGACCAGGGCTCGAACCCATGTCCCCTGCATTGGCAGGCAGATTCTCAACCACTGCACCACCAGGGAAGCCCCATATGGTAGTTCTATTGTGAGTTTTTTGGTTTTTTTTCACTGCACATTTTTTATTTATTTATTTTTTAAAATTAATTTATTTTTGGCTGTGTTGGGTCTTCATTTCTGTGCGAGGGCCTTCTCCAGCTGCGGCAAGCAGGGGCCACTCTTCATCGCGGTGCGCGGGCCTCTCACCACCACGGCCTCTCCCATTGTGGAGCACAGGCTCCAGACGCGCAGGCTCAGCAGTTGTGGCTCACGGGCCCAGTTGCTCCGCGGCACGCGGGATCCTCCCAGACCAGGGCTTGAACCTGTGTCCCCTGCATTGGCAGGCAGACTCTCAACCACTGCGCCACCAGGGAAGCCCCTATTGTGAGTTTTTTAAGGAACCTCCATACTGTTTTCCATAGTGGCTGCACCAATTTACATTCCCAGCAAGCGTACAAGGGTCCCCTTTTTTCTACATCCTCTCCAGCATTATTTGTAGACTTTTTGATGATAGCTATTCTAACAGGTGTGAAGTGATACCTCATTGTGGTTTTGATTTGCATTTTCTAATAATTAGCGATGTTGAGCACCTTTTCATGTGCCTGTTGGCCATCTGTAAGTCTTCTCTGGAAAAATGTCTATTCAGATCTTCTACCCATTTTTTAATTGGGCTTTTTTTTTTTTTTGATGTTAAATTGTATGAGCTGTTTGTATATTCTGGACATTAACCCCTTGTTGATTGCATCATTTGCAAATATTTTCTCCCATTATGGAAGTTGTCTTTTCATTTTTTCGATGGTTTCCTTTATGGTGCAAAGGCTTTTAAGTTTAATTAGGTCCCATTTGTTTATTTTTGCTTTTATTCCTTTTGCCTTAGGAGACTGACCCAAGAAAAAATATTGCTATGATTGATGTTAAAGAGTGTTCCCCCTATGTTCTCTTCTAGGAACTTTATGGTTTCCAGTCTTACATTTAGGTCTCTAAACCATTTTGAGTTTATTTTTGTATATGATGTGAGGGAATGTTCTCATCTCATTGTTTTACATGTAGCTGACCAGTTTTATCAGCATCACTTGTTGAAGAGATTGTCTTTTCTCCACTGTACTGTATATTACCTCCTTTGTTGTAGATTAATTTACCATAGGTGCATGGGTTTATTTCTGGGCTCTGTATTCTGTTCCACTGATCTATGTGTCTGTTTTTGTGCTGATACCATGCTGTTTTGATTACTGTAGCTTTGTAGTATAGTCTGAAGTCCAGGAGGGTTATGCCCCCAAATTTGTTCTTTTTTCTCAGGATTGCTTTGGCAATTCAGGGTCTATTGTGGTTCCATATAAATTTTAGGATTATTTGTTCTAGTTCTGTGAAAAATATCATGGGTATTTTTACAGGGATTGCATTAAATCTGTAGATTGCTTTGGGCAGTATGGCCATTTTAATAATATTTATTCTTCCAATCCAAGAGCATGGGATATCTTTCCATTAGTTTGAATCACCTTCAATTTCCATCATCAGTGTTGTATAGAGTATAGGTCTTTCACCTCCTTGGTTAAGTTTATTCCTAGGTATTTTATTTTTCTGACATGATTCTAAATGGGATTTCTAAAACTTTCTCTTTCTAATATTTCATCATCAGTGTTACAGAAACACAACCGATTTCTATATATTAATCTTGTATACTTCCACCTTGCTGAATTCATTTATTAGTTGTAATAGTTTTTGTGGGGAGACTTTAGGGTTTTCTATATAGTATCATGTCATCTGCAAATAGTGACAATTTTACCTCTTCCCTTTCAATCTGGATACCTTTTATTTCTTTTTCTTGTCTGACTGATGTGGCTAGGACTTCCAATGCTATCAAAGTGGTGAGAGTGGACATCTTTGTCTTATTCCTGAATTTAGCATAAAGGCTTTCAGCTTTTCACCATTGAGTATTATACTGGCTGTGGGTTTGTCATAAATGACCTTTATGATGTTGAAATATGTTCCCTCTATACCCACCCACTTTGATGAGAGTTTTTATCATGAATGGATGTTGAATCTTGTCAAGTACTTTTCCTGTGTCTATTGAGATGATCATGTGGTTTTTTTTGTCTTTCCTTTCGTTAATGTGGTGTATCACTGATTGATTGGCGTATGTTGACCCATCCTTGTGTCCTGGAATAAATTCAGTTTATCATGGTGTATGATCCTTTTTATGTATTGTTGGATTTAGTTTGCTAATATTCTGTTGAGGATTTTTGCATTTATAACAAAATCATTGGCCTGTAGTTTTCTTTTTGGTAGTGTCGTTGTCTGGTTTTGATATCAGGGTAATAGTGACCTCCTAGAATGAATTTGGGAGTGTTCCCTCCTCTTCAGTTTTTTGAAATAGTTTAAGAAGGATAGGTATAAGTTCTTTATATGTTTGCTAGAATTCCTCTGTGAAGCTGTCTGGTCCTGGACTTTTGTTTGCTGAGAGTTTTGTTGGTTTGGTTTGGTTTGTTTTTGTTTTTATTAGATTCAATTTCACTTCACTTCTAGTGATCAGTCTGTTAAAATTGCCTGTTTCTCCTTGGCTCAGTCTTGGTAGGCTATATGTTTCTAGAAATTTGTCCATTTTTTCTACATTGTCCAATTTGTTAGCATACAAATGTTCATAGTATTCTCTTAGGATTTTCTGTATCTCTGTGGTATCAGTTGTTATTTCTCCTTTCATTTCTTATTTTATTTGGGTCCTCTCTCTTTTCTTCTTGGTGAGCCTGGCTAAAGGTTTATCAATTTTGTTTTTCTTTTCAAAAAACCAGCTCTTGGTTTCATTGATCTTTTCTACTTTTTTTTTTTTAATCTCTATTTTATTTCCTCTCCAATCTTTATTATTTCCTTCCTTCTGCTGACTTTGGGCTTTGTTCTTTTTCTAATTCCCTTAGGTGGTATGTTAGGTTGTTTGAGATTTTTCTTCTCTGAGGAAGGTCTGTATCACTATAAACTTTCCTCTTAGAACTGCTTTTGCTGCATCCCAGAGATTCTGGAAAATTGTGTTTTCATTTTCAATTTGTCTTGAGGTATTTTCTGATTTCCTCTTTGAGTTCATCATTGACCCATTGGTTTTTTTAGTAGCATATTGTTTAGTCTCCACATGTTTGTTGTTCTCCCATTTTTCTTTCTGTAGTTGATTTCTAGTTTCATACTATTGTGGTCAGGAAGAATGCTTGATATAATTACTATCCTCTTAAGTTTGCTGAGGCTTGTTTTGTGACCTAGTATGTGATCTATCCTAGAGAATGTTCCATAGGCACTTTAAAAGAATGTGTATTCTGCTTTTTTTTTTTTGGCTGTAGTGTCCTGTAGATATCAATTAAGTCCAACTGGTCTACTGTGCCATTTAGGACCTCTACTGCCTTATTGATTTTCTATCTGCATGATCTGTCCATTGTTGTAAGTAGGGTGTTAAAGTACCCTACTATTATTGTATTATTGTCAGTTTCTCCCTTTATATCTGTTAGTATTTGCTTTATGTATTTAGGTGCTCCTGTATTGGGTGTATATGTTAATGAATATAATATCCTCTTCTTGTATTGATTCCTTTATCATTATATAATGCCCTTCTTTGTCTTTGTTTTAGCCTTTGTTTTAGTCTATTTTGTCTAATATGAGTATTGCTCCCCCTGCTATCTTGTTTCCATGTGCATGAAGTCTTTTTCCATCCCCTCACTTTCACTCTGAACGTGACTTTTGCCCTGAAGTGAGTCTCTTGTAGGCAGCATATTGAAGGGTCTTGCTTTTTTATCCAATAAGCCACCCCTTATCTTTTGATGGGAGCATTTAGTCCGCTGACATTTAAGGTAATTATTGATCAGTATGTACTTATTGTCATTTTATTTCTTGTTTTCCAGTTGTTTTTGTAGTTCTTCTTTGTCCATTTCTTCTTTTTGTCTCTCCCATTGTGGTTTGATGCATTTCTTTATAGTATACTTGAGTTCCTTTCTGTTTGGTTTTTGTGTATCTGTTGTAGGCTTTTGATTTGTGATTACCATGGAGTTCATATATGTTGACCCATAATTATATCTACTTGCTTTAAACTGATAATCATTTAAGTTTAAACACATTCTAGAAGATCTACATTTTTTACTCCTGATGTCATAGTTTATATCTCCCTTGCTTATCCCTATACTGTTTATTGTAGTTATAGTCACTTTTATAATTTTTTTGTTTTTTTAGTATGATGGTTTTATTTACAAGTATATAATATACTGCATACTGTACATATGACTGTACAGTACAAATTTATGTTCACAGTTTGACATGACAAAATGTCATTATTGAATTCCATCTTTTTTTTTAATCCACATACTGGTTTAAGTGATCTTCAATCCTCAATATATATTTGTCTTTCCTATTGTTAGTTTCCCTTTCCTATAGATTCTTCTTTTCCATTTAGAGAAGACTCTTCAACATTTCTTTCAGGGTAGGTTTAGTACTGCTGAATTCTTTCAGTTTTTTGCTTGTCTGAGAAATTCTTCTCTCCTTATATAATCGTCTCTCCTTGATAATCTTGCTGGGTTGAGTATCCTAGGTTGTAGGTTTTTCCCTTTCAGGACTTTGAATATATCATGCCACTCCTTCTAGCCTGCAAGGTTTCTGCAGAGAAATCAGCTGATGGCCTTATGGGGGGGTTCCCTTGTATATGACCCTGTTTTATGCTTGCTGCCTTTAGAATTCTAACTTTTGCCATTTTAATTATGATATGTCTTGGTGTGGGTCTGTTTGGGTTCATCTTGTTTGTGTTTGGGACCCTCTGTGCTTCCTGTACCTGGATATTTGTTTCCTTCTTTAGGTTTGGGAAGTTTTCAGCCATAATTTCTTCAAATACATTTTTGATTCCCTTCTCTCTTCTCCTTCTGGAACCCCTATAATGCAGATGTTGGCACATTTTATATTATCCCATAGATCTCATATGTTGCTTTCATTTTTTTTTCATTTTCTTTCTGTCTGCTGTACTGATTCGATAATTTCCATTTTTTTATCTTCCAGATCATTTATGTGTTCTTCTGTGTCATTTAGTCTGCTATTCATTGCTTTTAGGGTGCTTTGTATCTCAAATGGAATTATTTTTGATTGGGTCTTCTTTTTATAGTTTTTGTTAAAATGATCTGTGCTTAGATCAACTTTCTTCATTCAGTTAGCATTTTTATTACCAACTTTTTGAACTCATTGTCTGTTACCTCTTTCATTACTTTAGGGGGGTTCTCTGGCTCTTTCAATTGGGAATAGTTCCTCTGCTTTTTCATTTTACTTAACTTTCTCTGTCTCAATGAATTTAGGTGAAACAGTTACCTATTGTGGTCTTGAAGGGGTGTTTTTATGTGGGAGTGTCCCTATGTAGACTGTGTGTGCCCAGTGTTTTTGGTGTGAGGATGGGTTTTGAATGTGGATGCCAGTCATGTCTTCTTCAGGATATGCTGGTCACTATCACCTTGATGGGGGTGTGGCTAGAATTGAAAGAGCTAGAGGCTGCACAGGGTGGTGTGATGCAGGACTTCCTCTCTGCTCAGTGGCCATCACACAGGGCAGAGGGCTGCTCCTAAACTGCTGCAGTGAATGCCCTGAGGGTCAGGCTCAAGCTGGCTCTGTTCCCTTTAAGTGTATGTTTTTCCTTCTCCCTGCACTGGGGCTTGTGCACTTACAGAGGTCCAATGGCACCGCCTGTGTAGGCAGCTGCAGCTCTGCTCAGATGCAGCCCAAGGTCATGTCTTTTCCCCATTTTGGTCATCCCAGATCTAGTGCAAGGTTGTGGTGTGGAGTGGGTGGGGCTGGAGCATTTGCTCAGCTAGCACTGGGGGTCATGGCATTATGGCTGTGGGAGTTGAAGCAGCTATGCTGCCATCAGACGTCTGGGCTGCTTCTGTAGTGCTGTTTTAATAAGTGCTAACAGTGGCTGCTGCTGCCTTACCTGGACCACCCCCCAGGTTCCTGGGCCACATCTGCATCCCTAGATTGAGTCTTCTCCCAGGACCTGGCTGCCCTAGATCTAGTGCCAAGCTGTGGTGTGGAATGAGCGGGGCTGGGGTGTTTGCTCAGCTCGGACTGGAGAGTGTGGTGACACCACTATGCTAGGGCAGACCTCGCTTTGCCCTGTCTGGTGGTAAGCAAGCACCCATGCACTCCTCACAACTGGAGTCTAGGCTTCTCCAGCCTGTCTGTCGTCCTAGCAGTTCTCCAAGCAGCCAATGGGGCTTGTCTCCTCTGTGTAGGACCCCCAGGACTGGGACACCCAGTCTCACTCCCCAGGGCAAGTATCCACCTGTCTGGTCTTCCTTTCCCTCTTAGTCCCCTCCCATGGGCTCTGTCCTGGCCTGATGCTTTTTTTCCCCATCCTATGTGATTACACGGGAATCTTTCTTGCAGCCTTGGTTGTATAGGAGTTCTCCTGCCAGTTTCCACAAGACTTGTTCCACATGTAGATGTATTTTTGATGTGTTTGTGGGGGAGGTAAGCTCCACATCCTCTTACTCTGCCATCTTGATGACTTGTTTGATATTCACATATTAATCCTTTCCAGCTACCATCACTCTATGGACTGGGTCTCACTAAGGTCACCAATAGCCTCTATAAACCTGAATTTAAATGACAGTTTTTAGACCTTGTCTTTCCTGACCCTCACAGGCATTTGGCTGTCCTGCCTTCTCCCTCCTCCTTGAAACACCACCTTCCCTTGGTTTGATATTATGCTCTCTGGTTTCTTTCCTACATCTGGCCACTCCACCTCTGTCTGTCTGTCTTTTTTATATCCTCCTCCATGTGACTTCCAAATAATGGATTTCCTCCAGGCTTGGGGCCTGGCCCTCTTCCCCAGAAGAACCTCATCTATCCCTGGCCTCATTCATATGTCAGTGAGCTGGGCCAGACCTCTCCACTGTGGAGCCACTTACCTACTTGACACCTTCATCTGGACACCTCCCAGGTACCTCAAAGTGGGCACATCTCCCCAGGGTTCCCTAGCTCCATGAATGGTACAACTCTACATCCAGTTGTGCAAGTTAGTAACCTGGGGGTCAACCTTCGTCCTCATCTTCATATTCTCTCTATCAGAGTTCTGTTGTATTCTCTAAATACCCCTAGAATGGGCTCCCTGGAACCTCTCCATATGTTCAGCACCACTGTCCTGATCTGAGCACCCATCATCTCTTCTCTGGCTCACTGCAGTGCCCTACTGACTGTCCCTTTACATGGCCTCTGGCCTCCTCCAATCCGCTTTCCTAGAGGAGCCAGAGTGGTCTTTTTACAATGCACATCTGATCACATCCCTCTTTGCTTCCAACTGTTCAATGACTTTTCATTGCTTTTAGGATAAAGACCAAAATACTTAACATGACCCACAGATATTTTATGGTCTAGTCTCCACCTATCTCCTCTGCCTCCTGTTGCTCCCTCTTCCCCACTGTCTGAACCACAGGCCCATCTGCTTCTTGCTGTTCTTCAAGGGCACCATGTTTTTTCCTGCCTCAGAGCCTTTACACGTGCTATTTCCCCACCTGGAACACTTTCAGCTGATGAACTCCTATTCATCCTTCATGGCTCAGTTTAAATGCCACTTCCTTAGGGAGACCTTCCCTGAAACCTCATCTGTATTAGGTTCCCTTCTTAGCTTTCCCCTTTCTAGCACTCATCATGATTGTGATTAAATAATTACTTGAATGATTTTTTTTCTTAACTATGTCTTCCTCACTAGAGGGTACACCCATGAGGGCAGGTCCATTTTGTTCACCACTGGATTCTTGGTACCAGCGTAGTGCCTGGCCCACAAGCACTGTGTTGTTCAACAAATGAAGATGCAGTGCTTTCCCTGGGGACTCAGCAGTGACCATGACACAGGCCCTACCCTCAAGGAGCTACAGTCTAGAGGAGACAGCCTCACAGGAAGCTATTACAATGGAGTGCGGTAAATGCTATAATTTACAATACCAGGTCATTGAACACTGCTAACTTCTGTCTTTGAAGACAGAACTCACTGGACCTCAAGTTCTTTTCGGACAGGGACAAGGCAGAAATAAATGTCAGTACAGATAATGAGTCCAAAGAGATGGTCCAAGGTCATCTGTGGCCCCAGGCAGAGCTGCTCCCTCATCTCCACTCCCCTGCTGGCTCAACCCCTGGACAGGGCCAACACAGCCAGTACCCTCACAGAGCCCAGTCCCAGGGACTCAGACACCTGGGATGAGCCAGGGACTGAAGTGAAGATACTCCTGGGCCAGCACCCGAGCCCTCCTCCTTGTCCTCTTTCCGAGTCCTCCCTGACACCAATGCCTCTTTCAGGTTCTGCAGAGTATGCCTTGAAGATTGACACCTGGTCCTACACAAATAGTTCCTTGTGTAGAAACAGCGGTTGTTTGTTGGTAGGTGACAAAGGCCCATTTCAAGCTTGACGGAATTAAAGCAGCTGCATATCCTTCAATCGTCCTAACCAGCCCCTGAGAAGGGTGGAAGCCAGCTGTAGTCCACAGACTGTCCTGCAGCCTGGCCTCACCTCCTCTCCGCCTCTGCCTGCTGTCCTCAAACAACAGAGTCAGCAGGAAACGGGCTGGTTCTAGGAAAGGATCACAGGCTGAGGGTGGTTGGAGAGTAACGTGAACTAAAATCCCATTGGCTCTCCAGTGCCTTGAGGGCTGAGGAGTGGGCTTCGGCCTCGAAGGCGCACATGCCACAGCCTCTCCATCGGTCTGCTTGGAGCTGGGCTCTCTTCTCTAGGACAGTGTTTTCAAATGTTTTTCTGACTGTGACCTCAAATGAGAACATTTTACATTGTGAACCAGCATCTATGTATACGTACACACCTACATCTGAAATGAACATTTCATACTAGGCACAGAGCATTCTGGTATTCTGGCTCCGTTTCATTTTTTAAATAATGCTGGTTGCAACCCACCAAACCAATTTTATGATCCACTAACAAATTCTAAAGCGAAATTTAAAAAACGCTATTCTGGGAGCCAAGGTCAGGGAGGTAGCTGTACCTTGATCTATTGTTTTTGGCTGTGAAATTCTTCTCTCCCGTCATGAAGAAAGGACTGTAGTTAATGAGCAACTACCCCCTGAGCCTGAGGGTTTGGCTCACGGTGAGGCTGCTCCGTGGATCTCAGGGCCCCCAGTGCTAGCATGAACTCCTGTGGTCTCTGTCCTCACGGGGCCCCGGCTTTGTGTCATGGTTCCCATGCAGGTCTGAGCCTCACACTCTGCTGGGCTGTCTCAGGCCAGGCCTGGGGGTCTGGATTCAGGGACACGGGGCCCTCTGTTCTCAGCTCGGTTACATCAGTACTCTGAGGCAGTCAGGGACCTTTCTGTCCAGTTAACTGCTGTTTCCCTAGCACTTAACCCAGTGGTGTAACCATTGTCACTAATGTGACACATAGCCTCCCCCAAATATGCCACAGGCCCAGTCCTACCTCGGGGCTGTGTGTCCCGTAGGAGGCACAAGGAATGAAATGGGGCTCAACATTGCAGCAAAGCAGACCACATGCCTTCCTTCTACTAGCATAACAGAAACAGGAAGTTGAAAAAGAGTACAATCAGCTCAAATGCAGCCTGGAAGCCCAGAGAAGGAAAAGAACATGCTTCAAACTCCAGGCCAGCATGGCCATCTCTCAGGCTCATGAGTCCCAGAGTGATTGATTAACTTTCAGTGGGAATCCCTTTCCCAGTCTGTCTGCCCCCGTGCAACCCAGGACAGTAGGCAGGACAGGGGGGCTGGGGAGGAGAGCCCTGACTATGGAGTCGTAGTCTGGGCTGAATTCCAGCTTCTCCTCTTAGGTGTGACCTTGGTCTGGGCCTCAGTTTCTACATCTGTAAAATGGAGACAATACTACCTACATTACAGATTGTTGCAAAGATGGGAACTAAATGGACAATGCCCTGCATTGTGCATGGCAACATAGTAAATGGTGCTGAGTAAATAATCATTGTTGTTATCATTACAACAAGTGGTAGATCGGTCTTACCAAATCTCCATTATGCCAGTGTTCTTCTGTAATGCATCTGCCAACTGGGCAATCCCCTTGGCTGTAATCTGGTTCTGGATAAGCCTGAAAGAAGAATATATCTTTTGTATCAAGTGATATTGGATTAAATCTACCCACTTCATTAGGGAGTTGGAAGGATATGATGGGATAAGAGACAGGGTCAGGGGAAGAACTGAGTCCCCTTAACTTTCAATCTTGCTGAGATTGTGTCGATCAGATCCATGAGAATAAAGAACATGCTTTAAAATGTTTAATTTTTCTGATGGGCAGAAGACCTAAATAGACATTTCTCCAAAGAAGACATACAGATGGCCAATAGGCACATGAAAAGATGCTCATCATCGCTAATAATTAGAGAAATGCAAGTCAAAACTACAATGAGGTATCACCTCACACCAGTCAGAATGGCCATCATCAAAATGTCTACAAACAATAAATGCTGGAGAGGGTGTGGAGAAAAGGAAACCCTCCTACACTGTCGGTGGGAATGTAAATTGGTACAGCCACTATGGAGAACAGTATGGAGACTCCTTAAAAAACTAAAAACAGAGCTACCATATGATCCAGCAATCCGACTCCTGGGCATATATCCAGAAAAAACCATAATTCAAAAGGATACGTGCACCCCAATATTCACAGCAGCACTATTTACAATAGCCAAGACATGGAAGCAACCTAAATGTCCATCAACAGATGAATGGATAAAGAAGATGTGGTATATATATACAATGGATTATTAGCCATAAAAAAGAATGAAATCATGCCATTTGCAGCAACATGGATGGACCTAGACATTATCATACTAAGCAAATTAAGTCATTAAGAGAGAGACAAATACCATATGATATCACTTATATGTGAAATCTGAAATACAACACAAATGAACATATCTACGAAACAAAAACAGACTCACAAAACAGACTTGTGGTTGCCAAGGGGGAGGGAAGGTTTGGGATTAGCAGATGCAAATTATTATATATAGGATAAACAACAAGGTCCTACTGTATAGCACAGGGGACTGTATTCAAAATCCTGTGATAAAACATAATGGAAAAGAATATGAAAAAGAATATATATATGTATAACTGAGTTACTTTCCTGTACAGCAGAAATTAAATACAACACTGTAAATCAACTATACTTCAGTAAAATTTTTTTAAATGTTTAACTTTTCTGTGTATTTTTATAGTGAGCATAATATATCTGTATATTCATATGTTACAGGTAATTTAATACATGAACATATATGTATGCATGTGTGCTTGACATTTTTCACTGCAGGGGTGCCCAATCAAAAATGTTTGGAGACTACCAGTCTGAACAACAAATTCTAAGGAACACATCTGGGGAACAGGCAGTCTGATGTCTCCTTCCAGGTGGCTGGAGAAAGGCAAGGCAGTTTTTAAAGTTAAGTATTTTTTAAAGAGCTGGCCATTCTCTTCTTTGGGGGAAACAAAGGCTTCCAAGATGGTACCATGTCCTCTCCAACATCTGAGAGGGAGGGAGGAAGAACAGTTCTGCTGCTACTCATGGGTCCCAGTGGAAAAGCAACAATAATGGGACCTCTAAGAGTATACCCCATTATGTTGGGTAGCATTGATTCTAATGAAACAAAGATTTCAGATACAGCTGGGAAGCCTGGGCAATTCCCAAATTGCTCCCCTGGGAAGCCATGCTTCTAACCCACCCAGGAAAGAGCAGCACAAGTCAGTGATATGTCCATGCTTCATCACAGGTTCACACTCCTCACCCCCCAGCTATTTGTAGCATAAGGCTACTACTGAACTTGACCTTTAGAAATTCTGGGCACTGATCCAAGAAGGTAGCTGTGTACCAGGAAGATAATGACCTATATTACTGTGACTAATGAGATTACAGAAATTAAGCCAGTCCCTTAAGGAGGCAGTATAGCATGTGGTTAAAAGCTCTCCTCATATACATACACCCACTCCCCACTTCTCAGCTGCAGATCCTTGAAGAAATAAACTTAAGCTTTCTATTCCTCGGCTGCCTGATCTGTAAAATGGGAATAACTATAAGAGAACCCCACTACCCTGGGTGTGTGAGGTTTCAATAGGAGGATGTGTACGAAGTAGTTCTCATCATTTCTACCATGGCGCCCAGGGGAAGGGAGCTCTTGTCACCGTTCCTGCCCAAGCACACAGGACTCGGTGGCTCTGCTGCAGCCAGGACCCAGTGATCCCCGCCCCATCTCTCAAAGACTGGGGCCCCTAGGCTGAGTGGCAGAGGTGAGACCTTCTGGTAAGCACAGCCACAGTGTGACTTGGACATTTTTGCAAAAGGAGCAAAAATAGGACCTGGAAGTGGGCATTGAGTTCTGCATTCAGTTAAATTCTGCTATTTCCTAATCACCCCTTCCACAGTTGCGACCACTGGCACCACCTACACCTTGCTGGGGGGAGGGTGAGCTGCCTGAAGCCTAGACCAGGCAAGAGCCTGGGTAGGAGGAGAAGTAAAAAGCCTGGCAGTGCTCAGGCACATATGCCCACTGGCTACCTTCACTGCAGCCAGTGTAGTCTGTGCTGGCACAAAGAGCTAAGACTCACTCTCTAGCCCTGTTCTAGCTCTGTTCTCGTGGAGGGGCTGGCCTGACACCTAGGGCAGGGCATAAAAGAAAGTCTACAGGTCAGAAAGAAAAGGAATAAAACAAAACAAAACAAAACAAAAAAACAGATGTAAAAGTAGCACACTCTGGGTTTTTTTGTTTTTACAGAAATTGACATGGTGATCTAAAATTCACATGGAAATGCAAGGGACCCAGAATAGTCAAAACAATATTGAGAAAGAAGAACAAAGTTGGAAGACGCACATTTCCTGGTTTCAAAACTTATTATGAAGTTACAATAATCAGGACAGTGTGGTCCTGGCATGATGATAAACATATCGCTCGATGAACTAGAATAGAAGGTCCAGAAATAAACTCACACGTTTATGGTCAACTGATTTTTGACAAAAGTGTCAGGGCCATTCAAAATGGAAAGAGACTTTTCAACACGTGGTGCTAGGACAACTGGATATCTACATGCAATAAAATGAAGCTGGACCCCTAACACCTCATACCATACACAGAAATGAACTCCAAATGGATCAAAGACCTAAATGTAAGAGCAAAACTATAACACTTAAAGGAAATCTTTGTGACCTTGGATTAGCCAATGATTTCTTAGTAAGATACCTAAAGCACGAGCAACTAAACAAAAAATAGATAAATTAGACTTTATCAAAATTAAATACTTTGGTGCTTCAAAGGTCACTCTCAAGAAAGTGAAAAACCTCACAGAAAGAGAGGAAATATTTGCAAATTGTGTATCTAGTTAATGTCTAGCACCCAGAATATATAAACAACACAGCAATAAAAAGGCATATAACCCAATTTACAAATGGACAAAGGATGTGGAGACAGTTCTCTAAAGATATACACAAATGACCAATATGCACATGAAAAGACACCCAACACTGTTAGCGGTCAGGGAAATGCATCAAAACCATGATGAGATACCACTTCACACCCAGTAGGATGGCATTACCCAAAAAGATAGACAATAGCAAGTGCTGGTGAGGATGTGGAGAAATGGGGACCTTCATACATGACTGGTGGAAATGTAAATAGCACAACCACTTTGAAAAACAGTTTGGCATTTAACACAGAGTGACCATATGACCCAGCAATTCTATTCCTAAGTATATACCCAAGAGAAATGAAAACATATGTTCACAAACAAGTGCGCAAATGTTCACAGTAGCATTATTCATAATAGTCATAAAGTATAAACGACCCAAATGTCCACCAACTGAAGAATGGACAAACAAAACATGGACTGTCCATACAATGGAATATCATTCAGCCATAAAAAGCAATGGAGTACTGATATATGCTACAATGTAGATGAACCTTGAAAACTTATGCTAGTGAAAGAACATAGAAACAAAAGGTCATATATTGTATGACTGCATTTCTGTGAAATGCCCAGAATAGGCAAATCCATAGAGACTGGAAGTAGATTAGCAGGTGCCAGGGACTAAGGGAGGAGAAGGATGGGGAGTGATCACTTAACGCGTACAGGTTTCTGGCGAGTAGGGGAGGTAGGTAGTTTTGTAAAATGTTCTAGAATTATAGTGGTGATGGTTGCACAATCTTATAAATATGCAAAAAACCACTGAACTGTACACTTCAAAAGCGTGACTTTATGATATGTGAATCTTAAAAAATATTTCAAAAGATATATCTCAAAAATATTTTTTTAAAAAAAGCAGTGTTGAATCTGAATTACCATAAATGTTTCAACGTCTGGTTGACTTTCAGCATCTCTGCCAAGCTCTCTGCCACTTCATCATCAAGTTCATTTTTGGTGAGCCTGGAAAAGAAAGGAAGTGTCGACTCAGGGCAGCCCTACCTGGCACCCACTCTCCACTGAGGTCACAGAAGCGGGATCCCAGCCCAGGCGTCTCCAGCTTATGCTGCTAATCACTTGCTGAGAACCCAGCAAACAGCCAGGCTCCAAGCCAGCCTCTGAGCCCCGCAGACAATAAACGGAGGTTCATTTCTAGTGCAAACCCTTCACCCAAGCTCCTACTTCTTAGCCCGGCTGCTGCGGGGGGAGCCCATACTCCCTCCCCATCCTTGCTGAGCCCTCAGATCTCTCAGAAGACGGGCCCACAGAAAGCGAGGGGCCAGTGCCTGCTTCTCGGGTCTCCTCCAGCCGATAAGATCCCTTGAACAACACGGACAGTGTGTTACTAAACTCAGTCAGATGAAGACCTAGAAAAGCCTGCCGACTGCGCATTGAAATGTGTTCATCACTTTGCTCCGAGGCCAGTTATGAAGGACCCGAGTTCTGTGACTGAAAGTTCAGGAAGTCTCTCAGTTGTTCGTAAAAGCAGGAAGTGGTCTGGATAAAGCACAGAGGGCTAGAAGCTCCTGGTTGTAAAGAGGATTAAACCCTGTTGTGCCAGTGGATGAAAGAATAAATAAGGAAGGAGAAAAGAATATAAAGAACATTAAAAAAATCATTCCTTGAAGGGCAATTTGGTAGTGTCTATCCACATTTTAAAAGTGTTTCACTTTGGGCCAACAATTCGACGTCTAGAAATCCACCTTATGGTGTGCAAAGACATTACACACAGGTTCTATACATGCAGTATTGGTTGCAGTCTTTTCGGTCATAATGTAAGATGTGAACAAATTTCAGTATCAGTAGAGGCAGCCAGCAAAATACATTGTGAGTGTACATTCAAGGGACACTGTGCAACCTTTAGAGAGAATGAGGTAGGATGAAGAAAGAGGCAGAAGAGCATGGGGCTCAAGATGCTTTGAGCCAGACATGCTGGCTGGGAATGGCTTACTAGCAGGGTGACCACAGCACGTGGTTGAACTTCTCTGGGCCTGAGTTTTCTCACCAGCAAATGTGAACAGTAATGGTACAGCCCTCATAACACAGTTGTGAGAATGAGTTAATACATGGAAAAGGCTGAGAACAATGTGTGATGTACGGTGAGTCCTCAAGAGATGTTGGGGACTGACATTATTATTATCCACCTAGACCTGTGGTTCTCAACTGGGGTGACTTCCCCTCCAGGGGACACTTGCCAATGTCTGGAGACAATTTCGATTGTCACAATTAGGGGTCACTACTGCTATCTAATGGGTAGAGGCCAGGGATTCTGCTAAACATCTTACAATGCACAGGACAGCCTCTCAACAAAAAAGAATTATTTGGACCAAAATGTCAACAGTGTTGAGATTGAGAAACCCTGACATAAAAGGACATGTCAAATATGTACAATATATGGTTGAGATATTTTTTAGTTTTTAGTCACTTGCTAAATGCTATTCAGTTTCATAAGAAGAGTGATATTTATTTGAATATACATTCAAATGCTAGAAATAAAAGATTATATTTAGAAAGCATGAGGGAGGAGGTTCTTTCACTTCCTACTTTCCCGACTTCAGTGTCTTATATTTTTTTCAAAAAAGCATGTATTACTTTTCAAAATCTTTTAAAAGATTTTTTTGAGGGGAAAAGGAAAATGCACTTACTGGCCAGCAGGTCTAGTATCCGAATTCTCATAATGATGACATTTTCATTAACTGATTTAGCCAGTATCTCATGAGGAGGATACAGAGACATGTAATATAACTTCCTTTCCCGGAAGCAATTTATGATACAGGCAAGTAAATAAATAAAAATATGGTAAATGACCAAAAAAAGGAACAACCAAAAGAAAGAAAAAATGCATCACTTTCAGAAGGTAACATACAGTTAACTAGTGGCCCTGGAGTGCAGAGAGCGAGCGAGGGCTGTGGGCTTCCCGTGACAGGTGAGCTGGAGCATGAAGGCCAAGTCCTGATGTGACTACCTGGGGACGGAGGAGGCTACACGGGGGTAGGCAGTTTAAGAGGAAGAAGGGAGAAAGTTTTGAGACAAGTGCATGAAAGTTGGACTCCTCAAGGCATATCTGAGGGTGTTCCGAGGATATCCTGACAGAATAGCTAGCCTTCTGGTTTTCCTGAGGCCTAGGGTGGGCAAAGAAGGCTAAGGTCTCAAACTCATGTTCCTGGGACCCATTCCACCCATTCTGTACTTGTTTGTGCTTCTGGGAATGGCTATTTTCTTCTCTAGGAGGAAATGAAATTATAAACCTTCCTTTGAGGAAAGGCCTAGAGCCTTTACAACGGAGAGGCAGCCTTTCAGTTAAGATTCCAGGCTGTGCACAGTCTGGAAAAATCCCTGAGACCCAACCGTTCAAAATGACTCTGGTTATTACCAGAATATTCTCAGAGACGCATTCTGCTGCAGGGCGCACGCGAGGCTCCTTCCTCCTTCTGTAGAAATGCCATTGAATGCGAGACTAGGAAGGAAAAACATTTGGGGTAGGTTATTAAAAGCACGTCTACATTTGGCTTTGGTTTCAGCAACTAAAACGGCTGGCAAGACTCCACCTGGAGGTGGTTCCTGCCTGAGCTGACTTGAAGCAGGAAGCGTAAGTGCCGGCCTCGCCAGCAGCCACTCAGGCTTTGCTACTCCAGAGCCCAGGACGAGGACAATCACGAGACTGCTCGAGGAGAGGCCAGACAGGAAACGGGACATGGCAAGACCTGGTCACACGGGCTGAGGAGGCCTGGCGAGCTCTGCTTCGGCGGCTGACACCTTACAGGCGCCTGTCAGTGAGGCCTGGAGAAGTTTCCTCTGTTCTTGTAAGGAAGGAACTCTGCTACTGCCCCCACCGTATTAAACCCTTTGTCAGTGACAGGAAGGACACGGGCAACCAGGAGACCCCCGAGTCTCAGAGATTTGGCCAGAGGCCTAAAGGAGGGCCAGGGAGGACCAAGTCTTGTTTACAGAGGTGAAGGGTCCCCTCTTGTCCCAGCACCATCCTGAGAAATGAGGAAGGGGCAGGAATCTGTGGCCCAGTGTCTCTTTCAGTTTTGTCTGGACTGAAGAATTCCTCCCCAACCCCCAAGGGGCACGGGAAGACTGCAGAGGGGCTGGCAATGTCTAGTCTTGATCTGACTGGTGTGTGCACATGTCACATCACGGAGCTGAAAACTTAAGCATAATATACTGAACTGCATGCCTCTTCTATGTCGATAAAAACGTTTTTAAAGAGAAAAAGAAAAACCACACACACAAATACCTTCCCTGTTAGGAATGCCAGCCACCCTCTTTCCCTTGGCTCCTCCTCTGGTAAAACAAGAGGAACACCAGGAATGACCAGGTTGGCCCTGAAGACAGCAGGTCTCAGAAGGCAGCAGTTACCTCAAGTTAGTCAAGCTGGGGTGGTTCCTCAGAGCCTCTGCGAAGGCCGTTGCTCCTTCATCACCGATTTGATTGCCCCACATCCTGAGGGCAGAGGCAAGACAGTGAAAGTTACCTCATGCTCATCCCTTATTTTCTGCTCATGGCCATGGCATGTATACTCCACAGGCAGATGTTTCTGCTCCATCCCTGGAGCTGTGGCCTGGAGATGAATCCCTCCACCAGCCCCTTAGTGAGCTGCTCGGGAGGAAAAAAAGCAGTAGAAGGCTTGTGAACAGAAGTCAAATCAGACAGCTGCACAATTAGAAACCAAGTCTCACCCCTGAGCTTTTGGAGAGCTGTCAGTCAGAGCCTGAGCTCACAACTATCCCTGAAATGTCACCTGAAAGATATACAGGTTGGCGGCAGCTTGAAAGGAAGGCCTGTAGCGGTGCCAGACTCCCAATACCCATTTGACCCTGTGCAGGGGTGCCGGACATTCTTGAAGACATAGTCGGTCTTGCATGAAGCAAAGATCAGAAAGCACACTGAGAAAACTTATCAGCAATTTCCCTGGTATGTAAAGAGGAGGTGACCAAACCACGCTGTTCAGATTGTTGCAGTTTTGGTGGGGAGGTGCAATGACAAGCCGTATTCTCTCCCCCACAGTAGAAAGCCTTAGAGCATCTGGCTAAATCGCGGGTCTGCATGGTAAGACGTTGGGCTCCCATCCTGGCCCTGCCCCCCACCACCTGTGCATGCTTGGGTAATGCATAGTCTCTGAGGTCTTAGTCTCCTCATCTGTAAAGCAGGAATAAGAAGAGCATTTCCTCATAGAGTTGTTGTGAGGATTAAGTGAGTTAATATATGCGAAGCACTCCAAACAGTGCTGAGCCTATAATAAGAGTCAGCTATTCCTAAAAGGCTGAGGGTCACTGTCTACAGAAAGCAAGTCTGCCAGGCCCACCACAGAACTGGGGCTGCCTCAGCTACACGCTCTCACCAGGCAAGCGGCCTGCTGACATCCCTGCCGGTATGGCTTCTAAAACCCCAGAATGAGAGTTTTCAGCATTTTGCATAAAAAGTGTGTGTACTAGATACAACTGCATGGTATCAAACTTTTAATAAAGTGGAAAACTACTCATGACATGAGATTAAGTGAAAAAAGGTAGAATAAAATTCTGTACAGATAGTTTGACGTCTACCATATTAAAAAAAATAGTATAGAGAGAACATACACTGCATGAGAGAGAGCAAGAAAGCTTAGCTGACCTCAGGTGTTGACAATAATTATTTCTGAGAAGATGATCTCCATTATACTGTTCATATTTTCCATAGTTTACAAATAAAATTATCTATGTTTCTTTTAGAATCAGAGAAAAAATTATAACTATATGAAAAGCTGTAGTCTCCTGAATCAAAACCATAATGAAATATCACCTCACACCCATATGGATGGTTACTATCAGAACACCAGAAAATAACAAGTTGTTGGTAAGGATGTGGAGAAATTGGAACCCCTGTGCACTGTTAGTAGGAATGTAAAATGGTATAGCTGCTGTAAAAAACAATATGGTGGTTCCTCAAAAAATTAAAAATAGAATTACCATGTGATCCAGCAATTCCACTTCTGGGTATATACCCAAAAGGATTTAAATCAGGGTCTCAAAGAGATATATGTACACCCATGTACACAGCAGCATTAGTCACAAGAGCTAAAAGGTGGAAACAATCCAAGTGTCCATTGACAGATGAATGGATAAACAACTGTGGTATATATTGAATGGTCTATTACACCGCCTTAAAAAGGAAGGAAAGTCTGACACATGCTACAACATGGATAAACCATGAGGACATCATGCTGAGTAAAAGAAGCCAGCCACAAAAGAAGACAAATACTGTATGACTCCACTTACATGACTCCCTACAGTAGTCAAATTCACAGGAACAGAGGGTACTATAGAAAGGTGGTTGCCAGGGCTGAGGGGAGGGGAGAATGAGTTTCTGTTTTGCAAGATAAAGAGTTCTGGAGATGGATAATGGTGATGGTTGCACAACTATATGAATGTGGTTGCACAACTATATGAATGTACTTAATGCCACTGAACTGTACACTTAAAAGGTTAAGATGGTAACTTTTATGTTATGTGTATTTTCAATAAAAAAATGAATTAAAAAAGCCTCCAGAGACAAGGTGGCAGAGTAGAAGGATGTGAGCTCACCTCTTTTTACGAAAACACCAAAATTACAACTAAATGATGAACAACCATTGACAAAAAAATGCTGGAACCTACCAAACAAGATGTCCTACATCCAAAGACAAAGAAGAACCCACAACAAGACAGTTTGAGGGGTGCAATCGTGATAAAATCAAATCCCATACCCGCCAAGTGGGAAACCCACAAACTGGAAAACTATCACAGAAGTTCTCCCACAGGACTGAAAGTTCTGAGCTTCACATCAGGCTCCCCAGCCTGTGGGTCTGGCAATGGGAGGAGGAAGAGGACCAGAGAATCTGCCTTTGAAGGCCAGCAGGATTTGATCACAGGAATTCCACAGGACTGGGGGAAAAAGAAACTCCACTCTTGGAGGGCGCACATAAGGTCTTGTGCACACCAGGACCCAGGGAAAAAAGCAGTGACCTCACCTAAGAGCCTAGGCCAGACCTATCTGCTGGTGTTGGAGGGTTTCCTGCGAAGGCAGGGGGCGGCTGTAGCTCACTGTGGGGACAAAGACACTGGTGGTGGTAGTTCTCGGGAGTACTCATTGGTGTGAGCCCTCCTGGAGGCTGCCATATTTTCACCAAGACCTGGCCCCACCCAATAGCTTGTAGGTTCCAGTGCTGGGTCACCTCAGGCCAACCAAGTGGGAACACAGCCCCACCCATCAGCAGACAGGCGGCTTAAAGTCTTCCTGACCACACAACTGCCCGCTAAACACACCCCCTGACACAGCCCTGCGCATCAGAGGGACAAGACTCAGCTCCACCCACCAGTGGGCAGGAACCAGTCCCTCCCACCAGGAAGCCTGCACAAGCCTCTTAGACCAGCCTCATCCACCAGGGGGCAGACAGCAGAAGCAACAAGAACTACAACCCTGCAGACTGTGGAACGGAAACCGTGATCACAGAAAGTTAGACAAAATGAGACAGCAGAGGAATATTTCGCAGATGAAGGAAAAAGATAAAACCTCAGAAGAACAACTAAGTGAAGTGGAGATAGGCAATCTACCCAGGAAAGAATTCAGAGTAATGATAAGAAAGATGATCCAAGATCTCGGAAAAAGAATGGAGGCACAGATTGAGAAGATACAAGAAATGTTTAACAAAGACCTAGAAGAACTAAATAACAAACAAACAGACAAACAATAAAATAAATGAAATAAAAAATACAGTAGGGGAGAGAGAGAAGATGGCGGAAGAGTAAGACGCGGAGATCACCTTCCTCCCCACAGATACATCAGAAATACATCTACACGTGGAACTGCTCCTATAGAACACCCACTGAACGGTGACAGAAGACCTCAGACCTCCCAAAAGGCAAGAAACTCCCCACATACCTGGGTAGGGCAAAAGAAAAAAGAAAAAACAGAGACAAAAGAATAGGGACAGGACCTGCACCAGTGGGAGGGAGCTGTGAAGGAGGAAAGGTTTCCACACACTAGGAAGCCCTTCGCGGGGGGGACACTGCGGGTGGTGGAGGGGGGAAACTTCGGAGCCATGGAGGAGAGCGCAGCAACGAGTGCGGAGGGCAAAGCGGAGAGATTCCCGCACAGAGGATCAGTGCCAATCAGCACTCACCAGCACGAGAGGCTTGTCTGCTCACCCGCCGGGGCGGGCGGGGGCTGGGAGCTGAGGCTCGGGCTTCAGTCAGATCCCAGGGAGAGGACTGGGGTTGGCGGCGTGAACATAGCCTGAAGGGGTTAGTGCACCACGGCTAGCCGGGAGGGACTCCGGGAAAAGGTCTGGAGCTGCCGAAGAGGCAAGAGACTTTTTCTTGCCTCTTTGTTTCCTGGTGCCCGAGGAGAGGAGGAGAGGGGATTAAGAATGCTGCTTAAGGGAGCTCCAGAGACGAGCCGCGGCTATCAGCGCGGACCCCAGAGACGGGCATGAGACACTAAGGCTGCTGCTGCCGCCACCAAGAAGCCTCTGTGCGAGCACAGATCACTATCCACACCTCCCCTCCCGGGAGCCTGTGCAGCCCGCCACTGCCAGGGGCCCACAATCCAGGGACAACGTCCCCGGGAGAACGCACGGAGCACCTCAGGCCGCTTCAACGTCACGGTGGCCTCTGCCGCCGCAGGCTCGCCCTGCATCCGTACCCCTCCCTCCCCCCGGCCTGAGTGAGCCAGAGCCCCCATATCAGCTGCTCCTTTAACCCCGTCCTGTCTGAGCGAAGAACAGACGCCCTCAGGCGACCTACACGCAGAGGCAGGGCCAAATCCAAAGCTGAACCCCGGGAGCTGTGCCAACAGAGAAGAGAAAGGGATTTCTCCCAGCAGCCTCAGAAGCAGCAGATTAAAGCTCCACAATCAACTTGATGTACCCTGCATCTGTGGAATACCTGAATAGACAACGAATCATCCCAAATTGAGGAGGTGGACTTTGGGAGCAGGATATATTTTTTCCCCTTTTCCTCTTTTTGTGAGTGTGTATGTGTATGCTTCTGTGTGAGATTTTGTCTGTATAGCTTTGCTTTCACCATTTGTCCTAGGGTTCTGTCCATCCGTTTTTTGTTTTGTTTTTACTTAAAAAATTTTTTTTTCTTCATAAGTATTTTTTATTCTTTACTTTAATAACTTTATATTATCTTACTTTATTTTATTTTATTTTATCCTCTTTCTATCTTCTTTCTATTTTTTCTCCCTTTTATTCTGAGCCGTGTGGATGAAAGGCTCTTGGGGCTCCAGCCAGGCATCAGGGCTGTGCCTCTGAGGTGGGAGAGCCAACTTCAGGACACTGGTCCACAAGAGACCTCCCAGCTCCACGTAATACCAAACGGCAAAAAACTCCCAGAGATCTCCATCTCAACACCAAGACCCAGCTTCATTCAACGACCAGCAAGCTACAGTGCTGGACACCCTACACCAAACAACTAGCAAGACAAGAACACAGCCCCATCCATTAGCAGAGAGGCTGCCTAAAATCATAAGGCCACAGACACCCCAGAACACACCACCAGATGTGGAACTGCCCACCAGAAAGACAAGATCCAGCCTCATCCACCAGAACACAGGCACTAGTCCCCTCCACCAGGAAGCCTACACAACCCACTGAACCAACCTTAGCCACTGGAGACAGACACCAAAAACAACGGGAACTACGAACATGCAGCCTGCAAAAAGGAGACCTCAAACACAGTAAGCTAAGCAAAATGAGAAGACAGAAAAACACACAGCAGATGAAGGAGCAAGGTAAAAACACACCAGACCTAACAAATGAAGAGGAAATAGGCAGTCTACCTGAAAAAGAATTCAGAATAATGATAGTAAAGATGATCTAAAATCTTGGAAATAGAACAGACAAAATGCAAGAAACATTTAACAAGGACCTAGAAGAACTAAAGAGGAACCAAGCAATGATGAAAAACACAATAAATGAAATTAAAAATACTCTAGAAGGGATCAATAGCAGAATAACTGAGGCAGAAGAATGGATAAGTGACCCGGAAGATAAAATAGTGGAAATAACTACTGCAGAGCAGAATAAAGAAAAAAGAATGAAAAGAACTGAGGACAGTCTCAGAGACCTCTGGGACAACATTAAACGCACCAACATTCGAATTATAAGGGTCCCAGAAGAAGAAGAAGAGAAAAAGAAAGGGACTGAGAAAATATTTGAAGAGATTATAGTTGAAAACTTCCCTAATATGGGAAAGGAAATAGTTAATCAAGTTCTGGAAGCACAGAAAGTCCCATACAGGATAAATCCAAGGAGAAACACGCCAAGACACATATTAATCAAACTATCAAAAATTAAATATAAAGAAAACATATTAAAAGCAGCAAGGGAAAAACAACAAATAACACACAAGGGAATCCCCGTAAGGTTAACAGCTGATCTTTCAGCAGAAACTCTGCAAGCCAGAAGGGAGTGGCAGGACATATTTAAAGTGATGAAGGAGAAAAATCTACAACCAAGATTACTCTACCCAGCAAGGATCTCATTCAGATTTGATGAAGAAATCAAAACCTTTACAGACAAGCAAAAGCTGAGAGAGTTCAGCACCACCAAACCAGCTTTACAACAAATGCTAAAGGAACTTCTCTAGGCAAGAAACACAAGAGAAGGAAAACACCTACAATAACAAACCCAAAACATTTAAAGAAAATGGGAATAGGAACATACATATCGATAATTACCTTAAATATAAATGGATTAAATGCTCCCACCAAAAGACACAGACTGGCTGAATGGATACAAAAACAAGACCCGTATATATGCTGTCTACAAGAGACCCACTTCAGACCTAGGGACACATACAGACTGAAAGTGAGGAGATGGAAAAAGATATTCCATGCAAATGGAAATCAAAAGAAAGCTGGAGTAGCAATTCTCATATCAGACAAAATAGACTTTAAAATAAAGACTATTACAAGAGACAAAGAAGGACACTACATAATGATCAAGGGATTGATCCAAGAAGAAGATAAAACAATTGTAAATACTTATGCACCCAACATAGGAGCACCTCAATACATAAGGCAAATACTAACAGCCATAAAAGGGGAAATCAACAGTAACACAATCATAGTAGGGGACTTTCACACCCCACTTTCACCAATGGACAGATCATCCAAAATGAAAATAAATAAGGAAACACAAGCTTTAAATGATACATTAAACAAGATGGACTTGATTGATATTTATAGGACATTCCACCCAAAAACAACAGAATACACATTTTTCTCAAGTGCTCATGGAACATTCTCCAGGATAGATCACATCTTGGGTCACAAACCAAGCCTTGGTAAATTTAAGAAAATTGAAATCGTATCAAGTATCTTTTCCGACCACAACGTTATGAGACTAGATATCAATTACAGGAAAAGATCTGTAAAAAATACAAGCATGTGGAGGCTAAACAGTACACTACTTAATAACAAAGTGATCACTGAAGAAATCAAAGGGGAAATCAAAAAATACCTAGAAACAAATGACAATGGAGACACGGCGACCCAAAACCTATGGGATGCAGCAAAAGCAGTTCTAAGAGGGAAGTTTATAGCAATACAATCCGACCTTAAGAAACAGGAAACATCTCAAATAAACAACCTAACCTTGCACCTAAAGCAATTAGAGAAAGAAGAACAAAAAAATCCCGAAGTTAGCAGAAGGAAAGAAATCATAAAGATCAGATCAGGAATAAATGAAAAAGAAATGAAGGAAACGACAGCAAAGATCAATAAAACTAAAAGCTGGTTCTTTGAGAAGATAAACAAAATTGATAAACCATTAGCCAGACTCATCAAGAAAAAAAGGGAGAAGACTCAATAGAATTAGAAATGAAAAAGAAGTAACAACTGACACTGCAGAAATACAAAGGATCATGAGAGATTACTACAAGCAACTCTATGCCAATAAAATGGACAACCTGGAAGAAATGGACAAATTCTTAGAAATGCACAACCTGCCGAGACTGAACCAGGAAGAAATAGAAAATATGAACAGACCAATCACAAGCACTGAAATTGAAACTGTGATTAAAAATCTTCCAACAAAAGCCCAGGACCAGATGGCTTCACAGGTGAATTCTATCCAACATTTAGAGACCAGCTAACACCTATCCTTCTCAAACTCTTCCAAAATATTGGAGAGGGAGGAACACTGCCCAACTCATTCTATGAGGCCACCATCACCCTGATACCAAAACCAGACAAAGATGTCACAAAGAAAGAAAACTACAGGCCAATATCACTGATGAACATAGATGCAAAAATCCTCAACAAAATACTAGCAAACAGAATCCAACAGCACATTAAAAGGATCATACACCATGATCAAGTGAGGTTTATTCCAGGAATGCAAGGATTCTTCAATATACATAAATCAATCAACGTGATACACCATATTAACAAATTGAAGGAGAAAAACCATATGATCATCTCAATAGAGGCAGAGAAAGCTTTCAACAAAATTCAACACCCATTTATGATAAAAGCCCTGCAGAAAGTAGGCATAGAGGGAACTTTCCTCAACATAATAAAGGCCATATATGACAAACCCACAGCCAACATCGTCCTCAATGGTGAAAAACTGAAACCATTTCCACTAAGATCAGGAACAAGACAACGTTGCCCACTCTCACCACTCTTATTCAACATAGTTTTGGAAGTTTTAGCCACAGCAATCAGAGAAGAAAAAGAAATAAAAGGAATCCAAATCGGAAAAGAAGAAGTAAAGCTGTCACTGTTTGCAGATGACATGGTACTATACATAGAGAATCCTGAAGATGTTACCAGAAAACTACTAGAGCTAATCACAATGAATTTGGTAAAGGTGCAGGATACAAAATTAATGCACAGAAATCTCTTGCATTCCTATACACTAATGATGAAAAATCTGAAAGTGAAATTAAGAAAACACTCCCATTTACCACTGCAACAAAAAGAATAAAATATCTAGGAATAAACCTACCTAAGAAGACAAAAGACCTGTATGCAGAAAATTATAAGACACTGATGAAAGAAATTAAAGATGATACAAATAGATGGAGAGATATACCATGTTCCTGGATTGGAAGAATCAACATTGTGAGAATGACTCTACTACCCAAAGCAATCTACAGATTCAATGCAATCCCTATCAAACTACCACTGGCATTTTTCACAGAACTAGAACAAAAAATTTCACCATTTGTATGGAAACACAGAAGACCCCGAATAGCCAAAGCAGTCTTGAGAACGAAAAATGGAGCTGGAGGAATCAGGCTCCCTGACTTCAGACTATACTACAAAGCTACAGTAATCAAGACAGTATGGTACTGGCACAAAAACAGAAATATAGATCAATGGAACAGGATAGAAAGCCCAGAGATAAACCCACGCACATATGGTCACCTTATCTTTGATAAAGGAGGCAAGCATATACAGTGGAGAAAAGACAGCCTCTTCAATAAGTGGTGCTGGGAAAATTGGACAGGTACATGTAAAAGTATGAAATTAGAACACTCCCCGACACCATACACAAAAATAAACTCAAAATGGATTAAAGACCTAAGTGTAAAGCCAGACACTATCAAACTCTTAGAGGAAAACATAGGCAGAACACTCTATGACATAAATCACAGCAAGATCCTTTTTGACCCAGCTCCTAGAGAAATGGAAATAAAAACACAACCAAATGGGACCTAATGAAACTTAAAAGCTTTTGCACAGCAAAGGAAACCATAAACAAGACCAAAAGACAACCCTCAGAATGGGAGAAAATATTTGCAAATGAAGCAACTGACAAAGGATTAATCTCCAAAATTTACAAGCAGCTCATGCAGCTCAATAACAAAAAAACGAACAACCCAATCCAAAAATGGGCAGAAGACCTAAATAGACATTTCTCCAAAGAAGATATACAGATTGCCAACAAACATATGAAAGAATGCTCAAACATCATTAATCATTAGAGAAATGCAAATCAAAACTACAATGAGATATCATCTCACACCGGTCAGAATGGCCATCATCAAAAAATCTAGAAACAATAAATGCTGGAGAGGGTGTGGAGAAAAGGGAACACTCTTGCACTGTTGGTGGGAATGTAAATTGATACAGCCACTATGGAGAACAGTATGGAGGTTCCTTAAAAAACTAAAAATAGAACTACCATATGACCCAGCAATCCCACTACTGGGCATATACCCTGAGAAAACCATAATTCAAAGAGAGTCATGTACCAAAATGTTCATTGCAGCTCTAGTTACAATAGGCAGGACATGGAAGCAACCTAAGTGTCCATCATTGGATGAATGGATAAAGAAGATGTGGCACATATATACAATGGAATATTACTCAGCCATAAAAAGAAATGAAATGGAGGTATTTGTAATGAGGCAGATGGAGTTAGAGTCTGTCATACAGAGTGAAGTAAGTCAGAGAAAAACAAATACAGTATGCTAACACATATATATGGAATCTAAGGGGAAAAAAAAAGGTCATGAAGAACCTAGTGGCAAGACAGGAAAAAAGACACAGACCTACTAGAGAATGGACTTGAGGATATGGGGAGGGGGAAGGGTAAGCTGTGACAAAGTGAGAGAGTGGCATGGACATATATACACTACCAAACGTAAAACAGATAGCTAGTGGGAAGCAACAGCATAGCACAGGGAGATCAGCTCGGTGCTTTGTGACCCCTAGGGGGTGGGATGGGGGGGTGGGAGGGAGGGAGACACAAGACGGAACAGATATGGGAACATATGTATATGTATAACTGATTCACTTTGTTATAAAGCAGAAACTAACACACCATTGTAAAGCAATTATACTCCAATAAAGATGTTAAAAAAATAAAATACAGTAGAAGGAATCAATAGCGGGAAAAGTGAGGCAGAAGAACAGATAAGTGAGCTGGAAGGCAGAATGATGGAAATCACTGCCACGGAACAGAATAAAGAAAAAAGAATGAAAAGAAATGAAGACAGTCTTAAAAGAGCTCTGGGACGACGTTAAATGCACCAACATTCGCATTATAGGGGTCCCAGAAGGAGGAGAGAGATAGAAAGGACCTGAGAAAATATGTGAAGAGATAATAGCTGAAAACTTCCCTAACGTGGGAAAGGAAACAGTCACCCAAGTCCAGGAGGCACAGAGAGTCCCAGACAGGATAAACCCAAGGAGGAACACACCAAGACACATAGTAATCAAATTGACAAAAATTAAAGAAAAAGAAAAAATATTAAAAGCAACAAGGGAAAAATGACAACATACAAGGGAACTCCCATAAGGGTATCAGCTGATTTCTCAGCAGAAACTCTGTAGGCCAGAAGGGAGTGGCATGATATATTTAAAGTGATGAAAGGGAAGAACCTACAACGAAGATTACTCTACCCAGCAAGGATCTCACTCAGATTAGACAGAGAAATCAAAAGCTTTACAGACAAGTAAAAGCTAAGAGAATTCAGCACCACCAGACCAGCTTTGCAACAAATGCGAAAGAAACTCCTCTAGGTGGGAAAGAAGCCAGCAACTTAAAACAACCTTGTACATATATAGACTGCCATATCAAAACCTCATAGGAGGTAGAAAGAGACACAGATGTAGAGAACAAACGTATGGACACCAAGGGGGAAAGCGGCGGGGGGGGGGGGGGTGGTGGTGGTGTGATGAATTGGGCAATTGGGACTGACATGTATACACTGATGTGTATAAAACTGATGACTAATAAGAACCTGCTGTATAAAAAAATAAATAAATAAATTTAAAAATTTAAAAAAATAAAAACAAAAACAAAAAAACCTCATGGGAACAGCAAACACAAAAACTACAATAGATACACACAAAAAAAAGAAAAAACAACCCAAACACAACTCTAAAGATGGTCATCAAACCACAAGAGAAGAGAACAAAAGAGGAAGGAAAGAAAAAAGACCTACAAAAACAAACCCAAAATGATTAAGAAAATGGCAATAGGAACATACATATTGATAATTACCTTGAATGTAAATGGATTAAATGCTCCAACCAAAAGACACAGACTGGCTGAATGGATACAAAAACAAGACCCATATATATGCTGTCTACAACAGGCCCACTTCAGACCTAGGAACACACACAGACTGAAACTGAGGGGGTGGAAGAAGGTATTCTATGCAATGCAAATCAAAAGAAAGCTGGAGCAGCAATACTCATATCAGACAAAATAGACTTTAAAATAAAGACTATTACAAGAGACAAAGAAGGACACTACATAATGATCACAGGATCGATCCAAGAAGATATAACAACTGTAAATATATATGCATCCAACATAGGAGCACCTCAATATATAAGGTAAATACTAACAGCCATAAAGGGAGAAATCAACAGTAACACAGTAATGGTGGAGGACTTTAACACCCCACCACTTTCATCAATGGACAGATCATCCAGACAGAAAATAGGTAAAGAGACACAGGCCTTAAATGACACATTAGACCAACTGGACTTAATTGATATTTATAGAGCATTCCATCCAAAAGCAGCAGAATACACATTCTTCAAGTGCAAATGGAACATTCTCTAGGAAAGACCACATGCTGGGCCACAAAGTGAGCCTTGGTAAATTTAAGAAAAGTGAAATCATATCAAGCATCTTTTCCGACCACAATGCTATGAGATTAGAAATCAACTACAAGAAAAAAACTGTAAAAAACACAAACACATGGAGGCTAAACAATATGCTACTAACCAACCAATGGATCACTGAAGAAATCAAAGAGGAAATCAAAAAATACCTAGAGACAAATGAAAATGAAAAGCACAACAATCCAAAACCTATGGAATGCAGCAAAAGCAGTTCTAAGAGGGAAGTTTATAGCTATACAATCTTACCTCAGGAAACAAGAAAAATCTCAAATAAACAACCTAACCTTACACCTAAAGCACTAGAGACAGAAGAACAAAGAAAACCTAAAGTTAGTAGCAGAAAAGAAATCATGAATATCGGCGCAGAAACAAATGAAATAGAAACAAAACAGTAGCAAAGATCAATGAAACTAAAAGCTGGTTCTTTGAAAGATAAACAAAATTGATAAACCTTTAAGCCAGACTCATCAAGAAAAAAGGGCGAGGACTCAATCAATGAAATTAGAAATGAAAAAGAAGAAGTTACAACAAACACCACAGAAATACAAAGGATCATAAGAGACTACTACAAGCAACTATATGCAAATAAAATGGACAACCTGGAAGAAATGGACAAATTCTTAGAAAAAGGTACAATCTCCCAAGACCGAACCAGGAAGAAATAGAAAATCTGAACAGACCAATCACAAGCACTGAAATTGAACTGTGATTTTTAAAACTCCCAACAAACAAAAGGCCAGGACCTGGTGGCTTCACAGGAGAATTCTACCAAACATTTAGAGAAGAGCTAACACCTATCCTTCTCAAACGCTTCCAAAAAATTGCAGAGGGAGGAAAACTCCCAAACTCATTCTATGAGACCACCATCACACTGATACCAAAACCAGACAAAATTACCACAAAAAAAAGAAAATTACAGTCCAATATCACTGATGAACATAGATGCAAAAATCCTCAACAAACTACTAGCAATACATTAAAAGGATCATACACCATGATCAAGTGGGATTTATCCCAGGGATGCAAGGCTTTTTCAATATCCGCAAATCAATCAGTGTGATACACCACATCAACAAACTGAAGGATAAAAACCATATGATCATCTCAATAGATGCAGGAACAGCTTTTGACAAAATTCAACACCAATTTATGATAAAAACTCTCCAGAAAGTGGGCATAGAGGGAACATACCTCAACATAATAAAGGCCATATATGACAAACCTACAGCTAACATCATGGTCAACAGTGAAAAGTTGAAAGCATTTCCTCTAAGATCAGGAACAAGACAAGGATGTCCACTCTCACCACTTTTATTCAACATAGTTTTGGAAGTCCTAGCTATGGCAATCAGAGAAGAAAAAAATAAATAAAAGGAATCCAAATTGGAAAAGAAGAAGTTAAACTGTCACTGTTTGCAAATGATATGATACTATACATAGAAAATCCTAAGGACACTACCAGAAAACTACTAGAGCTCATCAATGAATTTGGTAAAGTTGCAGGTTACAAAATTAATACACAGGAATCTGTTGCATTTCTGTACACTAACAATGAAAGAGCAGAAAGAGAAATTCAAGAAATAATCCCATTTGCTGTCACATCAAAAAGAATAAAATACCAAGGAATAAACCAACCTATGAAGACAAAAGACCTGTACTCTGAAAACTATAAGATGCTGATGAAAGAAATCGAAGATGACACAAACAGATGGAAAGATATACCATGTTCTTGGATTGGAAGTCTCAATAATGTCAAAACGACTTGGGTAGCCAAGGCAATCTAGAGATTCAGTGCAATCCTTATCAAATTACCAATGGCATTTTTCACAGAACTAGAACAAAAAAATCTTAAAATTTGTATGGAAACACAAAAGACCCTGAATAGCCAAAACAATCTTAAGAAAAACGGAGCTGGGGGAACTAGGCTCCCTGACTTCAGACTATACTACAAAGCTACAGCCATCAAAACAGTATGGTACTGGCACAAAAACAGAAATACAGATCAATGGAACAGGATAGAAAGCCCAGAGATAAACCCATGCACCTATGGTCAATTAATCTACGACAAAGGAGGCATGACTATACAATGGGGGAAAGACAGTCTCTTCAATAAATGGTGCTGGGAAAACTGGACAGCTACATGTAAAAGAATGAAATTAGAACATTCTTTAAACACCATACACAAAAATAAACTCAAAATGGATTAAAGACCTAAATGTAAGACCTGGTGCTATAAACCTCTTAGAGGAAAACATAGGAAGAACACTCTTTGACATAAATCACATTAATATTTTTTTTCTACCCATCTCCTAGAGTAATGGAAATAAAAACAAAAATAAACAAATGGAACCTAATTAAACTCAAAGGCTTTTGCACAGCAAAGGAAACTATAAACAAAAAGACAACCCAGAGAATGGGAGAAAATATTTACAAACGATGCAACCGACAAGAGATTAATCTCCAAAATCTACAAACGGCTCATGCAGCTCAATATCAAAAAAATAGACAACTCAATCAAAAAATGGGCAGAAGACCTAAACAGACATTTCTCCAAAGAAGACAGACACATGACCAAGAGGCACATGAAAAGATGCCCAACATCACTAATTATTAGAGAAATGCAAATCAAAACTGCAATGAGATATCACCTCACACCCGTCAGAATGGCCATCATCAAAATGTCTACAAACAATAAATGATGATGAAGGTGTGGAGAAAAGGGAACCCTCCTACACTGTTGGTGGGAATGTAAACTGGTACAGCCGCTATGGAGAACAGTATGGAGGTTCCTTAAAAAATTAAAAATAGAGCTACCATATGATCCAGCAACCCCACTCCTGGGCATATATCCAGAGAAAACCATAATTCGAAAGGATACATGCACCCCAATGTTCACTGCAGCACTATTTACAATAGCCAAGACATGGAAGCAACCTAAATGTCCAAAGACAGAAGAATGGATAAAGAAGATGTGGTACCTATATACAATGGAATATTACTCAGCCATTAAAAAGGATGAAATAATGCCATTTGCAGCAACATGGATGGACCTGGAGATTATCATACTAAGTGAAGTAAATCAGAGAAAGACAAATATCATATGATATCACATGCGGAATCTAAAAAAAACCGATACAAATGAACTTATTTACAAAATAGAAACAGACTCAGAGACTTAGAAAACAAACTTATGGTTACCAAAGGAGAAAGGTGGGGGGCAGGGGAGGGATAAATTGGGAGTGTGGGATTGACAAATACTACTATGTTTAAATAGATAACTAATAAGGACCTACTGTATAGCCCAAGGAAGTCTGCTAATAAGGACCTACTGTATAGCACAAGGAAGTCTGCTCAATATGCTGTAATAACCTAAATGGGAAAAGAATTTGAAAGAGAATAGATACATGTATAACTGAATCACTTTGCTCTACACCTGAAAGTAACATGTTATTAATCAACTATACTCCAATATAAAATAAAAAATTTTAAAAAGCCTCCAGAGACTATATAATATCCTTAAAATGAAGCACACCTGCCTGAGGAAATTTACCACATAGGGCTAAAATTCCATTTGCTAGCTCCCTCCATTTGCTGGCGGTGATAAATGCTGCCTTTTGCATGAATTAAATAAAGTCCATGCTATTGAAGTGGCAGTCCATCCTGGGACTTCCCACAACATTTCCCACGCAGGAGTCAGTGGGGCCCAGCCACCAGGGCATCTGTGATGGAGGCTCTCTGCAGCCTCTGCCCCACAGCTTGCACCAGCGGTCCTTTGGCTGGATGGATGTAAGAAAAGACCAGCAGGCGCTCCTGTACACAGAGCAGGCTGTGTACGCACACCCGTGTGCATCTGTCTCTACTCACCCAACTTCAAAGATGGATTTGCTGTTCTTCACAGCCAGGGCAAGACACTTTCCTCCTTCGCTTGTTATTTTGTTTTTTCCCAGTCTGCAGAGAGAGTCATGCACACGTCAGCTCCAGCTGTGAGGGGACTCCAGCATCAGCCACCCTCGTCCTTGGCACAGAGCCCCTCTGGCCCCTCCTAGGCGGGGTGGTCTTTCTCCTGGGACCCACAGCAGCCATCCCTGGGCGTCCTCTCAGGGAGGGGCCCGAAGCCCTGACGAAAGCCAGTCGGGATTCCTCTCCAGGAGGTGGTCACAGTCTCTGCAGAGACTCAGGGACCCAAGTTCCCCCAGAGATTCTTTAAATGACCTCCGAGCATCACTCATTTCCATCAGCAGACCAGAAGGTTCCCACTTCAACTGCAAATGGTCAAGGGGTAGGTTACCATCACCAGGGCAGCATCACCAGGCTCCTCCAAGGCTGGTGCTCTGACACCTTTGGCAGGACATTCCTGTGACACAGCCAGGGATCAGGCTCTCATCTGCAATGTTATGGCCTGAAGGTTTGTCTCCCCCCCAACCCCTACTGGAATCCATGTGTTGAAATCCTAACCCCTAAGTGATGGTGCTAGGAGGTGGAACCTTTGGGAAGTGATAAAGTCACTCATCACAGCCCTCGCAAATGGGATTAGTGACTTATGAGTGAGGTCCAAGAAAGCTCCCTTTCCCCTTTTTCCACCACCACATGAGGACACAGTGAGAAGGCACCATCTAAGAACAAGGAATTGGGCCCTCACCAGGCACCTAACCTGCTGGCGCCTTGATCCTAGATTCCCCAGCCTCCAGAACTGTCAGAAATAAATCTCTGGAGTTTACAAGCAACCTCGTTTATGGTATTTTGTTACAGAAGCCAGAATGGACTAAGACAATGAGGAGCTTCCTCAGGGGAAAACGATCTCCAGAAAGGGTGACAGTTGTGGCCTTTCTTCCTGTTAGGAGTTAATGAAATCAGAATGCCACACTCTCCCCCCACCCACGGTACGGGGCCCTTCCAAACACCGAGCCTCACCCACAGCTCACCTTGCACACACAGGTGTCCTGATTTGACCTGATTTGGCCCTGGGGCAGGCAGAAGGCAGCTCTAGGGTGGCATTTATTCTTTGCTTGAACAATGAAGGGTGACCAAGAGAAGCTACTGAAGAACCCGCTCGCTGTGCCCACCCCACTTACTTCAGGTGCGTGAGGCCTGTGCACTCATCCAGGATTCTGGCGACGTACCTGGCTCCGACATCGGTGATTTGGTTGTTGTATAAGCTTTGAGAGAAAGCATGGCCGTGAGAATTTAGGACCCCATTTTTTAAAGTGAGTGGGTGCTGTCTGCTGATTTACAGTCTAGGTCAAAAAGGAGAAAGGAAGGGCATGTGGAGGCCTGAGTTTGGGGCTGTGGGGTCTCAGGCTGGGTTCAAGGCCAATTCTGCTGCTTTCCCCAGCTTTATGACCTGGGGCAAGGTACTGAGCTTCTCTGTGCCTCAGTTTCTCCATGTGTAATACAGGGGTAAGAATTACGGCTCCCTCACAGGGTTGTTATGAGGATTGTATGAGATCATTCCAAGCCCCTGCATGTAAGTGCTCAATAAATGGCAGTTGAGGGGTATTTTCAGATTAAGATCACGATTGGCATCTTGAGGGGTAAAAGTTTCTAAGCATTAGAACCACCTCAGTGTCTACCTTTTCGTCATTTTACCACTTGACACCAATTCAACAATAAGGCAGAAAGGAGTTGAAAGTGGTAAGCAGACAGGTTTCCAGTGTTCCACAGTCATGCAGAACTCCAGAACCAAAAGGCTACCTGGGATTCAGGGCTTCAGTGTCCTCATGTGACAGCTGAGAAAACTGAGGCCCAAGGAAGCTGACGGGCTGGCTCCAGCTCAGGGAGTCAACAGTAGCCGTGGGGCTGGCTGGCCCGGCCCACAATCTCTCCTGTCAAACTCCAAAACCCCAAAGGCTCTGAAAACCCAAACTTCTTCGTAACTATTTTGGCAACCGATGTGGAGCTGTTCATGGTCTTTATCCCAACTGGTTTGAATGTTTATACCTTTTGCTGCATAAGTGTTCAAGTATCTGAAAATGGGGTATTGCCCTAGATCCCACTGGTCATGTCACTGCTAGGTAGTGCGTGCACTAATTTCTGATATGTGTCTTGCCCCAAGGGTTTTGGATGACAGATCATGGACCCGCCATAGTGAAATCTACCACATAAACGGTATTCTCACGTCAATAAAACATATCCCCAGGAATTCTGTCATTACATCTCTCAATCACCACCTGTAAAACTATTTGACTATATTAGGATCCCAATTATACAAGGGGGATGAGAAGGCTGAGGCTCAGTGAGATTTCCTGACTTGCTCAAAGAGTGGGCTGCTAGCCGAGCCAAAAGCAGGGCCCAGGACTCCTGGCTCCCAGTTCAGTGCTCTTCCTGGTACCCTGGGGCCATCAGTCTCAACCATCCAGTGATCCATAGGAATGGCAACTTCCTGCTGCTCTGTATTCTTACTATATAGCTGTCGCAGTGTTCTTGAGAAATACATACCCTAAAAATGTCAGAATTTTGTATTTGGGCAGCTCTTCACATAGCACCTTCACCCCACTGTCGGTGATCTGGTTCACACTGAGTCTGAAAAAAACAGCAAAGAAAGTTAAAAATCGGAGCGGCTGCTCACTGCGAAAGAGCATTAATTCCACAAGGATCCAGAAGTCTATAGGTCCTGGAGTCTTCCCAGCTATAGATGTCCCCCCGAGAGAACGGCCATGGCAGCCGGTCACACGGCCCCTACAGAGCCTGGTCTTCACGGGGCTGAGAGACCCATGAGAACCGCCCATTGGCAAGGCTACAGCACAGCCCTGATTCAACACAGGGGCAACGAGGGACACCTGAAGGACACGTGTGGACAGCCACCTCTGATATCCTGCATTTGCCGGTGGCCTATGTGTCAATGTGGCTCTCACTGCACAGCGGGTGGCCATGGGATTTGGAAATGTGTAGAGCTGCATTTAGTGGTCATAAGGCTGGGGGAGTGGACGCTCCACCATCTTGCAAGTGCGGCCAGAAATGTTAGGGGTCCTGCAAAAGGCAGGACAGTCCCCACAAGAACTGTCCCACCCAAAATGCCAAGAGCCTTTCCATCTGGAAATGCACGTGTGAAACCTGACTTGCCACCTGGAAAGGTCAATCGAGGGAGACAGCTCCTGAGGTGTGGTTCTGTGCAGGAAGTTCAATGGCAAGGGAGAAACAGCTGGATGAGGCAGGTCTTGGCAGCCACACTCTCCCACTCCCTCTTTAATGCACATGCTGCTTCAGCAGGCCAGGCTTCAAGAGGGAGCAGGAAAAGAGGGCCTGAGGATGATGGATATCTCCTGGACAAGGCCCAGCGTGTACTGGGATTGCTCTTCGAAAGTCCTATACTAGCAGGATATTTTGATTTGGCTAAAATGCAAAACAATTTTTTTTACTGCCAAGTACTCTCTATAAACAAACTACCCTGATCTTCTCAATTCTCCACCCCTTTATTTAGGTGAGTCTGAGGGACAGAGTAAGGCTCAGAGATGGAGGAGCGTGAGGGGTGAGGCAAGGGTCAGGGGTGGGTGAAGGAACAGACCAGAGCTCAGCAATTTTTTTCTGTAAAGGGTCAGATAACAAATTTTTAAGCTCTGCAGGCCATCTGGTCTCTGTTGCAACCACTCAGCTCTGCAGAGTGAAGCAGCCAATATATAAATAAATGAGTGTGACTGTATTCCAATAAAACTTTATCTATAAACACAAGCCATGGGCCAAACTGGGCCACTTATTACACACTGTCCTCTGTGATAAGTAAAAGGCTGAAGAGGTAAAAGCTTGATCTTTAGGCCAATCAAAATGATCACGTCAGACACTCTGAACCCCTCCACTCATGGTACCCACCTTGGTGCTGGGGCACAGTGTGTACATACACTGCATGACTATCCCAGGGTGGCAGAGCCAACTAGTCACTCCCAATATCTACGCTTACTTAGAAACAGAATCCCTCATTTTTAAGCTGGGCACATGTGCTTAGGTTCTGCCCAGTGAGATCTAAGCAGAAGTCTCATTAGCAATAGCTGAGAAGTCTTCTTAAAAGAATGGGGTGTGTCCTAAACTATAACTCAAAAAGATACATGTGCCCCTATGTTCACAGCAGCACTAGTCACCATAGTCAAGATATGGAAACAACATAAATGTCCATCAACAGATGAACAGATAAAGAAGATGTGGTACATATAAACAATGGAATACTACTCAGCCATAAAAAAATGAAATAATGCCATTTGCAGCAACATGGATGAAACTACAGATGATCGTACTAAGTGAAGTAAGTCAGAAAGAGAAAGACAAATATCCTATGATATCACTTCCATGCAGAATCTTAAAAAAACATACAAATGAACTTATTTACAAAAGAGAAACAGACTCACAGACTTCGAAAACGAACTTGCAGTTACCAAAGGGGAAAGGTGCGGGGGAGGGATGAATTGGGAGTTTGGGATTGACATATACACACTACCATATTTAAAACAGATAACCAACAAGGACCTACTGTATAGCACAAGGAACTCTGCTCAATATGCTGTAATAACCTAAATGGGAAAAGAATTTGAAAAAAATAGACACATGTATATGTATAACTGAATCACTTTGCTGTACACCTGAAACTAACAACATTGTTAACTATACTCCAATATTAAAAAAAAATGTGGTACATATATACAATGGAATACTACTCAGCCATAGGAAAGAATGAAATAATGCCATTTGCAGCAATGTGGATGGACCTAGAGATTATCATACTAAGTGAAGTAAGAAAGAGAAACTCAAATACCATGTAACATCACTTATACATGGAATCTAAAATATGACAGAAATGAACTAACCTACAGAACAGAAACAGACTCACAGACATAGAGAACAGACTTGTGGCTGCCAAGGGTGGGGAAGGTAGGGATGGACTGGGAGTTTGGGATTAGCAGATGCAAACTATTATATATAGAATGGATAAACAACAAGGTCCTACTGTATAGCACAGGGAACTAATATTCAATATCCTGTGATAAACCATAATGGAAAAGAATATGAAAAAGAATATATATGTATGTATAACTGAATCACTTTGCTGCATAGCAGAAATTAACACAACACTGTAAATCAACTGTACCGCAATAAAATTAATTTAAAAAAAAAGAATGGGGTGTGTCCTTTGCCCTTCCTTCTTCCTGGTGACTAGAATGTCAACTGAATGGCTGGACCATGAGCAGCCATTTTAGGCCAAGATATAGCAGTCAGGTACTGAGGACAGCAGAGCAGTAAGCAGAAGAGAGCCTGGGCTCTAGATGGTCACTGAGACCTCACAGCAGCCTGGAACTGCCCTCCTTTAGATTTTTGCATGAGAGACAAATAAGTCTGTAACTTATCTAAGCCACCAGTATTGTGAGTTTTCTCTAACAGCCAAAACTAATCCTCACTGATGCCCTCAGGGAGCTCAAAATGCTTCCTTAGGGTTGCCCATTTCTTCCTGCCTTCTCTTTTGCTAGTTTGGAGGCAAACCTGGGGACCACCATACTGGTGCAGAGCTTCCATCTTATGAAATGGTCACAGGGAGGCACTGAGTGTGAGGTTGCCTGAGGCTACAAACCGAGAATCGCTGGCTGAGAGCTCAGAGAATAGATTCCAGGCTTTCCAATGCCCAGGCCAGGGCAGGTTTGGGCTCCCTACCTCCCACCCATCCCCCCACAATGTATGCTCTGGCGCTTGTGTAACAGGTACCTGGAATCAGTTCCAAACCCCTTCTGCTCTTCAGAAATGCATGAGCCAAGTAGTGGAGAATTGAACCCCCACCCACCCACCCCCTAGAGATTTACAAGGTGTATTTAATACAGAAGATGCTAATAGAAGAAAGGAGACTGGCTTTTCTTTCCTCTAAACCATCAAACAGGAAACTAATCAAGAGTCAGCATTCTTTACTGAGATCCCCTGGCAGCTCAGGGCTGTCCACTTTTTTCGTGGACGTTAACTAACGCTAATAAGCACAAAGTCTGCTTTTTCTGCCATCATAAAGCTTTCACGTGCCAGAAACATTTCACGGGCTATCTCTGAGCCTCACATGAATCTCAAAAGGTTCTTTAGATTCTGGCTCCACCATGGCCCACCTGTGTGGCCTTGAGCCACTTAACTTCTCTGTGTCTCTGCTTCCTCGTTTGCCAAAATGGAGATGATAACAACAGCTACCAGGTAGGTACTGTTAAAACGATTAAACCAGGTAATAGTTTTAATGCACCTCACCCATTCTCAATAAATGCTGATTGTTATTAGTGTAATCGTTAGGATATGAGAATCTCCTTTTTCCAGATGAGGACGCTGAAGCTCAAAGAGGTCAAGCAACTTGCTCAAGGACACCCAGCTGGGGCCCATCCAGGTCCACCTGACTTCGAAGCTTTGCTCGTTACCCTCTGCCACCCTGAGACAGAGAAGCTCCGGATGTTCCCAGGCCCCCCGGTCATGAGTTCCAGGATAATCCAGGAGATCCCGCTCCACAGTGCTAGTCCTGGCGTCCCCTGAGCCCCGGCCCCGCCGGCTGCTCCCGGAACCTGGTGGTCTCACCTGATGACGGTGAGGCGGCTGAAGCAGGGCCGCAGTTCCCGCACACCATAGTCGTTGAGATTGTTGTTGTCCAGGTCGAGCGCAAGCCGCCTGGGGAAGTGGTGCAGGACGAAGGAGAGGGCGCTGCAGTCGGCCGAACAGGCGTTGCAAAAGGTCAGCTTGAGGTAGTTGGCGCAGATGCCCCTGGCCGCCAGCTGCCCCACCTTCTCGCTCTGCGTCTCGTAGATGCAGCGCAGCATCCAGAGGAAGGTGGGCATGGCCTGCACCTGGCTGAAGCTCCCAGACTGAACTCGGGGCAGGTTCTTCAGGTGGGAGCGCAGGCTGGCGAACAGGCAAGCCCACAGGGCCCTGCGCTTTCTCCGCAGGGCGGCGGCAGGCACCAGGTGCCGCAGGAGTTTCTGTTTGCCTTTGGACAACAGCCCGCACAGGAAGAGGTTGGTGAAATGAAAGTGATCCTTGTTCTTAAAGGGGTCTTCCCCGGCCAGGCCGCGGCCCCCCAGGCACTGGCTGGGTAGGAAGCGGGGATAGCAGGACGCAGCTGCTGCCTCCCCGTGAGGAGCCCACTCCTGGAAGAACCGGAGCAGCTCCCGAGTGCCCACCTTGTCATCCACCACCAGAAAAAAGGCAGCAAAGAAGGCCTGGAGGGTGAGGTGGAAAAACTCGTAGGACGGCTGGTCCCCTCCGAGGCCCAGCTCCGGCACGGCCCGCAAGAAACCCAGCTTTAGGTCCCCCTCCTGCACCTCGGACGCCTGCACCTCCTCCTGGCTGAAGACGAAGAAGCTCTTCTCCATGCCCCAGTGAGCCACCTGGCCCAGCGAGCGCAGGGTGCCCCGGCCGGCGCGGAAGGTCTCCGTCTGGCTCCGCGTGTTCCGCTGCACCAGGCTGGTGGGCTGCGTCCTGTTCAGGTGAACCTCGGTGACCAGCAGGAAGACGTCGGTCAGCGTCACCGTGCGGTCGGGCAGCTGCGGGGAGCCGTCGAAGGCGTCGTAGAAGTGCTGGAAGCACCGGAAGATGATCCAGCAGAAGAGGGGCACGGTGCACAGGCTGAAGAGGTTGGCGTTGGCTTCCAGCTGATCCAGCAGGCGCTGGCGCACGGCGCGCTCGGGGAACATCTTCCCAGCGTAGGCGCGCAGGTGGCTGGGGGAGAAGCCGCGCAGGAGCACCTTCTTCCAGAGGAGATGCCGCGGGATCTCGACGCCCGTGCGGGCCGTGAGCAGCTTGCGCGCCCCCTTGAGCAGCTTCCCGCTGAGCAGGTTGGCCAGCAGGACCAGGGGGTGGGCGGGCTCCCAGGGGGAGGAGGTGTCGGGCTCGCGGCTCAGGTCGAAGTCCGAGTGGAGCTCGTCCAGGCCGTCGAAGGTGAAGAGGGCCGTGTGCGGGAAGCGCAGCAAGAAGGCGAACACCTCCTCGGGGTCCTGCTCCGGGTAGCAGTAGTGCTTGAAGAGCAGGTCCCGCAGGCACAGCGAGGCGCTCTCCTTGAAGCAGCTGAAGGTGCGGCAGCGGAAGTGGAAGAAGAACCTGAGCTCAGCGTCCAGCTGGCCCGCGGCCCAGAGGCTCTGCAGCCGCTGCAGCAGCATGGACTTGCCCACGCCTGCGTCACCGAAGACGAAGATGGTCTCGCCGTGCTCGTTGAGGACGCCCGTGGAGGGGTCCAGGAGGCAGGCCAGGCTGCCCAGGCTGCCCAGGCTCTCGTTGCCGAAGTCGACCAGCTCCACGATGGTGTCCGTGTACATCTCCTCCAGCAGCAGCTCCTCCTTCTGGGCGTAGCACAGGATGAACTTGGAGTCACGGCCCAGTTGCTGTCGCAGCTTCTGGCTGTATCTGCTCACTGCAGGGAGAGTGGCGCCAGGGGAGAGGTGGAAGCAGATGGGGAGAGAGAGACACGGGTGGAAAGGGCACCAAACAGGGAGGTCTCGGGCGGAGGAGCAAGCACACAGGAAAACAAGCCCGCAGCCTGGACGCTCAGGCTAAGTGCGAGGACTCCTCAGATACAAAGAGCCAGCGCTCCAGAATCTGCGGGCCCTTGGGCCTCCACCCCTCTGTCTGACCTCAGATTTGGCCAGCCAGCGGGGACAGAATTCAACTGGGATCCGTGTCAGAGACAGGCTCCCTACTCCTCTGCGCAAGCTGTCACTGAACTCCAGCTAAAAACTGAAGCCCCCTCAAATCTAACGGCCAGGCCGCATGGCCCTGCTGCCCCAGCCCAACCCCAGGGTCCTGCTCAAACAGCGCAAGCCACTCTCCACTGACACTTGTATCGTTGAGGAAGAAATTGTCCTAACCTTTCTTGTGCTTATGACACTGCTCGTAAAACAACAAGTAGTCTCATAACACCTAATGCAGAAACTTCTTGCGATAAGATACAACAGTTGACGTTAATATGGACTACAAAGGGGCTGTGCCTCACCATAAATGAGTAAGTAAACTAAAGTGAAAACCAGCCTTCTTACACTACACAGGGCACAGCGGCCCTGGTTCCAAAGCTGAGGCCTGGGGATCACTGATGCTCAGCACGTGCCCCAGGGGGAGCACTGGGCTGGCCCACAGGGGAAGTACATGGGTTAATATGCTGACATGGGGTAACATGCTGACTGAAGTGCCATGCTCTCAGCAGAAACGAGCTACAAAATGAGCTCACTCCAGATAAAATAAAGGGTGTTCCAAAATTCCTTTAAATAGTTTTTGGGTCTTAATGATAATTCAATTAACAAAAATCGGACACACTTGCACATTTCCAGATTCATCTACAACCCTTTCCCATCAACTTAGTCCCACTTGGTTGTCTGCTTAAAATTTGTGAAGTGAGTTCTATTTTTTACCATTTTAGTAAGGCAAAATTTACAGACTATAAATTCACCTTTTTTACAGCAGGTATTGTTGTCAATGATTTTTAGTAAATTTACAGAGTTAACGCAAACATCACTAAAATCCAGGGGTACAATCTCCATCATAAGTGCATCATAAGTGCATTTGCAGACAATCTCTGCCCCACCCCTGGCCCTAGGAAACTGCAGATCTGCTTTCCGTTTCTATAAATTTGCCTTTTCTGGACATTCATATAAATGGATTCATACAATTAGTCTTTCACATCTGGCTTCTTGTAGAGTGAATTATACTTTCAAAGCCGTTACAGTAGCTGGGTAAAGGAGCCAATGGAGAAGTCTTCTGCAAGAACTCTTCATCACAGGAATATTTTCCTTTTTTCTTGGGGAAGGTAACAAAGTGAGGTGGGCAGGAGCAGTAACAGTAAGAAGCTAGCAGTGGCCGGCTGGTAACTGCAGAAGCAAGAGCTTGTCCGTGACACTCTGTCTCTTGGTCTGGTTTCCCCTAAATACACACCTGACACTCTGGGACATTGTCCTTTGTTTCTGTTTTCAAGGTCAAACTGGATTCTTTAAAACTCAGAGTTTGGAAGCTCAGTGCTGGTATGTCGCCAACAACTGTCTGGAAGTGGAGAGACCACAGGCACGGAAAGATGATTCCCTGGTCCCCAGACCAGACTGTGGTCCCAATTTTGTGCTCTCTCAGCACCTTGAACTGCTGTTGTCCTTATCACCATTTGCAATTACACATTTGTGTCATTATTTACTGCCAGTCTCCTGCATTAACCTCTGAGGGCCCTGAGGGCAGGAACCATAGCTGGGTCTGCTCCCTATTGCACCTCCGGCATCCAGCACACCCAGCCCTGGCACATGCTGAGTACATCATAAATACCTGTTGAACTAATCATTTAACTAAAGGGGGCCCATGGTGCTTTGGAAATGAGGACTGGCAGTCAGGGGTGATAGAAGAATTCTTTGCCTGGAATCAAATTTGGAAAGATCTTCAAGAAGGAAAAAAATGCAAACTTGAATTTGTACAACCACTAAAATGTCTAGATATGTCAGAAAAGGAAGTCAGAAAGAGGTCAGAACAGAGGTCACTCCTACACTTCCATGGCTCCCTACATAAATCAGACCAGCTATCTGTGGTCAGTTCAATCACAGTTCCCTGGGCTGCACCAGGGTGACAGGGACCAGCTCTCCTTTCTAAAAGGAACACAGCAGCCGAGCCTGCTGCCTGAGGTGGAAGGAAGGGCTGGTCGAGGCGGACCCCGCCTTTATCCCCAGCTGGACCCACACAGATAGCATTTCCAAGCCCTAGGGGCCTTGCTTGCTTGGTGGCTGCGGTCTCCCCGGGGGCTGACTCATACCTGGATCGGTGTTGACAACAGCTTTGCTCTGAATGAGCTGGGAGGGGGAGAAGCTGATCTCCGACAGCCAAGGCCTGAGGTCCACGTAAGCGTCTGCGAGTCGCTGTAGCACATAGAGGAAGAACTCGGACACCTCCTCGCCCTTGCTCTGCACCAGGTCCAGAATTTTGCGGACCTAGTGCGGCACAAGCAGTAAGGTGTGAGCCGGCACTAGGGGTGTCTGCCCCCTGGAGAGGCTCCCATGCAGGGCTCTGAGCTCTTACTACAGCCTCGAGCTTGACCGTCCACCCAGCTGGTATGAGATGCTACACGCCGATAGCCCAGGATCTGTAAAAAATGGACCGCCTGAGCAAGAAACAAACCGCACAGCTCTAGGAAACCAGAGGCTTCCAGGAGCCTAAAAATAAAAAGGTCAGACTCACAACTAGAGCCGAGCGCCCCCCCTGGAATTTCCCTTTCCCTCCTTTTCTCCTTTTCCCTCTTAAGCTAACACTATTGCTCTCTGGGAATGAGTGCTGAGGGGAAGAAAGTCACCCGTTAGGCATAATGAGATGGGCGCTGGGCCACACAGCGAAGGGACAGCAGACCCCCGTGTAAGATGTACCTTACAAAAGCTTTTTATTAAAAATTCAGGGAAAAAAACCACAACAGTGTTCTACTGTGCTTTTCCCAGAAACCCTTCTGGTCTTTTCTGAGCCCAACAGGATCATGTTACAAACGAGTTCTGTCACTCCTCTCCCCAAGGAGGAGGTTTTCGTCTCGCCATTCTATTTTTCAGAAGATGACACAAAGCTAAAGTGAAACTAAGGGCTGTGAAGACTTCCCACAGTGGAGTGTGGGAGATTCTCTACCGCGGACCCAGGCTGGGATGCAGCCATTCCTCAACCAGAGGAATTCTCAGAGCCGTCCCCAGCAGTGAGCAGCTCTCCAGAGTTTAAGGGCACGGAATGGGCAGCACTGCTAGTGTTTCATGCTCGTTTTCTTTTTAAAGAATTCACTCATTTAAAGTGAACTGGAAAACAAGTTGTTTGAGAACCAATACGCACAGCAAGGAGAATGGAGAGGTCAGAAGAGTTTGCTGTGTTTCAGGAACACAGAAGTGAAGTACGTAACTGTGGAATAAGCTAACTCAAGCATTTCTGTGTGGTAGATAACCCCGACAGGAAATTCCACCCAGTGTACTGAACTCCCAAAGCTCTTCACCCAGGTCAATGGGGAGAAGCCCCGTCCGGCCACCAAGGCTGGCATCCCTGTCACCGGCACCTTGTCGGGCTGTGTGGGGCAGGCACACACGATCTCCACGTCTTCGGCGGAGAAGTAGTCATTCTGCAACAAGTTGTCCAGCAGACACTGAGTGTTGCGGACGTGAGTGACCAGATGCTCCCGGTTGACTTTCAACAATTTGATGTAGGAGTGAGACTCTGACGGGATTATTTCCATCTCACTGCGGCCCTGCTTCTCCATGGTTAAAGGAGCAAGCGGCTGCTTTTCCCAAATTCATTTTTGGCTGCATGTGCCTTCCTGGCAGAAGGGCAATCAGGATCCAAGGCCAGCCTCTCAGTGCAAACCCTGAAGAGACAAAGGAAGTCACCAACAAAAACAAAGCCATGGGAAAGATCCCTCCCCCTTTCTTCGGTCCTGGAATTTCTCTATTTAGAACAGGAAGGAGTCATGCTTAAGATATTGATCTGAGATGTAATAAAGTAAAAATCATAATTTAATTGCTCCTGCGTGTGGGTTACACCACTAGGGTAGGTGACCAGAGGTAGACAACGCTATTGTTTAGCAAAACTTCTTAATTATTATTATTATTATTTTTTAGTGTGCCTCAGTCCTAGATTGGGATAGGGGTGCAAAGGTATGTTTTCCAAATTAGGTAACTGGAACTGGAAGTTTCCACGTGCCCTATGAGGGGACAGCACCCAGAACTGGGGGCAGAGGAACTATGAGGTTGGTGGGAGAGAGGGTCTGAGCACAAAACGGCCTGAGGAGAGAGCGAGCCGGCATGAAGTCTCCTGTGGTAGCCAGAGCCCAGGAACCCGGGAATAGTGATGTGTCAGTCATTACTGCCTGCGCTGGGTTGTGCTGTAGCCCTCCCCACACCCCCGCCCCAGCTCTCCTTGTATCTCCAGTCAAGTTGGCTACATACAAGCACCTTAGGGAAGGAAGGAGCAGCAATGGCCATTATGGAGTGAAGCAGGACAGAAGGAAGGTGAGAGGGAGAGGCGACAATTCCAAGGAATGGATGACCAGGAGACAACGTCTCCCTGGAAATCCTTGAAAACCTCATGCATGTGCTGAACTTCCTGTCTCGGTAGGGACAGGGGCCCAAGCTCATTTGGGTATTAAAAAAATATCTTGAAGGGGTGAGATGTGACAGGGTGAGAGAGTGGCATGGACATATATACACTACCAAACGTAAAACAGATAGCTAGTGGGAAGCAGCCGCATAGCACAGGGAGATCAGCTCAGTGCTTTGTGACCGCCTGGGGGGGGGGTGGGATGGGGAGGGTGGGAGGGAGGGAGATGCAGGAGGGAGGAGATATGGGAACGTGTGTATATGTGTAGCTGATTCACTTTGTTATAAAGCAGAAACTAACACACCATTGTGAAGCAATTATACTTCAATACAGATGTTTAAAAAAAAAAAAAATCTTGAATTTATCTGCACTACCCCAGAATTGCACTGATTTCTTTCTTTTAGAGTAAGATCTCTCAGCCACTTAATTCTCCAGTCATCCTGTGGATATAAATGGATCACATGCTTGGAAGTAGAAAGGCCTTGAACTGGCCACTTAGTCCTTTGTCTAAAATGCACACACTCTAGAGAGAGAGTTTTAAATGTTTTTTGTAGAACTCAAAAAAAAAAAAATCATAGACCTCTAAACATGTATGTTTCACGAGCCCACATTTAACATTCAGGTCTAGTGGTTCTCACATTTTTTCCACCAAGTCACATACTAGTCTCCTGCTCTTTGACACGCTTGCATTTTTTCTTCTTTTACCTATCAAGTTGCCAACTGCAAGCCTTATAGAGATTCTCAGTGGGACCCCACACAGTAACCTTTCTTTCATAACCTGACTGACTGAGCAAAAGACAGTACATTCTAACATTCTAAACAACAGAAAGGGACTTCCCTGGTGGCGCAGTGGTTAAGAATCCGCCTGCCAACGCAGGGGACATGGGTTCGAGCCCTGGTCCAGGAAGATCCCACATGCCGCGGAGCAACTAAGCCCGTACACCACAACTACTAAGCCTGCGCTCTAGAGCCCGCGAGCCACAACTACTGAGCCCATGCACCACAACTACTAAAGCCTGCGTGTTCCAGGGTCCGTGTGCTGCAACTACTGAGCCCGTGTGCCACAACTACTGAAGCCCGAACGCCTAGAACCCGTGCTCCACAAGAGAAACCACTGTAACGAGAAGCCTGCGCGCCACAACGAAGAGTAGCCCCCGCTCGCCACAACTAGAGAAAAGCCTGCGTGCAGCAACGAAGACCCAACGCAGCCAAAAATAAATAAATAAATAAAAATAAACAACAGAAAGGCAAGAGATTCTTACCAAATGGAATTTAAAGGGATGAAAATGAGTGATTAGCTACTATTGCACTAAAAGTATGCTGATCGATTTGACTCTAATTCAGCTTTTTCTATTGTCATCAATTCTATGACCCACTTAAGGATCCATAACTTTAGAAAATTAGTTCCCTTAAGGGATACCAGTTGATAATGTTAAATGTATATTTAAATTACTGGTTAATAATACCTTTTTAAGTTTCTGTCATGTGTTCTTTGAAGAAAGTGAGAATATTTTAAAACAACATTCTCTCCTTAAATCTTCAATTTCCAATTTCTTTCTGGAATCTGCAAAGTCAAAAAGAAAAAAAAAGAGAGAAAGGTTTCTTTGAAAACACTCTTGGGGCTTCCCTGGTGGCGCAGTGGTTAAGAATCCGCCTGCCAATGCAGGGGACACGGGTTCGAGCCCTGGTCCGGGAAGATCCCACATGCCACGGAGCAACTAAGCCTGTGCGCCACAACCACTGAGCCTGCGAGCCACAACTACTGAAGCCCGCGTGCCTAGAGCCCGTGCTCCGCAACAAGAGAAGCCAACGTGATGAGAAGTCCGCGCACCGCAACAAAGAGTAGCCCCCGCTTGCCGCAACTAGAGAAAGCCTGCACGCGGCAACGAAGACCCAACGCAGCCAAAAATAAATAAATAAATAAATACATTTATATTAAAAAAAAACCCACTTGTGCTGAACGGTGAACAAATAAATGAATGAATGAATGAATGAACTTGGAGAAAGAATAATTTTTAAATCCAGAACTGTAGGATCTCAGAGTACTCTCTTTACCTTCTTCCTTTGGGACAGTGTTTTCCAAATCTCAGTCATTCAGGCACCATAGTCACTTTTTTTTGGCCATAATTGAGTCCCATAAGCAAAGTTGTTTGCTTAACTTTTTGCTTTAAATTGACTTGACTTTACAACTCGGACTAATTTTAAAGGAAAATTTATATTACCATTGTAAACAAAAAAATCATTTGCAATAAATAGAAAGTAATACAAAAATAAATTCACTAGAAATAAAACCATGCTATTGTATTCCAGCTCAACAGTGTTGCCTAGAAAGGTTCTTGGTCTGAGGCCTGTTTTCTCTTAGAAGCATTTGAGAGGTATTAAAGACACAGTAGCACAAGACTGAGACTTTCTCTTTGAGATCATGGTAAATCTGAGAGAGCTGGAAAGGGAATTGCCTTCCCGCTTGGTGATTCAGGGTTTTTTCATCCTATGGCTCCGTTCTTACCAAGGCTTGGAATGGGTGTTACACAATGGCCTTCACTCCTCCGCACCCAATCCTCATCCATCCTCACTGTGGGTCCCATTTCACTCCTGGCTTCTGCCTCTTCCAAGCCTGTGATTCCCACAAAACCAGTGACGTGTCTTCCCAGCCCTTCCCCGTAGTATCACCCACGGACGTCACTACCTCTTACCATCAAAGGCAGAAACTTAAGGAAAATCCCCTGACTTATGGCCACCTAAGCAAAGCAATGAATTACATGTCAGCCAGCTGGCAAGGAGGCTGTTGTTTTGTAACGTCCAGAGCTCTGGTTTGAGATTTAATCAGATTTGCAGAATTTGCTCAATTCATCAGGAACTTAACAAGTCATGGATGATGGGAAAGGAAACAAAGAAAGCTGATCCTGCCCTGGTAAACAGAGTCCAAGGGTAGACCAAATCAACATCATGGAACACTGCAGAGAAATTCAGTTCATGGGCATCTGGTTACCAGAAATACTGATGCCAGAAACGACTCTGAATTGGCTTTTCAGATTAGTTTCTCAGAAAGTCAGCGAGATGGGGGTTAAAGAAGGTCACTGATAATTCTATAAACTCAGGGAGAAAATAAGTATAGGACCTAGTGGTTTAGAATGAAGGGAAATTCCTTTCAGTGACTAGATTCAATTTTGCATGCTTGAAAATATCAGAAAATAAGATACAAAAATGCTATTGATCGCATGGTGAGACAGGAACTTTCATACCAGGAATGTAAACTGATGGAAACCTTCCAGAAAGCCATTTGATGTATGAATCAAGAGCCTGTGAAAAGTTTCGATTTAGTAACTTCTCATTCTAGAACTCTGCCTTCTGAAAAGGTTCAGAGGTTTGGACAATTTTGTGGGTTTTTTTTTTAAACAAGGGGCTTCCACTGCCACCTCTGATAAGGTAGCTTGTTGTTCCCACAGAGGGCAACTACAGGTGGGTGGATCAGCAGATCGGGGTGCATTCATACAGTAGAGTGCTATTCAAAAGCAAATATGAGGGACTTCCTGGTGGCACAGTGGTTAACAATCCACCTGCCAATGCAGGGGACACAGGTTCGAGCCCTGATCCGGGAAGATCCCACATGCCGCAGAGCAACTAAGGCCATGCGCCACAACTACTGAGCCTGCGAGCCACAATTACTGAGCCCACGTGCCACAACTACTGAAGCCCGCGTGCCTAGAGCCCGTGCTCCGCAACAAGAGAAGCCACCACAATGAGAAGCCCGCTCACCGCAAGGAAGAGTAGCCCCCGCTTGCTGCAACTAGAGAAAGCCTGCACGCAGCAACGAAGACCCAACACAGCCAAAAATAATTTAAAATAAATTAAAAAATAAATATGAATGAAATACTAATATGACATGAATGAGTATCAAAGATGTTATGCTGAGAGAAACAAGACTCAAAAAAGCACGTAGTATATGATTTCATTCATATGATTCTAGAAATCTGATCTAGATCAGAGCAGTGGTTTCCTGGGTAGGGGGATAGGAGTAAAGGAGAAATTGACTGCATAGAGGAATAAGAGAAATTGCTGGGGTGATAGAAATGTTCTTTATCTTGCAGTGTCATATATATATATATATATATATATATATATATATATATATATATATATGTATATATATTATACATATATATGTATATATATTATACATACACATATATGTCACATGTGAATATATGTATCACTATGCATAAATGTGTATATATGCATATCACATGTGTATGTGTGGTGTATGCATATATAACATGTGTATGTATGTAATTATGCATACATACATACACACATATATACATATGATTTGTCAAAAGTCATCAACTCGTACACATAAAATCTCTGAATGTTACTGTATGGAAAAAAAAAACTTCACTGAAGTATTATGTAAAGGCAGAATACATTTCCAGGTAAACAAAAACTGAGAGACATTGTGGCCAGCATAGCTGCACTAAAATAAGTACTGAAGAGTTTTTTAGGTAGAAGAAAAATGATCCCAAACTAAAACAAAATGAGAGCAACAGAAAGTTTTAATATGTGGGTAAATATAAATGTATATTGACTGAACAAAACATTATTATCTTGTGGGGTCTAAAATATATGTAGAATTAACATTTAAACAAGGGAGACTGTGCAAGATGACAGACTAGAAAGACCCTGAGCTCACCTCCTCCTATGGTACACCAAAATCACAACTATTTGCAGAACAACCATTGATGAAAACGACTGGAACCTGCCAGAAAATTTCTTATACAACTAAAGATATAAAGAAGGAAGCACAGAGAGGCAGGTAGGAGGGGCAGAGCTGCCATATAGTCAAGTCCCATATCCCTGGCTGGGCAATCCACAAACAGGAGAATAATTATGATCGCACAGATTCTCCCAAAGGAGTGAGAGGTCCGAGCCACATGTCAGGCTCCCAGCCCAGGGGTCCTGCACCAGGAAGATGAGCCCCCAGAACATTTGGCTTTGAAGTTCAGTGGGGCTTACTTCTGAGAGTCCCAGAGGGCTGGGGGAAATAGAGACATCACTCTGAAAGGACAGATACAAAATCTCACATCCTCTGGAACCCAGGGCAGAAGCAGTCATTTGACCGGAGGCTGGGTCAAACCTACCTGCTACTCCTAGCGAGTCTGCTGGAGAGGCAGGAGGCAACTGCAGCTCACCCTGGGGACACAGACACTGGCAAAAGCCATTCTGGGGAGCTCTTTCTACCATGTGGACACTGGTGCTGGCAAAGCACCATTTTGGAATCCTCCCTCTAGCTTATTAGCCCCAGGCCCCAGTCCCACTTGGGGCACCAGTGCTGGGACACCTCAGGCCAAGCAACTAACAGGGCATGGACACATTCCCCACCCACCAACAGAGAGGCTGCTTTAAGACCCTTTGATCCACAGCTGCCTCTGGACACAGCCCTGCCCACCAGAGGACCCAGGACCTGGCTCCACGCACCAGTACACAGGCACTAGAACCAAGACCACCAGGACCCTCCAGCCAGAGACCCTGGGACCCAGCTCCACCCAGCAGTGGCCAGGAACCAGCACCAGAATCCCCAGGGCACCAGCCCCACCCACCAGTGAGCCTGCTCTAGCCTCCCGCCCAGCTCCACCCACCAGGGGGCAGACAGCAGTTGCAAGAAAACCACAGTCCTGCAGTCTGCAGACCTCCCCACTCACTAGCTGCCCAGACCCTGCCCTCGGACCAGTTGTGCCCAGGACCTGCCCACTAGCAGGCCAACACAAGCTTCCAGACACCCCAGGTCCTGCAGCCAATTGTGTCAGGAACTGGCCCCACCCACCAGTGGTCCGACACATGCTCTGGGACCCTTGGGCTCTGCAACCAGACTCCAGGACCCAGGTCTGCCTACCAGTAGGCCAGTACTAGCCCCAGGACCTGGCTTCACCCACCAGTGGGTGAGCAACAGCCCCCAGGGTCTCCTGGACCCTGACTCAGCCCACCAGTAACCAGCACTAGTATAGTCCCCTACAGTTCTGCAGTCAGCCACCTCATGACCCAGTCCCACGAACCAGCAGCCAACAGCCTCTGCACAAGGCAGGAACTGGCAACCAAACAGACCGAGGGCCAACCAAGCTTACCAGACTGTCCACATAGTCAGCCCACCACAACAGAAAAATCCACGCAGCCCTCATGGGGGAAGCCCTAGAGCATATAGCTCTGGTGATGAAAGGGAAGTGTCCTGAGACACATAGATTTTCTACAAAAGGCTTATTCTTCAAGGCTGGGAAATGTAACCAACCTACTAGACACATACAAAAGAAACCCCAGCAACTTAGGCAAAATGAGGCGGCAGAATAACATGTTCCAAATGAAGAATCAAGATAAAACCCCAGAAAAAGAACTAAATGAAGTAGACATAGGCAATCTACCTGAGAATGAGTTCAAGGTAGTGATCAGAAAGATGATCAAAGAACTCGGAAGAATGGATGAACAGAATGAGAAGTTAGAAGCTTTTAACAAAGAGTTAGAAAATCTAAAGAACAGCCAAACAGACATGAAGAATACAATAACAAATAAAAAATACACTAGAAGAACCAACAATAGACTAAATGATACAGAGGAATGGATCAGCAAGCTGGAAGACAGTAGAGGAAATCACTGATGCTGGACAGAAAAAAGAAAAAAGCATGAAAAAAAATGAGGACAGTTTAAGAGACCTCTGGGAAAATATCAAACACACCATATTTGCATTATAGGGGTCCCAGAAGGAGAAGGGAGAGAGAAAGGGGCTGAGAACATAATTGAAGGCATACTAATTGAAAACTTCCCTAACCTAGGAAAGGAAACAGACATCCATGTCCAGGAAGTACAGAGAGTCCCAAACAGGATCAACCCAAAGGGGAATACACCAACATGCACTGTAATTAAAATGGCAAAAGTTAAAGATAAGGAGAGAATATTAAAAGCAGCAATGGAAAAGCAACATGTTATGTACAAGGGAACTCCCATAAGGCTATCAGCTGACTTTTCAGCAGAAACTCTGCAGGGCAGAAGAGAGTTGCACAATATAAAGTGATGAAAGGGAAAAACCTACAACCAAGAATACTCTACCCAGAAAGACTCTCATTCAGATTTCATGGGGAGATGAAAAGCTTTACAGACAAGCAAAAGCTTTTAAAAGAGTTCAGCACCTCCAATCCAGCTTTACAAGAAATGTTAAAGGAACTGCCCTGAGCAAAAATGAAAAGGACACAATTAGCGACATGAAAATCATGAAAGGAAAAAAATCTCATCAGTAAAGACCAACATATACATGAAAAGATGCTCAACATCACTAATTATTAGAGAAATGCAAATCAAAACTACAATGCCATATCACCTCACACCGGTCAGAATGACCATTATTGAAAAATCTAGAAACAGTAAATGCTGGAAAGGGTGTGGTGAAAAGGGAACCCTCCTGCACTGTTGGTGGGAATGTAAATTGATACAGCCACTATGGAGAACAGTATGGAGGTTCCTTAAAAAACTAAAAATAGAACTACTGTATGAACTAGCAATCCCATTACTGGGCATATACCCTGAGAAAACCATAATTCAAAAAGAGACATGTACCACAATGTTCATTGCAGCACTATTTACAGGAGCCAGGACATGGAACCAACCTAAATGTCCATCGACAGATGAATGGATAAAGAAGATCTGGCACATGTATACAATGGAATATCACTCAGCCATAAAAAGAAATGAAATTGAGTTATTAGTAGTGAGGTGGATGGACCCAGAGTCTGTCATACAGAGTGAAGTAAGTCAGAAAGAGAGAAACAAATACCATATGCTAACGCATATATGTGGAATCTAAAAAAAATGGTACTGATGAACCTAGTTGCAGGGCAGGAATAAAGAGGTAGATATAGAGAATGGACTTGAGGATATGAGGTGGGAGGGCGAAGCTGGGGCGAAGTGAGAGTAGCATTGACAATATATACACTACTGAATGTAAAATAGTTGGCTGGTGGGAAGCAGCAGCATAGCAGAGGGAGATTGGCTCGGTGCTTTGCGATGACCTAGAGGGGTGGGATAGGGAAGATGGGAGGGAGGCTCAACAGGGAGGGGATATGGCTGATTCGCTTTGTTGTGCAACAGAAACTAACACAGTACTGTGAAGCAATTATACTCCAATAAAGATCTATTAAAGAAAAAAACAAGACAAACATATAGTAAAGGTAGGAAATCATCCACACACAAAACTAGTAGGAAGGTTAAAAGACAAAAGTAGTAAAATTACTTATATCAACCATAAGCAGTTAAGGGATACACAAAACAATTAAATGTAAAACATGATATCAAAAACAGTAATCATGAGGGGAGGAGAGTGCAAACACAGGGTTGTTAAAACACATTTGTTAAGAGATCAGCAACTTAAAACAATCACATATATATATAGATTGCTATATATAAACCCCACAGTAACCACAAAACAAAAATCTAAATTAGATACACACACAAAAAAGAAAAAGGAATCCAAACATAATACTAGTTTTCAAATCACAAGAGAACAAAAGAAGAAATGAACAAAATGACCTAAAATACAATCCCCAAACAATTAATAAAGTGGCAATAAGAACACAATATCAATAATTACTTTAAATGTAAATTGAACAAATGCTCCAATCAAGACATAGAGTGGCTGAATGGAAACAAAAAAAGACCCCTATATATGCTGCCTACAGGAGACTCACTTCAGATCTAGAGACACACACAGGATGAAAGTGAGGGGATGGAAAACGGTATTCCATGCAAATGGAAAGCAAAAGAAAGCCAAGGTAGCAATACTTATATCAGACAAAATAGACTTTAAAATAAAGACTGTTATAAGAGACAAAGAAGGACATTACCTAATGATCAAGGAATCAATCCAAGAAAATATAACAATTGTAAATATATATACACCCAACATAGGAGCACATAAACACATAAAGCAAATATTAAAAGACATAAAGGGAGAAATTGAGAGTAGCACAATAATAGTAGGGGACTTTTAACACCCCACTTACATCAATGGACAGGTCATCCAGACAGAAAACCAATAAAAAAACACTGGCATTAAATGGCATATTAAACCAGGTGGACTTAATAGATATATATAGGGCATTCCATCCAAAAGCAGGAGAATACATACTTTTCAAGTACACATGGAACATTCTCCAGGACAGATCACATGTGAGGCCACAAAACAAACTTCAGTAAATTTAAGAAGACTGAAATCATGTCAAGCATCTTTTCCCACCACAATGCTATGAGACTAGAAATCAACCACAAGAAAAAAACTGCAAAAAACACAAACACTTGGAGGCTAAACAATATGCTACTACACAACCAATGGATCACCAAAGAAATCAAAGAGGAAATCCAAAAACACCTGGAGACAAATGAAAATAAAAACACAATGATCCAAAATCTATGGGACACAGCAAAAACAGTACTAAGAGAGAAGTTTATAGTGATACAAGCTTACCTCAGGAAACAAGAAAAATCTCAAATAAACAACCTAACCTTATACGTCAGGGAGCTAAAAAAAAGAACAAACAAAATCTGAAGTTAGTAGAAGGAAAGAAATCATAAAGGTTAGTGCAGAAATAAATGAAATAGAGACTAAAAGAACAACAGAAAAGATCAATGAAACTTAGAGCTGGCTCTTTGAAAAGATAAACAAAACTAATAAACCTTTAGCCAGACTCATCAAAAAAGACAGAGAGAGAGAGGCCAAATCAATACAATCAGAAATGAAAAAGAAATTACAACCAACACAAGAGATACAAAAGATCATAAGGGAATACTGAGAACAACTATATGCCAATAAAATGGATAATCTAGAAAAAATGGACAAATTCCTAGAAATGTACCATCTCCCAAGACTGAACCAGGAATAGAAAATATGAACAGACCAATTGCCAATAATGAAATTGAATCAGTAATTAAAAAAAAAAAAAACTCCCAACAAACAGAAGTCCAGGACCAGATGGCTTCACAGGTGAATTGTACCAAGCATTTAAAGAAAAGTTAACACCTATACTCAAACTATTCCAAAATATTACAAAGGAAGGAATGCTTCTGAACTCATTCTACAAGGCCAGCATCACCCTGATAGCAAAACCAGACAAAGATATCACAGAAAAGAAAGTTACAGGCCAATATCACCGATTAACATAGACACAAAAATCCTCAACAAAATATTAACAAACCAAATTCAACAACTCTTAAAAAGAAAATCATACACCATGATCAAGTGGGATTTATCGCAGGGATGCAAGGATTTTTCAATAGCTGCAAATCAATCAATGTGCTATACCATATTAACAAACTGAAGAATAAAAACCATATGATCATCTCAGCAGATTCAGAAAAAGCTTTTGACAAAATTCAATATCATTTACAATAAAAACTCTCCAGAAAGAGGGCATAGAGGGAACATACTTCAACATAATAAAGGCCATATATGACAAGTCCACAGCTAACATCATACTCAATGGTGAAAATCTGAAAGCATTTACACTAAGATCAGGAAGAAGACAAGTATACCAACTCCTGCCACTTTTAACCAACATAGTTTTGAAGTCCTAGCCACAGCAATTAGACAAGAAAAAGAAATAAAAGGTATCCAAATTGGGAAAGAAGAAGTAAAACTGTCACTGCTTGCAGATGACACGACTATACATAGAACATCCTAAAGATGCCACCAAAAAACTACTAGAGCTCATCAATGAACTCAGTAAAGTTGCAGCATACAAAATTAAAATATAGAAATCTGTTGCATTTCTATACACTAACAACAAACTACCAGAAAGAGAAGTTAAGGAAACAATCCCATTTAGCACTGCATGAAAAAGAATAAAATACCTAGGAATAAACCTACCTAAGGAGGTAAAAGACCTGTACTCGGAAAACCATAGGACACTGATTTAAAAGACTGAAGAGTATACAAACACACAGATATACCATGGTTGGGGCTTCCCTGGTGGCGCAGTGGTTAAGAATCTGCCTGCCAATGCAGGGGACACGGGTTCGAGCCCTGGTCTGGGAAGATCCCACATGCCACAGAGCAACTAAGCCCATGTGCCACAACTACTGAGCCCATGTGCCATAATTACTAAAGCCCACGCGCCTAGAGCCTGTGCTCTGCAACAAGAGAAGCCATTGCAATGAGAAGCCCGTGCACTGAGACGAAGAGTAGCCCCCACTTACCACAACTAGAGAAAGCGCACACGCAGCAACAAAGACCCAACGCAGCCAAAAATAAATAAATAAAATAAATTTTTTAAAAAAGTGAATGTCTTTAAAAAAAAAAAAGGTATTCCATGGTCATGGATTGGAAGAATTATTATTGTTAAAAACGACCATACTACCCAAGGCAATCTACAGATTCAATGCAATCCCTATCAAAATACCAATGGCAGAGCATGGGATCAAGATGGCAGAGTAGTAGGATATGAAGCTCACCTTCTCCCACAAATACTTCAAAAATAAATCTACCTGTGGAACAATTCTCACAGAATGTCTACTGAAGGCTGGCAGACTGCTGAAAGGGCAAGAAAATCTCCATGTAACCAGGTAGGAAATAGAAAAAATAAAAAGTGAGAAAGGTCTCACGACAGCACCTGTGCTCCTGGGAGGGAGCTGTGAAAGAGGAAAGGTTCCTGCACCCTGGGAAGCCCCCTCACCAGTGGGGAGATCTGCTGGGACAGAAAGGGAGCTTCAGAGCCTCGTAGGAGAGTGCTGCTGGTTTGCAGCAGCCAGAGCAGAGGGAGAACTGCACAGATGGTCAGTGCTGCCGCCCTGCACTGCCCTGCACTCCCCAGCCTGAGACATGCATCTGCCAGTACAGGCGGGGGCTGGGTGCTGGAACTTGGGCTTCGGAGATCGGAACTGGGGAGAGGACTGGGGTTGGCGGTGTGGAGATGGCCTGGGGGCGCTGGAGTCCAGTGCAACCATGGCTGGGGGTGTACGCGGAGGAAGTTTGGGCCAACTTAGAGACCAGTCGCCACTGTTTGGGGAGTGCATGAGGGGAGGGGCGGGACCCAGATTGTAGCCTTTTACCCTGTGCATGCGCTCACAGAGGGCATGACACTGCCTGCCCAGGCTGCAGGAGCAGTCGTGAGCCACCACCACCACCCTTGCAGACTCCAGGAGTGGTTGGGAGCCACTGCCAGCCTCCCTCCTGGACCCCAGGAGTGGTCATGAGCCACCACCTCTGTCCCCATCATGTGCTCTGGGGGTGCACCTGAGCTGCCACCACTGCCAAGAACCCCAGGGCCAGGCACCAGCCACCACACCTGCACACCCCTTACCAAGGGGAGAACAACCAACACACACTGAGGAAAGAGGCGACAGGCATCCATACTAAAAACAGCACTGGCACCAAACATATTAAACCCACACAAGTTACACAGGGACACGCCCACATATAAATAGCCTTCCAAGACCACACCAGATAATTGTTTCTCCTAAACTCACAGAGTAAGAGAAATAGAAGTAAAATGAAGAAGCTGAGGAACCACTCCCAGGTAAAAGACTAACAGCATTCCCCTGAAAGAACAAGCAGTGAAGCAGACCTCTCCAGACTAATAGACACTGATTTCAAAAAGGAGATAATGAAAATACCGAAGGAATTAAGAAACACTAGCAACGGAAATGCAGAGTACTGTAAAAAGGAACTAGAAACTATAAAGAGGAACCAAAAAATATAAAACTCATTTGCAGGGAATTCCCTGGCAGTCCAGTGGTTAGGGCTTGGCGCTTTCACTGCTGAGGGCTGGTTCAATCCCTATGGGAACTGGGATCCCACAAGCCGCACAGCATGGCCAAAAAAGAGAAAAAAAAAAAAAAAAAAGAAAATTCATTTGCAGAGACAAAAGCTGAGCTAAAGGCATAGAATAGCAGAATAGCATAGAATAGCAGAATGAATAATGCAGAAAAACAAATAAGTGACCTGGAAGACAGGATAATGGAAATCACCCAATCAGGATATCAGACAGAAAGCCAAATTAAAAAAAAAAATGAAAGCAATATAAGAGACCTATGGGATAATATAAAACATACACATAAAAGGGATTCCAGAAGGAGAAGAAAGAGAAAAGGGGATCGAAAATGTATTTGAAGAATTATGGCTGAAAACTTCCCAAACATAAAGAAGGAAACATATCCAGGTACAGGAAGCACAGAGGGTCCCAAACAAGATAAACCCAAACAGACCTACACCAAGACATAATAAAAATGGCAAAAGTTAAAGAGGAGCTTCAAGATGGCGGAAGAGTAAGACACGGAGATCACCTTCCTCCTCACAGATACATCAGAAATACATCTACACGTGGAACTGCTCCTATAGAACACCCACTGAACGCTGGCAGAAGACGTCAGACCTCCCAAAAGGCAAGAAAATCCCCACGTACTTGGGTAGGGTAAAAGAAAAAAGAAATAACAGAGACAAAAGAATAGGGACGGGACCTGCGCCAGTGGGAGGGAGCCGTGAAGGAGGAAAGGTTTCCAGGCACTAGGAAGCCCCTTTGCGGGCAGAGACTGCAGGTGGCAGAGGGGGGAAGCTTCGGAGCCGCGGAGGAGAGCACAGCCACAGGGGTGCGGAGGGCAAAGCGGAGAGATTCCCGCACAGAGGCTCGGCGCCAACCAGCACTCACCAGCCCGAGAGGCTTGTCTGCTCACTCGCCGGGGCGGGCAGGGGCTGGGAGCTGAGGCTCGGGCTTTGGTGCTAACCGGGAGGGAGTCCGGGAAAAAGTCTGCAGCTGCCGAAGAGGCAAGAGACTTTTTCTTGCCTCTTTGTTTCGCGGCGCGCAAGGAGAGGGGATTCAGAGCGCTGCCTAAATGAAATCCAGAGACGGGTGCGAGCCGCGCAGCTATCAGCGCGGATCCCACAGCAACAGGGGCACAGAGGGAAAAACGGAGAGATTCCCGCACAGAGGCTCAGCGCCGAGCAGCGCTCACCAGCTCACTAGACGAACTCCAGAGGCAGACGCGAGCCACGGCTAACAGCGCGGACCCCAGAGACGGGCGCGAGCCGCGGCCATCAGCGCGGACCCCAGAGACTGGTAGGAAACGCTAAGGCTGCTGCTGCTGCCACCAAGAAGCCTGTGTGCGAGCCCAGGTCACTCTCCACACCACCCCTCCCGGGAGCCGGTGCAGCTCGCCACTGCCAGGCTCCCGTGATCCGGGGACAACTTCCCCGGGAGAACACACGGCGCGCCTCAGGCTGCTGCAACGTCATGACGCCTCTGACGCCGCAGGCTCGCCCCGCCTCCTCCGTACCGCTCCCTCCCCCAGCCTGAGTGAGCCAGAGCCCCCGAAGCAGCTGCTCCTTTAACCCCGTTCTGTCTGGGTGGGGAACGGACGCCCTCAGGCAACGTACATGCAGAGGCGGGTCCAAATCCAAAGGTGAACGCTGGGAGCTGTACGAACAAAGAAGAGAAAGGGAAATCTCCCCCAGCAGCCTCAGAAGCAGCGGATTAAAGCTCCACAAACAACTTGATGTGCCTGCATCTCTTGAATACCTGAATAGACAACGAATCATCCCAAATTCAAAAGGTGGACTTTAGGAGCAGGATATATTAATTTCCCCTTTTCCTTTTTTTGTGAGTGTATATGTGTATGCTTCTGGGTGAGATTTTGTCTGTATAGCTTTGCTTTCACCATCAGTCCTAGGGTTAGGTCCGTCCTTATTTTTTTTTTTTTTTACTTAAAAAAATTTTTTTTTCCTAATATATGCTTTCTTAATAATTTTTTCCGTATTTTCTATTTTTAGAAATTAAAAAAATTTTTAATAAGTTTTTTCATATTTTTTATTTTAAAAAATTAAAATTTTTTTTTCTTAATAAATTTTTTTCTTAAAAATATTTTTCTTATTTTTTACTATAAAAAATTAATAAATCTATTTTTAAAAATTAAAAAAAAATTTTTTTCTGAATACATTTACTCTTAATTTTTTTTTCTTATTTTTTATTATAATAGCTTTATTTTATTTTATTTTATCCTCTTTTTATCTTTCTATTTTTTTCTCCCTTATATTCTGAGCTGTGTGGATGAAAGGCTCTTGGTGCTCCAGCCAGGCATCAGGGCTGTGCCTCTGAGGTGGGAGAGCCAACTTCAGGACACTGGTTCACAAGAGACCTACGAGCTCCACGTAATACCAAATGGCAAAAATCTCTCAGAGATCTCCATCTCAACATCAAGACCCAGCTTCACTCAACGACCAGCAAGCTACAGGGCTGGACATCCTATGCCAAACAACTAGCAAGACAGGAACACAGCCCCATGCATTAGCAGGGAGGCTGCCTAAAATCATAAGGCCACAGACACCCCAAAACACACCACCAGACGTGGACGTGCCCACCAGAAAGACAAGATTCAACCTCATCCACCAGAACACAGGCAATAGTCCCCTCCACCAGGAAGCCTACACAACCCACTGAACCAACCTTACCCACTGGGGACAGATACCAAAAACAACGGGAACTACGAACCTGCAGCCTGTGAAAAGGAGACCTCAAACACAGTAACATAAGCAAAATGAGACGACAGAAAAACACACAGCAGATGAAGGAGCAGGGTCAAAACACACCAGACCTAACAAATGAAGAGGAAATAGGTAGTCTACCTGAAAAAGAATTCAGAATAATGATAGTAAGGATGATCCAAAATCTTGGAAATAGAATAGACAAAATGCAAGAAACATTTAACAAGGACGTAGAAGAACTAAAGAGGAACCAAGCAACGATGAAAAACACAATAAATGAAATTAAAAATACTCTAGATGGGATCAATAGCAGAATAACTGAGGCAGAAGAAAGGATAAGTGACCTGGAAGATAAAATGGTGGAAATAACTACTGCAGAGCAGGATAAAGAAAAAAAAATGAAAAGAACTGAGGACAGTCTCAGAGACCTCTGGAACAACATTAAACGCACCAACATTCGAATTATAGGGGTCCCAGAAGAAGAAGAGAAAAAGAAAGGGACTGAGAAAATATTTGAAGAGATTATAGTTGAAAACTTCCCTAATATGGGAAAGGAAATAGTTAATCAAGTCCAGGAAGCACAGAGAGTCCCATACAGGATAAACCCAAGGAGAAACACACCAAGACACATATTAATCAAACTATCAAAAATTAAATATAAAGAAAACATATTAAAAGCAGCAAGGGAAAAACAACAAATAACACACAAGGGAATCCCCATAAGGTTAACATCTGATCTTTCAGCAGAAACTCTGCAAGCCAGAAGGGAGTGGCAGGATAGACTTAAAGTGATGAAGGAGAAAAACCTACAACCAAGGTTACTCTACCCAGCAAGGATCTCATTCAGATGTGATGGAGAAATTAAAACCTTTACAGACAAGCAAAAGCTGAGAGAGTTCAGCACCACCAAACCAGCTTTACAACAAATGCTAAAGGAACTTCTCTAGGCAAGAAACACAAGAAAAGGAAAACACCTACAATAACAAACCCAAAACATTTAAGAAAATGGGAATGGGAACATACATATCGATAATTACCTTGAATGTAAATGGATTAAATGCTCCCACCAAAAGACACAGACTGGCTGAATGGATACAAAAACAAGACCCATATATATGCTGTCTACAAGAGACCCACTTCAGACCTAGAGACACATACAGACTGAAAGTGAGGGGATGGAAAAAGATATTCCATGCAAATGGAAATCAAAAGAAAGCTGGAGTAGCAATTCTCATATCAGACAAAATAGACTTTAAAATAAAGAATATTATAAGAGACAAAGAAGGACACTATATAATGATCAAGGGATCGATCCAAGAGGAAGGTATAACAATTGTAAATATTTATGCACCCAACATAGGAGCACCTCAATACATAAGGCAAATACTAACAGCCATAAAAGGGGAAATCAACAGTAACACAATCATAGTAGGGGACTTTCACACCCCACTTTCACCAATGGACAGATCATCCAAAATGAAAATAAATAAGGAAACACAAGCTTTAAATGATACATTAAACAAGATGGACTTAATTGATATTTATAGGACATTCCACCCAAAAACAACAGAATACACATTTTTCTCAAGTGCGCATGGAACATTCTCCAGGATAGATCATATCTTGGGTCACAAATCAAGCCTTGGTAAATTTAAGAAAATTGAAATCGTATCAAGTATCTTTCCCGACCACAACGCTATGAGACTAGATATAAATTACAGGAAAAGATCTGTAAAAAATACAAACACATGGAGGCTACACAATACACTACTTAATAACGAAGTGATCACTGAAGAAATCAAAGGGGAAATCAAAAAATACCTAGAAACAAATGACAATGGAGATACGACGACCCAAAACCTATGGGACGCAGCAAAAGCAGTGCTAAGAGGGAAGTTTATAGCAATACAAGCCTACCTCAAGAAACAGGAAACATCTCGAATAAACAACCTAACCTTGCACCTAAAGCAATTAGAGAAAGAAGAACAAAAAAACCCCAAAGCTAGCAGAAGGAAAGAAATCATAAAGATCAGGTCAGAAATAAATGAAAAAGAAATGAAGGAAACAATAACAAAAATCAATAAAACTAAAAGCTGGTTCTTTGAGAAGATAAACAAAATTGATAAACCATTAGCCAGACTCATCAAGAGAAAAAGGGAGAAGAGTCAAATCAATAGAATTAGAAATGAAAAAGGAGAAGTAACCACTGACACTGCAGAAATACAAAAGATCATGAGAGATTACTACAAGCAACTCTACGCCAATAAAATGGACAACCTGGAAGAAATGGACAGATTCTTAGAAATGCACAAACTGCCGAGACTGAACCAGGAAGAAATAGAAAATATGAACAAACCAATCACAAGCACTGAAATTGAAACTGTGATTAAAAACCTTCCAACAAACAAAAGCCCAGGACCAGATGGCTTCACAGGTGAATTCTATCAAACATTTAGAGAAGAGCTAACACCTATCCTTCTCAAACTCTTCCAAAATATTGCAGAGGGAGGAACACTCCCAAACTCATTCTACGAGGCCACCATCACCCTGATACCAAAACCAGACAAAGATGTCACAAAGAAAGAAAACTACAGGCCAATATCACTGATGAACATAGATGCAAAAATCCTCAACAAAATACTCGCAAACAGAATCCAACAGCACATTAAAAGGATCATACACCATGATCAAGTGGGGTTTATCCCAGGAATGCAAGGATTCTTCAATATACGTAAATCAATCAATGTGATACACCATATTCACAAATTGAAGGAGAAAAACCATATGATCATCTCAATAGATGCAGAGAAAGCTTTCGACAGAATTCAACACCCATTTATGATAAAAGCCCTGCAGAAAGTAGGCATAGAGGGAACTTTCCTCAACATAATAAAGGCCATATATGACAAACCCACAGCCAACATTGTCCTCAATGGTGAAAAACTGAAACCATTTCCACTAAGATCAGGAACAAGACAAGGTTGCCCACTCTCACCACTATTATTCAACATAGTTTTGGAAGTGTTAGCCACAGCAATCAGAGAAGGCAAAGAAATAAAAGGAATCCAAATCGGAAAAGAAGAAGTAAAGCTGTCACTGTTTGCAGATGACATGATACTATACATAGAGAATCCTAAAGATGCTACCAGAAAACTCCTAGAGCCAATCAATGAATTTGGTAAAGTAGCAGGATACAAAATTAATGTACAGAAATCTCTTGCATTTCTATACACTAATGACGAAAAATCTGAAAGTGAAATTAAGAAAACACTCCCGTTTACCATTGCAACAAAAAGAATAAAATATCTAGGAATAAACCTACCTAAGGAGACAAAAGACCTGTATGCAGAAAATTATAAGACACTGATGAAAGAAATTAAAGATGATACAAATAGATGGAGAGATATACCATGTTCCTGGATTGGAAGAATCAACATTGTGAAAATGACTCTACTACCCAAAGCAATCTACAGATTCAATGCAATCCCTATCAAACTACCACTGGCATTTTTCACAGAACTAGAACAAAAAATTTCACCATTTGTATGGAAACACAAAAGACCCCGAATAGCCAAAGCAATCTTGAGAACGAAAAATGGAGCTGGGGGAATCAGGCTCCCTGACTTCAGACTATATTACAAAGCTACAGTAATCAAGACAGTTTGGTACTGGCACAAAAACAGAAATATTGATCAATGGAACAGGATAGAAAGCCCAGAGATAAACCCACGCACATATGGTCACCTTATCTTTGATAAAGGGGGCAAGCATATACAGTGGAGAAAAGACAGCCTCTTCAATAAGTGGTGCTGGGAAAACTGGACAGGTACATGTAAAAGTATGAAATTAGAACACTCCCTGACACCATGCACAAAAATAAACTCAAAATGGATTAAAGACCTAAGTGTAAGACCAGACACTATCAAACTCTTAGAGGAAAACATAGGCAGAACACTCTATGACATACATCACAGCAAGATTCTTTTTGACCCAGCTCCCAGAGAAATGGAAATAAGAACACAAATAAACAAATGGGACCTAATGAAACTTAAAAGCTTTTGCACAGCAAAGGAAACCATAAACAAGACCAAAAGACAACCATCAGAATGGGAGAAAATATTGGCAAATGAAGCAACTGACAAAGGATTAATCTCCAAGATTTACAAGCAGCTCATGCAGCTCAATAACAAAAAAACGAACAACCCAATCCAAAAATGGGCAGAAGACCTAAATAGACATTTCTCCAAAGAAGATATACAGATGGCCTACAGACACATGAAAGAATGCTCAACATCATTAATCATTAGAGAAATGCAAATCAAAACTACAATGAGATATCATCTCACACCAGTCAGAATGGCCATCATCAAAAAATCTAGAAACAATAAATGCTGGAGAGGGTGTGGAGAAAAGGGAACTCTCTTGCACTGTTGGTGGGAATGTAAATTGATACAGCCACTATGGAGAACAGTATGGAGGTTCCTTAAAAAACTACAAATAGAACTACCATACGATCCAGCAATCCCACTACTGGGCATATACCCTGAGAAAACCATAGTTCAAAAAGAGTCATGTACCAAAATGTTCATTGCAGCTCTATTTACAATAGCCAGGACATGGAAGCAACCTAAATGTCCATCGACAGATGAATGGATAAAGAAGATGTGGCACATATATACAATGGAATATTACTCAGCCATAAAAAGAAACGAAACGGAGTTATTTGTAGTGAGGTGGATGGACCTAGAGTCTGTCATACAGAGTGAAGTAAGTCAGAAAGAGAAAAACAAATATAGTATGCTAACACATATATACGGAATCTAAGGGGAAAAAAAGCCATGAAGAACCTAGTGGCAAGACGGGAATAAAGACACAGACCTACTAGAGAATGGACTTGAGGATATGGGGAGGGGGTGGGGTGAGATGTGACAGGGTGAGAGAGTGTCATGGACATATATACACTACCAAATGTAAAATAGATAGCTAGTGGGAAGCAGCCGCATAGCACAGGGAGATCAGCTCGGTGCTTTGTGACCACCTAGAGGGGTGGGATGGGGAGGGTGGAAGGGAGGGAGATGCAAGAGGGAAGAGATATGGGAACATATTGTATATGTATAACTGATTAACTTTGTTATAAAGCAGAAGCTAACACACCATTGTAAGGCAATTATACTTCAATAAAGATGTTTAAAAAAAAAAGAAAAAGAAAAAGAAAAAAAAAAAAAGGGATTCCAGAAGGAGAAGAAAGAGAAAAGGGGATCGAAAATGTTTTTGAAGAATTATGGCTGAAAACTTCCCAAACATAAAGAAGGAAACATATCCAGGTACAGGAAGCACAGAGGGTCCCAAACAAGATAAACCCAAACAGACCTACACCAAGACATAATAAAAATGGCAAAAGTTAAAGAGGAGCTTCAAGATGGCAGAAGAGTAAGACACGGAGATCACCTTCCTCCTCACAGATACATCAGAAATACATCTACACGTGGAACTGCTCCTATAGAACACCCACTGAACGCTGGCAGAAGACCTCAGACCTCCCAAAAGAGGGGATTAAGAGCGCTGCTAAAAGGAGCTCCAGAGATGGGCACGAGCCGCTGCTATCAGCGTGGACCCCAGAGACGGGCAAGAGACGCTAAGGCTGCTGCTGCCGCCACCAAGAAGCCTGTGTGCAAGCACAGCTCACTCTCCACACCTTCCCTCCCAGGAGCCTGTGCAGCCCGCCACTGCCAGGGTCCCGTGATCCAGGGACAACTTCCCCGAGAGAACGCACGGCGCGCATCACGCTGGTGCAACGTCATGCTGGCCTCTGCCGCCGCAGGCTCGCCCCGCATCCGTACCCCTCCCTCCCTCCGGCCTGAGTGAGCCAGAGCCCCCGAAGCAGCTGCTCCTTTAACCCCGTCCTGTCTGAGCGAAGAACAGACGCCCTCAGGCAACCTACATGCAGAGGCGGGTCCAAATCCAAAGCTGAACCCCGGGAGCTCTGCGAACAAAGAAGAGAAAGGAAATTTCTCCCAGCAGCCTCAGAAGCAGCGGATTAAAGCTCCACAATCAACTTGATGTACCTGTATCTGTGGAATATCTGAATAGACAGTGAATCATCCCAAATTGAGGAGGTGGACTTTGGGAGCAAGATATATTATTTTTTTCCCCTTTTCCTCTTTTTGTGAGTGTGTATGTGTATGCTTCTGTGTGAGATTTTGTCTGTATAGCTTCCGTTTCACCATTTGTCCAAGGGTTCTGTCCATCTGTGTGTTTTTTGTTTTTGTTTTACTTTACAAAAATTTTTTTCTTAATAACTATTTTTTATTTTAATAACTTTATTTTATCTTACTTTATTTCATTTTATTTTATTCTATTTCTTTCTATTTTTTCTCATGGATGAAAGGCTCTTGGTGCTCCAGCCAGGCATCAGGGCTGTGTCTCTGAGGTGGGAGAGCCAACCTCAGGACACTGGTCCACAAGAGACCTCCCAGCTCCATGTAATACCAAACGGCAAAACTCTCCCAGATATCTCCATCTCAACACCAAAACCCAGCTTCACTCAATGACCAGCAAGCTACAGTGCTGGACACCCTATGTCAAACAACTAGCAAGACAGGAACACAAACCCACCCATTAGCAGAGAGCCTGCCTAAAATCATAATAAGCTCACAGACACCCCAAAACACACCACCAGACGTGGACCTGCCCACCAGAAAGACAAGATCCAGCCTCATCCACCAGAACACAGGCAATAGTCCCCTCCACCAGGAAGCCTACACAACCCACTGAACCAACCTTAGCCACTGGGGACAGACACCAAAAACAACGGGAACTACGAACCTGCAGCCTGCGAAAAGGAGACCCCAAACACAGTAAGATAAGCAAAATGAGAAGACAGAAAAACACACAGCAGACGAAGGAGCAAGGTAAAAACACACCAGACCTAACAAATGAAGAGGAAATAGGCAGACCACCTGAAAAAGAATTCAGAATAATGATAGTAAAGATGATCCAAAATCTTGGAAATAGAAGAGATAAAATGCAAGAAACAGTTAACAAGGACCTAGAAGAACTAAAGAGGAGCCAAGCAAAGATGAACAACACAATAAATGAAATTAAAAATACTCTAGAAGGGATCAATAGCAGAATAACTGAGGCAGAAGAATGGATAAGTGACCTGGAAGATAAAATAGTGGAAATAACTACTGCAGAGCAGAATAAAGAAAAAAGAATGAAAAGAACTGAGGACAGTCTCAGGGACCTCTGGGACAACATTAAACACACCAACATTCGAATTATAGGGGTCCCAGAAGAAGAAGAGAAAAAGAAAGGGACTGAGAAAATATTTGAAGAGATTATAGGTGAAAACTTCCCTAATATGGGAAAGCAAATAGTTAATCAAGTCCTGGAAGCACAGAGAGTCCCGTACAGGATAAATCCAAGGAGAAACATGCCAGGACACATATTAATCAAACTATCAAAAATTAAATATAAAGAAAACATGTTAAAAGCAGCAAGGGAAAAACAACAAATAACACACAAGAGAATCCCCATAAGGTTAACAGCTGATCTTTCAGCAGAAACTCTGCAAGCCAGAAGGGAGTGGCAGGACATATCTAAAGCGATGAAGGAGAAAAACCTACAACCAAGATTACTCTACCCAGCAAGGATCTCATTCAGATTTGATGAAGAAATCAAAATCTTTACAGACAAGCAAAAGCTGAGAGAGCTCAGCACCACCAAACCAGCTTTACAACAAATGCTAAAGGAACTTCTCTAGGCAAGAAACACAAGAGAAGGAAAACACCTACAATAACAAACCCAAAACACTTAAAGAAAATGGGAATAGGAACATACATATCGATAATTACTTTAATGTAAATGGATTAAATGCTCCCACCAAAAGACACAGACTGGCTGAATGGATACAAAAACAAGACCTGTACATATGCTGTTTACAAGAGACCCACTTCAGACCTAGGGACACATACAGAGTGAAAGTGAGGGGATGGAAAAAGATATTCCATGCAAATGGAAATCAAAAGAAAGCTGGAGGGCTTCCCTGGTGGCACAGTGGTTGAGAGTCTGCCTGCCAATGCAGGGGACACGGGTTCGAGCCCTGGTCTGGGAAGATCCCACATGCCGCGGAGCAACTGGGCCCGTGAGCCACAATTACTGAGCCTGCACGTCTGGAGCATGTGCTCCGCAACAAGAGAGGCCGTGACAGTGAGAGGCCCGCGCACCGTGATGAAGAGTGGCCCCTGCTTGCCACAACTGGAGAAAGCCCTCACGCAGAAACGAAGACCCAACACAGCCAAAAATAAATAAATTAATTAATTAATTAATTAAAAAAAAAAAAGAAGAAAGCTGGAGTAGCAATTCTCATATCAGACAAAATAGACTTTAAAATAAAGACTATTACAAGAGACAAAGAAGGACACTACATAATGATCAAGGGATTGATCCAAGAAGAAGATAAAACAATTGTAAATACTTATGCACCCAACATAGGAGCACGTCAATACGTAAGGCAAATACTAACAGCCATAAAAGGGGAAATTGACAGTAACACAATCACAGTAGGGGACTTTAACACCCCACTTTCACCAATGGACAGATCATCCAAAATGAAAATAAGGAAACAAGCTTTAAATGATACATTAAACAAGATGGACTTAATTGATATTTATAGGACATTCCATCCAAAAACAACAGAATACACATTCTTCTCAAGTGCTCATGGAACATTCTCCAGGATAGATCATATCTTGGGTCACAAATCAAGCCTTGATAAATTTAAGAAAATTGAAATTGTATCAATTATCTTTTCCGACCACAGTGATATGAGACTAGATATCAATTACAGGAAAAGATTTGTAAAAAATACAAACACATGGAGGCTACACAATACACTACTTAATAACGAAGTGATCACTGAAGAAATCAAAGGGGAAATCAAAAAATACCTAGAAACAAATGACAATGGAGACACGACGACCCAAAACCTATGGGATGCAGCAAAAGCAGTTCTAAGAGGGAAGTTTATAGCAATACAAGCCTACCTTAAGAAACAGGAAACATCTCAAATAAACAACCTAACCTTGCACCTAAAGCAATTAGAGAAAGAAGAACAAAAAAACCCCCAAAGTTAGCAGAAGGAAAGAAATCATAAAGATCAGATCAGGAATAAATGAAAAAGAAATGAAGGAAACGATAGCAAAGATCAATAAAACTAAAAGCTGGTTCTTTGAGAAGATAAACAAAATTGATAAACCATTAGCCAGACTCATCAAGTAAAAAAGGGAGAAGACTCAAATCAATAGAATTAGAAATGAAAAGGGAGAAGTAACAATTGACACTGCAGAAATACAAAGGATCATGAGATTGCTACAAGTAACTCTACGCCAATAAAATGGACAACCTGGAAGAAATGGACAAATTCTTAGAAATGCACAACCTGCCGAGAATGAACCAGGAAGAAATAGAAAATATGAACAGACCAATCACAAGCACTGAAATTGAAACTGTGATTAAAAGTCTTCCAACAAACAAAAGCCCAGGACCAGATGGCTTCACAGGCGAATACTATCAAACATTTAGAGAACAGCTAACACCTATCCTTCTCAAACTCTTCCAAAATATTGCAGAGGGAGGAACACTCCCCAACTCATTCTACGAGGCCACCATCACCCTGATACCAAAACCAGACAAAGATGTCACAAAGAAAGAAAACTACAGGCCAATATCACTGATGAACATAGATGCAAAAATCCTCAACAAAATACTAGCAAACAGAATCCAACAGCACATTAAAAGGATCATACACCATGATCAAGTGAGGTTTATTCCAGGAATGCAAGGATTCTTCAATATATGTAAATCAATCAACGTGATATACCATATTAACAAACTGAAGGAGAAAAACCATATGATCATCTCAATAGATGCAGAGAAAGCATTCGACAGAATTCAACACCCATTTATGATAAAAGCCCTGCAGAAAGTAGGCATAGAGGGAACTTTCCTCAACATAATAAAGGCCATATATGACAAACCCACAGCCAACATCGTCCTCAATGGTGAAAAACTGAAACCATTTCCACTAAGATCAGGAACAAGATAACGTTGCCCACTCTCACCACTCTTATTCAACATAGTTTTGGAAGTTTTAGCCACAGCAATCAGAGAAGAAAAAGAAATAAAAGGAATCCAAATCGGAAAAGAAGAAGTAAAGCTGTCACTGTTTGCAGATGACATGATACCATACATAGAGAATCCTAAAGATGCTACCAGAAAACTACTAGAGCTAATCAATGAATTTGGTAAAGGTGCAGGATACAAAATTAATGCACAGAAATCTCTTGCATTCCTATACACTAATGATGAAAAATCTGAAAGTGAAATTAAGAAAACACTCCCATTTACCACTGCAACAAAAAGAATAAAATACCTAGGAATAAACCTACCTAAGAAGACAAAAGACCTGTAGGCAGAAAATTATAAGACACTGATGAAAGAAATTAAAGATGATACAAATAGATGGAGAGATATACCATGTTCCTGGATTGGAAGAATCAACATTGTGAGAATGACTCTACTACCCAAAGCAATCTACAGATTCAATGCAATCCCTATCAAACTACCAATGGCATTTTTCACAGAACTAGAACAAAAAATTTCACCATTTGTATGGAAACACAAAAGACCCCGAAGAGCCAAAGCAGTCCTGAGAACGAAAAATGGAGCTGGGGGAATCAGGCTCCCTGACTTCAGATTATACTACAAAGCTACAGTAATCAAGACAGTATGGTACTGGCACAAAAACAGAAATATTGATCAATGGAACAGGATAGAAAGCCCAGAGATAAACCCATGCACATATGGTCACCTTATCTTTGATAAAAGAGGCAAGCATATACAGTGGAGAAAAGACAGCCTCTTCAATAAGTGGTGCTGGGAAAGCTGGACAGGTACATGTAAAAGTATGAAATTAGAACACTCCCTAACACCATACACAAAAATAAACTCAAAATGGATTAAAGACCTAAATTGTAAGGCCAGACACTATGAAACTCTTAGAGGAAAACATAGGCAGAACACTCTATGACATAAATCACAGCAAGATCCTTTTTGACCCAGCTCCTAGAGAAATAGAAATAAAACCAAAAATAAACAAATGGGACCTAATGAAACTTAAAAGTTTTTGCACAGCAAAGGAAACCATAAACAAGACGAAAAGACAACCCTCAGAATGGGAGAAAATATTTGCAAATGAAGCAACTGACAAAGGATTAATCTCCAAAATGTACAAGCAGCTCATGCAGTTCAATAACAAAAAAACAAACAACCCAATCCAAAAATGGGCAGAAGACCTAAATAGACATTTCTCCAAAGAAGATATAAAGATTGCCAACAGACACATGAAAGAATGGTCAACATCATTAATCATTAGAGAAATGCAAATCAAAACTACAATGAGGGCTTCCCTGGTGGCGCAGTGGTTGAGAATCTGCCTGCCAATGCAGGGGACACGGGTTCGAGCCCTGGTCTGGGAAGATCCCACATGCCGCGGAGCAACTAGGCCCGTGAGCCACAATTACTGAGCCTGTGCGTCCGGAACCTGTGCTCCGCAGCAAGAGAGGCCGCGATAGTGAGAGGCCCGCACACTGCGATGAAGAGTGGGCCCCGCTTGCCGTAACTAGAGAAAACCGTTGCACAGAAACAAAGACCCAACACAGCCATAAATTAAAAAAATAAAAAAAAAAAACTACAATGAGATATCATCTTACACTGGTCAGAATGGCCATCATCAAAAAATCTAGAAATAATAAATGCTGGAAAGGGTGTGGAGAAAAGGGAACCCTCCTGCACTGTTGGTGGGAATGTAAATTGATACAGCCACTATGGAGAACAGTATGGAGGTTCCTTAAAAAACTAAAAATAGAATTACCATATGACCCAGCAATCCCACTACTGGGCATATACCCTGAGAAAACCATAATTCAAAAAGAGTCATGTACCAAAATGTTCACTGCAGCTCTATTTACAATAGCCAGGACATGGAAGCAACCTAAGTGTCCATCATCGGATGAATGGATAAAGAAGATCTGGCACATATATACAATGAAATATTACTCAGCCATAAAAAGAAACGAAATGGAGTTATTTGTAGTGAGGTGGATGGACTTAAGAGTCTGTCATACAGAGTGAAGTAAGTCAGAAAGAGAAAAACAAATACAGTATGCTAACACATATATATGGAATCTAAGGGAAAAAAAAAAAAGGTCATGAAGAACCTAGTGGCAAGACGGGAATAAAGACACAGACCTACTAGAGAATGGACTTGAGGATATGGGGAGGGGGAAGGGTAAGCTGTGACAAAGTGAGAGAGTGGCATGGACATATATACACTACCAAACATAAAATAGATAGCTAGTGGGAAGCAGCCGCATAGCACAGGGAGATGAGCTTGGTGCTTTGTGACCACCTAGAGGGGTGGGATAGGGAGGGTGGGAGGGAGGGAGATGCAAGAGGGAAGAGATATGGGAACATATGTATACGTATAACTGATTCACTTTGTTATAAAGCAGAAACTAATACACCACTGTAAAGCAATTATACTCCAATAAAGATGTTTAAAAAAAAAAGTTAAAGATAAAGAGAGGATTCTAAAGGCAGCAAGAGAAAACAAAGAGTTAATTACAAGGTAATGCCCATAAGGCTATCAGCTGATTTCTCTACAGAAACACTGCAGGCCAGAAGGGAGTGGCAAGATATATTCAAAATACTAAAAGGGAAAAATCTGCCACCTAGGATACTCTACCCAGCAATATTATCATTTAGAATAGAAGGAGAGATAAAGAATTTCTCAGACAAGCAAAAACTGACAGAATACAGCAATACTAAACCTATTCTAAAGGATATATTGAAAGGTCTTCTCTAAATAGAAAAAAAGTAAGAACCTATAGGAAAGAAAAAAAATCACAATTGGAAAATAAATCACTTAAATAAGCCAGTACACAGATTTAAGAAGTTTCTGTGAAAGTGATGATAACAATAATGAACAGCAAAAGGATGAGAATGAAGATGTGAAAGAGGACATTGAAACCATAAAATGTGGGGGAGGGGAGTAAGAAAATGTAGATTTTTTTCCTAGAAGGTGTTTGAGCCTATATGACTACCAGTCTAAGGCAAGTAGATATAGGAATAGGTTAACATACTTGAAAAACAAGGTAACCATACATCAAAAACATACAATAGATTCACAAAAGCCAAAAAGAAGAGAACGTTAAGTATAATACAAAAAAAAAAGTCATCAAACCGCAAAAAGAAAAACAAAAAGAAAAAGAAAGGGACAAAGATAATATATATAATCAATGGGAAAACAAGGTTTAAAAATGGCAATAAATACATATCTATCAATAATTACCTGAAAAGTCAATGGACTAAATGCTCCAATCAAAAGACACAGAGTGGCAGATTGGATAAAAACATAAGAGCCTAAAATATGCTGCCTACAAGAGATGCACTTTAGGGCAAAGGACACACATAGATTGAAAGTGAGGGAGTGGAAAAAGATATATCATGAAAAGGTGGGGATCACAATACTCATATGAGACTAAATAGACTTTAAAACAAAGGCTATAAAGAAAGATAAAGAAGGACACTATATAATGATAAAAGGATCAATACAAGAAGAGGATTTTACACTTGTCAACATATATGCACCTAGTATAGGAGCACCCAAATGCATAAAACAAATACTAACAGACATAATGGGAGAAATTGACAGGAATACAATAATAGTAGGAGACTTTAACACCCCACTCACATCAATAGACAGGTCTTCCAGACAGAGAATCAATAAGGCAACAGAGATCCTAAATGATACAATAGAACAGTTAGACTTAATTGATATTTTCAGGACATTACCTCCAAAAAAACCAGAATACACATTCTTTTCAAGTGCACATGGAACATTCTCTAGGGCTGACCACATACTAGGGCTCGAAACAAGCCTCAACAAATTTAAGAGTATAGAAATTATCTCAAGCATCTTTTCTGACCACAATGGCATGAAACTAGAAATTAACCACAGAAAAAGAAATTAGAAAAAATAAATGATTACATGGAGACTAAACAACATGGCACTAAAAAACCAATGGGTCAACAATGAAATCAAAGAGGAAATTTTAAAATACCTTGAGACAAATGACAATGAAAATACATCCATACAAAATCTATGGAATGCAGCAAAAGCAGTTCTTAGAGGGAAGTTCATAGTGATACAGTTCTTTCTCAAAAAAACAAGAAAAATCTAAAATAAACAACCTAACCTACCACTTAAAAGAATTAAGAAAACAAGAGCAAACAAAACCTAAAGTCAGCAGAAGGAAGGAAATAATAAAGATCAGAGAGGAAATAAAAATAGAGATAAAAAAATAAAACCAAGAGCTGGTTCTTTGAAAGGATAAACAAGATTGACAAACGTCTGGCCAGGCTCACCAAGAAGAAAAGATAGAGAACCCAAATAAACAAAATAAGAAAAAGAGACATAACAACTGATACCAAAGAAATACAAAAAACCATAAGGGAATACTATGAACAGTTATATGCCAACAAATTCAACAACCCAGAAGAAATGAACAAGTTTCTAGAAACATACAGCCCACCAAAATTTAATCAAGAAGAAACAGATAATTTGAAGAGACCAATCATCAGAAGTAAACACAATCTGTAATTTTAAAACTCCCTACAAACAAAAGCCCAGGACCAGATGGCTTCACAGGTGAATTCTAGCAAACATACAAAGAAGAACTTATACCAATCCTTCTCAAACTCTTCCAAAAAACTGAAGAGGAGGGAACACTCCCAAGGATATTCTATGAAGTCCACCATCACCCTGGGATACCAAAACCAGACAAAGATACCAGCAAAACAGAAAATTACAGGTCAATATCTTTGAAGAATATAGATGCAAAACTTCTCAACAAAATATTAGCAAACCGAATCCAACCACACATAAAAAATATCAAATACCACGACCAAGTGGGATTCATCCTAAGTTCACAAGGATGGTTCAACATATGCAAATCAATCAATATGATACACCACATAAACAAAAGAAAAGGCAAAAACCACATGCTCATCTCAATAGATGCAGAAAAAGCATTTGACAAAATCCAACATCCACTCAGGATAAAAACTCTTACCAAAGTGGGTATAAAGGGAACATATCTCAAGATAGTAAAAGCTATTCATGACAAATCCACAGCCAGTATAAATGGTGAAAAGCTGAAAGCCTTCCCACCAAAATCTGGAAGAAGACAAGGATGCCCACTGTCACCTCTTCTATTCAACATAGTATTGGAAGTCCTAGCTACATCAATCATACAGGAAAAAGAAATAAAAGGTATCCAAATTGGAAGGGAAGAGGTAAAACTGTCATTATATGTAGATGATATGATACCATATATACAAAACCCTAAAGACTCCACACAAAAACTACTAGGATTGATAAACGAATTCAGCAAGGTAGCAGGATACAAGATTAACATATGGAAATTGGTTGCATTTCTTTACACCAATAATGAAATATCAGAAAGGGAATGTAAAAAAGCAGTATCTTTTAAAATTGCAACTCCAAAAATAAATTATTTAGGAATAAACCTCACCAAGAAGGAAGACATATGCTGAGAATTATAAAAGGAAAGGAATAAAAGGAATTTCCTATTAATAAAGGAAATTCAAGATGATTCAAAGAAATGAAAAAGATATTCCATGCTCTTGGATTGGAAGAATATTGTTAAAATGGCCATACTACCCAAAGCAATCTACAGCTTTAATGCAGTCCATATCAAATTACCCATGACATTTTTCACAGAACTAGAATAATCCTAAAATTCATATGGAACCATAGAAGACCCAGAATTCCCAAAGCAATCCTGAAGCAAAAGAACAAAGCAGAAGGCATAACCATCCCAGACTTCAGACAATACTACAAAGCTATAGTAACCAAAAAAAGCATGGTATTGGCACAAAAACAGATATATGGATCAATGGAACAGAACAGAGTCCAGAAATAAACCCAAACACCTATGGTCAATTAACCTTCAACATTAACCTTCAACAAAGGAGGCAAGAATATACAATGGGAAAAAGATGGTCTCTTCAGCAAGTGGTGTTGGGAAAGTTGGACAGCCGCACGTAAATCAAGGAATTTAGAACACAACCTCTCACCATACACAAAAATAAACTCAAAATGGCTTAAAGACTTAAACATAAGACATGACACCATAAAACTCCAAGCAGAAAACATAGGCAAAATATTCTCTGACATAGATCGTACCAATGTTTTCTTAGGTCAGTGTCCCAAGGCAATAGAAATAAAAATAAAAATAAACAAATGGGACCTAATCAAACTTGCAAGCTTTTGCACAGCAAAGGAAACCATAAACAAAATGAAAAGACAGGGCTTCCCTGGTGGCACAGTGGTTGAGAATCCGCCTGTCAATGCAGGGGACATGGGTTTTGAGCCCTGGTCCGGGAAGATCCCACATGCTGTGGAGCAACTATGCCCGTGCACCACAACTACTGAGCCTGCACTCTAGAGCCCGTGAGCCACAACTACTGAGCCCATGCGCCTAGAGCCCATGCTCCACAACAAGAGAAGCCACCTCAATGAGAAGCCCACGCACCGCAATGAAGAGTAGCCCCCGCTCGCCACAACTAGAGAAAAGCCCACGTGCAGCAACAAAGACCCAACGCAGCCAAAAATAAATAAATAAAATAAATTTAATAAAAAAAAAAAATGAAAAGACAACCTACAGAATGGGAGAAAATATTTGCAAACGATGCGAGAGACAAGAGCTTAGTTTCCAAAACATATAAAGAGCTCATACAACAACAAAAACAAACAACCCAATCGAAAAATGGGCAGAAGACATAAAGAGACATTTCTCCGAAGAAGAAATACAGATGACCAATAGGCACATGATAAGATGCTCAACATCGCTAATTATTAGAGAAATGCAAATCAAAACCACAATGAGCTACCACCCCACACTGGTCAGAGTGGCCATCATCAAAAGTCTACTGCTGAAGAAGTTGTGGAGAAAAGGGAACCCTCCTACACTGTTGGTGGGAATGTAAGTTGGTGCAGCCACTGTGGAAAACAGTATGGAGGTTCCTCAGAAAACTAAAAATAGAACTACCATATGATCCAGCAATCCCACTTCTGGATATATATCCAGGCAAAACTATAATTCAAAAAGATACATGCACCCCTATGTTCATAGCAACACTATTCACAATAGCCAAGACAGGGAAGCAACCTAAATGCCCATTGACAGATGAATGGATAAAGAAGATGTGGTACATATATGCAATGGAATACTACTCAGCCATAAAAAAGAATGAAATAATGCCATTTGCAGCAACATGCATGCAACTAGAGATTATCAAACTAAGTGAAGTAAATGAGAAAGAGAAAGGCAAATACCATATGAATTCACTTATATGTGGAATCTAAAATATGACACAAATGAACCTATCTATGACCCAGAAACAGAATCAATGACATAGAGAACAGACTGGTAGTTGCCAAGTGGGGGGATAGGGATGGATTGGGAATTTGGGATTAGCAGATGTAAGCTTTTATATATAGAATGGATAAACAACAAGGTCCTACTATATAGCACAGAGAACTATATTTGATATCCTATGATAAACCATAATGGAAAAGAATATTAAGAATGTATATATATGTATAACTGAATCACTTTGCTGTAAAGCAGTAATTAACACAACACTGTAAATCACCTATACTTCAATTAAAAAAAGAAAAAAATATCGATGCCATTTTTCATGGAACTAGAACACATAATTCTAAAATTTGTTTGGAAAAACAAAAGATCTTGAATAGCCAAAACAATCTTGAAAAAGAACAGAAGGAATCATGTTTCCTGACTTCAGATTATACAACAAAGTTACAGTGATCAAAAGAGTATGGTACTGGCACAAAAAGGCACATAGATCAATGGAACAGAATAGAGAGCCTAGAAATAAACCCACACACTTATGGTCAATTATTTTATGACACAGGAGGCAAGAATATACAATGGAGAAAAGACAGTCTCTCCAATAAGTAGTGCTGGGAAAACTGGACAGCTATACATAAAAGAATAAAATTAGAACATTCTCTAACACCATATACAAATATAAACTCAAAATGGATTAAAGACCTAAATAGAAGACCAGAAACCATAAAAACTCCTAGGAGAAAACATAGATGGAATACTCTTTGACATAAATCGTAGCAATATTTTTTTGGATCTGTCTCCTAAAGCAAAGGAAATAAAAGCATAAATAAACAAATGGGACATAATTAAACTTAAAAGCTTTTGCACAGCCAAAGAAACCATCAACAAAAAGACACCTTACTGAATTGGAGAAAACATTTACAAATGATATAACAGATGAGGTGTTAATATTCAAAATACATAAACAGCTTATACAACTCAACATCAAAAACCAAACAAACTAGACCTCCCTGGCGTCCCCTGGTTAAGACCCCACGCTTCCACTGTAGAAGGCACAGGTTTGATCCCTGGTCAGGGAACTAAGATCCCACAAGCCACACAGTGCAGCCAAAAAAAGAAAACAAAAACAAAACACTCCAAACAACCCAGTTAAAAAATGAGCAGACGACGTGAAAAGACATTTTTCCAATGAAGACATACAGATGGCCAACAGGCATGTGAAAAGATGCTCAACGTCATTAATCATCAGAAAAATGCAAATTAAAACCTCAAAGAGATATCACCTCACACGTGTGAGAATGGCTATCATCACAAAGAACACAAATAACAAATGTTGGCAAGGATGTGCTGAAACGGAACCCTTGTACACTGTTGGTGGGAGTGTAAACTGGTGCAGCCACTATGAAAATCAGTATGGAGGTTTCTCAGAAAACTAAAAATAGAACTACCATATGACCCAGCAATTCCACTCCTGGGTATTTATTTGGGAAAAAACCCATGAAAACAATAATTCAAAAAGATACATACACCCCAATGTGCACAGCAGCATTGTTTACAATTGGCAACATATGAAGCAACATAAGTATCCATCAACAGATGAATGGATAAAGAAGATGTGAGATACACACACACACACACACGTGCACACACACAATGGAATACTACTCAGCCATAAAAAAGAATGAAATTTTGCCATTTGCAGCAACACAGATGGACTTGCAGGGTACTGTGCCGAGTGAAATAAGTCAGACAGAGAAAGACAATGTATAATACAACTTATATGTGGAATCTAAAAATAGAACAAATTAGTAAATTTAACAAAAAAGAAACAGACTCACAGATATAGAGAACAAACTATTGGCTATCAGCAGGGAGAGGAAAAGGAGAGGGGCAAGATAGGGGTAGGGGATTAAAAGGTACAAACTATTATGTATAAAATAAATAAGCTACAAGTATATATAGTGTAACACAGGGAATATAGCCAATATTTTATAATAATATAAATGGAATATAACCTTTAAAAATCATGAATCACTATGTTGTACACATGAAACATAACGTTGTACATCAACTATACCTCAACTTAAAAAAAAAAAAATTTAAAAAGTAATAACACAAAAAGGTGGAAGGGAGTAAATGGAGTTAAAGTGTTCTAAGTTCAAAGCATTTTCTGGTAATAGGCAAAAGTATTACTTTATATTAGACAGTAATAATTCAAGGATCCAGGTCTTAATCTCTAAAATTGCTATTACTAAAACTATCAAGAGAATACAAGACAATAGAAGGAGGTAATGTAATAATAAATATGCTTAACTCTAAAAGAAGGCAGGGAGAGGGGAAAAAAGAATGCAAAAGTGGTGAGACTAATAAAAACTAAACAACATATATCAATCCAAATATATTAGTAATTCAATTAAATACAAATGGACTAAATATACCAGTTATACAACATAGGTTGGCAGACTTGAGAAAAAAACTATATGCTGCTTTAAAAGATACACTTTAAATAAAATGACAGGGTTTAATTAATTCATTCATTTACTCATTCCCCCAAGTGGGAAATGATATACTAGGTATAAACTAACCAAAAGAGAGCTGGTAGAGCTATATTAAAATTAAAGTAGAATTTAAGGAAAGAAATGTTATTAGAGGTAAAGGAACATTTCATAATGATAAAATAATTACTTTTTTTAAAAATTAATTAATTTATTTATTTAGTTTTGGCTGTGTTGGGTCTTCGTTTCTGTGTGAGGGCTTTCTCTAGTTGCGGCAAGCGGGGGCCACTCTTCATCACGGTGCGTGGGCCTTTCACCGTCACGGCCTCTCCTGTTGCCGGGCACAGCCTCCAGATGCGCAGGCTCAGTAGTTGTGGCTCACGGGCTCTATTAGATGCTCCACGGTATGCGGGATCTTCCCAGACCAGGGCTCGAACCCGTGTCCCCTGCATTGGCAGGCGGACCCTCAACCACCGCGCCACCAGGGAAGCCCCCAAAATAATTACTTTTAAAGGTTGTTATAGAAATGTTAGTTTGTATGCACGTAGTAACTTATTTTCAAAATACATAAAGCAAAAATTGACAAACATAATAAGGAGGAATATACAAACCCACAATCAGTGAGGATTTTCAAACAGTGAGCAACTTTAATACATTTCTCAGAATAACTGAAAGAATAGACCAAAAAAATCAAAGAATATGGAGAATATGAACAAAATGTCTAGACTGACATCTATAGAACACTGCAGCCAACAGCAACAGAATGCCCAGCATTTAGAGTGCATGTGGAGTGTTTGTAAACTTGACCAATATACTGGGCCACAAAGCAAGTTCTTAACAAATTTTAAAGAACTGAAATCACTCAGAAAATGTTCTCTGACCACAGTGGAATAAAGCTAGAAATAAAAAATAAAAAATACCTAGAAAAATCCCCAAACCATAGGTTAAAGAAGAAATAAAAGTGGAAATTAGAAAATATTTTGAATTGCAAAATAATGAAATTACAACGTATAAAATTTGTGGGATACAATTTAAAAAGTCACAGAAATATATAGCCTTACATGCATATATTAGAAAAGGAAAACAAAAACTTAAGTCATATTATTTATATTGTGCTTTTCCACCTGCTCACTGTGGAAAATTTGGAAATGCAAAAAAAAAGAAAGTTTAGAGAAACAAAACTCACCCATCACCCACTGTTAACATTTTGGAGTATTTTCCCTTTCTGCTTTTCTCTATGGGCAGTTATACCTATACTGATCTTTTTTGCATGTTTGGCATCACACTATATGTATCTGGTGTACCTCTACCATTATCTCATGTTTCTTTGTAACTGCCAAGGCCCTCTTTTGAGCTGCAGAAGCTGGCTTCTGACAGATGCTTTGCTTTCCCTGGTTTTTATTTTATAGTATAAGAACCACCTGCCACTCTTTGCTGCTTTAAAGCCTCGTACCTGAGAAATTCCAGGCGCCAGAGGATCAAAATTGAGGCCAAATGGTAGCCCCTTTCTTGGCTTGGCCCTGCCTGCCTGAACTGCCAGGGCAAATCTGGACACCAAGCTCTGCAGCCTCCACCAGCTGCCAGGCACACAACGGCATGCTATCCATCACGGACAGGCCTGAGGAAGGGCTTCAGTGGGTAGGCAGGGGTCAGGGTGCTGGGCAGACTCTGGGATGCCACAGCTTCAGGCATCCTTCCCTGGAAACCCAGTATCAAGCCTGTGCTGCTCGGGGCCCCAGCAGAGCCCTGACAGTCATTGCTAAAACGGAGTGAGCACTTCACTAGGGGCCCAGTGTTGACCTAACACTTTCCACTCACTGCAGGAGGCCAGATAACATAAGGATTCAAAGTGGTCTCGAGCCAATGGGCTGAGTTCAGACGTGACTCCACTGCTCATCAGCAAGTCAGCTATCCTCTCTGTGCCTCAGTTTCCTCCAAGTCTCTGACAGTCCCTACCTCCAAGTGTTGCTGTAGGGTTGAGTTCATGGTCACGAAGTGCCTAGACCAGGGCTGGCATACAGTGAATACTCAGTAATTATCACCTTGCTTAATCTTCTCTGTTCTCTGGCAGAGGTCATTGTTACCATCCATTTACAATGAGGAAACTGAGGCACACGGAGGGTAAGCAGCTCCCAACACCCACAGAGGTTACAACGCAGCCGGGCGGATGGACACAGAACAAGGGACCACAAGAGTGACTGAGAAATGACCACAGAGAGCCAAGGCTGTCTGTAGCTCTCCCAAAGGCTTCCTTGGCCCCGCTGGAGCCCTCTGTAGTGAAAGATGACAGAGAGAAGCGGCGAGAGCCTCTATCTCTTAAAGAGTTTGGATCCGAGACACCCAGAGAGATGCCGAGCCCTGATAACTCGCAGCACACAAGCTAGGGGCTAAAGACTGCCCACTGCTCAGGGTCATGGTCTCCACAGCCACCCAGGTATGCCATCCCATCCCATGCATCATTAGAATAAACCCCAAACAGAAATCACCTCAACGTTCCCTGAAGTTACTGGCAAACACGTCCATTCAGCAGCAGCTTTGTTCTGTGCAAAATCATCCAGCAGAGCCCAAGTGCAGAGGTTGCAGAGGTCACCCTGCCCACAGTGTGAATGTTGACTCCCAGGCTGAGCAGTCAACTTGGCCTCCATCCCAACTGAAGGGGGTGTGGAGGCTAGATGGAGAACAGAAACCTCAAGAAAATCATTTCCCAACATCCACACTGGCCTTGTGATTTCATTCTTTTCTTACACACCCAATTGTTGGGAGTCATCATTCACTCTTTTATATATATATACACACATATATACATATTTCAAAATAAACGACACAGCTTTCTGCAAATTGGTATTGCAATACCAGCAGATAAGATTCCTAAGAGATCTCAGCCTTAGTCCTTAAAACATTCTTTAACAGTGTGGAAGATGCTAACGTGGAGTGACAACCCAGAGTTCTTTAAACAATGAGCTCCATGCACTCAGGCCATTCTACAAGTATTTCTGCTGCCGACTTTTTCTTCGTACAGGCTGGAAACAAATACAAACATAAGCAAAATCAAGGCCGGCCTTGCTGGTGTCCAGGTGCTATGGAATCTGGCTCAGGGCCACCAGCCCCTGCTCCCTTCCTGACTGTTCCCTCCCCCAGCTCTGGTCATTTCTGAAAATGTGATCCCCATACAGGATGCTGTTCTCTGGAACGTTGGAGGCCACAGGAAAAGGTTGATGATCTTATATATACAGCAAGGATTAGCTTCTGGGATATGACTTTACTGACCACAGGACAGTTTTCACAGACTTTCCTAACCCTTTCTTGGCAAACAACACTGTGAGAAAAGCATGCTGCTCATCACATAGTTTGGATTCTCCTCCCAGGTACCAGGTAGGATTACGTGTTACTGAAGTTACCTGCTTTGACTCATGACATGTGAGCAGCAGTAGAACGAGTTACTCAGCATTGGTGCATCACTTGTCAGCGTGCGACTCTCCTTTTCCTCTGGCACTAGGACCAGCAACATTCTAGCTGGTAGCTGCTCCATCCACTTGGCCCACAGGTAACGACAGTAAGGAGAGCCCCTTGCTAACTTGTGATGGGCATAGAGTGTGAGCAAGAAACAAACCTTTGTTGTTTGAGCTGCTGAGATTTTGGAATGATCTGTTACTGCAGCACAACCTAGCCTAGCCTGACGGATACTATAACACTGGACAAGAAAAGCTTTTAGCACATTAAGAAACTGAGACCCAGAGGGGTGAAATGAGCTGCCAAAGGCCAGACAGCTGGTGGAAGGCAGAGCAGGAGGGCTGCAATGCTTGCCACAGCCCTCTCGCTGCCTTCACACGACAGCAGTTTCTACAGGACAGAGACCCACGACACGAAAGGACTACTCACTGTAAAGATAAAGCCACGACAATCTTTTTTTTTTTCAGATACTGTAAAACCGACTTTAGAATTAAGAGTTAAGTTAAAATGAAGCCTCATTTCCTCCCTACCTCAGACTTAGAAGTAATCTATACAAGAAAATGCTAATTGATTTCAAGGGGGAAAAAAAAAAGGCACAAGGGTAAGCCACACATTCTCATCATTGGTACTGAGGGGGCCGAGTCTGCTTGTCGTGGTCCCAGATCCCCGTCACCTCACTCCGCCCAGCTTCTTGTCCCACATCAGAACCTCAGCCACCTCAACCCAGTCCACCACCACCACTTCTGTCAGAATCATCCAGTAGGAACCACACAAGCTAAAGAGACATGATCAGCGATGAAAAAGAATGTGGTGGAGCTCCATGTACCGATAGAAAGATCTTCAAGACATATTGTCATTTGAAAAATGCAAGTTTTGGAAAGAGTATAACGACACATATAATTTGCCCATATTGTCTGCCCTACAGACACGCAAAACAGTGTACATTTTCTACAAGTATACGTCTATGAACATAGATGCAAAGAAAAATATCTGGAAGAAGACATACTTTATGAGAAGAGAGATTACTTCCAGACAGGGAAGGAAGGGCACCAGGATTGGTATAGTACTTTTATTCATAATGTTTTAATTTTTTGTAAGAAGAATATATACTCAAAGTTACTTAAACTTTAAATAAGCCTTTTTATTCATCAGGGCATCTGAGGAAACCTTGAGGCAGCTCAATGCAACATTCTCAGCAATCACCATCTGTTAGGGAACTTTGAGTTTCAGCTCACCCTCCTAGGAAAGAACACTCAGTCCCCATTAAACTAAACAACAATCCATTAAAATCAAACAAACTCTGATGGAATGGTATGACTCTTTCTGTGCGCCTGTCAATAAATGGAACACTCCTCCTGATTTGGTGAAATATCATAGTCAAGCTGATGGGTGTGTGGGTGGGAACAGTTTTATTTTGTCTTCAATTTAGTAGGAGTCTGTCAACTCATGGTATTGCCACTAAACCTGGTTTGAAATAAGGAATGTAAGGTGAAAAATCAAGCCCTACGAAAACAGAACGGAGCAAAAAGAGTCAACAGAACTGACCTTCAAGTAGACTTTTTTTAAACCTTAGGAGCTTAGGCAATACCACCTTGAAAAAATGCTCCATAATTACCAAAGGTCTCTTCATTTCCATTGTCTTTTATTTCCTTTCATGTAACGCAAGCCTCTGAACACTTTAAAATAATATGGGCTCAACTGCCTTCTGTGTAACATTCTGACCCCGAGTGATGTTTCCACTTTGATGGATGATGCCAAAGGTACCTCACACTTTCCACCCAATATCTCCTCCCCACCTAAGTGGCTACCATTACCAAGGAAACCATTTTAGATTCTTCCTTCCCTTCTGCTAAAACCACATCCTATGGCTAAAGTCCATCCAGCAAATACCATCTCTGGCAGAGCCACATCTGCCACGCACAATATGGACTTCTAAAACATTCTGTCTACCGCAGTCCTGGACGATAGGAATTGATCATTGCTATTTATTTACTGAATTCAGATTTAAGATAATGTAAAATAAAGCCATCCCTCCCTGCCTACCTCAAATAGGTACCTGCCTACCTCAGGGATGACATTCCTCAGATTGCAAAATGTCAACAAAAATAGGCTCTGCCAACCTGACCGTAAACCCCTGCGTAACCTCAACACGTACATCGTCGAACACATCTGGATGCTCCTCGAGGAAATGACTTCTCTCTGGAATAAGGTTCATTTTGGTGAAGAGGACTCACAGCCTCCTCAGCCCAGTCTTACAGTGAGGAAGACAATTATACCGTGTTTGCTGACATTGATCATGTGGTCAGGAAGGCTCCACCCTACTTCAAGCTGCCCAACAATGAGGTGGGTGGACCAACACCTCCCATCAGCAATTGAACAGGAAGCTAAGACCAAGCACGTTTTTATACAATATTGATAGAACTGCACAGAGATCACACACAGTGGGTCAACTCAAACAGGGTCCTACTTTCCCTGCTGCGTAAGCCACAAAACATCAGCTCTATTTTGCTTCCAGGCTTCAGAAACTAGACAAACTCAATTTGCCATTCTTTAATGGGTCTTCATGGAACCCTCTCTCTCTCAGGTTTTGGGGTTTGGGAGGGGGTGGTTATTCATTTTTCTTGTTTTGGTTTCAATTTCTTAACCTGGAAAACAAGCCCAGTCCTGTATGCCTCTGCCATACCAGAAAACTACTAACAGCCCCCTCTGGAAAAAATTTAGCAGACGGATGAGGCTACAGTCATTTGAAGCTTTTAAGTTCCATTAACATTCATTTACTTTAAGTATCTGAAAGCACATAATCCCTCAGAATTTCAAAGCAGATCGAAAAGGCAGTCTGTCCTCTCAATATCTCCTCTCTCTCCCTCTCTCCCTCCATCTCTCCATCTCCTTTTTTTCTCTTGCGAAAGTACCACATAGTTTGAACTCCAGATACAGACTCTGCCACCCTGCCTACTACAAGCACAGGAATGCAGACAGAGGATGTGAGCACTCGGGGGTGGAGGCTGATGGAACACAGATATCCTTTCAGGCCTTCTGGGAACTCAAATGTCTGACTCCACATTCTCTGAGCCAAGTATCTCCTCTGGTCAAGAAACCCCGTTCAGAGTGTGTGCAGAGCCAGCCCTTCCCTTCTCTGCTGGAACTGCGGACTTCTGGAGTGGAACAGAGTACGGTCCAACACCCCCATTTTAGAGATGAGGAAACTGAGGCCCTAGGCAAGGCCAAGACTTGTCTGGATCAACCAGAGCTAGGTCGCAGGTCTCTTGGCACTGAGGCAAATGCTCTTTTATTTACTTCTGGTTAGGGTAGCCCCCTCAGCAGCCGAGAGTCTCACCCCATCCCCCCAGCAGGGACTGGCACCTATCAGATGGGCAGGGGCCCCACCTCACCATGTTCCTCCCCTCAGTCCCTCTCTCCCCACTGGGAATCCCCATGGTACTTTATCCCCACCACTCTCACAGGATGTGGTAGTTCACTTTTTTCTTCTCCTGAACTCTTTCTCCACATCAATAGACAGTGGCAGGGAAGGGCCAAGACTCTAAAACCAGGCTACCTGGTTCCAATCACTAGCTGTGTGATTTGGAGAAATACACCACCCTTCTGTGCTTCAGTGTTCTTATCTATAACATGCAGATAACAACAGCACCTACCTCCTAGGATCAGTGTGAGGATTCAATGAGTTAATACTTAGATGACACTTAGCACAACACTGGTCACACTGCAAGCATTTACCATGACCAAGGAGAGGGTGGTGTAGGCTGGAGCTTCTGTCTGGTTCATCTTGGAGGCCCAGCATTTGCCTATGAGGGATGGTGTCCATCTGGTTAGTCCCTGTATCCCCAGCACAGAGAGGATGCTAGATTAAAAAATGTTGAATGAATGAATCTAGCACAGCACACTGCTTATAACGGGAGCTTCATTAATGCTCATTGAACGAATATGTGGATTTCCAGAATTCACGGGCTCACATAGGGAGTGTCACTGGCCAAGTTCACTAGTAGATAAATTCAGATTTGCAGGCACCGATATTTTCTATTGTTCTAAGACTTTTCTGTTAGCAGCTGCCTTGAAAAGTTTAACCAAAGCCCAGCTCTCAATTTCCAGAGCATAGTCTATACATTCTCTTGGTACATAATCACCTATTGCTTTGTGACAATGTCCTCCATTGTGCCTTATGGGGCTGATATACAATTGTTGTTTGACATTTTCCTGGTGTTACCCAGGCTTCGAAAAACAAAGTTCCAAAGACACCCTGCTCGGTATTCATCTCTGAGGGCCCAGTGAATAAAAATACCTTAATAAAAAAAGCCAACAGAAGACAACAGAGCCTTGAATCAGAAACCCTGATCTGGAACTCTATTTAAGAGTTTAAGTGCTTACTCAGAAAAAAGTTCTACAGAAGGGGCAGGTTCAGAAGCCAGAGGATGTCTGGAGATGGCATTGAGGACGGACACAGAAAGTATCTGGAGCTTCTCAAATGAAAGGCAATTTACAAGAACAAAATACTTTAGTCACCTCAGAGGCTTGAATTGAAACCTGGCCTTGAACAAATAAACACTTGGCTGATCGCTGGCCAAAATGCTTAGCAGGAGACTTTTATTGTCTGGGACACAAATCTACCTGGAGCTCAGCCAGATGGTACCTGGGATGTGTAGGAGGGGACTCCCGAGGGCCATCGAGAGATTGAGAAGATGCCAAGTTCTTCCCAGAGGCGGCACGCCCTGGGGCCCCACCCAGCGAGGGCCTATCTTAGGGAGCAGGCTCTCCCCACCAGCCAAGATACACCTGACCTGGCAGGCCTCTCATCCTGTGACCTCACGACAGCTTCACAGGAGTGAGGAGAAAGGGGGTAATGCAGACGTCCCACAGCAAGAGGCTTTTTCTGTGATCCAAAAGCTCCAAACAAAGAATTTTTTTTTCTAAACACCCTGGTTTTTTAAGTGTATGCAAATTCCCTGGTAGATGAACAAAGTGGGGAAAGCACCTCTTTCAGGGCTTTGGGGCTAAAGCCAGAGAAAAACAGACAAGCATGAAAAACTGTCCAAAGCCCCTTCCCTTGGCCAGGGAGTTCCCAGAATTTTTATCCGCAGACTCTGACACCCACGCTGCCAGCCTGCCTCTGCTCTTTGGGCCCTTTTGTTCCTGCTTCCAAGGAGCCAGGAAGGACTGGACTCCACCCATGTGCATCCACCGAGGCTCCTGCTGAAGGATGCTGGCGCCTCGCTGGCCCGCACGCACTTACACACATCCACTCCCAAAAACCCCGGAGTTGGTGTGGTGGGCAAGGCAGTCCAGGCTCTGCATCCTGGTTCTGCCATCTTTTCTCTGCTCTGAGCTTCAGTTCCTTCATTAGAAATTGAAAACCATAATTTCTGCCTCCATAATTGTCTCACATTAAGTCAAGGTTTATAAAGCTTAATAAGTAGGGGTTGTTAATTATCTTTTTCTTGTAGATTACTAACATTGAGAAAAGGCAGCAGTGAGAACTCCTCAAAGCCTCCCACTGTCCTTTACAATAAATTTCCAAATCCTTCCCAGCCCAGGAGGCTCTGCTTGGCCTTCCTCACTGTAACTTCCTCAATACACCCTGTTCTTTCCACCTCTGAGCCTTCAAACATGCTGTTCCCTGCATCTGGCATGCTCTAACCCCTCCTCATCCCCAAGAACTAGTTGAAAAGGCTCATTCTTGGAGGAGCAGATCCCAGACTCCCCTAATCCTAGTACAGCTCTGATAATCTGTCTCATGACGTACTGTTATTTTCACTCACAGCACTTAACCCATTTATAACTATGTATTTGTGTGTATCGCCCCTTCCTCTTCCAGTAGCCAGCAAATTCCATTTGGCCAGGCGCTGAGACCCTGGATTAATTCTTTGCTGTATCCCCAAAACTTGGGAGATTCCTGGCGCCAGCAAGGTCTTCTGATAATATCTGTTGAATGAGTGTGTTGAAGAATTGAAGCCCCAAAGAGCCAGGAGGAACCAGAAGCTACAAATAGCTCTCTAACAGCTTTCAACACCAGGCTGGGGAGCAAGCAAAGCACTTCATACCCATGGGAAAGCCAGAAAAACAACTGCCAGCTCATTATCAGAAATGCTAAAGCATCCACAATTCACTCAATGGAGAATTCCCTTTTCTGGGCTCTGAGTTCCACTGGTCCAGGCCTCTTGGAAGATTGCCAGAGCCCCAAAAGACATAAAACCTACTGGGGTGTAAAGAAGAAGGGATGAGTATGGATTTTCTTGAAAAGGTAGTGTACGTGGAACAGGCCACTGCATTTTCAATGGGGTGTATTTAAATACTATCATGTCTACCTGAGTCCCATCCTGGGAAACTCCAGGCCTGGTTTCTGTTTTCTCAAATACCCATCACACCTGTCTGGGTGAATGCTTTAGAATATGTTTAGAAACACAGAATGTCTGCCTGTGTTTTATTACACCCAAGCTAACAATCTCAGTGCACGGAGATGACATTTACCCAAAAATAAACATCATAATCCACTCTAATAATGTCGGTCAATACCAGTATCACCATCCCCCACCACGAGTGGATATTAGGTCATCCAGTGTAAGCAATGGTTGAGGTTTAAAGGTTATAAATCAGTGTGGTGCAGGTGTTCCCATGTTCATTCCATAAGGAGGCAGAGGCAGGCAGTTCTTTGGAAGGGCCTTGTACCCAGAAGGACAGCTCTACAAAGAGCACAAGCACATCTGTGGGTCAATTCCAGGAGGCAAGCATAGGGGTGGGGAGGTGGGCAGAGAGGGAGGGACACTCACTGAGTCCCGTTCAGTGGTTAGAACCTGGATTTCTGCTTCAAATCCTGGGTGCAGCACTAACAATCTGTTGACTTTGGGCTGGTTATTTAATCTCATTGAGCCTCAACTGTCTCATCTGTAAAATAGGAGAAACGATAACTACAGTATAGGGTTGTTGGGAAGATTAAGTGAGCTAAAAAGCCAAAACAAGACAAAAACCTAAAGCCCTTTGACCAGTGTTGTACATTGTAAATCTATGAAAGTGTTTGCTATCAGACGCATCTTTATTTCATTTCATCAAAGCCTCAAGCCAAACCTTCCACATTGACAGTTATCCCCTTTTTACAGACAGAAAAACTGAGGCTCATGAGGGTTAGCTTATTCAAAGCCACACAGCTAGTAGATGGCAAGACCAGCACTTGAACCCAATCATCATAATTACCATTTCCTGAAAGCCAGGTGGTATGCTGAGCACTTCACAGCAACAATTTCATCAAATACTCAAAACCACTCTGTAAGGAAAGAATTACTGTAACTATTTCATACAGAGGAGGACACAGGGTTGGAGAGGTTAACTATCTTGGCTGAGGTCACACAGTTAAGGAACAAAGCAGGGGCTTCATCCCAGTTCTGACACCAAAGCTCACGGTCTCTTCCATTTAAGTCCTGCCTAATATTTGTTATAGATCTAGTAACTCCACTTGAAATCATCAACATGCCTGAATTCATATTAAATGTAAAACACTGGCCTTGTTAAGTGGAGTCCAGGAATGGCCCTCTCCATGAAGGGGCCTGCTGTCCTGAATCACAAGGAGTTAGGATATCTCCAAAGAAAAGCCTAGCTTTCCACCCAGTTCTTTCTAGAAGGTTTGGTTTGGGGTCATAGATAGCAACTGGGGAATGTGTTAAAACGAAGCACGGGAAGTTTTTAGTCATTAGACTTTCATCTTTTGGGAATTAGAACAACACAAATATTTTCTCACATAAATCATCATCTGGTCCCAGCTCTGCTGCCATGGAGTGGTTTTCCTTAGCAATATGTGACTGCCCTACCCAGCTAAGTGTGACTCTGAAAATATCTACCAAGTCATTCCATCCTCCCAACTCTTTTCTGTCCTTAACCTGTATCATGGGGATGACACAGAGAACGGCCAATATCAACATCCGAATACAAAGATATAGTAGTGGTGACTTCTCATGGTTTTTGGCTTTTTTTTTTTTTTTGGCTGTGTTGGGTCTTCGTTGCTGCACATGGACTTTCTCTAGTTGCGAGGAGCAGGGGCTGCTCTTCGTTGCGGTGTGCGGGCTTCTCATTGTGCTGGCTTCTCTTGTTGTGGAGCATGGGCTCTAGGTGTGCAAGCTTCAGTAGTTGTGGCTCGCGGGCTCTAGAGCGCAGGCTCAGTAGTTGTGGCGCACGGGCTTAGTTGCTCCACGGCATGTGGGATCTTCCCGGGCCAGGGCTCGAACCTGTGTCCCCTGCATTGGCAGGCGGATTCTTAACCACTGCTCCACCAGGGAGGCCCAGGTTAATATTTTAGTAAAACATGAGGGGCTTCCCTGGTGGTGCAGTGGTTAAGAATCCGCCTGCCAATGCAGGGGACACAGGTTCGAGCCCTGGCCCGGGAAGATCCCACATGCCCAGTGAAGCAACTAAGCCCGTGCTCCACAACTACTGAGCCTGTGCTCTAGAGCCCGCGAGCCACAACTACTGAACCTGATGGCCACAACTACTGAAGCCCATGCACCTAAGCCCGTGCTCCACAACAGGAGAAGCCACCGCAATGAGAAGCCCACGCACCACAACGAAAAGTAGTCCCTGCTCCTTGCAGCTAGAGAAAGCCCGCGTGCAGCAACAAAGACCCAACACAGCCAAAAAGTAAAAATTAATTAATTAATTAAAATATTAACCTACCAAAAGCTGGTGCTGATCTGGTGCTTTGCAAATTACCTGGACCCTCATGTTGACCTATTCATTAGTTCCATAGAAAACTAGTTTTCTTTAAAGGAAAATGACTACTCAGCAAAAAAAATACCAAAGTGACACCTTACTACAGAGTACTCTAAATGATTTTAATGAAGTATAATATAACACAAAATTGCCTTACAAAATTGCCTTGCTGGTTCTGAAACGGAGCAGGACCCTATGGTACTTCCCTACCATGTCCTCCGCCTGTCTTTTGTCTGTGGAAAAACTTCAGCTAAAGAATTAGTTTAATCAGAGAAGTGAGAAAATGCAGAAACAAAGGAAAAGAGTCCAACAAGACTAAATAATAGTAGTTTAGTCATTAAGCATGGTTAAGGACCTTTAGTTCCTCCTCAAGGGCTGTAGATAATATTCTGAGCCATCTCCTGTGAGCTGTCTTGTAGATACTGAATCGCCCACCTAGTGAAAGAAGTTAACTACATGGTGACCTTACTGTAGCCATGACATAAGCTGCCACAAGTCTGTGAATTGGCCTCAAAGAAATGAAAACAAACCGACTCTGCAACTGAAGACTAACTGTACCTAAAACAACCAAGATGACACTGGTCAGACCACCACGTGACCAATTTCAAGATGCCTGTCAGAGCTGACTGCACAGTTTCTGCATGTAGCCCCCTACCTCCGTCTATAAAAGCTCTTGCCCACTGATTGTCAGTGGGGGGAGTCAGCCTTTGGACAGGCGTCCACCCTCTCCCCCGGTTGCCGGCATCCAAAATAAAGCAAACTTTCCTTTCCACCAACCTGGCCTCTTTAATGGCTTTTGAATGGCAAGCAGTCGGACCCCACTTTCCGTTACAGTTCTATAGAGGCAGATCCCTTGTTAGGGCACTGTGCCCCTTCTGAGGGTCAAGGTAAGATCCCCTCAGAGTAACAGCATCCCAGGCCGCACTGGCTCAGCTCCAGAGGGTGGGAGGATGGTGAAGGGGAGGAGGGATGGTAGTGAACTTGCCTTGGCCAACTCTGCACCAAAATCTCTGCCCACAGTTTGGTCTGTGGCAGTTTCTAGATAAAATACAAAAAGAAGAATTCAAGCCAGAATGTCTTGCTTTGACAAACTTTCTAGCACTGAGTAAAAACCATCAATTAATTGAAATGGGAATGATTAGTTGCCTCTTACTACAAGAGTCAAGTTTGGAAAAAACACTTGCTGTCACTGAGTGTTTGATGCACCGAAGAGTTTCCCTCAAAACAACTTTGGACCCTACAGATGGATGAAAGGAAGCCCTCTGTATGAAACTCAACTGACTTTGCCCAGAAGATAAAAGGAAACAGGACTTCCAGAAACCTGCAAGCTTCCTACAGCTTCTGCATGACAAAACTTCAGCACAAGTATAAACTTTACCTTTTTAAATTTCACCTTGCCTCAAACCCCCCAAAAAGAAGAATCGTAGAAGGAACTGGTAATATAAACCTCAAATCCTAGGTTTATGTCTTAAATATCGAGTAAACATTGAACTCTTTTCTTTGGATAAAAAGAGACAAGAATTTGATATTCTCATTAGGCAAGTTAGCGATAGCACTGTAAAAATACACTTGATCTTTATACCTACATTATATCACTGTTTACAATATTTCTAATGTCTAATCTAAAATAAACAGTGCTGCTGTTACTATCAAAGTGATCATCAATGACAAACAGAGCGGGACGAATGTGAAAGGTTCAGCTGGGATACCCCCTGACACTTGTAGGATGTGGGTCCTCCCTTCTCCAAATTCCTGACTTCTTGATCATCCAGGAAGGATTCACTTTCCCTAGGCCAAGAGTCAGTAGCAAAACAGGTACAACCGGGGCACGGCCTGAGGATGCTGCCAAAAGGGAGGTCATCTGTGTGTGCCCATGCCAATTCTGAGACCCTGTAAACAGCCCAGCTTTGGGGGAGCCCATTTTTTGATATATGGGCCAGTGGGGTGGAGGAAGTCTCAAGATTAAGGACCACTTTCTTTTGCCAAGAAATTCATTCCTATCGCAGGGCGTAAAACTGTATTCCAGAGCCATTAATAAGCCCTGTTGGGGGAGAGGGTGGTGGCCTGAAATTCCAGACTGCAAAGTACACAGTGCCTGAGGGGGAAGGAGCTACAGAGCCCTCCCCTGAGCAGGGCAGGAGAAGAACAGGAGAATGGAGCAACTACTGGCCACTCTCCCTCACCGTGGCTGTACTAAATAAACAATTGTTGAACACAAATCACCACTGCAGTGGCTAATAACTGCCACTGATGGAGCAGCTACCATGTGCACCCGCCGTGCCAGTCGCTTGATACACCCTATCTCATTTAACCTCAGGACAGAGCTACTATTTTTATCCCCATTTTATGAGAAAGAAAACAGGGGTTCAGAGAGATCACATATAACATGCCCATGGTCACGCATCACAGAAGTGACAGAATCTGAATCGGGGCCCAGGTTTGATGGGCTCCAAAGCTTGAACTTAAATTTCTTCATTACACAAAAACACAATCTACTCTTCTTAGACCCTTTGGAAGCCCTCTCTTCTCCTAGGCTGTCGTTTGTTTTAAATCTACCTTTCTTATCGGCAGTAAAAGTCTGTGTCTCGTCCAGTGGTCCCACTTGCTGAGGTTAGAGCTATCTGTCCCCAGGGTGAGAACAGGATAAATCCTGTGCACTCCCAATATCCAAGGTGGAGTTACTATTCCCTGGATGTGGGAAATCTCAGATAGGGGGCTTTTAGGAGGGACAAACCCGACCCTGTGGCAAGCACAGCTGGCTTCATCCTTAAAGCAGAAAACCCAGTAGTTGTCAAGGCCATGGGTTTACTGGCTTCCCGCAACTTAATTTTAAATGCCAACAATGGAGGCATTTCCCAGAAAGCAGAAATAAGGGGGCATCGTGATCTGGCAATCCTTCCGTTTTTCACAATATGCCAAAAGGCTCTCTGCATATCTGAGGCTGCATATCTGTTCTGAACACACTGTTCAGGCCACCCTGCCAAGCCTTGTCTCATTTCCCTTCTTTGCGTTTCAGGAAGCTGGAGGGAGGTCCACTGCCCCCTCCCCAGGGTCACGCAAGACACTGGGAGCAGCCGGATCCGTCTGCAGGCTGTACTCCATCAAGGCCCCCGCCGGCCTTTCCACCTTCTCTTGGCAGCCACACTTTGGTCATTGTTGCTCAACGCTGAACGCACAGTGGAATCAGCTGGGGATACAGAGGCCTGGGTCCCACCCCCAGGGATTCTGATAGATTCAGCCTGGGCATCTGAATTTTACAAACGCCCCAGGTGATTCTAAGGTACAGGCAGGATTGAGAAGCTCTGCCTGGACCACCGTGGGATAAACGATTCCCCCGACGCTGAAGTTCATCCCCCTGAACTTTCGTGGCATGCCACAAACTCCCGGGTTTCTCCGCCTTGCTTCACCCGGGGCTCTTCTAGAGCAGCTTTGAATCCCGTCCGCTCGCACGATGACGCCTCCCTGCTCCTCCTCCCTCGCAGCGCCCAGGACCCCAGAAAACTTGTGCCCCGCGCGACCCACCCCCGTCGCTAGGACTTACGTGGTCGCCAGGTATGCAGACCTCGCAGCAGCAGGGAGCGAGAGCCTGATGCGCCGGGAGGGCGCGGGCGGGAACACCGAGACTGGGGAGTGCCGGGCCGGGAGCGCGCGGCGCCCGCAGCTTCACCAGGGCCAGGGAGGGAGCAGCCGCGGCACCGGCCGGGAACGGGAACTGGCCCGACCGCAGCGAAGGCCGCGCCCCTGTGGCCGCGCCCCGAGCCTCCGCGGCCTGCGCGGAGAAGCCGAGGCCGGGCCCGGGCGAGCGAGTCGGGCTCGGCGGGGCGGCCGCTCGCCCGGACCGGGCGCGGGAAGCCGGGAGAGGCGGCGCGCAGAAAGTGGCCCGGGGCAGCCAGGAGGGGCGGTCCCTGCCCCAGCAGAGCGGCCAGGCCTGAGAGCTCGCCCAGGGGTGACACATTGCGAACCAGACGCCAACTCCGTCTCAGCCTCCGCGAGCCCAGGCCCGTCCCCCTAAATGAGCCAACCGGAGGCAGCAGCACCTGAGCAAGACGGTGAAACGCCTGTTAAAACGTGAAACGTGCTCCCGGGTGAAACTCGCGTTAAAACGTGACACGTGCTCCCCGGTGAAAAGTAGCTCAAAATCATCAAACCTTTTACGACAGATCATATACTTCGATTTATACTTTTTAAAATGTAAGCTTTTCTTCATGTCCTTAAATCTCTTCTTGGCAGTGTACATTTTATAGTCTATACATTATGCTGTGAAGGCATGTAAGGGAGTTTTTAACATGCTAATACCCTTCCCAATAAAATGTTTTTTAAACGTTTTAAATGGAGAATCTACATAAGGCATAACGATGCTATAAATAAGTTATCACATTCACACTAAAGTACAGTCATATGAACACATATGCTCATGAATATTTAGATTACCATCAAAGGCTGCCTTCTGAGAAAAGTTTGTTCCTAACTCAAAAGTGAAACTTTGCAAACGTAAAATTGATGGGCTACCTTGTGCAAACTTGTAAGCACCAATATAGAGATGCTAAAGATACCAATTCCTCCAGTTTATACCCTTACATGAACCTCTGGTAGAAAAATTACAAAATTTTTCTTTTCTCTAGGATTCTGGATTTTATCCTCCATATCTTTTAAACTCTCATATTTTCCATATCCTGTTTCTCTGGCTGCATTCTGAATAACTTCTTCAGTTGTCTTTCCATTAATCAATTATTTTGTGGCTATTCGAACCCCGCTATTACCCATCTGTGTTAGGCGGAATAGCCCCTACACCTGGAACCTGTGAATATGGCAAAGGAGAATTAAAGTAGCAGGTGGAATTAAGGGTGCAAATCAGCTGACCTTGAGATGGGAGGATAATCATGGACTATTGGTATGGGCCCGATGTAATCACAAGGGTCCTTATAAATGGAAGAGGGAGGCAGAAGAAGAACTAAAGAGATAGCAGCCTGAGAAGGATTTGGCCTGATGTTGCTGGTTTCGAAGATGGAGGAATGGGGCTATGAGCCAAGAAATGAGGGTGGCTTCTAGAAGCTGGAAAAGGCAAGGAAATGGGTTCTCCAGTAGAGCCTCCAGAAGTAATGCAGTCCTGCTAACACTTTGATTTTAGCCCAGTGAGACTCACTTTAGACTACTGACCTCCAGAACCGTAAGATAATAAATTTGTGTTGTTTTACGCCACTAAATTTGTGGTAACCTGTTACAGCAGCAATAGGAAACCAATACACCATCCATTTAAGTTCTTAATTTCAACAATAATATATTTTCTAAGAGTGTTTTGGTTCTATTTCTAATTTTCTTGGTCATTTTTTATAGTCTCCTGTCCACTGCTGATTCCATCACTTAAAAAATTCATACATAGTTATTTTTGTTTTTAATTAAACTTTTTATTTGGGATAATTGTAAATTTACATGCAGCTGTAAGAAATAATGCAGAGAGACCCTTATACCCTTAACCCAATTTCCCTTCATGGTAACATCTTGCAGAACCAGGCTGTAGGCATTGATACAGTCAAAATACAGAACATTTCCACCACTACAATGATCCCTCATGTTGCCCTGTTATACCACTCCCTCCTTAACCCCTGACAATCACTAATCTGTTCCCCATTTCTATAATATGTCATTTCGAGAACGTTATATAGGGGCTTCCCTGGTGGCGCAGTGGTTGAGAATCTGCCTGCTAATGCAGGGGACACGGGTTCGAGCCCTGGTCTGGGAAGATCCCACATGCCGCGGAGCAACTAGGCCCGTGAACCACAACTACTGAGCCTGCGCGTCTGGAGCCTGTGCTCCACAACAAGAGAGGCCGCGATAGTGAAGAGGCCCGCGCGCTGTGATGAAGAGTGGCCCCCGCTTGCCTCAACTAGAGAAAGCCCTCGCACAGAAATGAAGACCCAACGCAGCCAAAAAATAAAAAAAAATTTAAAAAAAAAGAACGTTATATAAATGGAAGTACACAGTATGTACTGGGATTTTGTGATCTTGTTTTGGGATTGGTTTTGTTCACTCGGCATAATTCTCTGGAGATTCGTCTAGGGCATTGCATGTATCAATAGTTCTTTCTTTTTTATTACTGAGTAGTATTTCATGGTATTACCACAGGGATACCACAGTTTAACCATTCACATGTTGAACAACATTTGGATTATTTCCCATTTTTGGCTATTATGACTAAAGCTGCTATAGACATTAAACTACAGGTTTATATGCGAACATAAGTTTTCATTTCCCTGGGATAAATGCCCAGGAGTGCAACTGATAGGTCATATGGTGGTTGCATGTTTAGTTTAAGAAACAGCCAAACTCTTTTCCACAGTGGCTGGACCATTTACATTCCCAACAGCAATGTCTAAGTGATCCAGTTTCGCAACACCTTCATCAGCATTTGGTGCTGTCACGATGTTTTATTTTAGCCATTCTGATAGGTGTGTAGTGTATCATTATAGTTTTAATTTGCTAATGATGTTGAACATCTTTTTATGTGCTTATTTGCCATCTGTGTCTCCTCTTGGGTGGAATGTCTCTTTGTCTCATTCATTTATTAATTGGATTGTTTGTTTTTTACTGTTGAGTTTTGAAAGTTCTTTATGTATTGTAGATAATAGCCCTTTGTTAGATATGTGATTTGCAAATATTTTGTCCCACTCCAAGCTTGTCTCTTCATTCTCTTAATAGGATCTTTCACAGAGCAAACATTTTCAATTTTGATGCTCCCTAGTTTATCAGTTTTTCCTTGTATGGATCATGCTTTTGGTATTCAGTCTAAGAACTCTTCAAAAAACCCTAGATGTCAAAGAATTTCTCCTTTTTTTCCCCAAAAGTTTAGTTTTATGTCAGACATTTGAGTTAATTTTGAGTTAATTTTGGAATGAGACTTGAGTTAAGGTTAATTTTATTATAATTGTTACTTTTGCCTGTGGATGTCCAATTGCTGCTACAGAATCACCATTGAAAAGCTATCTTTCCTCCATTAAATTACCTCTCCACCTTTGTGTGGGTCTATTTCTGGGTTATCCATTCTGTTCCATTGACCTGTGTGTTTATCCCTCTGCCAACACCATACAATCTTGAATTGGGTCAATGGATTCCTACCATTTTATTCTTTTTTTTCAAAGTTGCTTTACCTATTCTAATTCCTTTGCCTTTCCATATAAATTTTAGAAAAATAATCTTGCTGGGATTTTGACAGGAATTGTGTTAAACCTGTATTGGAGAGAATTGACATCTTTATTATATTGAGCCTTCCAAACCATGAACATGGTATGCCTCTCCATTTATTTAGATCTTTGATTTCTTTCATCAGTGTTTTGTAGTTTTCAGTATACAAGTCTTACACATGTTTGGTTAAGTTTGCACTTAAGTATTTCCTTTTAAAAAATTGTATATGTTGTTGGTAAGAATGTAAAATTGTTCAGCCAACATGGGAAACAGTTTGGCAGTTCCTCAAAAAGTTAAACATAGAATTACCATATGACCCAGCAATTCCACTCCTAGGTATAAACCCAAAATAAGTGACAAGAGGTACTGAAAAATATATATGTACACACATGTTCATAGTAGCATTATTCACAATAGTCAAAAGGTGAAAACAGTCCAAATGTCCATCAATGGATGGATAAACAAATCGTTGTACACATACGATAGAATATTATACAGCCACGAAAAAGAATGAAGTGTTGATACATGCTACAGTGTTGATAAGCCTCAAAGATATTATGCTAAGTGAAAGAAGTCAGACATAAAAGGTCACATATTTTATGAGTCCTTTAATATGAAATAACCAGAATAGGTAAATTCATAGGGACAGAAAGTAGATTGATGTTTGCCAGGGAATGGGGCAGGGGGAGGGAAGAATGGATATGTGGTTCCTTTTGGGGTGATGGAAATGCTTTGGAAGTAAATAGTGATGGTGGTTGGACAACATTGTGAGTGTATTAAATGCTACTGAATCGTTCACTTCCAAATGGTTAATTTTATGTTATGTGAATTTCATCACAATTAAAAAGTTACAGTTAAAAAAAGCAATTGTAAATGGTATTATATTTTTAATTTCAGTGTCCAAGTGTTCTAGTATATAGCAATACAATTGATTTTTGTATGTTTATCTTGTATCCTGTGACCTTGCTGAACTGACTTCTTGGTTCTAAGGGATACTTTTTTATAGATTCCTAGGGCTTTTCTACATAGATAATCATGTCATCTGTACATAGAGACTGTTTCATTTATTTCTTTCCCATCTGTATGCCTTTCATTTCCCTTTCTTGCCTCACTACACTGGTTAGAACTTCCAGTACTATGTTGAATAAGAATAGTGAGAGCAGACATCCTTGCCTTGTCCCCAGTTTTAAGGGGAAAGCATTCAATCTTTTACTGTTAAGTATAATGTTAGCTGTAGGTATTTTATAGATGCTCTTTATCAAGTTGTTGATGTTCCCTTCTGTTCCTATTTTTCTGAGGAATTTTTTTTATCATAAATGGGTATTGAATTGTGCCAAACACTTTTATGCATCTACTGATGTGATCACATGACTTGTAATAATAGTTAAAATACAGTGGATTACTTTGATTGATGTTCAAGTATTGAACCAGCCTTGCAGCTCTGGAATAACCCGCCTTGGTCATGGTATAGAATCCTTTTTATGTATTGCTAAATTCTATTTGCTAGTATTTTTTTAAGAATCTTTGAATCAATATTCATAAGGGATATTGGTCTGCAGGCTTATTTTTGTTTGGTTGGTTTTTTCTACTGTGCCTGGTTTTGGTATACTGACTTCACTAGCTTCACAAAATGAATTGGTAAGGGTTACCATAATGCCCCCTGTCTCTGGTAATTTTCTTTGCCCTGAAATCTACTTTATCTAATAAAGCCACTCATTCTTTTCTTTGATTAATGTTTGCATCATATATCTTTTTCTATCCTTTTATTTTCAAGCTGCTTATACTGTTATAGTTGAAGTGAGTTTCTTGTAGACAGCATAAATAAGGCTGGGCCATGTTTTTAATCCACTCCACCAGTTTCTGTGTTTTAATTGGTGTCCTGAGATCATTTACATTGAAGGTACTTATTGATATGTTAGGGCAGTGGTCCCCAACCTTTTTGGCACCAGGGACCGGTTTCGTGGAAGACAATTTTTCCATGAATGGGGGGGCGGATTGTTCAGGTGGTAATGCAAGCGATGGGGGGGGGGATGGTTCAGGCAGTAATGGGAGTGATGGGGAGCAGCAGATGAAGCTTCACTCGCTTGCCCACCGCTCACCACCTGCTGTGTGGCCCAGTTCCCCAGGGGTTGGGGATGCCTGTGTTAGGGTTTTTGGTTTTTGTGTTTTTTTTTTTACTTTTGGCTGCGTTGGGTCTTCATTGCTGCATGCAGGCTTTCTCTAGTTGCGGCAAGCGGGGGCTACTCTTCATTGCGGTGCACGGGCTTCTCATTGCAGTGGCTTCTCTTGCTGCAGAGCACGGGCTCTAGGCGCACTGGCTTCAGTAGTTGTGGCACGCAGGCTCAGTAATTGTGGCTCACAGGCTCTAGAGCGCAGGCTCAGTAGCTGCGGAGCGCGGGCTTAGTTGCTGCGCGGCATGTGGGATCTTCCAGTACCAGGGTTCAAACCCATGTCCCCTGCATTGGCAGGTGGATTCTTAACCGCTGCACCATCAGGGAAGCCCCTATAATTGTTTTAAATAGTACCTCTACACATATTCAGAGCCACAACTCACAATATTTTAATTTTTGCTTCAAGCATTATGTAGGAAACTCAAGAGAAGGAAACTCTATTGTATTTATCCATACTTTTGCTTACCATGTTATTTTTTTCCTTTCTGATGTTTCCAAGTTCCTTCTTTTATCATTTCCTTTCTGTTAAGAGAACTTCCTTCAGTCATTCTTTTAGGGTAGGTCAGTTGGCCACAAATTTTCCTAGTTTTCCTTCATCTGAGAATGTCTTGATTTTTCCCTTCATTCTCAAAGGCTATTTTCACTGGATTCTGGGTAGACAGTCCTTTTCTTTCAGCACTTGAAAAATGTGCCACTTCCTTCTGGTCTCCCTGGTTTCTGATGAGAAATCTGGTGTAATTGAAATTGTTTTTCTCCTGTAGGTAAGGTATCATCTCTTACTTGCTGCTCTCAAGAATTTTTGTCTTTAGTGTCCAGAAGTTTGACTACAGTGTGTCTGGTGTGGATTTCTTTGGGTTTATGTTTGGAGTTCACTCAGATTTTTCTTTTCTTTTTAAATGTTAATTACTATTTATTAGACAACAGCTGTATACCAGCCATTGTGCTGGGCATTTTATGTACACTATTGCTAATCCCACACACAAACTTGGGAGTTAGGTGTCTGTTAGGTTAAACCATGTGAGACTGTCATGGCTTCATTAAACTTCTTTAATCTGTGGGTTTATGGCTTTTGCCAAATTCAGAATGTTTAAACCATTATTTCTTTGGGCACTTTTTCAGCCTGTCCTCTTTCCTCTCCTTCTGAGACTCCCATGACACAAATGTTAGATCTTCTGTTTTATCCCCACAGGTCCCTAAGGCTCTGTTTTGTTTTTTGGTTTTTTTTTTCAGTCTGTTTTTTCTCTGCTTTTCAGACCAGGTTAATTTCTATTGTTCTGTCTCCCAGTTCACTGATTCTTTCCTCTGTTCCCTCCATTCTGCTGTTGGACCCATCCACTGAGTTTTTAATTTCACTTACTGTATTTTTCAGTCCTAAAATTTCCATCTAGTTCTTCTTTATACCTTCTGTTTCTTTACTGAGAATGTTTGTGTTTTCATTTGTTTCAAATACATTCCTCATTGCTCACTAAAGCATTTTTATGATGTCTGCTTTAAAATCTTTGTCAAATAATTTTAACATATCTGTCATTGTCTGTTTTGGCATCTACTGATTGTCTTTCTTCATTTAGTTTGAGATCTTCCTGGTTCTTGGAATGATGAGTGATTTTTTCAGTTGAAGCCTGGACATTTTGGAAATTATGGGACTCTGGATCTTATTGAAATCTCCTATTTTAGCCGGATTACTCTGAAACCATTCCAGCAGAGGAAGGTGAGGGCCACTGCCTCAATACTGCTAAATGGAGGTAGAAGTTCAGGTTCTCCCCCAGCTTCTGGTGTCACCCAAGGGAGGGTCCACCTTGTTACTGCTGAGGGGAGGTAGGAGTCTCAGCTTCCCACTAGGTCTCCACAGATGCCTCCTTGGCTGGGAGGAGTAGGAATGCCTCATTACTGCCCCCTACATGGCCTTCACTGACACCACAGGGAAGGGTGGCTTTGTTACCACTGGGTGATAAAGTCCTAATCTGCCACTTGGCCTCCTCTGACACCACCCAGCAGGGACAGGGAGGGGCACCTTGTTACTGCCAGATGGGGTTTTAAGTAGAGGCTCCTCACATGGTCTCCACCGACACTACTGGGGGGGAGGGGGAGTGATTGTTACTGCTGGGTGGCTCTCTACTCAGCCTTTTCTGACACTACCCTGGCAATGGTGGTGGGGGACAGGGTTAGGGTGCCTTGTTACAACCTGACAAGGGTGGAAGTCCAGGCTTCCCTCTTGACCTTTTGCTGGCTTGGGTGGAGGTGAGGGTTCCATAGTTTTTCTCCGTGGTGTTTGGCTGGAGTAAAGCACTTATTCTCTAAGTTTTATCTGGCTAGATTGTCCATTTCCAAGTCCTTTGGCTAGAGAGCAGCTTTTCTTGGTTTTTTTTGTTGTTGTTGTTTGTTTGTTTTTCATCTCTGCTGATGCTCATTGGTGCTTTCAGGTTGCTGGCTTCTTCAGGTAGAAGTCTGAGATGCATGAGGCAAAAGGAAATCCAGGGAATTCAGCACCATGTCATGCCTTGGGTCCTAAGGTCTCTAGCTGTTCTGCTTGTTTATGTTTATGTATTATGTTCAGGGATTTTAGTTGTACTTAACTAAAGGAATAGGGAAGAGTATGTCTATTCCATCTTCCCAGAAGTCAAAGTCTCCAAATATACTTATATTCTGTTTTTGATCATTTCAGTATCCTAAAACCTTAGGGATGTAAATTTGTTTTTTCTGTTCTCATTCATAGTGTATCATTTTCCTATTATCTTTTAAAATTTTAAGTGGAAAACCTGAGAACCTGAATTAGGATCACTTTCTTCAGAGAGGATTTGCATCTATCTCTGCTGGGAGCCACCTGGCTTACTAACTGGGGACTGTTTTATTTCTCTTCAAGGGTCCTAGTTTCATACAGAATTCTCAGGTTCAGTTTTCCTGTCCTGCAGCAGGAATGCTCAAGGCTTAGTCATCTAATTCTGGGGCTCTTATTGGCAAGGACATCTGGGCCATTTGTTTACCATTACTGTCTAGCCTTTCAGCTCACTTTATCTTCTTTCTTTTTGTGGGAGAGGGATTGGTGCAAGTTCAAGATTTTCCTTATTTTCTTTCAAGCCCAGAAATGCTTTTCAAAAACTATGTTTGCTATAGTATATCCAGGAGCTGGTTGTATTGTGGTTAGAGGGCCAAAATCACTGGTAGAAATGGAAATTCCTTACATATGACATTTGCTAGTACTACCTTGAAAACAACCAGAAAAAATAGTCATGATTAACAGATTTTTGTTAAAAGGCCAGACATGAAGATTTTATTGTTAATGTTTTAAATTCCTTAATGAAAGCTGTCATTTTAGGTGGGAGAGACAGATTTTAGAATAATATGCAATTTTTAGTACCTACAGCACAACTGAGCCTTGCTTACTATATTACCATAACTGGCTTCTGGGTCACAGACAAACTTGGTCTTTTTGGGAGGAGTTAATAACTAGAGAAAACTGGAATACTGGAGGGTATACTTGAAAACAGTGAGGTGTAACAGCTATGAAACATGGTCAAACCTGTAGTCTATGGCTCAGCCTCACTACAGAATTGCAGCTGTAGCTGAGAAGTCCTTTGGTCCTTCTTCCCAAGAGTAAAAACCAAATCTTTGTTTTATGCTCCTGTGGCTTGTTCTCTCTCATTCTAATAACCTGTTTTGAAGGTCCAGCTCACTGCATTCCACAGAGACATAAGAGATTTTTTGATAACCAGTGTTGTTTTATTCATGACTCTTCTTTCTTCCACTTATTCAGTAAATAAATTTAAGAAGGTGACCATTTCTTGGTAAGCCAAGAATCAAATTTCAGCTTCCGGGAAACACTTTTCCCTCATAATCTTGACCCTTCTACTTTAAAATCTTGTTCCAAGGATAGCTCTGTACAAACTTAATTCTTCAGTAAGAACAATAATGATTGCTAATACTTATTATATGCCAGGCTCTGTTCTAAGCTTTTATATATATATATATACTCCTCAAAACAATCCTAAGACATAGATATTTGGGCTGTCCTCAGTCTGCAGGCAAGGAAGCTGAGGCACAGTCATATAATCCAAAGTTTCCCAGCTAGAAAGTGCTGGAACTGACAGTCAATCCTCAGCTGTCTGGTTCCAGAGTCTGTGCAATTATCCTTTAGTATAGACTGGCTATAGACCAAGACCAGACCCAGTATGTGTGATGATATGAGTCTCTCTAACAAAATGAAATGTAGTATTTTAGTAGGGACTATAGGTTAAACTACAAATACATTTATTCCTCTAAGAACAGTATGCCATCTTTTAAATTTTGAAGTTGTTATAATCAATTGTCTCTGCAGTTTGCTTGCTCTTAGTAAGCTAAGAAAAAATCCCAGAGCAGAGTCATTTACCAGCACCATCCTTAAGTTGCAAATCTACCCTTTATCACAGAGCAAAAATACACTTCAGATCAACTCAATAAAATAACTTTAAGTGTTCACAGAAGGAATACTCACATCTACTTGTCATGCATTCCAATGCCGCAAGGCCCCCTTTTCAATTGTCTAACTCCTATCCTGGTCTTTTTATAGCCTGAAAACAAGGAATCACCCAAGTGAGATATCCCTTCAGAACACTGTTGAAAATATATTAAACAGAGAGATATCCCAGATCCCTGTTCTAAATGTTAAAAATGTATTAGCATATAGAGAAAATATCTGTAGATATATTCTATTAGGTTCTAATGAGTTTTTGCTTCCCCCTTTTTGATAATGTCTTCAATTTCTTCTGAGACCTTTCCTTTGTAGTCATTTGGTTCTATTGCCTTTAACTTCTTTTGATACTCCAGTGGCAAACCATTCTCTTTTGCACCCAGGCAAATCACCTAGAAATGGTTAAAATAAACAAAAAACCCTTTAGTTAGGAACATAATTTAATTTAGTATACCACACCTTTATTTGTAGTATCAAAGTATGAAATATTAGCTTTCAGATAACTCTAGAATAAACAATTCTAGAACAAAATGGAGGGATAGTCATTCCTCTCACAATGAGCATGAATGTGCAGGGAGTTTTCAAAGCCACAGGATACACTCTTATGGAAGAGCAATTGTACTCAGTAATATGATTTAAAATATTTTTATATTATGAGAAAAACTTATTGTACAGAATTTGCATGACTTTTTAAGAAACAAACACCATTCTCCAAAAAAATTTCCAGTTTACAGGTATCAGTTGTAGTTGAATCCTGGAGTCTACTCTACCTCTGAATTAGACGTGAGGGAATAAATAGCAAGTGTGTCCAGTGGTACTTCCCAGATCCATACCAGGCTTAACTCCTCTAGGTTCCTTTCTAGAAAATTCCAGATTAGGCCCAGGAACTGGGTCACCCTCTCCAGGTATCATGTCCTGATTGGGCCTGCCAACAAGTACCTAAGTTTGGGTTTCTGAAAAGGGATGTTGGACTCTCTATCCTGAATTCTTTTCTGGTGCTTGAGGGAGTGGTATCCCTGATTTTGAAAAGCAGTGTGACTTATTTTTCCCTCCATCTGGAAATGGAAAACATTTCAGCAATAGGAAATATAATTTTTACCTACAAAAATGAATCTTGGTGTTCATGAAATACTGTTTTATGGAGGAAGAAAAAAATGATTACAAAAGCATGGGTATAGAATAACTCTACAAAAAATACACTCATACATGCTATTTTAAAAAAGAAAAAAACATGTCTAGAATTATGACTCAAATACATTTCTACAAGCTTTTTTTTTTAATAAATGAGTTTTAGGGACATATTTCTATCATTATAAATAAATCTGAACATTTAGTTATTTGGTAAATAACTATCATTTTTTGTATTAAAGAAACATTTTGATTAAAATGAATTGTACATGTAGAATTTAAAACACACAAAGCCTTTTAAAAACAAGATATTCGGGCTTCCCTGGTGGCGCAGTGGTTAAGAATCCGCCTGCCAATGCAGGGGACACGGGTTCGAGCCCTGGTCTGGGAAGATCCCACATGCCGCGGAGCGACTAGGCCCGTGAGCCACAACTACTGAGCCTGTGCGTCTGGAGCCTGTGCTCCGCAACAAGAGAGGCCGCGATAGTGAGAGGCCCGCACACCGCGATGAAGAGTGGCCCCCACTTGCCGCAACTAGAGAAAGCCCTCGCACAGAAACAAAGACCCAACACAGCCATAAATAAATAAATAAATAAATATTTTAAAAAAACAAACAAGATATTCTTTAGTTTAGCTCAGTGAAAATTAACAAGGAATCACCAAAAGTCCTTGTAAGTAGTTAGTTAAAAGGATACCTTTTTATACTGGGGTGATGGGGGAGCACGCTCATAATTTGTCATCTGATAACTTCGACAGGTTATTTCTTTTCCTTCTTGAGTAGAAGCATTAACTTCTATTGGGACATACATTCCACTTTTAACCCCTTCTTGCCTGAAACCAGAACAGTCAAATTTTAATCATACTTGACTTAGCCAAGTTAGTTTACCGGATTAAAATTTTTAACTATTTATGGATGTACTTGCTCCCTGTATATTTTGGGATAGAGTAGAAGTACCACCACATCAAAAGGAAGTTTAGCATTTCAATTAGAAAGCTGGAGACTTACTATTACTGGGTATGCTTCTAATAGATCTCTATATTTAGCCTATCTAAAAACATGCTTCAGTGTAGTTATTTCAAGCTTTGTAACCCTGAAACATTGCTCTCTAGGCTACAAAAACGACTATGTGTTCTGACAGCAAGAGAATATACATCCAGAGAAAAGTAGAGAGAATGGCTCATTCCTGTTTGCAAGTGAAGTAAATTATTAAGCATGTCAGATGCTTGTCTGCTCTTCTCAAATCCTACTCTTTTCTGCCACTTTCTTTGCATTAAATGCTCTGCCACACAACTCTTGAGTTCTATTTATAAACAGCATCAAAGCATTTCTAATATGTTTTGAAGTTTTTACAAATGATTATTACTGTTTTTACTGATTCAACTGCCACCTTAAAGAATTATTTTTTAAAAACTGACTAATAAAAACTGGGCTGCTTTTGAAATCAATAAAAGTATGTAACAATTACAAAAATCTTCATGCCTTCTCACAATATGAAACTACAAAGATATTTTTATTAAAAAACAAATAGAATGAAAATAAGGACTTCCATCAATTATAGAAGAGATTACAAATGTCTCCCCAAATCTCAATCAGAGAGTGTGACCCTTCTAGGCTTTTCTTTTTAGGAATGAACATTATACCTTTTAGGTTAACTCTAAAGTATAAAGAATATGTCCATAGTATATGGTTTTGAAAAACCAACACATATATACACATCCTTGCATATGATCCACTTTCTAAATTAGTAATTATTTAACTTATAATTAGAAGTCACCTACTTATCTAGAGAACTTAAATTGCTTTTGTTCATTTTCCATACTACTCCCCATACTTCATCGCCAGGACTTTCAAAAATGGTGGCTATACCTCCATGCCAAGTTTCACTAGTTTTGCCTTGGGGATTGCCAAAGTCAAGCTTAAAATCCTACAAAGGAAACCAAAGTGATATGATCAGTATCCATGTGAACCAAAATTTCCTTCCTCAAAATAAAAAAAGATTTACCTTGAACTCCATGCAACTAAAACAAACTTTGAGTTCCTTCTGTAAAAAATACAAAGATAAATAACCAAGGACCCAGATCTCAAGGACTATAATTTTTCATATTTTTCTTTAAAAGTGAACTGTATACTGAATATGTACACGTATCTTACCATAAACAAGAGGCTTAAAGAGGAAAATAAATCCCATAATCCTGATGCCTTAACACAGCTATCTTTATTTTTGAAAACTACTTCCCAGCCCAGTTACATACACATAGATTTTAACTTAGAGACAATCATAGTGTACATAATTGTTGAAGCTGGGTGATGGCTACATAAGGGTTATAACATTCTTTCCACTTTTACGTATGTAAGTGTATCCTATTAGCATATTTTTTTTGTCCTAAGGGAGCTGGCATTAGAGGGTGATCTGTACACTTATAAATTTAATATTCCTGAATTGTATTAACATATCTATAATAATCATAAGAGCAGCTAACACTTACTGGAAAATTACTGGGTTCTATACACTGTGCTATGAGCTTTATATGGACTTCTTTTTAATCCTGTCAACAACTTTTTATACCCATTTAACAGAAAGAAAAACTGTGGCTTAAAAAGATTAAGCAACTTGCCTAAGGTGTCACAACTAATAAGTAATGGAGTCAAGGTTTCGAGCTTAGTTTCCTCCCTCACAGAGATGAGTAATCAAAGGACACAGCCAGGAAGATTAAAAATCCTTATTTGGCTGTTTGGTCTAAGAAGATTTCTTTCCATCTTTCCAGAGCTTAGCTTCCTTAATGATTAAAAAAAAAAAAAAGGTTAGACTAGATAATAAATCTAAGGTTTATATTTTATCTCTGTCACCTTAATTTTCTTAAAAACCTGTCAGAATTTCACAAAAAAGGTCGGTTTGAGTGACCAGTACCTTCAATTGGTATACTGGATGTTCTAGGACGAGGTATCCCTGACAGGACATCAGGAGATCTGATAAAAGTTACAACCACACTAGGAACTGGTTGTCTATTGTTAAATCCAACAGACAACTTTCATTCCTTGTCTTGCTCTACTTCTCAGCTGCTTCTGACATCATTAACCACCCGGTCTTGATCTGTCTCCTTTCTTTTAGACTGTTCCTTGATCTCCTCAATTCCCTTTGCCAACTCCTCCTCCACTACCTGGTCTTTAAATGTTGGAGTTTCTGAGGGCTCAGTTTAGGCCCTTTTCTCTGTTCAGCAATTTGCTCAAGACAATCTCATCCCCTCCAATGGCTTCAAATACCATCCAATATTCCAATCGTCTTCTAATCCAGCTCAGATCTCTCTTCTGAGCTTCAAAAGTGCTTAGAATATAGTGAGTATTTAATGAATGTTCACTAATATTTTTCTGCTCACTTGGATATACAACAAGCATCTCAAACTCAGTACAGCAGACCCTTGAATAACACGGGTTTGAACTACACAGGTCCACATATACGTGAATTTTTTTCAATAAATATAGCATCTATATTTTCCTTTTACATATCATCAAATTAACTAAGTATGGGGAAAAGTTCAAGTAGAGATTAAAATAGAGAATATGTGGCATCAAAAGAACTAGGGTCTGAGTCCTGATTCTATCCAAACTTTTTCAGCTTCCTGCCCTTGGGTGAGTCATGTATCAATTCCTTTGTTTTTGAGGTAGAGATGGCAGTTCTGATTTTCGGCTGGGTGAAGGGTGGGCACCACTAACCCCGGCATTGTTTAAGGGCCAAATACATGTCCAAACTGAGCTTGATTTTCCCTCCCAAACTAATTCTCCTCTTCTTTTCACAAACATCACCGTCATCTACTCTGTTGCGTCAAAAACCTTAGTCATCCCCATTATCTCCTCTTCCTTTCACAATCAATCACCAAGGCCTAACAGTACTCACTCCTAAGTATCTCCCAAACCCATCTACCCTCCACTGCTACCACTGCAGGGTACCATTATCTTTAGTATGGATTGCTGCAAAGGCTTCCTAACTGGGCTCCCTACATCCACTGCTGCCCCCACCCCTCCAATCCATTTTCCATAGCAACCAGAACCAGCTTTCAAAGATGTAAATCTGATGTTTCATTTGCTTAAATTTGGCAGAGGTCTTCTCATTGATCTCAAGATAAAGACCCAAGTCTTCTCTGGCCTCTGTGGTCCTGTAAAATGTGGCCCTTCCCGACCTCTCTAGTCTTCATGCTACACCCTCCTCACACACTAGATTCCAGCCACACTAGCTGGAAGGTCCAGCTTTTTTCTTTCCTGAGGTCTTTTGTCCCTGCTGTTCATTCTGTTTGCTTCCCCCATCTCCAGTCATTCAGGTCTCAGTTTAAAAGTCACATTTTCAGGAATGGCTTTACGGAGCATCCCGGTTAGGTCAGGTCCCCAAGTCACACACTTCCATAGCACCTTGAATGTCTCCTTTAAAAAAAAAAAAGATTTCACTTTTTTTTAGAGCAGTTTTAAGTTCAGAACAAAACTGAGAGTAAGGTATAACGTGTCTCCTTTTAAGACTGACCATACCTGTGACGGAATAATCATTTGCTTGATAGCTCTTTGCTGCATTCCAATTATAAACCATTTGAACTTCTTTCCCACGTTTGGGGAATTCCCTACCTTATGAGTTTGGGGGTAGACAGTGTTCAGAGCCCAACTCCCATTTTTGAAGTTTCAAATGCCAGAAGTTGATTCTCCCAGCTTTTCTTGAAGTCACGGCATGGGCACGTGGCCAAGACTTAGCCAATCAGGACACCCACCTAGGGCTTTGAATTAGAAACTAGTGACCCAGGGCAGCAAAAACTCCACCTTGGTGGTGGCAACCATATGTGGGTTTCAGGAACTTGGAGGTGTAGTGACAGTAGCAGGCAGGGTCCGGAGCAGGTGATGCACAATGCAACGTCCACGTTTACCAAGCTTAGCGGCGATGCAACAGTGGCCTCCTGGGCTGGTTCTGTTGGTGTGATACTGGCTGTTTTACAGCTTCCCTTTTATGCCTGCTTGTTTTGTCAGCTTTGTGGTCCTACCTTCCTGGTCATTCTGTGAGCTCTTCAAACGGCCTTTCAACACATTCTTTTTCTGCTTGAATCAGCCACTTCTGTTGCTTGCAACTAAGAACCCTGACAACAATAGCAGAGACCATGTTTGTTTGGTTCAACAATGTCAAAAGGCTTTGTACATAACTTGTTTGAGTGTCTCTCCTATAGACTGGGAGGTCCTGAAAGCAGCCAGCTTTACTCAATCATCTTTGTATCTCCAGGTAAGTGCTGGAAGACTACGCACTAAATGAATAAATGGACTGTACTAAGAGCAATGATTCTTACCAAGGCAAGCGAAGGTTTATCCAGCCACTTGACTTAACTGAGCACAGCCCTTACTGTGAATAAGACACGGCTCCAGCTTTCAGGACCTCTCGGATCGGGAGCAAAAGGCAGGTAAATGGATTTTTACAAAACCAGGTGACAAGTCCTGGAGCAAAGGGAGGTACAGAACAGAAAGCAACTGATTCCCTGACTTGGGTCAGAGAAGCCTTCTCAGAGGGACCAACCGAATGGATTCTGTAATGATGCCCCTAAGTCAGTGGCCAAGGGAGAGGCGCTGGGATCTGGGCAGAACGAGCAGCTGGTGAGAACGTCAGGAGGGAGACCTCAGCGCAGCCCGGGAGGCACAGGTGCCAGAGTAGCACAGCTCAGCAGGGGTCAAGCACAGGGCTGAGGGCGAGAGTGACCGGCCTGGGGTCGTGCAAGGAACCCTGATGTACTTTGAGCAGAAAGAGCTGCATTCCCGGCCCAGTGCTGCCAACGAGCGGCGCAGAGAAAGCGAGTTCTCGAAATCCTGGCTCCCTCGTCTGCAGAAGGGGCAGAGGCCATCGCAGGGGACGGGCGGAGAGCACTGACCTGCAGGCGGGCCACGCTGCAGAACACGGCCGAGGGGTTTCGGAGGTGGATCCGCTCCGTCAGCAGGTTGCTGCCATAGGCGAAGTAGAGAAAACTCTCCCCTTCCTGGCTCCGGAGGTCCTCGCCGCCTAAGTTCGCCATGTCCCACCGGACGCCTGCACGGACCTGGGATCTGTAGCAGGAGAGTGAGGAGAGGACGAGGAGCATAGCGCGGTGCCAGATGACCCCAATCCAGGAACCGCGGCACCGCGCAGCCTTAGAGGTTAGGGGAAAGGCTGGAAGCTGGGGCCGGGCGAGTCACCTGCGAGCACTCTTCTGACTGGCTGCCAGTATCCAACGCTGTGAGTTGCTCCCTCTGATTGGCCAGCCCACCGCCTCCTCTCCGCTCGCTGCTTGGACTTTGCAATACTCTGCCCTGAGGCGACCCGGGGCTGATTCCACATTGGACCCGCTCCTCTGTTGTCCCGCCCCCGCGTTCAAGGCTCCCTCTGATTGGCTCCCTCTACGCGGGGGCGGGTCAGGGCCCCCATTTGTCGGTAGTAACTCGCCGGTCCCGGCCAGATGTTTTTTACCTCTGGGTGGCTCCTGCGTGGTTCACTGGCTTTGTGTGCTCTTCAGGGAATTTTTGGTCCATTTAAGGTGAAACAGTAGCTCTGGCCATGCCCCCCACGGTCCATCAGCCGGCAGCTTGCCCCTGTCCCGCTCTCTGCGTTTGGAGTTGGGACGTCTGTTCACCCCCACAAGCTGGTACCCGCACCCCCAGTCCTGATCACCTCCCTGATACCTTTTCTAAGGACCCTTGGCTTCCTGGAAAAGCTCCTCTGAGTGTCAGGGGCTCCCTTCCCTGGTGGAAGTAGCGTGCAGCGTTCAAATCACGACGCTTGCTGTTTACTTGGAAGCCTAACCTCCTGCACTTCTCGTCTCTGGTTCCTCCTTTTTTTTTTTTTTCTTTTTAAACATCTTTTTTGGAGTATAATTGCTTTACAACGTTGTGTTAGTTGCTGCTGTATAACAAAGTGAATCAGCTATACGTGTACATATATCCCCATATCGCCTCCCTCTTGCATCTCCCTCCCTCCCACCCTCCCTATCCCACCCCTCTAGGTGGTCACAAAGCACCCAGCTGATCTCCCTGTGCCATGCGGCTGCTTCCCACTAGCTATCTATTTTACATTTGGTAGTGTATATATGTCCATGCCACTCACTCACTTCGTCCCAGCTTACCCTTCCCACTCCCCGTGTCCTCAAGTCCATTCTCTACTCTGTGTCTTTATTCCGGTCCTGCCCCTAGGTTCTTAAGACCTTTTTTTTTTTTTTTTTTGGATTCCATATATATGTGTTAGCATACGGTATTTGTTTTTCTCTTTCTGACTTACTTCACTCTGTATGACAGTCTCCAGGTCCATCCACCTCACTACAAATAACTCAATTTCGTTTCTTGTTATGGCTGAGTAATATTTCACTGTATGTATGTGCCACATCTTCTTTATCGATTCATCTGTCGATGGACACTTAGGTTGCTTCCATGTCCTGGCTATTGTGAATAGAGCTGCAATGATCTGGTTCCTCCTTTAAAATAGAGATTATAACATGTTATGATCACAATTACATAAGTTATGATCACCTATCTCCTAGGGTTGGTGTAAGTATTAAAAGTAACTTTGTTAATGTTATTAGGTGCAGAAGCTCCAGTGTAAAGATATAGAAGTATTGTATAATAAAAATGACATAAAAACTCTATATTGTTAACTTTGAAATGAAAATATTAATATGAACTCAGGGCCTAGAAGTAATGACTATCCTTGGCACCCAGATTTTGATCTCTATATACCACTTTTCCACTAAAAGGTACCAGGGCTCCTTGGAGAAATGGCTGATGTCAGTTGGGTCAAGAGCTGAGAAATAATAGGAGCACTTAGAACATCATATGACAGAAAATCAGGAGGTATTTAAAAACGAGGTCCTTTGAAAACACAGAAGCTAGCTTGAAGGAATGCCCACTGGCCAAAGTTAGAACAATTTGAGCATCAAATTAATAACCGCAATTTATTTAAAATGTCAAGCATAAAATTCATTTCCACTAAAGTGTAAAGCAAATCTAAAAAAACAACAGTTTTAAGAAACTTTCTTTCCCATACTACTGGCAGTGACTATTACACCAACTCTTTACTCTGAAAAGTGGTAATTTAAGAAAATTACCATTTATCCTGCTTTTCTAGTTGCAGCTGTATTTCAGGGTAACTAAATGGCCCCAGTTGATGAGGAAACAGTTCTCTTTACAAAAACATGCCAGCTAAATAATGTAAAATGAAGGATAGAATTAGAAATTCACCATTTTGCAGTCCCTAGTGGAATAATTGATTCATGCCAGGATCATCAATGAGACCAATTGGTGAAAGTGCGATAGGGAACAGGATATTCACATAGATATTCACACATGCCGGTAGTCAGGGAAATCCATAATGACAATGGAGAAATCTGGCCCCTTCCCACCTTAACCTAGATCGATCTTATCATCAGTAAAATGGACCAACCTGACATTATGTGTCTCCTGATGTGATACAATATGAAGCACCAGCATCATTTGAGAAGTATTGTTTCCAAAAATCTTTAACCTCAGTATAATCAAGCAGGAACTACAAGGGTAGAAGTAGACAATCAGAAAAATCCAGAACAAATGGTGAGACATCCTGCAGAACAAATGGCTCAATTTCTTAAATTAACTCAGTGCCATTAAAAAAAAAAAAAAAGAAAGAAAAGAAAAGAAAGAAAAAAGAAGAGAAATAAAGCAGTACCAAGGGAGGGCTGTTTTAGATTAAAAGAAAACTAAGAAACATCATAACCAAATACAATGGCTTGTCCTTGGATCTGATTTAATAAACCAGATATAAAAGATATTTTGTGAGCAATTGGAGAATCTGAATACAGACTAAAACATTAGATGATATTAGACAGTTGTTTTTTTATTAGGTATGATAATGGCATTGTGCTTATGTAGAAAAATATCTCCTTTGAGATACACATATTTGTGTATTTAGGGGTAAAATGTTTGCTATCTATATATTTTTTTAAATTAATTTTATTTTTATTTATTTTTGGCTGCGTTGGGTCTTCGTTGCAGTGTGCGGGCTTCTCATTGTGGTGGCCTCTCTTGTTGCAGAGCGCGGGCTCTAGGGCACAGGCTCAGTAGTTGTGGCGCACGGGGTCAGTTGCTCCATGGCACGTGGGATCTTCCCGGACCAGGGCTCGAACCCGTGTCCCCTGCACTAGCAGGCAGAGTCTTAACCACCGTGCCACAAGGGAAGTCCCTATATTTTTAAATAATTCAGAAAAATTAAAATGTGGAAAAGTGTTAAATGTTAAACTGAGTGCATATATGGATGCTTGTTTTATTATTCTTTTCTATATATTTGAATATTTTCATGTTAAAAATTCAAAAAAGAAAAATGGTGATATATGTAAAGCACTTGACATACTGAGCATTCAATAATAACTTTGTTGTTATATAATCTGCAAATAGGAAGGCTCATACCTTCTCCTGCCCCCTAAACATTAAGGCAGAACTTGACGTACTTATTTGGTCATTTCAGTAAGCAAGTTGCCTTCCTTGACAAGATAGGCCTCTATTACACCATGAATTCCCAAGGTCTCTGCTTCGGAGAACTACCATTTAAAACATCCTTCTGTGTTTTAAACTGCTTTCAACATTTAAAATGTATTTATTATTTAATTAATTATTTTTTAAGGTATTTTACTTCTTTTCTCTTCCTATACTTCTCACTAATTGCTTAATTTTATGGTGACTGATTTTTCTCAACACTGTTCTGTGAAAATTTTCTGAAGTTAGACATTTATGTTTCCTCAGACACAGAAAATCTTTTCTTACCCCAGTGAAGCATTTTATTTAGTTTCCCCATGTTGGTTGCCATGTACTGACCCCTGTTGGCCAACAAGAGGCAGTAGGTAACAAGGGGTTTTGTCTTTTCAAATTTAACCAAAATAGACAACCAACAAGGAGCCACTGTATAGCACAGAGAACTATACTTAATATTTTGTAATAACCTATAAGGGAAAAGAATCTGAAAAAGAATAGATATATATGTATGTATAACTGAATCACTTTGCTGAACACCTGAAACTAACACAACATTGTAAATCAACTATACTTCAATAAAAAAATTTTTTTAATTTTAAAATTAAGAAAAGTTTTAAAACTTTTTTAAGAAAGCAAAGCACACTTAGGAAAAAAAGAACAAATTTAACCAAAGCCTGGTTAATATTAGTTAACAATCACTGAGTGCTTATTAAATGCCAGTCTAAACTCTTACATATATTAGTTCATTCAATCCTGAAAGTGGCCCTATGCAGAAATTACTAATATATCCTCATTTTACAGTTGAGGAAACAGATGTGCAGTAGGTTAAATAACTTGCCCCAGGCTGTAGTTAGCGATGACTGAAGCAGAGATTAAGCAACCTGATTCTAGAGTCATCACTGGGTGTTGCTTCCCAAATTTCTCAAATTGTAAAGCCCTTGTGGTCTACATATAACTGGTTATTAATAGCTCGCTTTCAAGTACAATCTCTATCATATCTATAAGGACACTATGAAATAATAGTACTAGCATTCAATTACTTGATAACAAAGATAATGAGGTCAGATTTCTTCTAAATGCCATCTTTTAATCCAGTGGACTTAAAGTTTTTGGTTGTATCATTAAATTTTTTGAGCACATATTCTATATATATAACAATATATATAAAACTATATATATGATATAATATCCATAAAATAGAAATTTTAAAAATAACTATTTAACTGTCATATCAATGCAAAACATTCAAGTGGGGCAAAGTTAATTATAAATAATAGTGGATAAAAATCCATATTTCAAATAGTCCTCCTATAAATTTCCATTTTCTAGCTAACCTTGTCAAATCATATTAGATCATCATTATTTTTATATCATTAGGTAGGTGATGAAGAGTTTGTCCCAGAAGTCAGAAATGTCAGCTCTGTCCCTTTCTTTTTTCTTTTCTTGTGCTTGCAATTTTAGTAAGAGCTTCAGTCCAGTTCTTGGCAGAAATCTTCTTTGTGAGAATTAGTTAGTTCTCTGGAAATCCACTTAACCAAGCAAATTACAGTAAATCACGAGCACAGAAAGTGAATGAAGGAGGGCTAGTGTCACTGTCAACCACTTCTCAGGAAGGCACTCCCACCCCTCCCCCAGGGTACCTCATATCTCTTAAGAGACAGATGATGGCTATCTGACTGACTGTGTGTTCTAGTGTTAAAATAAAATTCTTATATTAGTATATATTTACTAAATATAGTAAAGGTAAAGCATAGTAAAAAATTCTAGGGAATTCCCTGGCAGCCCAATGGTTAGGACTCTGCGATTTCACTGCTGAGGGCCTGGGTTCAATCCCTGGTAGGGGAACGAAGATCCCGCAAGCTGCAAGGCATGGCCACAGAATAAATAAATAAATAAATGAATAAAAATTCTAACATTTCAGATTAAAAATAAAAATAGAATTTTAATTGTTTTCACACCTCAGTGGACCAACTCACTCATCCACTTTGAATACCATTGTTGCCATCAGTTTCAGCGCTATCATTTTTAAAAGAACACTTCAAGGCAAAACATTTGCACATCATGGCAAGTTTGAAGAGGTGTATGGTGAGAAAGCAGTGTGTCTGCTGAGGAAGGGCAGCTGGCTGCTTAGGCAAGGCCATTTGGGGCAGTAGAACTTCAGTGGGACAGAAAGGGACTGGGTGTCATGAATCTATCTCTTAGCTCCGTGGGCTGAGAAATTTAATCTTGGCTCTGGGAGAAGATTCGCACAACCAGACTCATGAGAGATGGATGTATACATCAGAAAGCCAATTTTTTGATATAAGATGAGAACTATAGCAGATAAACCAGATACCTGTGTTCATTGATCAATGCATTTTCTTCCACGAGGAAAATAAAAGCCAAATGAGAAGCCTTCGGGTGTGAGTTTAGCATGTCTGAGGAACATCAAGGTGGTCAGCTGGTTAGAGTGGAAGGAATAAGAGAAGGAGTGGTAGGAGATGAGGTGGAGAAGTAGGCAAGGGCCAGCTCGTGTAACACCTTGAAGACCATGATACGGAGTCTGGATTTTATTCTAAGAAATCAAACGCTATTGGGGTGTTTTAGGCAGGCATATGATGTGACTTACTTTTTAATAGGATAATTCTGGATGCTGAGTGGAGAATCAGTTCCAAAGGGATAAAAATGATAGTTAAGAGACAAGTAAAGAAGCTATTCCAGAAGTTTTGACAAGATGGTGGCTTTGGACTAGGGTGGTGGGAGTGAAGGTAGAAAGGACTGATACGTGTGCTTTTTTATGGCAGAGAAGACTGGACTGCTGAGGGATTGGAGGTGTGATTCCATGCCCACCAAACAACTTTCCAATGGTAATTTGTCTTTTGAGTAGATTTTCCCTCCAGAGAAGGAAGCACTGATCTGGGAACACAGGGATCTGGTTTTCCTGCTCATTATACTTTTCTTCCCTGAGAATTTGAACTCGAGTCTGAAAGGGTTAGGTTACTCTGTGGGTGCCAAGACTGTAGCTGTAACACTCTGAGCTGGTCTCAGCCACGTTTACAACAGAAGGAATGAGAAGAGGAGGAAGGTGATCTGAGAGACAGAGACGAGAGCAGACCACAGCCTAAGGGGAGGAGGGAGATAGAAAAACCTGAGTCCTGAGTTCTTTCCAGTGCCTGGCTCCAGCCTTACCAAGATCCAGTTGAGTTTCTCACTTCAGTTTTCACAAGGCAATCTCATCCACCTTGTACTCCAAACCACTCTGGTAATGAAATAAAAATTCTTATTAAATGCATATGGTTTATGGGGAAAGCAGCATATTTAATTCCACAACAATATTTTAGAGTGTATCTTGAAGACTTCTAGCTCCTTTGGGAGCTAAAGTATTTTGCTCTGCCTGTATTATTTTAAATAAATATATATTACTGACCTAAAGTATAGAGAAATCATTATTTTTTTTAAACAGGAGAAAATCAAACAAAAGTTTAATAACACGAATACATGGAAGAGACCCAGGAAAACTAAGAAACTTCAAGAAATTATTATTAATTATATGTGGTCCCAGGTTACACTGGCAGTATGAAATAAGTATGAACCTCCAACAACTATGAGGATGTGGAATAAGCAGTTACTGGGAAAGAATTCTATTCACTGCCTAAAACCTAAAATGAGTTACCTCTGACTGATCTCTGCTCTCCTTTGAAACCTATACCCAATCAGTCAGTAGATCTGTTACTACTCCCTTCGTTTCTGCCTTCCTCTGCATTCCCATGCTCCCCGTCCTCGCCCTGGTGTCATCGTCACACACCTGGATCCCTGCAACAGTTTCCTGGACTCTGCTTTTCTGTGGAGATGGGTTAAGGGTGCGAATCACATGAAGACAGCACAGACATGGGTTTGGGGAGTGGTGAGTAGTTCAATTTCAATAGAGCAATGGATTTATATCAGGAAATGGGAGACAAGTCTGGAAGGAGATTAGCATAGTTGATGGGAGGGCCTTGAATTTTCACTCAAAAGTTCATACTATTTGGTGGTCAAAGGGGAGACTTTTTTTTACTTTTGAGCCCTCTCCTGCACCTTTGGAAACTCATTCTTGTGGCTGTGTGTAGGATGGCCTGGGAGGGAGTAGGATGGGGAGATGGCTGAGTGCTGGATATAAGTTCACTGCAGTAGGCAAGGTCATGAAAGCCTGAACTGGGGCAGTAATTATGGAGGGGAAATGAAGGGATGCAAGGGGGTAAAGACATAGTCTTTTAATTTTTTTTTTTTGATTTTTTATTGTATCACTCCTTTGAGTAGAAACCTTCAGAGGCTGCCTGCTATTTATCACTTTATCAAGTTCAAGCCCTTGTGCAAGCCTTTATTATCTGATTCTATTCTGTCTGTCTGGTCTAATTTCTCAGGTGATAGTAAACCCACTGGAGGTGAGGACCACACTTTATATTTCTGTATACCTACAATGCTTACTACAGCGAGATGAATAGTAAATACTTGCTGATTAATTGAACCAGAGTCAAAATCTCCCCTACCCTTTACACAGGCCCCCAAATCTTTTTTTCTCTTTGATTTTTTCCAGCTTTCCTTGATTTACTGAGAGTCACTTCAGCTCTGAGTTATTTTAAAATTTATACTAATGCTCTAACATACAGGATCCTGTGTAAATTTTATTAACCATAGTAGTATTTATGTCTCCTCCCAGCTTATGGTCTGGCATATGACAGGGAAACATGTCAGAATACGTTAAACCCAAAATGTTTTTTTGGTTGTTTTTTCATTTTGTTTTTTGTTTTTTACTTTTTGGCTGCACCTCGCAGCATGTGGGATCTTAGTTCCCTGACCAGGGATCGACCTCTCACCCCCTGCAGTGGAAGCTCAGAGTCCTAACTGCTAGACCGCCAGGGAAGTCCCCAAAATGTTTTTTTTGGGAAAAACAGAATTGTAAAACTCCAGGAGGCAGTAATTTCTCAGTAATTTGATAGATTTGATTGATAGATTTGATAGTTAATCTGTATTCTTGTTTTGAGATTAACCCTGAAAAGTAGTTCCAATAAAGTTTATTATTTAGTGCTTGGGTAAATGGTCTCTTTTGATCTCTATCTCTATGTCTATTTATATCTATAACTATACACTTTGGAAAGGCATCCACCAAACTGTTAACGGTGCTTACCTGTGGGAAGGGAAATGGCATTGGGAGGGGAGTAAGTTGAACAAAAAGCTTTCATCTTTTCATTCTGTATTCTTTTTTTTTTTTTTTTGCATGTTTGAGCATGTATTCTTATATTTCTTTTATTATGTAAAAATACATATATTATTAATATTATTAAATTCACATCTTATGGAATTTTAGGTCAATATCTAGAGATCTCATGTCACACGGATAAAAAGAGGGTAATGACTAAATAAATTGCCTAAAGAGAAAATTGATGCAGCAAATACATTTCCAAGTTGGCCTACCTCTCAACACATCAATCAGATAATTAGGCCAGATCAACTCAACCTTGCTCTATGGAAGGATATGATCTCATTCTGAAGGCCCCAAAGCTGCAGAATCTTATGGTGCCTATCTGGATGTTCTCTCTTTGCTCTTTGAGATGTCAGTGGATACAAGAACAAGAATATTTCCCTAATCTGGCATTGAAGAAGGTCTCACGTATGTTCTAGGATAATGATCTGTTAGATCCTACTGCCAACCTTAAATCAGTTACAGAAGGTCCTGGAAATATACAGCGATTCAGCTATCTCCATGTTATTTACCACAGGTATATTAGATCCAGAGGAACCATTCTCAAGATTTACTACTGTTAATGTTAAAGTCTGACAAACTGCATCATAATATATTCATTTTCTCAGCATATATGTCCATGTTATTTCTAACACTTTAAATTCAGCTGAAATTAAAATGTAAAAAAAAATTTTGCTGCATGTTTTTACTGTTAATAATAGGAGTAATCTAAGTAATAACATTTTAGAATGTAGATTTACTTAAATGAAAATCCCAATGTTTCTCTTGGTGATAGACCTCATTCTTTTCTTCCTAGAAAGAAATTTAAACTCAGAAAACTCTTAATACCATGCACAGTAATTAGATGAGAGCCCAGCTTTTCTTAATGTCCCCATAAGAAGACTGACTCTGGAATGAGGCCTAGGTTAAGCATTTGGAAACATTTTTGGAAAGTGAGAACTATGCTTGGGTTCTCTGCTCCATTAATGTTCTTGGATTTCACGTTTTCAGTCTATTCAACAATATTTAATTGATAATTAACTCTTCTCAGAGACCTATATGCAAGTGAAGCTGGTTTACCTGACTATAATACAACTCTGGATATTTCAAAATCTTTCCAGAAGAGCTGATCTAGTGCTGGTGTCAACCTTTTTTCTTCTTTATTATTTCTGCTTTCACATGGGTACCACAAATCCCAATAATAGAGCTACCAAAAGGCATCTCTACTTATTGTCTTTGTTAAACGCTTATTGGCTGAGAAGACAACAGACACTCTATACAGCTGAGTAACAGAAACTCAAATGGCTCACTGGAAATGAACGGTATTCATGGGAGAAATAGGTATGTTTCGTGTATAGAGAAGAAACTTGCTTCAGTAAGTCATTCTCTAAGCTTCCTGTGGGTAGTGCATTTTATATGCATGTTTTCTCAATGCATTAAAAACTATGTCTCAAGCTAGCTAAATCATATGAACTGTTTGATTTGCCTTATGGTGCCACAAAATTGCAGTAGCAAAATTTTATTTCCATGACCCAACAATTCCACTCCAGGGTACATACCCAAATGAATTGAAAACAGGTATTCAAATACTTCTACATGAACGTTCATAGCAGTACTATTCACAATAGTCAAAAGGTGGAAACAACCCAAAGTCCATCAAGGGATAAATGGATAAACACATGGTGATATATCCATACAGTAGGAAATCATTCAGGCATTACCAAATGTAAAATAGATAGCTAGTGGGAAGCAGCAGCATAGCACAGGGAGATCATCTCGGTGATTTGCGATGACCTAGAGAGGTGGGGTAGGGAGGGTGGGAGGGAGGCTCAAGAGGGAAGGGATATGGGGATATATGTATGCATATGGCTGATTCGCTTTTTTGTGCAACAGGAACTAACAGTATTGTGAAGCAATTATACTCCATTAAAGATGTATTAAAAAAAAAAAGGAATGATGTAGATGCTACATCCACATGCAACAATGTGGGTAAATCTTAAAAAACATTATGGTAATTGAAAGAAGCCAGATATAAAAGGTCACATATTGTATGATTCCATTTATATGAAATAGCTAAGTCCATAGAAACAGAAAGGTGATTGGTGGTTACCAGGGCTGAGGGGAGAGGGGAATGGGGAGTAACTTAATGGGTATGAGGTTTTATTTTGGAACTGTCTTGTAACTAGAAAGAGCTGGTTGCACAACATTGTGAATGCACTGGATATTACACGCCACTGAAATGTTCATTTTGAATGGTTAATTTTATGTTATGTGAATTTCACCTCAATAGAAAATATAGAAAAATAAAAACTTTATTTTCAAGGGTTTCTAATTAGTGGTTGTGAGAGGTAACTGCAGAATATTGGTAGGTAATTTGGACATCAAATTCCTTTGATTTGAAGTGGGGGTGAAGAGGTTAAAGGATTTGACATGTCTCCCTAACAGGTCACTCCCATTCCCATGTGCACTGCACTCAAGGAATGCAAGGCCCTTACTATTTTGAAAGGGATGGTGCCAGAACCCTTGCCCCTAGTAGGTAGTCAGTGGATGCTGTGGGAAGGGAAAGTCAGTCATTACTAATATGCTGCCCCTTCACTGGAGTATCCTTCTTAGCGTGTCCAGTGCTCTATTAACAATGTGGAGTGTTCGAGAATAACAAGTAGACTTGAACAGCAATATTTCCCAAAGTGTGCTCTGTGGGACATCAACCCTATCAGATGGTCTTGCATTCAAAAACAGCTTCTGGTGAGAGTAGCATCGACATATATACACTACCGGATGTAAAATAGTTGGCTGGTGGGAAGCAGCAGCATAGCACAGGGAGATTGGCTCGGTGCTTTGCGATGACCTAGAGGGGTGGGATAGGGAGGATGGGAGGGAGGCTCAAGCGGGAGGGGATATGGGGACATGTGTATGCATATGGCTGATTCGCTTTGTTGTGCAACAGGAACTAACACAGTATTGTGAAGCAATTATACTCCAATACAGATTAAAAAAAAAAAAAAAACAGCTTCTGTGGTCAAATGACCTGGAAACCACTATATTCTATATTTCCTCCTGGAGATCCATGATGTCTGCTACCACACAAAGAAATCTGAGGGATGCCTGTAGTAAAGAAACCTTGTGAGCTCTGTTTACTCCTGACTTTCCCAAACCTTCTCTGTCACAGAACCCCTTTGAAGTGGAGAGCATAGTACTGGGAGTGTGGGAAATGCTGCTCTGTGTTAATAATAGTCTGGCCTTGATTTGTTTAGGATGATTGTTCAGTTCTTGAAAAATCATATTAAATAAAATCCTAAATTATCCAGAAAATTGAAGACAAGCAGTGGTATGTCAGCTAGAAAGGGAAGATTCTAAATTTTTGTACTGCTCTGGTTTACCACTGCCTGGCTCGTTAGGTGATAACCCTTTCTCATGGAACTGACTCAGCGAAGCGTTGCATGGCTTTGCTGGTTAAACACCTGAGAATCAGTCTGAAACTGCAGTTATGTATAAAAATACTCATCAACCATCAGCCTCTATTAAATGCAGTAACGGTTGCAAGCTGTTGAAAAATAAGAATTTGATGGCAAGGCTGAGTGCAAACGTGATAGAATCCAAAATTCTCAGTTAAACTGGAAAAAGATTTGACTCCTTGGCTCTTTCTATTTCCCATCCTTCTTACTTTGTTCCTTGTTCATTCCTTTAAGATTGTCAAAGCAGTTTACAGGCTTAATAGAACAGGTTAAACAACTTCATGGAAATTATCTAATTAGCATTGGTAACAGTGGCAGGTGTTGTTAGGCCAGTAGCTTCTTGAGACAAAATGCTTGAGCTTAGTCATTAACACATTTTACGAAGTGTCAGTATTGATTCATGTTTTCTGCTGCAAATAAGAGTTCTTTCTAAATTCCAATTTGGAGGAATCTGCGGGCTTAGCAAGTTCTACTCCCTGGTGTAATGTGATTTTCCATGCTGTCAAGTAATTAAAAATTTTCTCTCTATATAATCACTAGTGAACTGATGATGACCAATTTGGTTATTATACTTGGCAGTTCCAAGTCCTTCTGCCAGTCTGGTGTACAATATCTGATGGGCTCCTAAGCTACTCCAAAGTGAGCAAATAACAGTAAACACTGGTCTGGCAAAGAACAAGCCGTGTTTTCGGGGTTCTCAGCCAGGTGTCAGAGAGGAAGGTTTTAGCGGTAATAGGGAGACCATTTTTAGGAAGACTATCTTCCATCTGTCTTAGAAATTACAATAAATTAAAGTATTTCTGAGGAAGAAACTTAAAATACATCTTTTTTTCCTTGAATTCATTTCATCCACTCTGTCAAAAATAATCTCTTTTGTATAATCGTTTTGCCTCTAACTTTGCCAACCGATCACTACCTAGGGAACAAGAGCAAAAATAAACTCAAAAGATTGAAACCCAGCAAAACACTGATTAATATTTATATTAGCAAATTAGGATTAGATTGGAGTGAAAAGAATCCTGCTAAAAATAAGACCTGTGAATTTGGGGCTTCATGCAAAGACTTTTCCTACTTTCCTTTCCTGGAAAAACTCTTATTTGTTCTTCAAGATCAAACAAATGTTACTTCCTTTATCAAACCATCCCTAACTTCCAGGTAGATACAGTCCTCTATATTTATAATACCGGAATTATTCCTTTACTATTGCACTAAAACCATTGTAATTACTTGTTAACATGCTTCCCTCCCCCTACTAGACTAGGATGCCCATAGAGGGCAGGAATTATCATTCATTCAACACAAATTTATTGAGTGATACTATGTGCCAGCAGGCCATTTTGCTACTCCTCAAGAACGTAGTATTCATCTTTTTATTCCCAACACTTAGTACATGCCTGTCCCATTATTGAGTAGGCACTCAATAATGAGTTGCTAAATAATTGAATAACTGAGTGAAAGGATGAATGAATGAATTGAATCTATTGTGTAATGTAGAAAAGGTACCAGTTTTGCAGTACAGTTTAAGTTTCCCAATTTGCAAACAGAATCAGTACAAAACGAAGTTAAGCTCCCAAGGAGAGCAGGAACTGTCATTCTGTAAGGAGACACAGTGATTCAATTCCTGGTGGGCCTTTAGGGTTTAAAGAGACCAAGGCTATAAGGTGGTATAACTGGGAGAGGGCAGCCTTAACCTGGCCTCTTCTATGTGCTGGAGCTCCACCTTGTTCTGTGATCAAGATTGATAGCTGGCTAAATCAGGAGAATTCCCAGGGCTCCCTTGTTAATAACCAGAGAGGAAGGGTGGAGGGAAAACGGACCAAGGATGAAAGAATAATACAAATGAGGTATTTAAAAGACTGTAGGGCTTTCCCTTCACTGCAATATGCTTGTGGCAGAATCCATAAGGCCTGTCGATTTTTCTATTATAATATTTCCCTCTGATATTCTATCCCTCTTCATAAATAATATGCTAGGCTCTATATAGCTGTGGCTAATCATTCTTGACAGCAGGGAGTACTTTCCCAAGATGAGCCTGAGCCATCCTCAGCCCTGAACTCACTCATCAGCAGTTTGCCCACACAGGCAGTCTCTGGGGCTGGCTCAGACAGGCTGCGATGCCTCTGAATTTCACACTTGAGATGAAGGCTCAGTGCATGGAGGCTGATCTAGTTCCAATATCAAGTGTGATTTCTGTGGTTGCATCTGGCATAAAATGAGAGGCATGAAAGGGAATCATTAATCTTACTTGTGATCCTAGTAGATTCCCTTGCCTATTTTCTGCCTGTCTCTTCTGCCAGTCTCATCAAGCTACCTCATGGTCAGCAAATTACATGTCTTGTATTTTAATCTTAAGAGAAAATAGAGACCATCAGGCACCTACCTTTTCTCCTTTCCATATCATGCCTGTCCTCACCTATCATTCTCCACTTTCCTTCTGTCTCAGAGAAAGAGGGAGTGTTCATTTTCTATTGCTGTGTAACAAATCATCCTTAGATTTAGTAGCTTAAAAGTACGCTTATTATCTCAGAGGGCCCATGAGTCAGGAATTTTGAAGTAGCTTAATTGGAAGAGCCTGGCTCAGGGTCCTTCATGAGGTTGCAGTTAAGATGTTAGCTCGGGCTACACTCATGTGAAAGCTTAACTGGGGCTAGAAGACCAACTTCCAAGATGGATCACTCACCTGGCTGTTGGCAGAAGGCCTGAATCCCTTACCACATGGGTCTCTCCACTGAAATGCTTGCATGTTCTCATGAAATATCAGCTGGCTTCCCCCAGATTGAGTAATCCAAAGAACAAGTATGGAGGTCACAACGCCTTTTATAACTTACTCTCAAAGTTGCATACTGTCACTCCCACCACATTCTATTAGTTAGAGGTGATTCACCAAGTACTACCTACACTCAAGGGGAGGGTAATTAGGGTCCATTTTTTGAAGGAAAGAGGATCAAAGAATTTATGGACATCTTTTAGTACCACCACATAGGGATCCCTCCTCCTTTTCAGGGCTAATTCCTCCACCTATGAACTTGATTCCATCCTTTCCCACCTGCATTTGGCTAATCAATTATGTTCTTTCTTGTTTTTTTTTTTTTTAATTTATTTTTATTTATTTATGGCTGTGTTGGGTCTTTGTTTCTGTGCGAGGGCTTTCTCTAGTTGCGGCAAGTGGGGGCCACTCTTCATCGCAGTGTGCGGGCCTCTCACTATCGCGGCCTCTCTTGTTGCGGAGCACAGGCTCCAGACGCGCAGGCTCAGTAGTTGTGGCTCACGGGCCCAGTTGCTCCGCGGCATGTGGGATCTTCCCAGACCAGGGTTCGAACCCGTGTCCCTTGCATTGGCAGGCAGATTCTCAACCACTGCGCCACCAGGGAAGCCCAATTATGTTCTTTCTTAATCTCTTAATAGTAGATCTCATTTATTGAGCATTTAATACATCCTGGCCACTGTGCCAAACACTTCATTAAGTGGATAATCTCAGTTAAGACATACAACAACTCCATGAAGTAGGGGAATGATTATCCTGCTGTTACAAATGAGTAGACCAAGGCTCAGAAGGTCTAATTGAGATGTCCAGTGTCAGATAACTAGTAAGTAGAAAAGTGACTGCTTAAACCCAGCCCCGACTGACTCCATAGCTGTACCCCTCTCCACTAATCTACTTTAACCTGCCCCACATGGACCTTTGATCTCTACCTCTCCATCAGCTGCTTCTTAGCTGTCAAAGAGGCTCAGTTCTTCTTCACACAAAAATTACCTTCCTTTGTGTCCTGCCTCATTCAAGCTTCCTCACATCTTCCCATTTGTAAAGTAGTGGTCAGCAAATAGTTCCTACTTCCACACTCCCATTTGCTCCAACTCACAGCCATCCAGTTCTGCACTTACCAACTTAGTGAAATGGATTAACCAATGACTCCCTAACTTCCAAATCCAATGCCTCCTTTTCAGCCCACATTCTGCTGTATTTCATCAGTGCTAAGATGCTCAATTCTCAACATTTCTGAAATAGAGATGTCTTAAAAGCAATGGCACTTCGTATGTGATCGAATAAATTTCTTTGCTCCTCTTTAATTTCATTGCATGGCTCAGTCCATCTTCTTTGCCTGCTCCTCTTCTTCACACATCCCTCAGATGGTGGCGTAGTTAATTTGTTGGTGTAGGAGAGCAAAATTTGCCACCCCAAAGTATTTCTTTGGCATGTGGATTATTTCAAGATGAAAATAATCAAGGCCCAAAAGACTCATGAAGAACCTTTGGCCGGCCCCCTAACTGCCTAAAGAATGTAGACAGAGGACCTGTTCCAGGAAAGGAACTATCACCATAGATAACTATAGTGTGAACTAGGTGTATAGACAGGGAGGAAGCTAGCAAAGTCTGTTTGTTAGAATTTCTCTCTGTGTCCCGTTGTCTCTCTGTGGCCCAGCAAACATTTGTTTACCAAACACTTGCTTTTCCGTCTTCACGTAAATTGCCTTCTTCTCCTTTGAGGTCCGAAACAACAACCCCCAACATCTTCTTTTGTCTTTAGCTAAAAGTGGTATTTAAGGTGAGGGTTTCAGTCATTTACGAGAGTTATTCAGTTTTCCTGGGCTCTCCCATGTATACATGTTATTAAACTTTTGTTTGATTTTCTCCTGTTAATCTGTCTCATGTCAATTTAATTCTTAGACCAACCAGAAGAACCTAGAAGGATAGAAGAAAATTTCTTCCTCTCAGACAGTGGTGATTCACCATTTTAACATTATGCATTACTGGGTAATCTATTACAAAATCGTCCATACCACATCTGTGTTAATCACCTCTAATTTCTGCTTCAGCCTCCATCTTTCCTTTTAATTAATTGCTTATCACCTGTATGTCCTTTACAAGTACCACAAACTCGGCATGTTCCAAACATTAACTCCTTTCCAGACTAACTTCCCTGCTTTTATTCCCTATCTTGGATGTTGACATCACCCTTGTTAAAGAACATCTCAGAGACATTAATTTAAAGCACAGCTGACATTTACTCATCTATAAGGGAGATTAGTTGTATACAGATTGCCATCCAATAGGCAAAACAGGGTTTATGGAGGGAACACTCTCAGTCAGGGGAGCAATGACAAAACTTCTTGTTTTGTTTTGTCCTTGCGTGTGCTGATTGGCTAAAAGCTATCAAGAGGGCAATTTGCACCCAAGCAGACTGCATTATTATCAGGGAAGGTAATTTTAGTTATTCATCATTTTTCCAAGAAATCTTGTGACTCAGCTGTGGAGTAGGAAGGTGGTATGTTCACCTTTCATATTTCCTGCTGATGTCCTTCCTTTGGTATCTACACCATAGTTGAGCTAGGACTTATTATAAATACTTACTCCCTTTTTGTGGTCAAATTCAGATCCAAGACCATGGTTGACCACGAAGAATTTTGTGTCTTCTTGATGTGGTATCATTCACTAGATGTTGGTTTGAGATAACAGTTTATAGTAATATTTAAACACATATTGGAAGTGCTCAAGAAATTATATTTTATAATAAAATTAAATATAATTTAAATTAAATATAATTTAAATTAAATATAATTTAAAAATGTGGAACCATTTGTATCCAGTTTCCTAGTCGGCCTAAACCTAATCAGGAGAATTAGTCTCATGTCTCTTTATCCCTCATATTCCTTGGATTCCTTTGAAGCCTTTGTACATTTTAGGAACAGCAGCTAATGGTTGGGGGCCTAGGTTCAGTGAAGACATATAGATATATGTTAGCAGGTCTTATTAGAGGAGTCTAAAGACAGATGGTAAAACCACTTGTTGGAAAAATTGGCAGCCATTACAATTGTTTGAGAGAGGTAAACAAGGGAGTTCAAAGAGTTTATGGGAAAGAAGACAGCTGAGAGAAAAGCAAAAACAACTATGGCAGTTATTTTACAATCTAATACCTTGACCCATACAAAGGAAAGAAGTAATAAAAGGAGGCAAGTGTTAAACTGTTATATCCTAATCACAAATCTTAATCTAAAAGTCTTATATGGGAACTTGAGTAGCTACCCACTTTCAGAGCTCTGTGCTTCTAAAGCTTTTTACTGAGCCTTAGGTTTATACACCTCCAGTGGGACTGGATGTCCAGGTTGTAGAATCCTTAGTGACTTCACACTGGGAATCATAAACCCATGAGTATATACCCTAGAGTTTAAGAGTATTACTTGTGGTTAAATATACTTGATATGACCTTTCCAAGGCTGACGTCCTGGCATCCTCAGTACATTTCTTTTTCTGACTCATTTCACTTAGGATGATGATCTCTAGTTGCATCCATGTTGCTGCAAATGGCATTATCTTTTTTTAATGGCTGAGTAGTATTCCATTATATATATATATATATATATATATATATATATATATATATATATATCACATCTTCTTTATGCATTCATCTGACGATGGACATTTAGGTTGCTTCCATCTCTTGGCTATTGTAACTAGTACTGCTATGAACATTGGGGTTCGTTGATCTTTTCGAATTACAGTTTTGTCTGGATGTATGCCCAGGGGTGGGATTGCTGGATCATATGGTAGTTCTAGTTTTAATTTTTTGAGGAACCTCCATACTGTTTTCCATAGTGGCTGTACCAATTTACATTCCCACCGACAGTGTAGGAGGGTTCCCTTTTCTCCATACCCTCTCCAGCATTTATTGTTTGTGGACTCTTTGATGATCGCCATTCTGATATATACCGGTGTGAGGTGGTACGTTATAGTTTTGATTTGCATTTCTCTAATAATTAGCGATGTTGAGCATCTTCAGCAAGTGGTTTTGAATCCTTAAATCTTTAACAAGGTGGTGTGCTCTTGTTAAGAGGCAGAGAGTTCAGAAGTTACAGCTTATGCAGCACAGAATGTACTTTATTTTAAAGATAAGAACTATGAAAAAATAATGTATCAGCATTGGCCAGGGGACAGAGAATGCTGAGTTTGAAGAGCTGTTCAGCAGTCGTGGGGTTCATTTTTACTAGGAGGGGGAGCTAGACTGGTTTCCTTAGGTTGGAAACTAAGGAAATAAGATTACTATTTCCTAGGATTACTAGGAAAAAAAAAACCCCTAGGATTACTTAGGTTGGAGTGGTTCTTGACAATTATGTGGGAACTAGACAACAAAAAAATGCCATAGGTGAAATGTGACTATTGTGCATTGTTTTGAAGCAATTAGGTTTGAACAGCAAATCTTATGAGGGCAGTGAGTGAGAAGGGGAGCTAGAATAATTCCCGCTGAGGCACCAACTAGCTTAATTGTTTCTGCCACAGCACCATGGCAATAAACAAGGTAGCTAAACCTACCTAAGGTAGACCGTAGGCTTGCGATGAGATTTTAGCTTTTGTGTAAGCACTTTTAAAGCACAACTTACCTTTTCTGTACGAACAATTATGAAGGATTCAGTATAGTCAGGCTGCCCAAAGTCAGGTGTTGCTCTAATGTCTGAGTAGGAAAGAAAAAGGCCTAGTTAACATTTGGTTCCCAAGGGAACATCTGTTTTAGTTTGCTTTTGTAGGGACTGAGCTAAAAGCAATATGGAAAAACCCAACATGCTAATGATCTCTAGGAGACAAACAGTGCTACCCAGTGCCCTTCTGAGGAGGGTCAAGATTGCAAGAAGTATCTTAACAAATTTGCTATTTTGAATTTAGGGCTTGAATATGGGAAATGCAAAATAAAAGAGTTAACACAGGTGAGATATGAACATACGTAAAGATCAGAGCATAAGTAATGGGTGCCTAAAGATACGAAAATCGTTACAATCTTTGTAAGATGGACAATTTAAAATAAAATTAAAAGAGTAACAATAATTACTAGGAATCCTAACTTAGAAGTAAAGAATTTTTGTTTAAAAATGATTCAAAAGCATGACAAAAATGGAAAAAAAAAAGGATATCCAAAGATCATTCTTTTTCTGAACTGTCATTCACAAACTTTTACTAATTCACATGCCATATATATATATATATACACACACATACATACACACATGCACGTATAATTAAATAATAAATTTATAGCTTTATAAGATAAAACATATATATCACATTAAACTTACCATCTTAATAAAACTACAGCAATTTCCTTGAAAACCCAACAAAACATATCCATTACCTTACATATTTGTATGTCTTTGCAACTACTATTTGAGTACTCATTTAATTACAACTTTTAACCAAAGAAACTAACTTCTGTTCCCTCTCAGGCACAGAGAAAACTGGAGAGGAAGCAAAGGAGCACTGTCTGCCATACTCAGGTACCTAGCAGCAGACCACAGCTCTACAAGGATGCCTGCTTGTGTACCACCAGCTCACATGCCACATTCATTCATTCTGCATGTCTGTAACATAGCAAATAGTACCCTGTATGCTAACATGACCCAAAGGCATTGGTATGTCCTTATTAATTCACTAACTGATGGTCACTCTCTAAAGGATAAAAACAGGAGACAAGGGCAGATATGTTAAAATTATGCTTGCTTGTTTTATATTCTCCTACTTTTTAGTTTTGATCTGCCAAGAAATTGGGCATCCAAAGGTTATTTATTAACTCAATTAATCCAAGGTCTCTCTCAAAGCCAATTTAGGATCTTGGTATTATGATTTAAGTTGATGCTATAAAATAATACAGTCACTGCTGATATCAAAAAGATTGTCAGACAGATGATATTATGAAATTTATATGGACAGTGGAAATAGAGTAACTAGTTTTTAACATTTTCTGAAATTCTTAAGAGCAAATACTTTTAAAAGATATAATTATAACTCAGTGTAGTTGGACATACAAATTTCTTACGCTTTTATATTATTAAATAATTACTAATGTAAGCTTATCTGAAGAACAAGACTAGTAAAAGATTTAGGGAGTCCAGATTAATATGGATTTCTATGAATAAACAAATCCAGGTCTTGCAAAGTTAGAATATTAGCTAACATTATTTTTTACCCTGTTAAAAACAGAGAAAACTTATTATTCTTTTCAAATCAAAATTGTCAAACCGGTAGATTCAAAGTGTATGGAATTAAATCTTTCTTTTCTTGAATTCTCTTCTATTTATATGAAAGAAGATTAGCTTCCTAAGTCAATCAAAATAGAAACTCCTTTACCTTTAAAGGGCTTTATAATTTATAAATTCTCTCTGGAGGTAGGCAAAGATACACCAATCTATTTGTTTAGAAATTATTTATGCCCTAGATTTGTCAGAGTTCTCCAGAGAAACAGAGCCAATAGGATGTGGACCTTTACAGAGATTTATTATAAGGAATTGGCTCACACAATTATGGAAGCTGCAAGTACCAATCTGCAGTGTGGGGCAGCGGGCTGGAGACCCAGGAGAGCTGATGGTACAGACGAAGTCGGCAGACAGTCTGCTGGCAAACTCCCTCTTGCTCAGGGAGGCCAGTCTTTTGGTCTATTCAGGTCTTCAACTGATTGGATGAGGCCTACCCACATTATGATGGCCAATCCAGATTTAAATATTAATCTCATTCCAAAGCACCCTCCAAGACAACAGAAAATTAACCATTACATACCCATACAATGAGAAAGTCTTATCAAACTCTCAGGAAAGCTAGGTAATTATAGAGGGATATAGAGCTGAATTTCTACTTTATGATATGCTATTTTTCCACACTTGTTCAGTCCATCTGTAAGTTGAGCTAGGGGTTCAGCTTTCAGATTTATCGACACCTTGCTGTTGGGTCACAAAGCTTTCCCTCATATCTTGACGTTGCTCATTCGTATTTGTATGTTCTTCTATAGAGCTTCCTTATTTCTTTTACTAGAGAATGGAGGAAGAGTCTTGTACTTAGAGCCCTTTCAATTTCTTAGGATGTCATGAAGCTAAGGACAAGCCAGAAGCAATCACTCTTATTCCATCTGCATTCCCAAAACACATGTTCAGATACATTTCTACAATTGCTATACAATTAGAGTTCTTTATTTTTCAAGTCATAAAAAAAGTTTCAATTTTTTCTTTTTTCTTTGCCAGCGTTTCCCTCCCATTTGATAGCAGATGTGTCTGAGTTAGATATAACCTATGGTGTTCACAAATAACAAATTCCTGTGGCTAGCTAATCTCCAGTAATTAACAACAACCAAAAGAAGCTGTCTGATGGCACTTCTGAGATGCTGGTGTGAGTAGCCAAATAAATTTGAAAAGAAGAACACAATCGGGAGATTCACACTTTCTGATTTCAGAGCTTATTACAAAGCAGCAAGACAATGTGGTCCTGGCATACAGAAAAACATACAGATCAATGAATTGAGAGTCTAGAAGCAAACGCTTGTGTTTATAGTCAATTGATTTTCAACAAAGGTAATTCAGAGGGGGAAAGAACAGGCTTTTCAACAAATGGTGCTGGAACAACTACGTATCAACATGCAAAAGAGTGTAGTTGGACTCTTCTCATATCATATACAAAAATTACCTCAAAATGGTCATAGACCGAAACATAAGGGTTAACACTATAAAATTCTTAGAAACATAGGGGTGAGTCTTCATTACCCTGGGTTAGACAAAGCCTACTAAAATGTGACATTGAAAGCACAAGTGAAAAAGAAAAAAAGTAGATAAACTGAACTTTATCAAAATTAAGAACTTTGGTGCTTCAAAGGGCATCATCAAGAAAGTGAAAAGAAAACACACAGAGTGGGAGAAAGCAAAAATCACGCAGTAGGTGAAACACTGAGCCTTGGATTTTGCCTTTTGGGCAAGTTGATTGCTTGAAAACTACCAAGGAGAACAGTTTGCCCCAGAGGAGCAGAAGGGAATTTCAGTTATTTCTTGCTCTAGTTCAGGTCCCTATCATCGGCAGCCTCTTAACTGGGTGCCCCCATCCATCTGCCACATCGGTAACAAAATTATCATAACAAAACACAGATGTTTGCCATCCCTCTGTTTAGCAGCCTGGATGGACTCTATATTGCCAGTAGAATTAAATCCAAGTGACTTATAAAAATGGCATTCAAGGCTCTTCACAATCTAAGCCCTATGAACTCGGGCAGCTACATCTCCACCAGAACTCCAGCCCCACCTGCCCTTCCCTGGATGCCATCACCTGAGCTCCTCCTCTTTCTATCACAGTTCCCTCTACCTGGATGCTCTCTCCTTCTCTGCAAGGAGAACCTCCACTCAGTCTTCAAATGTTACCTCTTGCGTGAAGCCTCCCCTGATTTGCTCATCAAAGCAAGTCACTTCCTTATTTGTGTTCCCAAAGCACTTCATCGTATGGCAATTATGTGGCTGCTTTGCTCTCACCCTGAGGCCAGGGGCAGTGACTGTTTTGTCTTTGTACCCTCTAGTGCCTATCTTCTGATTTGGCTCCGAGAAGCTTCTCAATAAGTATTTGGTGAATGAATGTGTCATCCATCACAGGGACACTGATCGGTGAGTGTTTTTTCAGTGCCTATACTAACACTGCAGATGATAAAAAAAAAAAAAAAAAGTTTATAGTCTGGCGGAGGTTAAAAGAAGTAAATATGAATATCATAAACTATACAGCAAGCTAAAAGCCATAAGAGAATTATGAACCAAATATAACAGGGGTCAGGTAAGGGAGAATGAATCCTAGAGAAAATTCTCAAGATTTCTACAGTTAGCGATGGGGGCCAGGTGACGGTAGGGAAGGGGCAGCCAAGGAGCTGTTTACAAATTTGACGCAAGCCAATGTTGACAATTTCAATAACTTTCAGTGGCATGCTCTATTGCTGAAATTAAAAGTCGGGGGTATTAGGGATTTTATAAAAGGGTTTCCCTCTCTGGGAACTCCCTCCACTCAGACAGACAATATAACTGGAGTGCTTCCTTTGGCTGCCAAGGTGACCTTCCACTTGTTGGGGAAGGGTTGTTCTCACTGAGACTCCTGAGTCTGTCCACACTGCAGCAGAGGTTTCCTCATTGTCCCCAAAACGTTCAGCTTTGGTAGTGGCAAAGCCTGGAACTTCTGGACCACTGTCCCCACCTTGATCTGATATTTCTATGACTACACTGGCCTGAGTAGAGGAAGGGGCAAAGAAAGCTTCACTCCTACAGCTCCACCACCACTAGACTTTCAGGCTGATACACCTCAAGCTTTTATTGACTGAAATAAGGAAGCACAGCACAAAAGTTGTGAGTCAAGTTTTATTTGGGGACCTTACGGAGGACTATAGCCTCGGAGACGGCCTCTCAGGTAGCTCTGAGGAACTGCTCTGAAGAAGTAAGGGAGGAACCAGGATGTATATGAATTTTTTTGGCTGGAAAAAACATGTAGTTGAACATCAAAAGATGACTGCAAATCACAAAGAACAGACATCTCAAGTTAATGATTTTAGTGCTTTTCTATGTATGGGAAGATGCAAGAATCTAGGGTCATTTGAAATTCTTCCTTAGAGATGCATCTTAACTCTCTAGGGGCCAGCACAGAATGCAGAATGCTTCCTGTTTTTCTCCATCCTGAATTCCTCTCAGGAATACAATAATAGTAGGAGACTTTAACACCCCACTCACATCAATGGACAGATCCTCTATACAGAAAATCAACAAGGCAACAGAGATCCTAAATGATACAATAGAACAGTCAGACCTAATTGATATTTTCAGGACATTACATCCAAAAAAACCAGAATACACATTCTTTTCAAGTGCACATGAAACATTGTCTAGGATTGACCACAAAACAAACCTCAACAAATTTAAGAGTATGGAAATTATTTCAAGCATCTTCTCTGAGCACAACAACATGAGACGAGAAATCAACCACAGAAAAAGAAATGAGAAAAAAACGATTACATGGAGACTAAACAACATGCTACTAAAAAAAACAATGGGTCAATGAGGAAATCAAAAAGATAATTTAAAAATACCTTGAGACAAATGACAATGAAAACACAACCATACAAAATCTATGGGATGCAGCAAAAGCAGTTAGAGGGATGTTCACAGTGAATTCCCCTCAGGTGCACTGTCAGTGGGCAACTCCAGTGGCTAATGGCTTTATCCTTGTAGAACTGGAATAGCAGGCGAGATTTTTTCTTTACAGTCTGGTAGTGAGAGACTCAATATACAAATGGACAATGGCCAGACCATATATAAAACAGAACTCTGACCCACAATCTGCAGCAACCAGCCCAGGAAGCCAACCTACTATCTGCAAGTCAGACTTCTATGTCTAACAACTAGTCCAGGAAGTGAAACAATAACTCCTGTAACAATCGGTCCCAAATGGCCAGGACTTTTATTAATATCTGATAGCCTCCCTAATTTTTGTTGCAGCTTCCAACTGGGGATCAACTGGGGAAAGCAAATATGCTCCCCTGACCAATCACACAGGACGCCATGCTTCTGGTTAGCCTGCCTGCAGCTTTCCATGTCAACAGCCTCCAATCAGGGCACACCTGCAGCCTTCCTCTTGGTCCAGTACAAAGCTTTCCCACTCCTCTGCCTGCCTTTGGGTGTCTGCCAAAACCTAAGTGATGTTGGCTGACCCTTGCTATAGCGAGCCCTGAATAAACAGCTTTTGCTTGATCTCAATCGGTTGGTATTTCTTTCCACAGTAGAAAAGGGTTTTTAAAACCAGATGCTAAATACTATTCCCAGAATCAAAGTGGGGAAAATGGTAAATGGTTTATAAGAGTTCTCTAATGGGATAACCAGCTTTCGCCTCCCTCTTTCTCAAATTTAACCACCTCGTCAATTCCCTAGGCTGTGCAGGGAAGCATACACAGGCTGATCTTGCCCTGGTATCTGCTCCTCCACCCTGAACAGCACAGTGGAGCGTGCTAATCCACAGGAATCCCTTTCCCCAAGTAAGAGTCTAGTTTAGAATCATATCACCGAGGAGCTCCAACAGAGGAGCATGGGGTAGGCATTGGCCCCCCACCCAGGGCAAGGTGAGGTCACAGCTCCTCGTGTTCCCTATAATCTTCCCGCCCCTGAGGGTGACTCTTGGACGGAAGCCCACAGCTCGCATGATACACAATGCTCAGAGACAGTACACTGGGGAGCCACATCGAGGAAGAAGAATATTTTCCTACAGCAGCATAATTGGATAAGAATGTCCTCTTCCTTCTATATGACCTCGCAGGGAAGTTTTACTTGCACCGCCCCTCCTCCACTGCCCGGCCTGCCCTAGGTCCTCTTGCCCACAACGGTGTCCTGCTGTTTCCCCCTCCCAACAGCCGAGCCCCCTCACTCTGGGCGTCCTCACTGAAGACGCGGAGAATTAGAAGGAGATTTCTCAGTTGTTTTTCATTTCTAGTTTATATTCTTAGGCTCAGCTGTGTCTTCCTACCAGGCTGGATTAAGAAGAAAGGCAGTTGATAAGATTTGCTCTCCCTGTATCCAGAGCAAACCCCAGGGATCGGGGTGTGAGGAAGACGAAGGGGAGTTTTTCTTGTCAACCTTGTGTATGAACATACAATTTAAATGAATTAAATATTCTTGCTTTAAATTTTTTTTTTAAATGTGGTAAAATACACATAAAATTTCCATCTTAACCATTTTAAGCGTACAGTTCAGTGGTGTTAAATACATTCACATCGTTGTGCAATGTCTAGAACTCTTTTCATCTTTTTTTAGACATTCTTTTTTAATATTCTTTTCCATTATGGTTTATCACAGGATATTGAATATAGTTCCCTGTACTATTGTTGTTTATCCATCCTGTATATAATAGTTTATATCTGCTAATCCCAAATTCCCGGTCCTTCCCTCCCCCAAACTCCTCCCTCTTGACAACCATAAGTCTGTTCTCTATGTCTGTGAGTCTGTTTCTGTTTCATAGATAGGTTCATTTGTGCCAGATGTTTTTTTAATTTTAAAAAAATATTTATTTATTTATTTATTTATTTATTTATTTATTTATTTTTGGCTGCGTTGGGTCTTGTTGCTGCACATGGGCTTTCTCTCTAGTTGCGGCGAGCGGGGGTTACACTTCGTTGCGGTGCGCAGGCTTCTCATTGCAGTGGCTTCTCTTGTTGCAGAGCACGGGCTCTAGGCACGTGGGCTTCAATAGCTGTGGCTCGCAGACTCTAGAGCGCAGGCTCAGTAGTTGTGGCGCACTGGCTTGGTTGCTCCGCGGCATGTGGGATCCTCCCGGACCAGGGCTCGAACCCGTGTCCCCTGCATTGGCAGGAGGATTCTTAACCACTGTGCCACCAGGGAAGTCCCTGTGCCATATTTTAGATTCCACATATAAGTGATATCATATGGTATTTGTCTTTCTCTTTCTGACTTACTTCACTTAGTATGATAATCTCTAGTTGCATCCATGTTGCTGCAAATGGCATTATTTCATTCTTTTTTATGGCTGAGCAGTATTCCACTGTATATATGTACCACCTCTTTATCCACTCATCTGTCAATGGACTTTTAGGTTGTACCCATGTTTTGGCTATTGTGAATAGCACTGCTACGAACATGGGGGAACAATCCAGTGGGATTGCTGGATCATATGGTAACTCTATTTTTAGTTTTCTGAGGAACCTCCACACTGTTTTCCATAGTGACTGCACCAATTTACATTCTCACCAACAGTGTAGGAGGGTTCCCTTTTCTCCACACCCTCTCTAGTGTTTGTTATTTGTAGACTTTTTAATGATGGCCATTCTGACCGGTGTGAGGTGGTACCTCATTGTAGTTTTGATTTGCATTTCTCTAATAATTAGTGATGTTGAGCATCTTTTCATGTGCCTACTGGCCACCTGTATGTCTTCTTTGGAGAAATGTCTGTTTAGGTCTTCTGCCCATATTTTAATTTGGTTGTTTGTTTTTTTGTTGTTGAGTTGTATGAGCTGTTTGTATATTTTGGAGATGAAGCCCTCGTCTGTCACATCATTTGCAAATATTTTCTCCCATTCTGTAGGTTGATTTTTCATTTTTTTATGGTTTCCTTTGCTGTGCAAAAGGTTGTAAGTTTGATTAGGTCCCATTTATTTTTGTTTTTATTGCTATTGCCTTGGGAGACTGACCGAAGAAAACATTGGTATGATTTATGTCAGAGAATGTTTTGCCTATGTTCTCTTCTAGAAGTAGAACTCTTTTCATCCTGAAAAACTGAAACCCGGTACCCAGGGTTAAACAACTCCCCATTCCCCCCACCCCTGCCCCTGGCAACCACCCTTCTACTTTCTGTCCCTGTGATTTTGACTACTCTAAGTACCACATATAAGTGGAGTCATACAGTATTTGTCTTTTTGAGACTGGCTTATTTCACTCAGCATAATGTCCTAGAGGTTCATCCACGTTGTAGCATGTGTGAGAATTTCCTTCCTTTTTAAGGCTGAAAAATAGTCCATTGTATGTATTTACCACATTTGGTTTATCCATTCATCTGTCAATGGACACTAGGGTCGTTTCAGCCTTTTGGCTATTGTGAATAATGCTGTTATGAGTATGTATGTTATTTTCCTTATTCTTTTGTTCTTGACTCTGGCCAGAGATACTGATAGTACCTCAAGCAGTGTTATTAGGGTGAAAATAATCAATGTTCAGTTTTTAAACTTATTGTATTGTTTTATTTCTGAAATACACTTTAAAGGAAAGTCTGAGGAGAACAGATCCGCAAGTTTATGCCAAACGATAGATTTTGAAAGAAAACAGAACAGAGCTTCTCGGCTCTGGCTGTGCTGAGGAAAGTTGAAAAAGCACCTATGCCCAGATCCTAGGCCCCCGAGAGTCTGAAAGAATTGATCTGGGCTTGTTAGAGTCACCTGAGAGCTTTTAAATGGCACGATGCCCAGGATCTACCTGAGACCCATTAAATTAGAACTTCTGGGGGTGGGGCCCAGGCACTGATGTACTTTAAAGCTTCCCCAGGTGAGTTTATGGCTAGCTGGGACTAAGAACCACTGGCATAGCCCACACCTTCACCCCTAGAGGGACTAAAGATGGGCCACTTGGACTGGAACGGAGTAGGGAGAGGGCTGGGGCATGAGTTTATAGAAAAGGGGACACCTGGGTGGGATTCAGGTGGAGGGAGGCCATCCCCTGAACCTATTCACATCTGTATAAGTGTCCTTTCATTAAACTCTCCTCAATTACCTTGTTTGAGTGAGTCACCTTTTCCTGCTAGGTCCTGATTGATATAGTTGTCCTCACCTTGACAAGGTTGCAAAAATCACTGAAGGTCAGTTTGCCATGCGCAGATGCTCTAAGGCTACATCTGGAAGAGACCTGGATCAGGAAAGCTGTCAAGAGCCAAGCATGCTGAGAGACAGCTACTCCAGCCCACCCCCTCCCCTGAGCCTCTCTCACACTCTCATCTCTGCTGCTTCTGACTCTGCTCTCTCCTTGCTGCCTCCAAATCTGCAGCCCCAATGCCAGCAGGGGGCACCTGGTCAGCCTCCATCTCAGGTCCTGGCCGACCTGGTGCAGTGGCTGCCACCCCCAACCCCACCCAGAGCCTCGAGGTCCCCTGGGCAGAGGACTACAGGCAGGGCAATGCCATCTAGAAGGGAGCACAAGACCAAGCTGTGATTGACATTTCCGGGACACAGAGCCATCACTACCCATTAGCCTGATGGATTTCAGACATTATTTTCTTTTTACTTTTGTGCGGATTAATAAATTACACAAAGTGCATAAAACTGAATGCAGATGAATACATTTTTACATATGTGTAGACCTGTGTAACCACCACTCAGAAGATATCAAGATTTCCAGCGCCCCAGGAGTCTCTCTTATACCCCTCCCAGTCAACCTGCCCCCACAAGGGCAAACGTTATTTTGCCTTCTTTCACTAGAGATTAATTTTGCTTATTCTTGAACTCCACGTCAATGAAATCACACCCTATGTACTCTTTTGGGTCTGGCTTCTCTTGCTCAATATTACATCTGTGAGATTCAGCCATGTTAGTGCATGAAGCAGGAGTGTGTGTTTTTCACTCCTGTGTGGAATTTCATTTACAAATACATCACAATTTATTTATCCATCCTACTCTTAATAGACATTTGGGTTGTTAACAGATTGGGGGCAATTATGTATAAAGCTGCTACAAACATTTTCCAATGCATCGTTTGGTGAACATAAGCACTCATTTCTCTTGGGAATATACCCAGGAGTGGAACTACTGGGTCATAGGGTAGACATAGAAGATGCTGTCAATTTTCCAAAATGACTGTACCAACTTACACTCCCACGAGTAATATCTGAAAGTTCTAGTTGCGCCACACTCTCATTAATACTTGATATTATCAGCTCTCCTAATTTTAGCCATTCTGGGAAGGGTATGTTTATACATCATTGTGGTTTTAATTCGCATATTTAGTATATTATTAAAGAAACTAGTGAATTTATAAAACAGAGATATCAAGGAGTTTTTTATGTTGTTGTCACTGTCAGGGAGGAAGAAATTGTCCTCTATCCTTCTAGGTTCTTCTGGATGGTCTAAGAATTAAATTGACATGTGCCAGATTAACAGGAGAAAATCAAACAGAAGTTTAATAACATCTATATGTTGATGCCCAGGGAAGCTCACCCCAAAATATGCAGCAATGGCATACTGATTATTTTGAATTAAAGTTACTTAAGAAACAGCCATTAGAAGAGGGACACTCTGACCCTCCTTTCTGTCTCCCTGAAAGCAGGAAATAAATCTCCCATGTGAAAGGTGCACCCCTGCATCTGGAGGTAGAAGGACACCCTTATCCCCAGAGATGGGGGGAATTACAGGCCTAGAAGCCTCTGGAAACAAACCTTCTTACGTCTTTAATTTACTACCCCAAGCCCACATTCTGTTTCGATTCTTCACTAATTGGGCATCCAAAACCCAAGTTTCTTTGTCCTGTCAATTCCTCACAAATTTATTGTTTCTTTGTCTAAAAAGTATAAAAGCTGCCTGCTTTGGCCACTTCTTAGGTCCCATTTCCATGAGATCTCTGTGTGCACAAATTAAAATTTGCTGTTTTTTCTCCTGTTAATCTGTCTTGCATCAATTTTGTTATTAGTCCAGCCACAAGAACTCAAAGAGGGGTAGAGGGGGAAATTTCCCCCTCCCCAACATACACATGGGAGAGACTCAGGAAAACTAACTCTCCAAGATGGCCAAAACCCTCCCCTTAAATACCACCTTTGGTTAAAGCCAAAAGAAGATGTTGGCGGCGAGTGGTTTAGAACTTCAGAAAGGAGGAAGGCACTTCATATGAAGATGCAAAAGAAAATGTTTGGTAAATAAACGTGTGCTGGGCCACGCAGGGACAATGGGACACAGAGTGGACTCTGATCTTTATGCTTTTACAATTCAAGTAAAAAAAAATGAGGGAGGCAGAGTCAAGATGGCGGTGTGGGAAGACACTGAGTTAGCGTCTCCCCACAACTAGGGCTCCTGCCGGCCACTGGGCGGGGTCTCTGATGCCCAAGGAGACGGGAGGAACCTCAGAGTGAACTGGTAGGACGTAGCGGGACTGAGGTGGGGAGGAGAAGTGGAGGCCAGGCAGGATCATTGCCCCTGAGGCCGGGGAGATCAGGAGAGTCAGGCAGGAGGGACTCTCCGGGAAGAGCGGGAGAGAAGCGGAGGGCAATTGCTTGGCCCACTCAGGCCGGGGAGCCTGCTGAGTTCCCAAACCAGTACCCCACCCTCCAAAAGCCCCATCCAGGCCGCATGGGTCCTGGGGGCATAGGAGGGAGGCCAGGAAGATCAGGAGAGGCAGGAGAGAGGGGGCCCTCCCAGACTGGAGGAGCAGGAAAAGAGAGAAGGGCATTTGCCCCACCCACTCGAGACCAGGAAGCCTGCTGGGCTCCCAGGTGAGGTCCCCTGCCCTCTGAGACCAGGGGTGGGGGGCACGCTTGGGCCCCTTCTGTTCCTTGAGCCTAAGCTCCACCACCCACAGCCCCCAGGGCCTTTTCCAGCCCTGTGGGTCCTAAGCATTGGCCCTGCCCACCACCCAAACCTCACCCTTTCTTAGTTCCCGCCCTCCACAGCCAAGGTCTCCCCACCCCCTCCCCTTTTTTTATCCTTTTCCCTCCTCCTCTTTTTTACTATTGTGGTACTCATGTACCTTCTGGTTGTTGATTCATCTATATTTTTATTTTTATATTCTTCCTAACATATCTGCTGGTTTCCTAGTCTAATTTTATTTTTTACTTTGTTATTGTTTTTTGTTGTTTTTTTTGCCACCCCAGGCAGCTTGCAGGATCTTGGTTCATGAGCCCAGGGTTGGGCCGAAGCTCCTGCAGTGGGAGCTCCGAGTCCGAACCACTGGACTAACAGAGAATCTCAGACCCCAGGGAGTATTCATCGGAGTGAGGTCTCATGGAGTTCCTCCTCTCAGCTCCAAGACCAAGCTCTACCCAATAGCCTACAAACTCCAGTGTTGGAAGCCTCAGGCCAAACAACCAGTAAGCCAGGAACACAATCCCACTCATAAAAAAAAAAAAAAAGGGGAACAGCAAAAAAAAATGTCACAGATGAAGGAGCACGGTAAAAACCTACAAGACCAAATAAATGAAGAGGAAATAGGCAATCTACCTGAAAAAGAATTCAGAGTAATGATAGTAAAGATGATCCAGAATCTCGGAAATAGAATGGAGGCACGGATTGAGAAAATACAAGAAATGTTTAACAAAGATCTAGAAGAACTAAAGAATAAACAAACAGAGATGAACAACACAATAACTGAAATGAAAAATACACTAGAAGGAATCAATAACAGAATAACGGAGGCAGAAGAACAAATAAGTGAGCTGGAAGACAAAATGGTGGAAATAACTGCCAAGGAGCAGAATAAAGAGAAAAGAATGAAAAGAATTGAAGACAATCTCAGAGACCTCTGGGACAACACTAAATGCACCAACATTCAAACTATAGGGGTCCGAGAAAAAAAAAAAGGGTCTGAGAAAATATTTGAAGAGATTACAGTTGAAAACTTCCCTAATATGGGAAAGGAAATAGTCACCCAAGTCCAGGAAGCATAGAGAGTCCCATACAGGATAAACCCTAGGAAAAACACACCAAGACACATATTAATCAAACTAACAAAAATTAAATTCAAAGAAAAAATACTAAAAGCAGCAAGGGAAAAACAAAAATTAACATACAAAGGAATCCCCATAAGCTTATCAGCTTATTTTTCAGCAGAAACTCTGCAGGTCAGAAGGGAGTGGCAGGATATACTTAAAGTGATGAAAGAGAAAAACCTACAACCAAGATTACTCTACCCAGCAAGGATCTCATTCAGATTCAAGGGTGAAGTCAAAAGCTTTTCAGACGAGCAAAAGCTAAGAGAATTCAGCACCACCAAACCAGCTTTACAACAAATGCTAAAGGAACTTCTCTAAGCAGGAAACACAAGAGAAGAAAAACACCCACAAAAACAAACCCAAAACAATTAAGAAAATGGTAATAGGAAAATACATATCGATAATAACCTTGAATGTAAAAGGATTAACTGTCCCAACCAAAAGACACAGACTGGCTGAATGGATACAAAAACAAGACCCATATATATGCTGTCTACAAGAGACCCACTTCAGACCTAGGGACACATACAGACTGAAAGTGAGGGGATAGAAAAAATATTCCATGCAAATGGAAATCAAAAGAAAGCTGGAGTAGCAATACTCATGTCAGATAAAATAGACTTTAAAATAAAGAATGTTACAAGAGACAAGGAGGACACTACATAATGATCAAGGGATCAATCCAAGAAGAAGATATAACAATTATAATGTTTATGCACCCAATATAGGAGCACCTCAATACATAAGCAAATGCTAACAACCATGAAAGGAGAAACTGACAGTAACACAATAATAGTAGGGGACTTTAACACCCCACTTACACCAATGGACAGATCATCCAAAATGAAAATAAATAAGGAAACACAAGCTTTAAATGACACAATAGACCACATAGATCTAATTGATATTCAGAGAACATTCCACCCAAAAGTGGCAGAATACACTTTCTTCTCAAATGCACATGTAACATTCTCCAGGATAGATCACATCTTGGGTCACAAATCAAGCCTCAGAAAATTTAAGAAAATTGAAATCATATCAAGCGTCTTCTCTGACTACAACACTATGAGATTGGAAATCAATTACAGGAAGAAAACTATAAAAAACACAAATACATGGAGGCTAAACAGTGCTCTACTAAATAACCAAGAGATCACTGAAGAAATCAAAGAAGATATAAACAAAATACATAGAAACAAATGACAATAAAAACACGACAATCCAAAACCTATGGGACGCAGCAAAAGCAGTTCTAAGAGGGAAGTTTATAGCAGTACAATCCTACTTCAAGAAACAAGAAAAATCGCAAATAAACAATCTAACCCTACACTTAAAACAACTAGAGAAAGAAGAAAAAAGAAAACCCAAAGTCAGTAGAAGGAAAGAAATCATAAAGATCAGAGCAGAAATAAATGAAATAGAAACGAAGAAAACAATAGCAAAGATCAATAAAACTAAAAGCTGCTTCTTTGAGAAGGTAAACAAAATTGATAAACCCTTAGCCAGACTCATCAAGAAAAAAAGGGAGAGGATGCAAATCAACAAAATTAGAAATGAGAAAGGAGAAATCACAACTGACACCGCAGAAATAGAAAGGATTATAAGAGACTACTACAAACAACTATATGCCAATAAAATTAACAACCACGAGGAAATGGACAAATTCTTGGAAAGGTACAATTTTCCAAGACTGAACCAGGAAGAATTAGAAAATATAAACAGACCTATCACAAGTAATGAAATTGAAATTGTAATTACAAATCTTCCAACAAACAAAAGTCTAGGACCAGATGGCTTCACAGGCAAATTCTATCAAACATTTAGAGAAGAGCTAACACTGATCCTTCTTAAGCTCTTCCAAAAAATTGCCGAAGGAGAAACACTCCCAAATTCATTCTATGAAGCAACCATCACCCTGATACCAAAACCAGAAAAAGATGTCACAAAAAAAGGAAACTATAGACCAATATCACTGATGAACATAGATACAAAAATCCTGAACAAAATACTAGCAAACAGAATCCAAAAGCATATTAAAATAATCATACACCATGATCAAGTGGGATTTATCCCAGAGATGCAAAGATTCTTCAATATACACAAATCAATCAATGTGATACACCACATTAACAATTTAAGAAATAGAAACCAGATGATCATCTCAATAGATGCAGAAAAAACTTTTGACAAAATTCAACACCCATTTATGATAAAAACACTCCAGAAAATGGGCATACAGGGAACCTACCTCAACATAATAAAGGCCATATATGACAAACCCACAGTAAGCATCATACTCAATGGTGAAAAACTGAAAGCATTTCCACTAAGATCAGGAACAAGACAAGGATGTCCACTCTCGCCACTATTATTCAACATAGTTTTGGAAGTCCTAGCCACAGCAATCAGAGAAGAAAAAGAAATAAAAGGAATACAAATTGGAAAAGAAGAGGTAAAACTGTCACTGCTTGCCACTGACATGATACTATACATAGAAAATCCTAAAGATGCCACCAGAAAACTACTAGAACTAATCAATGAATTTGGTAAGGTTTCAGGATACAAAATTAATGCACAAAAATCTTTGGCTTTCCTATACACCAACAACGAAAATCAGAAAGAGAAATTAAGGAAACACTCCCATTTACCATTGCAACAAAAAGAATAAAATACCTAGGAATAAACCTGCCTAAGAAGGTGAAAGACTTGTACTCAGAAAACAATAAAACACTGATGAAAGAAGTCAGATGACATAAACAGATGGAGAAATATACCATGTTCTTGGATTGGAAGAATCAATATTGTGAAAATGACTATACTACCCAAAACAATCTACAGATTCAATGCAATCCCTATCAAACTACCAATGGCATTCTTCACAGAATTAGAACAAAAAATTTTACAATGCATATGGATACACAAAAGACCCCAAATAGCCAAAGCAATCTTGAGAAAGAAAAACGGAGTTGGAGGAATCAGGCTCCCCGACTTCAAACTATACCACAAAGCTATAGTAATCAAGACAGTATGATACTGGCACAAAAACAGAAACATAGATCAGTGGTACAGGATAGAATGAACAGAGATAAACCCCCACACATATGGGCACCTAATTTATGACAAAGGAGGCAAGAACATACAATGGAGAAAAGACAGTCTCTTCAATAAATGGTGCTGGGAAAACTAGACAGCTACATGTAAAAGAATGAAATTAGAACACTCTCTAACATCATGCACAAAAATAAACTTCAAATGGATTAAAGACTTAAATGTAATACCAGACACTATAAAACTCTTAGAGTAAAACATAAGAAAAACACACTTCGACATAAACAACAGCAAGATCTTTTTTGACCCACCTCCTAGAGTAATGGAAATAAAAACAAAAATAAACAAATGGGACTTAAAACTTTTGCACAGCAAAGGAAACAATAAACAAGGCAAAAAGACAACCTTCAGAATGGGACAAAATATTTGCAAATGAAACAACAGACAAAGGATTAGTCTCCAAAATATACAAACAGCTCATGGAGCTCAATATCAAAAAAACAATCCAGTTAAAAAATGGGTGGAACCCAAGTCCAGGAAGCGCAGAGAGTCCCATACAGGATAAACCCAAGAAGAAACATGCCGAGACACATAGTAATCAAACTGGCAAAATTAAAGACAAAGAAAAATTATTGAAAGCAGCAAGGGGAAAATGACAAATAACATACAAGGGAACTCTCATAAGGTTAACAGCTGATTTCTCAGCAGAAACTCTACAAGCCAGAAGGGAGTGGCATGATATACTTAAAGTGATGAAAGGGAAGAACCCACAACCAAGATTACTCTACCTGGCAAGGATCTCATTTAGATTTGATAGAGAAATCAAAAGCTTTACAGACAAGCAAAAACTAAGAGAATTCAGCACCACCAAACCAGCTCTACAACAAATGCTAAAGGAACTTCTCTAAGTGGGAAACACAAGAGAAGAAATGAACCTACAAAAACAAACCCAAAACAATTAAGAAAATGGTCATAGGAACATACATATTGATAATTACCTTAAACGTGAATGGATTAAATGCTCCAACCAAAAGACACAGGCTTGCTGAATGGATACGAAAACAAGACCCATATACGTGCTGTCTACAAGAGACCCATTTCAGACCTAGGGACACATACAGACTGAAAGTGAGGGGATGGAAAAAGATATTCCATGCAAATGGAAATCAAAAGAAAGCTGGAGTAGCAATACTCATGTCAGATAAAATAGACTTTAAAATAAAGAATGTTACAAGAGACAAGGAGGACACTACATAATGATCAAGGGATCAATCCAAGAAGAAGATATAACAATTATAAATATATATGCACCCAACATAGGAGCACCTCAATACATAAGGCAACTGCTAACAGCTATAAAAGAGGAAATCAACAGTAACACAATAATAGTGGGGGACTTTAACACCTCACTTACACCAATGGACAGATCATCCAAAATGAAAATAAATAAGGAAACAGAAGCTTTAAATGACACAATAGACCAGATAGATTTAATTGATATTTATAGGACATTCCATCCAAAAACAGCAGATTACACTTTCTTCTCAAGTGCGCATGGAACGTTCTCCAGGATAGATCACATCTTGGGTCACAAATCAAGCCTCAGTAAATTTAAGAAAATTGAAATCATATCAAGCTTATTTTCTGACCACAATACTATGAGATTAGAAATGAATTACAGGGAAAAAAACATAAAAAGCACAAACACATGGAGGCTAAACAATACGTTACTAAATAACCAAGAGATCACTGAAGAAATCAAAGAGGAAATCAAAAAATACCTAGAGACAAATGACAATGAAAACACGACGATCCAAAACCTATGGGATGCAGCAAAAGCAGTTCTAAGAGGGAAGTTTATAGCTATACAAGCCTACCTCAAGAAACAAGAAAAATCTCAAGTAAACAAACTAACCTTACACCTAAAGGAACTAGAGACAGAAGAAAAAACAAAACCCAAAGTTAGCAGAAGGAAAGAAATCATAAAGATCAGAGCAGAAATAAATGAAATAGAAACAAAGAAAACAATAGCAAAGATCAATAAAACTAAAAGCTGGTTCTTTGAGAAGATAAACAAAAATGATAAGCCATTAGCCAGACTCATCAAGAAAAAGAGGGAGAGGACTCAAATCAATAAAATTAGAAATGAAAAAGGAGACGTTACAACAGACACTGCAGAAATACAAAGCATCCTAAGAGACTACTACAAGCAACTCTATGCCAATAAAATGGACAACTTGGAAGAAATGGACAAATTCTTAGAAAGGTATAACCTTCCAAGAATGAACCAGGAAGAAATAGAAAATATGAACAGACCAATCACAAGTAATGAAATTGAAACTGTGATTAAAAATCTTCCAAGAAACAAAAGTCCAGGACCAGATGGTTTCACAGGTGAATTCTATCAAATATTTAGAGAAGAGTTAACACTCGTCCTTCTCAAACTCTTCCAAAAAATTGCAGAGGAAGAAACACTCCCAAACTCATTCTACAAGGCCACCATCACCCTGATACCAAAACCAGACAGAGATACTACAAAAAAAGAAAATTACAAACCAATATCACTGATGAATATAGATGCAAAAAATCCTCAACAAAATACTAGCAAACAGAATCCAACAACACGTTGAAAGGATCATACACCATGATCAAGTGGGATTTATCCCAGGGATGCAAGGATTCTTCAATATACGCAAATCAATCAATGTGATACACCATATTAACAAATTGAAGAATAAAAACCACATGATCATCTCAATAGATGCAGAAAAAGCTTTTGACAAAATTCAACACCCATTTATGATAAAAACCCTCCAGAAAGTGGGCATAGAGGGAACCTACCTCAACATAATGGAGGCCATATATGACAAACCCACAGCAAACATCATTCTCACTGGTGAAAAACTGAAAGCATTTCCTCTAAGATCAGGAACAAGACAAGGATGTCCACCCTCGCCACTCTTAGTCAACATAGTTTTGGAAGTCCTAGTCATGGCAATCAGAGAAGAAAAAGAAATAAAAGGAATACAAATTGGAAAAGAAAAAGTAAAACTGTCACTTTGCAGATGACATGATACTATACATAGAAAATCCTAAAGATGCCACCAGAAAACTCCTAGAACTAATCAATGAATTTGGTAAGGTTTCAGGATACAAAATTAATGCATGGAAATCTCTTGCATTCCTCTATACTAACAATGAAAGATCAGAAAGAGAAATTAAGGAAACAATCCCATTCACCATGGCAACAAAAATAATAAAATACCTAGGAATAAACCTACCTAAGGAGGTAAAAGACCTGTACTCAGAAAACTATAAGACACTGATGAAAGAAATCAAAGATGACACAAACAGATGGAGAGATATACCATGCTCTTGGATTGGAAGAATCAATATTGTGAGAATGACTATACTGCCCAGAGCAATCTACAGATTCAATGCAATCCCTATCAAATTACCAATGGCATTTTTTACAGAACTAGAATTAAAAATTTTTAAATTTGTATGGAGACACAAAAGACCCCAAATAGCCAAAGCAATCTTGAGGGGAAAAATACAGAGCTGGAGGAATCAGACTTCCTGACTTCGGACTATACTACAAAGCTACAGTAATCAGGACAATATGGTACCGGCACAAAAACAGAAATATAGATCAATGGAACAGGATAGAAAGCCCAGAGATAAACCCACGCACCTATGGTCAACTAATCTATGACAAAGGAGGCAAGGATATACAATGGAGAAAAGACAACCTCTTCAATAAGTGGTGCTGGGAAAACTGGACAGCTACTTGTAAAAGAATGAAATTAGAACACTCCCTAACCCCATACACAAAAATAAACTCAAAGTGGATTAGAGACCTAAATGTAAGACCGGACACTATAAAACTCTTAGAGGAAAACATAGGAAGAACACTCTTTGACATAAATCACAGCAAGATCTTTTTTGAGCCACCTCCTAGAGTAATGGAAATAAAAACAAAAATAAACAAATGGAACGTAATGAAACTTAAAAGCTTTTGCACAGCAAAGGAAACCATAAACAAGACGAAAAGACAACCCTCAGAATGGGAGAAAATATTTGCAAACGAATCAACGGATAAAGGATTAATCTCCAAAATATATAAACAGCTCATGCAGCTCAATATTAAAAAAAACAAACAATCCAATCAAAAAATGGGCAGAAGATCTAAATAGACATCTCTCCAAAGAAGACATACAGATGGCCAAGAAGCACATGAAAAGCTGCTCAACATCACTAATTATCAGAGAAATGCAAATCAAAACTACAGTGAGGTATCACCTCACACCAGTTAGAATGGACATCATCAGAAAATCTACAAACAACAAATGCTGGAGAGGGTGTGGAGAAAAGGGAACCCTCTTGCACTGTTGGTGGGAATGCAAATTGATACAGCCACAATGGAGAACAGTATGGAGGTTCCTTAAAAAACTAAAAATAGAATTACCATATGACCCAGCAATCCCACTACTGGGCATATACCCAGAGAAAACCATAATTCGAAAAGACACATGCACCCTAATGTTCATTGCAGCACTATTTACAATAGCCAGGTCATAGAAGCAACCTAAGTGTCCATTGACAGATGAATGGATAAAGCAGATGTGGTACAAATATACAATTGACTATTACTCAGCCATAGAAAGGAATGAAATTGGGTCATTTGTAGAGATGTGGATGGATCTAGAGACTGTCATACAGAGTGAAGTAAGTCCGAAAGAGAAAAACAAATATCGTATATTAATGCATAGATATGGAATCTAGAAAAATGGTACAGATGAACCAGTTTGCAAGGCAGAAATAGAGACACAGATGTAGAGAACAAACATATGGACACCAAGGGGGGAAAGTAGCGGGGTGGGTGGTGGTGGTGAGATGAACTGGGAGATTGGGATTGACATGTATACACTAATATGTATAAAACAGATAACTAATAAGAACCTGCTGTATTAAAAATAAATAAATAAAATGAAATTTTAAAAAAAGACATCAGGGCCAGGGTAACCTAGATTATGCAAAAAGATTTTAAAAGGAAATAGACTTTTCGAGAAACATATCATATTTTAACTTGAAATCCATGGTGAAGAGGGTGGTTGCCTTTTACCTAAGGTAAAGAGTGAAGGGTTATTGATGACAAAGCTTGGCTGTTGCTCTCCTTTGGTTCCTTTGATCTTCACTTTGCATGAGTGAGACTGTCAGGATCTCTCTAGAGAGGCCAGGTTCCGGCACAACACTGCACCAGCGTTTCTTCTAGTGAAGCAAAAGCAAAATAGATGACATCAGGCTTTGGCAGCTGATACATTTTAGGTCTTTCCTCACATGTTGATAAACCTTAGGTTCTCTCTTTCCAAGGAATTTGAACCTGATGGGGAGTCCAAAGATGATTATCACTGAGCCACCTGCAGCAGGGCCTCTGAGAGACATGGAAACTCTACAGCGGCCCCATCTCTTCAGAGTCTCGATATTCAATCCCTCTTTTGACCCCTCGATCTACACTAGATTCTTCTTCAATTAAGACGTCCAAACACTTAGACTCCTAACTGGGTCTTAAAGTGTTCTAAGCCAGGCTTGGGTCCAGGGCCCAGGTGGAGGTGGTGAGGGGTGTTGAGATGTGACAAGATGTGGCAATGGTGGCCCTGTCACTGACGGCTGCATCAGGACCATGTGGAAGGTGGAGGGAGAAAGAAAGTTGGGTGCTTGCACACATTGGTCAGGCTGGTTTCTGTCCCCAGTAACCTCAGATTTCAGTTGACATGACGCCAAAGCAGGGCTGTGTTCCCTTTGGCCCCTGCACCTGAGCCCCCGATCTTGGCAGGAGTTTGAAGAAGCTCTTGCCCCTCTGCCATGCTCTTGCATCTCACCTGGGCATGTGGCCCCCTGACAAAAGAGCTCTGTCTTCTGCTGCCTGGCGGCTCCTCTCTGCAGACAGCTCAAACCTCGTCCTTGTGAGGCTGAGGTGCAGACACTGTCTTTCCACCCTCCGTCTCTGCCCCCAGGCACTAGGACATAAACGGCCTCTCTCAGCATTTAGGAAACAAAGGAATAAATAAGTGAAAGTCAAATCATGCAAGTCTCCTTGACAGAGGCCAAGTATCCCTGGGTTGCCAAACTTGCCCTGACACGCCTGTGCTGAGAAGTAAAGGCCGATCAAACTCACATCTAAAACCCTGGATCATAAGGAAAATTCCAGCTAACAGGGAACGTTGCCCTGACCCCTCCCCTATGATGTTTCAGCAAAGAGCTGGTCTGGGAAAAACTCTACTCGTTCAAAGATGAGTCAGCAAAAAGGAAGCTGCAAAGGATCTCTCCAAGCAGAGGAAAGGGATAGGAAAAGCAAGTGGCAAATGCAGAATCCTCACCAGAAACACTGCCTTAGAGCAGACAAGAGCTGTAACCAAACAACTGCCAGGCATTTTAAAAAATTTAATGAAATGGTTGCCTCTAAGAAGACAGAGTACAGGGAAAAGATGGTGAGACATCTGGAGGAGAAACATGAGCTCAGGGAAAAAAAGTGGAAAAAGAAAAGAAAATAGAAATTAGCCCAAGGAAGGAAAAACACTGCGGAAAATGTTGTAAGGACATAGAGGGCAGGAATAACAAAAAGTCAGCAAAATGAAATGGAAATAAAAGAGTTTAAAAGAATTAGATAGGCAAAGACACCTGACGTTTATTAACTGATTAAGCACCTGTGATGTACCAGGCACTATTCTAGGCACTAGTGTAGCAGAGCAAAACTTGCCCCCCCCCAAAATATCTCTTTGCCATACGGATTATTTTGAGCTGAAAACAATCAAGGCCCAAAAGACTCAGGAAGAGACTTTGATCTTCTCCTTAACTGCCTGAAAGAATTTAGATAGAGGCCCTGTTCCTGGAATAGAGCGATCACTAGGGATATCTGCAAAGAATATGGGCCAGGTATGGTGGGGGGAACTCAGCAGGGCCTAGAGATCAGAGTCCACTCTGTGGCCCATGGTGTCTGTGGCCCAGCAAACATCTGGTTACCAAACAGTTGCTTTTCCATCTCCATACAAATTGCTTTCCTCCCCTCTGTAGTCCCACACCACTTCCCCCAACATCGTCTTTTGTCTTTAGCTGAAGATAGTACTTAAGGTGAGGGTTTCACTCATTTTGGAGAGTTACTCAGTTTTCCTGGGGCTCACCCATGTATACATGTTATTAAACTTTTGTTTGATTTTCTCCTGTTAATCAGTCTCATGTCAATTTAACTCCTACACCAGCCAGAAGAACCTAAAAGGGTAGAGGAACATTTCTCCCTCCCCGACTCTGGGAATACAGCAGCTCCATAACTGACACTGGCCAGGCCCTTACGGCCCTTGAAACAAAATTGGGTCTTGTTTTCAGCTTTCTACACCATCTACAGTCGAAAATGCAAAGATCACTGTCGAAGGATCAAGGGAATGGAAAGTGCCCACCGAACTGAGAAGGTATCTTGAGACAAAAAAATAAGGCAGGCAGCTCCATATCATCAACGGATCAGTTGATTATAGGGTAACTTACTCACAGGGTGGGATCTGGATCAGGCAGACAACAATCCAGAGCATTTGCAGCTGCACTCCACACCACCGAGGGGCCATGGGGACAATTTTGTAGTTAACCTAAGATATGGGGATAGGTGCTTGGAAACAGGACATGCATTCCTAAGGCAAGATTTATGAATGGGTAATTAGTCTCATGGGTGCTGGGAATAGGTCAGCAAAGGTTTTCATCATTGTTTGGGGACTAACTGAGCACAGGGGCCACCTGGTCTTAATGATTATTAAACAATATCTATTAACTACAAAGCCCTTGATGACACAGAAGTGATTTGCTGGACAGTACAGTCCTGGGTAGGGTCGGCAGAAGGAAAGGAAACTGTAAGGTCTCAAGATGGGGTCAGTTATGCTAACAGCCATACAAGCACCCAACAGAGGATCCATAGTCAAGGTATTCCATGGACCTCTCCTGCTCCCTCCCATTGACAGGCATCTGGTATGACCCAGCATTTGAATAGCCTCCTCAAAAATGAATTTTCCCAAGATTTCTAACTTTACCTTGTCATCTCCTCCATACCTCAGTCACTGTTATGGGCTGAATTGTGTCCCCTCTGCCGCAGTTTATAGGATGAAGTCCTAATCTCCCCAATGTGACTGTCTTTGGAGATATGGCCTTTAGGGAGCTAATTAAGGTTAAATGAGGTCATAAGAGTGGGGCCCTGATCCAATACGACTGGTGTCCTTATAAGAAGAGGAAGAGACACAGGAATGGGTGCACACACAGAGGAGGCCAGGTGAGGACACATTGAGAAGGAAGCCAGCTACAGGCTGGGAAGAGGCTCTTACCCGAAACCGAATTTGTGGCACCTTGATCATGGACCCCTAGCCTGCAGAACTGTGAGAAAGTAAATGTCTGTGGTTTAAGCCACCCAGCCTGTGGTATTTTATTACTACAGCTCAAGCAATCTACGTAATACAGTCACTGAATTAGATAGATTACAGTCTATCTAATACAGATGCCCAGAGAGGGACCATCTCCTCTTTTTGCTTCCTGGGTAATGATCAGAACAAAAGTGGTGGTGAGCCATATAAGTTTATTTTGAAATTTTGAGATTCTACCCTGACCATTCCTAGGCATGATGCTTCCTTTTTTTCCCTAGATGCAACACCAGCCCAGGCTGGTGTGTACCCTCCTGGTGGCAGATCAACCAAAAAGGGACTGAGGGGATCCAAACTGAATTCTGGTTCAGCCACGCAGATTTTCTTCCTGGCTTGAGATGGTCCTAGAGCATAAAGATAATAGCTACTTGGCTGAGAGCCCTGCTTGGGGCTCCTCCTGGAGCAGCCCATGTAGGCACTCTTGTGGGTCTCTGTGAATCTGGTAAAAATGCCCTTGTCCCTCTCGTATGTGACCCTTCTGGACGGAAGGTCTGGGCAGGTTGTGGGGATGATTGAAGGAAAGATGAAGGTATAGGCACTGGAACAGGGTGTGCCAATTTTGCAGTGGTAGAGGAAGAACAATAACCCTGGCATCCATGGAGGGCAAGCCTTGGACCCTGGAGCTGTTGAGTTGCAGGGTCAGGGGTGCAATTAATGGCTCCTTGTCCACAAGACCTGGCACAGTTACACTGTCTGCCTAGACCAGGCAGCAGCTATTACTACAACCTGCCCTTCTGTGGGGTTTGTCACCCCGGTCTGAATACAATGAAAATAGGAAAATTCATGTGGGCACGGCCGCTTCTGAAGTACCCTTCTGTGCCTGATGCTGCCAGGAGCAGCCCCAGTCACGCCTCCCAGAGCCCCCTCATACTGCTCAAACACCCGGACTGGTACAACCTCGTCTCTATCTGATGGACACAAAATTCGCATGCTTCTTCTGATGCCCAACTTGTTATGCCATATGTGGCAATCAAGGCTGCAACAACTTGGTGACCTGTTTTTGTTCCTATCCAAACCACCACAGTGGTGACCCAAATCAAACTGAACAACTAATCCCAAACTGGAGTGACCTATGCCCCCTTGGCTTGTTTCTTTGTATGTGAGGGAGAATGGGCCACAGAACGTCTCTCCAATGGGGTCTGAGTCTCAGCCCTGGAAAAGGCCTTCTCCAAGGTGATTTCTTCCTTGGGTACTCCTTCAGTCCTAGACCCACTCTTCCTGTACTTTTTTTTTTTTTTTTTTTTTCTGTTGTGGTAAAATGAACATAAATTGTACACTTAAAATGGTTAAAATGGTAAATTTTGTGTCATTACGATGACATTCACGACGTTGGATTAACCATCACCATTACCTATTTCCAGACTTTTCCATCACCCCAAACTGAAACTCTGTACCCATTAAGCGGTAACTCCCCATTCCCCCTCCATCAGCCCCTGGTAACCTCTACTCTACTTTCTGACTCCATGAATTCACCTCACAAAAGTGGAACCATATGATATTTGTCCTTTTGTGCCTGGCTTATTTCACTTAGCAAAACGTTTCCAGGGTTCATCCATGTTGGTGCACGTGTCGGAATTTCCTCCCTTTCTTTGGCAGAATAATATTGTTGTATGTATATACCGCATTTTGTTTATCCGTTTATCTCTTTCTGTGCTCTTCAGAGTTCTCTTTACCCCTTAGTGGTTAACCCTCTGTTATCAGTTAATAATTATTCATATTAAACTTCCCTCGTTCACATAGTGTAGTTCCTGTCTCCTGACTGGGACCCTGACCGACACACCTGCCTTTGGGAACTGCCTTTCTCTTCTCACTCAGTGTGACTTTGATGGGGCCAACCATGGAACCTTGTTTCCCTCATCGTGAATCATATTGCGCCATCAATCTAGTAATGGTGATGAGTTCCAGGGCAGGAACACGACCCAACGAATGCCAATCAGAATCCTTCCCCAGGATGGATGGGTGAATATGGGAATCCCCATAGGATTGCTTCTCTGGAGTTCTTGCAGCCACATTCCCAGACACGTACAGGAGGCTTATCTTGTGGTAGGATAAATTGAGATGAATATTCAAAGAGAACTAGAGAGGGAAATGACAAATGAAGAGGTTTCTGATATACCTAGAGGCAGTATAGCTGGAGAAGAAGGTCAGAATTTAAGGAAGTGGGGGAGTCAATAAGAACAGTGAGAAAGGGCAGCCAGACAGCAGAGGAAACATCAGGAGCTGGTGGTATCCTGCTATTGTGATCAAGACAGGATCTTTCCTTTTTCTTCTTTTTTTTTTTTAACATGTTTATTGGAGTATAATTGCTTTACAGTGTTGTGTTAGTTTCTGCTGTATAACAAAGTGAATCAGCTATATGTATACATATATCCCCATATCCCCTCCCTCTTGCATCTCCCTCCCACCCTCCTTATCCCACCCCTCTAGGTGGTCGCAAAGCACCCAGCTGATCTCCCTGTGCTATGCAGCTGCTTCCCACTAGCTATCTATTTTACATTTGGTAGTGTATATATGTCAATGCTACTCTCTTATTTTGTCCCAGCTTACCCTTCCCCCTCCCCATGTCCTCAAGTCCATTCTCTACGTCTGTGTCTTTATTCCAAGACAGGATCTTTTAAGAGAAAGGAGGGGGTGGGAGTTCCCTGGTGGTCCAGTGGCTAGGAGTTGTGCTTTCACTGCCATGGGCCTGGGGTTCAATCCCTGGCTGGGGAACTGAAATCCCACAAGCCATGCGGCACAGCCAAAAAAAAAAAAAAAAAAAAAAAGAGAGAAGGAAGGGGGTTAAAAAATGGGCTGGAGAATGGCCCCTGGACTGGGCGCTAGCTGATGGTGGACCCCAGTGAGAGCAGTGTGGACAGAGCACTCTAGTTTAGCACCGTGGGCCTCTCCCTGTCTGTGTCTGGGACCCTCGAGGGCCCTGGTCTCAGGCCATGCTTGCTGCTCCTTAAAGGTGCTCTCAAGCTTCCCCAGCTCATCCTTTTGACCACGTCTGACTGATTCTCCCAAATTCAACTCGAGCTCAGCTCTTCAGAGAGGCCCAGCAGTCCAGCTTCTTGATTCCAAAGAGGAGGAGCGATTCCCGTGGCACCCGGTGTGTTCTTTCCTCGGTCAACCACTTATCACGCTGTTGCCTTCGCAGGTTTGTCTCCTGCTCCAGCCTGTGGACTCCTTTAAATCAGGGACTTTAGTTTGTACATCTCTGTGTTCCAAGCACTCAGCACAGGGCCTGGCCTTGAAAGGAGCTCAGTGCACACAAATGGATCAATGTCTGCAGGGGCACACTTGTGATTCTTCTGTGAGAGGAGAATGCGATCTGGTTGCCATGGTGCTGAGAGAGAGATTTCTCCACCTGCTGTTTTCAAAAGGAACAAGTCACTGTGAGCTGACTGCATTTGGGCATCTGGCCAGCAGGATCTGCAGAATCCAGCAGGATGGATGCTGTGCTAACCCTGAGATGGCCGAGACACTTTTCCAGCTATGCAGACCTTTCTGCCCTTTTCTCCCTGGCAGGTAAACTGTCAAGTACCAACAAAGAATTGCCTTCTTTCTGTCCTTGGCAGATTTAAAGGGCTCCTCTTTTGCCAATATTCCCTTAGCTCTCATGGCAGTTTCTTCTCTCCCCTTGCACTGTTCTTTCTACCTTCTTGCCCACTGCTACCCTAAGACAGGGGCTTCCAAACTATAGCTTGTGGGCCAAATCCTCAGAGGACCTCACTCTTTTCCTAAAGGCTGTCTTCAACTGATTGGATGAGGCCCACCCACATGGTGATTTACTTTACTCAAAGTCGACTGATTTAAACGTTAATCTCATCTAAAAAATTCCTTCATAGCCACATCCAGATGTGTTTGATCAAATATCTGGACACTGTGGCCTAGCCAAGGTGACACGTAAAATTAAACATCACACTGTATGACCCAGTGCTGGTCAACGGGATGTCAGCAGAAGTTGTTGAGCGGGGAGGGCTCCTGAAGAGGGAGGCAGCTATGCTTGCCCACGTCCTGTTATCTCTTCTTCATCCTTCCTGCCCAAGCGGTGAGCCTGGTGATTGGCACTTCACTAGCCATCTTGAACTTGCCCTGGAAAAGTCAAGAGAAGCTCAAAGAACTCAGCCCCAATATCCTCAAGCCTCGCATCTGCCCTGGACTTGTCACCTTTGGGCTTCTTCTTAGATGAGAGGAAAATAGAGCACTGTGTTATTATGCCTGTTTTTCACGTCTCTGTTACTTGTGGCCAGAAGCAATTCCTGACTAATAACTCTCTGCTTCTTGGCCATTCAGACCTCTCTCAGGTCTGAGCATTCTTGAGCCTGGCCCCCAGGCTCCAACTGAGACTCCCGGATGTCCCTCCAGTAGGTGTCCTGTCATTTGGGCTAGCCTGAATGGGATCTTGTTTGTATCCAAGAACTCTCCCCGGTATGAAGCATAAGCCAGGTGGGAAGGACTAAGGGGATTAGGGACATGATGGGGGTGAGGGGGCAGTGAAGATGAAAGAAAATGTTCCAGGTAGAGATATGAGTATGTGCAGAGGCCAAAGGTGAAAGACCATGCCTCCTGCAGGATAGTAAGGCTGGATCATAGAGGGCAAGCGAGGACTGGCTAGAGTGAGGCTGAGAGGTAGGCTATGGTGAGAATGGATTTTAACCCCAAGGGTAAGGGGAGTCGTGGGTAGGTTTTATGTGTGTATGTATAGGTCACATGACCATATTTCCAAACTGGGAAGCTCACTGTAATTGTAGCAAGGAGAAAGGATTACAAGGGGCCAGTCTGAAGACAGCAACCTGTTGCAGGGATGCAGGTAAGGAATGATGGAGGCAGTGGGGAAAGAAGAAACAAATTTTAGAGAGGTTTGGAGATAAAAGAGTCAAGAACTATATTTGGAGGGTAAAGGAGAAAAAGATGTCAAGTTCAGAATCAAGAATTTTGTCTTGATGAATGGATAAAGAAGATGTGGTATATATACACAATGCAGTATTACTCAGCCATAAAAAAGAATGAAATATTGCCATTTGCAATAACATAACTGGACCTATACGATATCATACTAAGTTAAGTAAGACCGAGAAGGACAAGATTATATGATATCACTTTTACATGGAATCTAAAAAATAAAATGAAGGAATTTATTGACAAAACAGACACAGACTCACAGAAAACAAACTTATGGTTACCGAAGGGGAAAGGTGAGGGGAGGGATAAATTAGGAGTTTGGGATTAACAGATACATACTACTATATATAAAATAGATAAATAACAAGGATTTACTGTATAGCACAGGGAACTATACTCAGTATCTTATAAACTTATAACGGAAAAGAATCTGAAAATAATATATATATATACACACAATGGAATCACTTTGCGGTACACCTGAAACTAACATAATACTGTACATCAACTATACTCCAATAAAAAAAAGAATTCTGTCTGGAGCACCCAGATGGATACCACTTTTTCCCGCTGGCAGGCAGCTTACCATCCTCACACCACACCCCTGTGCCTGTGGAAGTGTTCTCGGACCAGAGAACAAACCATCCCTCACCTCTCCCCTGGAGTCACAATGGTCACAGCCTTTCAGATGGTCTCAGGTTGCATCATCAAAGGTACTGAGTTCAGAACAAGGCAGGTGAGGCTCCTGCCCTCTTGACTCTGGTTAGAACATGTACCAGGTGTATGGTGTCTAGTCTTGGTCCCTAACCACAAAGAGAAGTTTAACAGCTGGAGCTTGTCCAGGTGAGGCGACCGTCAGGAAACCACAGCAGTGAGGACCTTCTGAGGGACCGGGGACCAGACAGCTTTTAAGGGGATGAGCCTCCTGTGCGTAAATGTCTAAAGGCGGAGGCAGCAGAGGGTTCTGAGTGGCCCTAGGACAGAGCAAGGACTGCTGGGCCGAAGCTGTAGGGACGCAGATTTTTGCAACGTAAAAACCTTCTCTGGGTCAGAGTTGCCCCGTGTGGACAGGAAACAGGGACGGAATGAACAGCTCATGCTGAGGGGGATCTGGAGGGCAGCCGAGGGTTTCCCCCTCCCAGATGCCAGCGACATGTGGAACAGGGACCGCAGCTCAAATGCCCACAGGTGCCAGGTGAGGCACTCGGAGGAGCGGTCCAGCTAACGGTACAAAAATTCAGAATTAAAACCAATGGCAGCGACAGCAAGTGCTGTGCATATGGAACAAAGTCTGCTGCAGAGGTGGGACAGAGTGGATGCACAGCCTCTGCCCAGGAATGTGGGGCGGCGTGTATTATTTCCTGAGGCTGCCATAACCAAGTACCCCAAACTGGGTGGCTTCAGAGAAATTTATCATCTCTCAGTTCTGGAGGCTAGAAGTCCAAAATCAAAGTGATGGTGGGGTCGTGCTCCCTCTGAAGCTTCTGAGGAAGGATCCTTCCAGCTTCTAGCAGCCCCAGGTGTTTCTTGGCTTCTGGCAGCATGACTCCAATCTCTGCCTCCGTCTCCACGTGGCCATCTTCCCCCCGAGTTTCCCTCTTCTTACAGACACCAGTCACACTGGAGTAGAGGTCCACCCCACTCCGGTAGGAACTCATCTTAACTTAATTAGTTACATCTGCCCTGGCCCTATTTCCAAATGAGGTCATATTCTGAGGTGACCTTGTCTTTTTGAGGGACACAATTCAAACCATAACTGGGAGTCTGAGGTCCCGTCCAGCTGGAGACGTGTCAACCTAGAGGTAGCTTTGGTGAATTTGTCTGGTTTTGCTGTCTTGTCTTCCCAGCTTGCGTAAGCTTTCTCCTCCCCACCTAACTGGCAAAGCCAGAGCCCCACTGATATTTAGGGACTGACCCACCCTCTCTCTGCAGGACACGTATAGAGGGTCGGGATGCCTTAAGGAAGGGCTGAGAAGGGGCTCCAGGGCTTCCCTGTGGTCACTCTCTGGGGCCTGGGTCTCTGGTGCTCAGACCTCTGGCTCAGAGGCTACTTCCCGCACGGAGGCCCCAGAAGGCTGGGCCTGCATAAGCCTGTCACAGCGCTCACTCTGCTTAGCTGCTGGTTTGTGGGGAGATGCTCCCCTCTGCTGGGCAGACGGAAATCTGCTGTCCTTCCATTTCTTAGGGTTTTGTCTCCCTAAGTCACAAGTTCACAAACCCACAGTAAACACAGTCAGGGGCCAGAGGTCAGCAGGGCCAGTTCCCCCATTTTTCAGTGGGGGAGATTGAGGCCGGAGAGGGGAAAGGCCTTGTCTAAGGCCACACAGGGACCAGACATGTGTCGCCTCCCTCCTACACCAAGGTCTGGGAAGCATCTCTAAGGATCCTGGCGGCGCGGGCTGGAAGAAAGCCAGGGTGGGTGGGGCTCCTGGGAAGTCTGCATACAGCTGAGCTTGGAGGAAAAATGGCCAGAGAAGGAGAAGGCAAAGAAGGTGGGCACCTTACTTCAAGTACAGGCATCAGAAAGCTGGACAGATACTGACCCGGCGAAGAGAACCAGGACCGCCAGTCAGTCCACTCACTCTGGATAATTCCACATCAGCCTGTGTCAGTGATCCCAGCATAGCCTAACTCCATACTCCTAAGAAGTCATGTACATACAGAACTTCTGTAAATCAGATGCTCTTTTTACATTCTCCCTCCTTCTCCTGTGTCCCAGATACCCTGACCATCTTTCTCATACGTGGCCCAGCGGTAGCACAGTAGTTAGGGCAAGTTTACTGCTCTAACAAATAGGCCAGAAGGTATCATAGCTCAAACGCAATGGAAACTTACTTTTTGCTTGTGTCAACAGTTCACGGAGTTTATCAGAAAGGGTTGGGGCGAGGGGCTCTGTCCCACATAGTCACTCAGGGACCAGGCTCTGCCGTCTTTAACATATGGACATCGAGAGACAATCAGCAGAAAAGGGAAGAGCGTAGAGGATGGCACACAGGAGTTCTCCTAAGCCAGGCTGGGAAGTGGTGTACAGTAAATTTTAGTCACGTTCCATAAGCTAGAACGCAAAGGATCCAGAAAGGACAAGAAAAACCTGGGTTACACGGTGATCTGATGGGAGGTGTGGCAAGAATACACAAGAATACACCTCACAGACCTCCTACCACAGCTGCTGCTCTCTGGAATCCATGACAGAGCTTGCGCCAAAGCACGCCTCCTACAGGCTGCTCCCTGCCAGTGACTGAGTGCAGCTGATGCACTAAGGCAGCTGGTTCCTTGAAGTACAGCGGACTCCTGTATTGTCAACTTTTGTTCCAGAACTCCCAGTGGCTTTGCTGAACCTTCCTTAGACTATGTGGCAGGTTAGGATGCTTCACCCAACTGTCACTCCCTCTTTCCTTCCCTCAGGGTCAGACTTGCAACATGGTCTGGTGGTTCTCCCAGCCTCCCTGGCTTCCTCCTGCTTTCCTTTCACATAGGTGTTTCCCTTAATAAAATCCTTGCACACTCAATCCCATCTTGGTGTCTGCATCTTGGAGGACTCAGTCTAGCACAGGAGACTACTCCCTGGTATTGTGACTACCCCAACTCTCGTTGGGGTCATTTAACCCAGGTGGTGAAGATGGACCAGACTTGTTTGAACAAAAGATGCTCTGGGTAACCCCAGAACCTGCTAATTTCATATAGAGGTACCAGGGGTTAGGATTTCAACATACTTTTTTGGGGGGAGGTGCAATTCAACTCATAACAGTCTCCGCCTTTGGTTGGGCCTCCAGTACTGGCCTGACTCCTGTCCACATTTCCCCAACAGGGTTACTCTACTGTTCTTCACAAGGGCTTTTCCAAACCTTCTCCACCCTCTTCAACATTTCAGCCCTGCAACCTTCCCTTTCATATTCAACAAATGACTTTACCTCCCCCTTCACAGAATAATAGACACCGACAGAAGGGGGGGTTCCTTAACCTCACGCCGTGTCTGCCTCTCACTTTCTCCATCTGAAGGCTTCTTCTGTCCTCCTCACCATGTTCTTCCTCAAGTCTAATCTATGTTCTATTTTTTGGATCCCTTTCCTCTGATGCAGGAACCCTGCACGTCTCCCAATTTTCTCCACATCAGGAAATGACACCACAATCTACCCCACTGGCTCAGGCTAAAATATCTACAAGTCCATCTTTATTATTTGCTTTTCCTGACTGTCCTTCATCCTCCGACACAACTAATCTACAGCATGTCTGATTTGCTTTACCTTCAGAATATTTCCTAAATCCAACCCCTTTCAATATCACCACTATTACTATTCTGATCTAGGCAATCTAATGGGCAATTACGGGTAACTACCTCTTAACTGGTCTCACCACCTCCACTCTTGTCTTATTTCAGCCCAGTCTCCACACACAGCCAGAATGATCATCTTAAAAGACACATCAGACCATTCACTCCCCTGCTTCCAATGTTTCAGTGACTTCCCTTTGCACTGAAAATAAATAATTTTTTTTTTAACCATGGCCAACAAGGTCTATATGATCTGGTCTCTGTTTACTTCTCTGATATTATTTCATGCTTCTCTCCTCTTCACTCACAACATTCCAGGCACGTGGATTTTCTTACTGTTCTTTACACAGTCCAAGTAGGTAATGCTATTACCTCAGATCTTCTCATGGCTGATTCCTTGTCATCTTTATATTCTTCAAATGTCACCTCCTGAAAGAGGCCTGACCATCTATCTACAGACCACCTTTACCCCAGATCATGCTCTATACAATTTCTCCACTTTGTTATTTTTAGAGTCTTTATCACTGTCTGAAACTATTTACTAATCAGCTCATTTTTATCTTGCCAGTCTGGTCCCAAAGAACCTAAGCTCCTTGTGAACAGAGAGTCTGTCTGCCTTGTTCATTGCTGTCCCTCCAGTGTCTAGAACAATGTCTGGCACCTAGTAGGCACTCTGTAAATGTCACTGAATGACTATGTGACAGGTGCCAGGGTTTTTAAGCACCATGGAAGATTCAGGGAGGCCACTGTCTCACTGCTGGGACATTCACTGAACAAGTTCTAAGAAGTCCCTTGAAGGCCAATCGTTTGGTCACTTGCATGCCAAGCTGGAACACAGGAATCCTTTCAAAGGCTAGGAGTCCTGGCACTTAGATCCAGCCTCCCTAGGGGTGCTGCATAAGCGTTTCTCACCGAGACCCTGGCACTGTGGCCAGAATGGTGTTTCGGAACACTTGCTGGTCTCCGTTTCTTGAGATCCGCAGACCTTGGTTCCCTGTCTCACAGAAAATCCTGCCACTCTAGCCACTTCTGCTCCTCACTTTCTAAGCTCCTGGTTGGGCATCTTTCCCCATGACCCCTAATTTAACAGTGTTAGACGATAAAAGTCTTCCTTTAACTATGCCCTGGGAATCAAGGAGGGAAGGAAAGGGAAGCAGTTTTCTTTCCTCCTGATGCTTCTACACCAGTAAAATCAAAATAGAAATTAATCTGATGATAAACTACTCTGCCTCAGCCATAGACAATTTCACTCAGGTTTCAAGGGACCTTGCCTCCTTATTTTTAGAGGACAGAAGCTGAAATAAATCTTTGCTAAGGCAGGCTGGAGGTTGAGGCAAAACTTTGTTAATGACCCAGGAGCCAGAAAAGAAAGTCAGTGAGAGAGAATCAAGGAAGCTAGATCAGCTGGATCACAGGGTGTGTTCACTCACCCTTCATTTAAAATCTTTTTCAGGCCATCTCCCTGCTTTAGCCCCCATTAGAGCTGCCTGCACCTAAGGGAAGAAGACCCAGAAAATCAAGCCTTGGAGACCTCTGAGTCTCAAGTAAAAGGTAAATGTTTATCGAACGACTGTATGACAGGTTCCTGGCTCTTCTGTACATAGTAACGAGTCAAGATGTTGGCTGGTGCTGCAGTCATCTGAAGGCCAGATGGGGTCTAGGAACTTGTTTCCTAGGTGGCTCACTCACTTGGCTTATGGTAGGAGGATTCAGCTCTGCGCTGGTCATTAGCACTAATCATAAAAAAGCTGGAGTGCCTATACTCACGTGAGACTAAATAGGTTTAAAGATAAGAGGTATATTTAGAGATGAACATTTCTTAATAACAAAAATGTCATTTGGCAAGAAGATGTAACACTTACAAATGTGTATGTGCTGAATAAATTCAAAATATGTAAAGCAAACGTGACAGAACTAAAGGGAGAAATAGACAAATTCACAATCATAGTCAGAGATTTTAACATCCTCCAGTTATTGATAGAACCAGTAGACAAAAAAATTAATAATGAAGAAGATCTGAACAGCATCATGAACCACCTTGTCTAGCTGACATTTATAAAACACTACACATAACAACTGCATAATGCACATTCTTTTTAAGGCATGGAACGGTCACCAAGGTATGCCATATGCTGGGTCATAAAACTGATCGGAGTCAGCAAATTTCGAAAGTTTTTCCCAGACCACAGAGGAATTAAACTAGAAAGTAATTCTAAAAATAATAAGATATGTTTAAGAGCCCCAACTATTTGGAAGTTAAATAATGCTCCTCTCAAGAACTAATAGGTCAAAGAAGAAATCATAAGGAAAATTAAAATTTTGGACTAAATGGAAATAAAAACAACAATCAAATTTTGGGGATTCAATTAGAACAGTACTTAGAGGCAAATCTATAGTTTTAAATGTTTGATTTAGGAAAGAAGAAAGGCTTACAATAAATTATCTAGGTTTCTACCTTGAGAAGCCAGAAAAAGAAGGGCAATTTAAACCCAAATTAAGTAAAAGGAAAAATTATAAAGATAAAAGTAGAAATCAATGTAATAGAAAATGGACAAAACAATAGAGGATATTAACAAAGCCCAGGAGGGAACTTTGTGAGGTGAGGGAAATGCTCATTATCTTGTTTGGGATGTGGGTTATAAGTGGGAATTTCTTTGTTAAAATCCATTGAACTATGCTTAAGATTTGTGCATTACAATGTAAATTTCACTCCTTCAAATAAAGAACTTTAATAAAGAAAGAAAAAAATAAGACCATGTGTAGACAGTGCTAGGGCCTCTTCCAGAGCCTTGAGAGAGTGCATCCAAATGAGCAGGTTCCCATGCTCGTTGAAAGCTTCACCAGCTTCATGAGTTGCATGGCAAAACTGCCACTCCCCCCCACTCCCTGCCCCAGCCTCATATTCTGGTCTCCACTCTCAGTAGTTGTGTGACCATAGCTGTTTAATATCTTAGTGTCTTGAATCCTGAATTTGTAAAATGGGAATTATTATGTAGCCTGTCTCATTGGATTGGTGAGTAAATTACACGAGATAACTCAGAACACTAACTGGTACTTAGTAAGCGTTCAAAGAATATAAGCCATTATTACTGTCTTGCAGAAGTAGTTTCCTAAGGAAAACTATTTAGGAAATTCTACTAAGGGCCATGTGGACCTAATGGAGTGTCCTGAGCAGAGGTGCAACAAGCACAGCTTTGCCTTTTAGAAATAATCACTGAGGCAGCAGTGGGGAGGATGAACTGGAGTGGGGAAAGGATAGATTTGGAGACTAGGGATGAGACTATCCTCACACGAACATGGATGAGACATTACTGACCTAAAGAATTTTTTAAAATATGTAACTGTATTCAAAGTGTACAGAATTTGAATATACATAAAAATGTAACTAAGAGTATGTGTAAAAATTTTAATTGCTTTTCATATTGAAAACTATTAAGATAAATTCAAAATTACCTTTAAAATAAAGCCAAATAAAAATTACAGTTAATAAATATCAAATTTTGAAATAAATTTTTAAAAATGCAAATAATTGTAAAATTTGTATGGAAATACAAAAGACCCTGAAAAACCAAAACGATCTTGAGAAAGAAAAACAGAGCTGGAGGAATCATGCTCCCTGACTTCAGACTTTACTATAAAGCTACAGTAATCAAAACATCATAGTACTAGCACAAAAACAGACAGATCAATGGAACAGGATACAGAGCCCAGAAATAAACCCACACACTTACGGTCAATTAATCTATGACAAAGGAGGCAAGAATATACACTGGAGAAAAGATAGTCTCTTCAATACATGGTTCTGGGAAAATCAGACAGCTATATATAAAAGAATGAAATTAGAACATTCCCTCACACCATATACAAAAATAAAATCAAAATGTATTAAAGACCTAAATGTAAGACCAGAAACCACAAAACTCCTAGAGGAAAACAGAGGCAGAACACTCTTTGACATAAATTGTAGCAATATTTTTTTTGGATGTCTCCTAAAGCAAAGGAAATAAAAGCAAAAATAAACAAATGGACCTAATTAAACTTAAAAGCTTTTGCACAACAAAGGAAACCATCGACAAAACAAAAAGAAACCTACTGAATAGGAGAAATATTTGCAATGATATGACTGTTAAAGGGTTAATATACAACATATATAAACACCTCATACAACTCAAGATCAAAAAAAAAAAACAAAACCCCAAACAACCCTATTAAAAAAATGGGCGAAGAACTGAATAGACATTTCTCCAAAGAGGAAAAGCAGATGGCCAACAGGCACCTGAAAAGATGCTCAACATCGCTAATCATCAGGGAAATGCAAACCAAAACCACAATGAGGTATCACCTCTCACCTGCCAGCATGGTTATCATCAAAAAGAATACAAATAACAAATGTTGGCGTGGACGTGAAGAAAAGGGAACCCTCATATACTGTTGGTGAGAATGTAAATTGGTGCAGCCACTGTGGAAAATAGTATGGAGGTTTCTCAAAGAACTAAAAATAGAACTACCATATGACTCAGCAATTCCACTCCTGGGTATACATCCAAAAAAACCAAAAATACTAATTCGAAAAGATACCCACACCCCAACGTTCACAGTGGCATTATCTACAGTTGACAAAATATGGAAGCAACCTAAGTGTCCATCAACAGATGAATGGATAAAGATGTGGTACATATTTACATTGGAATACTACTCAGCCATAAAAAAGAATGAAAATTTTGCCATTTGCAGCAACATGGATGGACTTGGAGAGTATTATGCTAAGTGCAGTAAGTCAGACAAAGACAAATACTGTATGATATCACTTATATGTGGAATCTAAAAAATTACACAAACTAGTGACTATAACAGAAAAGAAATAGACACACAGATATAGAGAACAAACTATTGGTTACCAGTGGGGAGAGAGAAGGGGGAGGGGCAATATAGTGGCAAGGGATTAACAGGTACAAACTATTAGGTATAAAATAAGCTGCAAGGATATATTGTACAACACAGAGAATATAGCCAATATTTTATAATAACTAAATGGAGTATAACCTTTAAAAATTGTGAATCACTGTCTTATACACCTGTAACTTATATAATATTGTATATCAACTATACTTCAATTAAAAATTTTAAAATTACTTATTAAAATAAAGCCAAATAAAAATTCTGATTAGTAAGTATCAAATCTTGAAATAAAAGTTTTAAAAATACAAATTGTTTAATATTGCAGAAGGTCCTTCTGTACCTGCTCTGCTTATGGTAAATTGTGTGTACTTCTCCAGAACCACAAACCGGAACAGGAAGAGAAGTAATACGAAATTTCACAGGTCTGGAAAGGTGACTTCACTCTGTTGAGCTTGTCTACTCTTGTATACTCCTGGGGTGGAACTGCTGGTCACCCATTAGGTGTGTATGGTTGGCTACAGTAGCTACTGTCAAAGAGTTCTCCAAAGTGGCTGTACAAATCCACATTCCTCTCAGCTGTGTGGGAGAGTCCCAGAGCATCACTTTGCACTTTCCATCATTTCCATTTTAGGCATTCTGGTGGGTATGTGCAATGCTATTTCTATAACTAATACATTCTTTATTTTTCTATTCCCTCTGTAGAAAGGGAATCCAGTTTTTGCAGCCAACCCTCCCTTGGGGCAGGAGGGAGGGAAGAAGCCATTTCCAGAGGGTCCATCAGCGGGGGCCTAACTACAAGAGGGAGGTCAGCTGAAGCAAGGCCAGGCAGAGGGAATCCCAGGCACCTGGACGCTCATCTCCACTCTCCGGCACATTACCTTTTCCCAGCCTTTCCTCATCTCTGCTGATTCAAATCTTGTTCGCCCTTCAAAGGCTGGTCAGCACTGATCTTCTCCAAAAAGCCCGTCATTCTTCCCCTTCCTTTCCCCAACTTTTGTCTTTACATTGGAAGGCATGGATGGGTGAAGGTGGGCAAATCATTAACCTCTCTTGATCTGTTTCCTTATCGGAGGATCATCTGAGCTGAGCAATATTGAGTCTAAGTCCTTATCTGATGTGATGTCTAATGAGCCTTTAAGAACCAGGGGGCGAAAGAACACAAACAGAAGTGTGTACTCCGTCGGTGAGCCAGAGCGTCAGGGCCCCTGAACAAGCCTGTGCTCTGAAGGTTCTCATGAGTTTCGGTCAGCATGTGTCGGATGGAGCTGCGTCCTTGAAGCCCCACTGACGCATAATCGTGCAAACCTGTTCACTGGGGGGTCTACCCGGGACCTCGTAACCCTCCCGTGCGCCCACGGTGGGGCAAGCCCTCTAAGGGCTCTGAGGGATTCCGGGTCCTTCCGGGATTTTGTGTCGAATCGGCTGGTGGCGACCCGACGCCGCGTCGGGGGTGGGGAATGTGCGGCTGCGCGCGCACCGCGGCGTTTACGCGGCGATTTCATCATGCACCCGGCCTGGTCGCGCGCGCCGCTTCCGCCGCCGCCCCCTCCGGACCTCCCAGGGCAGCAGTCTCATGCCCTCTCTGCGCCCGGCGCTGCTTAGAGCCGCCCGCGCCGCTCTGCTGCTGTCGCCGCCGCCCCGGCTCCCGGCCCGGCCTCCTCTTCTGCCCTGCCGGCCCATCAGCAAGCCAGCCCGCGCCCCGACCTCGTTCCCCGCTGCCGCCTCCCGGAGCAGCATGGATGGCGCGGGGGCTGAGGAGGTGTTGGCACCTCTCAGGCTAGCGGTGCGCCAGCAGGTACCGGCATTCTTCGCTTTCCCCTCAGCCCCGGCTCTCCTCTCCCTGGTCCCCTCCTTCTCATCCTCTCTCTCTCTCTCTCTTCCCCGGGCACCGGTCCACCTCGCCGATTATCCCTCTCCTTCATTCTCTGGAAGCACTTGGTTTCTAGGCATCTTCCTCGCCCACCCCACGTTGGACCCAAGTCCCCGCGTGCGCCGGCCACCTTCCCTCCGGTGGACCCCTGTCCTCCCCTCTCCTGCGGTGACTTCCTCGGATCCCTCGACATTCTGCCTCCCTCCTCATGCGATCTGTTCTCCCTTCCCAATCCTTGTTACTGCCCGTACCACTTGCTTCTCCGATGGGGCTGGCATCTGTGACCCTTTGCTTCTCCTCCTGTCCTAGCTCAATAGACTCAACTAAAGATTTCCAGTCCCTGCTGTGTTCTTTGTGCTTCCTGGGTGGCGAGATGCCTAATTCTTCCCTGATCAATTACGAGCCGAAGCTGCGGGTTCTCTCTTCTTACTGCCTGACTCTTGTTTTTTAATCTTCAGGATGCTTTGAATAGTGTTTCCTCCTTGACATCTTCCTTCATTCGGTGCTTAGTTGGCCGAATGGTCCGTTGAGGAAATAAAAATAGTTGAAACGTGGATGTGGGGAGGTGCTGAACTTCTTTTTTTCTTTTCTAATAATGTGAGTTCATCGTCCTTCGCTTCTGTCACCTTTTCTGGGTTCCCCAGAATGAGTGAGCTTTCAGATCGTAAACGTGGGAAGCTGTAAATGTCCCTGAGTGACTCGGTGAAGTCAGCCATCCTTCGTATGGAACATTTTGAAATTTGATTTTGCGGAAGGGAGGGAGGTTTCATGGGCTGGAGAGCTTGGTGATTTAATACAGGCCTCCTTTTCCTAGGGCACTGCATGAATATCAGGGTTTAGAGAGGACAAGGAGAAGGTTATTTCAAAGGGATTCTCACATCCAGTCAGGTAGAGCCAAAAGCTCGGAATAGGACCCCGAGGATTGATGACCTAGTAGTGAGCACCGAATGGGTTTCTCCTGCACGGGCGCCTGATGCAATAACTTGCCTTAGCTATGGAGGGTGGATCCCTCCCTCGGAAATAATTCATTGGGGCAGAGCTGCCGAAAATTCGGCAAATTCTGCCACTTTATCTACTTCTTTCTAGTTTGAGCCTGACTGATTCAGTAGTGTTTTATTTTGAAATTTCACTATGGGCTTAATTTTTTCTTTATTCTTGATACCAAAGCGCTGTGAATGCTTATTCTCCATCTCCCTCCACCCTCCCTCCCCAAATGAAATTAGGTGTGGTTCTTTTGTCTTTTCTCTAACTCTCAACTTTTTTTTTTTTTCCACTTCACTTTAGAAGGGAGAATACATCTAATTTGGAAAAACATACACCCAAACCCCTCCCTCTGCCACGTTAGCCTGGAACTGCAGTGCAAATTATCCATCTGTAGAAAGACTGTGGAACTAGTTAACTGAAGTAAACTTTGATGATGGAATAGCCTTCCGATGTTATTACTATCTTGTGTATTGTTTATGTTGGCTTGATTGTTAGTTTTTTGGTACTTCAAGGTATTTTTTGAATATGTAAGTTAGTTTATGTAAGTTAGTTTTTGTTTTTTTCCATAATTTTCCAGGACCACACATATATTAGTTAACTACCTGGAACTTTGAATCTCACTGATTCCAGGATCAATTGGAAGGGAATTTAAAGATCATCTAGTTAAACCGTTTTTTTTTCTTGGTTTTTTTTTTTTGGTTTGTTTTTTTGCTTATATGAGGAAATGAGACACATGGTCACTTCTACTCATTCTACATATTTCCACTGTGAAGTTTGTGCAGTTGAAGACATCCTTGGAGTGGGATTTTTTAAGGTGCTTAATAACTGGTCTTGTTAGTGGCATGTGTTTCAGATAAATATGTATTTCATATAAATTTCCCAATCTGCTATGCTACGTGGATGCTGTTTTTTAATGATTTGGTTTGTTGATTGACTGAAATGTATCAACAAACTACCATCTTATTTCCCCTTTCATTTCATAAAAGAAAGTGTATTTTAATACCAAAGAAAGGACAGACCATAACTCAGAATAAAGAACAGTCTTTTATATTTAACAGGTTTAGCTTTGAAAAAAGGTCTAATACGTTGTCTTTTTTTTTTTCTTTTTTTCCCCCTTTTACTGCATATTGGTGAAAACTTTGTCCTGGAGTATCTTGTTTGGGAACTATTGATCTAGGGCAGTGGTTCTTAAAGAGTGGTCTGCAAATTCTTGGAGGTCTCCAAGGTCAAAACCATTTTTATAATAAAACTAAGAATGTTATTTGCATTTTTCATTGTGTTGACATTTGCACCGATGGTGCAAAGCATGGTGAGTAGAACTGCTGGCCCTGAGCACTAATCAAGTCAGGGATACTAAGCCAAGCCATTATATTCTCTGCCACACTCTCACACATTTTTTAAAAAAACGAAAAACAAAACAAAACCTCAGTTTTGCTTTAGAGTATCCTTGAAAAAGCAGTAAGAATTATTATTATTTTAAATATTTATTTATTTATTTATGGCTGTGTTGGGTCTTCGTTGCTGTGCGCGGGCTTTCTCTAGTTGCGGTGAGCTAGGGCTACTCTTCGTTGCGGTGCGCAGGCTTCTCATTGTGGTGGCTTCTCTTGTTGCGGAGCACAGGCTCTAGGTGAGTGGGCTTCAGTAGTTGTGGCATACGGGCTTAGTTGCTCCGCGGCATGTGGGATCTTCCCGGACCAGGGATCGAACCCGTGTCCCCTGCATTGGCAGGCGGATTCTTAACCACTGCACCACCAGGGAAGTCCCAATAAGAATTATTAATTTTATTAAATTCGGACCTTTGTGCACACATCTTTTTAATATTCTGTGTGACTAAATGGGAAGTATGCATAAAGCATACCCACACATGATGATTGTCTGAGGAAGAGCACTTATGATTGTTCGAGTTGCAAGAATGAAACACTCTAAAATGTCTGACAAAAAATTGTTATTCAGTCTTGGGTATTGGGCATTCATTCATTTTCCGGAAAATGAGTGAAGTGAGACTGTCACTTCAAAAAGCAACTGATAGTATTTGTGGCCAATAATAAAATTCAATTTTGGGAAATTTTAGAGCCCTTGATTTTTCTCTGCTTTGATTTTCTGAACTGAGAGTGCCCATTAAAACTGTTGCTTAATGCACAAAGGACAAATGATAAGTTTATGAAGTTTTTGTCAATGGTTATAAAACTTGGAAATCTGAAATTAATTTTTTAATCTTAACAAGAACCCTCTAGGCCCATATGTGTAAAGCCAAACATCTTAAAAAGGTGAGGAAATGTTTTCTTGTTTTTCCTTGGCCAACTGAATATGCATCATGATATATATGAAGGATGCATGAAAAAGATCCCTTGAAATGATTTCTCACCTAATAACTATTCTGCTTTATATTCACAGACTCTTAGTTCTAATATATGTCTTTATGGTAAGAATTTATGCAGGAATTAAGCTTCTAGTTGATGTTTCTCAAAGGTAATTTAGAAATATTGATGATGTTTCACATCGGTTTCATTCAACACACACACACACTATAGTTGGTGGTGAAGAAAGAGGGAAGAAAATAATTAGAAATTAGGAATCCTTAAGTACTTACTTTCCATGTTTCGATCACCTCCAATTCTTTTGTTTACACAGTTAAATCATTATAAATCATGGTTTTAATGATTCCATTATTCAGAATAAACACGATTATTTCCTTGATTCACTGAGAGTTTTAGAGATGATGAACTCAGTGTAGGAATCCTCACTCTCCCACTGCTTCTGTTGATAGCTAGCCTATCCTTGAATGTATGTGTGCCTGATTCTGTGCCTGAACTTTAAGAGACAGAAAAATGATTCAGGAAAACTTAATTTTAATTTTAAAAATTTTAAATTCTTTCTACCTTTACCTTTACCTACTTGTGGCCTTGCTTGCCCAGTGTCCTTTGAAAAGCTCCCAAAGAAAATATGGGAGTGCCAATACTTGACACATAAGGGTAGGTACTCAAAAGAACTGCTTGCTTACTTCTTTAAGCCATTCAAAAAGAACTGCTTGCCACTCTCTTTTCAGAACACAGACCCTCACAAGGTTCTTATCCCCATCAAAAAGCACTATTAATGAACATTTATGAGATAAGTGTTCTGACGGGTAGAGGAAGGGAAAAGAACCACTGAATGAGTAAAGAATAAGCCAGTAGATATTTACCAAGTACTAAGTGCTTAGCGTTGTGCTAGGTTTAGGTTGTGATAGCAGGCAACAAATATTTGAGTGCCAGAATTGACATGCCGGAGTTCCTGTCTTAAAAGAGCCTGCTTTATAATGACAGGGACAGATAAAATGCATGTAAATAAATAAGCCAATCCATTGATAGGGTGATTTCAGGTATTATACATGTAATAAAGAAGTTAAAATAAAGTTAGAAGGTGACTGAGGATGTTGCTTTAGCTAGAGAGGTCAAGATAATAGAATAAAAACTGCTAGTATAATAACAGACCAGATTTATTTGTATGCAGTAAGAGATTGAGAGGAAGAACCAATTCAATGGTTCTCAACTATATCAGACCCAGTGTACCCTTTTACACCAGATATTTTGAAATTCTCCATTACTACCCTGTAATGAAATTCATATGAAATATCTACATAAATTAAAGAAAGATATGTGTACACATAATGCTCTAAATGTAATACAAATAAATAAAAAGTAATTTATAATAAAATAATATTATTTTAATATGTAGATTTGGGGGTATGACTCCACTGGAAGTTATATTGAATTAAGCAGACGCTTATACCTCTACGTAGATTTACTGTGAATGCAGTTGCTGTAAGTGCACATTGATAGAGGTATTCTGTATTGTTTACTCAGGACAGCAGCATAGCCTGTGGTCACATGGTTGGTTTGTTTTTTATTTCAAATAATAACAACTTTGTAAAATTCTGAACAAAACAAGGTACAATTTTCCTTTTTTGTTTTTAAACTGTAGTTGATTTTAGTCTTCCTTTAAATTACATTTTCCTGGGTGCATTCCTGGAGAATTCAGTGTATGTTAAAACTGGGAAAATTCTTCTCATTGTATATAAGCAGAGTTAGGCTCTAGGTTGAGATCATTTTAAACAGCTTTTTCACCTCCTAACTGGGACATTCTAAAGTAGAATGAATTGCAGGAGAGGGAGACTGTCATTGAATGAGGGAAAATAGGCAGGAGCTTGGAAAATATCAACAACAGGGGGAAAGGGTGATGACAGGCTCCTCAAAGGAGCTAGAGTTTTAGAAGGAGAAAAGGGGAATTAGTTTGAAAGTACAGAGGGGAATAAGGAGGACATCTATCCCATTTCCATTCTCTTCTCTGTGTCTCATTACCTCATTTGTATTTTCAACTTTGTCTCTCTGCTGCATTCCATGGGATGGAAATTATCCACGGATAATTTCTTTAGGTCGTTCTTCTAGGTCACTAATTCTCTCTTCAGCTGTGTCTGATCTGCTATTTAAACTGTCCAGTGAGTTTTGAATTTCAGTGATTTATTTCCAGATGATCTGTGTGGCTCTTTTTCAAGTCTCCTGATTGTTTCTGATAGTCTCTTGTTCTTTGCTCATGTTGTTGATTCCTCCTTTTATTTTAGTTTAAACATCTTGAGCATTTAAAAAGTATATTTGGTCATTCTAATACTTTTAAAGGATGTAATTTTGTTATTTGTCATTTCTGCTGAGTCTCACTCATGGTGGCTTCTTTCCTCATGGATTTTTAAATTTTGAGTTTAGTGCTTATTATTTTGGTAACCCTAATCTGGGAAAATCCTGAAAGGCCTATGGAAGGTCTACTCCTTTAGAGAGCAGTTGCTTCTGTTGGGCACCCAAGGGCTCTATTAATTTGATAACTTTAATTTCTCATCTTGAAGTTTCCCAGACCATGTGGTAGTGTTTTGTTTGTTTTCTCAGATTGCCTATTCCACCACATTACTGTAATAAAATCAGTGTACAGGGTTGTTGGAAGTGAATAAAGTAGTCTAAAGAAAGTAGCAAGGAAAAAATTCCAACAATAAAGGGCAGAGGAAGATTAGCCAGTAGTGACTGAGAAGAAATGTTCAGAGAAGTAAGTGGAAAACTAAGATAGTCATTTTTTTGTATGCAAGAAAGGAGAGGGATTCAAGGAGAAGGTAGTCTATTTGTTGGTTCTTCTGTGTTCTCAGTAGTTATATTGCTCTTTACTTTTTTTTTCAATGATTTTTAAAAATTATTTATTTATTTATTTATTTATGGCTGTGTTGGGTCTTCGTTTCTGTGCGAGGGCTTTCTCTAGTTGCGGCGAGCGGGGGCCACTCTTCATCGTGGTGCACGGGCCTCTCACTGTCGTGGCCTCTCTTGTTGCAGAGCACAAGCTCCAGATGCGCAGGGTCAGTAGTTGTGGCTCATGCGCCTAGTTGCCCCACGGCATGTGGGATCTTCCCAGACCAGGGCTCGAACCCATGTCCCCTGCATTGGCAGGCAGATTCTCAACCACTGCACCACCAGGGAAGCCCTTGCTCTTTACTTTTTATCAATGCTTTTCTCTCCACCATCTGTCTCCTCCCCACAAAGAAAACAAACAAACAAACCAGTAATAATCACCCTGCAAGCATAGTTATTTATGTACTTGTATTTGGATATTCTGCTAGATTATAAATGCTGAGGGCAATGACCTACAGTTATTCATAATGACCTTTCACATAATAAACATTTGAATTTCCTCATTCTTACATGGATACTTTTTAAAAGGCATGCTTAAAAACCCATTCCTAACTTTTCTTGACTTCTGAAACCAGTTGTGAATACAGATTCTCTTTGTTGGCTAGGGAGATCTTGTGCGAAAACTGAAAGAAGATAAAGCACCCCAGGTCGATGTAGACAAAGCAGTAGCTGAGCTCAAAGCCCGGAAGAGGGTTCTGGAAGCAAAGGTGAGTCTCAGGATCCTCAAAAAGGAATGTAAGTAGGTATAGGATTGTTTATCTGTATTTAGTCTCTAGGAGAGACCTAGAAAAGTTTCTGAACAAGTAACATTTGCTTTATCTCTATTTATCCAGTATGCCTTCTCCTCCTCCTCCTCTACTCGGCAGACTCCTCAGCCTTTCAACGTGTAATTCAGAATTTCTCTACAAAGCCTTCCTCAACCCTGACCTACCCCTTCTCCCCCCAGACTCAAATCCTAGACTGGTTAACGTGTAATTCAGAATTTCTCTACAAAGCCTTCCTCAACCCTGACCTACCCCTTCTCCCCCCAGACTCAAATCCTAGACTGGTTATGTTCCATGAATTTCCCTGGAAGGCATTGTGTTCTTTATGAATTCTCCTATACCTGCAAATAATGGTTATGCTGTTTTAAATTATTTTCTTTTAAGGAGAAGTTCTAGTCACCTGATACCTGCTCCCAGACTTTTCAAATTATAAACGTCCCATCAACAAACTGAAATCATTTGGAGTTTTTTCTTTTTTTGGCTGCACTGCATGGCTTGTGGGATCTTAGTTCCCCAACCAGGGATTGAACCCAGCCCCGGCAGTGAAAGCACCGAGTCCTAACCACTGGACCATCAGGGAATTTCCTGTTTGGAGTTTTAAGTCGCTATTTTGCTACAGTGATCCACTAAAAATTCAGATATTCCTTATCAGTATCTGCATCTAAGTAAGCTTAGTCTTGTAATCTTGGAAATGATCGTATACTTTCCTAAATAATTAAGTAAAAGTATCTTTTCTGTAACTCAAAGGGGAAAAAACCTTAAGGTTTCTATTGTTTTAAGGGTATCAAAATCTTGTCTGATAAATTTTATACTGAATTCTGCTGAGGAATAAAATAAATTCACATGTATAAATTGAAATTCCCACTCACTCGTTCAATCACATATTTTCTCTTTAAAAATCCCTTACAGGAGCTAGCGTTACAGCCCAAAGATGATGTTGTGGACAGAGCAAAAATGGAAGATACCCTGAAGAGGAGGTTTTTCTATGATCAAGCTTTTGCTATTTATGGAGGTAGGGGATTAATGAGAGAAAGAAAAATTGTATTGTTAGTGGCTTTAATATTGTTCTTAAATCAAAACCACAGCTTGCTTGATATCTAATAGTTTCAGGTCACACAAAGCAGAGGATAGATATCTTGCTTTCATTTGTTTAGGGTCATTCATTTGGCATGATATCAGTTCTTATTTCCCTCAACCCTATTTATTTTTGGAGATAGCATTTTTCCATTAAGACTTAGGGAATTTGGAGAGGCCCAGATATTAAGTGTTTGATGTGTCCATGTACATATCAGACCCTTCTTAAAATGCCAGTGAAGACCTGAGAGCAGTAGAGGGCCATTCTAGCACTGGCTGACTGTACTGTGCCGCTCCCCACAAGGGCAGTGGTAAACCATAGTTTCTAGATTATTCATTATGGTGACTGCCAGGAGAAAACGTTCTTCATGGCTATGCAGATAAATCTCTACATCTTTCTGAACACTGTATGAATTTATGTAGACCAGTATAATTCACTGATATTTTTCATAGTTAACAGAGGTTACTGCAACAATATTAGACTTTCAGTACTTTGCCACTGAAGCTTGATTTGAGTTTTAGTCTGAGCAGATCTCTAAATGTTTAACTTCTTGAGGTTTAAATAGTGGCTCAAATACCCAAGAATAAATTAGAGAATTGGGTGCTAAAATTTGAGATCATTGTTATTCAGCTGATGCAGCAAATTATTTTCTAATTTCTATGGCAGAAAACTATAATTTGCTTTTTCATTTTGTTTCTTACATATGGAGGAACTTTTGTTTTTAGTTTTTTGCTAATCCTACTTGAAATTTCAAATATGGAAATACCGCAGTTAATGGAGTAAGACCATTTTAGTTTTACTTCTGTCAGCTAGCTGGAAATAATGCTCTTCAGTATTAAGGGATTTGAAGTGTTGTCTTGAATACGTTTTTAGGGAGTATGTGAAGTCTTACAAGTATCAGTTTCTCACGTCTGCTTGCTTTGATTCATTCAGAGTGACAAAGTAGAGTACCCGTTTTCCTCTCATATTTTGCAGGTGTTAGTGGTCTCTATGATTTTGGGCCAGTTGGATGTGCTTTGAAAAACAATATTATTCAGACCTGGAGGCAGCACTTTATCCAAGAGGAACAGATTCTGGAGATTGATTGCACCATGCTCACCCCTGAGCCAGTTTTAAAGTAAGGTCTCTACTTTGAGGGTTGACATTCTTTAATATGCATACTTAAGTAACTTTTTGATTCAAAAAACTACCCATGTTCATCGTGAAAATCTGGAAAATAAAGAAAAACAAAGAAAATATATACTCATTGCCCACAGGTAACCATGTTAAAAATGTTGTATTTATCCTTTCTGTCTTTTTAAGTTCATATGCATTTAGTAGCACAGTGCTTTTTTTCACATAATATAGGTGAACATTATGTCATTAAGTATTCTTCTAAAGTATTTTTAATGACAGAATAGTATTCTCTTTTATGGATGTGCCATAATTTACCTAACTAGTGCATGAGTGTAGGCATTTAAGTTGTTTCTGATGTTTGATTGCATTGAACATCCCAATAGATGAATTTTAATGTATATCCTGATTATTTCCTTAGTATAAATTCATAGAAGCTCTGGGCAAAGGTGTGTATGTATTTTAAATCAAATGCTACTATTTGTATTGATGCTTCAATGCAGAAATTTAGATTATTCCTACCAACATTGTTGAAAGCAGGTCAGGATTTCTCAAATATGAAACTGAAAGAGGAATTCTTACATTTTGTATCTCATCACTTCATTCATTTAATGTTGCCTGTTAAAGAGCTAATTTTCGCTATTTGTATAGTTTAGGCTCTCTCTTAATAATTTCAGCCAATTAAAACAAGTTGAATTCTTGACGATGGATCAGGACAGCCTATTCTTTAGCTACTTGCCCCACTAATAGCTGTCCAGAGAGAATGCCAGTGTCCAACCAGGTTTCAGTGGCAGAAAACTCTTTCCTTAAGGTTCAGTGTCTATACTGAGTTATCACAAAGTCTTGGCTAGTCAAATTCCCCATGGTTTTGGCCTTTGCTTAGATCAGTAATAATAATGGGATAGGCATGGATTTATTGATTCTGCAAAGTAGCACAGACTTTATGACAATTTGTGGAAAAGTGTAATCTAGTTAGTATTTTTATTCCTAAGGGGAGGAAGAAGTTGGGGAGAGGGTGGGAATAGATTTGAGGAAGAATTTTCTTTGGTGTACATTTTTATCTACCATGGGATATATCATAATAGATATGGGAGCTTCCATCTTTCAGATATACAGATGTAAACTTTGGATAAATATATAGAAGGGAGATTGTCTTATAAGGTAAAGTTTATGTGTTAATTTGTATGAAAATGACTAATTGACTTGGCATTTATTAACTTAGGACTTCTGGCCATGTAGACAAATTTGCTGACTTCATGGTGAAAGATGTAAAAAATGGAGAGTGTTTTCGTGCTGACCATCTATTGAAAGGTATGGTTCTTCATCTCAGATAAATAACCTTTCAAGTAGGATTGATCAAAACAAAGGGTTTGGATTAAACTTTTCTCTCAAGTTTTAAAACTTTTTCTTGGGACATAACATATAAAGAGTAAAGTGCACAGATCTTAAGTATACAGAACAAGACCCTTATTGAAAAAAAAAAGTTATATACAGATAATTAGAAGTTCTAAGTCATGGAAAGAATCAAGACAATATCATGACTGTCCCTGTAAAATCAACCATGGGATTCATATAAATTAAGAACATTATCCTTGGGTTCGTTTTTTTACCTGACCAACACTGAAACTCAAAAGTATGTTGTCCTTTTTCCCATTGATTGAAATTGACATGTACTAACACTGTTGTTCTTATAGCTCATTTACAGAAATTGATGTCTGATAAGAAGTGTTCTGCTGAGAAGAAATCAGAGATGGAAAGTGTCTTGGCCCAGGTGAGTACTTGAGAGATCGCAATAACCCAGGTAGGTGCTGTGTGTCTTTCAGCATTTGATAACTGTTGAATTCCATATTGTGCTGACCTGGTCACAATAGTAAAAAAGGAGAGTTTACCTTCTGTCCCTCATATCATCTCTTTTTGCATTTTTATTTTCTTCTCTGTCAACCTTTTGTGACTAACCTTTATTTCTGTCAAACTAGCAAGTCAATGTAAATAGGCATGAAATAAGTTCTCTCTCTTCGGAAACCAGTTTTCTGGATTTAACAGCAAAAACCAGGACAGTGTCTAATGATGGATAGCATTCAGTGTGGAGATTTAGGGCAGATGTCTATATGAGCACTGTCTCATCAGCCACTTGATCTGCTTCTGGTTGCACTGTCCCTGACTACATGCTATTCTTTTTAGAACCTGATGGAGCAGGCCCCTGCTTTTCCTGTAGACCTTTAGTTTTATAATTTGTATTGAAGTTGACAAGTTTTAGGAAAGGCATTGAGATCATCTATTCTGACTTTTACCAAGTGCAGAAGTACCTTCTATATCAGAAGTAGTTCTTATCCTTTTTTTAGGTCACATACTACGTTAAAAATATGATGAAAACTGCACACCTTTGCCCCAGGAAGTTGAACATGCCTGTGTGTGAATGTTGCTGATTTCTCACCTCATCCATCCTTTTAAGCAAAGTACATTTCTCCAGCACCATGTTTGATCATGAGGTCTACCAGGGCTCACCTCTTAAATTTTTTTTACTTCCTTGGATAAAAGAAAACAACAACCAGTGCCGTGTTTATATATTTTTTCTTTACATTGGTATATAAATGAGGCTGAATGTAGGACTCTAACTCTGCTTTTCTCTCATGAAAATTACTGGATACTTCTCCACTGTTGCCCTAATTTTTTTAAACATGCTGATTTTCCTCTGTGGTATCTAGCTTTCCAACATTAGCTGAGAAATTTTCTCCTTCCTCATTTAAATTGAAAAACCTCTTAATCTGGCTATTGACTCATCTGCCAATTTATTTTGAACCTTGTGAAGTATGTTTTATCCCTTGCTTGAAGCTCATTGCTTTAGTGTTGTTACTCATGGTTTAGAAAATCAGTTCTTGTTCTTTGATACTGTTATGGCCACACCCTCATTTCTCATTTTCTTCTTTTTCCAAAGGCATGACCTGTATAAGAAAGAAGAAATGAAAAGCACCTCAAATTACCCTTAAATTATTCTGTTTCCCATTCAGAATTTTAGACTTATTAAGGTTTTGTGTGCACATGTCTTTGATCTTAACAGTTTCGTTTATTTCCAAATAAATTGTCAGAAACAGGAAGTAATTAGTTGTTTTGTTAAGTCATAATTTATGGTTTGAGCACTTTCTGTTTCATCTCAGATATGTGTTCCAGGAGAACAGTTTGGGTTTTGATTTGCCATATTGTATCATTTGTTGACCCTTGAACAACGTGGGTTTGAACTGTGCAGGCCCACTTACACTCTGCTATTTTTCAGTAGCAAATACTACAGTACTACACGGTTTGTGGTTGGTTGAATCTGCAGATGCAAGGGAACTGCGGTTACAGAGGGCCAGCTATAAGTTTTATGTGTTGTTCAAGGGTCAGTTGTATATAGCTGTCAGTTTAATCTTTAGTGAAAAGTTAGGAACCCACGGAAACGGCCTGATACTCAGAAATGGCCCCAGTGGATTCCCTGGCCAGAGGCGCATCTGTTGCTTCAACACATAATGGCATTTTCTGGACCTGTTAGTGCCTGTGACTCCTTGTTAGCTTTATGAAGCGTGATAGTTTATCTAAAAGGCATTGAGGGGGCTTCCCTGGTGGCGCAGTGGTTAAGAATCCGCCTGCCAATGCAGGGGACACGGGTTCGAGCCCTGTTCTGGGAGCATATGCCGCAGAGCAACTACTGAGCCTGTGCTCTAGAGCTCGCGAACCACAACTACTGAAGCTCACGCGCCTAGAGACCATGCTCCGCAACCACACAAGCCATCGCAATGAGAAGCCCGCCCATTGCAATGAAGAGTAGTCCCCGCTTGCCGCAACTAGAGAAAGCTGCGCGCAGCAACAAAGACCCAATGCAGTCAAAAATAAATAATAAACTTTAAAAAAAAATTAAAAATAAAAAAGGCATTGACGGACTTCCCTGGTGGCGCAGTGGTTAAGAATCCACCTGCCAATGCAGGGGACATGGGTTCGAGCCCTGGTCCGGTAAGGTCCCACATGCTGCGGAGCAACTAAGCCCCGTGTGCCACAACTGCTGAGCCTGCACTCTGGAGCCCGCAAGCCACAACTGCTGAAGCCCATGCGCCACAGCTACTGAAGCCCGCGCGCCTAGAGCCTATGCTCTGCAACAAGAGAAGCCACGGCAATGAGAAGCCTGCGCACCGCAACGAAGAGTAGCTCCCCGCTCGCCGCAACTAGAGAAAGCCTGTGCACAGCAATGAAGGCCCAACACAACCAAAAATAAATAGATAAATAAAAATTAAAAAAAAAAAATAAAAGGCATTGATTCACCCTCTGTGGTTAAGAAGTGAGGTAGAATCTGTTCTTCCTATTTTACAGATAAGCAAACTGAGGCTCAGAGAGATTAGGTTGGAACTTGATCCTGAATCATACAACCCATAAGTGGTGGAGTTGGGTGATTTACCCTGGTTTTTCTGACCCCACATGCCATCACTCATTAGTTGATTTATCTAATTATTTTATTTCTATCAGAAGTTTTTTTTTTTAAGTTTTAAATATTCTTTACTATTAGATGGTTTGTCATAGTCATTTGAAGTTTTTGAATTGGAGCTCATATATCATTTTAGAGGGTTTGGCATTGATCATCAATGTATAGGATGTGCAGTGCCCTGGAAAATGCAGAAGTGAATACGACACAGCTTCTACCTTCAAGGAACTTAATATCTGGTGGGAAAGGAAAGTTACATGCACATTTAATTAATAGACAGGGAAGTGCACCTGGCTCTTAAGTATACAGAGTAGTAAAATTCAACTGTGAAAACTTATTTATGTGATTCAGATTCTTGCCAACCAGTAACTATTATAATTCAACAAGAGGTATTTTACCTTATCTTTCATTGTACCTTTGTATCTTTCAGTGGTACGTGTGTGAATTTTAGGTCGGTCCCAGAAAGATACTCCATTTCTCTGTTGGTAAATGGAAAGAGTATAAACTGTTTATGGGTTTAATGTAAATATCTTGAAGGTTAGGTTAATTCTGATGTTTTTATTTTGGGTGAATTTTAATGATGGATGGGGTTTTATATATAATACTTTATTGTATGCCTTGTTTTTTCTGTCTTTTACACTAATCATTTTCTTGATGTATTCTTCAGCTCGATAACTATGGACAGCAAGAACTGGGGGATCTTTTCGTGAACTATAATGTAAAATCCCCCACTACTGGAAATGATCTTTCCCCTCCAGTGCCTTTTAACTTAATGTTCAAGACCTTCATTGGGCCTGGAGGAAACATGCCTGGGTATGTATCACTTATTGTTTATGTAATGAAGTTATTAAAATTACTTGTAATAAAAGGTAAATATCAATATCAGCCATGAAGGAAAATGTTTGAAAAGTGATTTGTAGAAAGTGTAGACAAATATATTAAGGAGAAATAATGACAGACGTATTCTTAAATTTTATTTCTTCTAATTCTTTCTGAATATAGTTTTTTTTTTTTAGCATATATGATGATTTTTTTTTTGGTCATAAAATAAACACAGAAGTCTGTGATCATCACATCTTGTAGTTATAGCTGCATAGGGCAGGAGAGAGGGTTGGAGAATGATTTTGAAAGACGTTGAACTTACTGTCGAAGGAGACTTTAGAAACCATTTGTTGTAGATCAGCACTGCCCAATGGAGCTTTCTGCAGTGGTGGAAATATTCTATAATCTGTGCTGTCCAATATGGTAGCCACTAGCCATATGGGGCTGTTGTGCACTTGAAATGGGGCTAGTGCTTCTGAGGAACTGAATTTCTAAATTTATTTAATTTTAAGAATTTAAATTTAAATAGACATGTGACTAGTGACCTACCATGTTGGACAGGATACGTTTAGCTTGTTGATTCAAGCTAAAGTGTGGTTTTCACAGATAGAGTAAAGAAAACCTGAACAGTTTACAATATGATTCAGAAGAAGAATCTGTATGTCCAGATTCCTTGTCCATTGTTAACAAACTTAGTCAAAGTATTCCATTTCATAGCTTCAGATGTTTTTCTCATGGTCTCATTTTAGGGTAAGAGGACGGGTTTTGCTAGATGAGGCTAGATAGATCATATTTCCTGAAATAGAAACTAAAGAATAATAAAAATTAATTGTGACAGGATGTATTATTGGAATTATTTTAATAAGACAGTGGGTTGATTTAGGATATTTTGTGGAAAGAGGCCAAGGGTGAACCTTTCATTTCGGCAATACATACAGAGAGTCATAAAATGGGCCATGCCCTCTGACCTGCCTCCCCACTCCTGTGAATTTATCTAAGGAAATAACTCAAAAGGAAAGGAAGCTATACTTATCAAGAGTGTATAAATGAAAAGTAGAAATAACCTATTTATCCCATAATTTCAGGATGGTTAAATAAATTATAGTAAAGTAGGTTATTTTAGTAGAATACTCTGTAACTGTTAAATATGAGAAAATTTTACGATATTTTTAGAAAATAGAAAAGTATAAAGTATAATTTAGTACATTCTACTTAATAAATATACATATTAACTGTAACTATACTTATATTTGGATAAAAACCACAAAATGAAAAGAGTTGTTGAAGAGAAGAGTGAGACGAGAGTAAAATTTTAATTTTTCTTTACTTTAAAGTTGTTTTCATAAAACGTTTCTTTTGAAGTAGGCTGTTGGGAGCGCTTTCTTATGTGATGTTTTGCCCAGAATATTGTCTGTGAAATTGAGAAGAAAACAATGGCTATCAGGGTGTATTTGAGTGACGGTAACTTTTTAAAATGTGGAGAAATACAGAAGAGGCCTCTGGCTGAAGATATAAAGTACCACAAAGTGTCGATCATTCTGGACTTCTCTATTTCTTTGTGTCTCTGGGTACAAAGAAGAAAATGATATGAAAAACCCTGAAAATTGCCTGCCATGGTGTGATGATTGTGATGAGTGAGCTCTAATGTTAAATGTCAGCCCATACCAGCTTCTTTTTAGCTCCACAGTTATGCTTTAATATGTGGGTTAACAGCAGAGGTATACTTACTTTATTTTCAAAAGGATCTAAAATTGTCATCTGCCTCCAAAGTAAATGATTAGTCAGGAGAATATCAGAGGTTTTAGAGATATTGTAAGAGAGGTCATGTGTGATTCACTGGAGTGATGAAATTAAATGACATGTCTAACAGTGGTATTGCCATGCCAATCACCTGATACCTTCTCTATTACCTGTTTGAGAATGTTTGCTACTGAGGAAAATTTCTATTTCTAAAACTTTTTTTTTTTTTTTTTTTTTAGGGCCCATACAGCTTTGTGTGAAGATAGTATATTTAGGACTTTTAGGATTTGTATCTAGAATTTCAGATTTATTGGAAAACATAATTTCCTCCTTTATAACAGACTGATTTGTTTATATTTCCAGATACTTGAGACCAGAAACTGCACAGGGGATTTTCCTGAATTTCAAACGACTTTTGGAATTCAACCAAGGAAGGTTGCCTTTTGCTGCTGCCCAGATTGGAAATTCTTTCAGAAATGAGATCTCCCCTCGATCTGGACTGATCCGAGTCAGGTACTGCCCATGTTATTCTTCTGGTGAAGTTAGTAAATGATTTTGGCATTGAAGTGGAAACAAAAGCTTGCTGTTTTAACATGATTATATACTTGCTGTTTTAACATGATTATATACTTGCTGTTTGTTTGTTACCTCCAAATGTAATCTCTGGGATGATGGACAGTTTTGAGTGACTGAAGTGGACTTGAAGGGAAAGGAAGGAGGGTGAAGAATAGCTGAAGTTTCACATCTGATCCAAAATGATCTTTTCTCCTTGTTCATCTTATGTTTTGAGGATGGCAAGATCTTGATTGTCTACACCGAGGCATTCTCTGGCAGTGGTGGTATAGATGAGTGTAGGGTGAGGTGGGGAGGAAGGAGGTGATGGTTAGGGCAGGAGGACCATTCTAGGTGTCCAGGGCAGATGGCATTGCTGGTATTGGGGTGAGGGTGTTTCAGCAGCCAGATGGTATTCCTCCAGATATTTGGGGCACCTTTATGACAGCGTCCAGCTAGCAAGCTTACCGCTATCTATGCTAGTTCAGATGCTCTCTTGTCTCTATTCTAATAACCTCCCTTTGTCAGGTGTATCCAGAATGTGCGGGAAGGCATCCTGGCGCTTCTGAGTTACGTTTTTCTTTAGAAACTTATTATGACTTAGCTATTTATGACTTAAGTTTTTTGAGATTTCTATACATTTTCTTACTGATATCATCTCTTAAGGTAATAAATTCGATATAAAAATGGGATATGTAGGTAAACTTAACTTTCTTAGACTCCAGAACTATTTTCCACAGCCCCAGTGGCCCACGCATTTCCTCTCTTCTTTTCTTACTTGCTGTAATTACAGGCGTCAGTCATAGCATATCCCAGCCTGTGACTCTACATCAAAGCACCTGCCTAATCTTGTTAGTCCCCATGACACCCTCTGAGGAAATGCTCCTATGTTCTCACCAGACTGTATCTTTAGGCCTATAGTCCCTTCAGCTGAATGGTCTAGAAAAGGGAGACTTCATGAGGAAGGAGCTTGCACAACCTAGAGAAATGGAGTGGGGAGGACCCTCCTGGACCTTGCTGCAGAGAGAAGAGGTAGTCCTAAACTTTAACTAGGTGTTGTAACAATGAAAAACTTGTCAGACTTAAATCTGTTTTATTTCTCAATGTCTGGGTTTCTTCGTATCTTTTCTCGTTTTGCTTCTGGGCTTCCCCTCTGTCCCACTAGTGTCTGCACGCATGCTTTCAGAATACTGAGGAAGCTGTGTGAGACTGAGCTTGTCTAAAGCCACTGTTTTGGAGAGGATTCACATCAAGTAGTGTAGCTGTTGGATGAGTATAAAGGACCGTGAAGTAAGACAAAACCTGGGGCCTGTGGAATAAGAAATGGTAAATAGGAAAACCAGCTCAGAACAGAGGAGCAACCCCAGGAGTTAACTGGGGAAAGTCCCTTGGGGCTTCCTGACATTTTATTCCTTGGTCACTTTCAGTTCAAAGTGTTCCATCTGGATTTTGGTTGGTTTTGTCATGTGCCTCTGCAAGATCCTGGCTAGAAATCCACTCATTCTTCCACGAGTCTGTATCCCCATGGCTTTTGTTTCATGGTAGGGCTAGGACTTGTTTGTTTAGTGTTTCTTCTTGACATAGAGTTATCAGGTGATAAGTCTTTGTATAGCTATGCTTCCTTTGGTTTAGGTTGGGAGCATTGGATTGTTCATATGAAATTTTTTTAAATTAAATTTTATTTTGATTGGCTGGCTCTGTCTTCTAGTCCTATGTCTATTTTATGTCTCCAGAGTTCCAGGTAGAGTCTCTGAACTCAAAGACAACAGACAGCTGATACAATCAGTATTAGTGTTGATTTCTATCTCCTGTCTTTGAGCTGGGATTATTTGACAGAACAGATGGAAAGATTTGGCAGCAGATTATTTGGGGATTCTGGACAAGGTCCTTATTTTGATCTGCCCTTCATTTTAGATGTTGTGTTGCTGTCATCCCAGTTGGAAGCTGTGTGAGGACAGACATCATACTTCTCTCTCTCATATTTCTATGCGCACAGAAGATGTTTGATAGCTGTTGAAAGACAAGACATAGGTGCTGCTGGACCAAATAAGGGATACCATTAAAAAATAAAATTGAAAAAAATATCAAAGCTCTTTCGCAATGCATTTCATGTATTTTTAGGAACCATTTAAGCAATTTTTCATTACTTCTAAAACATCTGAGATAATCATGAAAGTGCACTAGTAAATTGTGTGTGTGTTTTAAAGAAGAGAGATTTGATTTTGACTCCTAAAATTAACTTAAAACTCTTTTCCACCCAATAGCTACTAAATTGCCATTCAGGGAAATCTCTTTGGGAAACCATTACTATGTGCCTACTTATTTCATCATTATGCAGTTAGCTTGATGTTAGCTTTTTCGATTCATGCCTATGTCCTCTGCCTTGAATAACACTTTATTTGAGAAGCTGCTACTCTAAAGACACCAGCTGTATGGTGCCATTATCAGTCATTTACTTGTTCAGAGCAAGAAAAAGGAAGAAATCACACTGCTATAAAAGCTAAAGAATAATTTCAATGCACTTTTAATTTCCCATTCTATGAAAAGTAAATATTAGGAGCTTCATTTAGTGTACATCTATAAAGACTTGCTAATGCTTTAAGGAAAAATCATTTTATTCGGAAGCCATTATTCAGTATCTCATTTTTTGTGTGTGTCTGATGTTTACTCAGGTTCTCCTAACTTTAAAAAAACTGTATCAATCTGTTCTCTAAAAACTATTTTCCATATCATTCTGTATCATTGTAGAATGAAGTTGAAAATAATGGCTTTTGTTTATTGTTTTTTATAGTGAAGTGTGCATCTTTTATCCCTTATATTTTGGCTTTCAGAGAATTCACAATGGCAGAAATTGAGCACTTTGTAGATCCCAGTGAGAAAGACCATCCCAAGTTCCAGAATGTGGCCGACCTCCACCTGTATTTGTATTCAGCGAAAGCCCAGGTCAGCGGACAGTCTGCTCGGAAAATGCGCCTTGGAGATGCTGTTGAACAGGTAAGATTCCACAGGTAACTTAATTTAGATTATACCTATTCCAGGTTTTCGGCACTTAGCAAATTCTGTGTACTGGATGACAAAATATCTTATTTTGGCAGTCATTTTATTTTGATACAGTATGTGTTTTTATACAGTATTTATTACACACTATTATTATAGTGGGAGGAAATTACCTGAACATGCCACTCTGTGGACCATTGGGGCTAACATGAAAAATATGTTTAGCAGAGCACTTGGAAAAAAGTTCTTGGTTTGAACTGTGCCCCATCAATCTGACTTTTAACAGTGTATACTACTTTTGGGGGGACATTTTGACTCACAGAAAGCAAGCCCTCTGGATTTTAAACTCTTCTGCATTACCCATAGCAGTTGGGGTAAGGCCTTGCATGTAATAGAATTTCTCTAATTATTTGCTTGGAGAAATAAGTGAGTGAAAACATTCCAACAGTAGCTGCTGCCTAATAGTGGAATGAATTGCCCTGGGAACAATGAGCTTCCTGTCTGAAAATATTCAAGTAGAGGCTAAGGGGTAACTTGTCAGTTGTTTTGCAGAAAAGAGCCCTGCAGGGGCTAGGAGATGGGGCTAGATGATTTCTAAGATCCTTCTGTACTAAAAATATAAGATTACATATACTATATGGGATTCACAAATTTCATTGGATAAGAGTACATTAAAATCCCCTCAGCATGTCTTATGACTTCTGCTAATTCAGAAGAAGTATATTTATAATTCCTTAGGGTCATTATTATGAATGTCATTTTTAGCACTGTAGATTTAGAAGGTATGAGGTATTAGGCTGAATTTTTGCTGACCCAGTGAGTATGGTAGAAAGATTTTGAATGACGCCATTATTATCTGCTTGTTATCTTGACAGTTAAACCTTTTGAAAATAGCCAAGATCACATTTTGGGTATCTAAGATTGTTCTGAAAGCTGGATAAATTAGCTTACCTTGTGTTTCAAAAATTTTTCAGTAGATGATGAATAACTCAATGGAAAATGGTACCTTGGCCTTCAAAAGCATTAATGTTTGTGTTTTTGTTCGTTCCTCTATGCTTGCTTGCATGCTGCTTGCCTATTTATCTACTTATTTGTTTATTCATTTATTTTTAGGGCGTGATTAACAACTCAGTATTAGGCTATTTCATTGGCCGCATCTACCTCTACCTCGTGAAGGTTGGTGTATCTCCAGATAAGCTCCGCTTCCGACAGCACATGGAGAATGAGATGGCCCATTATGCCTGTGACTGTTGGGATGCCGAATCCAAAACATCCTATGTAAGTAGAATGCAGTGGTTTTTACCATGTGATTTTCACATTGTTAACCTAGAAGCGTGGATATCAAAGTTGCCCTTTGTGTGCTTCATGTCAGAGTGGAACAAAAAGAAAAAAAAAGATCTCTTCCTGAGCTAAATGGAAAAAGTAGTTGCCCCCCTGCGCTCTCATAAGTGGGGGGCTACTCCTGTGCCCCAGAAGCCCTTTGTTGACTTGGATGGCTTTTACAGAGAGAGTAAGAGTGAGAGAGAGCGAGAGAAGGCCACTGATGGGGCAGTGCTGGTGTGTCCTTTCCTGGTGAGGGCAGTGTGATTGGTAATATCCCTGAGTGCAGCTAAGATGGGGTGGCCTTCTTCCTGACAAGGACCCCAGCAAACGTTGGAAGTGGTGGAGAGGCTGAGTAAAGAAGGTCATAGTGCTCTTAGTTTCGAGAGTTACTTGGTAGATTTGGGGGATAGACTAGTAGATTCTGATCTCTTGTTTAGGAACTACCTTTTCTCAAATTCTGTATATTTAATAATAATTCAGAGAAGACCTCCAGGTTACCTCTTCACTGTTCCTTCCCACCCCCAACCCTCAAACATGAACATTAGTGCTGAAGCTTCGGATTGAAAGGCATTTGGATATAGGAGATGCTTCCTGCATTGGTGGCAGTGGGAACGGGGTGGCATCCAAAACAAGGGGGCCAAGAGCCTTCTGGCGTCTCCCTCATTTGGTGGTAGGGAGGCTTCTCACCCATATGGAGACTTTAGCCCAGGAGTCCGTGGTTCCCACATGTCCTTGGTTTCACTTTTTACTTTTTAAAGTGACTTTCTTTTAATGGATACATTTTTTTTTAATTAAAAATAAAAGTCGTTAAAAAAATGATGACCCTTTTTTGTAAAACAGAAAGCAAAAAATAACTCTTAATTAAGTGTGTTATGGAGAAAGTGAAACTTCCTATTGTATGCTCCCCAGAAGTGTTTCATGTCTCTTTTCTAAATCAGGCATGAACAAATGTTTTCTTCAGTAAATATAGTAAATATTTTAGGCTTTGTGGGTCTCTGTTGCCTCTCTTCTTGGTTGGGGGTTTTTGTTTTTGTTTAACAACCCTTTAAAAATCTAAAAACGATTCTTAGCCTATGAGTCTTGGTTTGTCAACCCCTATTCAAGATAATTTTATATGCTTTACAAACATATACACATGTGTACATGCATAATGGTATGCATATACCTGTAGTGGCTGTTACTGATATTGTTTTTAATATATTCTTTTTCCTTTGTGGAATTAGGAAAGAATCTGTTAGGTTTTTCTTGTTACTTTACTTTCTTCACAAGCTTACTTGACATACGCTAAAATGATAGTGGTAACTATTTTTGGATTGTAGGGGATCATTAACTTCAAAATGTATTACATTTTCTGGAATTTCTTTTCATTTTCAAATTAAGCCAATAAACTATTTTCTGTTTTGTATGAGAAGATTTCAAGTTAAACTGGACACAAATTCTTTTTTTTTTTATAGATTTATTTTTTATTTTATTTATTTATTTGTTTGTTTATTTATTTATTGGCTGCATTGGGTCTTCGTTGCTGTGCGCGGGCTTTTCTCTAGTTGCGGTGAGCAGGGGCTACTCTTCATTGCAGTGCGCAGGCTTCTCATTGAGGTGGCTTCTTTTGTTGCGGAGCACAGGCTCTGCGTGCGCAGGCTTCAGTAGTTGTGGCACGTGGGCTCAGTAGTTGTGGCTTACGGGCTCTAGAGTGCAGGCTCAGTAGTTGTGGCACACGGGCTTAGTTGCTCCGCGGCATGTGGGATCTTCCTGGACCAGGGCTCAAACCCGTGTCCCCTGCGTTGGCAGGCGGATTCTTAGCCACTGTGCCACCAGGGAAGTCCTGGACACAAATTCTTGCTATCTCAATTTAGATTCTGAATCTGGCCTGGATTACATTTCATTTGTTTGTTCATTTAATATTTGGAACTGTTAAGGGCTGTATACTGTTCTAAGTGTATTATTATCTTATGTAATCCTCACAGTAATTCTGTGCATTGGTCCTATTTCTGAGGAAACTGAAGTGCTGAGAGGTTAGGTAATTTGCCCGAGTCTCACAGCTAGTGAGTGGTGGCGCTGGGATGTGAACCAGGGCTATCTGACTCCAGGCCCCTGCTCTTAACCATTGTGCTACACTGCTTTCATAAACCCTACTGCACTCCTGCTCATCCTTTCCTGAGTGTCACTGTGAGCTGTGGCCAAACCCTCAAGGATGAGAGATCAGAAAATGTGAGCCTAATAAGTCCTGAGGATGTAAGGTACAGCATGGTAACTGTAGTTAATAGTACTGTATTATGTATTTGAAATTTGCTTAGAGAGTAGGTCTTAAATGTTCTCATCACAAGAAAAAAAATTGTAACTGTGTATGGTGACGGATGTTACCTAGACTTATTGTGGTGATCATTTTGCAGTATATACAAATATCGAATCATTATGTTGTACACCTGAAACTAATATAATCTTATATGTTAATTATACCTAAATTTAAAAGAATTAAGAAAAAAATTTAAAAACAGAAATGTGGGCCTAGCTTTGAGATTAGGCTACAGTGTTTTGTGTAAGGTCATTGGAAGACTGGACTAAACAAGACCAGAAGCTCCGAAGTAACAAACTTTTAAGGAGAGGGGAGAACTCCTTTAAAGCCTTTAATATTTTCTTTTTGTGTGCTTCATATTTTATTTTTTTTAATAAAAAAGTTACTGATACAGCTAATGTTCCACCCTTTTCCTCTCTCTGCTCAGAGGTAAGCATGATCCCAAAGTTGTTGTCTACCATTCTTAGGCGTGTTTTTGTAGTGTCACCTTTCAGTACATAAATATGTTCATTGACATCTTTAGTAAATGATAATGAGCAAGTTTATATGTTTTTTTTTTAATTTTTATTTATTTATTTACTTATTTTTGGCTGTGTTGGGTCTTCGTTTCTGTGCGAGGGCTTTCTCTAGTTGTGGCAAGTGGGGGCCACTCTTCATCGCGGTGCGCGGGCCTCTCACTGTTGTGGTCTCTCCCCTTGCGGAGCACAGGCTCCAGACGCGCAGGCTCAGTAGTTGTGGCTCACGGGCCTAGTTGCTCCGCGGCATGTGGGATCTTCCCAGACCAGGGCTCGAACCCGTGTCCCCTGCATTGGCAGGCAGATTCTCAACCACTGCGCCACCAGGGAAGCCCCAAGTTTATATGTTTAAGAGCATAGATATACTAGTTGACATCTTTAGTGACTGTCAGATGCTCAAGTTACATGTTTTTAAGCTTTTTTCTTTAATTCCTATTTTTTTGTTGTTGTTAAGTGTTGGGGTTTCTGAGCTTATATGAGTTTTATATTTGCCTCTTTATTTGAAGTACCCCATGTGGTAGCATGTGCTTGGAAAGCTTAGTAGTTGTGATGGTTGAATTTTCCCAAACTCTTTTGATTAAAGGCAAAAGTAAGTATTCATGAGAAGGACTAACTAGATACCTACTTAACTAAGCTTTTTACCTCTTTTGTTCTTATTCAAATAACAGGTTCTTAAGAATTTTTGAAAACACTTTGCTTTTGAAAAGTAACTTAGGCGTTAACAAGAAATGGAACCTGCCACCCCTGTCGTAGTATTGCTGTTATTAAGTTTTATTCTGTGACCGAAACAGTACCTGTTCTTTACTGAGTTTTCTTTTGTTGGGTAGGAAACTGAATTGAGCACAAATGCCCACATTTGTGGCCGGCTGATCTGTGTGTTTAGTACAGCTATCTGATGGCAAGTTTTGAGAGCAGTAGACACTTCATACAGAGGGAATACCATCATCCCTTGCTGTCTGCTGAGGCTTGGTTCCACAATCCCCATGGACACCGAAATCCTGGATGCTCAAGTCTCTTATATAAAATGGTTTAGTATCTGCACAGACCCTAGGCACATGTGCACATATATGCACATGCGTATACTTTAAATCATCTTTAGGTTACTTAGAATACCGAACACAGTGTAAATGCTACACCAATAGTTGCCAGATTTGCAGCAAATTTAAGTTGTGCTTTTTGGAACTTTCCGGAATTTTTTTTTCTGAGTATTTTTCATTCACAGTTGGTTGAATTCGCAGATGCGGAAGGAACCCACAGATACAGAGGGCTGGCTGTATTATTGGGTGTTAACACTTAAATACACCCTTCAGAATCTGCTTAACAGTTTTTTCAAAACTTTTTAGAGGGAGAAAGTCACTAAAACAATGAAATAGCAACATAGAAAAAGTTCCTTTTTCCTCTTTGAGCATCTGTCCTCTGTCCATTCTGTTTACCCTTCAAGGCTGATGGGATGCGTTAGCACTTTATTCATTTCCTCCTTCTTGTGATGCATCGTAATCTATTATTTTTCTTTTTCTTTCCTTTTTTTTTTTTTTAATTAAAAATTTTTTTTTTTTTGCCACTCAGCGCGGCTTGAGGGATCTCAGTTCCCCAACCAGGGATTGAACCCGGGCCCCAGCAGTGAAAGCCCAGAATCCTAACCACTAGGCCACCAGAGAACCGCCTTTCTTTCCTTTTTAATGGTTCAGAAAAATGCATACACACTGTATTATTTTCTTTGTAATTTCTCATAAGAGCCTTCCGGCGAAGAGTTATGAACCTGACTGACGTAGGTGCGGGGCGTGCTGTGATATCCCCCCACACATGTTATCCTTCATAACTTTGTCACCTATGTTCAGACTTACCATCACCACAGCATCATAATAGCATGTTCTTATTTCTGCTGCTCTTTTATTGTAATGTCATGATTTCTGTTGTAATATCTCCTCTTCTCATGTTGCTGATCCCTTTGGTGAATCCTTGCCTTCCCACCTGCTGCTGCTACTACCAGATGTATAAAACTACTCCCATTTCAAACATTTATAAAAGTTGAGTGGAGATTCTATAATTGAATTATTCTTGAGTATGTGAAAGAGTTAACCTATAATCCGCATGCATTTGTGAATGAACCTTGTGTGACTTACAAATGTTTCTCTCTATTATGTCTTCTTAGGGCTGGATTGAGATTGTCGGATGTGCTGACCGTTCCTGTTATGACCTTTCTTGTCATGCGAGAGCCACCAAAGTCCCACTCGTAGCTGAGAAGCCTCTGAAAGAGCCCATATCCTTTCTGGTCACTTTAACAGCTCAGGACTACAGTGTAAACATCTTGGAAATGGATAAGTCCAAGTCTATACCTTGTTCTATGGATAAACTGCGATGTTTTGGCACTTTATTTAAACCTATTATCTTACCTATCTCATTGCTCCTTTGCTATTCTCTTTACTCGTAATCTGACATGTGCCCACTCAGTGTTTGGTCCTTGAAAGAAAAATGCCCTGTATATCTTTCAGGATGTTGACCAGTTTTTCTCAGCCATTTCCCACACCTTCATCTACATACATGCTCTTTGATTAAAGGGTGCCTGGTGAATACTTTCTCTATTAAAAGATGAGTGCCTTTTATGGTAGATGAAATAATTTAGTTCACTTGATCTGTAGATCATCAGAGGAGAAGTTTTCTTCTTTTACCAGCCAGTGAGATTGTGAGCTGATCTAAGGGCTAGGCCAGTGACAGGAAATAGATCCTGTCGTGTTGAGACATTTGAGAAATGAATGAATTGTTTTCAGAGGTTATTATGCTATGTATTGGGTTATACTGCTGATTAGATAATATCCCTTTATCTCACTGTAACTTTGAAAAAGTCTTTCTTGATGATGTTTACTTATTTTGACTGAGGTTTATCTGAATGATTTTGTGGGTAGTTGTTTCATCTTGCACTGGAAATCAGCATGTAGAGGATCTCGGACACCAATAGGGAACTGATAGTTGTTTTAAGTCATTGATGGCTTGTCCTCAAGGTCATTTCCCGAAATACTAAGGCAGTTCTGTAGTTTTGTATTCCTTGACTACTTCATACAAAACAGTCAACGTTGTTCAGTTTGAGCCTAATAAGGGAGCAATTGGCAAGGCGTATAAGAAGGATGCAAAGCTGGTGATGGAGTACCTTGCCATTTGTGATGAGTGTTACATTACAGAAGTGGAGGAACTACTGAATGAAAAAGGGTACGATTTAAGATGTGTACTTTTACATGGGCTCCAGTCAGCTATGTCTTCTCTGCCAGGTTTTGAAAGTTAGGGTGAGATGAGTTTCTTTAGAAATGTTTTGCAGGTAAGTACTATCTCTTGGCTACATTTAAAGGACTGTGTTTGTCAAGATTTTGGCATTATGGCCTGGAAATAGACTTGATATGGACTATAAAGATTTTTTTTTTCCCCCAATAACTTTCTTAGAGGAGGAGACTTATCCAAGGTAATTAGAAACTACGTCTATCTCTTAAGTCAGTGCTCTTTTTTTGAACTTTGGAGTCGTCTGTGTAAGTGTTGTAAGTATAAATGTAAAAATGATAGAGAAGAATCTTTAAAGGAATTCAACAAAATCCAGCACTAAACAATATAAAATTTACTGTGTCTGGCAAACAATAAAAAATTTCTAGACATATGAGAAAGCATGAAAATATGACTCATAAAGAGGAGAAAAATCAGTCAAAAGAAACACCCAGAAATGACAAACGTGATGAAAGTAATACAGAAGGATGTTAAAACAGTTATTATAGGGGCTTCCCTGGTGGCACAGTGGTTGAGAATCCGCCTGCCAATGCAGGGGAAATTGGTTTGAGCCCTGGTCCGGGAAGATCCCACATGCCGCGGAGCAAGTAAGCCTGTGAGCCACAACTGTTGAGCCCTCGTGCCACAACTACTAAAGCCTGTGCGCCTAGAACCCGTGCTCCGCAACAGAAGAAACCACTACAATGAGAAGAATGCACACCGCAGCGAAGAGTAGCCCCCGCTCACCGCAACTAGAGAAAAGCCCACCCATAGCAACGAAGGCCCAACACAGCCAAAAATAAATAAATTAAAAACAAACAACAACAGTTACTATAAATATGCTTCCTGTGCTCAAGGATGTTAAGAGAAAACATGAACATATGAGGAGAGAAATGGGAATGTATATGTAAAAAAAAACCAAATAGAATATCTAGAGGCAGTATCTCAAATGAAATTCTGTGTACCTACCCACAATACAATAGAATGAAATCTTTTTAAGTGCTTACAGACAAAAGTCATATACCCAGCAAAAATATCTTTCAAAAATGAAGAGAAAATATTTTCAGACAAAAAAACTCAAGAGGATACATTGCCAGCCAGACCTACACTGCAAGAAATGTAAAAGGAAATTCTTCAGGCAGAAGTGTGGAAATTTAGATCTACCCAAAGAAATTAAGAGCTCTAGAAATGATAAATATTTGGGTGAATGAGTAATATTTTCTTTCATTTCTTTAAAATGACATCTCTTAATTTCTTTAAAAGATAATGGGTTGTTTAAAGCAAAAACAATAACAATGTACTGTGAAATTTATAATATGTAGAAGTAAAATGTATGACATCAGTAGCCCAAAGGATGGGAGCGAAGACTTAGGAATACGTAAGAATATGTATACTGTTGTAAGGTGTGTACATTACGTGTGGAGGGAGACCATGGTAAGTTTAGAAAAGGAAATACCGTAAACTCCAGAGCAATTGCCTGGATAAAAACACACAGAAAAAAAAAACAAAACAAAACACAGAAACCAAAGGGATATAACTAATAACCCAATGAGAGGGCTAAAATAGAATAATAAAAAATACTCCAGAAAAAGACAGGAGAAGACGAAAAATGAACCATGAACAGATGAGACCAATAGAAAATAACTCAGGAAATGGTAGATTTCAACTCAACAATATTGATAGTTATGTTAAATATAATGATGTAAACACTCAAATTAATAGCTTTTAACTGTCAAACTGGTTAAAAAATTCGAGACCCAGTTAAATGCTATTTCCAGGAAACTGTAACTGTAATACACGGGCATACCTTGGACATATTGTGGGTTCAGTTCGAGACCACTGCAATAAAGTGAATGTTGCAATAAAGTGAGTCACACAAATTTTTTTTTGGTTTCCCAGTGCATGTAAAATTTATGTTTACTCTATCAAGTGTGCAATAGCCATTACACTACTCTATCAAGTGTGCAATAGCCATTATATTTTAAAAAACAGAGAATTCCATGGTGGTCCAGTGGTTAGGGCTTCATGCTTCCGCTGCAGGGAGCATGGGCTTGATCCCTAGTCAGGGAACTAAGATCCCACATGCCGTGCGGCATGGCCAAAAAAATAAAAAATAAAAACCAATGTACATACCTTAATTAAGATATACTTCATTGCTGAAAAATGCTAACGACCATCTGAGCGTCCAGCAAGTTGAACCCTGTAGTGACATCAAAGACCACTGATCATAGATCACCATAACAAATGTAATAACGATGAAAAAGTTTGAAATTTTGTGAGAATTACCAAAGTATGACTCAGAGACATGAAGTGAGCAAATGCTGTTGGAGAAATAGCACTGAGAGATTTATCGATGCTGGGTGGCCATAAACCTTCAATTTGCAAAAAATGCGGTATCTGTGAAGCACAATACAACAAGATATGCCTGTACACAAATAGGCTTAAAAGGAAAAGAATTTTAAAATATTTCCCATACAAACATTAATCAAGAAGGTGGAGTGGCTTATTAACATCAACATCAGGCAAAGTTAACTTCAGAACAAGGAAAATTACCAGGTTGCATTTCATAATGATAAAGGGATCAATTCATCAAGAAGGCACATCACCTCTAACCTTGTATGCCACTAAAAACAACTTCAAAATATATAAAGCAGACTTAACAGAACTGAAAGGAAAGTTAGACAAATCTACCATCACAGTTGGCGATTTCTACACCCCTGTCAGTAGAGCAAGTAGACAAAAAAGAATCAATAGGAATTTGAAGATATAAACACTGTTAATCAACTTACTCGCCATTTATAGAATACCTGATAACCAAAGAGTATACATTTTAAGTGCACTTGAAACATCTTTCATATTGTTTTTTTGTACCACTATCTAGCTAAGAATGACTTGCATTTTCAAAGCGTTGTTTAAAAAAACAGAGTATGAGAGTCTGCATATGGCCTGCAAACCCTGAATATTTCATACACAGAAATTTTGCCAAACCCCTTTTACACAAAGGATTATACGCCAAATTCTAGGAAAGACAAATGTAGTTTATAGCGATAGAAACAGTGGAGGGGATTGAAGGAGAAGGGACTTAGGGGAACCTTTGGGGTGATGGTGGTTGCATATGTATGTGTATTTGTCAAAAGAACTATCATAAGATGAACTCTTGTAAGTTGAAGATAAAATTTACAAGAAATTTTAAAACATTTCTGGTCTCCCAGAATTAATGTCTGTTTATGCTAAAATAACATCAAATGCCAATAAAATAAACATAGGTTACTAGCAGATATCATTATCTACAAACAAGACAGGTTTTAAAAAATTATTCTCAAATAATGGCTATCTCCTTGCTAATTTCAGCTTTTTTATAATTATTACCTACTCTACACTTAGATTGTGCTCATAGAGACAATATATATGATACTGTTTATATGGAGTCTTTAATGCATGCGTGCACAGACTTCAGACAGAATAGTAAAAATGGAGGCAATCAATGAAAACCATTCCTATGATGCATGAGATTATCACTGCTAGAAACTAGCAAAATGCAGTGAACCGTGTATCAGCCATACAGCTTCAAGGACAACCACGTGAGGGCACTCTTTTCGCTGCCCTGAGCTGCGTGTGAGCTAAGACACATCCAAATTGATCTTCATAGTGCAAGGAAATACCTCATAAGCTGAAATACAGGTATTACACGAAGTGCTTTATAAAGGTGAATTCTTACAACCTGAAATGGAATGGGCGTATCTCAGGATGTGAACATATGGCACGCAGGCAGTGATTTTTGTGGGGATAGTATTTTATATTGACAGGTCAAGCAGAATCATTAAACTTCTTTTAAGCTGATCTTCATCAACGTAAGTGTCGAAGTTTATTTTGGAAATAGTATGGGAGTTTTAAAATTTCTTTCTGTAAGATGACAAGTTGGTCATTTTTACATTTGTTGTGACAGTAATGAGAACAGTGGTCTTTTTGCCAGCAGGACTGTTTTTGACAAATTTATTGTAATTATTCTAAAACTGAATTTTAAAAAATTTTTCTTTGGTTTTACCTTGATCTCAAAACCAAAGGAACTGGTCATAAGTCACTTGTGGAATTTTATAAGACTAACCACATTTTTGGGTGCCTCCCAAAATACTGTTTGGTGCCGTTGTTAGAATAATTAATTTGGTATTCCTTATGAAATAATTTAAATTTGACTTCAGCTGTTATATCTGGGTTGTTGACCAAGTTGTATTACACTTAAAATGAAAAACAGTTTAGCAATCTGTAAAACTTCTTTAAATTAAGGCATGGGATATGTGTTTTCACCGATATGTAATGTGCCTTGTTTCTTTGTAGGGAATTTACTATTGAAACTGAAGGGAAAACATTTCAGTTGACAAAAGACATGGTCAATGTGAAGAGGTTCCAGAAAACACTACATGGTAAATTTGTAAAAATAATTAAGGAACAAACAAACAAAAATCATTACTCCTTAAAGGCATTTTGTTTTTTTTGTTTTTTTAAGTTTCATAGCATAACCATTTTATGGAAAATTTGAAGAAGAAAAATAAATCCTTAATGCTATAACCCTAAATTTGATGAATATGTTCAAGGTATTATCTCGGGTTTTTTTTTTTTTTTAAACATAATTGTACTCATTACTGAAGAATAATTTATAATGCCACCTTTATGTTTCCTGTGACCTGAGGTACATATGAAGAATATTTCTTTGGTTATAAACATCTTTTTTTTTTTTTTTTTTCCTCACTTTAAGGAAAAGTCCTTTTGTTTCTTAAGCAAAAGAGAGAACTCATCCCTTCTGTCTATTTTGGCAAATTGTTAAAAGGCGTTTGGATTAGTGATCTTTCCTGCTTTTTTAAAAGCCAAGGAGATGATTATTTTTGGTAGAACAAATTCCATGAATTGGGAAATGACTATTTTGGAGAATATACGAAGGATGCTTGTGGTTAACTGGCTGAATTGAAGCTTCTGGAAACTAAGAGTAGTGGGTATTTGAGATGTTACTGCCCATGGAGCAAGCAGGCCTCCTTTTCCATTTGTGTTTGGCCTGCATCATTGTCACCAGGCTGCAATGAGCTGTAAAAGGAGTCTGAAAAGTGATAGGAGGACGCAGGGGATCCTTCTTCATGCTCTGGGGCTTTTTAGGCACGATCCTGGCAGCTGGCTCAGAGCTGTACTTCACCATTGCTTGGATGCCAGGAAGGGATGGGCAGGAAATGCCTTGATCATATTTCTGAAATGTTATTCTCACGTGTAAGTTTTTGGTTCCAGTTATCTCATTTCTCTTGAAACATAAATTCTCCAAGGTTAGGGTCAGTTACCTTAGACCTGGATAGTGCTTAGCCATGCTTCCTTTCTGAATAATAAGTAATAATGAAGACAGTTCCTGTGTATACCACAGGCATAGCCTCACCCATGGGAAGAGCTGTGGCGCCCCTGGTAAATGTATTGGATTGAGTGCTGGTCCCTGAGCCAACTCTTCTCTGAGGGGCTCCTGACCCCAGAACCTTGGAAATAACGATGGCAGTAACTTGGCTCTCTTAAGGAGTTCTCATCCAGATAGCAAGATAAAGAGGAAAACACAAATCACATGATACTTGTTGTACGGAGGAGTTGTTTTTGTTAATTTTGCCAGCTGTGGTGGTAGATTTTTTTAATTCTAGCAAAGTCTTACAGATGCTCTAGAGTTTTAATGCTTTCTGCATAGCCGAGGCAGATGATAGAGTGTGGCTGCTATTGTTCATAGCTTACCAACTGGGGAAGGAATACCCTGGTATCTTGTTTCATTTTTATGCTGTATAAACAAAATTAAATTTGGTAAAAAATCTTTTCACTCCAGTTTTCTCTTTAAAGGCATTGTGTTTTCTACCAGGAAATAGTTTTTAGGATTGTTCTGATTTCTTTGTCCTGATGTACAAGATCAATCACAATCTATCTAGAATAGAGATATTTTTAGGGCCAGTAAAAATTGTTTAGAGAGGACCTGAAATGCATTATGTGAGGTTTGAGAGAGTGTTACTGAATTTCTCTCTCTCTTGCAGTGGAAGAAGTTGTTCCGAGTGTAATTGAACCCTCATTTGGCCTGGGTAGGATCATGTATACAGTATTTGAACATACATTTCAAATACGCGAGGGAGATGAACAGAGAACGGTGAGTTGTCATGTACAGTGTACTGTTTGTTCTCTTACAGTGTCAGAGAACAACATTTACTGAGTGATGTTAAGACAACTCTGAAACAATCAGTTGTTATTTACTGTAATGTTAACACCTTTGCTTAACTGTTTACAAAGCAAAGCACTTTTTTATCTCATTTGAGCTTGGATGTTTAGGTTATTCTGGATGCCATTGTTTTAGTTGCATTTGAGTTCTGAGACAGAACATATTACTTTGGGAGAACTGTCTGTATTGCATCAATGGAAGGAATGGTACTTTCTGGATATACTCGTGTTTTCAGAAAATTGGGAAGGAGAAGATAATTCATAGAATTTGGCCAAACCAAAAAACTGTATTTATACATTGGTAAAGCATTGAAAGGAACCTTCTCAAACTGCATAAAATAGTCTGGGGTATGTTGGGGGTAAAGATGTAAATTCCTAGGTTCTATTCCAGAGATACTGATTCTCACTAGGTCTGAGACTCAGGGATCTGGTTTTTTGGTTTTTTTTTAAATAAGAACCCCAGGTGATTCCAGTGTGGGAGATTGACAGATAATAAATTGGGCAGTAGTATGTGAGGTGTAACCTTTCCTAACATTCAAGCCTAGCTAAAGATAAATGTTTTTAAGAAGTTTTCATCCACTCCCTCAAGTTTTCTTTTGACTCGGATGCTTTTGAATCACTGCTGCATGCCTTCCACGTATCTCTTCATTCTGGCTAATTTCACCTTTCTCACCTCGCCTCTGCCTGTGGAAATTATACTCCTTTAATTTATAGCTTCAGGTTTCCCGGAAAGGCACTCAGAAGAAGAATGCTAGGGAGGAGAGGTTGTATAGGTCAAATTAACTGAAAGAAGCATTCTTGCCTGCATGACCAGCTAAAGCTGAGTGTGTACCCAATGTTGGACATGAGCTCTGTAGTTCTTTCTAGGGTGTTTCATCTTGAAAACGGACTGATGAGTTCTTGGCACCAGTATTTTTAAAAGTCTGACATACCATGGGTAATGTGTAGCTCATAAAGGTACTCTTTTATTCTCTGCCATAAAGTTATATCTTCATTTCCTGACATTAAAGGAGCAGCTTTCCATTCATTAACAGATAGTAAGCACCTGAGCTGGACACCAGACATGCAAACATAAGGCATGGTTCTTCCTGAGGAATGATGTCATACTTAACTGAATGTGCTCTTTTTAGAGGTCAAGTTTGCTTCAAGCTTTTCCTGCTATTTTTGTAATGAAAAGTTTTTTAAAAAAATCTTTTAGCTATTCCTTTGAATCTAATGATATTGATATAACTAGAGTTTTAATTAAAATTTCATAAAGGCTAGGCAAGAATAAATTAGTTACAGTGTTTTATGAATTACATAGAGATTCTCATCATGGAGAGAAATTTGATTAGGCTGTGAGAAGCCAAAAATGTTTCTAAATTGTTAGCCCATAGTCCCTCGATCCATCTTCCTGTAAATTTGGTATAAAAGCATTGCTGGTGAGATTAAAAAATTAATTTTCTATAAAGGCAGGTCCCCACTTCTCTCTCACATTAAATGAAATTATCACAAGATGGAGGAGAGGAGTGGAATTCTGAGTGTTCCATGATTCAGGTGCCATATTGGTAGAGTCTAGGGTTTACTTACAGTGGAATATTCACCATTGCTTGGCATTTAAGATTAATTAGGCTTTTGGGAGGATAAACTGGACCCTGTGTCATTCATTATTTTAATGGGACCTATTCATTCTGAGTCTCATATTCTTGCCTTCAAGTGAACCTTTTTTACAGTTATTATTTAAGAACTATCTTCAGCTCTCATTTCCAACCCCAAATGGTAGACTAGTTTGCCTTCAACAGAATATCTTTGTTTTATTTCTGAATAACTCTGAAACCTGTTTCAGGAGCAGTTTAGGAGGGCTGTACTTTTCTATGGGTATACAGAGCATCTTTCTTGTTTGTTTTCTACTATTTCTTTGGGACACACATTTGTGAGCTAATTAAGCTTTTCTGTTTTACTTAGTCACTAAGGCTCAGAGAGCCTTCAGCTATGCTGAATCTCTTAAAGGACAGAATGGAATTTTGTCTTTTGACACTACTTCTCTGATGATTTGGGGGGAGGTTCTTTAGGGATCTCCACAGAAAGAAGTAAGGCTTTTAAGTGGTACCAAATAATTACCATCTTAGATGGTAGCTTTCAGAATGCCTTTACATCATTTAACTTTCTGACAATAGACCTGCCAAGTAAGCAGAGCAGATGGTAGAGACCTCCTTTTAAATGGAGAAACTAAGGTCCAGAGAGGGAGAGTTCACTGAGTTGGTCCAAATTCAGAACTGAGAACGAGATCTCTCTGATTCTAGTTCTGGTTATCCTGCTTTCTCTGTTTTGTCACACTGCTTTTTCATATCATGTTTTCTAGTATTTTGATAGTGAAGATTGGACATTAATGTTTAGATCTTTATACACTAACATATTTGGATTTCTTTCTTTTCAAACCATCTAGTTCTTCAGTTTCCCTGCCGTAGTAGCTCCATTCAAATGTTCCGTCCTTCCACTGAGCCAAAACCAGGACTTCATGCCGTTTGTCAAGGAATTATGTAAGCAAATCCATTTGGGTAATCTCCATGGGAATACTGTCAAGTAGACTGAATTTTAGGAAATGTCTCTCTTTTTTTTTAATATATAAATTTATTTATTTATTTTTTTACTTACTTATTTATTTATTTATTTATGGCTGTGTTGGGTCTTCACTGCTGCGCACGGGCTTTCTCTAGTTGTGGCGAGCGGGGGCTACTCTTCATTGTGGTGCGCAGGCTTCTCACTGCGGTGGCTTCTCTTGTTGTGGAGCACAGGCTCTAGGCACGCGGGCTCAGTAGTTGTGGCTCGCAGGCTCTAGAGCGTAGGCTAAGTAGTTGTGGCACACGGGCTTAGTTGCTCCGCGGCATGTGGGATCTTCCTGGACTGGGGCTCGAACCCGTGTCCCCGGCATTGGCAGGCGGATTCTTAACCACTGTGCCACCAGGGAAGCCCCGGAAATGTCTCTTTTCTTCAATAAAAATACATATTGAATAAAGAATAAATCTAAGGGATTTTACCATCTGCTCTTATTTCTAAGAGAGAGAGTATGCTTGCTCGGGATGTTTTCTCTTGCATTTGAATGAGTCAGCGTAGGACCCAAGAGTCAGATTTCAAACATCCTTGCTTCTCCTATTGACCCTGCTGCTTGCTTCATCAGGGGAACCCTAGTGGAGGGTAACATCCCCAGTGGATCTACAGCCACTGGACCCACAGCACTGAAAGGGATCCTAGTGGCCGCCTGGTGTGGCCCACATATTTCAGAGTTGGGAAACAGGAAGCGTTCACTGAGCTGCTCAGGGTCATGCAAGCCTTCTGGCCTTGGCTCTTAGTCTGATGCTCGTCCCCCTGCAGCTGAATGAGATGTAGGTATGAGTGAGGGGTTGGGCGCCAGCAAAGGATTATACTTTTGGAATTTTTCATTCTATTGCAACTGCAACTTATTGCTCTTTTGTGTTAGTCCCTTTTATAAGCGTCCTGAGCTTGTACGACATTTAGATGACATTGGGACTTTCTCATTTTTAAATTTTTAATTTACTTAATTTATTTTGGATAGCGGAAGCCTTGACCAGGCACGGCATCTCTCACAAAGTAGACGATTCCTCGGGGTCCATCGGAAGACGCTACGCCAGGACTGATGAGATCGGCGTGGCTTTCGGCATCACCATTGACTTTGATACAGTGAACAAGGCCCCTCACACGGCAACCCTGCGGGACCGAGACTCCATGCGGCAGATAAGAGCAGAGGTGGCTGCCTTCTCTTTGGCATTTTTAATCTTAGAAATGTGTACTGGTTCCTTCTGATTTGAGATGGATTTTGTTGTGTTTATGCTCCCCTTTTTCTTTTTAATTTTAATTATAGGTTACTATCAGAGCACAGATTCCGAATCTCCTCGGCTTAGTTATGAAAATATTCATTAACACTTCTCTAATATTTTATAGCCATTTAGATCACTCTGGGCTCATTCTCTGACAGTTCCCTTTTATAGTTCTTTATTTGGACAAGGGAAATATGATCCCCGGTGGTTGTTGCCATAGTTTTATTGGTAGGCTTTGGGGGGCTTAGACAGTTTTATCTTTATATTTCTATATAAATGTACACATGAGTATGTATAAACTTTTTCATGTTAATCAATTCAAAACAGTGAATAACGTTTCAGTAATTTTACTTGATGGGAAGGGAACAGTGGAGATGGGAAAGGTACAGGAGGGAAAGGAAAGAGTGGCCACTTTAATTGACAGCCGCCTGACTATTTTGAGCAGGTTTTTATTTAGAGTGCCTATCATGTGCTCTGCTTGTTACAGAGAGTTAGTAATAGGGAAAACAGAAGTGAAAGACTGCTTTTTTCCAAGGGAATTTTTAGTCTACTACAGAGGTCACGGATTTCTGGCTCATCTTTTTACAGAACCAGATCTGGCTACTCCGAACCGATGTTCCCATCGGGCAGGGGTTCTCAAAGTGTGGTCCCTGGACCAGCAGCATCTGCATCACCTGGGAACTTGTTAGGAAAGAGAAATCTCCACCCCAGACCTACTAAATCAGAAACTGGGATGGGGTTTCAGCTTGGAGAGAGAGAGAGGTCGGGCAGAACTGGTTTAACAAGCCCTCCAGCTGATTCTGATGGTTACTCAAGTTTGAGAACCCCTGCTGTGTGGCAGCCAGTGTTTGGTTCTAGCTGAGGAAGAGCTGGCCCCCTTAATGGGGGCTCTCCAGTTTCCCAGCTCCCTTCACTCATGTTACTTGATTGACCCCAGTTCTAAGAGTTAAATTTTACACACGTGAAGTAACTTCAAGTGGCACAGAGATTTGGAATAATTAGGAAAGGCTCTGCGGGAAAATTGAGTTATCCAGGGAGCAGGCAGGCATTCTGGGCGGGAAGAAGAGCATGAACCCAGGCCTGGGAAGGAGGTGGGTGTAACTAGGTAAAGAGGATTCAGTGGGAGTCACAAGAAACATGCTGCCGGGACCAGTTTGTAGAGGGATCCTGTCATTGTGTAGACACTGACTTGGCTCTCTATATAGTTTCCTGAGTTCAGGGTAAATCCTCTTTTTGACAGTCTAATCGAGTTGGTTGATTCTGGGACTTCTCTTTCCTTTTACCCCAGGTCTCTGAACTGCCCAGTGTAGTTCGCGATCTGGCCAATGGCAGCATCACGTGGGCTGATGTGGAGGCCAGATATCCTCTCTTTGAAGGTCAAGAAACTGGGAAAAAAGAGACAATCGAAGAATGAGGACAGTTTTGGCAACTTTTGACCATTTGCGCTAATAAAAGAATAACTCTCATCATGTCCACTTAACAAAAAAAAACAGCATTGCATCTCCTCCCGGGGACTGCATTTTATCCTCGGTGGCTGCCTGATCTTACTCTCACAATTAAAGTGAAGGAATTCTGAACAAACCTGTAATCCACTTGCTCATCTTTCCGCGTTTTCAGCAAAGCTATTTCTCCTACCTTTGGGTAGACACTCATGGCTTAATGTTAAACACAGTTAATACATTTTAAAATTAACTTTATTCATAGAGCCGTAAAATTCGCCTGTTTGAAGTGTACAATTTGATGGCGTTTAGTATATTTACAGAGCTGTGCAACTGCCTTCCAATTTTAGAACATCTCCGTTGCTCCAAAAAGAGCGCTCATGCGCATCCCAGCCCCAGCTGCAAGCAACCACTCATCTGTCTTCTGTCTGTGGATTTGCCTTTTCTATCCTTTCTCCTTCTCCGAGAAGGTGGTGATGCGCTGTGCCAAAGAGGCAGCAGTCTCTGAGTAGGTGGGCGGCTACTGGGAGGGGCTGAGGTGCGGAGGAGGCTTGCTGGGGTGGGGTCAGGGCTGCTGACCCCCGTGTCCTGCTGACAGAGCCTCCGGGAGGGGGTGCCTTGACAGAAACCCTCTATGTGAATTTTAAGACGTGCTTGTACTTGGCTTCCCAGGTAGCCCTGGAAATCACTGAACTCCTGATGCTAGAGGAACCCCATCTGCCTTGTCTGACTTGGCACTTCTCAGCCATCACAGCGTCTTGATTCCAGCCTAGTAGTTTTTGGCTCAGCTTCTGAGGGACTTTACTTCTATGATGTTTTTGTACAGGACACTCAGAACACAGATGTTTATTTGTTAGGAAAAAATTCAAGGATGTGCCAATTTGAGCAGCTCTTTATTTACAGACCTAAGACTGTCTGCCTTCCCATCTTCCTCTCAGACAGTAGAGGGGAAGGGAGGGGCCCTTTCCAGAATGTTGTCCTTTGTCTTGGGTGTGAAGAGCAGTTGAAGAATCCCCCGGGGATTCTCTCGTCTTTATCTCATCTCTGATGACGCCTACCACAGTATTACACATAGTAGGTAGTCAATAAATAGACTTTGGATGAGCCTTGAAGTTTTGAACAAATCTCTGGGGAAGAAAGCCTTTCACTGAAACTTATTTCTCTTCTACCCAATGCTTTTCAAAGTATTCATTATTAAATTAGAAGGAACTAGCTTTTAAATAAACTTGAGTTTTTATTTTCTAGAGATTCTTTGCACCTCAGATTCCTAATAATATAGCTCTTCACTTGGGGTATATTCCAGCATCGTCACATTGGGGCTGGAGTAGGGGTGGGGGGCAGTTGTCTTTACTTCTTACCACTTATTTAACTTCCTTTTACAGTGGGCACCTCCATAGTCAGACAGTCACCACCGCCTCAGACACTGTTATGAGCTCCTTAATGGGAAAAGATATATTAAACACATAGTGGGATTTACCTACTTTGGATCATAAAGGGATTGGAACCCAAGTGCTCTTCGCTTTTCATTGGAAAATACATTTGCCATGAGTTAGATGCTGGATATTAATTCTCCCAGCCCTGCTTTCTCTGTTCTTTCCTCTGTGTGCAATGCATGATTTCTCCTGAGAGCACCCAGTGTCTCTGAAGCGACTGATTACCTGAGTGGGGAAGATGGGCCAGTGGCAGAGCCCGCTGGTTCTGTGTCACGTGTGCTTGATTCTGAGCACAAGCAGTGAAAGAGTTGTTTTCTAAACAAAGAGGCTCTTTACACACAAGAGTTGTGTGCACACACACCTCTCCTCTGTTCAAGCCCAGTGTGTATTTAAAGCCAGGGTCTTTCTGGCTTGATATACTGTAAGGCCCTTATTATTTATGTATTTGTATGTATCAAACTGGGCTATAGCTCAAGAGCTGGGTAAGTAGCACTGCCTCTCAGGGAAGCCACGCCTGTTCTTCACTCTCCCGAAAAACAGGGACGGGGAAGGGTCAGATTCTAACTGGTTTCCATGGAATGTACATAGGAACACAGGAGTTTCTTTAAAACTTCGGTTGGAATTCATGAGTTGAGTCTAGAGAGGTGGTCTGTGCCTGAGTTCTGCAGGAGTCCAGAACCTTAATACTGCTTAATAGCTCATAGTAGTAAAATACTGAATATAGATGAGTGTTCCAGGAAAGGAAATCATTGCCAAGTCGTGCAAATATAGAAATGATCTTACTAATTGGGCGAGATGGTACTAGAGATGTCTGATGTCCAAAGGTCTTTGTGACAACAATTTGCAAAATTATTTTGTTCAATTAATCACTTGAAATACATTCATTCTAGACCTTTATTTATTATTGGTCCCTTAACCAGTATAAACTTAGGGTGATGGTAGTGACTGTCTTAGCCAGTGGAGTCTATTCACAAGAGAACCAGATCACCTGGAAATAAATCCAAATTATCTCTGGATACAGCTGCACCTAAGTTAACCTCCTGTCACCAGGGAAAACTATTAATCTGTATCTCTTGTGGGGGCGGGGGCGGGGGGCAGCTAGGATGGAGAGATTTTGATAGCATCACTCATGTGAAAGAGCCTTGCACCAGCATCTTTGCTGATAGTCTGACTATGTGTAAGGAAGGTTTTGTTTGTTTGGCATTTAGCCTACAGCACAAAGAAATTTAGCTGAAGATTCGGCAAATGAATGGATGAATAATTTTGCTGTGCCTCAAAATTCGCCTCTTGTTGTCTCTTCAATAATTCTTGGTTATTGGGCTGCGTCTAACCAATAATTGTGTTAAGACCATGTGGAAGGGATTAATATCTCTTCCGGAAATTGGGATATAATTTGGGAGCTTCACCAGGAAATGCCTGAGAGCAGTAGCCTGTGGCCCTGCCCTCCTGCCAGGAGCTCCTCTGGTGCTGGTGACTTCTGTTCTCCCAGCTGGGATGGTCTGCCTTCTTGCATGTTTCAGGACACATCTTTTTAAACCTGTTGGCAGCGGTGAAAGAGTTAGTTCTCAACCCTGGCTGCACACTGGAATCACTGGAGCTTTAAAAAATGCTCACATCTGTGCTTCCCTCAAACCAATTTATTGAGCTCTGATGCCCGGGCATCAGTATTTTGAAAGCACCTTAGGAAAACCTCTGCTATAACGGAGGCTTCAGCTCAAGCCATAAAGAGCCTGAACCGCCCCCCACCCCCGCCCGCCACTCACTCCGGGGTGGGGAAGGGTCTTCTGAACAAAGTTTCTAATGACAACAGGGGTCAAAAGTTGTCAACACCAAAATTCCCAGAGAAGATGGATTTAGCGGGCATTGTTTTCATGTTGCTCCGCTGAGGTGACTGTGAATGTGCGCTCACGAACCCTCTACAGCTCCCATCCTGCTTCCCTTGCCCAGTGTCGGGGGTGAATTCCCCGCCTCGGCCCCATAGGCTGGCCTGCCCCATTCCCCAGGGCTTCAGTGGTTGGAGCACAGTGTTTCCAGGGAGAAGGGCACGTTTGCTGGGTGCCTACCACGTGCCAGGCTGTGTTCTAAGAGAGGTCCCTTGTGCTCTCTCTTTCTACCCTTACAATAATTTAAGTATCATTATCGTCCTTGTACATAAAAGAAAAAGGAAGCAGAAGCTTTACAGGTTCACTCAGCTAGTAGGGGGCAGAACCAGTTTTGAACCAAGTGCAGAGTACATGATCATATCACACTATGCTGCCATCTCTGCTCTGCTAGTTTCTACCTTTTGTGGCTGGGGATGAAGATGACTAGAGGAAGGGTGCCTTGAAGTGTCCAAAGAAATCTTTCCTTTGAGAAGAGAAGTGCTCCAGCGTATTCAGCCTCAGAGAATGAGGAAATCCGTGTGTTCTCTGACGGCCGTGGAAACTTACCTTCTCAAATGTTGAGAAAGCTTGAGCTTTTGCAATCCAAATGGCTGACCTTGAGCTTAATCACTCGGTACCGTAGAGTCGTGGAGTTGGCTTTGTGGCTAACTGGACAGGTTCGTAGGTCTGTAAGGGATGGGGCTCCTGGAGGAACCTACAGCTTACTTCCCGTCCTTGTCACTATCCTAACTGCACCTAAGCCTTACTCAGTCACTTTTTACAAAGCTTAGACAGTTTGTTGCCATCGGGAAATTCTTACTTGTATACAACCTCGCCCTGCCACTCAAGACCTTTCCTTCTTGTCCCACACTTTGGAGTTCATAGAAGGAGATTCTCAGCCACGTTAGGAAGTCTAGTTTTCTCAGCCATGACTCATTTCACGAGAAGCTGTGCCTTCCCTCATCGTCCTCTCTTTGTTGCCCGCACTAGAGAGGAAGATGAGGGAAGCGGCAAGAAGACTGTCCACAGGCTCACTGGTAGACTATAGCACTGATATTCTCTGTCTCCACGAACCCATTTCTGTCCTCAACCACCAATTTTGCTTAATGCCCTATCAAGCTAAAATTTCCCTCTTCTCATCTCTATCTCGCCCTTGCTCATCTTCCTACTTTTATCTCTTGTCCACTGTTCAGCATTTGCCCATTTGGGGTATTTGCCATAAAATGCATACAATTTTTACTTGGCATCAGGATGTTCACAGCATTCCTGTTCGCCTCGATATATAGATTTACCAAAACCATTTAGGCATCATTTGTGAAGCCATTTAAGATTCTTTTGCCCAGGTTAGGGCATGTGTCAGAACTGAGTCATCAGGGACTTCCCTGGTGGCACAGTGGTTAAGAATCCGCCTGCCAATGCAGGGGACACAGGTTCGAGCCCTGGTCCAGGAAGATCCCACATGCGGAGCAGCTAAGCCCGTGCGCCACAACTACTGAGCCTGCGCTCTAGAGCCTGCAAGCCACAACTACTGAGCCCGCGAGCCACAACTACTGAAGCCCACGTGCCTACAGCCCATGCGCCTACAGCCCATGCTCCACAATAAAAGACACCGCAATGAGAAGCCCATGCACCGCAACGAGGAGTGGCCCCCGCTCCCCGCAACTAGAGAAAGCCTGCGTGCAGCAACGAAGACCCGGCACAGCCAAAAATAAATAAATAAATAAATAAATAAATAAATAAATAAATAAATAAATAAATTTATTTTAAAAAAAAGAACTGAGTCATCAGTGCAAGCAGCTAGGGTATAAACGTATGCACAGCTGTCTGCTGTCTGGGTCTGTGAGGAGTGCTAAGAGTTATTACACGGGAACCATAAGAGGCTCTCACCTGGAGAGGGGAGAGCTGTCACCTGAGTCACTTGTTCCTTTTTCTCCTCTCCTTGAGGGTTCGTTTCCTTTTCTGAAAGCTGGTTGAATAGAATGATTTAAGTTTTTAGTAGGTCTGTCCATAAACAGCTGAGTAATACCTTTCCCCCTCACTCCTGCGAGTTACCACCAGAGCCAGCTGAGTGGGAGGTGCCTGTCTTTGGCCTGACTGCTCTGCGCTTGTTGATACTTGGGTCCGGAATCTATGACCATTCTCGTTGTCCTGCCCGATGTCATTTCCTGCTGGTGAGGTATTATTATAGTAAAGGGTAGACTCTGGAGGCAGACACGTCCACAAGTGAATCAACTCAGACACACAGGCAGTGTTAACCGTGGGCAATGTGTATAACCTAAAGCTGACAATTCTTTACTATTAAAGAAACCGTGTCCTCATTTAGAAAGAAAGAAGAAAGCCCTCCATCAGCACAACTTTAGGCAGGTGAACCTGTGTTGGGCCCAGTGGGGTGGGGTTGGGGGGTGGCCCTTGAGTTAAATGAGAAAGGCTTGATTTTTCATTTTTTAATTCTAAGCCCACTCCAAGTTGGCCAGAGAGGAGACTGCAGAACTGCAGCTGTGGACACTGGATGGAGAGACCCAGTCCTGGGTCATGGGCAGTTGGATTAGTTGGATTTCAAAGAGAAAGGGTCTGTTTGAATGAGCAAAGGTGCACTGTCTGTCTCCTCTGTGGGAGCCCAGATGCTGTGGACTGTACGTGTTGGGGACAGGGACAATGTAGTCAAGATGAGCCTTAAGGGCTCCCTCAGAGGGGGCGTCGTTCCTCTTGTTCCTTTCAGTGTTTTCCCTACTCTTGCACCGTTGTGCACTTTCTTGCCATGTGAAGTGCTGGACCCATTACTCTCCCGAAAGGAGCTTCTCTTTGACAATGTGAATTTAAAAGAACCTTGTATCCAGTGACACAATTAGACAAGCAGGTGTGGGGATGGGGAAGTGGGAGTTTGGTTTCCCAGGTGATTTTACTTAAGGAGCTGTGATCTTGCTGGATGGGGGTGGGTGCAGCTGTGAGCTCTGTGTTGGAAACCCTGCAAAGTGGATTCCAGTCCTGACTCTTCGAGAATCTAGCTGTGATAGCCCTGCTCTAACCCTCCACACCTCTGTCCCAGGCCACAGCCTGAGCCTGAACCTAATGGAAGTTTCTTGAGCTTGGGACTGGGAAGAGAGGGCCCTTCTCTCTTTGGGAACCAAAGCTCTCTGCCCTCCTCTTTTACCATTCAGGACTTGGTGCAGAAGTGAGCCGAAGTAGAATTTTTCCAGCCAATGTCTGCCTTTGTTGGGTCTTAAAACTCAATCACCAGCAATTAGCACAGAAGCAGTTATGCTAACTAAAACAATTCAGGCTAATTAAAACCTTCTTTGGCTCATCAAAACCCACTGTTCTGCATCTGAGGATGAGTTAATTGACAGTGAGATTAAGCAGGATGAGATTATGGGAAAGAAAAAAAGCACTGACAAGCTTTAAAAAATATGAACATTCTTTTTTAAATTGAGGCCAGAGCTCCCATCTTTCTAAGAAGAATTCTGAAGCAAGCTTGCAAACTGGTCCACTCCATTAACCTGTCCTCTGGGTTAGTGACAACAGATGCCAGTCTTGATTTTTCTTTCTCTTACGTGCCACATCCAGGCCATCAGATCCATCTTCACTAGCTATTCAGAATTGGGCCACCACCCTGGTCCAAGGCACTGCCGTCTCCCACCTGATCTATTGCCAAAGACTCTTACCTGAACTGTTTGCTGTACCTTCACCCCTTCGCAATCTATGTCACACCCAGCAGCCAAAGTGATCCCATTCAACCTAAAAACTCAGTGGCTTTTCTTGTCACCCAAGAATAACACCTGCGTGGCCCCCTCCCCCGCCCCACCAAACACACACACACACACACACACACACGCTGATTTCTGTCCTGTTTGCCCAGCACACACGGAAGCAGGCCCTTGGCCCTCTCTGTTCATCTGCCTGCAGTGCTTTCCATCCCAATCCTTACCCATTCTCCCTCACTTCCTCCAGGACTTCGTTCAGCCATCACCCCAGTGAACACTCCCGCAGCCATTCCATCTACAGTTTCAACACTGAGCCACACCCTCTCCCCATCAGGCACGTTAAGATCCATACACCCTTCGTACCCCCATTCCTGGTCCTCTTTTCCTCTTTAGAGCTTAACACTTCATAACATATTTTGCTTGTTTGCCTTGTTTAATTTTCAGTCTCCCCATCAGAATGTAAGTTCCATGAGGACAAGGATTTGGGTCACTTCATTCAAGGCTATATCCTCTGTTATGCCCAGAGGAGTAACTGGCACTCAGTAGGTGCTCAAGAAATATCAATACTTGAATGACTTCTGAAAGCATCTTCTCCAGGGCAGCTGCCACGTTCAGTGTTTTGGTGTAAAAACTGGCTTACTTCAAGATGACTTCCCTGGACATGCATACATAGATCAACATTTGGCTCAAAACACCTGCCCCACTTGGCAAAATCCCCACAGCCTCTGAGTCATTCTGACCAAGGCAGGTTCTCAAAATTGGTATTGTAGTGGACTTTGTAGAAGAAACAGATCTCTAAACCCCCTGGAATACATCAGGGAATCCTCAGTTTGAGAAACTTGAGCTAAAGTTTTGTACTGTTAAACTGTCTTTCAATTGATCCTGTGAAAAAGGTGTTTTAAGATAAAATATGTTTTACTAAATTTTTTAGATTATAACCAAAATGAAAGTAGTAAATTTAAAATTTTTTATAAAACCTGTAGACCTAAGAAGAGATTCTAGACAGAGAAACTCTTAAGATTCCAAGGCCTTTTAGAGACAAGAGTTCCTGGATCTGGGTGAGGCCCCCTAAAAGGAACTGGTAACTCATGGTAGCTACCTTTTTTTCTTTTCTTTTTAAACTGAGTTTTCTATATTGCAGGATTTAAAAAAAAATTTTTTTTTATTTTTTGGCCACACTGTGTGGCATATGGGATCTTAGTTCCCCGACCAGGGATTGAACCTGCGCCCGCTGCATTGGAAGTGTGGAGTCCTAACCACTGGACTGCCAGGGAAGTTCCTGTATTGCAGGATTTTTAAGAGGATTAAATGAGAAAGTACATGGAAAAACTTTTAGTCCAATCTGCCACGCAGAGCCATGCAATGTTCACGTCTTCCTTCCTTTCTCCACATTCAATGCACTGATCAATCCATCTGGACCTACAGTTTCTACAAATCTGTGTACTGTCTTTTCTCATTCCATTGTGCCTCAGTAGAAGGTCCCTCCAGCAATCTCACTTAGAAAACTACTTCCTACACCCAAGGCACCAAAAGGAAAGAGGGCAAGGTGAGAAAGGCTGGGACTTGGGGCAATTATGAACAATAAGATACAAAAACGCCACAAACCAACTGTCATTTCTGAGGTGCTGGGAGCAAAAGCAGGGTACTGTGCGTGACCCCTGCACACAGCACCACCAAGCAGGGGGGCAGAGCACCTAAGCCACGCCTCCTGCCCAGCCCACCAATCCACCCCTACACTCACCCCATTTAAGGAGCTGGCTTGTCACCCTCCGCCGCTTGGGGAGCGATCGAGGGCAACTGTTACTTGGTTTCGCTCCCTCGTGCTGCAGCAAGAATCCCAATAAAGCCTTGCCTGAATTTCTGGTCTGAGCTCCTATCAATTTCTACTGATTAAAGAATCCAAGGACCCAGGTTGGTAACAAAGGCACTAAAATTGTGCAAATTCAGTGGCTTTCAGATTCATGCTTTTGGGACCCTTAGTTCAAGTGAAATCTCTCTTGAAACCCTGACATTTCCTGGGTACTGGCAATTCAGGGCTGGGGCAGACAAGCCCCTGCCCTCATGCCCTTCATGACCTGCTGGAGGAGATCCAACCTTACGTACGTACTGTAGGTGAGTGTGGCCACTGAGGAGGATCCGGGAAGGAGTTGCCCACTGCCAGGGCAGGTGGGCACAGTGGGAGACACAGCACGGGAAGGGCCTTGTGTGCTGGTGGCTCCCAGGGCCCTCCTGTGTGAGGATGCTTGTTAAAAGTGCAAGTTTCCACCTCCGGGATCGTGTTTCGGGAGGTCTGGAGTGGGCTCAGAAACTTGTGCGGCTTTAAATGCCCTGGTGCTTCTAACACACACCACCAACACAGGGAATTCTTATTAGCTAAATCAGAGCGTTTAAATTTTATCCGGAGGTCAGGGGCTTTTAAACTTGGATCCGTGGTTCCTTTGAAGGTTTCTGTAGACATTCCGTGTGCTATTGAATACACTATATTTTTGCACATTATACATTTATACTTTTCTAGGGAAGAGAATCCATCACATTTCCAAGGAAGGACTTCTTTCTCCTCATTCCTTCAGATGAAGACTTTACCATTCAAGTGTGCCTGTTGATGGTGTTGGGGAGAGCCCAGAATCTGTGTCAGGCAGAGGAATGAGATGGATTTAGAGACACAGGGCAGGGGGAGTTCATTTGCTTAGGAACTAGCGGCACAGACCCCATAGTGCACCGTTTGGAAAGCCCTGAAAGGACGATGTATTTGGGGCTGAGCTGGAAGAATAAGAAGGAAAGGAGGCAGCTGCAGGGCCGCTCGCGGGTCTACCACCAGCCTTCCACAGAGAACTGGAGGCCGGAACTGGAGGAGGCAGGAAGAAATGACAGGTCTTTGAATTTCTACACCTTCTTGGGCAGAGGGGCCTTCATGGGGATCCATGTTGCCGGACTGTTTATCGCCATTTGGGGCTCAGGGAACCAGAGGGAGCCTTAGTGCCCTGAAGAGCTAATTAAGAATCACAATTAATTACTTTGTTGTATTCACAACAGAGACTGAGGGATGAATTTCGTTCTTCCAGATCTAGATTCAGCTCCCCTCTGCCCCTCCGTGCTCACGCATTTGTCCAACAAGCAGATATCCAGACTGGACATGGGACTCTACCTCAGAGGGTCCCTTCTACACTGGCTCTCCTTCCAAAGTGTAGTAGCTAACATTTGGAAGTTTCTGGGGATCTGGCTCTCATTCATTTATTCAAGCAGGATTTGTGGCCCCTCCTATGAACTCAGACAAATGTGGGGTTTAAGTAGGGTGATCATACAGAGTTGACCATTGAACAAAACAGGTTTGAACTGCATGGGTCCACATGGGCAGATTTTTTCCCACTAAATGTGAGCTCCAGAACTACACAGTCCGAGGTTAGCTGAATCCCTGGATGTGAAACAGCAACTATGGAGAGCCAACTATAAGTTCTAAGTGGATTTTTTTTTTTTTTTGATGTGGACCATTTTTAAAGTCTTTATTGAATTTGTTACAATATTGCTTCTGTTTTACGTTTTGCTTTTTTGGCCACGAGGCATGTGGGAACTTAGCTCCCCGACCAGGGATTGAACCCGCACCTCCTTCATTGGAAGGCGAGGTCTTAACCACTGGACCACCAGGGAAGTCCCTATAAGTGGATTTTTTACTGCCCGGGGTTGGCACCCCACTCCCCAGCATTGTTCAAGGGTCAACTGTAGTTTATTGTCCAAATCAGGACACTTGTGAGAGTAAGAGAGAGGCCTTTAATGACACCAGGACAATAGACGTAAACCTAGATGAGCTGGGGCAGACCAGGTCTGGTCACCCTACCTGGTGAAGGCCAGGCTCACCGTCCACCCAGCAGGACGTCAGGACCCACCAGGCGTGGGGCCCCTCGGGTGGGATGAATCTGTGGACACCTGCAGGAGAGTCTTGGAAGGATGTGGAGGCTTAGCTCCTCCAGTTTTCTGTCTACATGTGAAGTGGAGAAGAGGGGATGCCCTCAGTCTGGGCCTAGCCTCTGGGGTCTGTTGGTGGTGAGGTATGGAGCCAGAGAATGGATTTTTTCCTCGTGCAAAGCCAATAGATCTCTGAGAATCTTTGTGCCTATGGTCTGTCTTGCTAGCACTGAACTCTAGCCTGTGAGTTAACCAGCTCTGGGTGGAACAAATAGAAAAGGCCAGTTTATTGATTGCATGTTTCTAGAGTGCCTACCGGGCGCAGAGTTCTAGCTATGGGCATAAGTAACAGCACATGCCTCCAGCAATTCCAGCCCAGTGGTGGAGCCTGGCGGGGATTTTGTTAGCTCCCAGTGGGGACATGTCCTACTGATGCTATCAGGAAGGCTTCCTGGAAGAGAGGCTCTTTGAGTCAGGTCCTGTAGGACAGGATTTGCCGGATGCAAGCCACTGTGATAGTTCTGGGGTGGGGAAGGCATGTTATAGCTCTGTGGGATGGCCGTAAGCTCTGGGAAGAACCCCCTAACAAGAAAATCTGGAGGAAACTCAATCCCCACAGGGCAGTGATCTCAGCCCACGCTCCTCCCATTCCTCCTGCTAATTACCATCTCTAAGGGGGCGCCCCCTCCGGAGAATTAGTGGCACCTTAGCGGCAGAGCCTGGAAACCATACTGAGCATTCTGATGAACAAATCTACATGTTTTAAACCTGCCTCTCTCCCTCCTGCTGCAGCTGCCCCTCCTTCAAGGTTTCCAGAAAAGCAGGTCACTCACTTTCCCTTTCTATAGTACACAAACGTGTGTGCGTGTGTGTGTGTGTGTGTGTGGGTGTGTGTGTGTGTGTGTGTGTTGTAAAGAAGAGACAAGAGATATTCCCTTGTTCAGTGGCTCCCACACCAGACAGCAACCGAAACACTGTTGAAAGCGCTGATTCCTAGATCCCACCCAGTCTGGAAATAAAGTTTCCCCAAGTCTGCTCTCCGTTGGTTCTGGGTGTCCTCGGAGCAGTGGGTCCCTAACCAGGCCCCCCGGGCTGGAGGGACAGCTCTTGTCCACCAAACTCTCCCTGACCCTGGATGAAAATGTCACTCTAGGAAATGACTCCCCCGGGGCCTCGCAGGCCCCAGAACTGCTTCACGATGGCGCCAGGCATGTAAAGGGGACGACTTGTTCTGAGGGTGCCCTTCACCTGTCTCTCCTGTAACAGCTCCCTTCTCATCCAGCTGCCTCACTGCCCCTGTGCCCCATCTGCCCATGGGGCTCTGGAGACACTCAGGAAGGAAGAGCAGCGAACTGGGTCTGTGTCTGTCGGTCCAGGGAGCTCCCGGGCTTGGATGAAGGGAAGTGGGAAAGAAACAGGGGAGGGTGGCTGAGGCTTTGTGTCCCATGAACCTTGTCTGGCTGGAGGGCACGGGCTCAGAGATGTGGAAAAAGCAGGGGGTTGAGGAAGGTGGCGACTGCAGAGGCTGATTGACCCCTTTTCCCCACGAGGACAGACAGAAACGGACACTGAGAAATCCACCCGGGGAGAGATGCAGAGCACCGATCCTTTTTCCTGTTTTTACCTTGTACTGTTTGGGAGCTGTTTCTTCTCAACTAGATTTTGAGTTTCTTGAAACGGGAACCTTGTCTTATTTAGAGTGTTATTTCCATACTGGGCACACAGTGGTGCCCCGTAAATGGGGAATGACTGACTGATGGACATGTGTGTGTCTCGTGTCTGGGTCTACCTCTGTGCGTCCCTAGGGGTCTCTCTGTGTCCACCTGGGCCCCCCTCTGTGGCCCCAGGGGTGTCTGCCGCCATGCCTGTGAGCCTCTGTGTGTGTCTCCTTCTCTATGTAAGTCCATGTGCTGGCGGTCAGTTTCTGCATCTTAACTCCACCTTAAGTCCCTTTTCTGTTCTCCTGCTAGTTACATCTCCTCCACAGGAAACCAGGTCTAGAGGCTTCAGCCTCGCTGCGTAGCACCTTACACGGACCCTCCCAGCGGGGAAATGTCAGACTTGTGTTTCACTTCCCACCATCACCTGCCATGCTTGCTGACATATGTGTCGTTTATGGGCTCATACCCCAGCAGGCACTCTGTGGCCCGACTCTGATGATGAGCTGGGGGTGGGAGCCGTGCTGGGGACAGGGCTCTTTCCATGGTCTCTCTCTGGCAGTGGAGCCGGAAGGCTTGTGTGAGGACTACCCTTGTGGTCTCAAGTCTCCCCCAGCTTTATAAATCAGGGGGCTGAAAGGGTTAAACAGGAGAGCCTAAGGGCACAGGGGTCTGGGAACTTGCCTGCTAAAGAGGAGAGTCTGTTAATGAGGCCACTTTCCAGGAAGGCCAGCAGGCCAGGGGCTGTCTACACTGAAGCAGACGCTAATGAGCGGGCTTGGCTGCGAGGAACAGGGGCCGAACGAGGTTAATGAGTGTAGGACTCTAATGGCTCTGAGGGCCTAATGGCTCTGGTGGCATTTCAAAGCCAGAGCTCAGCGGGGCCGTGACCAGGGGCCCCAGTGATGAGGGGATGCATGGTCAGCACAGGGCCGAGGAGGGGCCTCTCCCAACTGCAGAGGGAGCAGGTCAAACTGCTCCCTTTTGCTAGCCCTGCTGCACGAGGGTTAGCGACTTTGGGGCGCTCCAGGGAGCAGGCCCGTGGGGTAATGAGTGGCCAGGACTTGGCGCTGAGGCTGTGCGGAGGCCTGAGTTCTCTGCGCTGCTCCAGTTAGCACTCAGCTCCTCCGGCTGCAGGGCTCTCCAAGTGGCCTATTGGGGCCGAGCCATTTGCAAGAGCCCCCGATGATGCTAATGGAAGCAGCCATCGTGTTGCCTCTGAGGGTGAAGGAAGACTTTCCAAGACCCGCAAGGGTTCTGTATCCAGGGGATGCACTAAGTCAGGGCGCCCCACCCCTCTCAGACGCACAGGGGTGAAACGGCGCCGCGTATCTCACACGTGCACCGCCCGGCCCAAGCGCCAGAGGGCACCCAGGTGCCCCGGGTGAACCACCAAAGGAGCTAGTTCTCCAGACAACAAAGCCCTTGGCAAGTCTGAGTTTTTCATTTCATTTTTCCCAGCCAAATTTGAAGAGGACTTCATCAAGTGGCCAGTTGACAGATCATTTGTGATGATAAATCACTATGCAATTTTGGGCACGCATCTCAGAAGGAGTTCAGAGAATTGGGTGACATCTCCTTATTTGTGTGAAAGGCTTCTCAGCATGTAGAGCTATAAAAATGGAAAAAGAAAATGATGCTGAATCCTGATTCATCCATAGATTCACAAATAATTAATTTATCTGTTTCACTAAGATGTGTTTTCAGTATTTTCCTTTTTAGGTTTAACAATTTTCCTTTCAGTATTTTCCTTTTTAGGTTTAACAATTACTTATAAAAATTTTTAGTATCTATGTTGTTTTAATCAACTGTACATTATATTTTATATCAAAAATTAGTTGTAGGGCTTCCCTGGTGGCGCAGTGGTTGAGAATCTGCCTGCCAATGCAGGGGACACGGGTTCGAGCCCTGGTCTGGGAGGATCCCACATGCCGCGGAGCGGCTGGGCTCGTGAGCCACAACTGCTGAGCCTGCGCGTCTGGAGCCTGTGTTCCGCAACAGGAGAGGCCGCGATGGTGAGAGGCCCGCGCACCGCGATGAAGAGTGGCCCCCGCTTGCCACAACTAGAGAAAGCCCTCGCACAGAAACGAAGACCCAACACAGCCATAAATAATAAAATAAATAAACCCAAAAGTTAAAAAAAAAAAAAAAATTAGTTGTAATAACTCAATCCAGATGACTTTCTAAAAAACTCTTAGAATCTTTGGTCACAGGAAATTATTTCAATTCCGATTTCTAAATATATATTTGTGGCAGAGAAGTATGATAAGGTGAGCGATAAAAAACTTGCAACCGTAAAAAATGCTGCAGTAGCAAAAACAATTCTGTACGGGGAATGGAATGAAAATATAGGTTCAAAGAGAAAAGGAACAACCTAAAATTTCCAACTGTTAAAGAAGAGCAGGTTGTGGGTTTTGTTTTTTTGTTCTTAAATAGATGAGAGTATTAAATCACTGCTGTGTCTGGATTTCATAAGATGTACTTTAAAGGGTCATGGCAGTTTTATTTTAAAATGTAAATATTTACCAAATGCCAGAAATCACATCCCTCACAAGTTTTAAAACTTATGTGAAAAATATTAGACGTCAACTTAAAAATGTGCAAGATGGGATACATAATTTTTAAAAAATGGAGGAGGCGGCATACCTAGAGCAAAAGCCCTTTTGAACCCCAGTCTGACAGCTCCTCCGGCCCCCTGCCTCCCACCTTCTCCTGGAGGGAAGGGCGGATAGAGGCCAAGATGGAGATGGCCCTGGTTGTGGCTCCCAGAGACTGCAGTGGGGGGGGCGGGGAGCTGCTCTACATTTCCCTCCAGATTCCAGAACAGGAACGGGCCATGGCCTGCTGGGGGAGCTGGACCTCTCTTTCACGCTGAATTAAACTGCCTTCAGCTGGGGAGGAGGGGCAGCTATTGGCCTGGGCAAACGATAAGGGACAGACCTGCAGGCACTGGTGGAGAGGGAGAACCGGCCGCAGGCCAGGGCGAGAGTCTTTGCAAATGATGATGGGCCCAGCCCAGCATCCTTGGCCCACAGCACGCCTTCAAACCTGAGGGGAGGCCGCATTTCCACAGAGGCACAGTTTATTTCACAGACAGTGGAGATGTTGTTTCTGAAGGGGAGGCTGAAGCCCAGGCTCAGGTGTGGGCTGAGGGATTAGTTCCAGTTACCTAAGACGTACTTTGGTTTCTGCTATTTCTACCCTACTCCTTCTCCCAGCCTGTCGTCCCCCGGGCGTCTCCTCCCCGTTTCGTCCTACACCACGTATCTGGTTGGTCTAAGCGTGTACGGCTGCCCTGGCAACGTCTTCCTCCCCACCTGCCCCTCCCCAAGGCCCTGAATCGGTGGACTAGGTTGAGAAGAGGGCTCTCAGCAAAGGAGGCAGCATCCTTCCAAGGGTCCGAGGGGCAGGAGGATGGGGTGTAGGTGAGGCTTCTCTAAGTGAGAGTCCCTGGGACGAAGCCAGTGGAATGAATCTCTTACTCCAGCTGCTGTGCCTCCCTCCAACTGCAGAGGGCGCCACAGAACTTAGAGGCAGAAGGCAGGGGGTGGGACCAACCATCACCCGCCGCTGGTGGGAAGACCCTTGCCGTGAGTGGGGCAAAGGAGCCCCAGGTCTCTCATGAACTAGCTGTGTGACTTGGGGAGCCCCTCCCTGGCTCTGGGCCTCAGTTTCCTCATCTGTGAACAGGGCGACAGTGAGGATCCAGCCAGAGAGGCTGGTGTGGGCAATGCCTGAAGACCTGTGACCCGCTCTCCTCTGGGGGTTCCCGTGACTTCTCGGCTCAGCTCCCTCTCGCACTGAGACTTGGGGTCCAGCCGGCCCTGGTTCCCGGGAGCCCCTCGTGCTGCTGCATAGCCTCCCTCCTGCCAGCCTGGAGAGCTGGTCTCCCCCCTCCCTCTGCCCCCGTCAGAGCCTGCGCAGCCAGGAGAACCCAGAGAAAGGTGCTGGAGGAGGATGGGGAGGCCGCCCCGATGGTGGAGTGATGGGCGAGGTGAGGGTACGGAGGGCTCATACAGCGGCCGTCTGCTTGATGCTGTGGAAGCTGATCCGCGTGGGGGACGTGGGGATGGACACGGCCCGGGCCACGGGGACTCGGAGGGAGTGATGGTCCTGCCAGCGGTGCCACTTCTTCCTCACAGCCGAGCGCACCTGCGGGGGAGGAGGAGCTCAGCTGGGCCTGTGGAGGCCAATCCTGGGTCCCGGCCAGTCCCCTCCCCTGCTCCCTGCCCCTTGCAGGGCCATCAAGGGAGGCTGGGATGGCCCCCCTGACTGCCACCCTCACATCCAGGGACCGGCTGTTTCCAAAAGCACGGTCCTTCTCACCTCCTCTGCAGCCCTGACCTCCTCTACCTCCTGAAAGACCTGCATTGCTTACCACAGCACGCAGCTGAGATGGAGAGCTAGTCATTTCAAGACCTGACCGTCACTGGTGCTGTTCTAGTCTCATTTGCATTGCAGTGGAAGAATTTCTTCTGCAAACTGGATCATGTCCCCCACATGCTAGCCTGGCACACGGTTGAACAGAATAACTGTTCCATAAGCATTCATTGTTTGCTTGCTTTAGTGGTTCCTTCTCTCCCTGCCCTCCAGCACATGCCGGTCTCCACTGTTGGACTTTCCTATCTGGGGTCTGCTTTAATTGACAGAGACCCAGGCATGCAGACCCCACCATTGTCCTGTGCACGGGCAGGTGAAGAGGCCTCAGGATGGCACTGGCATTCCTCTGGGGTGTTTGGAAGCTCTCGGGCCCTGGGAGGGTGTCTGCTCTTTGCCCCAGCACCCACTGTGTGTCCTCACCCGCCACAAGCCTGAGTGAACATCTCCCCCAAGTCCGCCGCGCTGGGATTCTGGGCCTCGTAAGCTAACCAAGCTTCACCAGAGCCTTGCTCCCTGGAGCCCACCCAAAGGCGTGTGGACTTCTCTGCGGCGGTAGGGGACAGGAAGGGATGCGCTGGTGCCTTTCTGCTCCCTGGGTCCATAAAGGCCTGGAGGCAGGGCTCACACCTGACTTGCTCCTGGAAAGCGCTCTCCTGTCATCACCTGTGTCCTGGCTTCCTTCTTCTGTGAGCCCCTGTGGCCTGGGCTCCTGCCCACCCAGCTCTCCGAGTGCAACGGGGAGAGTCGGTATATCGTTTCTGACCTGCAGAGTCAACCTTCTAAACTGGCTGGAGTCCCTCAGGCAGGATTCCTGGCTCCCCAAAGCTGGGTGGTTTCTCCAGACTTCCCCTCCCTTCTCCAGAGCAGAGTTGAGCAGAGCCAGGGACGCCCAAAAGGCTGGGGGACTCCCCCCGAACTTCCCTGGAGTGGGGTCTGAGGACAGGCCTCCCGGGCCTGGTGTCATACCTCTCCATTGAAGAAGCAGTAGAAGACAGACACAAAGAAACCCTGGGAAGGAAGAGGGAGAGGTCAGTGACCTGCTCAGGGAGCCACTCTGCCTGGGGGGTCGGCGGGTGGAGCGGGGACAGGATGACTGGGGGAACACTCTGACTCAGGACCCTGGAGGCTCAGAGCTGGGTAGGCGCCCCCATCGTGGAGCAGGTGTACCGGGGTCCTCCACGAGTGACAGGCTGCCATGAGTCCTCAGAGCAGGGGCTGGGCCTGCAGGAGGTGCAGGCTAGGGTGACCCTGACCCAGTCGGGGGTGGGCCCACCTGGGCCCTGGCGTGGGAGTGACGGGGCCAGGGCCTGGGTTCAGGGTGTGCACGTGCTTGTATTTCAGTGCATACGAACTGAACCATGCCAGCGAGGGCACGGGTGCCTGAGCACGCCAGGTCAGGGGCGCTCACTGTGGCCGCATCCCACTACGTGCCCCACCTGGAACGACTGCAGGAAGGAGTTGAAATAGATGAACACGATCTGTGACAGCTCGTCCTCCCCAGGGTTGACGAAGAAGAGCATGTAGGTGATGCCCAGAAGGGGCAAGAGAACCAGGGTGGCCTTCACCGCCTTCCTGGGGAGGGGGGGAAGGGTGACAAGACCCATCTGAGCCCCGGAGGCAGGTGGGGCCTCACTCGCTGGCATTTCTTCTGGGAGCCTGAGCGAGGGCCCTGGGTGAGGACTCAGAGGGCCCTGCCCAGAGGCAGGGGAATGGCCCAGATGGCCTCCTCATTCCTCCCCTGCTGAGGGTCAAGGCACCCATCACTCACCTGTACTGGATCGTCTCCGATGTGGTGGATGCTCGTAACTTTGTCATTAGGATCCTGACGATGTTGAACAGAAATACAAAATTGATCTGGAGGGACGAGGGGCAGAGAGGGAAAAAGGAAGGACCACGAGGTGGGGATGAGCGGAGAGACAGCCGCCTCCCCTGTAACCCACTGAGAATCCACGTCCCACCCCACTCACCCCAGCACCTGCCTGGGGTCCCAAGGCCTCTGCTCCTCCCTCACCGGGGCAGGCAGCTACCCCACTTGCCGGGTCCCCTGTCACCTGAGGGCTCCAGAGCCTGCTTCTCCACACCCTGACCTGAGGGAGGAAAAGCAGCCTTGGAGGGCACAAAGGTCAAGGGCACAAAGGTCACTCCTTCCTGAGGCGCCCAGAGCTCTGCCCCGCCCGCCCCCCGCTGCTGCAGGGACCCCACTTGTCAACTGAGGGTCTCCCTGAGGCCCTTTGGACAGAGGACAGCCCTGCCCTGGTGGAGCAGACCCGGCCAGATGGGAGTGATTAATAACTCGGTTGCTGGGAGGAGTGATTAATCTCTCACCATTCATCCCCTGCACCCAGGAAATCTCTAGATTCTTCGCAGACACGCCTGAGGCAATGGAGATGAACAGGCTGCTGGGCTGACTCCAGCAGCTGGCTCCTGGAAGGGCCTCATTTATCTTCATTCTGGGCCTTCTCTCAGCATCGGAGCCTGCCGCTCCCAGCCTCTCCCCGGGACCTGCCCGTGTGGCCTCCCGGGGCAGCCCTGTGCTGCATGGGGTCTCTGTGGGTGTGCAAGTGTCCTGTTAACCCGTGTCGGCTTGTCTGTGTGCCCGTGTGCTGCCCTCTCAATGCTCCCCGTGGGTCTGTGCTCTGTGCTTGTGTGTTTGCCTTGGTGCGTTCCTGTGTGAGTGTGGACCTGGGGACACGGACACACCTGTGTCTCTCTTCATCCATCTCCAAGTGCGAGTAGACAGGAAAGTGAGTGTTGTATGCCTAACACCCTGGGGATCTCTCACAGGAGAGTACCCATGGGTCAGAAGGAGATACATATTAGCCCAGGGGTGTCTGCTGGCTCACGTGTGTGCACATGTCTGAGTATGTGCGTGTGTTTATGCACACACACACACACCCCTCCCAAGTACTGGTCCTGAGACTCCGTCATTTCTGGAGCCTCCTAAGTTCTGAGGGTTGGGGACACAGGCAGACATCATGGGACACACATCCCTGTGGCCTCTGGATCGCCCCTAAGCTTGAGGATGCTCTGGGGCCCTGGGGGGACTCCCTCCTCAGCCACAGCCTGCTGCTCCAGTGACCACAGTGGCACAGCCTGGTGAACCCAGGGTGAGGGGTGGTGGAAGCGTTCAGCCAGGGCTGCCCACGGCCTGCTGCGCCTTGCTTCCTCTTAAGGCCTATCTAATTTCCAGCTCCTGGGTTTCTGGTCTATTCCCTTGGATCATGAGGTCACTTTAACACATAGGCCGATCCTAATTTTCTCATACAAGTGATACAAAATACTTGACCTTTTCCGATTCTTCATGACTTCTGTGAGAACAGAGGTTGTTGGAGTCAAAATATATTCTCATTTCTTCCACATTTCCCTGCATTAAATCTTACTCACTAATCGTCCATAAACCCACTAACCAATTCACTCAGTTATCCACCCACTCTTATCCATCTATCCATCCACCCATTAATCCATCCATCCATCCAAATATTACTCAACCATCCATTCATTATTTTATCTACCCACCCACCCACTTATTTAACGTGTAACATCCATCCATCCATCCATCCACCTAAATATCTACTCAACATTCCATTCATCAGTTTATCTACCCACCCACCCACTCACCCACTTACTCAACAGGTAACGTACATACATCCACTAACCATCCAACCACCCATCCATCTAGTCAACAAGCAATTGCTGAGCACCTCTGGGCTAGAGGGCGCTGTTCCATGTGCTGAGGCAAGAGCAGGGACAGGGGCTGGTGTGGAGGGTCTGGGAGACAAGGCCTTGTCCCCTCTGCTCACCCTAGGCAGGAGTTGGTCATGCTGCTCTCACCCCACCTCAGGCTGGTCTGTGCAGCCCCAAAGTCACTCTTTCCTTATGAGCTTGGTTCCCAGCCTCCCCCTTTACAACATCTTCTCCACCTCACTTCACTGCAGGCACCTTCCTCCCTTCCCCAGGGAGCCGCTGACACCGCCCTCCCACCTGGTTTCCAAACCCTCCCTGTCTGCTCATGTGCAGAGGCGGGCAGGGAGGGAGGAAGGAGGACTGACATCTCTTCCTCCTTGGCTTCAGACACGGTTCCTCCTGTCCTTTAAACCCAGGCTGGGAGAGGTAGACCCAGCCCTTGGGGGTGTCCTCCGCTCCCCTCCAGCTCTGGGTATTGGGGTGCTGCCATCACATCTCAGCTCCCTCTCCCCACCTCTCCCAGCCTCAGCTTCCTGTAGCGCACATTCACTAAGTCCAGCGACATAGCTAGCCTGCTTGCCCACCTGGATCTGTGGAGCCTGGTGAGTCTCAAAGGCCCAAGTCCTGAGTGCTACTGCGTTCAGGGCCCTGGCTGGGCCGCAGAGAAAGCCCAGACAACTCACATCCCTGCTCACAAGGCCCCTGGACACCAGGGTTCTCCCACTAGAGTATGCACATCAAAGGCACTTGTTCCAAATGCAGCTCTTGGACACACCCCAGAGATTCCCAGTGGCAGGTGGAGGCCCTGGGAGCTGCATTTGGAACAGGGGCAGCCGGGATATTGCTGGGGAAGACGCCACCCGTGGAACAAAGAGCCAAGGCTTTCACCGGACAGACCTCATGTGCCACACATCATTCACCTGTAGCTGCAGGGGACAGTTCTCAGCTTGGGGCTTTCTCTGGTGCCAGGGGAGCTAGCTCAGCCTGAAAACGGGGAGAGGGGAGCTGGAAATGTGGGGATTCAAGGTCCCCAGGACAACCTCCACTGATGGGGCATGAAGCGTATGGGTAAGTAACCCAGCTTCCTGACCAGGGGTCAGTTCTGAGACTCTTCTACGTATTGCCCCAGAGAAGCCTGCTCATCGCTTAACCTTTATTGGTTTCCTCCCTTCCTTGTCTTCTACTCCCACCCCTCGTTGTGTTTCCGGGGACCACATCCCACATGAACATCTGGCGCCAAGTCCTTGTCGCATGGCTCTAATTCCAGCTATTCCAATTGGCATCTGCGTGGCCTTGGGCAAATTACTTAATTAACCTTTCTGAGCTCTGCTTCCTTGTCCGTCCAGTGGGGATAGCCACGGAGCCTGTCTGGGAAGGTTGACACAGGTTCAAATACTCATGCAAAGCACTGAGCTCATGCCTTTCCCATGCCAACAACAGTGACAACAGCCTCCTGCAAACCCAGCCAGCCAACTCACTTCCCAGAACCCAGAAATGAGCACGGGTCTCTCAGACAGCTGTGGACCGCTGGGGGAGGCCAGGGGTGGCAGGGTATCCAAAGGAAAGGATGGGGCTTCCCTGGTGGCGCAGTGGTTGAGAGTCTGCCTGCCAATGCAGGGGACACGGGTTCAAGCCCTGGTCTGGGAAGATCCCACATGCCGCAGAGCAACTAGGCCCGTGAGCCACAATTACTGAGCCTGCGCGTCTGGAGCCTGTGCTCCGCCACAAGAGAGGCCGTGATAGTGAGAGGCCCGCGCACCGCGATGAAGAGTGGTCCCCACTTGCCGCAACTAGAGAAAGCCCTCGCACAGAAACGAAGACCCAGCACAGCCATAAATAAATAAATAAAAACAAACAATTAAAAAAAAAAAAAAAAAGAAACAAAGGAAAGGATGGCGGGATCCAGTCTCAGCTCAGCTAGCTATTAGTGATGACCTTGGGCAGCTGTTTCATCTCCCAGGTTCTTAATCTGTGAAACGGGGAGCACCATCCCTACTTCCAGGCATCGAGGATGTGAGGACTGGAAGTAATAAAGACAGAGCTTCTGGAAGGGCTGAGCTTGGAACCTGGAAGCCCTGTCCATGCATATAGCTGGGTGTGGGCCGGGTCCAAAGGGAAAGACAAGCATGGGGCTCTTGGTGAGGGTGGAACCGGAGAAGGGGGCATGAAGATGAGGCGGGAGTTGGGTATTGTCACTGGGCCTTCCAAGCCTGTCCCCCTTCTCTGTTCATTTCCTCACTGCTGTCCAACATCTTTGCAGAGGGGGCTCGCTTCCCACCCAAGCCAGCCTTCCTTGGCTGAGTCCCAGGCTCATCAGAAGCCCTCTCCCTCCAGGATGGGCTCTCAGCAGCTGGCAGGGAGGGGATGGGTCTCATGGGGTTTCCGTTCACACTGGTGGAGGGGAGAATCAGTGACTCATTGCATCTAGGACTCCAAGGACAATGATTCCCCCCTCTGACTGCTGACAAGGACTGGCTTCTATCTCTGAAATGAATGGAGCCCTGATGGTGGAATTTCAGGCAGTGGGTAAAAAAACCTTCCTAGTCATCTCCGGTTCGTATACATCAAGGACACTCCAAAGATGGGGGGTCAAATGAATCCCTGAGGAAGTTACAAAAGGGAGGAGAGTAAGGAAATAAAAAGAGATAAAGAGTCATTGTCTCCATGGTAGACCAAAGAAACCCCCATTAGGCACCTGCTGTGTGCAAGAGCGGGGTCGTGCTCCCTCTCAAGCTTCCCACAGGGAGCAGGTGGCCCTTTAAGGAAGGTGGTACATACAGGAGCCTGAAATTAACAAGCCTGAAATAAGTCTTACGTAAGTGCCAATTTCTTATGGTGCTTTTTTGTATGTCTTTTTTTTTTTTTATATATGATATATAATGGGTTCGTTTTTCTTGCAGAATGCAGCCTCTACTTAAACTCTACCTTAATTAAAGCTCGTTGTGGTTTAGAGACAGGGCGGCAATTATACCTTAGATGTTAATACATTTGGCAAAGGGCGGGGAGCTGGATTAAGGAATAATTGCTCATTACACTTCATTCGTCCCACTGCTCCAGGCTGGGGGCGGTGGGCTGGGCCCTGGAGGGGGTCGCTGCAGGTAGAAGGAGATGTAGGTCTGGGCTGAACAGAATCCCGCGGACCCTTCTCTTGCCACCAGCTGCCCCCTTGCCTGGCTTGTACCTGGCAAGGGGATGTCAGATGTCGGAGGCACTAGAAATCTGCCAGTCAGATTTTCTCCGCCCAGAGAAAGAACCTGAGGGCCAGAGAGGGGAGGGGGCCACATCAGGGCATGGAGCGTGAGGAAGGGAGAGCCGGGAGCGGGATTCCAGGCAGCGGGGTAGTGCATACAGACTGCGTGCGGGGGGCCGATCCAGACCCTGTCCCTCCCCAGCATCTCTGCTGGGTGGGTCCTCTGCTGTCCTCCTGGTGCCCAGCCCTGTCCCACTTCCCACTGAGGACCTACCAAGAGCACGAGGATGATGGGGCCCTGGTAGATGTAGTCCACCAGGTCGCCGGGCTCCTTGCCAAACCAGCACCTGCAAAGATGGAGTGGCTGTAAGTGGCCTGCTGAACCACAGCCCGGGGACCACCGCAGCCTCGGGGCCAAGGTCCTCTGGCTCGACTCTTTCTGAGATCCAATCTCCATGGCTGCTCCTTCCCCCGAAGCCTGGGTGGTGGGTGGACAGCTGACCACCCTGGCTCATACCTGGGCTGCCTTTTGCCCTACATGGAGGGTCTGGTCTCCCCAGGCAGACTGAGGCAGGCCCTGGGTCTCCTCCTCCTCCTCCTTGCTCACTCACCCCATCCCAGGATGCTGGGCCCAGGGCTGGACATGCAGGAGGCTCATGAATGGAGAGCTGGGCTCCCCCTCGCTGGCCAGGGCCCAACCGCCTGTACCACCTGTTCCCGCATTGCTTGGAACCCGCCTCTCCTTGTGCCAGGCACTCAGACGCACAAAGAGCGTTCTCCTAGCCCGATCCCTGGCCTCATTCAGCCAGGGAAGGAAGCTTGCTGTTATTAGAGGCTTGGTTATTCTTTGGGGATGCTGGGGGTGAAGAAGCTTCAGGGTCTGGGGGAAGGGCTGGCCCAGGACCCAGTCTGGCTCTGCCAGCAACTCCTACTGGACCTCAGAAAGGGCCCCAGAGACTTTAGGAAATTCTGTGTCTTCTGCAACTTCAGAGGTCAGCCAGTACACATTGCCTCAGGTAGGATTCTCCCCTGCAGCCTCCCAGCACTGTTTTTTTTTTCTTTGCTTGAACACCCCCTTTGATGGAAAGCTCACTACCTCTCAAAGCAGCCCTCTCACTCCTGGGCAGCTTTTATCGTTAGGAGCTCTTCCTAATGTTGAGCTCTTAGAACCCACGCCATTCCTGCCCCCTGCTCCCAAATCCCATCTGCTCTCTCCATCCTCAGAGACCCCTTGAATATTTGTATACAGAGACTGACGTTCCTGTCCCCCCTTTTCTCAGCTGGTGGCACCCAACTTCCCCGCCGTTCCCTGGCTGACCTGCAGGCAGAATTGCCATCATCTGGGCTGAGGCTGAGTATTTCAAAGTCTCTGGTGCAGAGAGGGTCCCAGCGTGGAACACTGCACCCCAGGAAGAGACTGGGATGCCAGAATAAAACAAGCTTCCACTGGCCTGGCCCGGGCATCTGTGAGAGGCTCAATGCCACAGTTGGAGGTGCTCTGAGCTGAAAGCCTGGAGCCAGACTTGCCGCATCCAACTCCAGGAGGAGGCCTTACCAAAGGCTAAGGGGGTCGTGCATTGGGTGCTTAAAGGAACCACAATTCCTAACTCAATTCAACAAAGGTGACTTGACACCTATCGCATGAGTACCTCTGGATGCCAAGGAAATTTTCTCAATTTAAGGACAATGGAAAAGTGAACTGTCCTGGCGTGGCTGCAATTCTTGCCCCGTGGCTGACCTGTCCTAACATCCCTCTGAGCTCCATGGCTGGCCTGTCCTTACTTACTGTTCATTCTCATAGTAGAGTTTGCCAATGGCCCAGGCAATGATGATGGGGCAGGGGACGCCTGAAAGAAGGACAGACACAGCTGCAGTGGACAGACAGATGGTCAGGAGCCCCTCTTGTAGAACACAGTGTGGGGGGGACCACAAAGGGCTAGGATCTTGTTTCCAATCATCTAATGGCAGGCCATCCATGACCTTGAGGGGCCCTGTCCCTAGACCCCTGCCCCCATCCCTCCCTCTCAGCCATCCCCTCCAAGCAGGTCAGAGAGATGAGGGGACAGCATGATTTTCTGAGATTTTTTTGATAGAGAAGTGGAACTGGCCAGCTTTTCTTTTGAAACCAGAGACAAAGGTCTTTGGATTGGCCATTCCAGGCAAGAAGAGGAAGGCTATTTGTGGACTGTCCTTTCAGAGGGACTATTTGCTTCTTCCTCTCCAGCATGGAGGGGAGTGGCTGCATCCTCGGACTGTCCTGGGGATGGTAGACAGGAATGTGGTCCCATCCTTGGACCCAAGATGAAGGGAGGTGACCCTGTCAGCAGTACCCTCTCCCCACTAGACCCTGCAGGTCCCCCCAGGACCCTCACACCATCCAATGAAGAGGAAGAGCCGCTTGCGCAGGCGATCGGTGGAGTAGGTCATGACGATGGCCGTGTGCAGGTAGCAGCCCTCCACGAACATCCAGAAGAAGTTAGTCACCACGAAGTAGTTGAAGCTGGTGGTGATGCAGCGGCACCAGACCTGCACGGGGCAGGCAGCAGTCAGTGGCTGCCTGGGGCCAAGGCCCAAGTGCACAGCTTGGGCGCTGAGGGGAGGTCGTTTGAGCTGGGTCATGGACATGGCATTAAACGCCCTCGAATCTCATTCTGGGACGCTTCATCCTTTCTCTTTCACTTTTTCAAAAAGTGCCAGGCTCCCCTGGTCCCAGGGGGTCTGACTTCTCCCCAGTGTTTTCTAATCTCCTTTTTCATAAAAGAAAGAGGGAGTCTGGCTCTGAGTTTTCTGCAGGGAGAGGCTAAAATCGAACAGCACTGTCGTGTTTCACCGTCACTTTTTTTTGAGGGTCACCTTCAATTCACAGCGAGTCAGACTGGCTTCCATTTCGGGATGGACTATGAAATTTCATGTAGAAAAAATTTAGTGAGTCAATTAAAAGACAATTGTTACTGAACTAGTACAGGGTCTGTGAAGGTGAGCTGCAGCGGTGGAGGTGATCCTCCCAAATCTCTGGGTTTAGGAGATTCTGGGCTTAGTGTGATCACTGCCGTCTCTGGAGGGAGACTTCCTTACACCGGGACCTCTGGCAACTGGCCATACCTCTCTGAACCTCACTGTGCTGCAGAGAAAAGAATAATCCCACCTTGCAGGTTGGTTCAAGAAGATGGAGGTGGCAAAGGCAGGCGCCAAGAAATCAATGTTGGTGCCATTTGCCTTCTCAGCTGAGGGGAATTTGTCCCTGTCCCTCTGAGCAGAGCTACTACCCCTCCCTCAGGGGACAAGCCTGTCCAGAGCCACCGTGGGTCACGGCCAGGTCTGGCCTCAGGCCAGAGCTCTTCTCAGCTGACCCTACCTGGCCATCTTTCCCAGGGCACCCTCAGAGCTGAGGATGTGGGGATTGGTGGTTAGAGGAGCCCTGTGATGGGGAGTTGACTGTCCCCTTGGACAGCTCAGCGCCTCTCTGTCCGGTTCTAACAGCTGGGCTGTCAGATAATCAATCAGCTGAGCTGATCACAGCCTCTGTGACTTTCCTCCATGGTCCCAGCCCTGATCTTGGGCGCCATGCGGCCATCTGTCTCCTCTGTTCTGAGAAAGTCCTGCTGAGGTGGAATACGAAAGATCCCCTCCTCCCAATCTTGTTTTTTCTCCAAGTTAACGATGCCTTGTCAGTACAAGCCAACAATGGGCTGCAGGGCACCCCAAACTGACTGAATTCCGTTGGTGCTGAGGCAGGGCTCAACATGGGGCCAAGTGAAGCGTCAAACCAGGCTGGGTGTGTGCTCAGGTCTAGCCATCCAAAGACCATGTATTGAGCAGTCTCTAATGGTGGGCCAAAGAGCTCTGTGCACGGCTCCACTCTGGGCTCTGGTTTTATGACTTGGACACAGTACAACAGTGGTTGACACAAATCCACCGTGGGCAGCTAACGGGCTGGCCTGCTCAAGATCCTGGTGGCCCAGATGTAGAGGCATCATTACAGTGTCATCTAACCTCCCTGAGCCTCAGTTTCCATGTCTGTATAATGGGGGTGAAATCCCTACAGGTCTCTCATTGGAATGAATTGATCTAAAGCTCCATAGAGGTTAATTTCAGCCTCCTTTTCTCTAAGGAATCTTTGGGAGGTGCTGAAGTCACAAGATGGGGAGTGGAACAGGATAAACCAAAGTCTGGTGTCAGGTTTGTGCCGCTCCCCAGACCCTGGCCTGGAGCCCCATTTCCCCACCCCTGGCTCTGGAAGGACAATGATTGGGTGCAGGTGAGCTCAGGTTCGGGTCTGCACGTGAGGACTGGGCAAGAGAGATGGGGGCCCCCAGAGCCCAGAGCCCCCCAGGTCCGGCCCCAAACCTCTCCCCAGAGACCTCATTGCTCTCATGCACTTCATGGTCGATGAGCTGCAGCAGGAACCACATGACATTTCGCAGGATAAATGTGGTGATGAGGTTCCAGTGAATCACGTTCCGCAGACAGCGGATGCTCCTGTGGGAGGACCAGGTCAGGGGTCAGCCAGGACAGGCTGCACCTGGGCTCAGAGCTCAGATGGGGCAGGGGTCAGGGGTCAGCTGGGGTCATGGGTCAGCTGGGCCTGCGCCCCCTGCCACCCCCTCCTCAGGCGAGGGAGAGACTCAGCCTGGGGTGAAGGCAGGGCTGCACCAGGAGCCAAATTCCCATTCGTGGTGACCACGGTTGGGTCTCCCAGAGCTGGCTCCCTTTCTGCCTCCTGCATGCCTGCCAGCGGTCAGTGCCCAGGCACCTCCCCAAGCCCCCTTTGTCCGTTGGCTCCAGGGACCCCGGAGAGGAGCTGAGAATGGGAGAGGTGAAGGGGGGTGCCGTGGGAGGGCAGAGAAAAAGCAGGGGCAGGGTGGACTCACCGCAGGGCCAGGAAAAGCAGGAAGGCAGCCACGAGGGCTGCCACAGACACGCAGTGGCCCAGGTAGTTGACAATGAGCGCGACGCGGTAGTGCAGGTCATACTTCCTCTGCTGGACAGACAGACAGACACACGGGCAGACAGAGGCCTGGGGCATGTGGAGGGTGGCCCAGGCACTCTAGCAATGGTCACCCTGTGCGTCCTGACCCTGGGGGCAGAAGAGGCTCCAAGTGTCACCACCACACCTGGCACCCAGAGCTCTCTCCTGTCGGCCCTGCGTGGCTCTTGGTATAAATGGCTGTGGTCAGATGTCCCCTGTGCAACTGGAGGGCAGATTTGAGCACAATGTATTCTGAGTTATGCCAGAGATGTGGGTATGTAGATTCTATTTTCTTTTTAATTCTGGAATGGGAGTTGCTACACCTGTGTTTCATCTCAGCTCATACCCTAATGGGCTGAGCAACTGAGGGTGCATTGATTTATATCTCTGGGACTCAGTTTTGATATCTGTACAATGGAGCCAACCCGTCCTCCTGTCTCAGAAGCAGCGACCTATGGCAGGTCTGGGGGTGCCTTGGGATCAGTCAGCCCCGGGTGCAGCAGTGAGGGGGTACCTTATCTGTAGACATTTTAAGAGCAATATTAAGACCAAATAAAATCAGTCCGCTTTTTACTATCACCACATGCTGGCAATTCTTAACAGAGGCAATGATAAAATACTCCTTCCTGCCAGGGCAGACTATCCCGCCACCCTATACCCACTTTGGTTTGCCACTGCTCAGAGGGGTTGTGAGATGAAGAGGTGAGGGCAGAGGGCAGGAGGGGACCTCTTTCTCTCCTTTATGACCCGTCCCACTTGTCATTCTTGTGGCCCTCACTGCAGACCCCCTTTGGCTCACATTTTGTAGAATCACTTTCTCAGGGCAGACAAGTGTTTTTCCTCTGAACTTGGACTTCTTTTGGGGAAAAGTTTCAGCCCCACTGGGGGCTGTAATGGGCAAAAGAGGAGAGGGATGGGGGTGGGATGTATCATTTGGGGTCAGGAATGAGGCGAAGCTTCAAGAGGAAGGAGGTTGGCACTGCAGATAACACGGAATCCAGCACCAGAGCAAGGGGGGCTGGTGAGGTCTGAGTGGGACCCAGCTTCCCGTGGGGACTGCCCTTCTGGAGGCTGCACTTGTTTCCATGTGGAGTCATAGAATCAGAATGCCAGATGGGGAAACTGAGGCCCAGAGGAGGAAGGAAGTCACACTGCCTGTTAGATGTTGGGGCAGTGGTTACAGGGTCATCCCCTTCTTGTATCATGTGCCACCTTGCTGGTGTCCTCTGCCAGCTGAGCTCTCCTGAAGGTGGGCCTCCACGCCCCTTCTCTACCCCACCACAATGTCACTGAGCACAGGGCAGGACATAGGGTGAGGGCAAGAGGTGCAAGAAAGGGGTGGGTGGGTGACACAGGACTGGCTCTGCCACCCTTGGCATCCTCTGTGCTCAATCTGAGTCCTACTACCTGTACAGGGCCAGGGGTGAGGCAGGTGGGAGCCACTCACCTTATCATCCAAAATGGGCTCACACTGTGAGTAGTTGATCCGTGAGGCCCAGGTCCCATTCTCCAAGCACTCTCGGTAGGCATTCCCTACAAAAGATGCACCAAGAGGCGGGTCACTCCCCTCCTCAAGAACATTCCCTGGCTCCCTGGTGCCCACAGGATAAGGTCCCTATGTCTCAGCCTCTCTAGGCCGGGATACACGTCTGAACGTTCACGTGAAAGTCATTCATGTGAAAAGTGCACAAAAGCCTTACCACTCATGGTAGCTAAAAGGCATGATAAAACCCATTTTTGATACAATTTTTGACTAGCATTTTGTACACTTCCTTTAATTTTGTTTGAAACTGAACCCCACGGTGAGCCCTGGGATGTGGCTGAAGATTCACTGCTTTCAGCATGCCGAAGAGTTTCCATCCTAATCGCAATCATTTTATGCTCATGAGATCCATACTTTTCCCACCAGTATTGGCACTTCCACTTTCACCATAGTCACTATTTATACAGCAGGTGTTTGCCTTGTACCAGGTCCTCTTCTAACTGCTTTGTTTACACTCGTCCATTCAACCCTCAGGCAACCCCATGGAGTAGGTACTGAGATTAACCCATTTTACAGATGAGAAAACTGAGGCACAGGGAGATCAAGCAGCTCGCCAAGGATACAAAGATGAGAAGATTCAAACCCAGAAGGTCTGGCTTCAAGATTTATGTTCCTAACCCCTAGGCTACTGAGTAGCGGTACAGGAATGACAGCAATATGGGGAAACAGGACTGTGCTGCTGACCTTGAGCTGCGGCTGCCTCGGAGACCACCATGTGATCTCTAAATGTTTGAGAACCTGGCTCTGTGTTAAAGTTGGAATGTGATGTGGGAAAAGACATTTCAGAGCATCAGTGTCTGAGGTACTGAAGTGAGGGTTTTATTGATGGGGGACTTACGAAGTTCAAGGAAGGCGCATATTTTCTTTAAATCCTAGCTTGACTGTCAAGATCTAGCTCCTAAGCCACGCTCCCCAGGTAGCCCACCATCACTTCCAGCCAGAGGAATGCCTAACACCTGATAACTCCAAAGCCCTCTGCCAGCCTCTGCTCTGCATTTCACTGTCTTATGTACCCTACCTCCCCCGCTTACTTAAAAATTCTAAACGATCTATTGTTTGGGGATAATTTGTACCAGCGTTCTGCTCTCTGGCTAATGGGCAGTTGTTTGTGGATTTTTCTTTTGGGCTTACATTAGAATCACAATATAAAGCTAATTTTAAAAAAATAGCTCACAGAGCACAGAGTCACAGAGCCGAAGGGGGAACTTTAGATTGTTTTTGGAAGCAATGAGTTCTGAAATAATTAAGTTACTTTAAAAATCCACTTCCGCTGAGGTAACAGTGAGTTAAAAGCAATGGAGTTATGAAGGAGCACTTGCAGAAGAGCAGAAACAATGGGGGAGATTCTATTAGCCTAATTGTTTTTTAATTTGGTGCTCTGAGCTTATAGATTTTTCAAATTTGGGATTTTTACTGGCCTATTCATGCCTCCTGGGCCTGTCACCTATCAGCGAGGCCTGCCTCTGGCAGGTCCCTGGCCCAAGTGTGAGTCAGTCAGGCCAATGCTGGTCTGACACCGACTCTGACCCCAATGTGAGGACACTAGCTCCTAGCCCCTGACCATGGCACCCAATTCCCCACTTGGGTTTTCTCCCTCTACAGGATTGTTTTACTACAGGTTGTATGTTAAGAGAAAGAAAGAAACGTTGTGTGTTAAGACAATTTGATGCATAGGGTCAGTGATGTTACTGAACTTAAGGACAGAGTATGGGGTGAAGCCAACGGGACCAATGTAAAGGCATTTTGGGAGGGTGGGTGATTTTGTAAAATGAACAGTCCCTCCCTGATGGGGATTTAGAGTCCTTCTCAACAGGCCTGTGTGAGGTGAGACAGATCCTGATCCTGCCTATGGTTCAAAGAGCAGAAAAATTTATCTTCTGTGAATGTGTTCCTAGATGTTATCTAGCTTTTCTGAAGTCAATGCTAAGTTCCTTCCTCCAGGAAGGCCTCTTTGATTGCTTGCATCTCACGAGTCTCTTTCTCCTGAGCCTCCCAATGCCCCCAACCCTCTCAGTCCTGACAGCCTGAGCCCCACATTCCAGCCCTTGCTCATGACCTGGCCTCAGTTGTACAGGTGGGTGAGTCCGGTGTCTCAGATCAGTGTGGGGCTCCCTGAGGACAAGACCTCAGAATAATCGTCTCCCAAGTATGATATCTTGTGGTGGTACTGACCATGGGGCGGGCTTGCGGAAAGGAGGGGGTCAGGATAGAGATGCTGCAAATCTGAGACCTTTCTGGTCCCTCACATCAATGCCCCTGGGGTACCAAGCTCTGTGGATTCTGTCTCCTCTTTCTTTTTCCGGAGTCCATTCCTCTCCTGCCCACCCTTCCACCCACTCTCTAGTCACCTTGCACTGGCACAACACCCTCCTATCTTGCCTCCTGGCTTCATCTCTTACCCCCCTCGACTCTCTATCCTTTACCCCCACTGCCAGAGTGATCATGCTGATTTCTGAATAAAAGCCATCAGCAGCTTTTTATTGCTCTTGGGAATAAAGTCCAACTTTCTTGGTGTGCTATTCAAGGCCCTTGGCACCCGGGCCCCAGCCGAACTTTCCTGACCCATCTCTACCACTCCACATGGCAGTTGACATTTACACCAGCAGGCCTGGCACACACCGAGCTCCGTACTGAGCCACCCCTTGAGACACCCTCTACTCATGGACACAGTCCTACAAACTCCTACTTATCTTTTAACCCCAGGCTCTAATGCCACCTCCTCCTGGAGGCTTCCCCAACACCCAAGGTATTAAGTAATCTCTTCTTTTTCCCTCTAAGCACCTCCTCTATGTCTTCCCATCTCTTGAAACATAGGTCTTCACACTCTATTGCCCTTGAACTACAGCCACATATCCATTTCATCTCACAGTCCAGTACACACACACACACCGCTCACATGACTGAATCCAGTTTCACAAAGTGAAATTTATCTTGACCACAGCTATAATATTTTTCTATTACTTTCTAATGAATTATATTTATTCTATATACAAATACTAGTCACAACCCACTAAATTTACTTCACAACCCACTATCGTACAACATAGTTTGAAAAAGAAAAATCTCTTTTAGAGCATTTGCTGTAACTCACTATGAGTCTCATCTCTTTAGAATTGATCCTTCTTTTCTCTGTTACTGAACTTGAGCTCCCTGGGGACAGACAAGTAGGAAGAAACCATATTGGAGTCAACAGATCCCTCCTCAGGAGTGAGCCACTGAGTATACGTGGGCTGAATCAAATTGACTCAGGTCTGTTGAAGCCTTGGAAAGCAGGGTCTGAGATGTGGGATGTAGTGGTGGGAGGGGGCTTCCCTCTGGGGGCCCAGCCATGCCTGGGAATGAGGCTCTGGCTATAGACACTGCGTACCAGGGGACTGGAAGAGAGATGTTCCCAGCACTTCGGGGGAGCTAGCTAATGAGGACACTGAGCCCTCAGGCACAGTCTTGGACAGGAGAAAGTAAGACAGGAAGAGTCCCCCCTGGGAACCACAGGAAGATGGGCACGGAGAGTCTGAGGGCAGACGGTCAGGCCAGACTTGTGGGGATGGATGTAGTGAGGTGGGTGCCTGTTACCACAGCAACACAGGTGCCTCCGCCAAAGATCGATGTCAATGGTGTGCAGTGTAGTCTGCCAGGGTCATTAGGGTCTGGATGATGCAGGCAAGGTCTTCTCTTCCAGAGCTCTGTGGTCTGGGAAGCCTGGACTCTATCCCCTGCAGCGTGCCAGGACTCTGTCCCCAGAGTGGCCCTGGCCTGTTGAAAGCCCTCATTACAATCTGCTCTGTCCCTTTCAGATGCTGACACTTTGACAAGAGCTTCTGATTTGGGCAGTCACCTGAGAGGTCCAGGAGCCTGGCTGGGAGAAGATGGAAGCCTAAATTCTAGCTGTAGTTTTGTCTCTGGCTGATTAAGTGACCTTGGCTAAGTCCCGTCCCTCTCGGCCTCATTTTCCCCACTCAGAAAAAGTAATGTAAACTGCTTCTCAGTGATGCTATTGGCATCTCAGGTGGGTCAAGTATTTGTTGTGTGGGCCTTTTCAATCTGCTAACTGCCAGTAGTACCCTCAAGCCATTGTGACAACCCCAGACATCCATACGTCACTTTTAAGCACTCCCGAGGTTGGCACTTCTATCTCTGATAGTCGAACTGGCAATATATGGGAGATGGGGACCATGAGGGACCATTTTTTGGTGGTGGTTATGAGGGAGAGAGTGCCAGAGACAGGTTGGGCATGGGGATGAGTGGGAATGTGGGGGATGATTGGGAATGTGGTCACTGGCTGTCGGGAAAGAAGATTACAAGAAGTGAGGGTGGGAGGGTGCTGACATGGTGATGGGAAGGGCCAGAAGCAATATTTACTGAAGGGATGAGGTCATGTGCAGGAATGAAACTTTCAGCACCACGGACAGCAAAATGCTACCGCTGCCCACTTCCCACCATGAACGCAGGTGGGGGGGACCTTGGAGAGCGCCTAAGACTTGGCCCTCCCCGCTCTGCCCATTCAGCCCATAGCCCTGGATCCAGGCCAAGAAGGTCAAGATAATCCATGACCCTCTTCAATGCCCGGCTTCATTCCTAGTACCTCCAGGTGCTTCCATGATTGCTCCAGCCCCTGGAGGGTCAGCTGCTCACTTCTCTCAGCTCAGGCTGGGTCGGTATTGTTCTCTCATTGATTTCTGTAAAGGGGTCACGCCTTCCCAGCTAGCTGAGGAGTAGGGGTGGCAAGGCCTAGGTCACCTCTGGCCCTTTCTCAAGGGCTACACAGAGCTGCGCACACAGGGGCTCAGGATGGACCGAGGTGGTGCTGTTGTCTAGGTTACCGGGGAACTCCAAATGAGAATGAGAGGCTCAGGGTGGGCCAAGAGGAGAGTTTGTCACCTTGGATGCCCAGGCTCTGCCAAGCTGCGTGGCAAATGCAAAACTGTCCCACGTGCAGGAGCATCTTGAGTCTCACACTCATGCCACGGGCAGGCTGAGCCCCGCTGCCACAACTGCTGACACTGTAAGTCCAACCCTTGTTGGGTAGGGGTGTCCATCTGAAACAGCAAACCTGTGGTCAGCACCCTCCAGATTCCAGGCAAGAAAGTAAACTGGGAACTGAGTCAGCAGGCATCTCCTTGGGAATTTAAGAGGGCGAGGCAACTTCTCCTTCATTTGGTCTAAAGAGGCCCAAAGAGGGAGACATGTCCAGGGTCACCAGCAATGAAGAGGCAGAAATAGATCTCTCTCCCCCAGGACACACTTTCTCATGGGAGATCCTGGAGTCAGTGTTTCTGGAAGGGAGAGGCTCTCCCTGCTACCCTGTGTTCCAGAAGATGTAGTCAGTTGTGCCACCTCTGCAGTGTCCTAGCCACTTAGTGCCTGGACCCCCAGAGCAGAAAATGCCTAAAGGGCCAGATATGCCACCCTCAGTCCCCTTACTGCTTTTCCCTGCAGTTGGACTACTGCAGACCTAGCTATCTCCTTCCTGTCTGGCTTGGGACCTACACCTTAGGTCACTTTTCTTTTGTGGGAAAAATCTCTACTGCCTGGACTAGGCAGTGATACTGTGGGCATGACTAATTGCTTTTCACCTCCAGTTAAGAGACCATTTGGGGAAACACGGCACAGTCATGGTGCCAACAGCACAGTCTCCCTGAGCTTCCCAAACAGCGTGCGTCTCCCTGAGTTAAGCTTGAACGTTTCCCGTCTTGATCTAATCACCGCACATTGGTGGGGGCAGCTGGAGATGCTCAGCCAAGCTCAGGACCAACCTGCCGGGTTGAGAGATCGGGAATCTGCTATCACCAACCCAGTCATCAGGTTGGGAAGGGCCTCCTCGGGGCCATCTGCTAGTGACATCTGGGATGAGAGAAGGGAACTTCTTTCCCATGTCTTCAGTATCGTGTGGACACTGCTCTCCAGACCCCCTTGTCCATTCTGCACCTCCCCAAACCCTCAGCTCTCTATTTCTGAAGGGCTTTTCACCCATGATGCCCCTCCGCCCTTGAGTAGGTGTGGCAGGGGTAAATGTCCACACTTACAGCAGACGGTGGGGAAACTGAGTCAGGGAGGCACAAAGCAGATTCATGGAGACCACAGCGGGCCCACGAAAAAGGGAAGAGGTGTGAGTGGAATGCAGCTCACTGTGTGAGATCCCTGGCCTCCCCAGGGAAGGGGCAAGTGGGAGGAGGTGCCTACCCCTGCTCCAGCCCCCACTGCGCACGGCTCCCTCCTTCCAGCCATGCCTAGCAACGCTCAACCAGCTCGTCGCCATGACGCCAGCCAGCGGAGGGAGGCGGAGGGAAGGAACCCGGCGGCAGAGGCTGCCGTGGGGTGCAGGATGCCAGGGGAAGGGGCCACGACAACCCACCCAGCTCACCGCCCACCCTGTACAGAGAAACGGGGGCCCAAAGAGGAGAAAACCCTGCCCAAAGGTGAGACAAGCAGGGTTAGAACTGGCTCCCAACCATCGTTTCTGGGAAGTGACGGGGGTGGGCGAGTGGGGCGGGCGGTGAAGACATCTCTGGCTGGCAGAGTCCTGAGTCCTCCTGTTAACACAGGGGTCTCTGGGGGCCAAGGGGCTGCTTCTCTCCAGAGGCCTTTGGGGATCAGACCCTCTTCGTGTAGACAGACCGCCCCCTCCCAAGACACCACCCAGAGACCACACAGTTTGGTGTCTCTCGGGGACAACAGAAGGCCACACGACCTCAGAAGGACAACCATCCTCGGTGGGAGTGGGACCCTCAAGGACCTGATCCCAGAGACGCGACTGCTCCTCCTTCCAGACCCTAGGCCTCACTGTCCTCCCCTTGCTGACCAATAGCCTAGCTGGGCACGGGGAGCCCTAGGCAGCGCCGTCCCCTAGTCGTGACGGGGCCCCATGAGGTTAGGATGTTTTCTGTGTCCCTCACACAGATAAGGAAATTGAGACTTAGATGGGGTGGAGCTGCTCGGCACTCAGTGAGTCAATCGCGGCACAGCCCGGACTTAGGTGAGCTCTCCTGAAGCCGGCTCTGGGCTCTTCCTGCCATCCCTCGCCTCCAGCCCCACCCCTGCAGGAGCTGTGAAAGGAAATTCCGGCCAGACTCTGGGGCACCTGGTTAGAGGTGGGTGAACTGCATTTGCGGTCCTTTGGGGTGGTTCCTGAGAGTCACTGGGGGTGGCGATTTGCCCTGGGGGTTCCAGACCCTTCTGGGGTTGCCAGGGTGTGGGGGGAGTGGGCAGGGAAGGATGCTGCAGCCTCTGACTCAATAGCAGGAGGGAGGGGAGGGGAAGGACAAAGTCAAAGTTTCCAGCCAATCCGGATTCAGATTTAGATGGTACATCCTGAACACCAAGCGGCATCCTTCCAGAGTACTCCAGTCCTACGTCATGACGCTACGGACAAGCAGCTGGGGCTCTAATGCTAGCAGAACCGAGGCCCACGCCCTGGCATTCAAGGCCTCCATGATCCGGCCCTATTCCCTCTCCACCTCTGTTCCCACCCTCCCTTCCACCTGACACATCACTCGCCCAATTTTTCAAGGCCCTGCTCCACAGCACTTCCTCCATGAAGTCTTCCCAACTTGCTTCTCCCTCTTTTTTGGAATCAACCTCCTCCCATGTACTCCTACAGCCTTGGCTGTGCTGTTTCACTTAAGAGCAAATAGCAAAAAGTTCTCTTTAAGAATCTCTCTCTAACACAGGAGCCCCTGGAAGGCTGGGTCAGGTCTTATGCCTCTTTGAAGAGCTTGTTGCTAGTGGAGAAAAGGCAACATACCCACAAACCCAATAAAAGGTGAACCTGGACAGGGAATGGGACATTACGTGGAGGATTCCTGGGGAAGGGGCGAGGGAAAGCAGCGGGTGGCTGCATCTTAGGTCTTCCCTGAGATGAAGGGTCCTTAAGCAGAGGGACAGCTGAGACCCCACTGTTACACTTCTCAGCTGTCTGCGCCCCATGCACGCAGAGGTGGAAAAATGCTAGAGCGTGGGCTGAGAGCTCCCAGAGCCTGCTGAGGCCTCCCAGAGCCTGCTGAGGCTATTCAGGGCCCTGGCTTTCTGTGGGACCCTGGGAAAGTGTCTTTTCCTCTCTGGTCCAGTCATTTCCCAGTCTTAAGCAGCAGGTGCGGGGAGGGCTGAACTCAGCACAGAAGGCCTCACAGCTGGGAAGTTCTCAGGTGTCTGGATGGCCAGAGGGGCGTCCTTTCTGCTCTGTCTCTCTTTCCTCCTCCTTCCCTCAGCCAGACCCTCAGTGATGGGCATGCCTGTCCCACTTTCCCTCTCTCCCAGCAGGGGACAGTTCTTACACACAGGGTAACTGCTGACCCTTGGGCTTCAGGGGTCAGGGTGTGGTTGGGTCTCACTGGGGACTGGGAATGCAGACCTGAGTTCCTGGAGTCACAGTTTCTATTCCTCAACCCAGGGGGCCATCTACCTGGGACCCTCCCTGAGGCTACACCCCAGCACCAGGCCTGTCCTCAACACATGTAATGTCCCCACTGCTTCAAGACCTTCAAGAACCACTCCCACCCCCTCCAGGAAGCCTTCCAGGAATGCTCCAGTGCCCACCAAACCCATCTTTCCAATCCCTGATGGCTGATTTGTGTGAGCTTGGTCTTTAAGCAGCCTGGGGCTCTCTGAGGACAGGGCTCAGCCTTTCTCATCACCCTTGGCTCCTGAGCACAAGCAGGCAGACCCAGTGGGAAGACCCCTGTGGCTGGAGACCACCTAGTTTATGTGTTTCCATTTTAACACAACTAGGGCTTCAGAATGTCTCTAGACTGGGGTTGTGGGAAGTGGAGACCCCCAAGTCCTCCCCAAAGGGTTGGGTTAGGTGAGGCATCTCTTCCCCTGTCCTGGCAGATGCCTCAGTATTGATGGGCCTGCCATTCTCAGCAGGACATGGTCCTGTGAGCCTGAGGTCAAGGAGCCGAGGCTGAGCCGGGCTGGGCTTGGTGATTACGCAGGAGGAAAATGACCCTGTCCACGAGGCTGCGGGACCCTCTTTGCAGCCACGAGGACCACAGGGACAGGCAAGAGGAGGTGCCTGAGTAGGGCAGATAGAATGAGGGATGGGAGGAGGGAGAGATAGAGGATTTGGGGAGAAGGGAGGGAGGGAGGGAGGGGGATGGAGAGAGGGGTAGGGGGAGGGAGAGAGAGAGAGGAAGGAAGGGAGCTGGAGAGGGAAGATGGAGGGAGGGAGGGAGGGAAAGAGAATCACATATATAGAAAACAAGATAGAGACTGAGAAATACACAGAGACATACACACAGAAAGAGACAGAGAGAAAATGCACCCAGAGACAGAGATAGAACCACACCTAGAAATAGAAACAGAGATAGAGCCATGGAGACAAAGAGAGCAACACAGAGAGAGACACGCACATAGAGATGGGCACAGGAGTGGAATACAGGTGAGAGGTGGGAGGAAAATGGAATACAGTGCCCACCTCCGGCCAGACCACTGCTGGGCTAATCCACTTCCCTTCTCCCTACAGACAGGGAGACTGAGGCCCAGGAAGGGGGTGGGACTTGCCCCAGGTTCTACTGTGTATGGATATTATGATAGTTTTGGGTGGCCCAGAATTTGAACCTGATTCCCATATGGGCTCAGGGAAACCTGGGAGAGGCAGAGAACACCTTCTGCCATAGGGCTGAAATGCCAGGCCCTCACCTTCTAGGCTCCCTTGTTGCCAGAGCTGGAGTGTGGGACCCAAAGCTCCACACTCCCCCCACCTCAACAGATGCACTGGCCCCGAGGAAATCAGTGAGCTGGGGGCCCACAAAATGGAGATGGGCAGCAGGTTTCCTGGGGACCACTGCAGGAAGCTTAAGAACCCAAGGCAGTGATGACAGGAGGGCCATGGCCCATCTGGTGGCCAGGGCTCGTGGCGTTGTCAGGGCCCACTCAGGGAGAGTAGGAGTTCCCTCACTGGGCCAGCTCTGCCCTGAGTTCTTGGCTGGGGACCCCATTTCTGGTTCTGGTTCTCCGTTCCATCCAGTAATTCTGTAAGCTCCCCAATAGCCTTTCAACAAATTCCTTCTCTGTTTAACCCATCGGATTTGCTTTCTCAGAGGCAGCAGAGCCTTAGTTAGAATCCTTGTTGTTATAAGCTGTGTGACTTTGGGAAAGTCACTTAACTTCTCTGTGCCTCAGTTTCCCCATGTGTAATATGAGGATAATACTATGTCTCTGTCATTGGGTGTGTGTAAAGATTAATGAGTTAAGACAGGTCAAATGACAGTACAGACACACAGAACCTGCGCCAGGTGGGGGAAAACACTGGAGGGGACTCGGACACGTGGACACTTAACTGGGTTCTGCCATGGACGAGCATGTGTGGCCTTGAACAAGTCTCTTCCCTTCCCTTGCCCATTGCTGCATCTGGAAACAGTCTCTGGGTAAGAATAACAAGGCTCTGACCAAGTCTCCCACACTTGCTACCTGTAGCTGTTAGCTAACCACACAAGAACTCCTGAATACCTTGTCTGCAGACCAAGGCACTAGCCTGGGCTTCCTCATCCAGCCAATTGCGTTCTCCACGTCTTCACTCAGATGTCCCTCCAGCTCCTCAGAGTCCACATATCCTTTACTGTGCTCAGCATTTTCCTAGTGTGGTCCCTGAATCCTCCCTCTTCCCTGTCTCATCCCAGTCTTGTCAGTTACAAATGCATCCATGCCCTCTTCTGCTCTCGCAGCCTCCACTTGACCTGGGTCAGTCACAGTAGCCTCCTAACCCCTCCTTTTGCCACCAGAGACTCTGTGCCCCAAAGCTGAGCTCCTCTGCTCACAAGCTCCCCTAGGCTCCCTCCTGCACCAAAGGTGAAGTCCTCTGCAATACCGTGCGTCATCTGACCAGCATCCATCCATCTGGTCTCATCTGCTTCTTTCTCCTACTACCTGTGCTCCATATGACACTGGCCAGTCCCGAGGCACAAAGCACGGTCCTCATCTCTTCCCCTAGACTTACTATACTTTCACCTACTAAAATCCCACCTGTCCCTAGAAGTCCAGCTCAGAGGCTAAACCCTCCCTGATCCTCCAGGGTAAAGGCATGAGTCTTTTCCTGTCCCTCTAAGCTCTTCTCGCAAACTGTCTCTCATGGATGTGGTGCTGCCCGGTGGTTAAGAGTGATGGCTGAAGGAGCTGATTATAACCTTGAAAAAAGTGACTTCATGTCTCTGAGCCTCAGTTTTCTCATCTGCAATATGGGCATAAGAGCAGTACATATCTCAGGGGGCCTTAGGGAGGTGGGGATGATGGGATTATGTATGCAAAGCTCTCAGCGGTAGCTGGCACCTGGACCATGATCCACACTTGGTAGCTTTGTGGCCGATTCTCTGTGCTCAGCTGAGTGGACGAAAGTACACGAGGACTGTTGCCTAGGCTTCTGTCCCATGCGGGCAATGCCCGCCCTCTAAAACATGAGGCTTCAGCGGGGGTCTGGCTGTAGCATAACAAAATTAGGCAGGAAGAGGAGCCGGGACCCTTCCTCCTCTTCCCCCAGGCTTCTCATAGGAGCTTTTTCCCTCCCCGTGTCCTTCTTTCTCCAGGAAAGATCCCACTGAAAAGGCAAACAGAGCAGGAGGAAGCGGTGGCTAGGAGGCAGGGGAGGAGAGAAATCAATCACCCCATTGCCATTGCCATTAGCTACCTCGGCTCTTCCCACCTCAGCCGCCACACTGGTTAATGGCAATGCTGCTTCTGTCCCACATGCTTCTCCCATTCGCCAGCAGTCAGAGTGCGGGCAGCACTTTGGTCCAAATGAAGAAAACTGTTCATTAGTACCACGGGCTAATTGGCACTACGTTTGCCAACCTCCGTGGCACCCTGACCTTTTTTCAGCTTCTCATTTGACGTGATGTGAGTGGTCTGGTACGTGCTGCGGCACCTCCTTTGGGAAGTCTTCTCGCCTCCCCTCCCCTCTTCCTCCTCATCCCATAGCCCCCTTGCACTCCCCAGTCAGGGCATTTATCACTCTGCATCCCTTTTGTCTGTTGCAATTGTGAGTGGGGGCCTCAATGCCAGTCAGTGGCTAGCACATAGTAGCTGTTTAATAAACTGTTTGAATACTGTGCTCAGCTTGGCCATGGAGAAGAGATCCAGGCCCTGTCCTTGGGGGCTCCAGGCTGGTTGGGGAGAGAGGGGACAGCTCAGGCTGTAGGAACCAGAGCCGAGCTGCCTCAGGTCCACAGGCCGTGGGGTGGAGGGGCCGTATCACCTCACTTAGCGCTTGGTCTCCGGGCTCAGACTGAGTCAGGGTCCCTGATCTCCACTGCCCCACCCCACACGGCTCACAAGATCCTAAAAATACAGTTTTACAATCTCAGGACTGGGAAGGAGCGTGGAAGCCATTCCTTCTGCTTGCACATCTCCTGGGTCAGGGACCTCACCTCCTCCCAGGGAGGTGTGTTTTAATCATGGATAGGAAGTGTGGTCAGATGACGCAGAAATCTTCCTCAGCAGCCCCACTACCTCTCTCACTCCCTTCCATTAGGAGCACCACTGCCATTGGACTCCAAGCACAGCTGTTCTCTGGGACACGAGAGCCCTCCGCTGGTGCAGACAGGGGAATGCCGCTCAGCCTCAGATGCAGATGCTACCGTCTAGCCCTCTAACCATCTCTCGGGGTGAAGGCCTGAGTTTGGACAGGCATGTGTGTGTGTGTGTGCGCACGAGTGAGGTGACAGGTGAGCTGTGCCACTATTCAGACACACATTCAGAGACAGGTTGCTATGATGTTTCCAGGATGAGGGGCTTCAGACAAACAGATGCCCTCCACTCTTGCCCAGCGTCTCAGAAGGCTCTTTGCTGGTGGGGCGGGGCTGGAGATGCGAGTGGCTGTTCAGGGTGGGTTAGTGATGCTGCATTCCACAGTCTCACAAGACGCTCCCACTTGGCTCCCATCAGACCCTCCACAGGGCATAGACTCAGGCACCCCGCCCCCCCACTCCCAGAGCCCATCCGGAACAACCCCACCTGGATGCTGTGTGACTCCTGTAGCCTCTGCTGCCGTCCTCCCCAGAGTGTCAAGCCAGCCGGTGATTGGCCAGGAGGAAGGAGAGCACAGGCTGTTCTCCCAGGGAGTGGGGGTGGGCGGTCCTGATTCAGACACCATGCGTTACCTGGGTAGCAGCAGTAGTGCTGACCACCGCCCCGGACTCACAGCCCAGAGGGCCGGTCCGGGGACATTTGGGTAGGGAAGAGGCTACACCCCACACTCCCGCCCAGAAACGGCTACGCTTTGCATGTCCCCCAACACAAGCCTCACCCCATTTTTCCTGCCTCCTGCTCTCCTCCTCTCCCACAGTAGAGTCTGATCGTGGCACTCACCCTGGAGGTTGGGAACTTAGCCTATGCGCCCCACCCCTTCCCACCTCCCCGGGGAGATGGGGGGCGGAAATTGGCTAAACAAAGAGACGCCCTAATGGAGAAACTTCAGGCACCAAGAGTATATAATGTGGGAGAGAGGTTTGTCCTCAAAAGGAAGGAAGTACTTCCTTCTCTCCTTTCTGGGCTCTCAGCGCATTGGAGCACGGGAATCGTGGGCAAATCACCGCCTTACTGAGGTCTGAAGCTAACAGTGAGGTAGGGGCAGAGGGAGCGCCCACAGTATTATGTCTTTAACGCCGGCCGTAGGACGGTGCCACCGCCCTTAGGTCTTCGACGCTGGGTCCGGAGCCCTCGCTACCCCCTAAACCGCCCTCCTGGGAGGCGGGTGCTGAACCCGCGGCGGAGGGTCCGGGGGACACTCACGGGTCGTGTTGTACTTGACGCCGTTGAAGTACTCGGGGCACTGCCTCTCCACCAGAGCTCCGGCCGCGCTCCGGGGCCAGCACGTCCCGATCTGGTCCAAGGTCGTGTTGCAGTAGGAGTAGGGACCTGGCAACGGGAGAGAGCAGAGCGGGGCTCAGAGGGGTTGCTGGGGGCGCGGAGCACCGCAGGACGTAGGGCGCGAGGCGCTCGGAGCGCGGGGCCCTGGGGGCACCCAGCGCGCCAGGGAAGGAGCTCGCGCCGACCCGGTCCGCTCGCCTCCCGCCTACCCTCGGGGTCCAGGGGCAGCCCCCAGCCGTCCAAGAGCAGCTCTTCTGCCAGCTCCAGGCTGCAGTTGGCCTCCAGCAGGCTGCGGAGCAGTGCCGCGTCCATCGCGCCCCGGAGCCGCGCGCCGAGAGGGAGTGTGAGTGCGCGTCCGGCGTGGCTGCCAGGGGCTGGGTTCGAGAGTGAGCGGCCGAGAGAGCGCAGGGTCCTGGCCCTGCTCGCCCAGCCCGACCTTTCGGACAGCCTCCGGACGCTGCGCCGGATCGCCCGGAGCTGCCAAGTCGGGACCTTGGCGGAGAGGATCTGCAGAGCGCACGGAGCTGCCGGTCCACCCGCTAGGTCGCGGCCAATGGCGGCACCAGGGGGCGGGGCCAGGCGGCTCCTCTCGCCCTGGCCCAGGCTCCCGCCCCCGGCCCACCAGCCCTGCCCTGGGTCCGCCTTCTCAGGCCCGGGCAAGGTCCGGGGGAGGGTGGCGGGAATGGAGAGTGTGGGCCTGGTGGGCGGAATGACCCGTCCGAGGATCGAGGCCCAGGGGTTGCATGGCGCAGCAAAGCGTGCCCGCCCGCCCGAGGAGCCAGAATTGGGTGGCTCGCCGCCTGACTTTCTCCTCCTTGAGGGAGGACACTGGAGGGGGCGACAGAGGGAGTGGCGAGTCCACGTGCAGATGTGCGCTCTAGAAAAGTCCCATTGGCCTCTGGGAAGGAAGTGGATTGGAGGGGCTTCGAGGGAAGCAAGGGAGCCACTGAAGAGTCTAGTGAGATCAAATGGCCTGAATGGGTGCAGACCCGGACCAAGCCGTGGGGGCCGGGATGGAGAGGGACTTCGGGGAGTGCCAGCCCTGGTGAGGAGGAACTGGAGAGAGGAGTGGGTGGGTGGCTTCCAACACGAGCCAGGAGGCAGGGGTAATGCTAGGTCTGCCGCTTGGGTGACTGGGGGCGGGGGTGGTGTTGCCATTTAATGACATGGAGAAGTCCAGGGGAGAATCTGGCTGAAATTATCTGGAGGATTTCAAACACCCGGGTCATACTGCCCTGGGTTTCAGAGGGAATAAAGTGAGAAGTGAGACCCTCTTTTCCTCTTGGCTTGGGCAGGGCTGCCTGAAACTGGTTCCACACCTGTGTGTGTGTGTGTGTGTGTGTGTGTGTGTGTGTGTAGGAGAGATCAGACCCCATAGCAAGTGTGGAGGAGCTAAAAACCTTTATTTGGAATTTGCCTGGGCCCCTCAGGACTGCCTGCTCCATAATTCCCTGTGGTTCCACTCCGAGTGCCTAGGGCAGGCCCACTGCTCATGCCTGCTGAGTGGGGGGATCTGGGCTCAAGAGACAGGGCCTGGGGTGTTGTTCACCCCAACTCAATCTCTACTCCCCCTGTCTCCGTCTCTACTCTCTATGCATTTTACCCCAATTCTCACCCTCTCTTCTGGGGCAGTTTCTCCATCAATGACATGTTCTTAGAGGCCCCTCCCAGCCCTGACAATCTCTGGTTCTGAGTTAGGAGATGCAAATGCAGACGTACAAAGGAAGATGTACATGTGTGTGAACGTGTGTGTGAGTGTATGTGTTTCTGTCTTCAGAGGGCAGGGAGAGCTGGGACCCAGTCCCAGCTGGGCTGGAAGCCCCAGGGGAGCTAGACCTATCCCTTCTTGCCATCCTCCACTGGGAACAAAGCTGCCAGAGAAGGCTGAGACCACCCTGAGCCAGCATTATACCCTGAGCAGGGAGAGGAGAAGAGGCAGGCTGGGCTGCCTTTGTGTGCTCCAATCTCACCAGCCTCCATATTAATGCTGCTGTCACTGCCCAGGCAGAGTCAGAGAGCACTGAGACCAGGGCTGAGCACAGGAATCTCTCCAGGGCCAGCTGATTGGCAGGTACAAGGTGCAGACCAGCCAGCCAGGTCTGTCTTCTGCCTTTTGAATGGACAGAGCCCTTGGCTCAGCTCGGGCAGCTGCAGAGGCAGAGGTCCCTTAGTGTCCCTAATAACCAGTGCCAGGAGCAGGTGAGGATCAGTTGAGTCCCAACTCCAACCCTAGGCAGAGTCCTGTTGCCAGTCCCAGGCTGAGGTTCGGCCCTGGTCCCAGACTGAGCCCTGCCCCACAGGGTCCCACATAGGCTAGAGTGTGGCCGGCAGGATCAGCCCATTTCTTCATTGGGAATTAGTCTCATTCATGCACAAAGGAGGGCTCTCCACACACTGATCCCAGCACAGGGGGAAAAGGAGAGATCAAGCTAAGTTGTTAACCTGTTCATCACCAGAGCCACAGCACAGGAAAAGCAGCTATCTCATGGGGTGGTGAGTACCCCGTGGCCATAGGCCAAGGACTTATCATCTCACATGAAGAATGGAAGGTTGGCCTGGGTGACCTGGACTGCTCTTAACTGGGACAGCACATGGGATATAGGTTCCTCTGGGAAGTGACCATTTCAGGGGCAGAGGCAAAGTTCATTCTGCGTCTTGACGGGACAGTCAGGGCCTGAGCACAGGCCCACAGACCTGGGGTTCCCTGGTTTCCAGGATGCAGGGCCATTTCGTCATGGAGTTTATTATCATAGGTATGACTGTCTGTTATTCTAGATGTGACAGAGAGGAAAATGAAAAAAGGAGCGGCTTTGGAACAAATTGATTTTACAGCTCAGTTTAGTGTCCACAAATAGGTAAACGAGGAAGATATTGTAAAGAGCGAAAACTTTCCTCACTTAGATTAAATTCAACTACAATTAATAAAGTCTGGGACTTTTTGCTAGCTAAGGAAGCAGAGGTGGGTGGGAGGTCCCTGGGATGGAGGTGAGCTCCCAGGCCAGGCATTGGGGCAGCGGTATTTGGGACAGTCTGTGTGCCCCCAGGCTGGTGGGACAGGTTGCAAATAAGTTCAGGGAAGTGTGACAGGTGCTGGGGAAGATACCTGGGTGTCATGAGCAGAGCGGGGGTGGGTCAGGTGCCTCTGGCCCACCTCTGATGTCAGCTGCAGTGGCAGTGGATGGTCCTCCAGTGCACAGCTAGCACCGGATAGGCGTGCACAGCACAATGGAAAGACACACGGTGTCTCGCACGGTCGTGTGTCTGCACAGCACACACACGTTCTCTCACTCATCCCACCACCCATCAAACGTCAGCTAGAAAACAGGATTTGAGGGGACAGAGTCTGCCTTTGCATGTCTGATGGGGCTGTGCTCTGTCAGGCTGAAGAGACAGGGAGTATGCAGGGCTGGGACAGGTTGTGGGGTTCACTGCAGTTACAGTGGGACTGCTGAGGACATCGAGGCCTGGGAGAGGCTAGAAGGTGCCCCTCTCTTGCCCTGCAGCACTGGGGACAGTGCCCCCGGCCAGGCCAGATACTCCTTCCCCATCCTACCCCACTCCACGTTGGCACAGGGGAGATGGCCTGGTGTCTTCAGGTTGAGCCTTGGGATCAGGCTTCAGGCCCCTGGCAACCGTCCAACCCCACACTGTCATTTACAGATGGCCAAAGGGAGGCCCAGAGGAGGAAAAGGAACTTCCTCTCCAACAGCTCCCAGGCCTTCCTCATCTCCACAGCAGACTGGGCTCCTTGTCTCCTTCACTGGGGGAGGAAGTGATTTCTCTAAGACCGTGTGACTTCTCCTCACAAGAGCGGCTCCCCATTGCCCTCGGGACAGAGCCCAGCTCTTTAGCACTGCAAACAACATTCTTCATGATTGTCTATTCCCCATCCTCTCGCTCCTGCTCAACTTGAGATGCACTTTGGAACAACTCGCCATTCCCTGGGAACATTCTCTACCTCTGTACCTTCGCATGTGCCGTTCCCTCTGCCGGGAATGCCCTTACCGCTGTGCTCCAGTTAGCCTAGCCGACTCCCATTCACCCTTCTAATGTTCAGCTTAGCTCTCACCTCCTTTGTCTTGTCTGGGGTGGGTGGCCCTTCTCCGTGCCTCCGTCTGCTGGGTGCTGGTCGACGTCACATCAAGGTTGATGGTTTTTCTACTGTGACTCCCAGAGGGCAGGGCTGGTCATGTTCACTAAGCAGTCCCCAGCACCCATCAGAATGCTCCAGGCCTGTGCTCAGTGAGTCACCACTGAAAGAACAAATGCCCTGGCCCTGGCAGCAGCCTTGTCTCCCAGACCAAGGTTCTCTTCCCATTTGACCAGCCCTGGGGTGTGTGTGTGTGTGTGTGTGTATGTGTGTATTGGATTAGGGAGTCATTTCAAGGAATCCTTGATTCCATCTGGATCCTTATATTGCCTATGGACTGAAAAAATAATATGCCTTACAACTTACAGTATATGCTCTATTAGATTCCTCTGTGATGAATAAAACAGAAATAATCCACATAAAGCCTGCCTTAAGTCTCTTGTGATTATGTGTGTTTTTCCTTTATTTGGACCTCAAGGGAATGCATTTTAATTGATCAGAGTCTTTGATTCATGACCTCTTGTCATCATTAGCCCATATATGGCCCAACTTTATTTTATTTTAGTCTTTTCTTTTATGGAAGTTTGTATGTAGTAGCACATATAAGGAATCTATTGCCCAATCCAAAACTAGATCATTACCAATCACTTACGAATTTATCTATATACTCCTCCCTCAGAGGGAACATTCTTTTGAATGTTGTGTTTATCATTCCTTTGCTCTTAGTTTTTTCAGTTTTATCGCATGAATGTACGTCTAAACAATAGGTTGTTTGTTTCTACTTGTTTCTGAACGTTGTTAGTCAATGTGCATTATCTCGATCAGTGGACACCTAAAAGGAGATCCCTACCATGTGGGGACCTGAGAAACTATCCCTGAAGTCCAAGGGCATCCTAACAGCCTGCACGTCCCACCGCAGGGCACGGTTAATGAAGGATGATGCGTCCCCACCGTGGGCACTAGGCAGCACCACAGCAACGTGGTGGATGAATAATTAATGACACAGGGAAATGTTCACTCCGAATTACAAGAGGAAAAAGCAGGTTACAAAACTGTGGACACAGGATCATTCCAGTTTTGTGGAGGAAAGAAAAAAAGAAAACACATGAGGCTCTATGGTTTGATAAACCTCTGGCGGATGTAAAGATTATAAAAAACTCCTGCGTTGTGGGATAATGAGTACTTATCGTCTTCTTCGGTTTTTAAAAATATTTTTTTCCAAATTAAATATATGTAATATGTATTCCATTTATAAACAGATGGATGATATTACAAGTCAAGCAGGGCAGAGCTCGTGTTTGGAGAGGCTGGGACTCTCTCCACTAGGCTCAGTGGTGGGGAGGATGCGTATCACCCGCCAGGGGTCACGGGGAAGGCGAGGGTCCATGCCACGCACTGGGCAAAGAGGGAGGGCAGGGAGAAGGTGGTGGATTTGCTGATGAACAAGTGTTGCCTCTGAGAGCAAAGAGTTCTGGCGAGGGGAGGGTGGGAGCTCTCCTGAAATGGGGGGCCTCCATTTTTTGCCCGATGGCTGCTTGACACGCTGGTGTAGCCATGGTCTCTCTTTCAACCTTCACAGTAAGCCTCTGAGGTCGACTTTGACCAATTGTTAACAGATGAGGAAACTGAGGCTCAGATGTTATAGGCTGAATAGTGTCCCCCAAATCCATATGTTGAAGCCCCAATCCTTAATACATCAGAATTTGACTGTATTTGGAGATAGGTTCTTTAAAGAGGTCATTGCTTTAAAATGAGGTCATTAGGGTGGGCCCTAATCCAATGCGACGAGGGTCCTTGTAAAAAAAGGAGATTAGGACACAGACGCACGCAGGGGGAAGACCATGTGAAGACACAGGGAGAAGACGGCCATCTACCAGCCAAGGAGAGAAGCCTCAGAAGGAACCAACTCTGTTGACACCTTGGTCTTGGACTTTTAAGGTCCAGAGTCATGAGAAAATAAATTTCTGTTGTTTAAGCTACCCAGTCTGTGGTATTTTACAGCAGCCCAAGCAAATTAATACAGATGGGTTGGCTGACTCGTCCAGGGTCACAAAGTTGTTAGGTGGAAGAGCTAGGATCCAGACTTGGGTCTGTCTAACCCTAACACCTGAACTCTCGACCACTCCACTGTTAAGGAGGGCAGAAAACAAGGTTTTCCTCTTTATGCATGACTTGGGCTGCGTTTGGTGCTGGGTCCCAGTTCTGGCCAGCACCCTAGTCTCCTTGTGTTCCGGCAGTAGCTCCAGATCCCAAGGGCACCCACAGCCCTCCTCCTTCCTTGCTGCTTCTGTGGATGCAGCCCTGAGAAGGCCAGGACACTGGGCGGGGCCTTGGGGACATCTTTCCAGAGCCCGTTAAGGCCCGGGGCTCTTCTGAGTTAGCTCTGCAGTGGCTAACCCTGACTCTGAATCAGCCGCCAGGAAACTCTAAGGGGTCAGAACTCAGGGTCCCAGCTGCTACTTCACAGGTTCTTACCAGGAGGTAACATCTGTAGCCACGGCAAAGGGAGAATGTGTTTTACACCTTCTTGCTGGAGTTTGAGAGCAGCAAGGTGCCCCCTCCTCGGGCACCTGAATGCCAGGCCAGCCAGCTTCCTTGGGTGTAGACGCAGGGAGCCGGGAGCTGGAGAAGGACTCCCGGCCAAGTTCTTCATCATCGGTGAAGGACCTGAGCCCCAGTGGGGAAGGGGCTGCCCAAGGACAGACACAAGGCCCGGGCCTGGAAGCCAGTCACCCATCACCACCTGCTGAGCTGGGGCTGGCCTGGGAGAGCCCGCTTCTCCTCCAGGCCCTGGGCCCGCCCTCAGCTTCCGGGCTCTACCGCCGGTGGTGGCAGGGGGCTGGCATACCTGAGAGGTTGGTGAGGGTCGTGATTGCGTGGCAGTACTGTTCCAGTAGCATCCACACGGGCTGGTCTCTGGGTGCCTGGCTGGGCCCGGCCGCCTAGAGGACAGGAGAAATGAGGGTCAGGCCCTGGCCATACAGTGACAGCACATGTCTGCCTGTCCCCCACCCCACCCCGCCTCGTCCTGTCACTCATCCCATACCCTCTATTGTACAGAGGAGAAAACAGAGGAGGGAGATGCCCAAGGCCACACAGCAGAACAGCAGCCTGGCCAGACCTGGAACCCTGAAAAGGCCTTAGAAGTGGTCTAGTGCATCTTGGCTCCCAAGGGAAGACTAATGCTCTGTCCATCCCTTGGCCCCCAAAGGTGTCTTCTTCCGGATGGGATGTGCCCTGTGTCCTTCTGTCACCAAAGCTGGGGTGGGGGTGTCCGCCAGCCCTTCGTTTCCCCAGCAAACATTTGTACTGTGCCTACTGTGTGTCAGGCTCTGGCTGGGGGACACGGTGTCCTCAGGGTAGTCCCAGGCCAGGTAGGGATCCCCTAGACTTGGAAGGTGCAGAAAAGAGGGGAGAAGAGTGGATGATTTGACTTTGTTTCTCTGTCACACAGGTAAACAGGCAGTTACAAATGTTAACCCATGGGACTCCTAACTTGGACTTGGGAAGACAGGGGAGGCTTCCTGGAGGAGGTGGCACTTTGGGGGCAACCAGACAGATGAGTAGGGGAAAAGGAAGGAAACACTGTGCCAATGTGAGCCCTTGCCAGGGAACAAACGTGATTGTTGCAACAACGGCAATTCCATCCAAAAGACAGAAACCATCTAGGATCCCATCTCCTGAAAAAATCATGAGGGAGTGCTGGATGTAGAGGGACAAAGTAGATGTGGTTATCTCTGCCCTTCAGGGGACCATCTTCTGGAGGGAAAGATGGATGGGTAATCAACTTGTTAAAAGATGGATGGGTAATCAACTTGTTACAGTGTCTACAATTTGCTGAGAAGGAATAAGGTAGCATCACAGAGGAGGTCATGCTGATGTGGGCTTTGAAGGTTGAATAGGAGTTTGCCCAGCTGATAAGGGTGGGGCCAGGAAAGGCATCCTAGATAGAGAGCAAAACAAGTGCAAAGGCAGAGAGGCTGGAAAGTGCATGGTGTGAAACTGAACAAATGCAATGCCGTCTAAAATTCTAACCCTTGTCTCCCATTCTTTCCAAGACCACCACTTCTCTTACCTTGTGGCCAGTGCGTGCGCGCACTTGTGCATGTGTATGCAAGGTGATTTTTGCACGTCCCCCCAACACTGATATTCCTGATCCTGGGATTCTGGAAGGCACTGCCCCACTAGTGGGCAGCCCCTCCCCTTTCTCCTGCCTGTCAGATATTTCCATCCTGGCAGCTGGGTCAATGTTTGCCCCAGGATGTCCCCAGGACCAGAGCCCAACAGCCCTCAAACATCACGTTCCCCACGTCGGGCTCAGTCCATTTCCTGTGCTGGGGCTGGAGGCTGCATGCTCTGCCTCACCACGCCGGCCTGGAGCTCCTAATTAATGACCCCGCTCGGTCAGGTGGGAGAGCCGAGCACGGCACAGCCACCACTTACAGGCACTCACTGCACCTGGGTTCTGCCAACTGTCTCCACAGGGCTGGAGGCAGGAGGAAGCGCTGGGAAGCAGAGGTGCTGTGTGTGAGATTAGTGTGTGTGCAAGGGGTATGTGTGCGGGGTGTGTATATGTCTGTGTGGGGTGTGTGGTTGTGTGTGTGAGTAGTATGTGTATAGTGCGTGTAGTGTGTGTGCGTCTGGCTGCTGTGAGGGGCTTCCTGAGCCCTCAGCCGGGAGCTCTGGCCGCTCGGCCTGCAGGACAGACACTGGGGGCCATGGTCTTGCTGTTCACATACCCCAGGGCTGCCAGGAGCTCCCCAGCATCAGCTTCTCGGGCATCATGAAGGCCTGGCTGTCCAGGGAGCCACCTGCCAGGGGTGAGGTGGGCTGGTGAGGGGACACTCTGGGTCCTGGGAGTGTTCTGATGCCCCACTCTCAGCTGGGTCAGGGGAGAGTATGGGCCCTAAGCCTAAGCCATCCCCCGTTCCCATCCCCCTTCTCTTTGCTTGAGAAGCAGCTAGTACGCTCTCTCTGGGGGCAGGGGGGAGGGCTGAGTTCCCAGAGAGCCACCAGCCTCTGGAAGTCACGGGAGAGGCAATGCTCAGTGCAGAGGCATGTGGTGTTGATGGTGGGCTCTGACCAACCAGATTCTGCATCTTAGATGCAAGCTCCTCTTCTCAAAGCCCCCAGTGGCCACACTGTGGCCCCATCACTCAGGCATCTCATGTTCAACTTTGGGAGGGTCTGAACACCTGGCTCTGAGCTCATGGACAGGGGCGGGTGGGCATCCTCTGCCAGGACTCAGGCACTGTGGGGCTGTCCTTGTATCAGTCGCTGCCATCTGAGGCCGTGGCTGAGTCTCCTTGCTGAGCAAAGCAGGGGGCACTGGCTGCCGTGCTCAGTATTGATGTGTGCTGTTCAAGCCTGGGCAAAATGGGCGAGGAGATCAGAAGTGGTTTTGGAATAATTCCCAAGTCTGGGCTCCGTCTCCAACTCCTTCTCCACTGGTCGAATAAGCTGGCAAAGCCAAAGATGTTCATTCTCTTCAAGGGGGTTGGTTGGGTGGATCTGACTCAGTTCAAACCTGCAACATACCCTGGAGGTGCCCATTTTGGACAGAGCCGCTGCTGCTAATGGTGGTGGGTGGGTGGGGGAGGGGCGGGCAGGGAGGAGGAAGGAGAGGCCGGTGCCCCCAGCGAGCCCACGGCGGGCCAGGGAAAGCAGAGACACAGCCATGAATAATTATCCCCAAGGCCTGGGTGATGAGCTCTCAGAGGCAGCAGACTGCAGACATGCCCATCCACGTTCAGAGCTCTAGGGATGTTGCTTCTCAGCTCTGTGGCCTTGGCCAAGTTACTTCACTTTTTTGAGCCTTGGCCTCCGCCTTTACAATGCGGATAATACAAACCCCATGGGGCTTTGGTGTGCGTTAAACAAATTACTGACTGTCAAGAGCTGGTACATAGAAGACACGTGTTACCTGGTGGCTCTTGTCAAGGACTTTAGGAGGGGTACAGTTAGGGAGCTCAGCAATGGGGGCTTCAAACCGCATCTGGGGGAGTCCCGCAGCCCAGTTCAAGCCCTTCTCCTCTAGAAAAGTCTCTTAGAAACCCCATGTTCTGCCTTCCAAGCTCTGCAGCCAGCGTGGCTCCCCCTCTCAGCCCTCAGCACCCCTCCCGTGTACAGTGGCCCCTGAAGACGCACCTGCACCTCCCGCACCGGGCTCACTGCTCAGCAGTGCTCAGTGGATGCTGGGTGAGAAAACTGCACATGGAAGCTGAGTCCAAGAGGACGGAAGGACTTGGTCCAAGGTAGGATGAAGGGTAATAAGAGCAGAAAGAAATTCCAGGGGCAGGAGCTGAGCGAGCAAAGGCTCGGAGGCAGGGAAGCACAGGGCCTGCTCAGGAAGCAGCAAGCCTCTGGTTTGGGGATGCTATTAAGAGGACAGAGGGTGGGAAAGAGGCTTCTTGGATGTGAAGTCAGCATTTACTGTGTGCTAGACACAGCTCTAAATGCTTCAGGGCAGCCCATTTAATCCTCACAACAGCCTCTGAGGTGGCTGTGAATGACCCCAGTTTACAGGTCAGGAAACTGAGGCCCAGAGAAGCGAAGTCACCTCCCAAGGCCACACAGCGGGTAAGGGGCTAAGGCAGAACCGTTCAGACAGTCTGGTAGGTCACAAGTTGGTCAGATACACACTGAAGAGCTGGTCCCGTGTGAGGGGGTGAAAGCCTGTGGTCCGCAAATGCTGGGAGGACCCCAGCTCCAAAAAAGGGTGAGTCAGAAGCAGCTCTCACCAGTGGAGTGGGGGCCTGTGGGCAGAGAGCTAGGTCATGGGAGGAGGGGAGGGAGACCCAGCCAGCCCGGCAGGGCCTTGCTCAAGGGAGACAAGAAGTCTGGCTTCTAGAACTGACTCTGAGCCACCTGAAGACCCCATTATCTCTCTTTTGTGGGGGACACCTTGGACTTCTGTACTGATCAGCTCTTGGCTGTCATAGGGGCAGAGAGCTGCCCCCCCCCACTCAGCCCCGCCCCATGAGGCTACAGGCTGCTGGAGCTCAGGGCCCACATCTGTCTGCTTCACATCTGGGTCCCCGGTTCCCAGTCCAGAGCCTGGCATGTAGCAGGTGCTCAATAAATGTTTGTTTGGATGAGACCATGGCCCCCTCAGCCAGGGAGAGCTGCACCCCTACCCCCAATTCTGGGAACTCAGTTCTGGGCTCTTCCTGCTTGTCAGGTAGCCTTCTTTCTGAATTTTCCCTTTGAGGACGGCCCGGGTCCAGCCGCTGTGTGCCTGGAGTTGGAAGCCCTCCCTTATACAGGGCAAGGGAGAGGCCCTGGCAGGGGAGCCAAGAGAAGAGAGCCAGCTGCTCTTCCTCCACCTCGGGCCCGGTCCAGGCAGAACCTGGGGCCCAGGCGCCAGGCGGGCCCCAAAGGTGCCACCTCCCTGGAGCCGGGGGTCTGGCCCAGCCTCGTGCTCCCTCCTGGCTTGGCGACAAAGCTTCCTCTAAATTTAGCTGCTGGTCTAAGCCTGGGAGAGTTGGGACCACAGGTCCTGCGGCCAGGCTGCCAGTAACTGGACAGGAACGGGGTGAGCTCCCTCCCTGCCTTCTCCCTCTCCGCCCAAGGTCAGAGAGGACTCCTCTGGAGGGGGAGGGTTCCTCCCCAGTGTTTTCTTTCATTCACTGGTCTCACTGAGCCTGAGCCAGGAACAGAGGAAAGAGAAACTCATGCCCTACCCCGGGGAAGGAGGAAGAGATGGGGACACTGAAGACAGGGTATGGGGAGGAGGGAAGGAGGGGGAGGAGAAAGGGGAGAGACGGCAGGATGGAGAAAGGAGAGGAGGAGGAGGAGTAGAGGGGGGAGGAGGGGCAGAAGAGAGGGAGGAAAGGTGGGGGGACGGGGCATGAGGAGGCAGAGTCTGGGCCCTGAGCAGACACAGGGGAGACAGTACTGGAGCTGCGGCTGGCTGAGGCAGAGGGTGAGGGACTGGCAGTCAGACGAAGGAAGTAGGTAATTGTTTTCTGGAGTATCCGAGCAGGCTTCCTGGAAGGGGAGACTTTTTAGATGCTCAGTTCTAACTTATTAGCTGCCGGGACCTTGACTGAGGGCCCCAAGAGCCCCCAGCAGCTTTCCATAGGGCTCTCCGTACCCTGAGTGTTCCAGCAGGTCCCTCTCTCTAAGATGTCCCACTCTCCCATCTAGTCTGAATCCAGCCACCAACTTGCCTGGAGAAACTTCCAGGTCTTTCCTCGGCATGTGTTCTCTCTCATCTCTGAAAGCCTGTGGCTCCCTCTAGCCTCTGTCCCTCTTCTCTGACCTGTGCCGAGCCCTGGGTCCTGCATACAGATGTCTGAGGGAGCAAGGGGGGGAGGGAAGGCAGGAGCTGGCCTGCAAGAAGTCCTGTAACAGGTCACTAGGCCTAAAATTATCTCCTTAATGATCAACTCATCTAATATCCAGTTTGCCTAAAAGTCACCTCTTTCTGATTTGTTTTGGCATCTGAGTGTCTTACACCTTCGTGAAGGGGTCAGGCTGCCTGGTTTGAATCCTGGCCCTGCTACTACCAGATGAGTGACCTTGGGCACATGACCTTGCCTTAGCTTCTTCATCTGTCAAATGGGGATATTGATGGTCTTATGCCCTAGGGTGGTTGTGAAGCTTAAAACAGGTAATGTGTGTCAGAGCTTAGAACAGTACCAAGCATGTGGTAAGTCCTGTGTAGATACTAAACAGAATAAACAAAATAAGCTTATTGGATAATATATCCCTCCCTTGGCAGATTTGAAATGATATCTTAAAAACTTAGAATTTTGAGTAAAGTGACTTACGACTGACTGAGGAGGCCTAAAAATGCTTAAAATTAAATAAAGTAGAAAATGACAGCTAAGAGAATACAGAATAGTCCCGTAATTCATAAAGTGCTGCAAATCTGAGACTTACTAGGAATACGAAATTAAATAGGCAGACAAACCGGTTTTTTAAAAAAATACTAAAACATCAACAAAATGGCAAAAACAGAGAGACTAAATTAGCTGATTAGGTTAGAAAACACTCAGAGAGTAGTTGAACTTGGGGGAAGGGTTATTAGATGAATTAGCTTCTGGTAAATGGCCCTTGAGTCCCCTGCCCCCAACCCTCCACAGACCCCGGGTGTGTGTGCAGGGCCCTGGCCTTGGTCTTGGGGAGAGCTGTGCAGGTTAGGGAGGGTCCAGGCTTCTGGAATTTGGGCCTTCCCTCTTTGTTGAGCCTTCTCAGGACAGACAGCCCCACCAGAAGCAAGAACCTGGGGCAAGAGACCACAGAAGTGCTGTCCTAAGGCCCTGGCGGGAAGCACCTTGTTGCTCAAAGGTCCGACAGGTTGGACCCAGACAAGACTTCTTGGGGTCTTCACAGAGGGGGAGGCGAGGTTAGAATCAAGGAGTTTGGAATCCAGCAGCCATATTTCTTAGCCTTACTCAACCTGCATTTCCGTCTGTAAATAACTGTCCCAACCTTCCCAGTGTTTTAGTAAAGGGCTTAGCATGGCACCCGGTGCCCAAGAAGCCTGCATGATTTCCGCACTGCTTCCCAAAGTAGCTTCTCAAAGGCCTCGGGGGGCAACTGGTAGCAGCAGGGTCAAGGCTTGGCTCCTCCAGGCTCTTGCAGTGTGGGCTGACCCAGGCTGTCCTCCCCACTCAACCACCAGCTGGAATTTTCACAATTGCACTTTAGATCAGGCCCCTCCCCAGCTTAGCGAGCCCTGAGCTCCCTGTGCCCTTGGGATAGAAATCAGATCCCACCAGGACCCACCATGCCCCCTGGAGCCTCACACCATCTCTTCTCAGGGTTGGGACTCTGGAGCCTTCCTCCCAGCTTGCTCTTCCCTCAGCCCCCCTCTAGGACCACCCCATCTCCATCCCTGCCATCCTGCCCACCTCCCGCCAGACTTCCTCCCAATCCTGGCAGAGGCTCTTATACCTGCACACACCTGTTCTCAGTTCCCATGACCAGAGTTTGTACATACACACTTAATTCTTAGCCGTTGTTTTCTTCGGCCAGCGGCTTCTTTAGGCTATCAACTTCATAGGGCAGGGGCCATGGGCTGGTGTTTTCACCCTTATGTCTTTACCATGCCTGATCCTCCTTAAATACTGGTTGAATCAAGTATTATTGAATAAATGAGAGGGCTGGAGGCCAGACCCTCCTGGATCGCCTTCCTTCCCCACCACCCGCTCCAGGTCACTTACTCTCTTTTCATAGAGAGCAGAAATCTCAGAATAGTTGGACGAGGACCCAGAAATAAATCCCATTACCACGAAGACCCAAAGCAAGGAAGCCTGTGCTTTGGGGCTAGAGAGACCACGGTCCTCTCTAGCTGGTTACGTGCTGAGTAACTTTGGGTGAGTAACTAGTCTAGTCTTGGGCCATCCGGGGAGCTAGGGGCAGGGCCTGGGCTGACTCTAAGGGGAGAGCAGACTGTTGCCTCGGAGGTTGCCAGTTCTGACGTCCCCGGGACCCAGGGTACCCTCCCACAGACCCCTCAACCTGGCCGGGCTCTTCGGCAGCAACCAGAAACCCTCTCCGTCTAACCAGCTTGGGCGGCTGGCATCATGGCCCCCAGAGGGGGACGGCTGAGGGGCCACCCTGGCCCTAACACCAACTGTCTTGAAGGCACCTAACCCCGGAACAAGTGCCAGGGGGCAAAAAGAGCTCAGAGCCCAAGACCTTGGGAGTGGGAGGTGGGGAGGGGGGGTGGTAGTGAACCCACTCCACAGCCTCCACCCATCCCTGCAATGTCGTTAAAAGGACCTGGCAGGTCTAGGGGCCATCTGCCCATCGGGGCACTGACCACACCTCAGCATGGTGCCCACTCCTCTCCTCCACCTGACCAGACCCCCTGGGAGGGCAGGGCCCCTAGTGCCTTCATCTCTGCTTACTCTGTGCCAGGCACGGTGCTCAGAGCTTTACCTGTACTATCTCAACTATTCCTCATGACAACCTTATTCAGTAAGCACCAAAATCATCCTCATTTTACCCAGGAGGAAACTGAGGCTGAGGAAATTTGAAGAGCCTGTCCAAGGTCACACACTAAGCAGCAAAGCAGGGATTTGATCAGGTCTGTCTGCAAAGCCACTTTGCCACAGATAGTGGACGCTCACTACCTATCTGTTGAATGAGCGTTGAACGAAGGAGTCCTCTGTGTACATATGGGGATGGGGCCAGGCCTCCTGACCTCCAGCCTGGCTCTGTCCCTTGCACTGCATGGCCTCTGAAGCCTTTCAGTGTCATGGTTCTTCATGAAAAGTGTGGCCTAGGACAGGTCACCCTCCCTCCCCGAGCCTCAGTTTCCCCATCTGTAAAATGGGGAGAGGGTAAGAGGTAGATTCCTCCCACATCTGTTTCTGGAAATCACCCCCTCTTAGCCTCACCCCCACTTCTTCAGCTCTTTCTGTACAGCTCCTCTCCATCCTGTCACCCTTGGCTCCTACCTGCAGACCCTGACTCTGGCCAGTGGGCACACCCACAGCTTTGAGAAACCCCTGGCAAGGTTGGTTCCCCCAAGTGCCCCCTCTGCCCCATTGCTCATTTGATACTGAGGGCTGCCTGGTTTCAGTCACTGAGACAAGTGTGAGGACCGGGCTGCAGGAGATGGGGGACAGCTTTCTGGGGGTCCCTTGTGGGGAAGGGCCAGAACTGGCATGGGGTGAGGAAGGGACTTGAGGCTCCTGCAGGGGAGACGGAGCAGGATCTATGGGGGAGGTGACAGAGTGGACAGGGGTCAGGAAATTTCTGGACCCGAGGAAGGGCATGTCCTAGACACTAGGGCGTCCCCCAGAATGCTCTGCTCATCCACAAGGGCTTCCAGGTCCCATCCTAGCTGGTGTGAAGAGTTTCATCTTCCCTCCACTTGCCCCCTCATCCAGGCAGGACATCTCCATCCCATCACCGGACACAGGGATCCCCAACCCCAACCCAGCCACCAAGCCCTAAGACCTCCTCCATCCAACTCCTAACAGGGCTAAGTGAAACCGAGCCCAGTAACTGAGCAGTGAGACCCCCTACCGCCTCGCAGTCAGGAGAGCTCGGCGCTCCAGCTCCCGGCGCCTCGACCCTGCGAACAGATCCCCCCTACCCCGCGCCTCCCCGCCCGCCACCACTCCCCGCACTTACTCTGAGCAGCGGCGGCAGGAGGCAGAGCAGGCAGAGGAGCGGGTGCGGGGCGTGGAGAAGGCGCCGGGGCCCCGCGGGACCCCCCATGCCCTCAGCGGCTGCGGACCCGAGCGCACCTCAGAGCACAGCGGTCCCGCCCTCCCCCGCTGTCCCCCGCCCCAGGCTACTGCTGTGTGGGCCCCTCCCTCCCCAACGCACCAGGCGGCCAAGGTATGGCCCCGGGCACGGGAAGAGGGGGTATTCTCCCCCCTCCACGCTCCGCAGTGACACCGCCCCACGGCCCGCCCCCTCCAGGTTATTTATAGCGGTGCTGGGCAGCAACTTCTGCCCAGGCAGCCGGAGAGACCAGACTCTGCTTCCAGTCTGCAGAGAAGGGGTTAATGCCTTTCACCAGCCTGCCACCTTTGCCAGGGCTGTAGCTGCCCACGCTGGGGAGAGAGGAATTGAGAAAGGGAGGCGGGGGTCTTTGTGGTTTTGGCAGAGCACAGAGTGGGCTGGGCGGATCTCATCCCCACCAGGCTTCCCAGCCCTGCTGGCATCTTCTGATTGTCTGGGGAGCTTTTACCACACACCACTGCCCACTGGGACAATCGAAATTTGAACGTGGAGGCCAGATTAAATAATAGTTCTGTGTCAGTGTTCAACTTCTCGATTTTGATAAGTGCCCTATCCACAGGTAAGAGAAAATTCTTGTTCTTAGGGAGTAATATTTAGGGCTAAAGGGATACCATATCTCTAACTTATTTTCAAAGGGTTCAGAAATACACACACACATACACAAATACACATATAGAGAGAAAGAGAACAATAAAACAAATGAGGTAAAATGTAAATAATTGGTAAATGTGGGCAAAGGGTATGTGGGTATACTTTGGATCATTCTTCCAACTTTTCTATAAATTTGAAATAAAATGCTAAAAAAATATATTCAACAACAACAACAACAAAGGAACAACGACAACAAATGCAGCAATGCCAGACCCCACCCAGAGCGTCTGATGATACAGGCTGGGGCAGGGCCCAGGCATTGATATGTTTTAGTAAATTTCACAGGGATCCTGATATCAGGCAGGGCTGAGCAGTGCTGGTCTCAGATGGGGACAGGTCCAGCCTAGGGCTGGGTCAGGGCTCAGGAGGTGAGGATTCTGGGAACCACTGAAGAAGGCTGTGGAACTGTTCTAACAGGTGGGCCTGGTGCACAGCGTTTAAAAGCTTAAGCAGCAATTCCAATGTTATTAAGATCTGAGGGGAAAGCATTTGAGGAATGTGATTAGTGAGGCACTGAGCTTTCCCTGGAGGGTGCAGACGAGGTGGGTACAGCCCAAGTTCAAGAAACTTAGACACTCTGTTTACTCTGGTCTCTGCCTGGGATACTTTTCTGTCCCTCAGTTCTTCTCCTCCACCTGCTTCCTCCAGGCAGCCTTCCTGACTGTACCAGCTCCCACATTGGCCTGCCCTGAAATCTCAGGGCCTAAATCTGAGCCCCTGATTCTCCTCGATGTGGACTGTTCTCTTATGGCCCCTTGGATGAGGCTGGCCTCCACGCAGCTTGGTTGGGAGGCAGGGGAGGCACTTCTTTTTATTTGTTCCTCCCTTTCTCCTCTGTTGCACAGAGCCTAGCTCCAATGGTGCAGGGGTATTTTTATAGGGAGATCAAAGGAAGAGTTGACCAGATCTCCCCATTCATCTGAAGGTGACAGGGTAGAAACCCCTGAGACAAGATATGGCTTTACTGGACCCAGTCAGATGGGCTTGATCAGAGAGGGCTCCTGGTAGGAGATAACCACTCAGTCAGATTTTGATTGAAGGGTGGGTAGCCTCAGAGCTGATGGGTCATCATGAGGTTCAACAGTTCTTTTCAGCACGTGTTACTGGAGCATCTCCATCACAATGGGTGCTGTTAAGCAGAGAGCAGAGGCTCCTGACCTTGAGGCCAGCCTCATTGCCTGTGAAGAGAGTGCCAGCAGAGAGAAGGTGTGTGGACCCTGTGAGATCTGGGCCTGAATAACTGTGATGGGAGCTGTCCGATAGTACAAGGTGCGGGACAGCTCAGGGAGTTGGCGGGGGGGGGGTTCTCTGGGGGAAAGGCACTACAGGAGCTCCTTGAATGATTTAAACAGATGGAGAAGGGAGACATCTTTCCTCCAGATGGAGGAGTTGGGGAGAACAGGAGCAAGGAGCTGGGCAAGCACAGCTGGCTGGGCTGGGTGTCTAGCTGGGGTGGGGACAGTGTAGGGTCAGGCAGTGAAGGACAGGCTGTAAGGAAGCTAGATCTGCTCTAGTTCTAGGAGGGTCTACAGAGCAGGCACATGGGCGCTCGGTCCTGATTCCTCCCTGGTAGGACATTCTGTGTGCGCTTCCCTGGCTTTCCTTGTGTTTCCAAACAGTGCCCTCCTCCAACCTGGAAAGTTCATAGGAGGGCATCTCTTGGACAACTAGAGATGCATTTTGCACCAAGGTAGGGATTGATCCCCAGGAACCCAGGGGTTTACATCTTCCAACCCCCCCAAGGGTATGCTTTGCCATTGACTGGCTAGTGCTCCTTTTCCTGGAGGTGAACCAACTCCAGATGTAATTAACTTGGGGCTCCCAGGCATCTCACTGCTGCGGGTTTTCTTTCCCTTTTCTGTCCTGCTTTGCCCCCTCTCTTACCAGTGCCTCCTGGGAGCACCTCCCTTATGAGTGCTGTGTGGGAATTCTCATCTCACCTCTGGGAGTCTAAGGGAGCCTAGAAGGTTAGGAGAGTCTGGACTTGGCCCTCCTAAATGTAATGGGTTAAAAACAAACAGCAACAACAATAAGAAACATACAAAAACTTTTGAGCCCCTAAACTGTCCTCTGGACAGCTTTTCTCTGCTTTCAGAGACTGCTGGTGGCAGAAGAAACCCTGCCAGCAGCTATGATCTGGACAAGGCTAATACAAATTGTCATTTATAAGCTTTCTCTTCCTAAGGGCAGACTGGAGCAGAGGAGCCTTTTTATTTATGAAAATGCCTTTATGGCCCTTTTTGGTTATGAAAGGCAAACTGAGGATGGTCTAGAAAGGGAGATGGGTGGTTTGCTTTGTAAAATAAAGCAGTGGAAATTCTGAATTTAGCCTAGTTTGGCATCTAAGTCAGTGAAGGGGTAGAAGGGCTGGGATCTGGGCTGAGGGTTGTCCCAGGGACTTGGAGAGAAAGGGGGGACAAAGACTGCTGGGTCTGAGGAGGGATAGGCTGGAGGGGCTTCCCAGAGGTGTTAATAGTCAGTGAACATTAGTGATGGGGCTGTAATTATTCTCTGCTAACCCCCATCTTCAGAAATAGGCCATCCTACATGACAGCCTGTGCCAGTGGCGCTTGGGGAATGAGGACGGGTGCCTGTGCGTGGATAGAGCTGGAGAGGGGTCAGCAGCTGCAGGAGGGAAGGGTGCTGGACATTGTTTTGTCCAGAATGGCCCTGTCCTTCTGAGCAATGCTCCATCCTCTGCTCCAGTGTTTCTCAACATTTTTTCTTTATAATCATCCCTCCACCCAAAAGGAGCCCTTTTTATATTATTTTCCTAATTGCCCTCCCCCCTATGAAATTTTAATACCACAGACGTAATGTATATCTATTTATGTACTGTGGTTCTTTGGAGGGCCATAAACCCTTATAATATCTAAGATTGTTTTGCCTTCCAAGTACCACTTTTTGCCTCCTTGGGGGCAAGATTCTCCTCCCTCCCTGCCCCCACCTTCCCCAGTGCACGTTCTAATTCAGCCACGTGATTGGATTGGCGTATGCAATCAACCAGGCTGGACAAAGGAGAGGGCCTCACCCTACTGAGCACAGTTGGTTGGTACAGGAGTGGATGGCTGATCTGAACTGACTCAATCAGAGCCCTTCCCTGGGATTGTTAAACTTTGCATCAAAGAGAAAGACTATTCCTCTTTTGGAGAAACTGACAGGTGCAAAGCACAGCCGTTGACTTGGCTGTTGACTGTTGTCTGGGGAAAGCCAAGCTGAAGGAAAGGGGAGCAGAGAAAAGAGGAGGGGAGAGGGTCCATGCCTGAGCTAGTTTGAAGTATATTTCTGTTGCTTACCACCCAAGGAATTCTGATCAACACAGAAGGATCAAGAATTGAACAGGAGTAGAATTTAGAGTAAAAGGTGACCAGGAAAGTGGAAGACACCCCATGTCTGGGAACCAGAACTGTTGGGGAGAGCCCGACTTTCTGTAAGTCTAATGGGCTGGAACAGTCAGGTCATTGTGTGTGGTTATGAAAGGAAAGGGTGACTTTGGAGGACTGGGGTTCTTAGGGACACAGGTTGCATGTGTCTCTGAGTAGAAGAGGGACAGGGTTGGATCTGCAATCTAGAATGCTTGCTTGGACGGCAGGGTGTTCTTGCGTTAGAGCCACAAGTCTGAAGTTAAGGAGAAAGCAAAGTGGCTGGTGCAGCAGCCCGGGCAAGAGATAAGATGGCATCTCAGTCCAGAGTCTGAAGGAAAGGCAGGGGCTGCACCACGCAGGGGGCATTGGCCAGACTCCCTGTCCCGCCTGGCAGGGCCATCACATGGACCCCATCTCTCATTTGGGACTGAGACTGCTCAGACCCATTGCCACAGCAGATGAGGGGGAATGCCCCCTTTACGGCCAGATGACATCTTGTCCCCCAGGTTTATGATGCTATCTCCTTATTTTAGCTGTGGTCACACCCATTTAGCCCCAGACTGCAAAGTATGTTTTTGCGATGCAATTTCAGAACACAATTTTATAGCATTGCTGAAAGAATAGGCATTGATTTTGCTCATTTTTAATTTTTATTTTTTCTGTTGGTTCTGTGGGATATTACTCTGATCTCTCTCTCTCTCTCTTTTTTTTTTTTTTCCTCCCAAATTCTAGTTCAGGGTGGTCAGATCCAAGTATGAGTTATGATCAGCTCTGTTGTCACTTGGCTCCAAAGAAAAACAAGTCATCATGTTTGATTAATAGGGATTAAGTCAGCTCTGGCAGTTTTTACCTGCTCATCAAGGAGCCTTGAACTTTGTGCCTGGAGAACAGCTGTGGGGCTTGTATTTTCCGGAACCGCTCGGGCTCCGGGGCTGAGTGGCACTTGGGGCCTGGCTCCTGGTTGTTGTATCTGTGGTTTCACAGCTGCCCCCTGTCTCCTGTGTAGGCTCCTCCCGGGGGCAGATGCCACGGGCTGAGCTGGGCAGAAACCCACGGAGGGGATCCCGAGAGTGGTGCCGGCTGGGCCGCCGCTGTCCCCTGGGAAGGGGTCTGGTCTATGGTGTCCGTCCTGCTCCAGTGCCTCCTGGATGACACATCTCTCTCTACCTTTTCTCCTCAGTTGCTGTACCTGTCAAGTGAAATAATAACACCTACCATGGAGGGTCATTGTGAGGACTGGAGGAGAACACCACTTCCTGGAAATGTGAGGGAATATTAATCATTGTCACTCTGTTTCTTCCCATTCAAAGTCAACAAACATTGAGGACTCATTATGTGCAAGATCCTGTGCAAGGCGTGACTGTGGGTGCCTAGCACGGAGTAGGTTCCTAACAAATGTTTGTCTAATGGACAAAGGAATGGGGATGACCACGGGAGGCTTGGAGTAAGAGGCTTGGACAGAGGGATTTGAGAACGCCCTGACACAACGGGCAGACTCTGAATGTTTCCACCCAAGTCTGCCTTTCCTGGACTCCTGTAAGAGCACTAGGCAGGAAGGCAGAGGACAGTCGGTACAAATTCAATCGTTATTGAGCACCTATCAAGTGCAGGGTGCAGGGAGAGAAGACACAGCGGCTGTCCCAGCATGGTGGCAGGGACAGACCAGTAATCAGACAAGGGCTGTGAGGGCCAGTGAGTGTGGACTCACCAATACCACCCAGCCCCCGGGGTGGCAGAGGATGAGCAGAGCTCACCTGTGTGATGGTGGAGGTGTGGAGGCCAGTGGAGGGGCGGTCAAGGTGCAGGGAGGGTCTCCCAGAGTGAGTGAGAAAGAGACAGGTTCGGGGACCGCCGGGAGGCTGTCGGCGTGGAGTCAGTCATGGATGGGCAGTGGGGCCACTGAGGTGAGGCTGAGCAGTGGCCAGAGCCCCGGCCAGGGGGCATGTGGCCTGGGTAAGGCAGGCACTGGCGGAACTGCTGACATTGTCACATCGGCACTGTAGAAAGAACAGAGTGGATGGTGGCTTGGCTGGGACATGCCCCAAAGGCAGGAGACAAGTTGGGTGGCTCTAAGGATAGGAAGGGGTGGTGGCCTGAGTTCTGGTCCTGATGCTGCTCCGCAGAGAACATCGGAGCTGGAAGGAACCTTAACAGTCACTCCGTTCCCATCCCCACTTTACAGGTGACAGCAGGCCCAGTGAGGGCCCTGCAGGAAGGCTGCCCCTTGACTGTCCCACTGGCCCGTCCCCTCCCCACCTCTGCCTGCAGAGTGAGATGAGCCCACATCACAAGTCCCTTCCTCTTCTCCTGGGCCAGGCTGCTTCTGCTGTGGGGTAACTTGTGGGTCGGTCCCCCAGAGGGCAGGAGCCCGAGACATAGCTTAATAAAAGGTGGGTGGTCTGTGAGGTTGATGGGGTCTGGATTCAGCCCTTTGCTGCCAAAAGTCAGGCCCAGTGGCTAGGCAGCTTGGGAGTATCTGACTGAACTTGCCCCAAGCCTGCATTGGGAGGAAGGGTCCAGTCCTTCTGCGGGACTTACTGGCTGTCTGCCCTTGGCCAAAAGCTTCACCCTCTGAGCCTCAGGCTTCTCATCTGCCAAGTGAGGATAAGGCTGTCTCTGTGGTTGGGGTGCCTTACATGACCCCCAGGTCATGGAAGAGTCTGGAGAAGTTCAGATTCCCAGGGGGCTGGTCTCCCTGTCGGGGTCCCTGGTCTCTGTTTGGCCACTCTCCACACTGGGGGTTGATGGCCGTCCGGGCAGACACTCTGATAACTTCCTGGCCCAGTGGGGGGTGGCAGTTCTGCTTTGCTCCCTCGGCCAGAGCCAGCCGATCAGTGATGTGGGCTAAAATCCACTTCCTTCCACCCTGATCTCCTTTTCGCCACCGTCCTCAGCTGTGCCTGGAACAAGACAAGGCCCTGAAAACAACAAATTAGGGGACTTGGAGGTTATGACCGCTAAAGACTTGCACCTGCTAATTCACCCCCTTTCACCTTCCCAAGATACACAGAAAATCATCAGCAGTGCCAAAGGCTAGACATAAGCCAGAAACAAGGAGACATTTAATCCAAGCTCTAAGAAAGTCCTGAAACAGGACGCCGGCCACTCTGGGCCCTGCTTTCCTGCCAATATGCCTGTGTCCCAACTGTGGGAGGGCTGCTCTCCCCTAGGCCTCTCCCACCCATAGCGTTTTCCATGTGACAACAGCTGTCCTTTGAGATTTAGCTCAAGTTGCTGTAAGCACATTATCCTGCATCCCGGGGGAGCTTCAGTGACCTCTCCGGGCGGTCATGTATTCCAGGGAGCTCATGTTCTCATGGTCATCTCTGGTCAGAGTCCCAACTTTTGCTGGCCTCTTGTCCTGCCCTTGTCTCTTCTGTCTGGCTTGCACAGACCCACACATGCAATTCCCCTGAGCCCCTGACCACAGAGCAGGGTGCGGCTACCCCGGCTACGTGGAGGCTCGGCAGTGAGACCCTTCTTCCTCCTGCTGCGCCAAGACCCTTCTGCTCCTGCTGGCTGCGCGTGGATCTGCCGCCTTGAACCTCACGCCTGCCAGGCGCCAGCCCCACTAGCCCCTGCCTGGGGACAGAGGCTATGCAGGGCCCAGCGAATTGCCTGCTGGGTAGTCGGGAGGGAGAACCGTCCTCGTTAGAGGCCCCACAGCAGGGTGCTTCTGGGTGTGTGTAGTGGGACAGCGTCTGTTGTGGATGAGTGTGCCCTCTGGCCACCAGAGAGGCGGGTTCGAGACCGTTCAAATGATCGCCAGCGTGGCGCATTCAGACCACTCTTTCCCTCCAGCCTCTGGCCTGCTGTGACCTGCCCTCACGGGTCTCAGAGCTGCTCTGCCATTTGGCTTTGCCTGTGTTCGTCACGGTTTTCGAGACAAACGGAACCAGTAGGATATGTATACATAAAAAGAGATTCATTTTAAGGAATTGGCTTGCGCAGCTGTGGGAGGGCGGCAAGGCTGAAGTCCATAGGTGAGTTGGCAGGTTGGAAATTCAGGTGAGAGTTTGTATTGCAGTCTTGAGTCTGAAATCTGCAGGGCAGGGCAGGCAGGCTGGAAATTCAGGCAGGGTCTCCACGTGGGAGTCTTGAGGCCGAATTCCTTCATCTTTGGGGAAACGTCAACTTCCCCTGATTGGACGAGGACCACGCATACTAGGAAGGTAATCTGTTTTACTCAAAGCCTACTGGTTTAAATGATTTAAAATCTAAAAAACACCTTCATAGCAACATCTCAATGGGTATCTGAGCAAGCAACCGGGCACCATAGCTTAGCCAAGTTGACACATAACATTAACCGTGGCACAGCCCTACACCTGTCTATTTTGTGGGCCTGGATGTCTGAACCCCAAGTGTGGGCTTGATTTTGAGATTTTCTGGGAGTCTCCTGGTTCACACGTAAACACCCAATGCTACTAGTTGGGCTAAAAGGAGGGGTGCCCAACTCCCTCTAGTGGGTATCACAGAAGCTTGGGCATCTAATATGTCTGTATGAGAGGACAGAACCATTTGTTAGACACGGATAACTCTGGGTCACAGATAACTCACAGCTAATCATGGGTCAATGATTTCTTACTTTTTCCTTTGTGCTTTTCGGTATTTTCCAAAATTTTACAAGGGTATATATTCCTTTTTAATATTAAGAAAAAAATGCATTTTAAAATGTAGGAATTACTTATGGCTTGTTCTGGGGGTTGAGAAGGGGTTTCCCTCAGCCCCGCAGGTTGGGTGGGTGAGTCTGGGCATTTAAGGAAGGCTGCTGTGGAGGAGACCACAGGGATCCTGACCCCTAGGCCTGAGTCTCCCTCCATTGCACTGAACAGGCTCATGGTTTGCAGGTCTAGTTGAAGACTTGGGGGCCAAAGGCTGCAGGGGGAGTGAGGGCCCTGGGTTAATTCAGGGCCTGGAGTCTGGGGTACCTGCTTGCCCCCCACATAGAAGCTCCTAGGGAGTGGTGAGTGAGGGGATACTGAGAGAGCTGATTTTGGGTCAGATGGGGACAAAATGCAGAAATCAAACCCCAGCCAGGATTTGTAGTCTTGGCAGGAGTCAGAGAAGAGGTCAGCCCCTCTAGGACTGCTGGAGGCCATGCTCTATAGACAGCTTGCAGGTGAGCTGTGACCAGTGTTTCACCCCAGATTGTCTTCTCAGCAACCTTGACCCCTGTGGTCACTTGGTACGACTTAGTCCTTCCCCGATCCCTTCTGTGGGCCCAGCCCTGTGTCAGCCTTCCCCAGGGAGGATGGGAAGAGGTGACCCAGGCTGATCCAGGGGGATGAGTCGCTGGTGGGAGGAGAAGCAGAGGAAAAATCCAGCCACCCTTCTCAGTAGGCTGACTCCTCCACATTCAAGGAACAGCCCAGGCTGGGGTAGAGGAGGCTGCGAGCATGTTGAGGAGGGGTGGAGGCCATGGGTGCTGGAACAGTCTGGGAAGGAGAGGAGATGGGAACCCGAGGATGGATACACTTAGACGGTGGAGGGAAGAAGGAAAAGAAAGTCATTCCTGTTGCTTTGTGTTCAGGGAAGCTCATCACACTGTTCTTATAAGGAAGCATATTTCATGAGGAAGTGAAATCCCACACTTGAACCCTTGACTTCTGCATTTCCAAATAGTGGGCTTTGTGACTTACCAAGAATTATAATAATAACAGCTGATACATACGTATTTTGAACATAACGTAAATACTGTCACAGGTGGTCCCAAATATTGATTCTAATCCGTTTGCATATACAGTATGGACTTATAGAATCCTCACAGAACCTTACTGTTGTCTGTGTTTTAGGGATGAAGAAACTGAAGCACAGAGAGATTAATTAACGGGCCCGTGGTCACAGAGCCAATAAGTGGTGGCCCCGGGAGTCGAACCCAAGCAATGTGGGTCAGGAGGCCATGCTCTTCGCCACCATGCTAAGGTGTCTTTCTTCAGGAAGGGCCACCTAAGGTCTACAGGTTTTTAGAAATACCTCTCCTGTTTTCCTGGGGTTTCCTGTGAAGTGAGAACCTCAGCTCTCCCTGTACACAGCCCTCCCACTGCATTTCAGAGCCCACCTGGGCATCAACCATCTGGCCCCCTGGCTGGTCTTACCAGGAGGCTGTTTGTAAAGGGAAATTGGAATTTCACTCGAAAGCTTTTTCCTTCCTTAGGGATAGTACTCTCAAACTGAGCACTGGAGCCATTGATTCGGTGATAATAGGAGGTATTTGTGCTGAGAGCTGCATCTCCTGGCACGACCTGCTAATGTTCTCTTTGGCATATAGAATATTGACAAAGGAAATTCCACTTGTCCTGCATTTCCCTTGGCTGCTTGGGAAGAAGGAGAAATTGGTTTTTGAATGTAACGTAAATACCATCACAGGTGGCCCCAAATATTGATTCTGTGCAGGGTCTTATATGTGCATAGTAGGGGCTCAATGGACATTGATTAAAGCCAGATTGCCTACTGCATTCCAGTGTGACCGTGGGTGAGTTCCTTCAATTCTCTGCGTCACAATTCCCTTTGTAAAGTGGAGCTCAGAACAGTACCTGTTATAGTTCCTACCTCCTCCGGTGGCTTTGAAGACGAATTTGGTTAATCAAGGTAGAGAGGGGACTTCAGTGCCTGGACTGTGGTACACTCTCAGTGGGTCTAGCTGCTGCGACAGGCTTTACACGGGACAGTGAGTGGAAAATGTGGTCAGGATGGAGGATGTCACCCTGGTGATCCAGACCAGAAGTGACATTGATCTTTTACAAAGGTTTGCGTTATGATGAAAGTCTAGTGATAATTGGCAAATTAATATACAAAATAGAGAGCTTTGCAGGGGACTTTAGAGAACATCTAGTTGAACATGTAGTTTGATTTCCCTCCTTGTAGATGTGGAAACTGAGACCCAGTGAGGGGAGGGGTGTGCTCGGGCACTCGCAGAGATGGGACTCACGTCCCTCTGGATGGGAGGCTCTACTGCTTCTCCAGATTCACTTGTCTGTCCATGACTGTGAACTGATCAGAGGTTTGAATGTCAAAGAATCAACAGATTGCCTTTGGGAAAAGGCAAACGCAAGTTAGCAAGTTCGGCACTGTGGTAGTGCCAGGATTCACCTAGGGAGGGACAGCAGCCATCGGTTTAATAAGACCTATTAACTCATGTGACTAGTTAACCAGGGAATTCTTTCCCAGAGGATCTCACCATGATTTCTGTCCTGGCCATTGACGTCTGAACCTATGGGGCAATATGCATTTTCTAGATCATTGGAAACACAGTGATGACATTGCAGGGTCCAGAGATGCCTTTCTGTCCAGTTCATAGGGAGGGAAAATGACACCCAGAGAAATCTTATTTGTCTCTTAGCTAGTTGGTGATAGATTGAAAAGCAGAACCCAGAATCGCTGACCTCCCAACCAGGAATCCGACTGCAAGAAAACAGTGCTTCTCAGCAAGCCTCCTCTTACTCGTTTTCCCAGTAGCAATGCTTTAAAAAGTATTTCAGAAAATCCCCCAACTCTGGCACTTATTAAGGATGGAGTCTGTAGACATAGGAAAGAGGATTTAATGCTCATCCAGATTTGAGAATTGTAGACGCACAGTGAGGGAGGGAGATGATTCTCCAGAGGAAGGTAGAGTTAGGCTCTTGGTCATCTTTGGCTGTGACTGGCCGTGAGAGTTAGTTAGAGGGTCCATCCTAGGGCTGCTCAAAGTGGTGAGGGGTATCTGTGGATGCTGTCAGTTTGTAAACTTTTGGCTATTGGCCTGCAGTGAATATAGAAATTGAGAGTAAGCGTGTGGAAACTTTTATGGCAATTAGCAGAGTAGTTTTATGCTTGTTGAATCTAATAATAAAACATGTATTTTGTGTATCTTTATGGTTTATTTCATTTTTTTCTAGAAGTCTATTTTTATTGTACAGCCTTTGGGGGCACCCTCCTCCAGGCTGCTTTCCTTGACCATCCTGGGCCCAGTGATCTCCCCACTCCTGTGCTCCCCCTGAGTCTGAGCCTCAAACTCCTGCCCTGGCTCTCTCCTCAGCTTGGTTTCTTCTCACTTGCACACATGGGTATTCATAAACACTAATTTTAAAAATTATGTTTCATAACATAAGAAACACCCAAATATATTATCATTATTAAAAATAAAAATACGAGAGATAGACAGCCCCCTTGGCCCTCTCAGTTCCATCAGCCTCCCCAGAGAACACGTTTTATCAGTTTCCTGAGTTCCTTTTCACACCTTAAATTTTTCATTTATGCTTGAAATTTTGTACTTCTATTTCTTCTGTGGGTGTTTACACAAATGTCATACTGTGCAGATGCACTTTCACTGAACAATATGTCTTAGAGATCTTTCAGTATCAGCACTTATGTGCTATGTGTCATTTATGTATGTCGTCTATGTATATCATCTATGCTACGGCATGAATATGGCATAAAATACCATCCATGGTAATGGTGGCCTTGTGTACCAGAGGTGGGTACAGTGCCCTTGTTAACGGAAGTGTGCTACGTTTCCAGAGTTTCACTGTTATTGACTACACTGCGGAGAACCCTTTTGCACGTGCCTCTTTGTGTAACATGTGCGAGTATTTCCCTGGGATACAAACTCCGACGTGGGATTGCTGAATTGGAAGATACAGACATTTTGTACTTTAATAGATGCTGTTAAATTGTCCTCCATATTGCTGGCTTCCCAGCACCTGAGACCCCCAGTATGTCCTATTCGTGTCTAGAGCAGTTATTATCAATCTTCATTTTGCCAGTCTGATAAACAGGAAGGTGAATCTCATTCTTGCTTTAATTTGCATTTCCCTGATTACTCACAAGGCTAAGCATATTTTCTTATGGTTATTAGCCATTTGTAGAGGAAACACTCACTGAATGAATTAGGTGCTGACTAAAGATACCGTGAAAGGAGGAGAAGAGTAACGCAGCTTGGGGCAGATTGCTCCGTGAAGTCCAGGTCACCAGGCTGGTCCAGGAGGGATGCTCACAGGACCTGGCTGGGGTGCAGGGTGAGGATGGCATTTCTGACACTTAGAACAATAGAGTCACACAGTCAAAGACCAGACTGGGACCTGAACCCGAGGCCTCCTCAGCTCATGGGATCTCACCCTAATTGGTGTCCCTCATTATAGGATCTGCCACTGTCTGTACTCAGGAACCTAACAGATGTGGGTAGGGAGGATTGTAGTCTTTTGGCTACAATTCGTTTGTTATCCATTGTTGCAAACTACCCCAAACGTAATGGTTAAGACAACAGCAATCTTGGTTTGCTCATGCTTCTGCAATTCGGGGAGGGCTCAATGGGGACAGCTCAGTTGTCAATGGCCAGCTCCATGAGTTGTCTGCTGGGTCTAGATCATTCAAGAAGGCTTCTTCATTCACATAGCTGGAGCCTGGGCCAAGATGGCTGGACCAGTTGGGGCCTGGGTGGGCATCGTGCTGCATGGCCTTTCCAAGTGGCCTTGCTGAGCCTTCCTGACAGCATGGTGATTTCAGGGAAGTGACATTTTTACCTGGTCATTGGCTCCCCTCAGGATGCACGAGTGAAAGCTGCCGGGTCTTCTTAATGCTCGGATCTGGAAGCCCCGGAATGTCAATGATGCCTCATCCACTGGCTAAATCACAGTCTCAGGGCCAGGGGAGGGGAAATAGATTTCACTAATGTGGAAGAGTGGCACGGGCCTATTGCAAACGAGCATGTGGGTTGAGAGAGATTGTTGTAGCTTTTGGAAACACCATCTACTATACAATTAAAATCCTCTCAAACAGATTGAGAAAAAAGAGGAGAATTTATAAGGATATGGAGTGTCTCAATGAAGCCCAGGCCAGGAAATGCAGCGGAGGGAAGGTTTGGCTTGGGAAAACCCATCAATAACTCAGACTGCATCCCCCTCACCTCCCTGGGGGCACCAAGGCCTCCTGTGCACACCAGTTTTCTCTGCTTTCTGTGTTCATGGGCTCTCTGACGCTGCCTCAGGATAGTGCCCTCAGCCCCCAAGTCCTCAACTTCCCTAGGTTTTTGTGAATCCCAGTTCCAAACCCAAGAGAGTCCGACTGGTCCAGCTCAGGGCAGCTTTTCTCCCAAATGTGGAAAATGAGGCTCAGAGACGCCAAAGGTGTTGCCTGACGCCGGAGAGCGGCGGGGTCGGGTTCCTAGCCCTGGAGCCTCCATCTGATCCAGAGCCAAGGCTCACTCCAGGCTGTCCCTGAGCACGGCCCCCCTCCCCGCCTCCCCCCAAGCCCCTGTCAAGCTCAGACCTCGGGACCTGACAGCCTCCTCTGGTCCCCGCTCTGAAGGGGCGACATCCTGCCATGCAGGGTGGGTAGGGGGCCACTTAGAGGTGTGATTCGTCTAGAGTGAAGGGCTTCAGTCACCCCAGCGGGCTTTGTGCCTTCTCACTCTAGCCGCAGCGTGGGCTGGGAGTGCAGTTTCTGAGGCGAGGTGCAGAAGGGGGCAGGCAGTAACGCTCATTTCGGAGGCCCCTCAGTGAAGGCAATCCATCTTTCTGGCAGCTCTGATGAGAAGGCTTGTTATATCTCCCTGGGGTGCAGCTGCCTGGCTGGGATGAGACTCCCCAGGGCTGCTTCTGACCTCACACCTTCCCCTACAGTCTATCAAAAACCTGGTCTGTGGTCCCACGTCACCTGTACCACTTTCTCGGCCCTACCCAGGGGCTGGTCGGCTCTAGGTTTCCAGACCCTTCTTCTTCTGTGCAGGTCCTTAGCTGATGTCAACCCACAGCCTGGAATATCCCCTTCCCCCGTTTCTACCTAAGTGTATCCTCTCCACCCTCCACGGCTTGCAGCAAAGGTCACCTCCTCCACAATGCCTTAGTCAGGTTCTCATAGGAACTGTTTCTACCTCCCTTTGGCATCTCTCTCCTTTCAGCTTGGATCACTGGGATTCTGGACACAGGCAGCAAGGCCTGGCACATCCTCATAACATATCATTTATTCATTCAACTATTTATTGAGTGCCCATTCTGTGCCGGGCACAGTTGTAGCACTGGGGAACAGACGAGATGAAAGTCACTGCCTCTGCGGACCTGAGATTCTTTTGAGGGAGGCCGGCAATAAACAAGATGACTGAGTCACATGCGCGGTGAGTCACGTGGAGCAGGTGCTATGGAGTGAGATGAAGCAGGGGAGGGAGCATAGAGTGCCAGGGATGGGACAGGATGGGGTGGGGGTCGCCTTCTAAGGTGGGCACGTCACTCACCAGCTGTGTGCGTTTCCACCAATTTCTTGATTTCAATCCACCAACTTTTAGTTGCCTTGACTGTAAAACCAGAACAACGGCACCTAGCTCAAGTAGAAAGTCACAGATAATGGAAAGTCAGTGCCTGGCGCATAGTAGGTGCTTCCTAACTGAGCTGTTACTACTACCACCATCATCGCCTGGAAACAACAAGGACTTGAAAGCGAAGTTTGCCCGAATAATCCTCCCTGGGCGGGTAGTGGGGAACAACTCCATCTGATCAGATTCCAGCTCCCCCAAAGGGGCACAGAGTTCTAGAGGGTTCTGTCGCTTTAAGAGGATGAAAAGGGGGATAAATCTGCCTCTGCAGCTCCCCAGCTCAGAACACTTTAACTGACTCCCTTTCATGATTTCAGGCAGTCCTCAGCGTGCCCCTGCCTCTCTGCCTGGGAGTTCAGTTTCTAGGAAGAGTTGATTAATTGGGTGTCAGTAATTGGTTTTGGCTGCTGGATGGGGGAGGTCACAGATTCTGGAGGGTGGAGTGCTCTGCGAGTGGGATGCACGTAGCAAGGTGGCTGGAGCCCTCAGCTGGGAGGGAGGCGTGGGTCCTCTTTCCTGTGTGTGTGTGTGTGTGTGTGTGTGTGTGTGTGTGTGTGAGAGAGAGAGAGAGAGAGAGAGTGAGAGAGAGAGAGAGAGTTCCCACTTCTCCTCCCTGGGCCTCTGCCAGGACAACATGGGGTGTTTCAGCAAGGTGGGCCATCACGTGGAGAGCCTGCAGGTGAGGTGGGACACATCTTCCTGGTAGGCAGAACTTGGCCTTCTAGGCTCCAAGAGTTCCCCTGGCTTCTTCCACCTACAAGGTCTCTTGACCATGGGGTAGCCAGCAACTGGGCCAGAGCCACTGCCATTGGCAGGCCTGGGGCACAGACCATTGGGTCCTGCTCTGAGGTGGGGACCCGGACCCCATGGTCTCTCTCAGGCCCACCTGGTGCCAGGACTCGAGTTAATGCTCACCGAAAGAGCCCCTTCTCCCTGAGGAAAATTGTTGCCGGGGGGGGGGGGCGATAAATTTAGGACTCCAGATGGTTTCTCAACCACACAGAAGCAGGGCTCAGCCCGGCGTCTGTTGATATTTTTCGGTTACATAATGTAATTCTACCTTGAATTTGCATAGCCCTTTTTCTCTTCTTTTTGAAGCTCTGTCCCATCAACCCATTCAACGCCGGCACCTCTTCGCGCAGTGTATCAGCCAAAGCCTTCTTCCCGCTCTCCAGATGGTCAGCGGAGGCCCCTCAGCAGGTCAGAGGAGACTGGGCCGCACTGAGCCGTCCGTACAGACAGCCCCACCCCGATAGAAAAACAACTCAGTGTGGGCGAGGCCTACCTATCCCCATACCGCCCTCACCCCATGGTGTGGGCAGTTCTCTGGGCCCAGAGAGCATGAGCGCAGGGCAGAGGGGTAACGGCAGCTCGCCGCTCAAAAGCCAATAAAGTGGCCACGTTGGTGGAAAGGAAAATTTGCTTTATTTTGGATGCAGGCAACCGGGGTCGGGGGGGTGGGTGGAGGGCGGACGCCTGTCCAAAGGCCGACTCCCCCCGTGACAATCAGGGGGCAAGAGCTTTTATAGACGGAGGGAGGGGGCTACACGCAGAAACTGCACAGTCAGCTCTGACAGGCATCTTGAAATTGGCCATCGGTGGTCTGACCGGCGTCATCTTGACTGTTTTAGGTACAGTTATTCTTCGGTTCCAGGGTCGATTTGTTCCTGTTTCCCTGAGGCCAATTCTTGGAATTGTGGCAGCTTGTGTCGTGGCTACAGCCTGGTCATCATGTAGTTAACTTCTTCCACCCGGTGGAGGTTTCAGTATCTATAAGACAGCTCACAGGAGATGGCTCAGAATATTATCTACAGCCCTCGAGAAGGAACTAAAGGTCCTTGACTATGCTTAATGACTGAACTATTATTATTTAGTCTTGTTGGACGGCTTTCCTTTGTTTTTGCATTTTCTCACTTCTCTGATTAAACTTATTCTTTGGCTAAATTTTTTCCACAGGCAAAAGGCAGGCGGAGGACATGGGGCGGGGGCGAGGGCCATAGGGCCCTGCTGCGCTTCAGAGGGATTCTGCAGCCGGAAGCCAGGACGCCCACCAGGGCTGCAGCCGGAGCAGCACAAGCAGAACGGCTCTTGGTGCTCAGGCGTCTTCAGGGGACTCGCCGGTTCACAGACAGCCTGAGCGCCGGAGTCATGCACATGCTGGATTCGGTTTTAATTTATTTGCAGGTGAATCTCTCTCCCAAGGCAGGAGGAGGGGAGCACAGTCTCTTTTTAATTATTCGGGGCATTATTTACAAAGCCCTCTGAGCAGAGACCCTGGCAGAGGGTGATTCTGATCTCCCTTCTGGACTTTTCTTCCACAATTACTCGCCCAGGCTGAGCCCAGTCGCCTCCCCACTTCTGCTGCTCCCCTCTCCCCTCTCCTTGCACCCCGCTGCTTCCTGCCTTGATGAACAGAGCTTTGGTGGCACCACCGAGCCCAGTCTTAGGCCCGGGGAAGGAGTGGCCCCAGGGCGACAGCCAGTCGCCCAGGCAGAGACGCGGCCCCCTCAGCAGGCCTTGAAGCCTAAGTCTGATCATGTCACTTCTCTGCTCAAGGGTCTGGAATGGCTCTCAACTCACTCAGAGGAAGGGCCTGGGCTTTTCAGTGGCCCTCAAGGCTCTCCACACACACAGGTACGTGAACACACACACGCACAGAGGCCTGCATGAACAGCACACCATTCACGCACAGATCTGCAGGCACATGTCCCTGGTGTGCACAAACACAGACCCTTGCACGAACAACACGCACACAGAGGCCTGCATACACACACACACACACACACACACAAACACACAGGCCTGCATACACACACACATACACACGCACACGCATGCACACACACACAGAGAGGCCTGCATACACACACATGCACGCACACATGCACACAGAGGCCTGCCTACACACACGCACGCACACATGCGCACACACACACACACACAGGCCTGCATACACACATGCACGCACACATGCACACACAGAGGCCTGCATACACACACACATACACACGCACACACCTGCATAGCCTGCACCTGGAACTTGCCAGCCGCTCTCCCTTCTCAGGGTCCTTACACCTGCTGTTCCCTCTGCCTGGGAGGCACCTGCCCTGATACCTGCGTGGCTCCCTCCCTCACCTCCTGCTGCAAATGTCACTGAGGCCCTCCCTGGCTGCCCTTCAGTGGACACCGCTGTGCCCCACCAGGTCACCTGCCTTTAGGCTGGTGCACCGTGGACGTGAGTTGGAGAGGAGAGGCCTCGGATCCCTGGAGGAGACCCGGGGCAACACCTTCCTTCCACTACCTCATGTCACGGAGGGGTGACACATGACACTCAAGGCCACACAGCTGATGAGAGAGGTTCAGCTGCACCTGGAATCCAGGCTTTCCAACTCCTGGCTAAAACTCCGGGGCACAGGGTTACCACCCAGCTTCGTACCCTCAGGCTGCTCCCCTCTCCTGGAGTCTCAGTTTGGCCATCCGTGAATTGGGTGGTTGTCTCCATGGCCTTTGAGGGGCCTGCCTTCACTGGGACTCCCCTCTCCTGCCAGCTCTTGGGAAGGATAGACTCTGGGCGGGTTCCATCCACGGTGTCCTTCTCCCAACCACTTTGGGATTCCGTCCCACCTTTCTACTCCCCAGCCCACCGGCCCCCAGCACCGCAATGCAGGAGCGAGGGGGTCGTTTGACTGTCTGAAAGCCAAATGCTGGGCTCTCTTAATGGATTTCAGAAGCTTTCTGCCTTTGCTGCCATAGTAGAAAAGATTTTCTTCTTTGTGGAATTGAAGGAAATACAAGCAGTTATGCCTTTTGAGGTCTAAAACGAGCACTATAACCCCGGGTGAGAGGCGGGGCGGGTAAATTACTGGCCGGCAGAATAGACAGTGGCCGTCTTTCTCAGATCCAGAAGTTATCATTATAAAGAGAAGTTCATTGTTTTCTTTTCAGCCTAGTGGGTAGGCTACCAACAACATCACGAAGTGGATCTCTCCCTGAATCACAGATGTGCGCTCCCACTGTCTGTAGCCATTCGGCCCCCGTCGGGTCTCAGCTGGGCCAGCCTCTCCAGCAGAAGCGGCTGCATCTGCAAAGTAAGGATTTCCCGGCCATGTTCCCTCTGGGAAAGCCTCTGACCCTCCCTCCACCATGGCCACAGAGAAGCACGTCACCCTCCTTCGCGCCTGGCCCTCCCCTTCCCAGGGAAGAGGCGTCAGGAGTCCTGACATGCCAGACCCTATTTATTCAGACCCTTCAGCCTCTTACCCGCTGGTCCGGCACCCACCAGCCACCCAGCCTTCCTGATCTGGGTGCCCCACCCCTGCCCACCTTCCCACTGCCTTTGATCACACCAGTCTCTTTGCCAGGATGATCAGCCCTGGACCGGCCCCTCTGCCTGTGGAAACCCCTCCAAGCCCACGCCAGCCCCTGCAGGAGCCCTTGATGACTCTCCCATGCTCCTTTCCCTCCTCCTGGTGCTCACCCTGGCTGTGCCCCCTCTCAGGGGCAGCCAGCCACGCCCATGTCACACACCCGCCCTCAGCCTGAGGACTAAAGGGAAGGCCACAAGGTACCTCCTCTAGACCAACTTCCCACTGGGCGCTGGGCTGCAGGAGCCCCTCTTCTCCATGCTGCAGGAGCTCTCAGCCTCTGCTTGCATAGCCCACAGTGACGGGGAGCTCACTCCCTTCCTCCTACACCCATACACACTCGCCCACCAGCCCCCTCAGTGGATGAATGTGTGTCCTTCCTTGTGTGAAGGCCCCATCACTCTCCCCCCAGGGATGACTCCTGCCCCCTGAGCCCCTCCTGCTTCCCCAGACATCCCAACACCCATGGGGAGCAAGATGGGCAAGACATTGTTGCCTTCACGGCCATGCCAGGGGCAGGGATCGGGGGGGGGTCTGAACAAACCTTCACCCCCCTGTCCTTTGCTCGGACCTCCGATAGTGCACTATGATCTGGGCTGTCCTGAAGTGCCCCTGTGCTGTGCCCCCGACATGGAGCTCAGGACCCACCAGCAGATGAAGATTCACTCAGCATGTCAGGAGGAACCCACCCACTGTCATCCAGATGTGTGGGGAGGGCAGGGCCTCAGAGCCCAGCCTCACCCAGGTTCCCACTTTCCTCAGAAGAATCTGAAAACCAGACCAGGGTCCTACCACACAGGCCAAATCTGGGAGAGAATTGGGCCAGCCTTGAACATGCCTGTCTTCTAGAGGCTTCCAGAATGCTCAGCTTCTGTGTACCTGTAAGTTGGATTCTAAGACTCAAGTATTCCATGAATATTTGCCACTCCCAGTCTGGATTCCAAGTTCAAGAATTCCCAAGGTATGCACGCTTGTTCTTTGGTGTTTGTCAGGGTGCTGGGCTCCACTTCCTGTTCCGGTCCTCAGAGAGCTCGATGGCCTTTGCAAGGCTGTCTGTGACCAGGGCAGGCGCTGAAGCAGGAGCCCAGGGCTGCCTGCACGGTGCCGACCACCACAGCGACATCCCAATCCAGCCAGTCGCCCATCCCATCCATCCAACCCAGCTGGGCTCTGTCCCCACTCACGCCTCGGCTTCGTCTCCTATCATAGTCTCCTCATGACGCTACCTCACTTGCACACGCCAGGTATCTCCCCCTCCTTCCTGTGATTGTGTCATCCTGGAAAGGTGATGTCCTCCTCATCTTCCTTCTTCAGGGTCAAGCTCTGTGCCCTCCCCTTGCCTTCAGGGGAGCTCCCTCAGGGCCCACTGACTTCCTTGGGGTTCCCTAAATCCCTACGGACCTCCTTGGGAGCCCCCCGGCTTTGAGTGCTGGAGCCCACCCTCCAACCACCTCTGACTGAGCCACTGATTGACCCCTGGATGCCCAGTAGGGTGGGAGGTTCCTCCTCTGTGCTCACTGGACACGAGTGGAATTAAAAGGGAAGGAGTCCGGACAACAGCCAACACTTCATAGCGTTTACCTTGCACCAGACGAGATGCTGAGCGCTTACTATTATATATGAACTCATTTCATCTCCACTGTCACCGCATTTTGTATATGATGAAACAGCGTGGGAGGGAGCTTAACTAACTTGCCCAGGTTCATATATCTGAGTGTCGGGATCAGGATTGAAACCCACGTAGTGATGCCTTTGACCTCCACTCTCGATGGGGAGGACAACTGAGGGCTGTGTCCAGTGATGATTAGCTCAGCGGACAAAGGCTAACTGAGAAATGTGCTCATTTGTGATGATTCCCATGTTAACATGCCATGTTCCAGCCCTGGGTGTACAGAAGTAGTTGAGACCTGTCCCCAACCTGATGGAGCTCACAGACTTGTGGCAAACAAGATGACGGGTCCACAGAGCCTTGCAAAACCATGTGGCACCGTGCTGGTGGTGGAGGGGGAAGGAAAGATGCTCTAGGTGGAGCAGATAAACTACCTGGGTTTAGAGCTAAGGGGAGGATCTACCAAATATGGCCACAGCCAAGGCCAAAGGCATGCAAAGCAGAGTAAACAGCACATGCAAAGATCCTGAGGCAGGGAGGGCCGAGGTTTGGGAACAGTAAGGTCAATGTGGCTGGAGTGTTAGGTCACGTCAGGTGACCCCTAAGGAAGTTTGGAGGAATTTTTGTTATCTTCCCATGTGGGGTGTGAGGGGCTGGGGTGGAGGACCCTTCCCTTCCAAAATTCTAGCCTCCTCTGCTGAAGCTTACATTTGCTTTTCCTGGATTTCTGGATTTCCTGCTATTTTAAGCCCTGATTTGGCCCCAGCAGGACAGAACCTGTTCCTTGTAGATGCCAGTAATTATGATGTAAATTTCTTCTTCCTACACAATCTGTTTCTTCCATGTTGCTTTTTTTCCTGTTGTTTTGTTCTCTAGTGATTAGGTTCTCCTCACATGTGTGGCAATCCTCAGCTGTCTGCTCATACTTGGAGAGGGGCACTGCAGAGGTTAGAAGCTCTGTACTCATAGCAGGGGGGATCTGGCTGAGCTATTTGTTGGGGGACAACCCAGTCGATTTCTTAGGTCAATAGGACACCTTAAGTCAATTTCTCTTGCCTTGGTCAGATTCTCCAGAGAACACCCCCTCCACCCGGCCTCCTGCTAGAGGAAAAATCACTTAGCAGCAGGCATTCTGGAAGCTGAGTAAGAGGGAAGAAGCCCCGGGGCAGGGGATGGCCTTGATATTCAGCCTGTAAGTCTTCATAATCCTTTTATTTTCAGGATGGTGCTTCTCCCATCCACTCGTAGTTCATGGTCCAGCCGCCCTCTCTGAGAACCCACCTTGGTCCTGTGTGTGTGGGCGAGGAGTGCCAGCTGCACTGGGTTGATGAGCAGGGTGTGAGCACCTGGCCTTGTCCCACACAGTGTTCAGTAGTCCTCCTGTTGTGCGCCCACAGTCAGCCCACTTGATCTGCCTTCTCCAGAAGCAGCCAGCCCAGTCTCCTAAAGCAAATCGTGTTGCTTATCCACATCCACCACTGCGGGCTTCTGATGCAGCTAAGTTAGGGACCACTAATCAGGCTGACCCCCAGCTTTCAATATCGTGGTGCTGTCATCTCCTTTCCAGTTTGTCCTTGTGGGTTTATGGTGTTAAATAATGTTTACTGTCATTTTAGTGGGGTTTCGGAACAGATAGAGCTCAAATGTGTGTTTGCTCTGCCACTTTAATTGAAAAATCTGTTTCAGTTATTTTTTTGTGTGGTAGCCACTTACCCCCAACATTAGAGACTGAAAACGAGAAGCATTTATTTTTATTTCATGATCCTGTGAGTTGGCTGGGCAGGGCTGCTGGGCAGGGCTGGTTTGGCTACTCTCTGCACTCAGTTGGCACCTTGGCTGGGCTGACGGTCTGTCTGGGAGGCCCTCACTCGTTTATCTGGCAGTTGGCTCAATATCAGCTGGGGCAGCAGGCATGGCCACCAGGATCCAGAGGCCACCTGAGCTTTTCGACATGCTCCAGGTCACAGGGTTCCCCAGAGCAGCAAGAGAGGAAACAAGCTCCAGTGTATGAGCACTTTTTAAAAAAAGAGACTTTGTTAGAGCAGTCTCAGGTTCACAGCGAAATTGAACAGAAAGTACAGAGGGTTCCCACTTTCCCCCTGTCCCTCAACTTCCCCCACTATCAACATCCACCCCTAGATGGGTACGTTTGTTGCAATCAGTGAATCTATACTGATACATGATTATCACTCAAAAAGTCCACAGTTTTCATTTGGTTCACTCTTGGGGTACATTCTATGGGTTTTGACAACTGTATGTAAAGACACGTATCCACCATTACAGTACCATACAGAGTAGTTTCACTGCCTTAAAAATCCTCTGTGCTCAGCCTATTAATCCTTCCTTTCCCCCATCCCTGCAAAAGTTGATCCTTTTACTGTTTCCATAGTTTTGCCCCTTCCAGGATGTCATCATAGAATTGAAATCATGGACTATGTAGCCTTTTTCGATGGGCTTCTTTCACTTATATGATTTAAGGTTCCTGCATGACTTTCAGGGCTTGAGAGATCATTATTTTTTAGCACCAAATAGTATTCCATTATCTGGATGGACCACAGTATATTCATCCATTCACCTACTGAATGACATCTCGGTTGCTTCCAAGTTTGGGCAATTATGAACAAAGCTGGTATCGGCATCTGTGTACAGGTGTCTGTGTGGACATACACTTTCAACTCTCTTGGGTAAATACCAAGGAGCGAGAGATGGAACAAGCCCCATGTGCAAGTGCTTTTCAAGCCCCTGCCAGCATCGCTTTTGCTGATGCTGTATTGACCAAAGCAAGACACATGGCCAAGCCCAGACTGGGAGTGGGGAAGTGAGGAGGAGGAATAGATGTGACCTCCCTGTGGGAGGAGGAGCCAAGTCATTGGCAAAGACAAGTTGCCTGCTGGAAAGGGAAGAATTTTGGTCCGTTTTGCAATCTACCCCACCCTGGTACATGCTTTTTGAAATCTCGATGTTCTGCCTGAAGTACAAAGTTGTTGGATTCTGGCCCATTTGAAATGTAAAGAATGGGACAAAGCTGCTGGATTAGATGGTTTTGGCTGCTTTGAAGTTCAGAGGGTGAAGTCCATAATCGTAAGTTTCACACAGTCAACTTCTTTAGTCAGCAATACTTGTGCAGCTGGTACCACGTGATGGGCACGGGAGGGTACATCAGGGAAGGAGAGAACGTCCTTTCCAGGGAGGGAAGGGGATGGAGACAGGAAAGAGAAAAACATGTGCCGTGAAGGAAGAAATGGGTGATGTGGTGGGAATGGAGGGGGTGAGGAGGGAGAATGTGCTCTGTGTGGGGAGGCGGGGACCCCCAACCACTGAGCTGAGACAGGAGGGTGAGGAAGGCCGGAGAGGAGGCTGCTGGGAAGGAGGCCTGCTCCCCCCCCCCCCTCTGCCCTTCCTCCCCCCCAGCACCCTGTCTTCATCTCTGCATTTCTAAATCAGGGCTTTTCAGGTTGTAATGCATGAGAAGCCCCTGGGGATCTTGTTAAAGTGCAGGTCTGCTTCAGAAGGTCGGGGCTGGGATCGGAGAGTCTGCATTTCTAGCAAGCTCCCTCCGATGCCCATCCTGCTGCCCAGAGTCTGCGGGTGGGGGAGCCCTGACCCTTCTCGGGCTGGGACGTCCAGGTTCAGGGAAGGGCTTGGCTGGTGGTGAGGAGAGAGGGAGAGAAAAAAGGGTCACTCCTGGGCTCAGGGGGCCCCATGGCTGTTCTCTCCTGGGACACTCAGCTGACCCTCCTGGCTTCTGGGGAGGAGTAAGCTACAGAGTATCACATCCCCTCACAGGGATCTCAGAACTGATGTTTAAGCATCTTTGGGTACCATTTCAGATGAGGAGCGTGATGCCAGGGGAAAGAAAGTTCTTGCCAAAGGTCAGCAAGTGAGTGAACAGAGCCAGGACTGGACACCAGGGCCCCTGACTCTTGCCTTCATGCAGGCAGCATTTATCAAACCCCTCCTGTGTGGCAGGCCTTGTGAACTCCAAGGAGTTCATTGGCTGGTGGAGAAGATAAAAAACAGGCACAAAACGGCAGATATGGAGGCTGGGACCGGTCAGGAATGCATGGCAGAATTGAAGTGAGGATAATATAGCTGGGTTCAGGCAGCGATGGGGTTGAGAGCAGTTGGGTGGATTTGAAGAGTTGTTTAGGAGGTAACATGAAGAGGCCTGGGTGAGCCAGGGTGACAACCGATGGTGAGAGAGGAAGGAGGTTGGGATGGGTGAGGGCATGGGCGGAAGTGTCCTCACTGGGGTGGGGACGGGGGAGGAGGAGCAGGGATGGGGGATGGGGACTTTGCCTTTGCACCTGCTGAGTTAGAGGGGCTGAGGTCTGGCAAGTGGAGGTGGCTGGACACTGTAGTCGGGAGGGCAGGAGAGCAAGTGGGGCTAAAATACAGAGAGTTGCTCTGTGGATGAACTTCTAGAAGGAATGAGTGACTCTTGGATGCTCCCAGTGACATATTAGTAGAGGCAGCACAGAGCGATCTGGCTTTGCTGATTCAGAAGGCTTTTGTGAATCATTCAGTACCCCAGGTCTGAAGGATGTGGTCCATCGGGGGTCATTGCTTTGCTTTGCACTTGGACCACTTTATTGTGTTCCTCAGTCCCCCTCCCCCAGCTAGCACGGGCCCAGGCTGGGGGGACGAGAGGAGGTCCCCCTGTCTGTAGTCTTGTTTCCCAGACTGCTTCTGGGATTAGCAGCAGAGGCATCACCTGGGGACACGTTAGAAATGCAAATTCTCAGCCCATCTCAGACCTATCAACTCAGAATATGCATTTTATTAGAGCCCCAGGTGGTTCATGAGCAGCGGCCCAGGTGAGTAGTTCTCCATCTGGGTTTTACACTCGAATCCCCGGGAGAGTGTTATGAAATACCACGGCCTGGGTCCCTCAACCCAGAGCTTCTGATGTAGTTGGTCTGGGGGGAGTTCCCAGGCTGCAGGAAGGTTCCAGCTCCCTGGGTGGCTCCATGCGTATCCAGGGTGAGAACCCCAGCCCAAGCCCCCAGCCTTCTTTGAGGGACTCGTGCTGGGAACGTTGAAGGCCAGCGCCTTTGTGGAAGCCACTTTGCATCTTTGGTCCTCATGTTAATCCACCCCGTCCCCTCTGCCTCTTAGGAGCTCAGAGGAGGGCAGGTCATGTGGAGGGTTGAGGGGTGTCTTAGCCATGAAGGGCTGGCTGGCAGGCATCTAGTTGTTTGAAACACATGCCGACCTCAGCAGCAGCAAATCCTGCTGAGTGAGGAGTCTGGGGGCTCCCTCAGACCATTCCCTGAGGACTTCCGTCTGGAGGAGAAGGCTGTCAAAGAGGACAGGGAGGAGAGCCCACCAGGCCTGGGTTAGGAGAAGGGGAACCGGGGATGTTTTCTGGGTGCAGTGCTGGGCCTCCTCCCTCTCTCGCCTGGAGCTAGGGGCCAGAAAGTTAGGTGTGCCAACTACAAGGTGTGCCCAGGAACCCTGTTACTCAGGGGGAAAGCAGAAATCAAGATGCATTCCTGAATGCCTTGATCTTCAAAGTATGGCCTTTGGACCAGAAGCATCAGGATAGTTTGAGGCTTGTTGAGAATGCAGAATCTCATGCCCTACTGCACTGGACCTATTGGATCAGAATCCATAGTTTAACAAGCTCCCCAGGTGACTCACATGCACATTAGTTTGCCAAGCCCTAGTCTCCTGGGCCCCAGCTGACATGCAGTGTCCAGGACCCACAGAGACAGCAAGTCCTGGTATCATGGAGGCTCTTTCTGTCCAATGGTTTCCAGGCTCCTCTGAGGGGTCTGGTTATGGCTCTGGGCTCGGTGAGGCCTGGCAGGACCCAACTGAGCCAAAAAGGGGCCCAAGCATGGAATTTTCTTTCCAAGCAAACCCCTGAAATCTGCTCTCCTTGCACGTCTGCCGGCAGCTTTCTGCCCTGCACTGCCCTCTGGTGGTCATGGGGAGCCATTGCCGCCTCACATTGCCCCCTCTCTCCTGTCAGCAGCCCACGTCCCAGCTGACATTGGAAGGAGGAGGACTGTCCTGCTGCTGCCCTCTGCCTTAGGGCTCAGGGACCCCCAAGAACACAATAGAAGCAGTTTGGAAAACACTGGGCTTTAGCAGCAGGTTAGCAAATGGAGGCTGCCCTTTTGTCTGGGTGAAGAGCCCTGGCTCAGCCCTTCTCCCTGTCACTGCTGTGTCCTGGACACCTTGTTGGAAGACGTTCAGAGCTGGGGCATGGGCTGGAAGAGAGAGGACGGGTTTCTGTAGCGAGGACGTGCAGGTGGGAGGTGGCTGGACGTTCAGGGAGCCCTGCTTGGTGGCTGCAGCCAGGTTGTGGAGAGCCTCGTGGGCCGTTACCTGTTGGGACCTTTTCCCGAGGCCCACGGCTCCAACAGGGCAGGGGCTTGACTGCATTTGCTCTGGGAGACTGCTTGATGGAGCATGGACTAATGTAGACGCTGGGAGCTGTGAGGGGCCCATGCCCTAGGTCAGAGAGCATGAAGGGCTTTGTATGAGCCAGGCTTTGCTGGAGAAAGGCCGACACTCTCCCACATCCCAGAGAGAACATGTCAGCCCAGGGTCAGGAGCTGGCTGGGGTGTGAGCTGGCTGGCTGTGTGGGCAAGGAGTGTCTTGAGAGACACACAACTTCGTGAAGTTTCTTCTAGGGATGTAACCCAGGTCTTCCCAAAGCTCCAAGAGCTTGTTTTCTTGGTCATATGGATGGAGCAGTCTGACTCTCCCTGCCTGGCCTAGTACAGCTGACCACTCCCTGGGGCTCCATCACCTGCCAGGTCCATAGTAACCTCACTTCACAGATATTCTGGGGGAGCTGCCTTGGACCTCTGGTTCCCCTCCTAAGCCCAGGGTACTGGGCCCATGGGGTGACCTCAGGAAGAAAGAATGAGGAGCACAGAGTCCACGGGCTGGGTACAGGCCCCTGCCTCCCCCGGGTTCTCCAGGTCTCACTTTGTACCCTCTCCCGGCAGCTCCATCCCCCATCCAGGTCCATCCTAACCTGGCCCGCGGCTCCGGTTCTGGCTCGGCAGTGGACTCACTGAGCCATCAGGAACCAGTCACCTCTCCTCCCAGATCTTGGTTTTCCCACCCAAGAGGGAATAGAAGTTTGGCCTGGAAATCATCTAGTTCTTGCAGATGCCTTTGGGCTTTGGGAACCTGAGGTCCTGTTCCTCCAGCAGAAGCGCCAGGCTGCCCAGACCAGCCCCACCCTCCAACTTCCAGGGACCAGCCCTGCAAGTCTTTGAGTGTCTCTTCCTGTTGCACATGATAGACAGGCTCAAAAATCCTGGCCAATTAATGCACCCTGGGCAGCCCTCAACCACGACCCTGGGAGTTGGTGGACAAATGCCCCAACTTCCTGGAGTGGGGCGACTCTGAAGCCCCCCGACAGGTGATCTCCAGTTGCCCACAGTGGTGACGGGCTTGATGACACACCCTTTATTACCTGCCTGTCTGCCTGCCTTCCCTGCTTTCCTTCCCACGCTCCTATTGGTGTTTCCTGGGATCCTCTCTCAGATAAACTATTTGCTTTCAAATCCTTGTCTGAGGGTCTGCTTCGGGGGGGGTGGGGGGAGGAACCAAATTAAGACAGTATCTAGCTGAGCCACTTTATTTTCCTGACTTTTTGGTGCAGTATGAGCCAGAAAAGGGTGTGCGGGACAGATCCCTGGGCTGGGGGCAGGGAGACCCTGCTTTTCACCTGTGATCTTGGGACATAGTAATAAGAATGAAGGGGTAGAGTTCAGCCTGGCCCTGCATTAGGGGGCTGTGGAGTGAGACTCTAAGAAACGCTGGCCCTGACTTCCCTTCTGGGGCAGGCCCTCTCTGCCAGGCTGGCCTCAGGCCCCGGGACCCTTGCGGGCGACCACAAAGCAGATGCCCTCATTGATGCAGTGGGCCTCTGAGTAGCTGACGGGGGAGTACTGGTACCTCAGCACCTGGCAGCCGGCCTCCTGCAAGGCCTTCTCCACCGTCTCCTTCTCCAGGTGGAGCCCAAAGAACTTCTTGGTGCCCACCATGTAGTGCTGGGTGCGCAGGGCTACCGCGGTGGCCAGGTGCCCGCCCGGCTTCAGCAGGCTGACCAGGCCTCGCCCGGCCGCCCGGTAGGCGTCCACGTCATGGCAGGCGCACTCCAGGGCCAGCAGGGTCAGCACACAGTCAACTGGTGGCACCTGGGCGGGCCCCAGTGGGTGTGGCTGGTTCGCGTCACACTTCAGTAACCAGCGTCGCTGTCCTTCGGAGACGGGCCTCCTTCTCCTGCCACTTGCTCCTGTGGAGGAGGGTCATGGAGGTGATGATGAAAGTTATGACAACATCTCTCCACCCCTCACCCTCTATGCAGGGGCTCCCTATGGGCAAGGCCCATAATTTAACCTGTTGAGCAACTTGAGGGAGATCGTATTTCCCCCATTATACAGATGAGGAAACTGAGGCACAGAGAGGTTGAGTGATTTACTCAAGGCTACACAGCTAGTAGGTGACAGGGGATTTGACATTTGATTCTTCCTTCTTCCTCTTTGTCCACTTCCTCCTTCCTCTCCTTCTATTTATCTTTCTTCTTGATAATTCAAAATAATTCAATTTTTGATACATTGCCTCATTAATTTTTCAAGTTGTAAAATATATATAACAAAAACTTGCCATTTAAATCACTTTAAATGTACAATTCAGGGGCATTAATTGCATTCACAATGTGTGCAACTATCACTACTGTCTGCTTCCAAAATTTTTTATCACCCCATACTGAAACTTTGTACCCATTAAGCAACATATCCACATGCCTCCTCCCTGCAGCCCTTGACCCTTTAAATGTGCTTTGTTAAACATGCGCTTTCCCATTGCTGGGCCTTGGCCCTTGCTGTCCCCTCTGCCTGACACTCTCTTTCCGCAGATCTGCACATCCTTCCTCCTTCACCTCACCCAGGAAGCTTCTCCAAGGGCTTCTCCTTGGAGAGGCCTCCTCTTACCATCTGCTGTGGACGGAATTGTGCCCCCCTCATAATCATATGCTGAAACCCTAACATGAATGTGATGGTATTTGGAGATGGAGCCTTTGGCAGGTAATTAGAGGTAGATGAGATCATGAGGATGGGGCCTCTCATGGTGGGATTTGTGCCTTTTAAAAGAAGACACACTAGAGAGCTTGCTGACTTTCCTTTTCCTTCTTGTGAGGACACAACAAGAAGACGGCTGTCTACCAGCCAGGAAAAGGGCCCTCACCAGACCTGATCTTGAACTTCCAGTCTCCAGAACTGTGAGAAATGAATGTCTTTGTTTAAGCCACTGGGTCTATGGCATTTCTATGGCAGCCCGAGGTGATTAAGACACCATTCCACCTAACACAGCACCCCTACCTCTTGTAGGCCTCTACTCAGCTGAAGATTCTTCTCTAGAACACTTGTTTTTCCCTGAATATCTACCTCTCTCTAGCTTGGTTGTGTTGTCTTCCCTACTAGAATGTGAGCTCCTTGGGGCTGAGACTTTGTCTGTTCACTGTAATAGTCCCAGTACCTAGAAGCAGGAGTGACCATCAGAATGCTCTCCGTGAATGATGACAGGAATGAATGAAGCCCAGGCTGGGTTGATGTGGAGACCCTGTGCTTAGAGACCCTCCAGCTCTGTCCCACTTCAGGCTGCCCCTACCTATAACTAGGTCAGAGCCCCATGGCCCAAGGATGGGTCAGGAATTTAAACTCTGATCTTTGTCCTGGCTCTAAGGTGGCCTAGAGGCCACTCTCCATGTCTGGGCCTCAGTTTCCTCAGTTGCAAAATCAGGGCCAGCATCCTGCCTGTCCCCCATGGGGCTCTGGTAGATGGGTTCCCTCTCTGTGAATTGGATGGGGAAGGTGCCTGGAGGGGTCAATGCTGTTGGTCTGTGGGATTTCGTAGGAGTGCTTCAGGGGGATTCCTTGAACCCCATGTCTTCCCATAACAAGTTCCCCTCCAACATTAGGGTTAAGGAGAAGCTGCACCAGAGGAAAGTGAGATCTGTGTGGGCTAGAGCAATCAGGGGAGGCTTCCAGGAGGAGGCGGGACTGAAGCTGGTCCTGCAGGATGGGTGGGATACAAAGTATGGAGAGCCCAGTAGGGCAACCAAAGCTAAGAGCACAGGCAGCTCTGAGGCTGGAGGCAGGACTCACTCAAAGAGAGGGAGGTGCTCTGGGTCAGAGACCCAGGTCAGGAAGAACCTGTAGGGAAGTGGCAGGTGAAGCAGGGTGGCAGGTTCAGGCTCTGGCCTGCGGGTGATGGGGAGACCTCATCTGAGCGGGATGGTGGCCGTGGGTACCTGTCTCCCTCCAGCTCACACACGTATTGCATGGCTGGGGACCAGTCGTAGGCCCCTGGCTCCTTCTTCAGCCACTTCTTCACCTCCCGGGGGTTCTGCTCCGAGTAGTCTGAGGCGATGATCTCCCGGAAGGCTTCACAGGCTGAGAGCAGCTGGTAGATGGTGGAGCCTGGGCCAGTGTTGATCAGTACGACACCTCTCACTCCTGCTGCAGGAGACAGTGTTTTCCAGGTGCGTGGGAGCGGGGGACACCCTACTCCAGGCCCAGCTGTGGTGGATGGAGATGCCAGGCTCTGCCCTGCCCCAGGGCTTGCCAGCAGGGGAGGGTGGCTCACAGGGGACCCGACCCTGCCTTGGGTAGCAGCCAGGCTGTGTGGGGAGTCCAGACCCCCACGCCTGGGACTCAGGGGGTGACAGCTGGTGGGTGGGGCATAGCCTGGCACACACCACGTCCCCCTGCTGCCCCAAGGGTTGCTACCAGAGGCCTGATAGGACAAGTTCTGCACTTCTGGGCAGGTTTCAGATTGACTTCTTGGTTGGAACTGGTTTATTTCCAACAGTCTTCTGACTTTGGGTTTAAAACAGTGGTGAGAGTGATCCCCCCATGGCCCACTCTCCCACCTCCTCGTTGCAGAAGACAGAGCTTCTGATAAGGGATAAGACCTGAGCCAGTGGGTTCAAAACTGGCTCAGCCAATCAGGGGAGGCAAGGGGATCCGGTGATGAGTTGAGGGGAAGGATCTTTGCCTCAGAGTAGCACTTAGCGCACTGCCCTCTTCTCCCTGCTTCCTCCCTCCTCCACGCTCCATTGAAACACACCTGTCTATTTTTCAAGGGTTAGTGCCGGTCCCTCCTCTAGAAAGTCTCTTCAGATGTCTCTGTGAGCCTTAAGCTTTCTTTCCCCTGTATTTCTGTGGACATTGCTTAATATACCATTCTTGGCACTGATTACATAGTAAGGCAATGTTTGCTGAGTGACTAAGTAACCCCTAATTGTTCAGTACACTCCCTGCCCAACTGTGCATGGCAGCCCTGCGTTAACTGATCTTGAAGTTCGCTGCTGCCACTGACTGGCAGTCTGACCTGGGCTGGCCACCCCCCTCTTTCCCACCTCAGCCTCTCCTTGTGTGCACTGAGGAACCTGGGCGATAATCTCTGCTGATCACCCAGCCTGACGCCCAAGAGCAGGGTTTTGTAAGCTGAGCTGTGGTTTGGCTTTGTGTATCCATGAACTCTCTTAATTCTGAGTAAAAGATTAGGAGTGTGACTCTGTGTGTGTGTGTGTGTGTGTGTGTGTGTGCGCACGCCTGTGCACCAGAGCTTTCCTCAGATTTTCAAGGGGATTCATGAGCCAAGGCTACAAAGCCCGGCTTTAGGGGAAGACAGGCAGAGATAGTCAGACGCAGGCAGTGTGCTCATGTCTGTTGTCTCATATCCCCTCCAGCATGAGCCTGTGAGCCCCACAGCTCAGGAGTTACCTTCCCATTTCACAAGGGGAAGAAACTGAGACTGACTGTCATAGACTCAAGCCTGGCTCTTTGGCTTCTAAGGCCAGTGCTTAGGTCCCGCTCAGTGGCCACCCAGCAGAGGTCCTCATGGGTTCACAGGCTGAGCTGCCTTTGCAACATCCTTGGTGAGCAGTGTCCCAGAGGACAGGTCCCCTGCCGCCGGCAGCTCTTCCTGTCAGGTGCAGCCCTGTCTCTCCCTGAGATGGAGACCAGACACTCACCTGAAGAGAAGGTTTCAAAGAGGTTTTTCAGGTTAAATTTCAAGATTTCATTTTCAGCTACGGTGCCTGAATCGAAGGTGTAGTACGTCTTTAAGTAGTTCTGGGAGTCGAACTGTTTCTTGTAGTCCTCTCCTGTGTACAGCTTGCCCTCCATTCTAGCTGGGACCTGGCTGTGTTTCCCATTGCTGCAGTCCTGTTATGTCCACTTTCCTCTCCCTGCCTCTTCCCATCAGGAGTTTCATAATCTCCTTAGACAGACCCTCCTTCCCAGGGAGGAGCTCGGATTCCACATAGTTGGAGTCAGGCCACGATGTTAGCTTTTCTGGCTGGAGTTTATCTGTTTGATAATTATCTCAACACAGAAATGCAACAGGGTGGCCAACATGTGCTCCTGGGGGTTCTCAGTATTTGGCTCCTGAGAGGTGATGTTTTGAATGTATGTACTGCTGGTGAGGGTTAAGGTTGGGAGAGCATGAAGCAGAGGGACAGTGCCACAGAACTAAGAGAGAGACACAGATGGACACAGACACAGAGAGACCAAGCATCTGGAGTAGGTCAAGGATGCTTCCCTCTTTGGGACTGGTGGAAAAATGAGACAAAGAAAGGAAAAACCCGTAGGGTGGAAAACAGGATGCAGACGTGGCTGAGATTTCACTGACTCAGGGCAGTGAGCTTGCTCTTGAAAAGAGTTTGTCCTGAGCTTGGTTAAATGTTTCCCCCTGTCTTCAATCCTGTTTACTCTATTTGCTTAATCAATCCTTTATTTTGCTGAGGGTAAAAGTAAGCTTAACCAGGGCCCCTGAAAATGTTGGGAAGCCTCTGTTTGCACAAACCGTTTAAAAACTATTGGCATACGTAAACACAACATGTGATTAAATTGCATAGAATTTGTGCACACACACACACACACACACACATATGACTACCATATGCAAACACTCACACACATATGACTACCAGTAAAACTAGGAAAAGATTAATAAGAGCAGTGGGTTGTATCAGTGACAATATCCTGGTTGTGATATTTACTATGTTTTGAAAGATGCCACCATTATGGAAACTGGGTAAAGCATACGTAGATCTCTCTGTATTATTTCTACAGCTGCATGTGAATCTACATGATCTCAAAATAAGAGTTTTATATAAAAAAGTGTTGCCAAATCTCTTTCAAAAATTCATCTAAGATCAGAGATTTCAGGTAGCAAACTCTAGTGTGTTTTGCAAATGGGCAATTCTGGGGCCCTGGCCTGTAATATGCGCCAGGTGTGTCCCCCACCCTCGTTCGCTGCCATCTTCACAACAATCAGTAGAGAGGATCTTGAGACCCTCCCCCCTCCTGTTGGAGATGAGGAGGATGAGGGTGACGGGCCTTTTCCCAAGGGGGTCTTGGCAGCAAGTCTAGGTCTAGGTACAGATTGAAGGCCCATGTCCAAAGCCAAAATAAAGACCAGCTCCAAACCTTGTTCTCTCCCCATCATACTACACAGTCTATCCAGGTCCCTTAGCTGTGCTGCTCAAACTAGTGTGCCTGGGAATAGCCTGGGGACCTGGCTAAATGCAGATTCTGGTTCCCAGGTGATACTGAGGCCGCTGTGATGTGAGCCTCACAGCTCCAAGTCCTACCACCCAGAATCAACATTTATTTTTCAGGTTTTTGAGTTTCAACAGAATAGAAACTCTATTTTATTGTTTTCAGTGCAAATTTCCCCCTCTTCTGATACTACTAGAACCTGTACTTGTGGTATTTCCACTCAGGGAGAAAAGGGTCGATTATATAATAAATGGTGATGAAACAACTGCCTGTCCAGTTGGAAGAAAATAAAGTTAGACCTCTCTCCAATTTGTAAAAAGGAATGTTATATTCAGACTAAATTAACATAAATTCTAGGCGGATTAAAATCATTGGTGACACTGAGTGTATCATATTTGTCCCAGGGTTTCTTATTATCAGTGTGTCCCCAGACACGTGCACCTGCAGTGGTTTCACAGGGCCGTAGAGTCACCGTGTGTGCCCCCCATGCCTGCTTGGTTGTCCCAGCACGGGGTCAGCATCCCTTCTCTGTATCACTCTAAATGAGCTGGTAATGTCAGTTTTTAGTGCTGCCTAATAAACAGTACACAGAGGTCCAATTAAGCTTGACTTAATTGCTCCCCAAGTGGTTGACAGGTAAGAGACTTAACAGGTGTTCATTGTTATAAATAATCTTATAATTAATATCCTCGTGCAATAAGCTTCTTCTGTATTTTGGATTCTGGCTTTGGGCTGGATTCCTAGACATAAGATTAATGGATCAATTTTTTAAAACTTTTCGTACAAATAATTTAGGTAAATACTTGCCAAATTATTTTTCTAAGGAAAACAATGCTTTTGCTGTTTATTGTTGCAGGACAAATATTTAATTTTTCTTTAATAAAATGTGCTAAATTATTTTTCCTTTGAGCTTGTTTCTATCTAAGCTTTGAAAATTCTTCCATGTCCAGAGATCTGATAGCTATCCAATTGTGATAGCTTCTGTGATGGTTTTAAAAAGATACTTAGCCTTTATTTTGGTGTTTGGTATGAGATGAGGCTCTGTGTGCCTGCTTACGACTCACCAGAGAAAAGTCTTGTTTACCCCTGCAAGTTCTGGAATCATTTCTTCACCCCACAGGCTCATGTGGGAAGAAAGATAACAGGGGTATCAGAGCGGGAGATGCTGAGATGATAGTTTTCCTAATCTGGAGAATGAGATTGATTCTTTTCTCAGCTGGTCGACTCTTAAGCAGTTTATTTTCTTGATAGCTTGAGAATGTGCTCCTGTGTTTGAAATTAAGGCAGAAGTCTTCTTAAATGGAAATTTCCCTGAGTTATTCAAAAGTCACAGTATAGAAGGATGTTTAAGATGATGCAGACATTCTGAAAAGGGACTGAGACAGCCCTGGCATCAACAAAATATTGTCAAATTGATGAAGGCAAACCTTAGGACAGTGGTTCTCTCCCAGGGGTGACTTTGCCTCCCTCGGGTCATCTGGCCAAGTCTAGAGACATGTTTGGTTGTCACAGTAGAGACTGGGTTCTACTGACATCTGGTGGGTAGAGGCCAGGGATGCTGCCAGAGATCCTCCAATGCATAGTTGGGTCCCCCACCCCAATAAGGAATTATCTGGCCTGAAATGTCAGTGGAGCTGAGATTGAGAAACCCTTCTTTAGAACACATCCATAAAAGACTTGACTTTGAGCAGATTACCCTAGTGCTGTGAAGGCCCCTGGCTAGGCCAGAGTCAAGATGTGTGTTGGGATGGAGAGGGTGGAACTGGTGGAGAGGTGGTGAAGGCCAGAGGGTAGAGGCTCTGGAATGCCAGGGGGGTTGGATCCATTCCTTTGGGCAGCAGGAGTCACTGGAGGCCCTGAGTTGAGGTGGGCCTCGTCTGTCCATTCAAGGACATCCAATTGCAGCAGAATGAATGAAAGGGTGGTCTCCCCTCACCCCCCCTGGGCAGACCCCTGGATGCCCACATCCCACTGCTGGGGTTCTGGGTTCATAGATGTCCTCAGTTCAATTCTGGAAATGTTAATAGATGCTAAGCTGGGCATCTTCTATGTGTCTCTCACTATCCACTCTCCATCCTTCTCCATCTCTTGTGAGCCCCAGAAGGCTGACTCATGTGGACTATATTAGTGGCTCCCTTGCCCTCTGGATTTCTACTGGATTTTGCAGGATATTGTGGGGAGGTAGGAGAGGGAGTCTAGGTATTTATTCTTCAGCTCCTTTGCTGTCGGCACCTGCAGGAGGTCCTCTCCGTACAGCTCTGTCTCAGCTCTAGGATAATGGCTCCTCCCTGCTACTCACCCTGGAGTACTGTGATGGTTAATTTTGTGTGTCCAATTAGCTGAGCCCTGGTGCTCAGGTATGTGGTCAGAAATTATCCTGGATGTTTCTGGGAGGGTGTTTTTGGATGAGATTAACATTTAAATTGGTGGACTTTGAGTAAAGCAGATTGCCCTCCATAATGTGGGTGGGCCTCATCCAATCAGCTGAAATCCTGAATAGAACAAAAGACTGACCTCCCCTGAGCAAGAGGGAATTTTGCCAGCAGACGGTTTTCAGACTTGAAGTGGCCATTGAATTGTCTCTTTCTGGTTCTCCAGCCTGATGGTCCACCCTGCAGATTTTGGACTTTGCCTCCATAATACTCCATAATTGTGTGAGCCAACTCCTTAAACTGAACCTCTTTATATATATTTTTTATGTGCACACACACACACACAGCCTGCTGGTTCTGTTTCTCTGGAGAACCCTAATTAGACTAATTAGATTAGAAAACTGAGTCTGAGAAAGATTAAACAATCGGCCCAATATCTTCCAGCCAGGAGTGTAACCGCTGCCCTCCTGGACAGAGAACAGGAGCCCCAGGCCCTAGTCTGGAGAAGATTCTGGCTGAAGTGTTCAGAGAGGCCATCCTGGGGGTAGGGCCTTTAGGTTCAAGGCCAACTGGGAGCCTCTCGTGCATGTCCAGCCTTGCCTGGATGGCTTCCTGTGGGAGGGTAGACAGGGACAGGCAGCTGGGCTGAGAAGGAGATGACCTGGGAAAATGGCCCAAGGCTGAGTTGAGGGTGGCCTGGAAGCTGCAATGAAGTGTGACTTCCAGCATGTTGCCCGGAGCCTGGGCTTGGGGCCATCTCTCAGCCTGTGGGGTCACACCTGGCCAGGCTGTTCTCCGACCAACCCTCCTGCTCCTCCAGGCCCAGCCGCCTCTTAAACTTCTCCTGCCTCCTCACCAGGACGCTCCCCCGCACTGTTCCCCAATCAGCTGTGCAGAGTGACGTCATGGCCCCGAGAGCCTAGAGGCCATTGCCCAATCACTGTGTCACCAGGGGGAGGACAGTTATGACTGGGAGGCAGGCAGATGCCTTGAGACATTTTACAGATGGTTCAGTTGAGGCCCTTGGAGGCTGAGGGTCCTGCCAGCAGGTTCGGGGCAGGACTGAGACGCCACCCAGCACTACTGACTCCCCGTGTAGGGCTTTTCCCGACCCTCGTTACAGCCATATCCTGACTCGGCCACAATCCCACTGTTGGCCCTTGGCCTTCTCGGGGTCTCTGAGGCCTGTCTGTGCCAGGGCAGGGCTGGGCTTGATGACCTTGAGAGCTTTCCTTGCCCCACCCCAAAGATCTAGGGGCTAACGGAGAGTGCTTGGGAACAGGTGCTGTACTCTCCTCACTGCATTTCCCGCTTTCTGGTCCAGCACGCAGCTCCAGAGCTGTGGGGAGACAGCCCCCGACCTGCTGCATAACATCTGCCCAAAGACGGGAGCGGGGCCCAGCCAGCCCCCCACCTCAACCCCCACTCCCTGCAGCCCCTAGAGAAGACCAGGCTTCCACTCCAGCTGGTGGCCTTGGACACCTTTCCCCCATCCCCCATCCAGGTCCCTGGAGAGATGCTCAAGGGGCTGCCAGAAGTGGCCCCTCTGCTCACCGTCCAAAGGTCCTGTGGAGACACTCCAGGTTAAACTTGAGCCTCTCGGCCTTGGACAACAGGCCGCAGCTGAAGCCATAGTAGATGGCCAGGTAGTCCCTGGGCAGGAAGTGCTTCTGGTACCATCAGTCCCTGTGAGGCTGCCTTCCCTGGTGGCCCTGGGTGTGTGCTTCCCATGCAACTGTAGAGCACCCACGGACACGGTTTCAGAGTCTTGACTCATTATGTTAAAGACAAGGAAGCTTCTAGACGGTGGAGAATTGGTAAATGTTTCACAACCAGTTCTCAAAAAAGAAAAGCACTGATTTGTGATGACGGCAGTTTCCATGGTGTAAATACTCCCACCATGGTTGATTTCAAACTCCCAGTGGTTTAACAATCGGCTCAGAAAATTCCTAAAAATTTAACAGTTGGCTCTCATGAAATGATACACGTCAGTTTGAGTATACCACTGCCTCCAGACTGGGGCTGGCAGATTTGGCAACTAAAAATATAGGATGCTCAGTTAATTGAATTTCAGAGAAACAAAATACGTTTTTTTTAGGGTAAGTGTGTTCCCAAAATTGCACAGGACATACTTATCTGAAATAAGTCTTATTTGTTCATCTGAAATTCAAATTCAACTGGGTGTCCTGTATTCCATCTGGCAGCCCTACTCTAGCCCCGAATGGGAAGAGACACAGCCCAGGAATCATGGCTGCTGCTAATACAAAAGGTGCCTTTGTGCAGATACATAAGGTGCCTGTGTGATTTGTTAATTCTATCAGTTTTCTACATTTATTAGTTGACATACAAATGTAAGGACCTTCCTTCCTTCCTTTCTCTCTCTCTCTTTCTTTCCTACAGTAAATATGGACTCACAGATTCTTATTTCTATTCAATGGGTTATGATCTATATTATTGCCATTGCTTACTCTGATGCACAGATTTGGCCAGTAGGAGTCTCTTTCAGCTGGCTTGTGTGTTCTTTTGACATGTCCCCATCATTCTTTGAGCACTTCCTTATTAAGTCCTCCTTGTCTGTCACTCTCAGCTGAACCTAATGCTAACCAATATAATCAGGCATGGGAGTAAAAGCAAAGAACTGAGGGCTCTAGGCTGCCTTCTTTTGCTCTGGTCCCTGAGACCCATCACATTGCCTGCCAGCACACGAAGTGGTCCATGAAGCAACCACCCCTGAGCCTGAGTGGACCTGGGGAGGTGCGGATAGCTACCTGCTCCAAACAGCCTCCTTTGGAGCAAAGGACTCAGGCAGAGAAACCTGGGAGAAAAGAAATCCTACAACAATCTCCAAGCACTGCCTTAAAATTGAGAGTGGATCCCCCTGTCTTTGGGGAGACTGGAGTGGAAGGGAAAATCCCAATGACAATCAGCTCAGGAGTATGGCGTTGGAATGTTCAAATAGCCAACCTGGAGCAGGGTGCCCAAGTCAGGCCATCAGAGCAAGAGACCCAGACCTTGCTGTGTACTAAGAGGTCAGAGAAGCAGGGGAAGGGAGAGCAAGAAGCAGAAGATGGAACCTTATGAAGAGCAGGAGGCCTCCCCAGGGCAGTTTTCATGTCAGGGCACACACAAAAATGATAATGTGTATTGGGGTAAATGGAGAAGGCTGCTCATGGCTGTACAGCCTGTGGTCTCTGGCCAGATAGGTTTCAGCCAGCTGCCCTGAGGCCCGAGGAGGTCATGATCTGAGCACACCCACACCGAATTTGCAGCGGGTTGGTGTGGACGCTCCCATGGGGAAGCTCTGGTCTAGCAAACCCTGGAGAGAGGGACCACTGCCTGCAGTTGGGTTTTTACTCATTCCTGGAGGTTTGTATTATTTAGGTTGAAAAGATAAGCTGCTGTAACAAAAGACACCCCCATCCCCACTTCCAAAAATAAAAACAAACAAATAAATAAATAAACAAAGCCCAAACCCGATGGAAGTTTACTTCTCTTACTTGTAAGCATCTGAATTCCAGGCCCCCTGGTGACTCCGCTCCATGTAGTCATTCAGGGAACCAGATGCCTTCTGTCTTATTTCTGCCACCCCCTAGGGAGGCATGCTCAAACATAGGTGAGCATCAGAATTACATAGAGGTCTGGTTTAATACAGATTGCTGGCACCACCCTCAGAGCTTTTTGATTCAGTAGATCTGATGTAAAGACTGAGAGTTTGCATTTCTAACAAATTCTCAGGTGGTGCTGGTGTTTTGGGGGCCACAATTTGAGAATCACTGCCCTAGGGTGTTGTCTTGTGTTTATGGTCACAGCACACACCCATAGGTGCAGCTGTGCTCTGGCTTGCTGGAGAGTGAAGAGTGTGGCAAAGGTGGAGCCTAGTCTTAAAGGGCTGGCCCTCTCATTCCCTCTCATTGGTGACCACTTAGTTCCATGGCCACATCCAACTTCAAGAAAAGCTGGGAAATACAGTATGGCTGGGAAGCCACTTGCCCTGCTCCAAATATATTTTCACGAAAGAAGGAAAGAATGGATTCTGTGGGCAATCAGTGGATTTTGCCACAGTGTTTTGGGGGAATTTTCCATTGATTTACTTGGACCAGAATTTTTATGTAGAGTGCTTTCTTAGGGGATATTATATTGTGATTTCCAAAGGGTGACATCATATTGTTTCAATCAGGAACTACTCGCAAGTTGGGACTGACAGCTGTGTCTGAGGGTCTGAGGTCTGCACTTAATGGTGAAAGCATCAGGATGTGGAGTAACTGTCAGAGACTGCAGTTTTCCCCAGAGAAGAAGGCATCTTTTTTTATCTTGGCAGTGCTAAGGAGCTTTGCTCAAGAATTTTCTCAGGGCCATTTCAGAGTGAGTGTGTAGCAAGGTGGATTGAGGGGGGATGTATTAGTTAGGGTTCTCCAGAGAAACAGAGGTAGTAGGATACATATACATATATATATGTGTATATATATATATATATATATATATATATATATATATATATGTATATATATATATATATATGTGTGTATATATATATATATATAGAGAGAGAGAGAGAGAGAGAGAGAGAGAAATCTGCAGGGCAGGCTGGCAGTCTGGAGACCCAGGGAAGAACTAATGTTGCAGCTTGAGACAAAGGCAGTCTGGAGACAGAATGCCATCTTTCCTGAGGGGCCTCCGTCTTTTCCTCTTAAGGCCTTCCACGGATTGGATGAGGCCCAACCCATTATGGAGGGTAATATTCTTTACTCAAAGTTGACTGATTTAAACGGTAATCTTATCTAAAAAAATACCTTCAGAGCAACATCTAGACTGATGTTCAACCAAATATCTGGGTACCATGGCCTAGCCAAATTGGCACATGAAATTAACCATCACAGATGTGGAAGAGAATGACACATACTCCTTGATTAAAGTAGCCACATGCTCAAAATTTCATTGGATGCCTCTGCTGTCCCCTCACCCTGTGCCTGGATGGTCACACTACGCAGGCCTGCCTGAATGGCCCTGCTGCACATACCTGCACAGCCCGCTGGACCCCATCACTCCTGGAAGTGAGAGGGTCTGGAATGCTGTGGGCGTGAAAGGCTGAGACCCTCACCGGGGCTTTGGCTGCCCCACGGCACCCTGCTCGAGCCAGGCTGGGGCCCGGGTCTTCCCTCCCTCTGCAGTCTCACGTTGGTAGCCTTGGGGAGTAGAGACTGGGAGGTGAGATTGGGAGGTGGCCAGTTCCTTCATGTTGCCAAGGACAGTGGCCTGGGCTGGGCCCCTTGTCCTGACCTCTGGGAGTGGTGGCCGGAACAGTTGGGAAAGACTGAGGGTCACATCATTAAAGGACTTTCATAACGTCCTTCCAACCCAGCTGGTCCGGACATGCTGCACCTTGTCAGACCCGTGCTCCCACCTCCCTGAGCCTGGAAAGCAGGTCCCTGGGGAGGACATGGTCATGGGGACAAGCATGTGTGCTTCTGTTCTCTGGAAACTTCTGACTCAGGGAAATGCCCAGCCCTGCCCTCAAGGGGCTCTAAGTTGGAAGGGGATCCATTCAGTCAGCTCCCTCTCTGGAGCATTCTGGAGGAGGCACTACATGACCTTGAACTCTCACAAAACAATGCAGCAGGCCTACCTCCCTGTTGCAAGACCCATACCATGCCTGCTGCACCCTGCTGCCAGCGCCCAACGGCGTACTGGGCAGAATCAGGGACCCCATAAACTTCTATGGTTAGACTCACACAAACGCAGGCGCTCACTCTCAGATGCATAGAGCCTCTGCTGCACAGTGATATATATGATTTTATACACGTGCATGCACACATGCCCGCAGAACCCTTTCTGTGTTCTAAGACATCTAAATTGTCCCTCCAAGGTAAAGTCCACTGAATGTCCCTCTGCCCCCGTTTCCTCCCCCACTTCTTCTGGACCTCAGGGGCATTGAATCAATTAATAATACGCCTTGGTTCATGACATCTTCTCATCACTGGTCCCTGCAAGGCCATCTTTTATTAACTAATGAACCAATAGAAATACTATAGCAAACACTTATGAAACAAATGTCCCCATGACACCCAGAACACTGACAATTACTTATACTTACCCTTGTGGCTCTCCCCTACCCAGCGCCCTTGCCTCCCACTCCCGAGGCAGCTGCTCTCCTGAATCATGTGGTCCTCATTCCCTTGCTTTTATTTTTGAAATGCTATGCTGAATCTATGTTTCCTACAAATTATGATTTTTTGGTTTACTTTGTTTTAGGTTTACATGGAGATCTGCTGTATGTCATCTTTTGGGGGTTAACTTTTTCTTTCACAATTCCATTGCTAAGCCCAGTGAGTTAGTAGTCCATTGAATTTCTGAGTAAGCAAATGAAATGATTGCCCATCACTAGTGAGGCCAACGCTCATCTTGGCTAAGGCTGGTTTTAGGCTAGCGTGTGGGGTGGAGATACTGTGTTTGCATGCTCTATAACTCTGGTTTATTTAGTGGCTCCAGGGGTGGATCCCCATTTTATGGAACTTGGACAAGCATTAAAAAATGATTATAGGTATTTATAATGGTTGGGTCTTTATTTTGATGATGTTTTTGTCCCATGTCTGCATGTTCATTGTAAGGAGTCATTTTTGAGGACCACCACCATTCACATTCTGGCAGGAGAGCTGGACCCCCTTACAGTACTCTGTGGGATTCTCCAACTCACGGGAGCACAATGCAAAAAAGTCAGGATGACTGGCTGGGATCTGCTGCAAGATATGGGATATAGGATGCAATCCACTCCCTCCTCCAGACTGCTGGCAGGACACCCTTCACCCTTCCCATACTGACCAGATTGTCCCCCTTTATGTGGCATCTTAAAGTTATCTTAAGGTTATTGTATCCCCAGGAGCCAGCTATGTATCTGGAAATACAATGCATTCCTGTGCTTCTCTTCCTTAACCATTCCATTCCAATGTAGTAAAAAAAAAAGTCCCACAGTCAGGCAAGTATAAAACACACACACACACACACACACACACACACACACACACACAATATGTCTAACCTAAAATCTACCTGGATTCCTGATTGTTGTAATTACCTCCTAACTCAACTCTCTGTTTCTACACTCACCCCTCTACAGTCTGTTCTCAACCCCAAAGCCAGAGAGGTCCTGTTAAAACCTAGCTTAGAGCCTGTCTCTCCTCTGCTCAAAAACCAATTCAGAGTAAAAGCTCAAGTCCTTCCGAGAGCCACAGGCCTTCATAGTGGGTCTTGCTGCCTCATTCCCTCCTGGCCTCCCTGTTTCACAAGCACTCAGGCTCGATGCTGTCTCAGGACCTTTGCACTTGTTTCTTCTACCTGGAGTGCTCTTTCTCTGAGTATCTGCATGGCTTTTATCCTGTCTTTCTTCAAGTTTTTGCTGAAATACTACTATCTAAGTAATCGTTATGGTCTAATGTTTGTGTTTCCCCTAGACTCATATATTGAAATCCTAACCGCTAGCATGATGGTATCAGGAGATAGGGCCTTTGGAGGTGCTTAGGTAATGACGGTGGAGCCCTCTTGGAGGGGATTAGTTCCATTATAAAACAGGCCCCACCAAGCTCCCTCACTCTTTCTGCCATGTGAAGATGCAGTAGGAGGATAGCCATCTACGAACCAGGAAGCAGGCCCTCACCACACACTGAATCTGTTGGTGCCTTGATCTTGGATTTCCATACTTTCCTTTTGAAATAAATCTGGAAACACGTATGTTGGCTTAAAGTCAATAATATGTAAGTAACAGTATAGGTTTTATGGACTGAATTGTGTCCCTCAAAATCTGTATGTTGAAGTTCTAACCCCCAGTACCTCAGAATGTATGTGTAGTTGGAGACTGGGCCATTAAAGAGGTAATTAAGTTAAAATGAGGTATTTAGCGTAGACCCTAATCCAATTGACTGGTATCCTTTTAAGAAGAGAAGATTAGGACACAGACATGCAGAGGGAAGACCATGCGAAGACACAAGGAGAAGGCGGCCATTTATATGCCAAGGAGAGAGACCTCAGAAGGGACTAACTCTGCTGACACCTTGATCTTGGACATCTAACCTCCAGAACTGTGAGAGAATACATTTCTGTTGTTTAAGCCACCCAGTGTGTGGTACTTTGTACACCAGCGCTAGCAAACCAATACACTGGGTGATGTGCAGATGGGGCGGAGATTGTGAAGGTGGTCCCCAAGTGACTGAGTTTGGGGAAGCTGGTACTGGGCAAAGGCATGGGTTTGGCTGGAATCCTAGCCTTGTCAGTTCCTAGTTGTGTGATCTTTAGCATAATCTTAACCTCTCTGAATCTCAGTGTCTTGGTTTAAAGAATGGGCCGATAGTAAGCACCTTGCCTGGAGGTTGTAGGACTAAAGATGTGATAATGTATGTAAATGCCTGGTGCTCAATAACTGGCAGTCTCCTTATGGGAAAGCAGGCACCAAGGGGGCCAGGGATCCAGCCTTTAATTTGAGCACCAAGTCAGCAGAGAGTCCTGGGCCTCCTCATCCCTGCAGCGGAGACCAACCAAGGTGAGTCAGCCTGGGGGAACCCAGGAGACGGCTGAGGTGCTGGGGGTGGACCTCTAGGGGCCACTTCACTGTGGGTTTACTCCTCTAGGAACCAGGAGCCAGGCACTCTCCCCAATTCACACCTTGTGAGATGCGACTCAGATTGGAACAGCGACTTGTTCTAGGCCACCCAGATGGACAGGGCCAGTGCCAGGACCCAAGCTTAGAGCCCGCGGCCTGAACCCTGGGATGCACGGGGCTTGTACCTTCTGGGTTCTGCCTCCAGCTCTCAGGGCAAGTTTGAAGGTTGCTCCACCCCTTCCCTCCCGCCTTCCCAGCCCGCGCGCTCCCAGGGAAGGGGCGGAGTTCTCCGGCTCTGCTGACACCGTCGCCACGGCAACGCGGCCATACTGGCCCCAACGGACCCGGGATCTGGGGCTGAGGCGCTGCGGCCTCGTGGGCAGACCGGAGCATGGACACCCTCTTCGTGGAGGAGGTGGCGGCCTCCCTGGTCAGGGAGTTCCTCAGCAGGAAGGTACGTGGCGCCGCCCTCACAGCCCTGGGAAGTTGCTCAATTTTGGGGGTGGCGGGGGGAACAGTCTGGAGGCACCTCTGCAACCTCTGCACCTTCGGGGAGGGAGCCCTTCCCCTGCCCGCTGCCTGCCCTAGAGATGCCCGATGCAAGCGCCGCTTTCCCGGGCCTGGGGAACTACATTTCCCAGGAGCCATTTCTGTCACGGTGCACTTCCCGCAAAGCGGGGCAGGACCGCGGCCGTCCTCCCGGGCATCTCTCTCCAGGGCGCGCGAACCAGGGGCCTGGGCCCTCCGCATTTTCCTGAAGTTCACGAGGCTCTGGGAGCCCAGCAGGCCGGCCTTGCCGCCGCGCTCCATAACCAGTCCCAAGGCTTACATCCCACTAGGAAAGAACTCCCCCGCAAAGGAAATCCAAAGGGCTAAAAAAGTTCTTGCCAGTCAAACCTTTTAGTCCTGTTCATCAGTGGGAAGTTCAATCGTTGAGGTCGTTTTGTTTTTAAGTTCTCCTATTGTCTTGTCCCAGGAGAATTTTCAGAGAACTCAGAAGTTGGGGAGGTCCTTGGCTCCCACCTGCCCTGACAGTGGAGATGAAGGCAGGCTGGGGAAGAGGTCACTGGGGGTCACTGTGTATGGGTGTGTAGGGAAAGCACCCACTGCTGACCCAGGCTGACCACCTGCTATGTGTTTGGTGTCCTCCTGGTGTCACGTTGGGCGGGGACGATGGGCTCTTGTCTGGCATTAAAAGACACACACAGACAAAATAAACAGTGTTTTGAATGGGGGAAAGGGAGGGGCTTTGGAGTCAGAGGGAACAGTTCAAATATCCGCTATTAATTAGCAGCTCAAGCTGGAGTACCTTACTCACTGCCTTGATTTCCCTATCTGTAAAAGAGGAATAATAAGACCTACTCTTGGCAGATTTATAATGAGGATTAATAATAATGTACGGGCAGGTCCCAGCCACTGTATCTGGCACATAGTAGGCATTCAACATTGTCCCCTCCCCCATCTCTGATGTGCACCTGTTTTGAAAGTGTCTTTCTTTGCTTTTTGAAAATGTATTTTTATTTAAAATGCTATGTGGCCTCACTGTACCTGCTCTGTTTTCATGACTAATTGACCTGCCATCACTTAGTCCTGGCTACACACGGGATATCAGTGATACACCCTGTGAAGCTGACCACGGCCATCGTTTCTTTTAAGTCTGGGCTACCAAGCAAAACTGTCTGAGAGTTTTCCTCATGCCTATCCTTTCTTGAGTACAAATGAAATCCAGAGACCTCACCTGATATCCAAGGCTCCCCTGTAGCTTGACCTCACCTTACCAGCCCAATCTCATTTCCAGCTTCTCTCACATGCTTTCTTTTCCCTGTTCCACCCATGGTCCATCCCAAGTTCCATTTCCTTCAAGATGTCTCAGGTAACTGTGGCTGAAATAACTACTCATTTGTCTGTGGTTTGCTCATCGGTGCTCATGTCATAGTTTATACATCTGCCTGTCTCACCCACTAGACAGGTCCACAGAGCTGACACCTGAACTGGGCGGAATCTTGGCAGTCGTCTGGTTCACCTGGTCTCCTCTCCTTCCTACTTTTCATCGGGGCACACTAAAGCCCCGAGAGGAGAAAAGAGTTGCCCGCAGTCATTCAGAAAGTCATGGAGAGCTGGAACTGCAGCTCAGGTTGGCTGCTTTGCTCATCACCTTCTGCTCTGGGGCAGAAACTGTGTACTCCCCTCAGGCCTTGGCACAAGGCAGGTACCGAGCGGTTCTAACCAAGAGCGTGCCCATCGTGGTGCAAGGTACCTTCTAGATGCCTGTTTATTTTCTCAAATCCTCATAACAGTCTTGAAAGAGGTATAATTATTCCCTTTCACAAAAGACTATGATCAGACTGGCAGGCGAAGAAACCTGCCCAGGGTGAGCAGGTCACATCATGTCACTCCTCTGTCCAAAACCCTCCACGTGCTTCCTTTTGCAATTAGAATAAAATCCCAGGGAAGGCCTCACCAGGGCCTACCAGGCTCCCCATGGCGTGGCTGCCGGCTCCCCCTCGAACCTCACCTTCCACTACTCCTCCTCTACCCTCCAACCTACTCTGTACCCAGCTACACTGGCCTCCTCCAAGCGTGATCCCCCTGCAGGGAGAATCATGACAGTCTCCTGGCAATGGCAGGGTCCACCAAGGTGACTCTTCTGGTGCCCTAGCCTTCCAGGCCTCCCTCCTCTCGTGCCCCAGCCTCCCTCTCCTGCAGGGACCTGTCCCATCTGACCTTTGACACTCCTTCCAGGTGGTCATGCCCTAGGCTTGTTTCCATAATCTCAGTTCCAAGCATCCCATCGTCCCTCACTTCCAGCTCACCCCCATCAGTAGCCCGATATAAACTATTCTTCAGCCTCACTCCCATCTCCCTTCCACTGTTCCTGCCAACTTTTCACCATTCCTCAGCCCTCTTGTGACCTCTCCTCACGTCTTACCCACCCATCATTGTAATCACGCCCTCAACACCACGCTCAACTCCCTTGCCTGTCTCTCCCTTCTTTTTTTTTAAACTGTTCTCTTTTTTTTTAAAATTAATTAATTAACTTATTTTTATTTTCGGCTGTGTTGGGTCTTCGTTTCTGTGCGAGGGCTTTCTCTAGTTGTGGCGAGCGGGGGCCACTCTTCATCGCGGTGCGCGGGCCTCTCACTGTCGTGGCCTCTCTTGTTGCGGAGCACAGGCTCCAGACGCGCAGGCTCAGTAGTTGTGGCTCACGGGCCCAGTTGCTCCGCGGCATGTGGGATCTTCCCAGACCGGGGCTCGAACCCGTGTCCCCTGCATTGACAGGCAGATTCCCAACCACTGCGCCACCAGGGAAGCCCCTGTCTCTCGCTTCTTTATACTCCTCCGATGTTAGAAATTCAGCTTGGTCTACTCTGTGCCTGCACTGCAGAGCTGAATGGGGCTGGGGGAAAACACACCACCGTGTTGATGGTTTCATGCCAAATTCATGGCCACTCACCCCTGTGATGCCTCAGGGATGCCCGCCCATCTTCTTATACCTCTCCAGCCCGTTCACTCTCTCACATCTTGGCCGACCATTTCACACATCTCTCTCCTCAAGCTGCAAAGCCCCCTCCCCCTCTAATTTCACTGAGAAAATAGAAGCAGCCTTGAGAAAACTCCAGCACGCCCTACCACCACAGTAACTAACCTTCCTGGGCCTGAACTATTCGCCCCACCCTGCCTCCTGTTCTTAGGAATGAATTCTCCATCTTCCTTCCTTCCTTCCAACCCCTCCCTGTGTGCCTGTCCCCTCTTGTGTGTTCCAGGACACGGGTGCAGTTATCGTCATCTCTCTGTATCGTATCATACATTTTGCTTTCTCTACTGGGTTAGTCTTATCAACGTGTATACGTGCTCCTACCAATTCCATCTTGACCCCCAAGCCCCTCCAGCTACTAGTCTCTTTCTCTTTTATAGCAAAACCCATGAGAGGGCTCTGTATGCTCTGATTCTAATTCTTCTCCCTGTTTTCTCAAACCCACTTTAATCAGGCTTTTGTCCCCATCACTCCATGGAAACAACTCTTGTCAAGTTCACCAATGACTTCTGATTTTCAGTCCTTACACTTATTGATCTAACAATTGTGTTTGACTCAGTTGATTATGCCTTTCTTGGAAACTCATTCCCCTTGGCTTCTGGAGATCACCCTCTCCTGGTTTTCCTTCTATACCTTCTCAGGTTCCTGGCAAGTCCCCCCTGGCTTCCTGAGCTGTGCATGCTGGTGGGCTTAAAGACTGAGTCTCTGGCCCTCTTCTCTTCTCCATTCATTTCCCAGCCACTTCCACCACTGTTGTGGGTTCCAGTACCCTTGATATGCTGACAATTTCCAAATGTCTATCTCTAGCCAAGACCTCTCCTTGAACTCTTACATTCTTTCCAACTGCCTATGTTACATTTCCATTTGGATATCCAATAAACATCTCAACTTAACACGTCCAAAACTCAATTCCTGATTCCTTCACCTCCTGCAATTTTTCCCACTTCAGTAAGTGGCATCACTAACTTGGTTGCTTGGACCAAAACCTTTGGAACCATTCCTGGCTTTTTTTCCTTTTTGTGCACCCTGCATGCAGTCCATCAGTAAATCTGTAGGCTTTCCCATCAGAGCACTTAAAGAATGTAGCTATTTATTCCCCCTTCTGCTACAACCACCCTGGTCCAAGTCACCTCCATCTTTCATGTGAGTTGTTCAATAGCCTTCTAATCTTAATACGTAATCCCCTATCTCATACAGTCTGTTCTCAACCTAGCAGCCAAGTGATCCTTGGCAAATATAAGTTAGTCCAGGATGCTCCTTTTTTCAAATCCTCCAGGAGCCTTTCCATTTTACAAAAGCTGACAAGGCCTTTCCTTAGCAAGCTCTGGGCAACCTCTCTGACCTCATTTCCTGACACTTTTCCCTAGTTACATGGCTCTAGCTGTACTGGCCTCCTTGTAGCTGCCACAGGGCCTTTGCCCTTGTAGAACACTACCCACAAGTGTCTGCACAATCTGCTCCCTTAGTTCCCTCGTGTCTCGACTCTAATGTCACTTAATCATGAAGCCTTTCCTGATCACCTTTTATAAAGTAGCAACCCTGCCCTGCACCCCCTCGTGGCCCTCTCTGTTTCCTGACTCTGCTGTATTTTTTCTCCCACAGGGTATTCTATTTGTTGTCTTTTTCCTGATAGTAGGTGAGCTCTGTGAGGGCCAGGACTTTGGTCTGTTCACTCCTCCGCCTCTAGCAGATGAACTAGTGGACGAACGGTTTGTTCCTTTCATTTAACAGGTGGGGAAACTTGAAGACAGGAGTGAGCACATGGATGATGCTTGATAAATAGCTGACTATCTAAAACAGTGTCTCCTCTCTCTCTGTTTTCTCTGTCTTCATAATAGAGCATATTAGCAGCTGGTGTACTGTACATTTACCCCTTTGTTTATGGCTTGCTTCCCTAACAGAATGTCAGTTCCATGAGGGCAGGACTTGGCCATAATCCAGCTATATCTCCTGCGTCTAGAACAGAGCCTGGCACAGAGCAGGTGCACGACAAGTGTTTGTTGAATGAATGATGGGACCGATGACTGGCTGATTTCTGAGGGCATCCTTGTCCACGGCTCCAGTGGTTTTCAAACGCCAGTTTGCACCACAATCCCAGGGAATTTGTTACGTGTGCCAAGACTTGCTGATCTGAACTGCTGACGAACATCAAGAGTTACCCAGAAGAGAGGGACCCTTATTTTACAGGTTTCCACATCACTTTGGTGGGAAAGCCATGGTTAAGCCCCCATGAAATGCAGGTGCCTCTTGAGTCCCACCTCTCCTTCCGGCTGACTCTCTTTAATGGACCCAGGCATGTCCCTACCTTTTCCCCAACATTTCTTTCTGTTCCCGCTCCCCCCCTCCCCTCCACCGGCCCAAGACTTCTTTTCATTTCTTTTGGTTCAAGGTTGTGTTCATACGTCTTGTTTCACAAATTCTTCTTGTCCCAATTCATGGCAGGCAGCAGGTTTTGTCTTGTTTTCCCAGCACTGAGAGCCTCCGTAAAATTCTGAATACAAAGCCTAGGGGAGCCACTGACGCCTGGCTAGCACTGGGGTCTGGATCCATCAGGAGCAAGGGGCTCCCTTAATGCCAGGCTGAGCTGTGTGTGAGGCATCTCCTCATCTTCTGCCATTTGGTGATCACTGCGTTCTGGGGAGGTGGGCAGGCCACAGCTGCTGTCGTTTTCGAATGAAGAAGCCAGGCTCTTAGGGGGAATAGTGCTTCCCATGGCTGGCCTTCTGGGAGTTCAGGGCCGGATGATGGAAAGCGGCTGCGCTGGGGCACTGCAGACGCTTACCACGTGCTTCCTGTGAGTCTGGGTCCTCGCGTCACCGCCTCGCAGCCTGGGATGGTCAGAACTCCCGCTATGTGTGTCCACTGTGTTATGTTGGACAAATCGACCCTGGTGCCCCATCTGAAAGAAGGGAATGAATATTGGCCTTTTGTTTATGCTTTTCCTTTTGTTTATTTTTAAAGCTTCATACCCTGTGGCCCCAAATCTAGGCCAAACCCAGGGCTCCTGAGCCAGCCTCGGTCCAGACAGTTGTTACCCGGATTTCACTTTCCTTTTCTATAAAACGCGCTGACAACTCCAGCCTGAGCCCAGCCCACGGGGTGGCTGTAAGATTCGGAATAATAATTGTGAAGATGATATCAAGTGTAAAGGTTATATAAAAATAAATGCTTAAGTCAGTTTTTGGTCCTCCCAGTATCCTGAGAGGAAGGCAGGAGAAGATGATCATAAGGAACATCAACAGTCGTTTGTTTATCCTCTGAGTCAGAGCTCAGAAGGTTTTGATTTAAAATGGTAAAGAGTGATTCAGAGTTCTTCCCTCAGGGCTTAAAGAAGACGTGTGTGACCATGGACCAGGAACGCCCACGCTCTGATCTCAGCATAAACAGCAGAAACCATCTCCGAAAGGTTTTGCATCTTGAAGTTCTCTACAAGGAGAACAAGGTACATGCTTTTAACGTGTGGTACGGAGTTCTGGAACGGAATGTGGCAACGTCAAAAGCACTCATGAGCCCTGCCAGGTCATCCGAGACCAGTGGCCGGAGGCTTGCCATACATGCAGTCAGGGAGAAACAGACCAGGCTGAGGGCGGACAAATCCCAACTGTGTGTGTGGGGTTTCCAGCCTGAGTTGGCCGCACCCCACTGGCCTACCGCGCCGCGCGTGCGCAGCTCTGGGGCGCATTTTGAACCCGAGCCTGCAACAATTATTCCCGGTGCTCCCTCCTCCCCCCATGAGGCTATTTTTAGTAAGACTGTACTTAAAAATATAGCATTCAGTTATGCTAAAAATTTCCATTCTCTGCTTGCATATGGTTTTCCTTCTGCAGTTCTGAGTAACACCTTTTTCTTAAGGTCACTGTGACATCTAATTCAGGCAGATGCAGGGCTTGGGTTCAGCTAAGCCGGGTGCGTTGGAGTTGAGGTAGCAAATGGAACAGGCACCTCGGGGTGCTTCCCTGATCCCCCAGCCTCGATGCCTCCACTTTCTGTTACAAGCCTTCAGGGTACCCCTTATTTTTCCTTTGTTGTGGCTTATTATGTTTATAATAGAATATTTGTGTGGTGGTTTAATTAGGATCTGCCTCCCGCACTACCTCGGACGGTGCAGGATACGTTGTATCCCCATACTTGACATGGGACTGATGACATAGTAAATAGTGTGTATTTATGAATGAATGAGCGAGTGAATTAATATACAGGAACGAAGGAATGAAGCTACCATTCTGAATTAATTGCTCTTTCGGTAAGAACAGAGAATGCTATAATTTGATTCAAGAATGGGCTCTCCAGCAGATGCCTTGTGGGAGGGCACAGTGTCAGAGTTGGAAAGAACTTCGTGATCGTGTCGTTCAGCATTTATCACAAGTGGCAGCCAGGTGAAGTCCTACCAGAGGCCCAGTAAAGACCTTCATCCTCTGGGTCCTGCAGTGACACTCGGGCCCCTCCATCTCCTGTAGACAGGAGACTGTTGCCCCAGGCAGCAGATACTCAGCAATCTTCCTCTGGCTGTCTTTTAAGGCAGGAGAGTGGACTGTACATTTTAGAAAGATTTTCCACAGAGAGTGAGACAGTTCAGCAGAAAATTCAATTAACCGTTGCTGCACAGTGGAATTTTTATGTAAATACATCTTTACCTAATTTCCCAGAAGCATCTTTGCCATTCAAGTTATTATTATTTCTTCACTGTGGTATAGTCTCCCTAAGGTAACTGTTATCTTAAGATACGTAAGATATTTTCATTAGATCTTGATAAGTGCCCTGATAATTTGATTTATACAGTAGTTATTAGCTGTTATACAATGAATTGGAGCTTATATTTTACAGGAAAATATACTCATTAATCTATCTATGGCATTATAATTTTGACATTCACTCAGCACAAAGCTAGAGTGATTCTGGGAAAGCCCTGCCAATTTAATGTTAATTCCAGTAACTTGTTTTTCCCTATTAAGTGTGCAGTAGGTAAAATGCCTATGTAAAATTGAGGTTTCGAAAAATGGTATCTAGATTCATATAAAGGCTGTATCTATTATCAGCAAAGTGATGTGAAAAGCCACAAAGTATAGTTCAGGTATTCAGGGCCCTAAATCTCTCGTATTGAAAGAAAAACAAGAAGGTTGAAATAATTATTTAACGTTCTCCCCCAAGCTCTCTTCCTTGTAAGTTTCATCTAGACTTAGACAAAATAGCTTTTTGGGTCCCATTCTAAAAAAAAATAAAACTGTCCCCTGATTTTGACTGCCTGATAATTCTGTTGAGTTTGATCATAACCCTGTGGGTCTTGGTCCCAGAGTTCTGCTGTGTAGGTCAAGGGAATAGAAAGGGGGAAAGACTGGATTCACCCGAGGTTTCCCTCTGTGCCAGGCTCTTTATCAGGCGCCTTACCACTCTGACTGCAAACTCACCACATGCCCCATGCCTGGCCGCAGTTCCAAAGGGCCTGGGTGTTACTGGGCAGGTGGGGTGCGGACTGACACATGGTCTAGCCCCTGAGGCCAGCCTGTGGATTGCTGCTTGGATAACTGTGTCTGTACAAATTACTTACGAGACTTTCTAAAAGAAATCAAGGTTCTAATCTTGGTGATTCTGGCTTAGTAAGACTCAGCGGGGCCTGAGAATCTGTCTTTTAAAAAAACCTCCAAAGATAATATTTAGTGCTGTCAGGGTAGGGAAATACTGATACCACTTATTTCCGAAACCTACTACTAAAGAGTTTCATTTTGGACTTCCCTGGTGGCGCAGTGGTTAAGAATCCGCCTGCCAATGCAGGGGACACGGGTTTGAGCCCTGGTCCGGGAAGATTCCACGTGCTGCGGAGCAACTAAGCCTGTGCACCACAACTACTGAACCTGTGCTCTAGAGCCTGCAATCCACAACTACTGAGCCCGTGTGCCTAGAGCCCGTGCTCTGCAACAAGAAAAGCCACTGCAATGAGAAGCCCGCACACCACAACAAAGAGTAGCCCCCGCTCACCGTGACTAGAGAAAGCCCGCGTGCAGCAATGAAGACCCAATGCAGCCAAAAATAAATAAATTTATTTACAAAAAAAGAGTTACATTTTATCTTTTTTAAAGATTGGGGTGTAAACTGAGTCAATCCTGACTGCCTCTCTATGCTCTTGCGCTAACTTTCTGCAGCGTTGTCTCTGTAATTCCTTGTGCCCAGTGTTAAATGTAGAGTACATAAACTAAGAAATCATTCAAGTCCCAAATGTTTATAAAGTTGTAGGGTTAGCGATCATAAAGACTTAATTTTTTTTTTTTTTATAAAAGGATATATATTTTATAAAGTTATTCCCAGGAAAAAAAAACAAGAGGAAATTTGCTCGGGTATTCCTCTGTTCATATCACATTTTATTACAATTGTTCATTGAATCTCCTGACTCATGCATTGGATGCTAGTTCTTTTAGGGTACTGATTTTGTCTCCATCTGTGTTGCTACCTAACACAGTACCTGACATATAATAAGCAGTCAGTGAATGTTTGCTGAGAGAATGTATGGATGAGTAAGAAGTTGATAAACTCTGTCAAAGAATTGTGATGGCTGTCTTTCCCTCCCTTCCCTGAAGCTGTACATAAAATTAATGATTTTTTTTCTTCTGATGATAGGCAAAGGGAAATCCTCTAAAAACAAACCTTGAGCTCATCACCAGATATTTTCTGGATCACTTTGGAAATACTGGTAACAATTTTACTCAAGAAACACCAATCCCTGCACTCTCAATACCAAAGAAAAGTAACAAATTACCATTGAGATGCTCAGAGACCACGCTGGTAAATATATATGACCTTGCAAATGAAGATGCGAGTTGGAGAACATCATTGTCAGAAACAAGCAAAGCCAGGTACCTCTTCTCATTTATACTGTGGATTAGTTTCTTATTTCTGCTATAACAAATTACTGTAAACTCAGTGGCTGTAATAGGGTTCTCCAGAGAAACAAAACCAAAAGGAACCAATAGGATATAAATGTGTATATGTATAAATGTATATGTGCATAAATATATATTTAAATAAAGAGATTTATTTTAAGGAATTGGTCCATGTGGTTGTAGGGCTGGCGAGTCTGAGATCTATAGAGCAGACTGGCATGTTGGAAGCTCAGGCAGGATTTCTGTGTTACAGTCTTTTTTTTTTTATTTTACATCTTTTTATTTTTACATCTTTATTGGAGTACAATTCCTGTACAATGTTGTGTTAGTTTCTGCTGTATAACAAAGTGAATCAGCCATACATATACATATATCCCCATATCCCCTCCCTCTTGCATCTCCCTCCCACCCTCCCTATCCCACCCCTCTAGGTGGTCACAAAGCACCGAGCTGATCTCCCTGTGCTGTGCAGCTGCTTCCCACTAGCTATCTGTTTTACATTTGGTAGTGTATATTTGTCCATGCCACTCTCTCACTTCGTCCCAGCTTCCCCTTCCCCCCAACCCGTGTCCTCACGTCCATTCTCTACATCTGCATCTTTATTCCTGTCCTGCTCCTAGGTTCGTGAGAACCATTTTTTTTTTTAGATTCCATGTATGTGTGTTAGCATATGGTATTTGTTTTTCTCTTTCTGACTTACTTCACTCTGTATGACAGACTTTAGGTCCATCCACCTCACTACAAATAACTCAAATTCGTTTCTTTTTATGGCTGAGTAATATTCCATTGTATATATGTGCCACATCTTCTTTATCCATTCATCTGTCGATGGACACTTAGGTTGCTTCCATGTCCTGGCTGTTGTAAACAGTGCTGCAATGAACATTGTGATACAGACTCTTTTTGAATTATGGTTTTCTCAGGGTATATGCCCAGTAGTGGGATTGCTGGGTCATATGGTAGTTCTATTTTTAGTTTTTTAAGGAATCTCCATACTGTTCTCCATAGTGGCTGTATCAATTTACATTTCCACCAACAGTGCAAGAGGGTTCCCTTTTCTCCACACCCTCTCCAGCATTTATTGTTTGTAGATTTTGTGATGATGGCCATTCTGACCGGTGTGAGGTGATACCTCATTGTGGTTTTGATTTGCATTTCTCTAATGATTAGTGATGTTGAGCATCCTTTCATGTGTTTGTTGGCAATCTTTGTATCTTCTTTGGAGAAATGTCTATTTAGGTCTTCCACCCATTTTTGGATTGGGTTGTTTGTTTTTTATGATATTGAGCTGCATGAGCTGCTTGTATATTTTGGAGATTAATCCTTTGTCAGTTGCTTCATTTGCAAACATTTTCTCCCATTCTGAGAGTTTTCTTTTTGTTTTGTTTATGGTTTCCTTTGCTGTGCAAAAGCTTTTAAGTTTCATTAGGTCCCATTTGCTTATTTTTGTTTTTATTTCCATTACTCTAGGAGGTGGGTCAAAAAGGATCTTGCTATGATTTATTTCATAGAGTGTTCTGCCTATGTTTGCCTCTGAGAGTTTTATGGATTTTACATCTTGTGGATGAATTGCAAGATGCCCACATGAATTTCAACCATAAGCATACTAGAGTTCAAAACAAACCGGTCTTTGTTAAGATTTTCATCTTTGGTCACCAGAGCCATAATTGCCATCCTATACATGTGATCTGATATGCTCTCTGGCTTCTGGACATTTCTGTATACCCAGCCAGTATGTGGGACTCTCTTGAGCTGCCCCACCAGCCTCAGGAACGGCAGCAGGTTCCAGGCCCCGTGGCCCGAGATGGGTGCAGCCATGTGGCTACCGATCCCGACAGGTCTGATGTGTTACAGTCTTGAGGCAGAATTACTTCTTTGGGAAACCTTTGTTTTTGCTCTTAAGGTCTTCAACTGATTGAATGAGGCCCACCTGTATTATCTAGGGTGATGTCCTTTACTTAAAGTCAACTGATTGTAGATATTAATCACAATATGTTAATTAATCACAATATAAAAATATCTTCACGGCAACATCTAGACTAGTGTTTGACCAAACAACTGGGCACCATAGCCTAGCCAAGTTGACATACAAAATTTAACCATCATGGTGTCCTAAAGCAACACCAATTTATTTATTTTACAGTTCTGAGGTCAGAAGTCCAAAATTGGTCTCACTGGGCTAATGGCAAGGTGTCAGTAGGGCTGGTTCTTTCCAGAGGCTTTGAGGGGAGAATCTGTTTCCTTTCATTCTTCAAGTTCTAGAGGCTGCCTATATTCCTGGGCTTGTGGCTGCTTCCTCCATCTTCAAAGCACATCACTACAACCCCTGCTTCTGTGTCACATCTCCTACTACTGACTCTCATCCTCCTGTCTCCCTCTAATAAGGACCCCCGTGATTGCATTGGGCCCACACAGTCAATCTAGGATAATGTACCCATCTCAAGATTCTTAACATAATCATGTCTGCAAAGTCCCTTTCTTTTGCCATGTAAAGTAACATATTCACAGGGTCCAGGGACTAGGTTGTGAACATCTTCAGGAGGCCATCACTCAGCCTGCCATCCTCTGCATTTTCAGAATCCCTGTCCTGGAGCACTGTTCTTTTCCTCTGGAAGCCATGGGAATGGACCACTTTGTGATGGAGGATACTTATGATTCAAAATGTTTAATTTAAATTCCATGATTCATAAGGTTCGGGGGCTTCCTTTGTTTGCATTTTCTTAAAAGCAGGAGTATAGAATTCTAAAAGGCCACTAAACACTGGAGCGATGGAGAAATCTGAAAAATAAGGCCTTTTGGAACTCGGGAAGAAAATGAACTGGCATTCTTGATTGTACCTCTATTATTTGGAAAACAGTTATTTTTTTTCTTCCAGTTTTATTGATATAGAGTTGACATACAGCACTGTATAAGTTTAAGTTGTACAACATAATGATTTGATTTATACATGCCATGAAATGATGACCACAATAAGTTTAGTGAACATCTATCATCTCATATAGATACAAAAGAAAAGAAAAAGAAAAAAATATTTTCCCTTGTGATGAGAACTCTTAGGATTTCATCTCTTAACAGCTCTCGTATATAACATACAGCAGTGTTCATTATATTGATCATGTGGTACATTACATCCCTAGTGCTCATTTATCTTATAAGTGGAAGTTTACACCTCTGACCACCTTCATCCAATTCCCCCTCCACCTACCCTCTGCTTCTTGTAACCACAAGTCTGAGCTCTTTTTCTATTTTGTTTGTTTGTTTGTTTTTGAAGTATAAGTGACCTACGGCACTATGTTAATTCCTGTTACACAGCATAGTGATTCGATATTTTATGCATTACAAAACGATCAGCACTGGAGAGCAGTTATGTTAAGTTACCACCTTAACACACTGCATGTCATCACCAATAGTGAGTCTGACTTCCTGGGAAAGGGTGTTTTCTTCCAGCTCTGTTGAAAAACATTTCCTTTCCTGAGGGTAGCCAAAGCTTAAGGTCTGGGTGTCAAGCTGCTAAAAGATGGGGACCACCAAAAAATTAACTCAAGGCTTAAGATGGGAAAGGAAATGAGGGTGGTATGAAAAAGATGATTCCTCCTTCAAAGACACTTACTGCCTGGCTAGGAAATGAAATACTTCTGAACCGATAAAAAGCCAGCAATGCAGAGGTTGAAGCTTCTGAGTTCCACCCAGTTACCCAAGCTACAAACTTGGGTGTTATCCTTGACTCCTCCTTGTCTATCATTTTTGTGTCCTTAATGATGCTAGACTCTTTCCCCCCTTTCTCTGTCTCGCAACAGCGGCCTCCATTCACACTCTCACCTCTTTCCCTGGCTATCTCCCAGGGTCTCTTCTCTCATCTCCAGGCCCCTGGTCATCTTCTCAAATCCACCCTTGACCTAAGATAGAGTGAGATTTCCACGAAACAAGTCTGGCCATGCTCTTCCCTGCTGAAAGGCCTTCAGACGCTCCCTGTAACTTTTAGGATAAAGTCCAAACTCCTTAGGAGAACTTGCAAAAGCATTTTCCACATCAGCAGGTGTCCCGCCCCACTCCCCCAGCTCATCTGAGCATGTCCTGCTTTTACAGGACTCTGTGCTAGTGCCTGGGGCCTTCTCCTGGTTACCTCCTGCCTACTCATTCTTTCAGACTCAGGTTCTGCCTTAGCTGGAAGCCCTTCTAGATTTCCCCGGGGTTGGTTCCGGATCCTTCCTCTGCTTGGCATGTCCCAATCATAGCACACATGACCGCTTCCATCATGCATGACCCAGTGCTTGGTAAGCAGCTTGGCACAGAGTTGATGTCGATGCCTCTTTATGCCAGAGTCCGATAGTAGAGCATAGCCCAGCCTGTGTCGGAGGGGTGCTGGGCTCTCAGTGACCACAGGTGGGATTCCTCTTTACCTGGGTCTCTTGCTCTGTCTCTTTCTCATTCTTGTTCTTCCTCACTCCTTGCTTTTGCTCTCAGTCTCTTACCCTCTTTTGTTCTCTCTCCCTCTCTTACACACACACACACTCACACACACACGCCCTCTTTCTTTCTTACTCTTTCTCTCTTTCAACGCCAAGCAACCCAAGAAAAGAAGCCGTTGGCATGCCTAACTTTACTAAACCTTAACTGGGAACGCCAGGTTTTCCCAAGGTCTCTATCCACCACCCTCAATGGTGTGCAGTAACTGGACTCCACCCCTCTCATGACTACACCATCGTCCCCCCTTATCCATGGGGGATACATTCCAAGATCCCCAGTGGATGCCTGGAACCGTGGATAGTACCGAACCCTATATATACCATAACGGGAGGGGGAAACTGTTGTATTGAAGGGCTGCAGTTTTCCTTAATCTCTGGTGTCTGGGAGAAACAAGGATGCTCTTCGTATTTAGGATTCAGGGGATCCTATCATCAGTCATCGACTCTGATTTTGTTTCTTGTTTCAGGTCTCATTTTGTAGGCCAGACTTGCCCTGATACAAAAGTATTTTCTTTTCCTTACCTTTACTGATAAAGCACAGTCTGGTTAGAAATCATCACAGATTTGTGAATGGGCTTGCTATGGGTGCCTGTGGAATGTGGAATTTATCATCATTGCTAGTGATCCCTTTTGGGGAATCTGTTTTAATGGAAGTATCCCTTTTTCGCAGACACGACAGTCTTAATGGGGATGTACTTGGTAATTTTGCATCATCCAAAAGGGCCTCCCACAAAAGTAAGCCCTTGCAGACTGTCCCAGGTGAAAGCCCTCCTGTGGCTCCTGCTTGGGAGAAGATGGACAAGCTTCAGTCATCAGAGCCTTCCTCGGACACGAAGAGGATGGGAGAGAAGATCAGGCCAAAGTCTGGCCTGATTGTCCGAGGCATGATGGCCGGGCCCATCGCCAGCTCCCCACAGGTGGGCTTGGTGCTCTTACTATTATTATGAGCATGGAAAGTGGGGACTGGGCAGGGCTTAAGGGGCTGCCTGGGTTTATTTGGGGGTACCCCACGAGACAGCTCAAGAAGGGAGGATCTGCGTGGTAGATGGCAAGGACACTGGCCTCTTTTTCCTCCCTGGCTCTACTGTCAGCTCTCTGGGACCATGGGTAGGCCTCCTCACCTCCCCTGCCTTCGGTGTAACTATCTCGTCAACCAGGTGGTTACCAGGTGGATTCCTTTGCAGAGTGAGAACACATCTACCCAGCTTTATCTTTGTCATTCAGGAGTGGGGGGACCCATCCCAGTCTAGAGGACATATTTTTTTTATTTTTTAACACATGATAGTGAAAAGGGAAAAAGAAATCCCAATCCTTATAGTTTTGTTTTGTTTTAAAAAAATTCTAAAAATTTAACACCGATGTTTTATAGTCTCCCTTAAGGAGGGGCCGTGGTAGGGTCCCATCAGGTGGGAGACTAAACCAAAGGAGAGAATGAATGTAAAAGGGGTTTGTAAAACAGAAGAGAAACAGAAAAACAAAGGAAGGTCAAATGCCAAACTCAAAGTAGAGTATCAGTCAAATCAGGGAGCCTAAGCCAACCAAAAATAGGTCATCTGTGTCCACGCTGGTCACCTCCACCCTCACGTGTGGCATATTTATGTGTGGGTGCAGCTGCAGATACCAGCACTGTTCTCCCAGTTCATTTGGAATCAGGGCAGCAAGCAGTGGACCTTCTCCCCGCCTCAGCCTACGTCCTGTGAGATTTTCGGACAAGGTCTTTGTTCCTCTTGGCCATGGTCTCGTTTGTTAGACCAGGTGTCTAAGATCCCTTCGAGATCTGGAATTTCATGACTCAGTGATGGTCATGCAGTTGGGAAAGGGAAAAGTATTTTAATAGTCTTTTCAGAAAACTAGGGGTATTTTTTAATATTACACCAAACCTAGACAAGTTGTTTCTTTTTTCTTTCTTTTTTTTTATCCAGTTCACAAGGCTGGGTGTTCCCTCAAAAACAACCTGCTTTGGGTCTAGATCAAGTATAGTTATCTGTCATTGTTCTGTTGATTAAAAACATACACAACCTAAAAGTTAAGAATTACGTTTTATTTGACGGACTTGCTGAGGACTTAAGCCTGGAAGACAGCCTCTCAGATAACGCTGAGGGACTGCTCTGAAGAGGTAAGGGAGGAGCCAAGATATACAGGAGTTTTTGCAAGAAACCAGCTAGTAGGAACATCCAAAGATTACTGTTAATTAAAGAAAAACAGGGACTTCCCTCGTGGTCCAGTGGTCAAGAGTCCAGGCTTCCACTGCAGGGGGTGTGGGTTCGATCCGTGGTTGGGGAACTAAGATCCCACATGCCGTGTGGCGTGACGCAAAAAAAAAAAACAAAAAAAAAGAAAGAAAGAAAGGAAAAAAAGAGAAAAACAGACATCTCAAGTTAATGAAGTTAGCACTTTTCTTTGTACAGGAAGATGCAGAGTCTGAGTTCATTTAAACCATTCCTTGAATACGCACCTTATCAATGAAAAAAAATGTTGCCTGCCATTTCAGTAAACAAAGGATGTTGCAGCCATCAAGCCATCACACTACAGCTGCCTGATGGTGAGCCCTGAGGGAACTCAGCATAGAAATAGCATGCCGACCATCAGATACTGCAGCCACCACCAACCCCGGCATAGCGCACCCTGAGGAGACTCAGGATGAGAAAGCACAGGATGCTGACCCCAGATAGCTGAGGTGCACATCAAAGGAATGATTTTAATGAGCCCTGACTTCTGCATCTTCCCATATATAGAAAAGTACTAAATTCCTTAACTTGAGATATCTGGTTTTCTTTTTCTTTTTTTTTTTTTTTGAATTTTATTTTATTTATTTTTTATACAGCAGGCTCTTATTAGTTATCTATTTTATACATATTAGTATATATATGTCAATCTCAATCTCCCAATGCATCCCACCACCACCAACCCCCTGGCCCCCCCGCCACACTACTTTCCCCCCTTGGTGTCCATACGTTTGTTCTCTACATCTGTGTCTCAGTTTCTGCCCTGCAAACCGGTTCATCTGTACCATTTTTCTAGGTTCCACATAAATGCGTTAATATACGATATTTGTTTTTCTCTTTCTGACTTCACTCTGTATGACAGTCTCTAGGTCCATCCACGTCTCTACAAATGACCGAATTTCGTTCCTTTTTATGGCTGAGTAATATTCCATTGTATATATGGACCACATCTTCTTTATCCATTCGTCTGTCGATGGACATTTAGGTTGCTTCCATGACCTGGCTATTGTAAATAGTGCTGCAGTGAACACTGGGGTGCATGTGTCTTTTTGAATTATGGTTTTCTCTGGGTATATGCCCAGTAGTGGGATTGCTGGGTCATATGGTAATTCTATTTTTAGTTTTTTAAGGAACCATACTGTTCCTTAAAACATACTGTTCTCCATAGTGGCTGTATCAATTTACATTCCCGCCAACAGTGCAAGAGGGTTCCCTTTTCTCCACACCCTCTCCAGCATTTGTTGTTTGTAGATTTTCTGATGATGCCCATTCTAACTGGTGTGAGGTGATACCTCATTGTAGTTTTGATTTGCATTTCTCTAATAATTAGTGATGTTGAGCAGCTTTTCATGTGCTTCTTGGCCATCTGTATGTCTTCTTTGGAGAGATGTCTATTTAGGTCTTCTGCCCATTTTTTGATTGGGTTGTTTGTTTTTTTAATATTGAGCTGCATGAGCTGTTTATATATTTTGGAGATTAATCCTTTGTCCGTTGATTCATTTGCAAATATTTTTTCCCATTCTGAGGGTTTAGACAAGTTGTTTCTTAATGTGGAATCTGAAACCATCCCAATGAACTTTTTCTACGTATCAGTTTCCACTGGTTTGTCTTGAACTTTGAATGACTCTTTTACCACTGCATGGTTTAGTAACATGATGCATTGGGTCATGTGGAAATTATTGGTTTACTAAGTTATATGGATCTTCTGAACGTTGACACATTTCAATATACAAAAAAAACACAAAAAATTGCATTTGTTGATGTCACTACTCAACTTATCAGAAAGTTTTTGAGAAGCCCTCCAGTTCACAGTGGCAAACACAAGTTTCCCCAAATTCTAATTTTTACCTGATGACTTGTATTTTATCACTGGCAACAGTGTATCATTTATTTTCCTTGATGTGACAGGCTCAATTTATTTTCAAGAAAATGCCTGCCAGATACTCAATACTGAATATTCAAATACTGAATAACCATAGTTCATCTGCCAGTTGTTCCATGAAAAAAATAGCAAGTTTAGCTCACAACTCAGATGGCTGCATAAGTGCTTCTCCTGGTGACAGCCTTCATCCTCTGCATCCCGCAGAATGTTTATATATACCTCCCATTTTGTCACACAGACTATTAAAGAGATGTATAACATAGGGTCAAGATTGAGCACAATTAATATGTTTTATGCTTCAGCATGGACATTCTTAAGTGAAATTAGCATTTCACTTATTTACTTTTATTGCAAGTGGTATTGAATACCTTGAGTACTGGTAAAGTTTGGTGCTGCTGCCTTGATTCATGCTAAGGGCCAGCCAACAGTTTTTCCCACCAGTGCTTTGCACCGTCAGTACAAACGTGGACACAGTGAAAAAGGCAAATCATGTTGTATTATTATTATGAAAATAATTTTGAGCTCCCTGAAAGGGTTTGGGGATAGACCTGTAAGGTCTGTAGACTGCACTTTGGGAACTGGTGGGCCAGATGAACGCTAGGGTCCTGTCCTATCATGACTTTCTAATCAGCAAGTCTGTGCAGTTCAGACCGCTTCATAACTGAGGTGTAAGGAAGATGGCTTGTACCTGCTTTACTGCTGAGAGATTGCTGCAAACTTCTCCCCAAAGGAGAACTGATTGTTCTTGGAGGTGTTCTTTTCCCCTGGGGTATCTGAATCCTGTGAAAGACATAGAGGTAGAATTTCCCCAGGTTTTCTGGAAGGTGTTCTGGGGGCCTTTGAGTACCTTGGCCATACTTATTGGTTGCTCAAGAGAAAAGAGCAAGGTTGCTAGGTATGGCATCATTTTTTTTGCTAGATCAGCTCTGCACTTTTGAAGAATGAGTAAGAGGCTGGGTTCCCTGCCCTTGGCCGGAAGTTTGGGTCTCCTTGGGAATGTTGACTAATGTTTTCCTTGTTCTGTGGCAAGGGATGCCCTGGGTGGCTTTCAGAGGAGGTTTATAGTGCCTAGTAATTTCCACCGGGCGGGAATATGACAGAATTAGCTGTTCTTTTTCCGGCACAGGCTTTACAATTTGGCTCAGGATTATTTCTGGAAATGCTGAGAGGTCCAGAATTTTAAACCCAGGAAGAGCCCAGCAGGTGTATTTTTGTCCCCTACCCCTACTCCTCCACCTCAGATTGGTAACAACGTGAGTTCTCATTTCATTGGTTAATGATTGCTAGTGGGAGAGGACATTTCTGTTGACTCCTCTGAAATTCCTTCATTTCAAAAAGTAAGCATTGCTTACTATGTATAGGTCACTGGGCTGGGAGCTCTGGGGACACCAGAGTTGAAGGAAGAATGGCCTCCATCACCTGGTCTACTGGCAGGAAGGGTTAAGGCCATATGTAAGTGGGGACAGGGGCAAAGATGCATAGCAGTAAGTAATATTTGCTGGCTGCTGTGCAGGGTTTGGCTCCGTGCTGGTGCCTTACGTGGGTCTGGGTCTCTCCTTTAGTCCTCACCATGGTCCTGTGGGAGATCGGCACTGCAGGTCCCCAATCCCTCATCCAAAACCTTTGAGCAAATGTGTTTTGGAATTTAGATTTTGTTTTTAAACTTCAGAAAGGAAATACAATGCATAAACCACATACCACAGAACGCCTGCAGTAGGGTTTGGAGTAGCACCCCATAAACAAAACATTTCTGCAGCAAAACATATGAGTATTCACACTTAAAAAAGGACCGCAACGGAATTCCCTGGCGGTCCAGTGGTTAGGACTCTGTGCTTTCACTGCCAAGGGCCCGGGTTCAATCCCTGGTCTGGGAACTAAGATCCTGCAAGCCATGTGGCCCAAAAAACCAAAAAAAAAACAACAAAAAAACCCAAGAATGCAAGCAACCTACCTCATAATAATGAAAAAGAATTTGCTATGGGATTCCAAAAGAAATGTTCATTTTTTAGGGGTTTTGGGATTTAGGAATTATTGATAGCGGGTTGTGGACAGGTTATATTGCAGGTGGGGAAGTGAGGGACAAAGAAGTTCAATGACTTGCCACAGAGCACATGGCTGGCAGGGGGTGACACGGGAATTAGAACACAGGTCTGACCCTGGAGCTCTCTGTAAGGGGTATGAGGGGAGGACCGAGGCATGCTCCTGGGATTTATGTGGGTGGGGTGCTGTGAAAGCGTTACAGAAGTGGTAGGCCCTGCGTGTCTCCTCAAAGGGTGGGTAGGATTTTAAGAGAAGGAGTTGAGGATGGGAAAGACATTCCTGGGGGAGGGAAGATCATGGGTAAATGCTTGACGTGGGATATTTTCTCACCTCCCTCCAAGGGGATCCTCACCGCTGCTTTTGTCCTTGCTCCTTTCAGGATTCCCTCCGCAAACGCTCGCTGAGGCAGTCCCCGGCCTTGAGCAGCACGACCCAACCCCACGAGGAGGGGAGCCTACAAGCGCCCGAGCTGGCTGCTCACACCCCAGCCTGTCCCCCCCATGTCCCGCAGGAGGGCCCGGCTTCCAGCACCACCTCCCCCCCCAGGAGCACCCTGGGCCTGCTCAGCCAGCTGACCTTGGAAAAGCGGAGAGCCTCGCCCAGCAGCCCTCCTCACCTGCCAGGCAAAGGGCTTTCCCAGAGCGGGAGCGGCCGGTGGAGAGACCTTTCAGAGGGCAGCCCAGCCGTGGACAGCGGCCCAGAGGCCGACAGGACCGCCTTGAATTTCTCCTTGTCCAGTGGGAATGCCCCGACGACCCAGGAGAGGCTGGAAAGAGTGTTCAAACGGCAGGGGAGCCAGACCCCGGCCGTCAGGTGAGTGTGCTGTGCGCAGGTGATGGTTTTCGGAGAACCGTTCAGTCCCGAGTGGCTCCTTGGGCTCTCCGAGCAAGGCTGTGAAGTAGGGGAGGTGATGATGGTCACCCCACCAGGGAGAAAGCAGCCCAGAGTGCACACACCAGGAAGCTTTGTGTGTGGGGGATTTCTTTGGCCCTTCTTACTTCTTCTCAAGGGTCAGCCTGATGTGGTACAAGAGATGCGTCGAAGCCAGAGGTATGGTGTTGAATCAGTTCCCACAACGCTCCTCTGGGGCAATGTTTTTTTTTTGTTTTTTTTTAAATTAATTAATTAATTAATTAATTAATTTATGGCTGTGTTGGGTCTTCGTTTCTGTGCGAGGGCTTTCTCCAGTTGCGGCGAGCGGGGGCCACTCTTCATCGCGGTGCGCGGGCCTCTCACTATCGCGGCCTCTCTTGTTGCGGAGCACGGGCTCCAGACGCGCATGCTCAGTGATTGTGGCTCACGGGCCCAGATGCTCCATGGCATGTTGGATCTTCCCAAACCAGGGCTCGAACCCGTGTCCCCTGCATTGGCAGGCAGACTCTCAACCACTGCGCCACCAGGGAAGCCCCCTGGGGCAATGTTTTTTAACCCTATCCTAAGTCCTTCACTTTCATTCTTTCACAATAGACCTTGGTGATCCCTACACTGATTGTTTTTTGAATGTTAAACCAACCTTACATTTCTGGAATGAACCACCCTTGGCTGTGACGCATTATCTTTGTATATATTGTTTGATTTGACTTACTAATATTTTGTGTAGGGTTTTGTATATAAATTCATGAGGGAGATTGGCTGGCAAATTTCCTTTCTTGTAACAACAGCCTTGTCAGATTTTGGTGTCCAGGATATGCTAGAAGTGGTCCCTCTTTTTTTCTATGGTCTTGAAGAGTTAGTGTGAGATTGGTGTCATTTCTGCCTTAAATATTTGGGAGAATCTTCTGGAGAAGACTTCTGAGCATTGAGTTAAAAGGTTTTAAATTGTGGATTCAATTAAAAATTTTTTTTAATTAAAATTTTCTATTTCTTCTTGTGTCAGTTTTGGCAAGTTGTATTTTTCCAAGGAATTTAACCACTTAATTTATATTTTAACTTTATTGATATAAAATTGTGCAATTATACACAATTTTTTTTTATTGGAGTAAAATTGCTTTACAATGTTGTGTTAGTTTCTGCTGTACAATGAAGTGAATCAGCTATACGTATACCTATCTCCCCTCCCTCTTGGACCTCCCTCCCACCCCACCCCCCATCCCACCCATCCATGTTGTCACAGAGCACCTAGCTGAGCTCCCTGTGCTATATAGCAGGTTCCCACTAGCTATCTATTTTATGCATGGTAGTGTATATATGTCAACCCTAATCTCCCAATTCGTCCCACCCTCTCCTTCCCACCCTGTGTCCAAATGTCTGTTCTCTATGTCTACGTCTCTATTCCTGCCCTGCAAATAGGTTCATCTGTACCATTTTTCTAGATGCCACATACATGTGTTAATATACGATATTTGTTTTTCTCTTTCTGGCTTACTTCAGCCTGTATGACAGACTCTAGGTCCATCCACATCTCTACAAATGACCCAATTTCATTCCTTTTTATAGCTGAGTAATATTCCATTGTATATATGTACCACATCGTCTTTATCCATTCCTCTGTCTTTGGACATTTAGGTTGTTTCCATGTCCTGGCTATTGTAAATAGTGCTGCAATGAACATTGGGGTACATGTGTCCTTGTGAATTATGAATATCCTCTTACTGTCACTTTAAAGTCTGTAAGATCTGCAGGGATGTCTCTGTTTCCATTCCCGATACTGGTAATTTGTGTTCTATTTCTTAACTAGTTTTACTAGGGGGTTATGAATTGTATGCTTTTTTCAAAGAGCTAACTTTTCGCTTTGTAAGTTTGTTTTCTAATTAATTGATTCCCACTCTTACTTTTATTCTTTCTTTCATTCTGCTTTCTTTGAGTTTAATTTGCTATTATTTTCTATTTTATTTTATTATTTATTTCTATTTTATCATAAATTATTGATTCTCAGCCGCCTCCTCCTCCTTCTTCTTGTTCTTCTCCTTCCTCTTCCTCTTATTCTTCCTCCTCTTCTTCTTTGGGCATTTCTGATTCTAATTTTTAGGGGACTTCTTGACTGCTATTTCAGGATTATTTTCAATATTTCTTATATATAATTATTAATATTAATTACTACCATTAATTGAGAGTTTACTTAGTGCCTGATGCTATACTAGGCACTTTTCATATATTATTCTATTTCATACTTGAAAAAACCTGCAAGAAGGTATTATTATTCCTCAATTTACAGATGAGGAAATACAGACTCATAGAGGTTATCACTCCCAAGGTTGCCTAGCCAGGAAGTGAAGGAGCTGGGACATGAACCTAGGTGTTTCTGAGTCCAAAGCCCATCATGCCTGTAAGCACCATCCTGTACTAGTTAGGTAATTGCGTTTTTGTGTGTGTGTGTTGTGTATGTTTTAAGCACTAGTAATTTGCTTGGAGAATTTCTGCAGGGGTGGGTATAAGAAGTATTAGGCATCCTGGTTTGTAATACTGGCTTTTTAAGTCATTTACTGTGCACCTAATATGTGCCAGGCACTTAGGCACTGGTAGTGCAAGGCAAGCTAAACAGATAGAGTGTATTAACTCCCTTTGTGACCATCGATAAGCTGGGCCTACTTTGCTTATACATTTCGTGACTATGTTATTTGATGCATATACATATAGAATTCTTATAGCTTCCTGTCGGATAGACTTTTCTATCATTACGAAATCTCTCTTCGTCTCTAATAATGCTTATTGCCTTAATGTCTATTTAGGTATAGCTACTTCAGCGTTCCTTTGATTAATGTTTTCATGGTATATCTTTTTTTCCATCTTTTTACTTTCATCCATTCTGTAGCTTTATATTTAAAAGTGCCAACCAAAAGCCTGTGGGGTTTACCAGGATCCTTCACCCTTTTAAAAAATAATTATTATAATTTATTTAAACTAAAAATAAAGCAAAACAAAACAAAACCAGTTCACCCATTTCTCCCACCTTCTACCCACCTCAGCCTTCTTCTTTTGTAATATCTTTTAAGGCTACAAATTTCCTTCTAAGTAGTGCTTTGTATCCCAGAAGTTAATAAATTATATAATCATATAATTTAGTTTAAATATTTTCTAATTCCCATTGTGATTTATTCTTTTGACCTGTGGGCTATTTAGACATGTATTGACTAATTCACGGCATTTGGGCTATTTTTCTGGTTATCTGTTTGTTTTTGATTTCTAGCTTATTTCCACGTTAGTCATAATATATTCTGTATGATTTCAATCCTTTGATATTTGTTGAGATTTCTTTATGGTCTAGTGTATATTTAAAGCTTATCTCTTATAACCAGCATATATGTGGATTTTTTAAAATCCAGTCTGATAATTTTTTGTTTTAGTTGGAATAATTATTGCATTTACATTTTCCTTTTGCTTGAAGAACTTTCTTTAGTATTTCTTTAGCAGGTATGTTACAATAAATTTTTTTTTTTCAGTTTTTGTTTGGTAATGTCTTTATTTTGCCTTTATTTTTGAAGGATATTTTCAATGGGTATAGAATTCTAGACTGGTGGCTTATTTTCTTTTCAGCACTTTAAGTATTTAATTCCATTATCTTACCTTAGTCTTTCATTATCTCTGTTGATAAATAAGTTGACATTTTTTATTATTACTCTTTTGAAGGTAATGTGTCTTTTTTTTAACCTCTGACTGCTTCTTTTTAATTTTTTTTTTTGCTTCTTCTCATTCTTTAATTTTCAACAGTGTTACTATGATGTGCCTAGACATGGTTTTCTTTGACGTTTCTGTTAGTATATGTAGAGCTTCCTCAGTTTGGGGTTGATACCTTTCATCAGTTTTGAAAATTATTGTCTATTGTCTTTTCAAATATTGCTTTTATCCCATCCTTTCTTTTCTCTCCTGGTACTCCAGTTATACATATATTACTAGATATTTTCACTGTGTTCTATAGGGTTTAAAAAAAATATTATTTCCTATATTTTCCATCTTTTTCTCTCTCTGTACTTTAATCTAGATATTTTCTCTTGCTCTATCTTCTGGTTCATGTTTTTTCTCTTTTGCCGTGCTATTAAATATATATAATAAATTATTACTTTCAGTTATTTTTCAGTTTTATAATTTCTGTTTCTTTGTAAAAAGTAGATATCAGTCTTTTGTGAGATTCTCCATCTTTTATTTTCTTGAGCACATTATTCATAGTCATTTTAAAGTTGCTGTCTGGTAACTTCCATATCTGGATCACCTATAGGTCTATTAATATTGTCTTTTTTCTTTTGGGTTTTGATAATTTCGTCCTGTTTCTTTCCATTTCTGATAATTTTGATTCAGTTCCAGACATTGCATGTGAATAATTGTAGAGGCTCTGGTTAACATTACCTTCCTCCAAAGAGGATTTAATTTTCCTTTGGTAGATATTAATTTTGTTAGTTTTAGACTTTGTAAAATATCTTTTCCTTTGTTGAACAGAAATTCTTAATTTTGGCATAATTAATCAATCTCTTGTTTGGCATACGATTTGCATTTTTGCATTTTTTCTTTATTAAGTCCTTTCTTTCCTTTAGGTTTCAATGGTATTCTCCTGTATTTTTTCTATTAATTTTGTAATTTTAGCTTTCACATTTAGGTATTTAATCTTTTGTATTTGTTAGGTTGAAAGACTCCCTTTTATTTTTCTCCATATAGTAAGACAGTTTTCCTAGCACCACCTACTCTACAATTTGTTCTTTACCCCATTGATTTATAGAGCTGCCTTGATTCTTTTCTAAGTTCCTGTATAGATTGTCCAGCCAGTGCAATAACAGTGCTGTATATTCATAACTTCTTCCCCATTCCTGTTTCTAATTACGATTGCTGCAAAATTGCAGAGACCTTATACAGGAAATCATCAGAAATCATAATCCATCCTGGTGCCTTTTAGGGTATCCACAGAGACAGTCTAGAGAACAGCCTTATCTACTTATTAGTTTTTAAACTAGAAATGGTAGGACTGGCTTTACATTAAACAAATATTTAATATATATATTTTAAAAGAATCATGACCATCTAACAATATTTTAAGGTTGCAGCCATGCACAAAATATACTAGCTCTCTCTTGTGTTTCATTGGTCATGACCATAGCTTTTATTACTATGGCTTTGTAGTTATAACCTGGTATCCTGGTAGGGTCAGTTCCCTACTTCTCCTTTCTTTCAGAATTGACATAGCTATATACAGATCTTTATTCTTTATGTAGGCCCCTTTTCCTGTTCACCCAACATGTCTAACTTTTTCTACAAGAGGGATAACTGGTTTGTCCCTTTGCTGTAAAGGCCTTGCTCTCAAACCATCTCATGAGTGTCACTTTCCTGTCAGTCAGGTGTTTTATACTCATAGTGGTTTTCTTTGACTAACTTCACCTCCACCCACTCACCTCTAGCCTATTTTATTGTTATCACAGCACCTATCATAACCCGAAATGGGCTCTGGAGTCTGATGACCTGGACTGGCAAACCACCTCTGCCCTTTATAATCACTGTGGCCTTAGACCAGTTCTTAGGCCCTTGAAAGATGGTATGGACTTTGTCTTAGAGGAGGAGGAAGGTAGCAGGTAAATGTGCTGCCACAGACCCCTCCCTCAGGACAAGGCGAAGTATGACCAGGAGTGCTTAACGTGTGATAATAGTGTTGATCTTTATATCAGTAAATGTTTTGGGAGCTTTGTTGTTTACCCACTACTTATTTCCCACATGCTGAGCACCATGCTAAGCACATGTGTGTATTATCTCATTTGCTCTTTACGATAATCCGTTCAGGTGGATATTATTGGCTTTCTTCTCGGGGCGTGGGAGGTTCTCATTAAATCGTATTCTTCTCCTCCTGAGTTCTGAACAAATTGCCAAGTAAAACAAAGGATATCAACTAGATTGGGGTAAAATACATATCATCTCTGTGATTGATAAAGGGAAGGTAGGAGACACAGCAAATCATAAGGCCTGGTGGGCCCAGAGCTGGACAGACTTCCCCACCTCATCTCAGGCCCAGGGCCATGTGGTGGGAGGGGCCGGCCCCTAGAAGAGCAGCTCACTCCCAGAGGAGAAAGGGTGCAGCTGAGCCTAATGCCCCTCTTTCCTTTCTTTCCCAAATTAACCAATCAGACAGGTCACACATCCTCCCTCAGGATGGAGTGAATAAAAAGGAAGAGAGTAAAGGTCTACAGGGTAGACCAGTAGAACTCCTTCCAAACTCCCAGGAGACACTGGGAGTTGAGAACAAGCATCCTCCCACCCCAGCAATTATTATTCCATTTTAGATGAAGAAACTGAGGCACAGAGAATTAAAGGAACCTGTCAAGATTCTGGGTAGATGCAGGCCTAAGGGCTCACGGTTTGGCAAATGGAATATGGGTTGGATTTCAGCAGTCTCTCATCCCCTCAGTTAGGCAGCTTTGTGCAGTGCACATACTACTCAACTGTATGTGGCACCCTTGGTTTGAAACCAGGGCCAAAGTAATCCCACTTGCTAAAACTACCTACCTCCTGCCCTTCCCAATACCCCTCCAACAGTCTTGTCTGCCCATCACTTGTTTTTTTCATTCAATACCGTAACCATAGGTCTGAGACCTAGTGTGTATAAGATCCGGTGAACTCTTCAGGTGAGAGAGTCGTGTGCATATGTAATTCTTTTAAAACATGACGAGGGACAGTGAGATGACAGCAGAGCTGGCTCGCATGCATGTCACATGCTCCATCACTCAGCCCTAATGAAGCTGGAGGAAAGGTGGCTACTGGGAGCCTTTGCTGGGCCTTGCAACATCAGGTTTAGGGATAGCCATGGAAGTCACACCTGGGGGTGGGGGAGTGAGCATGTGTCCTGGGAGAGGGGGCAGGTGGAGGATGTGACCTGCTGAGATGTCAGAGAACATGAATATACGTGCAGTCAGGCCCTTCTGACACTAACTCCGTAGATCTGACTCAGTTGCTGAAGGAACTATTTTCTGCTTTGATTTTTGTTTCTTTCCTGTGTCCTTTGATCTTAGAAGATGCTTAGAAAATGTCACCTTCTCTTTGTGGGGGTTGTGGCAGCTTGGGGCCATTTGTCACTTGTCACTGGCTAGTCAGGGCTGCCCTTGTGGGATTCCTCTCACAATCAGTCAGATCCACTGGGCCTCTGGCCCTGACCTGGGTGGTCCTGTAACCCTTGCCTTGCTCTGCTTCCTCTATACCTTTGTGTATCTTGCTATCACCTACACACCTGGCCCAGACTAGGCCCTCTAGAAACCTCAGGTGCAGGACTAAGAGCATCGGAGCAGTGATTCTTTATTTACAAGTCCCCAGAACCCAGTATGCCAAGCCCGTGGCTCCCCAGGTGGCACTTAGTGAAGGTTGATAGTCTGGTTGGGGGCAATCTCACTTGTGGTGCTTACGCTCTCTTGGGGCCTGATGGCCTGTCATTTGTCTGAGTCCCTCAGAGTGAATCCTTGGGGCTTCTCATGGCCACATGGACCCTGCTGTGGTTGATTTTCTGCATGTTAGTTCAAAACACATCATGCCGGGCGTTTGACAATAAGAACTAGCTTCAACTTATGTTTTCCAGATGTGTGTGGGCTGCAGAAGGTGCAGCCACATACATTTTGCCTCGTCTCCTTTGGAAACACGGGTGTAATCAGTGTCATGAAGTTGAGAAGAGTTGTTGGCCTCCCTTGGGAGTTCAACCCATGGCAGTGGCCCAGCAGCAGTGTCTAGCTTCTGGAAGACAGAGATCAGAATTGGGTCTCGTTGGGCTGAAATCAACATGTTGACAGGGCTGTGGTCCTTCTGGAGGCTCTAGGGGAGAATCTGTTTCCTTGTCTTTTCTAGCCTCTAGAGACTGCCCACATGCCTTGGCTTGTGGCTCCTGTTTTCCGTCTTCAAAGCCAGCAATGTCAGCCGGGTCCTTCTCAGGCTCCCATCTCTCTGATTCTCCCTTTCTCCCTTTTCCGCCTCCTTCTTCCCCTTTGAAGGACCCCTGTGGTTCCATTGTGTCCACCTGGATAATCCAGGATAGACTCCCCATCTCAAGATCAGCTGACCAGCAACCTTATCTCCAAGAATTCCCTTTCCATGTAACCCAACATGTTCACAGGTTCCAGGGCTTAAGACAAGGGCATCTTTAGGGGTGGGCATCATTCTGCCTGCCACAGAGGGCAACTGTTTTTTTCTTGCAGTGTTTAAAATCTTTTTTGGTCTCATGATTTTTAAACTGTTTACTTTTACCCTCTCCCTTTCTACCACTCCCAGGAGAAATTTTGTTGTTTTCACCTTATCCAGCCATTCTCCCCTGCTTGTCTGACTGTCTTTATGTCTCTCTCTTTTTTATGTGGGTCATGTGTGGGAAGGGAACCAGGAAGACCCACGGCTGCACAGTCCCCGGGAGCTGTGGGATTAGGCGTGTAGAAGATGTGTGGCTATGTGGCTGTCATGGTGTATCCAGTGAGCTCAGGGCAGTTGTGAATTTCATGAGCATTGATGGATTTCACCCTGGGGAAGGTGGATGTTTTCCCAGAATACAAGCTTAAAGTATGATAGAATCCATGGAATTGAAGTTTAATTTCGTTGGATTTATTTTTTTTTTAATTTTTATTTATTTATTTATTTATGGCTGTGTTGGGTCTTCCTTTCTGTGCGAGGGCTGTCTCTAGCTGCGGCAAGTGGGAGCCACTCTTCATCGCGGTGCGTGGGCCTCTCACTGTCGCGGCCTCTCTTGTTGCGGAGCACAGGCTCCAGACGCGCAGGCTCAGTAATTGTGGCTCACGGGCCTAGTTGCTCCGCGGCATGTGGGATCTTCCCAGACCAGGGCTCGAACCCGTGTCCCCTGCATTGGCAGGCAGATTCTCAACCACTGCGCCACCAGGGAAGCCCTCGTTGGATTTTTTAAAAGATATTTTAAATTGGGTGTTTTAAAAGCAGAGTGGAATAGATGTTGCTTTAGAATCTGTCTCGATTCTTAACCGTATAGTTTGTCAGGGCTAGAAAGATCCTTAGGATCCAAGCCCTTCATTTGGCAGTTGGGGAACAGGGCCCAGGGAGCAGAGGGGAAATGGCTCACCTGAGCTCTTGCAGGTGTCATATGGTCCTTTCATAAGCTCTGTTTTCACTGTCTGGCTATGTTTAGAGCTTTTGCTCGAAATATGTATGGTCTTTCCCGTACTCAGTATAAGCCTCCAGCACAATTGTCATCCATCAACATATGACATCTTATTCCTCACACAGTAATCCCTTGGTTTTGGAGAGGCTTGATTTCAGACCCTGAATTCATGGAGTTTGTCCTCAAAAAATCCCCATCAATTCGCAGAAATATCCATTTATTCAATTAACTTATTAACAAGTTTTTAATGAGTGCTGTAGTGTGCCAGAGCCAGCTTGTACTGGCTCACGGACCTGATTGTTGCCATGTCTTCCTGACATCAATGTGGTAGATTGAAATTGGTCATGGTAGGAATATTTACACCATGGAAATTGGCAAATGCTGCAAATTAGCATCCCCCTTCCCTGGAGAGCCGGTTGTTAACTTCTACCAGCACGCCACCCGTGATGGCCTACTATGTGCCAGACGCAGTTCTAGCCACTGGGGATTCCACATGGATGAAACAGACCAAGTCTCTGCCCTCTTGGAGTGTATACTTCTGATGGGGAGAGGCAGCCCACGACAACAACCCAGTGACTAAATATATAACGAACCTGGGTGCCACGAGGAAAAGTAAATCAGGGAAGTGTGATGGGGAGCCCTGGGTTTGGGGCTACTCTTTTACAAAGGGGTAGCTGGGGAAAACCTTTCTGAGAAGGTGACGTGAGAGGAGACCAGAAGGAAGACAGGGAACCAGCTTTTGATCCCTGGGAGCAAATGCAAAGAGAGCAGCCGTGCACAAGCCCTGTGGTGGGAACACGGTGCTGTTCAGGCTGAGTGGATGAGGGGGAGAGGAGGAGAGGGTGGGGGAGAGGGAGCAGGGGCCTGGAGGCCTCTGAAAGCCCTGGCTTTGCCTCTAGGTGATGCAGGAGCCTTTGGAGGTTGGGCAGAGGCATGGCCTTCTGTGACTTGTGCTCAGCAGGATCCCTCTGGCTGCCGGGTTGGGGTTGAGAATAGATTCCAGGAGGCAAGGCTGGAAGCAGGGGGACCAGGCAGGGGGCGACTGCGGTCGTCTGGAGGAGAGCTGATGGTGGCTTGAATCAGGCAGGGCAGTGAAGGTGGCGAGATGTGGGCTGGATTATAACACACACACACAGACACACAGACACACACAGACACACAGACACACACAGACACACACACACACACACACAGAGGGATCCTCTGCTTTTCGAGTTAGCTTTATTCCACTTCACTTTCACTAAAGACCTACGTTAGCTAACCAAAATAAATCCGAAGAGGATTTTCACTTTTAAGGAAAAAGGCAAAAAGTGCAAGTGGTGATCAGCATTTTGTAATAAGTCGTTACAAAGGCAGCTCGCACTCTGAACCGCTGCCAGGGCGGGACCGCCAAGCTCCTTCCCTGGGAACCATACTCAGCCTCTCAGCATCAGGCCGCCATAGCCCTGAACTGGTCTGTGAGCCTCTGTGCTTGATCTCGATTTATTTTGTGCCTCCATTAGCAAGATGTGTCCTAAGGTAATTGCTTCCTCGCTTTACACCATCTCAGCTTAGGAAAGGTTTCATAGGAACGCTCTACTTTTGGGTAGAAGGGGAAACCTGTATATGGGTAGAGTCAACAGGGTTTGACCATGGATTAGATTTGCCTCATTAGAGAATGAGAAGACGCAAGGATGACTCCAAAGTTTCTGGCTGAACAACCGGAAGATGGAGTTGCCGTTCCCTGAAATGAGGAAGATTGTGGGAGGAGCAGGTTTAAGTCATGGGCACCAGGCCACAGTCCATTGTCCTCCCTGCCCTGATCCTTTTTAATCAGGCCAGTGGCGTTTCTTTGTTGACTGGCCTCCCTGTGACCTGTGAGTCCGAGACCATGTGTCTGGAATCCACAGATGTGAGCGGTCAGCTGTCTTGTGGTTCTCTTTTCAGGCCCTGTTGATGCTGTTGTGACAGGCCAGTTCTCTTCTGGCCTCAGGGTCTTATTGAAGCTGTGAAGAGGTTGTTTCTCACACCAGGACTATTACTAGAGCCCACGTAATAGGATTGCTCACGGCTATTCTCTGAGGACAGCGAAAGCAATTGTCTTGCCTTTAAATCGAGCACTTATTCTTCCTGTGTTTGCAGGTTGACTGTCTGCCTTGGTCAGACGTCCAGCCCTCTCTGGGCCTCTGTGCTCCTGTCTGTAAGGGAAGGGGTTGGGTGGACTGCTCTTTAGGGGTTCCTCCGTCTCTGACGTCCCCCTCATCCTACACTGTACACATGGCCTTGGGCGTGTCCAGGCCAAACTTCCACCTTCTCTGTGATCCAGGAATCATAGTCTATTCAGCTGGTCTCTGATGTTCATCTTGTGTAAAGAATGAGCATGTAAACGGGGCCCTGTGCCTTGGGAGTCCCTCCTAGATGGTGGGCTCCTCTGAGCTCCTATAGTAAAATGATACAGGGCTCAGCAATGCAGATTCACCCCCAGCCCCGAGCATGAGGGTCTGTTGCTGGAGGCCTGATGATCTCCTGTTCCGGCTGCAGGGTTTTGTCTGGGAGGCTGGCTGAGTGCTGCATCCTGCCACCTCCAACCCCTTTGCCTGTTACTTGTTGAATGACTCCTGTCTTAGGTCAAAGTGCCAAGAACAGCTGTTCTCAAACTGTGATCCCTGGACCAGCGGCACCTGCATTGCCTGGGAACTTGTTAGAAACACAGCTTGTCTGACTTGCTGAATTGGAACTTTGGGGGTGAAGCCCAGCAGTGTGTTTTAACAAGTCCTCCAGGCACTGGGCTGCAGGCTAAGTTTTGGGAACCAGTGCCCCGGAAGCTAAGCCTGAGTTGGAGGGTCAGGTGCATGTAATCTGTTGGGGGGTGTGCTCTCAGGAAAAAGGCAGCGAGGGAAGCAGGACAGGGCAGGGGAAGGTCTCAGCAAGGATGTGGAGGGTCAGGCGGCTCCCACAGGGAGATGAGCGTGTGAACTGACCCAGAGCTGCTCCCACCTTTAAGCTAGGAGAGGGCTTATCTTTCTTGTGTCAGTCATTGGCTATGGGTGGCCCATCCTGGGGTGGGGCGGGCAGTGTGCCATCTCCTGGCTGAGTTTTGCGAAGGAGAGTTCTCTGGAGAAGGGTGCAGCTGTGAGCCTTTAGCAGCCAACGTGGATAGCAGCTGGGATGGGTGCGCCCAGTCAAGGTCATCTGTGGGGGACACCTGCATCTTCCACATCAGTTCTCATGGTTCCTTCTATACTCACCCAGCTCCCAGTGGGATAATAAAAATAGACAATCTCGAAGCCTGCTCATGGCCAGGATGTCCTGGCGAGGCAGGCCAAGCAGGGATCATTTACAGGTGAAGAGGCAGACCCTAGAGGGGGAGACTGGGAAAGAAGCCTGATGTAAGCCCACAGACAGCCCCTCCCATCACGACACCCACAACTCACATTGCAAGAGCACCATGTTAACCCATCACTGGCTTCGTGTTAACCCATCACTGGCTTCAAGCTGGGTGATGCCCTGCTGTCTCAATCAGACAGGAGGTGTCCCTGAGCTTTCTTGGCGCCCAGATCTGGCACTGGGGATGTGGAAAGATGAGATGGCTCCCTGCTCTGAAGCCAGAGGCCCGCTGAGGCTGTATGTAATTGGGTGCTTAACTGTGGCCCTCAGAGGAGTGGAAGATCCGGGAGCAGGTGGAGGTGCTGTTGGCAGGGCAGTAGGGCCTTGGGCTTGGAGAGGCCGTGTTTGATGCCAAGACTTGATGGTGAACTAGTAACGCTGGGCGAGGAATAGCTGCGATTAGCCTGCCTTGTTCTGCGTGGATCTCTGCAGCCCGGACACAGACACAGCCCCACCAAAGCATCAATGTGTGACAGCTCTGTGTCAAGGCCTGTAGTCAATTCCAGGGATACAGCGACTGATGTAGGGTGTGCCCCCATCAGGTTTTCGGGTTTTGCAGGAGAATGGACAGTAGGTGGCACCAGATCTTCATCAATCTTCAGGACCCCAGAGACTTTGGCCCTGTTGTGTGATTTCAGCCAGCAGACACTCACCAGGCCCCTACCAACGATGATGACATGACGACACACTCAGGTGGGAGAGAGATGAATGAGATCCAATCCCCCCTGGGTCCTCCCCACTCCCAGGCTCCAGATCACTAGCCGAGGCCTGTTTGCATCCTGAGAGGGAGTGAATGATGCCACCTGGGGCCTGGCAGAGGCTGGGCAGAGGATGTGGCATTTGTGGTTTATTGACTGTTCCCCATATCTGAGCATCCTGACTCTGACAACATCTGCGCTGCATGGGACGAGTAATGGGTAGAATTTCCATTTTAATTTGTCTCTGCACGTTATTTGGACTTTATGTCAGACTAGGGAGGTTTGAAATTAGCTGAGTCTTGAAACATACACAACACACAGTTGCTTTCCTGTGTGCCAGAAACCCCGTGTGAACAGGTGGCCTGCCTGGGGCTCCTGTGCTGGTCCAGCTTTCCCTTCATAACTGACTTCAGGGACCTGTCTTCTGGGTCAGTACAGCTGCCCTTCACACCTGCCATCAGTGCCCTGTGCCTAGCTGGTTTTCCTTCCCACCTCTTACCCACATTCACCCTACATGTGTGTCCCCGGTCCACAGTGGAATGCCTTCTCTCTCCTCCGAATGCCGGCCTCTCCCTAGCACGTCCAGGAGTTTAAACATGAGAAACGGCTCCAGCGCACGTTACAGGCCACTCGGAGCCCTCCAGGAGCGGGGTTGATGCTCTCACCCCTGTGCTTTAATTATAGCTGCCACCTACCTTCAGTTCAAGGGTTTCTCAGTCTTTGGTCCATTGCATCCCCCAGGGGAAAGAGACTTCTCATGAGTCAGATTTCCTTTGAGATCAAGAAAGTGTGGCTAAAGAGGCAAGAGAGGGTCCACACCTCTCCTTGGAAGGGTGAATGATCTTATTTTGTCCATTTTTGGACATTAGGATGGCAGCTCTGAGATCCTCCTGTGCACACACCTGGGCCTTGCCAGCTCTGCCCTAGGCCCAAGTCCATGGCACGCAGGCTGGGAAGGTGTTCCATGCAGGGGAAGCCTCTGCTGCTAGATGGAAAGAAGCTGTTAAGGCTCAGGGATAATTTTTGGGAGGTGAGTGTCAGAGAGCAGGGGAGGGGTATGGAGACTCTTATTTCCTGGGTGCTTTTTTCCCCTCACTCCAAGATGCTTACTGGCTGGTCTGTGAGCTAGCTTCCAGCAGACCCTAGCTACTGGAACCCCAAAGAGAGGCCCATATGGAGATTAGCAACAGGGTCAGGATGAGAGTGAAGCAAGTGAGGTATCTCAGGGGCAAAATTTAAGGAGGCACTCACTCTTACGGAGTTTCAACTGCCGTGTAGGCTCCTCCATGAACCTTGAGACTGAGTGCCTCCTTAAATTTTGCATCCTAGGTACCTTGTTATGTTTCACTCTAATTCTAGCCTGGTCCGCAGTCTGGCTGCTTCTCTTCTGCTTCTCAGTATCATGTGTAATCCTCAATAGAGCATAATGATTTGATAATTCATCTTTACTTTACTCTTTGAGGATTGGAGTGGGCCTTATTTCTTTGTTGTTATTGTTTTTCCTAGCTATATCCCTGGACCTGGCAATCTATATGGAGCAAATGAGAGAATGTACATAGTAAGGAGAATGAAAGGGAAAACCATTCTGATCTGTTTGGGACAGTGTCATGAAACTTAAGTTGATAATCTTTAATAGAATTGGAACAATCCAAACTTTATCTTCAAGTTCACTTGTCAGCATTCATTCATTCACTTATTTATTTTTTATTCATATATTCATTTAACCAACTAATCATCCATCCAACCAACTATCCATCCAACCAACCAACCCACCAACTCACCAACCAACCAACACAACCCATCACAACTGTGATGTCCAATATTGAAGTCATCTTGAATGTTGCCTTCTTTAGGAAGCCTTTCTGATCTCTTCCCTGCTCCTATACCTGGACGTGATCCCCTTCTCATACCTCTCATAGCACATGTCACACTGGAGACCTGACAGGCTACCATGTTTCTCCTTCTGGATTGTCAGCCACCTGAGTATGGGGCTAAGTCGTCTGTGACCCTGCCTCCCTCAATTTTGCTCAGAATTGTTCCAAACCTATTGGATGTAGCTGAATTATTGGCATGGCCTTGTGGGAGGGGGAGGTGAAATGTGAAGTCTTCCCCTTCATTCAAGGGACACACGGGAGAGTGGGACTAGTGATTTAGCAAACAGGAAAGTCACCTAAAAATAGGAGGCAGATCTGTCCCAGAGCCAGATGGTTGGTGCCCATTGAGGTGCCATAGGATCTTAGAGGGGGTGGTGCTGTTCCTGAGCTGGGCCTTGAAGTCTGAGCGGGGTTGGAATAGACCAGTTGGGGGCCAGCCAAGGGCCTCACTGCTGTGCCTGACATACTCATCGCTCTTCTGCACCTTCCTCCAAGCCTGAGATTCTGGGGGGGAAAGTTTGCTCATGTCCCCGGGGATCTCATTCCTAAAGACTAAAGCAGCTCCCTTGCTCTTCCTCAGCCATTTTTTTTTCTTTTTCTGGGGCCTGCATTGGATTCTGCTGCATTTGCAGACATTTTTGGGTAATGTGCACTTATGGTGGCTCGTGGAGAAAGAGCCTAATCTCATAGCTTTCCTAAGGATTGGGAAAGGGCACTGACTTAGGGAAAAGATGGGCATCCTTGTTCTCACCCCAAGTATAACTCTGATAGGCTGGCTACCTTGGGGCCTGGGTGGAGCGAGCTGAAGTCTTTCCCCTGCCAAATCCTGTTGCATCCTGCTAGAGTGGACCTTCCCTCGTGACTCCTCAGCTGGTTTTCCTAAACAGTGGCCATGACTCATTTGGGCTGGTGCCTCCACCTTGGAAAGATGGCCTTTGATGCTGAGTTCTGTCAGGGGCATTTGGGGCAGAATTCTTCAAATCACAAAGATGACCCGCCAGGGCAGTTTCCTGTGTAGCTGGATTCTGTGTGTGTGCCTCATTCCAGAAAATTCTACTTTGTTTTCTCTGCTCATTGCACAAGATGTTACTAAAACCATGGGATTCCTTCCATTTCCTGTAGGGACCGGTTTCGCGGCCATGGGTCCCTCAGAAGTAGAGCCTCTTCCCGATAGAGTAAACAGTTTTTGATCTCTATGTAAATACCTGTTATTTAATTTTATTCAGTTCAACAATGCATTTATGGAGTTCTCTTGCTTGTTCGAATAGTGCTGGGGAGAGATGCTGAAGATGCGGCTCTTGCCCCAAAGAGGCCGAGACCGCCATACACATAAAATCATGATTAAGAACAAAAAAAAAGAAAAGAAAGTGACAAGCGGACAGGGCAGGTGCCATGGAGCTGGAGTCTAGATTGTTTGAAGGGTAATTAAGCTGTTGATATTTATTGAATACTCATTCTGTTGCAAGAGCATTCAATGTATTACCTCATTTAATTCTGACAGCAACACTAGTAGGGGTATCAGCTCCGTTTTACAGATGGGAAAACTGAGGCACAGAATTACCAACCAGCCTGAGTTCATGCAGGCAGTCTGGCTCTAGGGACCTCAGTCTTAACCCCTATCCTCAAGCCCCTGTCTGAGGAAGAAGGACTGATGGGTAGCTGACATGGGCAAGGACTTAGAGGGTTGGTCTGGTGATTCAGGGAGTGGAAGCATGCCAAGCTGAGGGGCCAGTGTGATCAAGTGTGAAGAGGCGGGTGAGGTGGTGTAGCTGGAACCCAGGGCATGTGTGGAGACCAGGAGGAGAGGAGACTGGAGGACTGGTCAGTGCTTGAGAGCCAAGCTAAAGAGCAGTAGAGAGCAACAGAAAGGTTCCTCGAATTTTTGGTTAGGTGGTGGTGGTTTTTTTTAGCTGGTTAGAGCTGTGCTTTAGGGAGACTAGTCCAGGGGCGCTGCAGGGCTGAGAAGGGTGACCAGTAGCAGGAATCTGACCTAGAAAGTGGGGTGGGCCCTGATCCGACTGTACCAGAGGGGCGAGGAGCAGGGGATCTGGGAGGAGAATCCTTGGGACTTGGTGTGCAGGGAGGTTGTGGGCCTGGAGGGCCGGGAGGCTGGGCATGCAGACGGCAGGGAGAGGGGACCCGACGGGGGAGGCACTGGGTCAGGAAGCAGATGAAGAGGCTGTTCCTGGAGATGTCCAGTGGAGCTGTTGTTTCCACAGTCAGCAGTGGGGCAGAAACGCAGATCCTGGGCAATGTTGCATGAGAGGTTAGGAGGGGGCATCTGGGAGGGGCTGGCACAGGGCTGAGAGCTGAAGTCCTTGGAGGGCTGGACATGGCCAAAGGTGCAGGATAAAGGTGTCAAGGTCAGAATCCTGCAATGGGAGAGCCACATGTTTGATGTGGTAAGGAAGAGGGGTGGTCAGAGCAGAGGAGGACTCGGGAGGTGAGGGAGGAGAGGGTCTCCAGGAAGCAGGAGGTGTGGGCAGCTTCGGACCCTTAGCGGGGAGATTGGGAAGGTCACTAGGTCTGGTGACAGAGTGGCTTTGGAGAGAGCACTTCCAGTAGGGACTGGGGGCAGAAGGTCACCTGCAGCAGGGTGAGGACACGCACAAGGAGCATGCAGCTTTTTAAAAGAAGTTAGAGGGCTTCCCTGGTGGCGCAGTGGTTAAGAATCCGCCTGCCAATGCAGGGGACATGGGTTCGAGCCCTGGTCCGGGAAGATCCCACATGCCGTGGAGCAGCTAAGCCCTTGTAGCCACAACTACTGAAGCCTGTGCGCCTGGAGCCCGTGCTCCGGAACAAGAGAAGCCACCGCAGTGAGAATCACGCTCACCGCAACGAAGAGTAGCCCCCGCTCGCCGCAACCAGAGAAAGCCCGTGCGCAGCAACAAAGACCCAACGCAGCCAAAAATAAATAAATCTATAAAAAAAAAAATAAAAGAAGTTAGAGGGGATGAGAAGCATAGGGACAGGATGGCAGCTCAAGAGGGTAGAGGGTTAGGGCACAGGGTCTTTCTTTCCAGGATGGGAGAGATAGGAGCACATTTGTAAGCCAAGGGCTGGGCTGCAGGAGCAGAGAGGAGAAACTGATCATTCATAGAGACTCTGAGGAGACAGGAAGTGTGTGCCTGGGCGGGCCCGGGAGCGGGCAGCGGCCACAGTAGCCAGATTCATTTTCTGCCAAGCTCCACAATGATAATTGATATCCGTAATGACGGGCCCGGGGCATTACAAGTTCCCAAAGTACCTTTTAAATCCTCAGTAAAAGAGCCAATTCTGCTCAGCAGAGTTTCTGAGTTATTTGAAATTTATTCCAATTAAGCAAATCTTTGTTAAGTTACTGAGGACTGCTGTTTGGGAAACATTGCATTTTATTGTATTCTGAGACTTTGCAAGGTGGCTCTCCATCTTTAATATATTTAGTAACTCAGCATGGTGAGGTTGAAAGGGCCCGAGATTTAGAATTGGACAGATCTGTCCCTTATTAACAGGGTGACCTTGGGCACAGTGTGTGTGTGTTTTCAAAAAAATCTTTACAACTTACTTTCTTCATCTAAAAAATGGGATGACATACCTACTTTTACGTTTATGTTATCTTTATGTTACGAAGAGTAAATGAAATAATGTATGTAAAACATTTGGCCCACAGTAGCTACTTTAATAAATACTTGCTTTCTTTGCTACTATTTAGTTAGCCCAAACACCCTGTTTCTTGAATGGATGGACGTGTTCCTGAATAAATGAACATTTTGTAAGAAAGGGATGGGAAGTGAGATTAGAGGCGGATTATGCAAGATGGTGATGGTTAAAGAGAAAAGTTCAGCCCCATTGTGTGGACTACAGCCGAGGGCAGTGAGGAGTGTGGGCTGGGTTCCCTGACTCAGGCACAGAGCAGGCCCTCCTCCGCAGGGTGTGTCCACCCTGCACACTGAGGGCCCAGGTGAGGCGGGGGCCACTTGGATGTGCGCTCCCGCCTTTCTTTTTTTCCAGAAGCTATCCTGAGGCCAGGCCTGGACGGTGGGCTGGCACAGTGAGCTGCCCTTGCCTGGACCCACAGGGCTGTGGTCCACACTCTCACGGCTTCTGCTCCAGGCCTGGGGCTTCATTAGATTCCTTGATGGAGTGTAGCGAAAGGGGAAGTCCATGATGGAGGATGGCGTTCCTATAATTGATGATGACGCTTCCTTTGCTCCCAGTGTCACTTTGTTTGGCCTTCTCCCTTCTTCTTTTGAATGAGAAAAAAAAAAAATTGAGCAAACTAAAAAAGTCAGTGATGGAAACCAAACCAAGTACCTATCTGGGGACTGGAGACTCTTTTGCAAGGCTTAGAGCTGCCTCGTTTTTCTTATTCACCTCTTCATGGAGCAATGACACATTGAGTGTTCATGTTCCAGAAGCTACTATCCAGAGGGCAGATGAACTTATAAGGGCATTTCAACAAGTGTCTAGGAGCCAGAGCCAGAAGCTGCCAAGGAAATCCAGCCACACGCCTGTATAACCCAGAGCCTCTTCTCCCCCCACCCTACACAGTGTATTAAAAGAAGGAGAGAGAAGTTGAAAGTATCCATGTTAGATAAAAACCAAAAACGGACCTGGCCCATTAAAGACATTATGACTGATTTATCATTCTTCTTTTTCAAGAAAATAACTCCAAAATGGTACACTTATCAGACGCAGGAATCTGGGAGAGCTTAAACAAGGATCCTGGTTTTAAAAAGTGTTGTCCTACAAATAAACCCCCCATGGATTTTGTAGAAGGCTGTTATTGTTCTTAGGAGTTAGGCTGATGTAATATCTGCAACTTGCTTTCAGATGGTCCAGCAAAAAAAAAAAAAAAAAAATGTGTGTGTATGTGTGTATTTGGAGAGAGAGAGAAGGAGAAGTAGAGAGGGAAAACAAATAAGGCAAAATATTAACAATTTGTCACTGTAAGTGAGGGGTATGCCAGTGTTATGGTATTAATCCATTCAATTTTCCTGTAGGTTTAACACTTTTCAAAATAAAAGGGGAAAGTCTGTATGGAACAAATAGGAAAAATGAAGAGTCAATAGGATCTATTTTTTGTCTCTCAGTAAAGTCCATGAAGAATGTAATAGGGTCATAGTGGGTCACTATGGAATGGTGGCATCCGGGTGAGGTGACGGTACAGACACAAGGCTAGCCCAGGAGACACCGAGGAATCACCCCAACACAGCCCCTTCCTTGTTGTATATGGGCATCCTCGAGCCCTTTGACCTCCAAAGAACCAGTGGCTGTGACAGAAACAAGAGCTCATATATGTTTTCCAGATGCACAGAAAGCAGCTTCTTTTGGTGTCATCCTGGTGGGCACTGCGAAGCCCATTCCTACCCTCCCTCACCAGATCCATCCTCCCCCACCCACGCTGTTGGGCCTGGAATGCGCACGCCCACAGCCTGGCCGCATCTTCCGGCTCCATACCTTCCGGATGTTTTCTCGAAACTCACAGTTCCTTGATTACACCCACATCGTGAAGCTCAACGTGACATTTCCAACAGGAGACTGCCCGACGTGGGTCCAGCTGCTTCACATGGTTTTTCTATTTGTCCTGGAAAAAGCTCCAGATACCTTTGGTCAAAGCTCTTCCCGTTGGCTGTGCTCCTTGGGACCATTGCTCGCCCACACGGTCCAGCAGGGGCTGCAGTCTGCAAGTCCCTGCACGTCCACCCTGCCAGGGATAGGTAACCTTGGCAGAAGGGAGTGGCCTTGAGAAGCAAGGACTCCAGGGGGGGTTTTGGAGGGCGTGTGCTTTCAGTCTCCTGCCTGTGTTGTTTGCATTTAGATCCCTAGAAACCAAGGGAGTCAGAGCCTTCTTGCCAAAGGGCTTCATTCCACTTCTGCAGAAGTTCCACTCTTAAGGAGAAAAGAGAATGTGCTGCTTTGATTTTTTTTTTTTTTTTCCCTCCTTGCAAACTCACATGGAATATTGTTACCTCTTAAGGATCTGGGAAGGAATACTTGCCCTGTGCTAAAATTCTCAGTCCCCATATCCTGACTTCTTTGTGAGGTGGGTCCTGCGCTCCCCTGCTTTGGGGCTCATGGAAAGTTCCAGCACAGATCCCCCACCTTTGAGCAGCTGTGCTTATCCACATCCCAGCTCCCACTGAATACCCGCCCCCTGCCAGGCTCTCCACCTGAGAAACCCTCATTAGAGGCAGGGGTGGTAACCCCAGAGGGGTGGGGAGGAAAGGCTCCCACACTCTGGTTGGTACCCGAGCACCCTCACACCTCATTTCAAGTGCAGGCACTACCTGGAGAGGCACAGGGAGGCCACCTAGCTGGCCCAGGGACACATCTAATTTTAGCCCAGAGTGTGCATGTCCTGACGGGGGCTGGCTCACCCATGGAAATTCCACAGCTCTCCGGTTTTATGTGTGTGAGTGGTGTAATGCTCAAAGTTTGCAAAGCGCAATAGGGTTTAAAGCAACATTTCTTTCTCCTTTTTCTAAGAAATGCCCAGAAAACAATCAGTCCTCTGTGTTTTTGGTGTAAGTCAAAATTTCCTAGAGATTCCGTTTTTGTGTGTGTGATTGGGCAGCATGGGGTGGAAGAAAGGGGAGCTCCATGAGCCAGTCTTGGCTGGACCTTTCTCTGTACGAACTTGGACAAGACAGTTACAGGGTGTCTGGGGCGGAGGAGACTTTGGGACATCTCTTGGTATAGTGGGTCACTGGGAACTCATGGATCAGCCAAATAAAAAAGAAAACAGAAGAACAAACTCCTTGGGTTCAGGTTCAGATCCAAACGTTGTGAGCCTGAAACTTACACAGTTTGGGTGCCTCTTGAAGACAAAGAATATAAAATTACCTCATTTTTGCAAACCTGACAAAAATAGAAGACCATGCCAACATGTGCTAGGGCCTCTTGGAGGGGCCTGTGCAAGGGAGGGTCCCTGAAGCTTAAGCCCCATTAACTTCATGGTAAATCAGACACTATTCAGGTTGTTATTATTTTTCTGGCTAAGTAAGAATATTAAAACAAGTTTGTAAAATTTAAATATAGATATAATCTTGAAAGAAAAGTCCAACCTTTGAAATGAATAAATTAAGCCTCAAGAAAGCTTCACAGTATCGTATGGTCCCCATTTGGCCATAGATCTGTGTGCCACGGACTGGTTTGTGTTGGACGATTTTCAATCTTCTGAGCCTCAATGTCTTCATTTTTGAAAGTAAGGCTAAAAAGTCCCTTTGCTACCCCGCACACAGGCTTTTTGTGAGAAGTAAATTAAAAACTGTGCCTTCAAAGTGCTTGGTAAAGTAGAAATAAACACCCAGATAAACAATTCCTATTGTAAGGACAAAACTTAGAACCCTTAGAATGTCACAGAGAAGACAGTGGAAGCCCAGGGAAGGTGAAGATTCATCCACGTCTGCTTGGGGAAAGACAGGAGCTCCAGAAAAAAAGTTAAGCGTACGCCTCCTCACCCTTTCTAAAAGTAAACGAACCCCAGTTGCTTTGTTTTCAAATTGATAACGAAGTTAACCTCGGACCCAGACAGTATTGTTTCAGACTTGCTGCTTACGGCTCTTTCATTAATGCTTATGCAGGGGAACGTTTTGTGAGTTTAAAATGAAAATATTTCTTCTCAGAAGTTGTTTTACGCCACCCTTTGGCATATTTTACCAAACAGAACCTAAGTGGGTTTAATGTTTAATGGGACTTGGGAGAAGTCGGCCTCTCTCGTTGGGACAGCTCCTTCCCTGGATGCGTTGTCCTTTATTAGGACAGTGAAGAGCAGTCATGGTGCCAAAAAGCAGTTTCTCCTAGCAGCCAAGTAAACATCTTCGCACAGCTTTCCAATCCGCGATGGAAACCAGCGGCAACTCTTACGTAATGTCTTTCAGGCGCACGTTAGAACCTTCCCTTTTATAACTCCAAGTGTGACTTTAGACCTCCTGGGACCGGGCCAAGGTTGTAGAGGCAATCCTTTCCATCCTGTGCTGTCACACTAGCCTCAGGGAGGGCGGGGCCCGGGGGAATCTTTGTCTCTGACGGAACCATCCTATTAGGCCCTCAGTCCGCTGCCGGGAGCCCTAATCAGGGGCAGCCTTAGTGATCCCACCTGCTGGGTGTGTAGTCTGGGGCTCACACCGGGAGGGGGCGGGGCTCACGGCGTGGGCCCGTTACCACATCATGTCTCGCTCCATCCCTGGTCACTGGGCTCATCCAGCATCTCACAACGGCTGGGCTTGGCTGAGCTACGCAGCCAAGTGCTGGTGGGCAGAGCAGAGGAGGCAAGACCGAGAGGAAGGAAGATCGTGGGCTAGCAACAGTTCGGGTGAATGAGTGGTTACTCAGTGGATCTGGCCGTGTCCCAGAGGTGCACTCCATAGAGACCACTTGTCCTTCAAGAGGGTATTTTTCTTTCCCTGGAGCCACCTTTTCACCTCCCGTTGAGCAATGCCTGCCTCTCAGCACCAGTTGCCACGTGGAGCTGGGCTCAGCCACACCCGGGAAACTGCAGGCTGTGAGAAGGGCAGAGAGACAGGAGCTGGAGGAGCCTCCAATCCTCCTAGTGGGCATCCCTTACGGGAAGAGCGACCAGCCGGTCCCAGTGCATTCTGGGTCTTAAGAAAACCCTGTCAGTGGCGCCAACATCTAGCATGGGATAGATGAAAATGAGCTAAGGTGAGAGTCTGGAGCCTGACATTCTATTTCTGCTTTGCCCACGACCCAGGGGTTCTTGGTAGAAGCTCTGCCTCCCATTCCCACCCCTGACAGACTAGATGGTCTGGGTTAGCCCTTCCAGCCCTTCCAGATGGATGAGGCTTATCTAGGGGAACCCTGAGTACTCCTCAGCTTCCAGAGGGAGCATCCATTAAACACCAGTTGTATGCCAAGGCCTCGTGCCAAACTGGGAGAATAACATGAAGGAAGGTCACATCTGGTACAGTTTTGTTTTGCCAGTTGTGTGCCCATGCAGGAACCCTCCCAGTCTGATAACTTGGTGACCGGGGTAAATTTCTTCTCTGTTCCTGAAATGTGCCAGAATCCAGCCCAACTCAGGGAAGGAGAAATGTTGGACTTGGTTTTGGATCTTGCTCTAGCTGTGCACACTTCTGGCCAAGGATGTTTGCCAAAGCCTGTGGGGAGGGGTGCATACGGAAAGAGAGTTAAGCTGAGAAATCATCACCCTCAAAGAACAATGGTTCAGGAGGCGAGAGTACAACGTGTGTTCTCTCCAGCTCGACAGGCTGAGCCGATTGCTTTTCCAGGAGGATGCAGGGCCATCAGGGACCCCTCCCCTCCCAGTCCGTTCTCACCGGGCGATCCCTATCTTTGTCCAACCTTTGTCCAGCCCGGATGAGGGAGTCTTGGGTATGCAACCCAATTCCCAATTAAAGTTTTTCACTAGTTTCAGGAAGATAATTTATTTGGGCTGAATTGCTAAGGCAGATTGCTTTCACAGTATTCCAGGCAGAGCACTTTCTCACAGGAAATCTCAGACCAGGCAGTTCCAGTCAGGTTTTCCACATCCTTAAGAGAAAAGAGAGAGGAAAACAAAAAGATTCCTTTTATATGTTGACGGTCAACAGCTGGAGAACTGGCAACTGCCAGGTATAAAACTGAGATCTGTGCACGTTATGACTTCTTGATAACCCAGCCCTTAATGAGACCTCATGTTCTTTGATGGCTTAATTTTAAAAAGGCCTGTGGATGTGACAGCCCAGGGAGGTGGAGCGCTTCCTGAGGCTGGGACGTGGATCCCCTCGGGCTGAGCACTGGGAGGTGGAGACACTGGAGGAGCCCCCTTCCTCTCTCCACAGCGCGGTTTCCTCATCTGTAAAACCAGAGGTTATGGCAGGTGACTCCTGAGTGCCTTCCAGGTCTAACTCACCATGATTCTGTACCTTGTCTTCATCTGGGGGAGCTTGGCTGAGCCTCTGCAGGAAGCCAAAGGGCAGGAAAGTCGAAAGAAGAAATCTTTTCTTCTCTGGAGAATGTTTTTAAAAGTTCTTTTTACATTAGTTTGCCGTCAGGGATCCACCTCACTAAGGCTTACCCCTCCTGAAGTTCAGTCTTTGATAAGAGCCTTTAAATCACAAGGGTTGTGCAGAGTCACCATTGGGAAGGCAGGGAAGGAACACGACACAGCACAGCCGTTCCTCCCAGGGTGCCTCCTAGGTGCATGCCAAGCGCACAGACGGCCAAACAGCGCCTGTGGGTGGGCGTGCGGTGGGCCCGAAGAGCTGAAACCCAAAATCACTGGAGGTGATGGCCCTTGCAGCTTCACAAAGATGATCCTGGTCAAAGGGAAGTTGAGACGTGAGACAATCAGTCTATTGCCAGATGATGCCAGTCTTCTCTGGCACGAGCTGGACCTGCGGCTCATCTGTCCGGTTTCGGTATGTCCATTGACAACTGCACAGCTCTCTGCTTCATTACCATCGAACCTTCTTGTTTATTCCAAAAGGATGTTCTGTTTGAAGCAGGGTAGTAGAAAGAGTGGTGAACCTGGGTCAGGAAACCTGGACTCTGGCCCTGGGGTTGTCAGTTTCACTTGTCTCATTATACTGCCTCTAGCATATCTCTGGTATAGTTCTGAATCTCGTGGGATAATGGACATCCTCATCAGGCTACTGCCTCCAGTGGGGAAGCTTCCAAAGCTTCAGTGTTAGGATGCTCTGTAGGCTTCAAATATGTACATATCAAGTAAAGCAAAACCCTTCCCTTCCCTTGAGCTTGCTAAGTTTTTATTTTTTTAATTTATATGAGTATTTATTTTTATCAAATACTTTTTCTGCGTCTATTGAGATTGTTTTACATGTCTTCCCTCTTTTGGGGAACTTCTAGGTTTTCTAGGGAATTATTAGATTTTCTAATGTCAAAATATTCTTGCATACCTACTTGGTCAACATTTTTTTCAAACTCATGGCTGATGAAGTGGTCTTTTATTTTAGTTCATAGTTTTGCACTTACATTTACAAGTGTTAGGTTTTTGGAATCAAGGTTATACTTGCGTCATTAATCATCATCATCTCAGCTAACACATAGTAGTTACTCTGTCGGATACTATTCTCAGCATTCGATATATTAACTTGTTGAATTCTCACCACAAACGTTTGAGGTAGGACTATTATTAACCATTTTACAGAGGTTCACGATGGCTAAGTTTTCATGTTGAATCGCTCCTTTTGTTATTCTGCAACAAGTAGGTTTATCACTAATAATGCTTTTTATCGGAAAGTTTATTTTTATCCGATAGCATTTAGCTACATTTGCATTTAAATGGTTGGCATACAAGTGATATATTTTTTCCCCATGCTTTACTGTTTTCCTTTGTGTCATGTATCATGTGAAACAGCATATTGCTAATTTAAAAAATCAATCTGAGTGTGTCTGTCTTTTAACTGGCAAGTTTAATTTATTCACCTTTATTATAGTTACCGATATACTTGAATTCATTTGTCCTGTTATATTTTGAACATTGATTTTGCCATACTTTTCCTTTCTTTTTTTCCTTTTTTTTTTTTTTAAAGATTTTATTTGATGTGGACCATTTTTAAAGTCTTTATTGAACTTGTTACAATATTGCTTCTGTTTTATGTTTTTTGGTTTTCGAGCTTGTACCCCCTGCATTGGAAGGCTAAGTTTTAACCACTGGACTGCCAGGGAAGTCCCTTCCTTTCTTTTTTAACTTAACCATTTTAAAGTGAACAATCCAGTGGCATTTAGTGCATTCACAAATTTGTGTAACCACCACCTCTACCTAGTTCTAAGACATTTTCTTCTCTTCAAAGTAAAATCTCTTCCTATTAAGCAGTTTCTCCCCATTCCTCCCACTTCCAGCCCCCGGAAACCACCAATCCACAATATTTCACATAAATGGAATCATATGTGACCTTTTGTCTCTGGCTTCTTTCACTTAACATAATGGTTTTTTTGTTTTTGTTTTTTATAAATTTATTTATTTTATTTATTTTTATTTTTGGCTGCGTTGTGTCTTCATTGCTGCTCATGGGCTTTTCTCTAGTTACGGCGAGCGGGGGCTACTCTTCGTTGCAGTGCGCGGGCTTCTCACTGCGGTCGCTTCTCTTGTTGCAGAGCACGGGCTGTAGGCACGCAGGCTTCAGTAGTTGTGGCACGCGGGCTCAGTAGTTGTGGTGCATGGGCTTAGTTGCTCTGCGGCATGTGGGATCTTCCCGGACCAGGGCTCGAACCTGTGTCCCCTGCATTGGCAGGCGGATTCTTAACCACTGTGCCACCAGGGAAGCCCTAACATAATGTTTTTGAGATTTATCCATGTTGTAGCATGTATCAGTACTTCAGTCTTTTTTATGGTGGATTAGTATTTCATTGTGTGATGTATAACATTTTGTTTATCCACTCATCCATTGGTGGACATTTGTGTTATTTCCACCTTTTGGCTATTGAGAATAGTGCTGTTATGAAGGTGTGTCCCTGTTTTCAGTTCTTTTGGCTATATACCTAGGAGTGGAATTGCAGGGTCATATGTTAATTCTATGTTTAACTTTTTGAGGAACTGCCAAACTGTTTTTCACAATGGCACTTTCTTGTGAATTAACTGATATGTGTTCTTTTTTCTTCTTCTTTCTGATTTGGAAGTTATATACTATCTTTTTTACTCTTTTAATGTTTACTCTTAAATTTTGATCATAATTGACTTAAAGTTTTAAGTTTAATCAATATCTCTACCCCCTCAAAAAAATGCAAAGATTTTAGAAAACTTTAATTCTGATCATTTCCCCTTCCCAGGTTCCCTGTTTATTATTGTCTAGTATTATCCCTTTGTTTTCAACTCCCTCCAGATTAGTTGCTATTGTTATTATTTTTATTGTCAGCTCTTTTTTTTTTTTTATATATATATATTTTAAATTTTATTTATTTATTTATTTATGGCTGTCTTGGGTCTTCGTTTCTGTGTGAGGGCTTTCTCTAGTTGCGGCAAGTGGGGGCCACTCTTCATCGCGGTGCGCGGGCCTCTCACTGTCGCGGCCTCTCTTGTTGCAGAGCACAGGCTCCAGACGCGCAGGCTCAGTAGTTGTGGCTCACGGGCCCAGCTGCTCCGCGGCATGTGGGATCTTCCCAGACCAGGGCTCGAACCCGTGTCCCCTGCATTGGCAGGCGGATTCTTAACCACTGCGCCACCAGGGAAGCCCCCTATTGTCAGCTCTTATTTAGGTTTATCTAAATGTTCACAGATTTCTTTTCTGCCATTGCTTGCTGCATCCTGCTCTTTATTTCTGGGTTCAGTTTTCTTCTCCTGAAGTAAGTCCCTTAGTCGTGCATTCAGTGAAGGTCTGTGATGGTAAACTTTTTTAGTCTTTGTCTGAAAATGTTTTCATTTTGTCCTTACCTTTAATATTTTGAATACTAAAGATGTCTTTTGTTAAAGTAATTGTTGTTTATGGATGATCTATCTACCTTTTCTCTAAGATTTTTCTCATTGTCTTTGGTATTCTGGTAGTTTTAAGATGACATATCTAGGTGTGCATTTACTTTCATGTGTATCATTTGAGACTTATTATGTTTCTCTGAGGATTCATGTCTGGTAGGTTCTTAGCAATTATCTTTTCAATAATCTCCTTTCTCACGTTCTCTTTATTCTTTCCTTCTGGAACTCCTTTTAGATGTATATTGGACTTAAAATTTTTTCCCTCCATGTCTCTTATTTGTTCTTTCACGTATTTCATCTCTCTTCTGATTGAGTTGCATTCTGAGTAAATGTCATCTGATTGTTCCTAGTAATTTATTATCTCTTCACTGTATCTAATCTCCTTTTTTAAGTTTACCATAAGTTTCCCCCAACTTTAAAAAAGTTCTAACCCATAGAAAAGTTGAAAGAATCGTACGTGAAACCTACCTTCTGCAATTCTAAGATTTTTTTTGCACTTGTTTTCTCTCTCTTTCTTTCTCTCTCCTCTTTTTCCCTCCCCCACATTTTTGATGATTGATTGAAAGTAAAATTCAGATATCATGGCATTTCACCCCTAACTATTTCCGCTTGCATCTCCTAAGGACAAGAACATAACCACAGCACCATTATCACATCCAAGAAATTTCACATTGACTCAGTAACATCTGCTAACATAAAGCCCATAATCAAATCTCTCCCAAATGGCTCCAAAGCGTTCTTTGAGACTTTAGTTTTTCAACCCAGGATCCATTTAAGGTTCACTCATATTTGGTTGCCATGTCTCTCTAATCTCTTTTACTCTCAAACAATTTCCCTCCTTTTCCAGTTTTTCATGATGAATGTAGGCTTGGTGTCTCACAGAATGACCACATTCTAGATTTATCTGTTTCATTATTGGGTATATGTTAAACAATCTTTGACAAGGACAATACATATGTGATGTGGTGTACTTCCTATTACATCACATCAGGAGCACAGTGATGTCAGTTCGTTTTATTTTGGCTGGGTCAGTCTGTTAGGGTTTTGCCAATCTCTCTGTTATTGGAATTAATAAGGAATCTGTAACTTTCAGACCATATGAATATCCTGTGCCTCAGAAACCTTTTAACCCATGGTTTGAACATCCATTGGTGATCTTTTCCCATATTAGGAATTTATAAAATGGTGATTTTCTAACTTTTGTCATTTTATCATTCCTTTTCCATTTATTAGTTGACAGTGTTTTACAGAGAATAGCTTTCTGTTATCTATCCCTGCTCTCCTTCCTCCTCTAGTAGCAGACTCGTGGATTTAAAAGATATGTATTTAATATGCTATTATCCATCACCATCATTATATGCCCCAGAGTTTTCTTATTTCCGTGACTGTATTTGCTTTTCAGAGTTGCCCATTCTTTTCTCAGAGTGTCTGTATTTCTTTTTGCATGATTTCCATTCCTTTTATAAAAAGTTCCCCTACTCTCTCTAATTACAGCCTCTTTTAGATTGCTGTTCTATTGTCTCAAGTTCTTAGGAATCCTACTTGCTGTGTCAGTTGGCTTTCACTTACGGTGGATTGTTTTCTCACATATTTAACAGTTTTTTGTTTTGAGCATATTTTCAGTGGGACTTAAAAAAAAAAAAAAAACCCTCTCTCCCCCGGGAAATCTTGTGTGACCTGCTTTGTAGAAGTGCCCCTCCAGATAATTTTACATGGTGTGCTGGCATATCACTGGCTCGGGAAAATTTTATATAAATTTCTTATGTTCTGGATTCTTGTGCTGCATGAGTGGGGTCAATCCACACTGGCTTCAGTGTTTCCATCAAATAGAATATATAGTAAGTGATCAATATCTTTCTTCTCATGGAATATCTTTCTTTTGTAATCATAACTAATTTAGCCAAGTATCCAGTGCCAAACACAGAGGAAGGAGCATCTCCTTGTCTGATTTTAAGGCTAAGAGCTGGTGAACTCTTCTGAGTGTTGGGTGTGTAAGCAGTTGAGCATCTTCAAGAATAACGTGACCCAGGCACGTCAGACCTCTCAGAGCCCCTGCTCCTGGTCATGTTCCACAGCGAGTGGTCTTGCTCAGGCTTTCCCCAAGGTACAGATGAGGCACCTGATACCCACAGAGGTAGGTGACTTGCCCAAGGTCACTCAGAGTCGGGGGATCAGGGGCAAGAACTCTGGTCTCTGAGTGGCTCTTTCTACCCACCCAAGACCCAGTTATCCAGGGATTGAGTCCTGACCCTATGTAGCCCCCGACACCTGCGGTGCCCTGGCCCTTGCCCCTCCCTTGGGGGCACAAAGAGGAGCTTGGCTGGGAGGTGGAGACCTCAGACCCAGCAGGCAAGCACGTGTTTACAGCCTGGCTCCTGAGGATTTATTAGATGCGCATTTTGACACATGTCTCCAGGTTATATGCACAATCGCATTTTTAAAAAGTGTTTTGAATCCTTGATTTATCTTTCTGTCATTGTTTTTCATAATAGTTTTCACTCAAAGGCAAGAACATGCTTTTAAACTGACCTTTTAAACTTTGTAATGCTTATGCCACAAAGGGACACATAAAAGGAACAATAGGGCATTCCCTAAGTGTGAGCATTACTGAAGTCTCCTCTGGTGAAGAGATCTATGGGAAACGGCACAAAGCATCTGAGCTGGGCTCTCGCAGCTGATGGATGGCCTCAGGGTGGACGTCTCATGACCGGGAAGAGGCCCAGCTGTACCCTACACAGCAGGAACATCGTCCCCACCCTCTCCCCACGGCTCGTGGCCATCCGCGTGCCGGTGCGGCTTTGCCCTTGGGAGCCAAGGGGACAACTTGGGAGGTTTGGACTTTGTCTCCTGGTCCACAGGAAGCCGTGGAGGGTTCTGGGCAGGGAAAGGAAGCATAGAATAGAAAAAAGAGCAAAACAGAGCATTTGGAGCCAGCGGCCTGGGTTTGAGCCCTGGCTCTGGCACTTCTAAGCTGTGTGACCCGTGTGAATCACCTAGCTTGTGTGAGGGTCACTCTGGTATTGGCACCCATGTATGGAGCAGTGACTCGGTGCTGGGCACGCAGGATACAGAGGCAGTCAAGAGAACCTCACAGTCCTTTGTTCCTCCTTGATTGTTTCTCTTACTGTGTGTATTAGTTTCCCATGGCTGCTACAACAAATTACCACAATTTAGTGACTTAAAACAACATGAATTTATTATCTCACTGTTCTGGAAGACTGAAGTCTGAAATCAGTTCCACTGGGCGAAAGTCAAGGTGTTGGCAGGGCTAGTTCTTTAACAACTAGAATCTGTTTCCTTGCCTTTTTCAGCTTCTAGTGACCACCCGCATTTCTCGGCTTGTGACCCTTCTTCTATCTTCAAAGTGCATCACTTCAACCTCTGTCTCCATCATCATCCTACCTCTCTTCTTCTGTGTCAGATCTCCTTCTGCCTCCCGACTATAAGGACACTTGTGATTAGGTTGCCCCCACCCGGATAATCCAGGCTGCTTTCTTCCATTTCAAGATCTTTAACTTAATCTCATTTGCAAAGTTCTTTTTGCCATAGAAGGTACCATTTTCCATTTCCAGGGATTAGGATGCAGATATCTTTGGGGACCATTATCCAGCCTACCACAGCATGTCATATTGCAATTTATGTCTGTTTATTATACACAACTGGGTCTCCCTGGGGCAGGGAGACAGACCTGCTGGACAGCTGCCACATGTTTGCTAAGTGAGTGAAGAAATGAATGACTGCATGCTTTGGATTTGAGAAGAAGGTAACATTCCAACGGGGCTGTAGAGGATGAGTGTGAGTTTGCCAAAGGATATTCTAGCTGGAGTGAACAGCTTGTGAAAAGGTGTGGAGGCGTGGGCTGAGAGGTTAGCGTGGAGGACATGCAGGTGGAGTGGGAGAGTGCAGAGGGAGGTGATGCTGGGGTGGTAGGTAGTCAGGTCACAGGCAGCCCAGAAGGCACACTTATGGGCTTGGGTTTTGTCTTATGAGGAAGCAATATATGTCATGGTTGCTGCCATTATCTTTGGAGTCATTGCTTGGGTTCAAATCCCTGTGCTGCCACTTATTTGCTGTGTAACTCTGGGGAGATTACTGGACCTCTCTGAGACTCAGTGCCCTGACTCTTCCTAAGGCTCTTTTGAGGAGCAGATGACTTTTGATGCTTGCAAAGCCCTTAGCACAGTGCCTGCAACAGTCAAAGGAATCAGAAAGTATTTGCCGCTATAATTGCCATCATTTTTATAAATATGATGTCTCTTGTTGATGATGATGTTGGGGAACCTTTGAAGAATTTCAGCCAGGCCGTGGCATGGTCAGATTTGCTTTCTGGAAAGATGCCTTTGACACTCATGTGAAGATGTGGGGACCAGCACGGGGTGGGGCATCACACGGGGGGTCAGGAAACCAGTTAGTGGGCTATGAGAATGATCTGGGTGAGAGACGAAGAGGCAGAGAGCAGAGATGGGTCCAAGAGAGATGTTGTCGCCATCGGGGTGTTCCAGAGATGTCTTTACTCCTGATGTTCCCGGCTCAAAATGGTTCAAGGTGGCTTTTAGAGACCATCTAGCACCTGCGCCTTAGTCCTTGCTTTTCAGACACCTTGCCTTAGTCTCTGGGTGAAATAGTGACACAGGGGACAGAAGGGATGGGACTCAGGTCCTCGGCTTTAGCGGCAGTGAGGATGGGGGTGGGGAGAGGTGTGGCTGGCTGGCGGAGGCTTCTGATGAAAGTGCAGCTCCTTTTGCTGGGCCCTGGGGAGGGGGGCACAGCGTCTGTCTTGACCCCCCTCCCCTCTACATCCTCCTGCTGCCCCTCCGTGCCTTAGCTCCTCTTTCCAGCTTGTTCTTTCACCATTCCCCACAAGAACACTTGCAGCATCCTGGTAGCCTGGGGCGTAGGAATTTTGTGGTTCTGAGTTGAGGATGAGGGGCTGCCTGGGAGGGAGGGGGAGGAGCTCTGTGTTCCAGCGCCAGAGGAAGAAACCCGGAGTCCAGAGCAGTACGTGCTCAGGGATTCGGTACTGCGCGTCCTCCGTGGTCTTCCACTCACGCCCCTTCATACATCTTTAGGAGGAAGCCAATTCAATAGAACCTACCGTGGCAAGATTATGATTGTTACTTCAATCATATCTTAGCCTGCAAGGATGTTGGAGGAAAATATATTTCAATGCCACATTCAAAAGAGCTGTCATTTTTAGCATTGTAAATAGATTTTTCAAGGGGGTGATGTAATGTTGTTATTTTTAATACATTCTTTTTAAAAAATGATTTTACTTTAGTTCAGATCGATGCATGCTGGAGGGAAAAAAGATCCCAAGAGAGCTGAAATACAGGTGGGCCATTTAAAGAAAGCTCTGTGTGCACATCTCTGAATTTACAAGTCAGGATCACAGTATGTATTCTTTGGTGCATTCTCGAGGTTTCTGATAAATGGCTGCTGATAGCTTTACAAGAAAGCTGGGAGAAAGGAAACAAACAAAAAAATGAGATAAGAAAATCTGTGCAGTGATTACAGGAACTTGATGTGTGTGTGTGTGTGTGTGTGTGCACGTGCACGTGTGAATGTGTTTCCCAGCAGTATTACAGTGGCGTCAGCAAATTAGCTTGCATTCGGTTCTCGGGAAGTGTCAAACTACAGGGTCCATCGTCCTATATTGGCTGGTGTGTGTGTGTGTGTACAGAATTGAAAAGCGCCCCAGAGGTGATTTGGTCCCATCCGATATGGAACCTGTGGCTCAGTGAGGGAGAGTGCTGGTGCAAGGCACACACAGAACAGCCTGGCCAGAGCTGGAGAGAACCCACCTCCTGAAGCCCCATCCAGTGCTCCTCCCACCCTTCTCTGCTGTTTGCATTTCTCTGTCATTCTCCTATGGTTCATTGACATTTCCTTTTTTTTTTCCTAGGAGTAATCAGTTGCCAGCATCCAACAAGGTCGATGGTGAGCTGGGTGTGCTGCAGCTTGGTGGGTACCACTGGGGCCTCTGTGCTGTGCCCATCAGGGCCCAGGAGGTCTTCATTTGGTCTGTCTGGGAGGCAGTGGGTGGTAGCGCTCTCTGCTGGCCTGAGTGGGGGGCGGTGCTCCTTTCTTCCCACCTGACCTCAGGAAGGAGGGGCTGGCCCGGTGAGTAGAGCAGGCTTCTCTCTTTTTTGGTTGATGTCCAAATCCGTCTTCCACTGCCTATCTCTCCCAGAGAAATCCTATAAGAAGTCTGGACATTTCTAGATCCACACTGGGAGAGAGGGGGCAGAACAGCCTTTTCTGCATTTGGAGGTTCTTTTAGGGTTACTCAGAACCTATAGAAGTCTCTAGAAGACAGTGCTCAGTCAAAATATTAGTATATCTCTGCCTGGAGAAGCCCATCCTTTAAACATTTTCCCCCACGTATCCCTGAGGTGTAAAATACAAATCGTGAGGCGCATCAGTGCACAAACCTTTAGTGTTCAGCTCAGTGCCCTTTCACATGTGTATACATCTGTGTACCTCCTCTGCAAGATCTAGATAAGAACATGTCCATCCACTCTTTCATTTTGAAGCCATCTTTTTTTTTTCTCTTTCTGGAATTCTCTACTCCCCAAAGACTGACGTGTTTGCAGGCCTTGGCAAAAGCCAAGAATAGAATAAAGGAGGACAACCAAGGACCAGACATGAAAGGACAAGGCTTGAGTGCCATTGACCTTTGCTCTCCTCCTGGAAGCCAGCAATTTACCTGTTGGACCATTTTGCCGTACAAGAGCTGAGAGCTGTTTACACCCTTTTCGTCTCCTTTTAAGCACTCCCTTTAACATGAAGGAAGAAAGCAGCTCGCCCTTTAGAAGTGACTTGTGTGAGACATGCTGTCTGACAGTTTGCTTTGATGAAGTTGAAAGGCAGGGGCAGGCCTCCGAATGATGGAGGCAGGGGTTTGTTTATTCTGCTTAGTTCTCCTCAGAGGTAAGAGTTCCTCAGAGGTTTGGGTTTTTTTTGTTTTTTTATTTTTGGCTGCATTGGGTCTTTGTTGCTGCGCATGGGCTTTCTCTGGTTGCGGCGAGCGGGGGCTACTCTTCGTTGCACTGTGTGGGCTTCTCATTGCGGTGGCTTCTCTTGTTGTGGAGCACGGGCTCTAGGCATGCGGGCTTCAGTAGTTGTGGCACGCGGGCTCAGTAGTTGTGGCGCACGGACTCAGTAGTTATGGCTCACAGGCTCTAGAGCGCAGGCTCAGTAGTTTTGACACACGGGCTTAGTCGCTCTGTGGCATGTGGGATCTTCCCGGACCAGGGCTTGAACCTGTGTCCCCTGCATTGGCAGGCGGATTCTTAACCACTGCGCTGCCAGGGAAGCCCCCTCAGAGTTTTAGTCATCAGAAATGGCTGGTGGGATCATTTGGCCCACCCAGGAAGGGGCAGATTTCATTGGGCACACGGCTGTGCAGGATGAAGCCCGGAGCCGGGAAAGGCTGGCATCCGAAGCCTTTCTGTGAAGCGCTTTAAGATTTTCTAATGAAAGCCACTCCTGTTTGGACATAAAGTGAAGCAGTTCCCGGCCTTGGGAACCCAGAGGGCTTCTATTGGGAGGAAGGCTTTTAGCAGTTCTCTCAGAACCCAGCTGTTTGAAGTGTGTGTGCCTTTTCCGGAGGGAGGCCGACCCCTCTTTGCTGGTGGCTCAGCTGACGATTTAGAGAAGAGGACGGAGATAAAAGATAAGAGGGCATGCAACCAAGTCACCCAGAGAAAGGGGAAGAGAAGTTTGGGGTGGGGGGTCAGAAACAAGGAATAGCATTCCCTTCCCCATCCCAACTCATCTTTCTTTGGTTCAAGTCAGCAAACTTTGGTTAGCATTACATGCCTGGGCACATACAGGGCTGTCAAAGCACGTTTCATCACCGTGATGAAAAGTGGCCTTGCCTTCTTGGAGGGTGGGGCTGGCTGAGATGAAGGAATAGAGGTGACTCCTGATAGCAACACGCAAAGTGGATGACCAAGAGCTCCTCACTGCTTCAGGAGGTGAGTAGGCCAAGTTTGTGGTGGGTTCCAGAAGTTTCCATAGTGAGGTGGCATTTAGACTGGGCTTTGACGGATGAGCAAGGTCTTGTCAAGCAGAGATGTGAAGTGAACGATGTTTGAGGCCATCTCTGGATGTGCGTGGAGGATGGATTTTAGGGGCAGGAGTCTGCATGTTTGGGAGACCCTGGTGAGGGTCTCTTGGAATAGTCCAAAGAAGAGGTGCTTGGGGCCCTGTTCTATCTGGGGAAATCCTATAGGTATTTCAAGACCCTGATCAAATATTTACCTCTTAGGGGAAGCTTCCCTGACCCTTTAAGGCAGAATTATTTGCCTCTTCCCCTCTGCTCTTATAACCTTTGCACCCGTCTCCATTTTAGCACTAACGTCATGTTCTTTGTTTGGGGCTCTGTCTCCCCCTCTAGGCAGTGAGCTCCTTGAAGGCAGGGGTGGTGTTTTCACCATCTCTGGACCTCCTCCGTCCCACATAACCAGTGGCACATCATGCGTGTTCAGTAAAGTGCTTGATGAACAAATAGAAAAATGACAACACATTCCTGTAACAGTGGGGAGAGAGAGGGCGGGGGACAGCGTATGAGGATTCTGCAGGCAGGATAATCTGGAGGCTGGAGCAGCGTGGCTTGTGGGAGAGGGTTGAGGTTTTGGCCTGGGTCCCTGGTGGAGGGTTGGGGAGATGGAGTCTTATCAAAATGGAAGCCTGGAAGGGTTCTGTGCTGAGAATCCTGAGTCCGGGGCATTGGGGCACTTCCAGGAGAAGATATCTTGCAGTCAGTGTGAAGTACTGGGTGGGAACCTGGAAAAAGAGATATATGGGCCTCTATTAAGTACTACCAAGTATGTGTATATGTTTTCCTCCAAAGGGTAAATAAAATGGTATGGGAAACAAAATCCCTTGCTTCTTTTCAACCAGGCATTTACACCAGGGCCTTAAAAATAGCATTTTCAAGCCACTGGCGTTTGCAGCTGGTTTTGTCTGCTTGGCCAACATGTCATGCTGGAGTGCTTTGTTTTCCTTGGCACGGCCATCCCGCCACATCTGGACCTGCCTCATGGTCCCGAACCAACTCCCTGCACAGGCGCCAGCTGCCTCCTGGCAAAAACCGAGGGAGGCTGCCTCTTCCTGGGGGCTCCATCAGTCAGCTCTCCTTGGGCCCCCAGCCTCCAGCCTCAGATTTAGTTCATGGGGCTCAGGCAGAGCACGTTTCAGCCCTGGTTCCCTTCAGGACAGCCTTAGACTAAACAGAAGCCTCCAAATAGGCTTAAATCCTGCCCGCTCTGGGCCTCCAAGAAGCAGTCTGGCTGAGGCATCACAAGGACCCTTCAGGGCCTGGCGGAATCACTCAGTTACTCTCCCGCTCTGTTCTGGCCCTCAGATGCCTGGGATTGGATTAATCACACATCTCTGTTACTTAATTAACATTCTCAGTATTGATCTTTGTGAAGCCTGCTCATTGGTCTCCCTCTTGCCTTTCCTTCCTGATTTCCCTTTAGCCTCATGCTACACTCCCATGACCCTTGTCTCCATAAGCAACCACTCTCATGTATTTAGGGATTCCTTTTTGCTTGTGTACGTTCTTGCAAAAATGTTTAGTGTTGTTTTGTGTGCATGTGTTTATAATGGATGTAAAATCGTGTTGTGTTATACATCCCATTTGCTTTCTTACTTTCTCTACCCAGAGCCATGTTTTCAAGACCCGTGTGTGTTGCTGGGTGAACATCTGGTCTTTATTTCAGGTGTTTTTGTAAGGCCATGGTCACAGGGTGGCTTTTTTAGAGACCCTAACTAAGAGAGGTTCTCATTTAAATTCCAGACTTGTTTAAAAATTTTGTTTCACCCTAAAGGTAAAATCTGTCTGCATTTCAGTGGGCCGAGCCTCTAGGAGTTGGCCTCGTGCTGTGCCTGGTCCTTCTCCAGGGGAGAAAAGGAGGCTGTAGAATAAGATTTATGGCACGTGTTCTGGGGATGTTGGCCTTTGCACACCGTCTCAGATGATGCGGGGCAGGGACTGTGACATTTCTATAGTCCCAGATGCACAGAATTATGGCAGGCACTGTTGATTTCTATACAGTGTGGCGTGCTTTTTAAATAAGCATTTAACCTTGGGGAAAGGGGGGTGGAAAAAGTCTCCAGAGGTTCTCTGGAGACCAGCCTGCCCAGCTTTGCCAGCATAATTGCCTTGGGTTGTTTTCACTTGGGTCCTGCATCTGAGGGTTCTGGTAGATGCTGCGACAGTGCGTATAATGGCGAGAGGCAGCCTCACCCGGCTGGGAAGGCACAGGCTGGTGCTGTCAACACCCACGCTGGGACCCTCTCTGGGCCTCAGTCACCCCAGCTTTGGGAATGTGACTTAGTGTCCCTTCTGGCTGGAGGTCCAGGGAGGTCTGACCGGCAGGATGGCAGAGCAATTAGGAGTTGGCCTGGGTTTATATTCTATCTCTGCAACTTTCCATCTGTGTGACTTCTGGTCAGTTACTTAACTTCTCTAAGCCTCAGTTTCCTCATCTTTAAATGGGGATGATGATAGTTACTCTCTCGTGGAGCTGTTCTGGGGCTTAGATGATAAAACACAGATGGTAACTAAATGAAAGCCACAATAGTGATCATCTATTATAACTGTTATTATTCTCTCAGGAAGGGTGGCATTGTCTTTCCTAATTCCGCCCTCTTCATGTTTGTCCTCAGGGGGACAGATCTGTGGGTCACATCCACCTTTTGTAAGAATTGTGTCTGAGCCAGGCTTTTCTGGGCCTGACTCGACAGCTTAGGCCTAGGCCCTTGTTTCTGCATGTCCACAAGCAGAGCTTTCTAGTGGACTGATAGGCAAGTCCCATCTGCCAGCATCCTTGGACCAGCGTGGGGTGACAAGGAGCAAGGGCTCTCACTCTGCCTTTTTCCTTCTGATGAAGGCTTGGGAGCCTCAGCGGGGACGGGGGGTGGGTGGTGGAGGAGCCCTCCTCTCATTCCAACCACCTCAAGACTCATCAGTGTCCTGGGTGTTAAACGGCTTCCTAGTCTGTTGTCTGTGAGTCATAACAAGGAGCTCACGTGGCCACGGTTTTCTTTCAGAGGATGTGGAGGATGAATTGGTAAGGGAAGAAGTCATCCTGTCTCCCGTCCCATCAATGCTCAAGCTGCAAGTAGAGTCAAAGCCCATCGACCTCTCAGTGGCAAAGGTAGGCGTCAGTTGAAAAGTGCGAGGTGATGTGTCTGGATTTGAGTTGGTGTGGATGAGGTGATTTTCATCTCTCTGGCTCCATTCATCCCGTTATAACCTCTCAGTCACTGTTAAAAATGGAAATTTGAGTGTGATATGGAAGAAAACCTGAACGGAGGGAAAGTCAGGAAAACGAGGGCCTAGTCCCGGCATCTCCCTCTCCTTCTCTGAGACAAAAGGTGAGGATACAACCTCTTCCCATTCAAACATTCCAGGATCCAGCTTTTCTTTTGGTCCAGAGCTCTGCTTCACCATGTCCGCAACCGGTAACTCCAGGGTTGCGATGGGAATGGGATAATTGTCCTCATTAGCTTGACTGTGCTCCTGCACTGGTCCCCTGAGCTGGGCTCAGGCTGGGCTGCAGTGAGGGAAGGACAGGGAAGTGTTACCAATTCCTCAGCGTCACCTGGGTTCCCACCAGTGACCTCCTGGGTTCCCACCAGTGACCTCCTGGGTTCCCACCAGTGACCTCCTGGGTTCACACCAGTGACCTCCTGGGTTCCCACCAGTGACCTCCTGGAGTCACAGGACTTCGGGAGCCGGTTCCTGGCCTTAGCAGCCTCCTCTGCAGGGATGTCCTGGATTCCTCACCATCTCTGCTGCCGTAGGGCCTCGCCCTTCTCCGTGGCCGGTGGTTCCTGCGGGATGGAATGCTGCTCCTGCTGTCCTCCACTGGCTTTTCAGCCAGGATCCAGGAGGGAAAAATAAAACTCCTGGGGACACAGCTGACCCTGTTCTCTTCCTACTTACCAAGTATTAACTCAGCACGCAGGTGAAAAGTCAAAGGTTTTTCTAGAGGTTTCGTCCCTCCCCATCCTTCTCCTCCTTTTCCCTTCCTTCTTTTGAAACCACAGGGAGAGGGTCAGACCCAGTTAAGTGGCCCCAAGCCTGGGAGTAAGTGCTCTGGTTGTCTGTAGCCACAGGGCTCTGATTCTCTGCAGTGGGTACTACTGTTTTGGGAAGGCTTCTCAGAGGCCTCTAAAGACCACCCAGTAGTAGCATCTCCAAAAGCAGCTGAAAAAACCGAGGCCCACACAGAGAAAGGAGGACCCAGGACACATGGTGTCCACAGCAAGCAGGACCCAGGTTTCCAGGCTCGTAACCCTGTGACCTGGCAACCATACTGTGCCTAGCTGGGAGCTGTCATTCTGTGACTGAGAGAATAGATATTGGCTTCAGCCAGAAAACTCAAGGTCCTATAGTTTCTAGGCTCTTGGGAAACTCAGTCCAAATACATGGATGACTGTAGTTGGTGCAAGAAGGGGAAGCAAGCCCTGACAGACGAATTTACCTACCCCTCTCTCCTGGTAAGGTTTACAGATATTCCAGAGGTAAGACCCTGAGGGTCCATTTTCTCTTTCCTCAAATATGAGAAGAATGGGTTTGCAAAATGAAAAGAAAATAGACTACCCTGCTGGAAAACAGACTACCCTGCTGGAATTCAAGACCAGCTCCTGTGGGATTGCAAACACCCAGCAGTGTACTGTTGTTTGCTTTTAAAACAACCAATACAATTCTCTCTTCTTTTGACAGGACATAAAGACCATTCTGTTTGGTTCCAGCTTTTGCTGTTTCAGTGAAGAGTGGAAACTTCAGAGTTTTTCCTTTAACGACTCAGCGTCATTAAAATATGGCATCGTGCAGAACAAGGCAGGTTGTTTTTCAGTGCCCCCGGGGACCCTGCTGTGGGCCCATCATGGACAGGGGCACACGTCCCCCAGTTTGGTAAATCCTGTGGGTGTTGCCTGCGCCAGCCCCTCATTTGCTGAGTTGTCACCCAGGGCAGGAACTTCACGTGTGGCTGGCAGAGGAGAGCGGGGCAACATGACCGCTGCCGTGAGGGGTGCATGATGCTGGAGGGGAGAGGGAGCAGGAGGGGGCCCTGTGTCCGGTCAGGGGTACCAGAGAGTGTCCTTAAGCTAAGTATTGAGAGATGATTTTGCAGGTGGAGCTGGAGAAAGGACACTGGAGGCAGGGGGCAGCATGAACAAAGGGAGGCTGTGTGAAAATACAGGGACTGCAGGAAGGGGCAAAAGTCTCAAGCGTGAGGACCAGAAGTGTGCGGGGAGGATATGATAAAAGACAGGGAAATGTAAGTAGATTGTGGCAGGATTTGAACATGGCTTATACACAGTTGCCAAGATACACATTTTCAGGGCCAGAAGATACTGTAAAATCTGGCAGCTTATCCAGGTTCCGTTTCTCAAGCCCCAGGAGCCTCCCCCTGCCCCACACTGCCTGAGGAAGAACCCCAAGACCACCCACTTCTGCCCCTAACTTGGCCAAGTCAGCACATCTTCTTGCACCCCGAGTTCGAGGGCACCCACGGCCCCTGCTCTGACAGTCCTTGTACTTGTTGATGCCTACAGGGGTGAGCTCCTCAAGGAGCCCTCTCCCTCCAAGACACACCTACTAGGTGCTGAGGTAGGCCACCGGCCGGGGAACAAGATTGCTTACACAAGCGGAGGCTGCCCAAGGGGCTCACTTCTAGCTGAGATGGTCAGGGAAGCCTTCCTGGAGGAGGAGGCCTTTAGGATGGGCCTTGAAGGCTGGGTAGACAATTGACACCGTCAGCCTGTGGACACGGAAACACGTCTCTGGATGCCTGGACACCCATGGTGACAGCCCCTGACGGGTTGTGAAGAGTCACTTTCCCCCCATCACACACCACAGACTTTGCTCCTTCCTCTAGCGACGGGCACCTGGCCCTCTGTCACCCCCTCTCTGTGACTCAGGGTCAGCACTTCACAGAAGTAGTTGCCACGCAGGAGACCCCTGTTTGAGGCTCTGTAACCTGTTGGAGGAGGCTGGTTCTGGAGGAGCAGGTGGCCCTGCCCTGGGTCAGTTCTCACAGGCACTGACGCGCGTCCTTCTTTGCAGGGTGGTCCCTGTGGGGTTCTGGCAGCTGTCCAAGGCTGTGTCCTACAGAAACTCCTGTTTGAAGGAGATAGCGGAGCTGACTGTGCTCGGTAAGTCGGCGCTCGTTCCGGCAATAGCTTCTCTTCCCAAGGCTTCTCCTCACTGTCCAGAAAAAATAAGCAAGGAAATGTGTGTTTGTTCCCTGATATTTCCCGTCTTCTGGAAAGGGAAACGGTGGCTGGCTAACAGGGCCAGTGCTGACCAGTTTAAATGACCTGCATGCCATTTGTTTCTAAGAGCAGGGAGGCTTGTTAAGTCCTGTGCCACATGGGAAGTGGCAGTTGGAACAGCACTGAAACTCAGGCCACCCCCTCCTCAGGAGTGGAGCACAGCAGCCCCCCAAATCCCGTCCACACCCAGGTCAGCCTGCTGACCCCTCCGCTGAGCCCAGGTCTCCCCTCCCTCCCCTCGTTCCCCCACCTCTGCTAACAGCCATCCCCGCGCGGTCCAGCCAGACCTGCAGGATACGGCTTCCTCCCCTCGGCCATTCTTTCTCCACCTCACACACTGAGTGTTTGCACACAGCCCCTCCTTCTCATCCTCACTCCCTCCACAGACATTTCTGGAACATTCTCTCTGTGCGGGTACCAGTGATTCAGAGAGGAATAGACGCATTCTCTGTTCTCCAGAGTGCTCTGTGAGGTTGAGGGATGGAGAGAAATCCATAATCCTACCTTGTGGTTGGTGCTCAGATAGAAGGATTATCGAGGGGCTACCCAAGGCTGGGGCCAGCTCGGCCGGTTTGAGGAGGCAGCCCTCTTACCTTAACCAGTAACTGTGTGCCCAGTGGTACCGAGTCACCCTCAGATTTACAGAACTTCTGGCACTTGTCTTTTTTTCTTTTTTAGTTCAACTCTAATATACATACAGAAGAGTACACAACTCAGAAAAGGGCACAACTCATGTATGTTCTGCTTAATGAATTATTGCAAAATCACACACCCATGAACACAGCGCCCAGATCAAGAAAGAAAATATTTCCAGCTCCCTGGAAGCATCCTCCTGCCCAGTAGATACCTCCGTTCTCTTCTCCAAAGTTGTGATTAAGCGGATTTGAAAATCACAGCTTAGTTTTGACAATTCCTGAACTTTAATTAAAGGGACTTGCCTTTTTTTTTTTTTTTTAAAGACAACAAGGCCCACCCACCATTTATTCACGTTCAAATTCCTGGGAAAGACACTAGTTCCCCAGACATCCAGCCAAGCTTGTACAAACGAAACACACTTTACCAGCTTAGAGGATGTGGCCTTAGACAGGATCCGAGTGAAGGTGGCTTTTCATGCTTGGCATTTTAGAATTTGTCCGATAATATGATTTGTCTAATTACTTTACAAAGTAACAATCAAGGTGCTTGGTTTCAAGCTGAAAGGTGCTAACCGTAAGCATAGCATAACTACAGCCGGAAGCCCAGCGACACAACATTTGCACAGCAAGGGCTGACCTTGTCCTGTTCTTCTCCCCAGTGCCTGCTCTGGAGTCCAGTCCAGCAAAGTGCGGCCCGCACAGTGAGTGTCCGATGGTCAGGGACGCTCCTGGCTGGCTGGCTGGCTGGGACTGGCTAAGCGAGGGACCTCTGGCTGCCTGCCCTCTAAGGGCGCAGGGACCCTCTCTGAGCACATATACACCTCCACTCCTACCTTCCCTCCTTGCGCCGCAGAGAGGCGCACAGGGAGGACTTAATAGGCACTTGGAGGGCGTGCGGGCCTCAACAAGGCAGCTGTGGCCTTGCCCTCATGGCACCTACGACTGAACACGAGAGCCAGATGAACAGGAGGTCCCAGGGGGACGTGCAGGGAGCTCAGGGCCCACCCGGACGTGAAGAGGGTCAGGCAGGCTTGCTGGAAGAGTGACTTTTTTTTTTTTTTTTTTTAATTTTATTTATTTATTTATTTTTGGATGTGTTGGGTCTTAGTTTCTGTGCGAGGGCTTTCTCCATTTGCGGCAAGCGGGGGCCGCTCTTCATCGCGGTGCGCGGGCCTCTCACTATCGCGGCCTCTCTTGTTGTGGAGCACAGGCTCCAGACGTGCAGGCTCAGTAGTTGTGCCTCACGGGCCTAGCTGCTCCACGGCATGTGGGATCTTCCCAGACCAGGGCTCGAACCCGAGTCCCCTGCACTGGCAGGCAGACTCTCAACCACTGCGCCACCAGGGAAGCCCAGGAGTGACGTTTTAATCTTACTGAGATCCAGAGGATGAGCAGGGCTCGTGACTGGCTTCACACACACCCTGGCACAGGCTTGTTCCTCCCTCGATTTCTCCTTTCCCAGCAAATCCCTCAGCCTCCTTCCCTGGCTCCTCACGCGCAGAGGCCATGGCCTCAGGGCCGCCTTCCCCGACCTCCCCAGACGCTGCCTGCAAGGGCCCCACCATTGGATGCCCTTTTTATCCAAGTCATTACCTGTCCATTGTCTGTGCCCCAGAACACAAGCCCCCTGAGAACAGGGGCCTTCCTAAGCTGCCTGGGCCGTAGCCGTCCCTGGCATCCAGCCCCAGGCCTAGTGCACAGAAGAGGCCCTCGGAACTTTTGTTGAATGAACGCACGGACAAACATATGAGTTATCCAGACTGACTGGGAGGGGAGGGGATAGTATTCCAGTAAGGAGAACAACATGTGCAGAGGCCTGAGGGCAGGGAGTGGAGCTGAGAGTCGCCTGGGGTGGCCAGGGCAGAGTGTAGGCGGCAGGGCGAGACCCGGGCCAGGCTGCCAGAGGGCCCTCAGGGCCCAGCGGCTTGCTCAGGTCAAGCCTTGGCCTTGGCCCTTGTGGGAGGTGTTTGATAATTCATTTCAGCCCCACATCCCTTCAGAACTGCTTTTGAACTTGGACTTTGGACTTCTTGGAGGAAGTTGTAGATCATTTCCCAACAGTCAGGAAGGGGTGTATAAGTTGGTTCCCGGAAGGGCCGTTTCTGCCCAGGCCACAAGGCCGGCTTGGCTCCTTGTCACCTGCCCTACAGCCCCACTAAGGGGATGTGACAGCCTCTGGATCCCCGGGCACGTCCTCGGGAGAGAGTTCTGCTCGCCACACCAGAGAGGGGAGCTAGGGCTTGGAAGGCAGAAAGCCATTCGGGCTGGGGGCCCAAGACGGGCTCTGGGTAGAAAGAAAACTGTACCAGCTGTGGGAAGAAGAGTTGGGGCCAGCCTAGATTGAAGGCCCTCGGAGGCCGGGCTGGTGGGGCAGGAGGGGAGGAGGCTGGAAGGGGCTGCTGGCTGCTGGGAGCTCTGTGTGGGGTGTGCCTGGTGGGAAGGAGCCCCGCTCCGGGGGAAGGCTGCCTGGCTGGGCCAGAGGAAGCCTGTGCCGAGCAGCCAGGAGAGCTCGGCCTGCTGGCCAGGCAGGGTCCCGCCCACGGGAAGCGCGGAAGGGTTCATGCTGCAGAAGAGTGACCTCACCTTTCTTTGGAGTCCCACAACCGTGGGTGCTCCACGTTAGTCCCTCCCCTGTTGCACCTCCACGCCTGCGGCCCCAGGCCCTGCACCCAGAGCTGCTCTCCACGCAGGCTGAGCATAGTGGTCTGGCTTCCTGCTGGTGCTGGTGGCCGAGCAGGCCCAATAGTGGGCATTCTTCCTACCCAACCGACAGGGAGGGGCGGAGAGCTTGGCCCAGTGACCCAGCTGCTCTCATCTAGCCGAGACCGCTGAAAGTGCCTCAAGGGGACTCAGGGAGACAGGGCTCCGAGGGGGAGCAGCTGGGGGAGGTCCCAGTGGTGATGGGCTGTGGGCAGGGAGCATCAGCTGCCTCCACACCCCCCATCCTATGTGTCCTCCCCTGGCTTCCGCTGCTGTGGGCCTAGCTTTGCTGAGGCGTGAGCCTGCCTCGGGGCTGGAGGCCAACTGGGGGTGAGAGGAGAGAGTCCTCCTGGGTTCAGGCTAGGACTTGGGTCAAGCAAAGGCCAGGGGAGTGAGCGGCCGGGGCCTGGGGCTGGCAGCCGAGGGGGGAGGTGAGAGCGGAGTCTGGATCGCCGTTTGCTGAGGTGAGGCCCTGCAGATCGGAGGCCACAGGAAGTCGTCCTTGCCAAGTGGGTGTCGGTGCAGCCTATAGGTGCCCGTGGTGAGGCTGGGGGGAGTGCCCAGCTCTGTGGTCCTTAGCCTGTCCCAGGATGGCGGTTGCTGAAGAGAGCCCTGGACCGGCCAGAGACCCGGATTACAGTTGTGGGCCAGCAAGGCCTCACTTTCTCCATTTGTGAATCTCTGTCCTGCCTGCCCAAGTCTGACTCAGTAAGGAAATGCAAACCAAATCCTTTGTAAATCAAGGGCTGTGCAAGTGGGTGGGACCTTGAGATCACTTGCTGTGGTACATATGGGGAAACTGAGTCCCAGAGAGGGAAAGATGCTTGTCCAGGTTCACACCTGACCTCCGGGGCAGAGCTAAGCACGTCTGTCACACCACACTGTGCCCTAGAAGAGACTCTGAGCCCCAGGCGAGCCAGAGAGGCCAGGAGGGGCTGGTGCCGGGAGGCCGAGTGTCATGGGCTTGAAACACCCGAGGGCTGGACACCCAGATGGACTCTCAGTGACCAAGCTGCAGCTCTGTAGGCTCTGTAGTTTACGAAGGGCTTCTAGGCAGAACCTCCCCACTTTTCCTAATTTGGGAAAAAAAAAAAAAAATCAGAAGAGTACAGAAGAGTAATATGGCAAAGCCCTGGGGACCTGCTGCCTCATGTGAGTAAAGGATGACATTCGACATCCCTGAGGGAACCTCTCGCAGCCCCGGCTCCTCTGGTTTCCTTGATTCATTTGTAAGATCTTAATATTGATTGTTTGGGTCATTGATGCCGCTGCACGGGCTGGTGTGCTGAGCTGAGCCTTCAGTACTCCCTTTTGACTCTGAAATTCCAAGATTTCAGAAATGGTCTGGTTTAAAAAAAAAAAAAAAAGGAAGAAAAAAGCAGGCAAGCTCCTCTGTTCTCTTTAGGAGCACTGCGTTGGCCCTCATGCCACACAGAGGCGGCACCTGCAGCTGCTGAATGCTGGGCCCTTTGGGAGCTCTGGGACCAGGGCCGGTGGGCCAGGTCTGCAGGCCTGGGCGGGCGTGGCCCCCTGCTCGCCATCTCCCCCCACGACTGGCGGGGAAACGGTTCTGTGAAAGCTGCACGAGGATGTGACTGCGGCCTCCAGGGAAATCATGCTGAAATAAAGGCTTCTTGGCAGAGGTGGTGTTTTTTCTGCAGGACTGTCTGGCTTCATTAAGACTCATCCCATCAGGCCAGCAGCCGGCCTCTCCTCAACTGGGGACGACAGAGCTGGGCGGCAGGGCTCGGTGTTTTTCCACTTGAGGAGGGGCTGTGCCAGCGGCTCGGCTCGTGGGAAGCGATGGTGAGCCTCGTTCCCCTGCGGGCTTGGGGAGCGCCACAGGCAAGGGAGCTGTCCTCTCGCCTCTACTTCCCTTCTCAACTGGGGAAGTCGAGGTCCAGAGAAGGAGGGGCACTGGCCCAAGGCCCCTCTGGACCCGTTAGCGGAGCCAGGCTTGGAACCCAGGTCTGGTGGTCCCCAGGCCAGCTCTGGCAGCATTTGACCCTGAAAGGGGGCAGAAAGGTCTGCAGTCATTCACCAGCTTTCTTCTGATTCTTCTATAGGCTCAGACTAGCGGGCACGTCAGGGTGGGCTGGAGAGCCTGTTTTGAGTTAATGATGGTAGAAACATCTTTTTAATCTGAAAGACTTGGGTAATTAAGCCCAACACAGGATGTATTACTTCCTGACGCCCATCGCCCATCCTTAGACAAATCCCGCACTTCTTCTGTGAGATATTAGACTCTTTTAAAGAAACTTCTGTTGGTGCGAGAGCCCGGCCGGGTGCTAGATTCGCGGTAGGGGATGGGTAAGCGCGTGCGTGACTGATGAAGGCGGTGCAGAACCGCCCTGGTCACCGAGGTGAAGGCAGACCCTGAATGCCCCGGTGAACGTGGAGGCTGGCGATTCCCTACAGCGCCTCCCTCCTCCCTCTTGTCATCCACACGCACCCCAGCCCTGAATCCCCTGTGGCTGGTTACCTGGCAGAAGGGCCGGGCGGGAATGATGCTTGGGGGCATCTGGCCCAGGGTCTGCATTTTGGACATTCATCTCCTTGGAATCACAACCCACGGTAGCGGACTCCGTCATCCCCAGAGCTTGTTTCCTGCCCCACCCCCATCCCGGTGACCGTCAGTCGTGGCATTCCCACCTCCTGAGCACCCATGCCCATCCCCTTCCCGCCCCTGCCCAGGACTGGGGTGCCCTGCTCCTCAGCTGAGCTGTACAGCCAGTGCCCGAGCAGCTCTGCTGCTCTATCTTGCCCTCCCTCCAGTCTTCACTATACGTCCTCACCACAGGCTCCTCTTACAGCACAGATGTGACCAGGGCACTCCCCAGCCAAGTCCCTCGACATGGGCAGGAGTGGGGCAAAGTTATGCCTGGATTGCATCCTCTGTCTAGAATGTCTATGCTGGAAAACCTCCAGACGGAGCTACCAGGTCACCTTCCAAACATTCACTATGTTCCACACCAACTTACTGAAGCAGGTACCGCTTGCCTGAAAGCTTCTCACTGCAGCCAGAAATAAGATTTTAAAAACTAACATATATTAAGTACTTATCGCATGCCAGGCACTGTTAGAAGCACTTCACACGTATTACTTCACTAATCATTAAAACCACCCTATGAAGGAGGTACTATTATTGTCCCCTTTTAAAAGGGGGAAACTGAGGCACAGAGACAAAGTGATTCACCCAAGGTCACACAGTTAGTAAAAACTGGACAAAGTGAAACAGCAGTGAGGGAAGGAGGAGAGCATGGCGAGGTGCAACCAGCCATCTGGAGCTCCTGGTGTTGGGGACCAGCATTCCTTTGCCTCTGAGCCCATCTTTCCTGCACCTGCAATGCTATCAAGAGATCTGGCTCCTGGGCCCGGCCTATCTTCCAGGTCTCACAGGCTCTAATTACAGACCCTCTGAACTTCCGTGTTTCTACACAAAAGTTCTCATTCTTTTCATTGGCTTCCATTTAGTCTCTCCATCCTTCCCTGGGTCTTCTCCAGCATGCTCCTCCCCGTGTCAGCTCCAGACACAGCTTTCCAGAAAACAGTAGCACTGGGAGAAGTGCGGTGGTCGGGCCTGGGTTCCATTCCTGGCTCAAGGCCTTGGGGAAGCCCCTTGCCCTCGCTGGCCTTCTCCTCCCCACCCGGATCCTTTCTCCTTTGTCCAATGGACCCTGCTTTCCAGGCCCTCCTTGGTCCTTGCCAGCCTCTCCTGAATCCCAGAGCAATGTTTCCTCACCTTTGTTTTTGTAGTTGACAGTGGCCCAGGGCCAGTGCTTCCCGAATCTCAGGTGCCCGGTTCGCTGGTGGTGTGGTAGCTGTTTGCAGAGGAGCAGGCAGGCTTCCTGAGGCTGCAGACGTACCAGGCAGTCTGCGTTTAATTTCTCAAGTGGTTGAGTGCTTGTTTGTCTCATTGAGTTAGAAGGATTGCCTGGTGTCAGCGGCTTGTCGTCACTTTCACATCAGATACAGGGAGTTCACCATCCTGTGAACCCTCTGGCCACAGCCAGAGTGGGCACTTGACGTTTCCATAAAGACAACAGCAATGGGTACCCTTTCTTGAGCATTCTCCACATGCCAGGCACTGGGCCATGGACCTTACACAGATCATCTCATTTAAAGCTCCCAACATGATGAAGGAGGTACTACTGCCCCAGCCAGTCTAGGGATGGGGAAACCGAGGGACCCTCTGTCACGTTGCCTCCCACTTTAAAGTCACTGGACCACAACAGCCTGGGTGCAGACGGCTGGCTCTGTGGCCCAGGGACTGGGCCGTGACCACGTGCTGCCCACCATGGTGACCTGTGTCCTGGTCTCCGGGTTCTCCTCTCCTACCCTGGAGAGGAAGGACAAACACCAGTTTTCACCCGCTCCCCACCCAGCAGCTCAGCCTAGAGCTTAGGGTACTTGGTGACTGAAAACATGGACGTTCCCTCTACGTTGCTGGGAGCCCTGGCATCAAGCCCCTTTTGTTTGTTAGGTAGTGAGACACTCAGATGCTTAGCCTGCCTTCGTAGGAATTTAAGAAAACTTCCCAGAATCCAGGGGTGGGCAAGAAGCACAGCTCTGTGGAGCCCTGGAGACGGAAAGAGCGTCTGTACGTGGCCGTTGCTGCTTCTGTCTTTCTCATGGACTTCATGCACTAAGGGCCTCTTCATTACCGTTTTTATGGTAAGAGGTCTCTCTGCCATTTTTGACACCACTGGCTGCCTGTCCTTCTGCAGCCCTTTTGCTCCCAAGACTGTAACGGCCCGTCTCCGAGCTCTGCCCTTCCTGCCTGCCTCCCCTGCCTCCCCACGCGCTGGAGTTCCACCGGGCTCCAGCCTTGGCCGCCGCCTCTGCCTTCCTCATCCTCTCTCTGGGAAATCTTAGCCACGCGGGGTGCCGAGGACCCCTCACATGCTGCTGGTTCGTAAGCCTCTACTCAGCCCGAGCCGCTCGCCTGGGCTTTAGAGAGACGGCTTCACCTGGGCGTCCCACGTGCACCTCCAACTGCCCCCCGTCCCCCACCCCGTCGTCCCACGTGCACCTCCAGCTGTCCCCCCGTGCCCCCCCGTCATCCCACGTGCACCTCCAGCTCCCCACCCCACCCCGTCCCCGCCCTGTGTTCCCCATTTCAGTTGGTGGCACCACCATGCACTCACCAAAGCCCAGCCGTCATCCCGAATCCTCCCTTTCCCACGTCCCCACGCCGTATGTCCAGGTAACCGGCCAGTCAGGCTACTTTCCCCTCAGCGCTCGTGGTCTGGTCTCCTATCCGCTGGGGGAGCGCGGGACACCTGCTTGCGTGAGCCGCTGTCTCCAGGGGCCTGGGTGTCGGGACTGGCCAAGGCTGGACGGGGCAGAGCCGTGCCCCTGCCTGGGATGGCAGCAGTTGCGGGCTCAGTGCCCTGGGCTTTGTCAGAACCCGCAGCCTTTTCTTCCACCGCTCCGGGCCCTGCCGAGTGTCCAGAGGCCCCTTAGCTCCCGTGGGTGATTTCCTCAGCCTGCTCCTCCTCCAGCCCTGCCGGGGCCCCTCCCTCACAGCTCTTCCCTTGGTCTTCATCTGCAGAGGCCCTCCTCCCGGGCTCTGCCTGAGCCCCTGGGCCGCAGGGCTCCGCTGGGCAGCAGAGGAAAGGACAGGCCATCTGCCACAGGGCTGCGCTGTCTCTGACGTCTGTCCCCATAGGCATAAACACACTTCCCTCTTCGTCCTCAGGCAGCTGCAGCCTTCAGACGCTCGTAGGACCCGCTGCCTGGCCCTGGCCATCGCGGACATTGTGTGGCGGGCTGGAGGCCACAAGAGAGCCGTGGTCACACTGTAAGTGCTTCCCTGGGCTGTGTTGCGACCGCTTCACCTTGGGCGGGCGCAGCTACAGGCCAGCTGGCTGTGCGCTTCCTGTCCTTGGGGAAATCGTCGTCTCACACAGGCCGTCTGGGCCTGAGGACCGTGTCTGTGCCCTCCCAGACCCCTGCCCTGTGCTCCAGGCCAGGAGGAGCCCAGAGAGTTGGCCTGATGTGCTGGGCAGCCCCACACCAGCGGAGGGCCAGCCCTCCACGTGGCTCCGGTCGAGAGGGGTCGGATCTGGGGATCCCTCTCCGCAGGGGGTGCTGGCGGATGTAACCTGCCTGAGAAAACCCATGCCCCCGCCCCGCCACCGGCAGCTTGCTCCCCTCTACATTTCTCTGATCCGGAGGCCTCGGAAAACAGCCTCTAGGTCGACCCAGTCATTTGTACTGCTCCCCCCAAAGCACGCTCCTATTTGCCCTGTCACTTGGATCCCCGTTCCGGTGAGGAGACTCACAGAGAGATGAGAGGTCAGCGGTGGAGCTAGCGCGGTCTTCTTCCCTGCTACCTCTGTCCTGCTGGTGGAGGATGCCATCCTCGTAATCTATGTGGATGGCCCGCCGGCTTTTCAGCCTGACCCTTCAGAGCGGAAGCATCACTTCATCCCAGCTGTGTGGCTAAGCTTTAGTAAAGGGGGTGCCCTTTGGATCCAAGGGCCACACCCTGGAAGGGGGCACAGTGGTCAGCAGAGCACAGTACTTAAGAGACTCCAAAGGCTGACTCCCAGTGTTGTTGCTTATTGGCTCTGTGACCTTGACTAACTGACTCGACTTCTCTGTGCCTAGCCTGTTTATTCATCTGGAAAATAGGGGTGATAGTAGTGATTACTTAATGGGGTGAATGTGAGAATTGAAGGAGTCAGCATAAATAAAATGGTATATAATGAATGACAATATCATCGATCAGTTTAAATAATTGATCCATATAAATAAGTGATAAATAATAGTACGAAGCACTTAAGGTAAGGTCTGGCTCATACTAAGTATCATGTCAGTGTTAGGTATCATCATCATTATCACTATTGTTCTTATCGAGTGCTTGTCCTTGGTACCCATGTTCCAGGTAACTTACAAACCCTGGCCCTTAGGATCTGCATGGCAGCCTTGAGAGCACATGGGGCAAAAATTCAATCTCTCCTTACTTTACAGATTAGGAAACAGAAGCCCAGAGAGGGGGCGGTGGCTGGTCCAAGGCTGCACAGCAGGCTAATGTCATAGTGGCCCCAAACCCAAATGCAGCTTCTAGTCCAAGCCTTCCTGGGCCGCACGTGCAGGTGCTGTGTAAACAGATGTCCTCCAAGAGGACAGAGGCTGGACTTCCTCAAGTCCCTAAAACACGAAGGGCAAGTGAGCATTCCTTAGTCTGGAAGCCTGCTCGTCCGTGGGTGAGAGGCAGACTTCCTGCTACCAGGATTTGGGTTTGGTTATTCCCGAGCTCTCCTTCGGCTGTCTTTTTTCCATCCCATATTAGCACTGGCACCTCCACCCGCTCCCGTTTAGTGGAGTTCTCCGGACCCGGCCTAGCGGGTGAGTTCAAAGCGGGGAAACGAGGTGCGCTTGGCTCCCTTCTTTCCTCTGGACCACCTTTTGGTTTGTCCTCATTGAGCAGCCCGTGTGGTTTTTGCCTTGGCTCTGGGGCATGTCTTCTCTCCGCGCAGAGACTCATGCATCTCCCTTTCCTTTTTAGGGCTTCGAGAACACAGCAGTTCAGTCCAACCGGGAAATACAAAGCAGATGGAGTCTTAGAAACAGTACGGCTTTCTGGAAAATTATCACGCAACCTTTGGCTTTGTTTGGGGACAGTCTCCTTTCATATAAGTAAATCCTTCCTCAGTTGGGGATGGGCCAGCCTTCCCTGTGGCCCAGGCCAGCAGAATCCTCCACCTGGGATTGGGGTGCGGGCAGAGGTGGGGGCCTTTGGGATGAGCTCTGGCCAGAACTGGCTTTATGGCCAAAAGGCCGATGGGCGCCCTGTCATGTTGAGCTTGTACAGAACCTGACGTCCCTCCAGCATTCGGTACACCATGCCTTTTGGCTAAACTCCAGCCTTCCCCATGTCCCCCTTTATGTCATAGCATCCTCTCTGGGATTGCTATGAGAGGGTAGTGGGGATGCAAGGGAGAGGAAGTTAGAGAGCAGAGAAGAGCTTTGATGGGCGGAGCACCAGCTGGAAAGCCAGACCCAAGTAAGACAAAGGACAGGAGAGAAATGAGAGACATGCGAAAATGCGGAAACTGTGACACTTTCCCACAAATTAACCTCCTCTTCACTGAGGATTTTTGTTTTACTTAGTTTGTTTCCTTTGACCTTTTGGGCATGTGTGGCCCTGGGATCTTAATTAAGCATCTCACTTTGTTGGATGTTATCTGTGAAAGTGTTTTTTTCTGACCTGCATGAGAAAGCACAGGAGACTCATAACCACTGCTTTTGCACTGAACTCAGGACACTGCCTGCTGGGCTTAGAACAGGCCTGGTGATGGCGACCTGGGTGGGTCACCCACCCTGTACTCCCCTGTCCCCCCACCCTCCCCGCCCCCAAGGTGCTCCTCAGATATCTGTGACTAGCCCGCAGGGTGCAGCCCCGCCCGTCAGGGCCATCCATGCATGATGCTGGCTCTGTGGCTTTAGTCCCATGATGTCTCCAATCCTGGGGCCTCTAAAGGCAGGCCCAGTGTTGCTGCAGGGCGGGAGCCCCAGAGACCCCAGCTGGGCCCTGCAGCCTTTAAATCACACACAGGTGTAGGAGTGCCTCTCCACCCCCGCTCCCGAGGTCGCCACTCTCTGACTGCAGGGACATTCCCCAGTGGGGTCTTGCAGCTGCTGAAGTTAGGGCCACAGAAACTAATCCAGCGTGGGGGCCCGTCCACTGGGCTTGGGCAGTTCACCCTGTGTGCTTGTGTTTCCCAGCTCATACTCCACAGTTTGACCTGCTACGAGGAGCTGGTGACTTTTCTTCAACAGAGCGTCCATCAGGTATGAACAATGGTTTAGTTTGTGGGATGTGCGTTGCTAAGCTTCTGCTTCCTTTGTGGGAGGCATGCTGGTGAACTGGGGTTGTTCCCTGTTCATCCCCACCCTGGGGTAGTGGGGCGATGTCGGCTGGAGAAGAGTGGGCTTGGGGGCAGAGGGTCCGACCTCTGCCACTATGTCCTGGAGGGCTGGCCATGGCTACAGGTAAAGAGAGCCGCTGCAGCAGGGGCTGCAGAAGCAGGGATGGAGTGGGGTCGGGCTGAAGGGGAGCAGCTATCAGACTGCGGTTATGAGAGCTTTCTCTCTGTCCGAGGGCAAGCAGCTACCTCTGCAGGTAAAGAACACTTCGTCAGTGAGTGGGGCTCAGCACCATCTGGGGAGGTGACTAGGACATGGGTTCCTGGGCAGGATTGGAGGTCTGAGCACCGTTGATGGAGATCCTGACAGTAGAGGACCTTGGTTGGTGTCCTGGGAGGCAGGGCTGGGCCCGGAGGGGCCTCCGGAGCATCCTGTCTACTGGAGGAGAGCCGAGCACCTGCTCCAGCCTGTGAGATGGGGTGGAACCCAGCCAGGGCCTGGGAGCAGCCCATCAGAGGGCTGAGGGAATTCAGAGTTGGGCTGTAGCCTCGGGGCTTTGTGGAGGAGGTCGTTGAATGCTCCGGGGGTGGGTGAAGAACATTGTCTCTGGAGCCGCCAGCGTCAGCGGGTGTTTGCATCTAGGTTACACCCCTCAGTAGCTCTGTGACCTTGGGCAACTTACTGGAGCCTCTGTGCCTCAGTTTCCTCCTGTGTACCATGTGGATGATGGCAACGGTGCCTGCCTCAGAGCGCTGTGCAAAGCGCCTGGAGCCACCGTGTCCTGCTCCGTGTTCCCTGTGGTCGTTAGCTTTCGTTGTGGGTGTCTCATCACCATGGTGATGATCACTTAAGGCAACCTTGAGATGGGTTAGTTGTAGACAGGTAGAGACGGGAGGGAAGCATGGCAGAGGGAAGCATCCAGAGCCAAGGGATGCTGCTTTCTGCGCCAGCCTGTCCCGCAGGTGCGTGGGAGGGGCTCTGATGTAGGAGGGCTCCTGGCCTTGGCGCTGGGAGTCCTGGGCTGGCTGTCGCTTGTTCCCGTCCCTGGCTTTCTCTGGCTCTTCATGAGCATAGCCCAGCGGGCAGTCTGTAGATGCAGCGTGCTCACCACCGGCTCAGGGCCATGGGGGGCCTGGAGCAGAGACCCCGGGACCTCCTCTGGCTTATTCCTTGGTCACAAGTGGCCTCAGGAAAGTCACTGGGCTTCAGTGGCCTCATCTGGAAAGTGGAAGATGGAGCAGTTAGCGGGTAACTTCCAGCTCTTCACTGTCCAACTGTGATTCTTAAAGAAGAGCCTTAAACGCATGGGAAAGAATGTCTTCCAAATTAAGGACCAGGCAATTTAAATAAGCAGAAAGGACACCTTTTATTAAACATACCAGAGCAGTGTGAGAATACAGCAATGCAATGCATCTGAGAGACGAGCAAATCCTGACAGCATCAGTGTGCATTCAGGGAGGCCAGGACCAAGGGCACCTGTGTTCACACTGTCAGGTGAAGCAGAGCTGGAGGAAGGAAGCCCTGTGGGGCAAAGGAGGGGCCCTGAGGTGATTGCTCACATGACCCCAGGATCTGAGGCCCCATCATTGCCCCTGAGGCCCTGGGGTGGCCCTTCAGCACCAAGATCGTCTACATCCTTGTCTATAGTTGGGATCTCCCTCCTCCCTTGGCCTGTACCCCCAGGGTTTCGATGAAGCCCAAGCAAGACAGTGAGTGTGAAAGAGGTTCTGAGAGTGGGACCCTCGCCAGGGGCGGGAGCCGCCTACTTCCTGCCACACCTCTGGGCTCAGAGCAATTCCCTCTCCTCTCCTGGCCTTGGTTCCTGGGTACGAGCGGTCACCATTTGGCCCTCGCTCTGGAAGGCGTTGTTTCCCCCTGCAGTTGAAATTATGTTTTTGCTGGAAGCCGTTGAGCTGCCTCAGCACTACCCTCACCAAATTCATTTTTCATGGTCTGGGCCTAGGAGGGGTTCCTCGTGCCAGGCCTGGAAATGAACACTGAACCACGTCTGCCCAGAATAAACAGCCTCCTTGCTGTGTTTTCATTACCGCTCACCCTCCTGGTGAGACGTCTGGCTGCCGCCCCCTGCGAATGGGGGGATGCTCCCGCCCATGCCTCCCACTGGGGTTCTTGGTGGACTCAGGTCTGTCCCGGGCCAGAGCAGCTCGGTGGAACGACCCCTTCTTCCCAAGCGGTACCAGACATTTTTCCAGACCCTGCTGGTGGATTCTGGCCCAGTTGCCTGCCTGGACTCTCCTCTCAGTGCAGGCACTTTGCCCTGTGGCCTTCCATGGCTTGGCAGCTGGAATTTGATGAGATAATTTTATAATAATAAATGTTTTAAAAACAAAATTGGATATTGGTGCCATTCAGTCGTGTTCCGGCAAGGGCCAGAGGCCCCAGGCGGGGGTCATGTCCCTGCCCTCTGCAGTCTCACCTAACCTGTCCATACACAGGGGCATATCCACGACTCAGGATGAGGTCCCCTTGGACGTGTCCCAAGGACTGGAAAATGCTGGCCCGAGTATAATAATAGTTCTCCACGTTTACACAGAGAGTTGGCTTACAGCGGGAGACTGTGTTCCTTACTTCATTGCAGTCCTGCGAGTAGGAAGGCACGGCAGTGGGGGAAACAGACCCAGGAAGTGCCGTGGCCTCCCCAGGACAATGTGCAAGTCCATGGCAGAAGTAGGTAGGCATTTCAGAAGGGGAAACTGAGACTGAGAGAGCTTTGTCACTCCTTGAGACAACAGACAAGACTGTAGTAGAGCTCTGACAAGGGCACTGGTGGCCCGAGTCCTCCCAGGCCTCTGTCCCCCTGCGCGGGGACATCCGCATTACTGTTTGCAATTGTCAGAGCACTTCCACCGACCTGGCCTCATAGGACGTGCAGCATAACCTAAGGAAACGTGCAAGGGAGGTATTTGTTATCCTCATTTTGCAAATGGGAAACTGAGGACAGCAGAGGTGAAGTGACTGGCCTGAGATCACAGAATTAAGATGACGTTGATTTAAGATTATTGTTGATTCATTCATTCCATTTCTGCTTCCAAAAAAAGATTTAAAGGTACTTATTAAAAAAAATGATGTCCTCGGGGTTTTTTCTGTGCTCCAGCCACGGTAAACCTTCCCTCTCTTGCCTCTGGGCCTTTGCATGTACTTCTCCTCTCACCTGGAACAACGTTCCCTTTTCTGATTCCTCCTTGTCCCTTGGGCTTCTGTCTAGACATCACTTCCTCCGGAAAGCCTTCCTTGACGCTCCCTCCTTCCCTAAGCCCTAAGTCTGCATTGAAGGCCCTTCCTGTGTGTTTCCAGGGAACCTTGGTTTTTCCCATCAGTGCAGAGCCCCTTCCCCACTTTTTTAAAGTTGCTTATTATTCTCTCTTTCCTGAGTTACTTCTCGTGAGGGCAGATCTGTGTCCACCTTGTTCACAGGTATAGCTTTAGCAGGGAGCATCCTCTTGGCACAAAAAGTTCAGGCAGTAATTTTTTTTTCTTGAATGACTAATTGAATTATTGGGTGAAAATAAAGACTATATACATATATAATATTTAGAAAATATAAATCTATATTTTTAATTGAAGTATAGTTCATTTACAATATTATATTAGTTGCAGGTGTACAACATAGTGATTCAATATTTTTATAGATTATACTCCATTTAAAGTTATTATAAAATAATGACTATATTTCCCTGTGCTGTACAATATGTCCGTGTTGCTTATTTATTTTATACATAATAGTTTGTGCCTCTTAATCCCTACCCCTATCCTGCCCCTCCCCCTTTCCCTCTCCCCACTGGTAACGACTAATTTGTTCTCTATATCTGTGAGTCTCTTTCTCTTTTGTTGTATTATTTCATTTGTTTTATTTTTTAGATTCCACATATAAGTGATAACATACAGTATTTGTCTTCCCTTGATAAAGTCTATATTTTGAGGAAAAGAAAAGATAATTCTATCAGAAGTTTGAGCTAAAATAGTTTGAGTAGTTTGAACATCATATTTGGCTCTGAGCTTCCTGGCAGCCAAGGCAAAATGGAAATATGATAAGTTATATGATTCTCATTGTTCCAGGAAAGTAAGCTTTCTTTTTTAGTTTTAAGTTAGAAAAGAAACCGATCACCCCATAAGGAACACTGACTATTGTAACAGGCAGCATCTTCAACAACAGTTCCAAAAGTGGTATCGTCCCCATAGTGGGATGAGTAAGGCCTTCACACTCATTTGCAGCCAGGAGACGGTGTTCCTTCAGGAAGCAGAAATGACATAGTCCATCCCAGTAATCCGTGGCCTGCTGGGCTCACTGGACACGTGGGCAGTGAGGACCCAGCATCATAATAACAACTAACACAGGTGTCAGGCCCTGTTTGAAGCGCTTTACAAGGATGATCTCACTTAATCTTCACAACGACCTCATGAGGATGGGTCCTATTTTTATTATCTTTGTTTTACAGATGAGGAGATGGGACAGAGAAGTTAACAAATGTCCCTGTGGTCACATAGCTAGGAGTGGCAGAGCCAGGATGTAAACCCAGGCAACCAGGTCCCAGGTTCCGGGCTCCAAACCAGGGTCAAGACTAGGGGAAGATGGGAAGACAAGTGAGGTGCTCCCCAAATTCAAAGGGGTCCCCAAAACCTCAGTAATCAGCATAAATAATATTTTAGTGCAATAGTTTGAAACTATTAAAATTAATCTCAAAAAACCCACGATGAACAAAAAAAATTTGAAACGATGGGATCTGCTCTTGCACTTGCCATGCTCACCTCACTGGCACCTCCCCACCCGGCTCTCCTCCAACCTGCTCTCTGCTACTCTCTGCCCAGTGCAGTTCTTAGGATCCCTTAGGAGTTAGGGATTTGGGATCGGACGGAGTCCCCTGGATACCCATTGGGCTGCTTGCAAGCTGTGTGACCTCGGGCCAGTCACTCAATTTCTGAGCCCCAGTTTCCTCACATGGCAGAGGGCGGTAATAACAGTATTTATAGCACAGGCCCGGGATAGTTTTAAATGTGATAGTGAGCAGAAGACACTTGCACGGTAGTGGAGGCTGCCCCAGGCCACTGCTGTCCGTGAGCTTCTGGGACTTGGAGGTCGTGGGGTGTTCCTCGGTGGGCGGGCACTGCATCTGCTCCGTTGTCATTCAGGCTGGTGCGCTCCTCATCCCTTAGGGAGTCTGGTTAGTGAGACCTGCATGGGATCTGCCATGGGGCTACCTGGCGACCTCTGGGACCTGGCTGGAAGCAGCTGGCTCGGGGTCAGGCTGCTCCCTGCGTCGTGGTCCCCAAGGAAGTGAGAGGAGGGAGGTGCAGACACTTGATGGGTTCTCATTCCTCTCTCCTCTTCCCAGTTTGAAGCAGGCCCCTACGGATGTGTCCTGCTCACCCTGTCGGCCATCCTGTCCAGGTCCACAGAGCTGTGAGTATCTTCCTCATTCAATTCCGGGAGCCGGGCTTGTCTGTCTGGTTCACTGCTGCCTCCCCAGAGCCCAGGGCAGAGCTGGGCACACAGTGGGTGCGTAGTGAGCATGGATGAATGAAGCCGTGGACTAGGGGCAGTTGGCTGGACAGGGGAGAGAGAACAGTTACATTCTTCGTACATGTGTGTTCAGTGCTACCTCCTCCTCCGTCTCCCCACGTGTGCTGGGGAGTGCACGGGATTCAGATCCAAAAGACCCCCCAAAGAGCTTACAGCCTCCCTGGTGTCCCAGCGGCACTGCAACGGGCGCGTACTTGAGCACACACGTGGACTCCCTCGAGACATGTGTGGGGACATAAGAACTGGGAGATCACTGAGGGCCCTGTGAACTTGCTGTAGGCCAAGGCAGTCCCGAAGGTTTCAAGGTTCGTGTCTAGGGCCAACCCTGAGGAGCTGAGTGTGCCCCGGGGCCTTGGAGGCCGGGGGAGCAGGGAGGCTGGGTCCCCGGCTTGGACTCCATGCATCCTTAATCAAACGCGGCCTCCCGGGCTGCCCGAGAGCTGGAGTTCCGCCGTCACCCTCATTCCCTAGGAGCTTTCTAGGCCTCTTTTCTGTATTTGTCACCTGGGCATTATGTCACTAGGGAGGGTAGCAGATTAATAGCACATTAATAGGTTTGTAAAGTACAATCGATTGCCCCATCCACTTCCAAGCAGAGCGCAGACCCCAGAGGGCGTGGAGACCTGGGGGAATGAATTTGCACTTTGCAGGGGTGTGTGGTGTTGGGGAAGATTTGGGAACAGCTCTGAGCAGGCGGGCCCTGGGAACTGGGGAGGCGGAAAGAGTAGTCATGGGGAGCCCAGGCTGGGGAGGCCCGGCAGAAGGGGACGCTTGCCCCCCTCTCCTGGTCCTGGGCGGGCCCTGTCCGAGTTCCCTGTGGCCTCTGGTGCGGGTGGGAGGAGGAGGGCAGGGGCTCTGCAGCCTCGTGCTGCTAGCCTGCCTGCTGCTGGCTGCTACTGACCTTATTAAATGCATGTGTGTGCGCTTTCTAATGGCATTTTTCTTCTAATCCTGCCATAATGATATGATTCATTCCTGGCCGAGCTCACGTGCACGGCGACCGTAAGCCACCCTGCCTTCTCCCCTGGCCTGGGTTTGCTAATCCCTGGGCTGATGGGTGTGTGGGTGAGACCCTTGAGCTCCCTGAGGGGAAGCTGAGCTCTCAGGAGGGCCAGGCCCTTTGGCAATCCTCTTGGCCTCAGTTTCCCCATCTGTATGGGGGCCCCTTGGCTCTGAGGGTCAAGGTCTCTGTGCTCAGTGTCTCTGCTCTAGGTGCCACGGGGCTTGTCAGCCTGAGGGCCGGGCACCCTGTTCACACGCACGCTCCTTAGGGAGCTGCTCTGGCAGCCCTGCCCATCTGAGGGGCCTTCGGGGCCCCTTGTCCAGGCTGTGCTTCACATTGTCCAGAGCTGGAGCACTGGGGCTGTTTCTGCCGCCTCCCCGCCCCATCCAACCAAGCCACGCAGGGGTCAGTCCCTGCCTAGGTCGTGGCACCTGTGGGGCATCTGTGTCGGGGAGGCTACCTCGCTGGACCTGCACAGCCTCGTGCCCATGGGCCTGAAGTCACAGCGCTGCCATGCCCCTCACCCTCCACCAGTCACAGACACACACGCGCACAGAGACACACAGATACACACAGACAGACACAGGCACAAAGAGACATACATAGACACAGAAAGAGACATACACAGAGACACATGGATACACACACAGACACACACAACACGGTGGGGGTCCCCTCCTTCCCCTTGTCCCCAGAGAGAGTATATAAAGACAGTCTCTCCTGCTTAGGGCCCCCGAGGACCTTCCCTGGGTCCTGGAGGCCAGTGGTTCCGAAGCCTCCCAGGGCAGCTATGGGCAGCCTGGCCCCTGCCTTCCAGGAGGACCTGCACAGAGACCTGCTTTAGCGTTGGCCCCGGCAGTGCTTTGGTGGGAGTTGTCTTACTCCTGTGGCCTCCTTTTCTTCCTCTGAGAAGACAGCATAGAGGACATTCTCATCGGCAGTAAGGATAGCAACCAGCATCTAGTAAGCTTCCTGTGTGCCAGATCCTTTGCTGGAGCATTTTACACGAGACGCATTTAATCCCCACGGCAACCCTGTTAGGGGTCACTATTTCGATCACCGTCACCATCTCTGTCTTTCAAGTGAGGAAACGAGGCTCTGAGAGGCGAGTGACTTGCCCCAAAGTCACACAGCTCAACCCAGGCAGCCTGGTCCCAGACGGGGTTCTCTGGGTTTGCTGTTTAAGGACCTGAACTTGGGAATAAAACAGATTTGGTTTCAGGCCTGACTCCAAACTCCTTTGAGCTTGAGTTTCTTACTCTGTAAAATGAGGATGATAATTCGTGCCTCACAAGATTAAACGAAGAAATACATGTTGTGTGCTTGGCAGGCCTCGGATAGTGGCCGCTGCTGGTCCCGTCCTCTCCCAGCTGTGCTCAGGAGCCTCTTGTGCCCCGTGCTGTCCTTTTCTTGCCCTCAGTCTTGGCTTGGTGCCTCGTGGTGGAGACATGGCCACAGGGACGTCCTGCAATGGTGATGGGTCCTCCCTGGTGCCGGGAGACTGCTGTTAGGGGGAAGCCCCAGGTCTGCAAACACAGCTTAAAAACCACAGGACCAGGCGATCCCAAGGGCCTTCCTGCTCTGGGGTCCAGTTTTAGCTTTGCTGAACCCTTTGATACCATTTCAGGGTGATCTGGTGCTACTTTGGGCAGTTGAAAACGTGACCTGGTAGCCCAAAAAAGAGAGCAAGTCTCTCAACTCATATGCTGTTCGGCCAGGAGAAGCGGAGCTGGGGGAGGAGGGGCTGGGAAACGCAGCCGAACACAGTGTGAGTATGTGTGCGTTTGTGGCAGGGCGTGTGTGGACAGGAGATGGGTGAGTCTGAGGGGCTGGTGTGAGATGATGTGGGTTTTGGTGGTTGTGTCTGAGATTGTGCGAAGGGTGACTTGATTGTGTGTGTGCGGGAGTGTGAGTCTGACTTGAGCGCGTGGCCGTCCCTCCCTCCTAGCAAGGCTCTGAGACTCATGCCTGAGGCCCGGGGGCAGCTGTCACAACAGAGTCATTGCCTTCTGTCCACGGGCTGTCCCCAGCCCTGGGTGGAGCCAGGGTGAGGGCGCCATGGGCAGACACAAATGCAGCAGAGTGCAGCCTGGACACTTCACCCTCAGAGGCTGAGAGGCTGAAAGAACAGTGGCAAAGCTGGCCTTTGAGTTTTGCTTACCCCAGGCTGAGTGCAAAGGCTTGAGAAGGTTTCATTATTTTCTGCTTGATTTCAAGCCATCTATTTTCTTTCCTAAGATCTCGAATTGCTTACAGTAAATTTCATACAGGCTTTCATGTTCTCCTAGTTCCCCTGCTTTCCAAACCGCATGGCCCAGAACTTTCCCCAGCGCATTCTCACAAGCCCCAAGGATGCCCAAGGTTCTGGGGTCAAGGCCAGCTCCGAGCCAGGCCTGCACAGTGCAGTGCAGGGGTGGGCCAGCCCCTCGGCCCAGGGGAGGGCTCGGACGCTGCCCCCCACCGCCACCCCGGGTGACTTAGGCCTGGGCGGTGAGAGGAGACAGCTTGTGAAGAAAACCTTTTCATTCAGTAGACCTTTGGCATTCATTACAGTGGCAACTTTGGATGCCCAAGGGCAATCTTGAAAGTCCAAAATAGGCGGTACTTTGTCATTTGCCGAAGTGATTTTCGAGCAGCACAAGCCAGGCACTGGGGGCGTGGAGAAGCCTCCACACCACGTGGCTCTGTGTTCTTTGTAACCGTCTCCAGCAGAGGGAAAACAACAACAACACAGTGAAACAGCCTTGAACTGAAAGCCAGCTGTGAGTGTTGGTCAGGCGAAGGCAAGTGACAGAAGCACAGTTCTTAGCCAGCGTAAGCAGAAAACAACGCAATTAATTGATTCATATCAAAAGCCCAGGGCTTTGGGAGTGGCTGGATCCAGGAACGCAGACAGTGTCTTTGGGACTTGGTGTCCCCCATTCTGTCTCTTCTCTCTTCTTTCCTCCGTCTCTGTCGTGTTCTCGGGGGAGCCTCCTGCACGGCGGGCTCCAGGGACCCTTTTCTCGGGCTGCCGCTGTTCCTGATGCCCAGGCCCAGGCCGCAGCCGTTGTGGGGCAGGTGAGACTCAGGGGCTCCCCCGGAAGGTGGTCAAAACCCCCAGGGACCTACCCCACTGGCTGGGGAAGGGATGGGCTGTATAGTCAGGAGCTGGAGGTGTGAGACGTATCAAGGAGCCAAGAGCAGGCCTGAACTCGGGGGTGAGTCAGATCTGGGCCTGCTGGAGGCCCCGCAGGCCACTCTCAGAAGTGGAGAGAAGCAGTGACGAAGCCCCAGTCCACCTCAGGGAGGCTGGGCGGGCCAGCGGATGGCAGCGTAAGGGTTCGAGCAGGGGGCTGTTCAGGTCGAGAAGCCCGGGTTTTTGGTGGCCCTAGCTGTGCTGTGCTTGGGGAAGGAAAAGATAGGATACTTGTCAGCGTTCTCCTCCACCTTCCTGCCGCACCCCCTAAACTCTCCCAGCCCAGGATGGGAGGTGCAGACAGAACCGCCCAGACCGGGTACCCTGGCTCGATACGGACAACAATTGCTTTGCAGCCCTGAACGGAGCCTGGCCTTTCTCCCCTGGGTCTTCCAGGTGGGACGCGGGAGACCGGGCAGGATGGTAAATGGCCCTCCCTCCCGACATGCCAGGCTCTTTGGACTATAGCTGGAAAACAGGAGGAGAGGAACTTTCTCAATGAATTCCAAGTCACCTGTAATCTGGACTCGGATTCTGGTGGAGGCCGTGCTAGTGAGCGCTTTCAGCAGACGTGTCTGAGGAGGCTGAGGTGGTGGGTGGGAGGCAGACCCAAAGGGCTTGCTGGCACCTTTGTCATCGGAAGCAGCACATGCTCCACCCAGACCCCACTTCCTTCGACTGACCTTCCTTCCTCGCCCAGGTTCCTTTTCTGGGAGCCCCCAGCTCCCGTGCAGTGAGCGGAGCTCCATCCTGTAGCTCTCCGGCTGGCTCCCCCAACCCGAGGAAGGCAGTTGCGGGAGGCCCAGCCTCAGCTGGAGGCGGAGGAGAGAGGGAGGGGCCCTGGGCCCCTGCAGGTGCACAGCAAACGGGCCCCAAATGGTGTGAACCTGCCCATACCCAGCCCTGTGGAACGGCCTCCAGAAGCTGGGTCCCAGGCCGTGTTTGAAGGCAGGCAGAAGCAAGTGTCCTGCCCAAGCAGCTGAGGCTGGCCTGGAACAGCCCACCCCAGGCTTTGGGGGCTGCCAACAACCCAAGGGACAGGCCCATAGGCCCGGGACCATCATCCCATTCTGCAGCTGTGGGGACCAAGGTTCTGAGAATTAAGGGCAGGTTGGCGCACAGCTGACACCATCACCCGAGTCTCCTGTGCCTGCATCGCCCTTCCTGGGCTAGGGGAGGAATGACAGGCGCTGGTCAGCTGTGTCTGCCCACTTAGAGGGAGAATGGGAAACAGGACCCCAGGGAGTCCCAGACCAAACTGATGCTTGTCCACTGGCTTCACTCTCCACCTCACTTCAGCCGGCATAGTCTGGTCCCAGGCTGCTGAGATGGCAAATCATGGCCCGTGAGTGCCAGTGGGGTGTGGCTGAGGGCAGCAGGTCTGCCCATAGACAGAGCCTGAGGGCTGGATGCAGAGAAGGGCGACCAAGCCCAGGCCACGCTGGGGTGAGTGACAGAGCTGGGAGGGTCTCCTGACGCTTGGTGCATCTAGCACCCCTACCCACTCACCCCAGAGCTATACATACCTCCTTGTTCCACGAAGGGCTTGCTCAGGTGCCCACGTAGAGACGACAGGCCTCAGGAGGTGGGAGAGGCCATTAACCTTTTTTTTTTTAACATCTTTATTGGAGTATAACTGCTTTACATTGTTGTGTTAGTTGCTGCTGTATAACGCCACTAACCTTTTTTTTTCCAAAGGTGAACATAACTTGATTTAAAAAAATTATTTTTAACATCTTTATTGAAGTATAATTGCTTTACAATGGTGTGTTAGTTTCTGCTCTATAACAAAGTGAATCAGCTATACATATACATATATCCCCATATCTCCTCCCTCCCGCGCCTCCCTCCCACCCTCCCCATCCCACCCAAGCCACTAACCTTTGGAAAGAATCTTTTGTTCCAGGCCAGCTTCAGCCATTTGGGTGGGAAGCTTGCTTCTGCCTGCCTCCAAACACGGCCTGGGACCCAGCTTCCGGAGGCCGTTCCGCAGGGCTGGGTGTGGGCAGGCTCACATCATTTAGGGCCCATTTGCTGTGCACCTGCAGGGTTAGGGCCCAGTTCTGGGCACCATGGGGCCAGACGGACACAACATAACCCAGGCCCTCCAAGTCCTTGCTGCCTGGAGGGGCAGGGCTGGCACCCGAAAAGCAGGGGGTGGGCTCTCTTAGGAAGGGGATGTCTGCAGGGAGATGGGGCACATCTCTCTGGGGCAAGGGAGGTGTCCCTTTGTGGAGGAGACGACAGTTAGCAGGGCTCTGAGCGTTATGTGGGATAAGGGTTGCGGCAGGCAGCAAGAACGAAGCAGGCGAAGTCTAGCAGAGGGGTTTGCAGGGAAGGGCTCCTCGAGGCATGGTTGGAAGGTTGCTGGCACGTGGAAGAGGACTGGGGGAGGGGAGGTGGAAGGCATTGGGGGAAGGGCTTGGGCATTTCTGCTTTCTCTTCCTTCCTCCAGGCAGGTCCCTCTCTCTCCATCCATGCTCCTTGCCCTGCTTCCTGGGTCCCCTTCCTTTTTAGGGCCCGTGCCTGCAGAATGGAAATAATACCCGTGCCCTCTAACCTGTGGAGCTGTCTGTGGTTTGCAAGGCCTTTTTATGGCCTCAGCTCTTATTGCAACGACTCTTTGAGGCGGTTATTGTTATCCCCATCAGGGGATGACACACCCAAGGCTCAGAGGTAGAAAGCAATTTGCCAAAGGTCACACAGCGCAGGTGGCAGAGGGGGCCTGACACCCAGGTGTTCTGACTCATTGTCCATTCCCTGTCGACATTCCTGAGAAAACAGTCAATATCTGCCACATCCAAATCCTTTTCAGATATTCATGGCCACAGTTCAATCGCTGGGAGTGGAGACTCCATTTATTCTGGGTTTTTGGCCGTGATACGAATAGTGGAGGTTGCAGGAATCATGACCTCTCAGTCATTGTTTTGTTGTTGTTGTTGTTGTTATTGCTGGTATCGCAGGAAAAAGGAAGTGACATTTACCAAATGTCAAATGCTTTATATAGTTCATCTCATTCAGTTCTCACAGCAATCTGTAATAGAAGGAGGCGTTTTCATACCCATCTTACAGGTGGGGAAACTGAGGCTCAGAGAGGGGAGCAACCGGTAAGCGGCAGCAGCTGGATTTGAATCCCAGGCTCCCTGACTTCAGAGCCCACGTTCTCTTAGTTGTTCCACAGCTGTCCTTTCACTGTTGATATTGTCCTCGAGAGTCAGTAGAAGTCCCACCAAACAATGGGTGATTGTTTCTGGAGGCTGCTGCAGGTGGCAGGGAGTGCAGTGGAAGGTGCAGCCTCTGGGGGGGGGGGGTCTCCTGGGGGGGGACAGGCAGGAGCTGGCCCAGTGGAATGTGGTGGTGCCCCGGGCCTGGTGCCCTAGAGGTCAGGTGGAGGGGAGGTGGCTGGTTGGGTCCTCCCCGGTTAATTACCAACTATTTTAGCCATGATGTTTTAAATATCAGAGTCGTGGACCAGGCACACTTGTTCACATCCTGGAAGGTCCCTGGAGACCCCTTGCTCCAGGCCTCTGGTTTTATAAATGAAGAAGACACAGGCTGAGAGCGAGGCATTGACTTGCCCGAGGTCACTCAGCCAAGTCCAGGACTGAGCTGGCCATTGACCCCTCCTCTTGTGGACACTGATTTTAGGTGAGTTTTGGCTGTAGACCAGAACCATATTTCTAGGCCACTTGGACATATTTTCCTTCTTATTCAGAAACTTCTGCACAAAATGCCCAGATTCATATGTTCAGTCGTGTGTTGGGGAGGCTTTAGAGGGAAGGGACAAGCTGTGTCCCAGCCGGGGAGGGTGGGGACCAGGAGTGGGGCTTCAGGGCTCAGGGACCTGCCTGGAGCTGGCCGGCCGGGTTGACTATCACGTGTTTCAGGCCGCCCTAGACGGTGTGATGTTGGTGCCAGGGACACAGTCCCTGACTCTGTGTGCCCACAAGTCCCTTCTCCTTTCTGGGCCTCAGTTTCCCCCTCAGTAGAACAGGGATGGCCGCTCTTGCCCGCTGACCTCACAAGACTTTAGGGAGGACAGTGTCCCTGAAAGCGTCTGAGACCGCAGACTCTGTGGATCCAAGGCTCTGGCGCTGTAAGCTGCTCAGCGGCAGAACCTCTGCCCCTCTGAGCCCTGTGCCAGAGGGCGGGCTGGACAGAGGCAGTGGAGTTCTAGGACCGGCTTCAGCCTGAATGTGGGCTGGCACCTGTCACTAGCCCTGGGCCAGCTGTGTCCTTTCTCTAGACGTCCATTCTCCCATCTGCAAAATGCTGGGCCCCGGAGGCTCTGCCAGCCCTGATGTCCTCTTTGTTCCGTTTCTTGGTGCAGTGCAGTGTCTCTGGGCCCTCCCGATGGGGGCAGAGCTGGGAGAAGCCGTCCTTGCTGGCATCCTGGGAAAGCCCCTTCCTCTGTCAGTGGGTGGACTGGACACCCCCCAGGGTCAGGCCGTCACCCCAGACCATTGGTCCAGGTTCTGGCCCTTGGCTTCCAGAATGCTGAGGAGGTTGGCGGCAGGGCAGCCATGGCCAAGCCCTTCCTCGTAAGTTTCCATGCCCTGGGCAAGTCCACTCAGGCTCCCCCAACTCTGTGCTTCCTGCAGTCTAAAATCCAGGCAAGCTCCTGTTCCCTAAAGTGTTCCCCAGTGCAGGACAGTCTCAGGGGGCAGACTTCATCAGGCCCTGGCTCCCCCTCACCCAGCCTGGTGCCTGGGTCCTCGGGCTATGCAGAACTCTTCTGGGGCCCAGTGTTGTCCAGCTCCCAGGAGGACTGTGGAAGGAATAAGCTGCTCTTTAGACTGGAATGGTCAGTCCCAGGGGAGGGCCCATCACAGCTTGTAGCTCAGAAGCCCAGAAAGTAGGAACCTTAGAGCTCAGGCAGCCCCTCTGTGGATTCAGCCCCTGCTCCCAGGACACTGCCTGCCCTTGTGCAAGCCCCTCATGTTGCAGAAGGGGAGACTGAGCCCCAGAGAGGAGAGGTCTGTGGCCACACGGCAAGACAGGGCTAGAACTCTGGTCTGGTGATGGCCCTGCCGTGTGAATCGCCTCCTCTCCGGGGCAGAGCAGAAGCCGCTGTTTCTTTGCTCCAGGACTCCTCACACTCAGCTCTCCAGGGATTTCCCCTAGAGCGAGGTCTGGGCATCTAGATTTGCCAAAGTTGTAAATCTCTTAAGCCATAAGCCGCTCCTTGGCGTCTCCCAAATGCCCTAGTATGAAATACAGATGTTCCTCCTTTTTAAGATCTGAGCCTACTTCTGAATTTCCCATCGTGTTTGCACCTAAGGATGCAATTACCATTTCCTCCTATTGTCCTTTCTGCCCGTCCCTCTGCTCTCAGCTGACGCAGGCGCTCAAACCCGCTGGGTGAACACGAGGCTGTGAGAAGATCAGACTGCTTCTGAAAGCTTCGGGGTGGCTTGGGGCCAGCGATCCTTATCAGTCCACCCAGGGCTCCTCGGAGGCTATTTTCTTCCCTTCAGAAGATGCCGGTATATATGCCGCAGGGAGCGTTTCCATCAATTCTTCTGCCCAAGCCAGTGCCAGCCACACGCCGGCCTCGTCCATTTGTCCCCCGTCCCCCCAGCTGGCCCCTTCCCAGGCCCGCTGGGTCGTTTCTGGCAGGCCAGCCTCCAAGGCCCTTCCTGAGGACCCCCGGCCTCCGTGGTTCTCGGCTGGGCGCTGCAGTGTCAACCCAGCCTGTCTTCTCGTGTGGACCACAAACCGTCCCTGTTCGGCCACGGTTAGTAAAATCCACGAGAAAACATTTCTCCTATGGAGTCGCGGAGCTTGAGTTTCTAAGCTCGTTTGGATGTCGTTTGCATGTTTTAGGTTTGTGGACTTATGGCAGATTTAGATTTAAAGCATAAAAGTGAGACCAGGTTTTTCTTCTCTTCCACTAAAAGGAAAAACAAACGTCACGATTGCTTGCCTCTTCCTACCTCTGGGCCACCCCTCGGCGCTGTCTTTGGGGTGCGGATGTAGGCGGCAGGCCAGGCCACAGCCCTGCTGGGTGGGCAGCAGGGGGGAGCCAGCTCCCTGGCCTCACATCACCCCCCTGGCGTTACCTCTCTGGGCTTCTTTCCATGTCTATAAAATAAAGTAATTCCTACTTCACTGGGTGGCTGGAGGTTTGAAATGCTGTCCTCTGAGCGCGCTCTGTAGGTGGGAGCTCCTTTCCTGTTACCCGTCTGTCCCACGGCTCTGTTCAACAATAACGCTTGGTCTCCCGAGGGATTTACTTTGGGGTAAAAGGAATAATAATGTCCTAATGGTGGGCTTTCTAGACGGTAGGATCGTTTTGAGATTTGGGGGCAGGGGCTTGCTGACCTCACATGTGACAGGGCCATTGCTGACATGACACTCTGCACCGTTCTGGTCCCCAGTAGCATACAGCCCTAGAAATCTCTTTCTTTCAGTTTGGTGGGGTTTCTTTTGGCAAAGGGGCTTTTCACCTTGTGCCTTTAGGGGGACCCCATTCTGAAGGTGGAGCCACAGAGGTGATCTAGGGTGGGGGGAACACAGGCCTCGGAGACTGGCAGCTAGGTCCCCCGCCAGCTCCATCGCCCACAAGCTGAGTGCCCTGGGCACGTCAATTCTTCTCTGAGCCTTGGTTTTTCTCTCAGGGTTTAAGGAATAATAGTTGTACTCGGCCTGGTACAGGGTCTATGCCCAGGTGGTGGCAGCTATTGTTTTAGAACTCAAGGAAGCATTAGAGGCCGTTCCTCCTATTTAACCGACTTGCAGACCGCGGACTGGAGATGGCAGGGGATGTCCCAGTCCCCACCCTTAGTAAGCGACAGTTGGAGTGTGAACGCAGGACGTGGATTCCAAACCCAGGGCCCTTTCTGCTGTGGCACGCTTCCATCACGAACCTCTGGTGTCTGCCGAGGGCCTGGCGGCCCTCTGCAGGCCAGAGTGGAGGCCACTGCCCAGAGCAGAGCGAGCCCCGGCCTCCAGCCCCAGGGAGGGCACAGAGCACAGAGGCTCAGGTTCCCGCCAAATCCGGAATTCGGGGCCTCAGCCTGGAACCCGAGGGGAGGCCCTGGCCACCCTCGAGGTTTGCCCGGCATCCTGAGTCAGGCAGAGGTGTGCTAACAGCCCTTTCTTCTTGCTCTCCAGTGTCCGCCAGGACTTCGACGTCCCCACCAGCCACCTGATTGGAGCGCACGGATACTGCACGCAGGTCAGGGCCGCAGTGGGGCGTGGGGCAGTCAGGCGCTTCTTTCCCTTCCTCTTGCCTTCTGTCTTTGCCCCTGCCAGCACTCCCCAAGCAGCTTTCGTGTTCCGCCTCTGCTGGGCTTCTTCCTCACGGGGACCTAGAAAGGGAACTCAGGTTAACTTCTGTTTCTGGAGTTTGCGGTACCCGATCTGTGTGCCCGGAGCTGCAGGAGGTGCAAGAGAGGCAGAGCCAGGTGCTGCCCAGCCCGGAGCCCCGGCCTAGGCTGGGAGCCCCAGGTCCAGCTGGGGGGACGACGGCCACGGCACCCTACGTTTGTATAGCGCATTGTCCTTATGACGACCCACCCCTCTGCATCTTCACAAAGGGGCCCTCGAGTGGCTTCGTGGAGGGCAGGGGGTCCCTTAGCACAACTGCTTGTCATCGATCCTCCCAGTCACCGGGTGACACGAGGAAAGGGATCTGTTTCAGACCCCATCAGCGAGTGTCAGGACCGGGAGCCAAATGCTACACCTGACTACTGTCTGAGCCCTTCTCTCATGGCAAGGCCTCCTGAGTGGCCACCGGGCCACCGTTAAATCTGACCCTCAGTGCATCTGGGGGCGGCGTGTGTAGCACAGACAGGCTGGGCGGAGCTGCTCTGGCTGCTGGGCCCAGCTGAGGACCCAGCTGTCCTAGGGGTCCTGGCTCACTTGTGGCAGTCCTGAAAACATACCTGGGCACCGTGCAAGGGCCAGCTTGGGGCCTGTGGTTTGTCCAAGGCACCCAAGGAGATGTGACGTTGGCTGCTGCCTAGCCCCCGGAGAAAGGTTTCAGGCTGAGCGACGGCCAGTGGTGGTCCAGCTCCTGCTCCGGGTGCCTGTCCTCCCCGTGGGAGCTTCCCGACGCGCTGTCGGAGAGCAATGTGACCCAGGGGTGGGCCGTTACGCAGCGTACAGAGGATGCAGAACAGAGTCTGGGGCTGGATTCTGAGCTGTGTTGGCAGTTTCACTTGCAGCATGAGCTGGAGCGATTTTCTTCACCTCCCTAAACCTCGATCTCCTCGTCTGTAGAATGAAGCATTTGGACTAGATCGGTGCTTCTTAAACTTTGATGTGCACGCGAGTCCCGCAGAGTCTTGCTGAAGAGCCGGCTCGGATTCAGTGGGCCCAGTAACCTAGGGCCTGAGCTTTTGAATTTCTAACAGGCTTCCAGGAAGGGTGATGCTGCTGGGCCACGGACTGCACTTTGAGTAGTGAGGAACCAGGTGACCGCTGAGCTTTGCCACTGTGTGATTTTGAGTCGAGGGGCAGGGAGCGTCCGGTCACTATTTCTCCCCCATTTTGAGGAGGCTTCCTGCTCGAGGAAGGTTTTGAGACGCACCCCAGATGGGGAGCAGGACCTTTTCTCCCCCTTGAAAACCAGTTGGGAACACTTGAATGTGTCTGAAGAAGGCCATGCCTTTCTTAGGCAGCTGCTGGCCCTGAGGTACAGTATCTCAGAGCAGACATTTCCTCCAAATTCTTTCTCGTTTCCTCTGCAAGAACACAATGAGGCCCCCTCGGTATCTCCCTCCAATGAGGGCCCCTCTGCGGCCATCAGAGGGACCTCTTTCACTACCTCTGGGGCAGGGATCCTGGTGTCGACGGAGGGATTTATTAACCTGTGCATCACTCTCACAATTCCGGGGAAAACACTTCTGTGAACTCTGCCCTCCAGAGTTTATGATGGGCAAGGGCTGTTATGGCCATTCCCACGTACCATGGAGGAGACTCCTGCGGGCTGGCCTCACGCACGCGCCAGCCCTGGCAGAAGGAGTTAGACAGAAGCTCCTGCCCCAGCGCTAAGGCTGGGCTGGCGTGTATCCTTCCTTAGCAGGGCAGCGCGTACTTAGCGGTTACCCTCCGTTTTGAATCTTTGGCTGGCCAGGTGGTACCCTGAGGGTAACAAGCGAGGGGAGAGGGAAGGGACACTGGAAAGGGAGCCGGAAAGTGAGGGTGGGAGTCCGGCTCTGTCACTAAGCAGCTGTGTGGCCTGGGCAAATCCTCTCCCAGCTGCGAGCCTGTTTCCGCATTCCTGACAGGAGGTTGGAGCCCTGGATGCTCTGCTTGAGGAAGGGCCCTTGCAGCCAACCCAGTGCCTCCGGGAGATGGCCAGAGAGTCAGAGCTCCACAAGTCACCGTCTCCTGGTTCTGGGGTTGGCAGGCTTGCTGGCCTGTCGGGTGCGAGGCATGAGTCATGCGGCCATGCAGCCAACAGAGGCAAAGACAGAGCGGGAACCCAGGCTGGGGCCCGCCTGCCTTCTCCTCTCTGCCCCTGCTATCCTCTCCTCTCCTTCCCCCCTTGAAGACCCCGCCCTCACTGGTGAAATCCCAATACGGCCTGGAGCTGAGTTATTGGTGCCACCCCATTGTCAGCTTCCTGGTGTTGATAATGCACTCTGGTTATGTAAGATGTTATCGTTGGGGGAAGCTGGGTGAAGGGTGCACAGGAACTCTCTGTACTATTTTTGCAACTTCTTTTGACTCTAAAATTATTTCAAAATCAAAAAGTTTATTAAAAAAATATCCAAGACTTCAAGACCCACCCAAATGCCGCTTCTCCACAAAGCGACTCCGACTCAGTCGTGTGGTCCTGTGTCCGTGTGGGCCACCAGTGCTCTGTGCACACATTGTTATAGCCCCAGTCACATCCTACATTGTGCTTCAGGCGTGCAGGCCCGCACTGGTCCCCCCTCTAGACCCGGACGCCCGAGGTCAGGAGCCACTCTTTCCCTCCAGCGGGACCCGCACCCCCCCCCCCACCAGCCAACCCCCACACAGGGTCCTGGGCACAGTTGGCGCCCAGTGAATGCTTGTGGAATAAGGATTGATGAGTTCCCAGAGTCACTTTGATGAGCAGAGTTGGTGGCTTCCCTGAAGGCTGTGGGAACGCTGAAGTCACAGCCCCCTCTGATTTCGGTCTCTCGCCCTCCTTGCCTTCTTCCTTCCTTTTCCGCCCTTCTTCTCTTGTTCCCCATCTCCCCTTGACAAGCCTTTCCCCTTTCTCTCATCAACAGGAACTTGTCAATCTGCTCCTGACCGGGAAAGCCGTGTCCAATGTTTTCAACGACGTGGTTGAGCTGGATTCTGGGAACGGGAATATCATGCTGCTCAAAGGCATCACCTCGCGCAGCGACATCGGCCTCCTGTCCCTCTTCGAACACTACAGCGTGTGCCAGGTACCGAGCCCTCGGGCCTCCAGGGACCCAGGAGCCTGGCTTCCTGGGACCAACAGGAGGGAGGGAGGAGAAGGAAAGTTGGCTCCAGTCCCCGGAGCTGGGTCCAGTCTCAGTCACGGAGCGTATGGGAAAACTGCAGCTTCACCGCCATCCGGTACAGGCGTGTAGTTCACTCCCAGAGCCAGCTGATACCATGCAAGGGACTTCTAGGGATTTACAGTGTGCTCGTGCATTAGAGTGGCCACAGTTGTCATGTGTGTGTGTGTGTGTGTGTGAGTGTGTGTGTGTGTGTGTGTGTGTGTGTTGGCCAAGGGGTCTTCTCCAGGGACAAGGGCCTGAGGTCTTGGGCCTCGTGTTAGTTTCCTAGGGCTGTCTCAACAAAGCACCACAAACTGGGTGGCTTAAAACCACAGCAACGTGTTGTTTCATAGTTCTGGAGCAGAAGTTCTCCTAACAGAAGTCCAAAATCAAGGTGTCGGCAGGGCAACACTCCTCCTGAAACCCACAGGGAGAATAAGCCTGCCTTGTCCCTTCTAGCTTTTGATGTTTTCCAGCAATCCTTGGTGATCCTTGGCTTGTGGCTGCATCACTCCAATCTCTGCCTCTGGTGTCACATGGCCATCTTCTCCCTCTGTGTCTCCTTTTCTCATAAGGACGTCAGTCATGTGGATTGCGGGCCCACCCTACCCCGCTAACCTCATCTTAACTCTGCAACAACCCTATTTCCAAATAAGACCACACTTTGAGGTACTGGGGGCTAGAACTTCAACAGATCTTTTGGGGGGACATAATTCAACCCATAATAGGCCTTACTCAGTCTGTTTGCAAGTGTATTGGTCCCTCTACCTTTTCTCTCACTGCAGCCAGTGTCTTAGAAAGGGCCGGAACCCCAGGTGAAGCTGGGCACGGGGTAGGGTGACAGTATCTCTGGGCAACATGGGCAGGAGACCACTGGGCCCTGTGTTCTTGTCCCAGCCTGCTGCTGAACCTTCTCTGAGCCTCGGTTTTCATGTCTCCAGGGAAGACATGGTTCTGTGGTCGATTGCATGAAAGGGTTGTCCTGAGGGGTAGCAGGAGGTCTTTCTCTGGTGACCGGCCCAGCAAAGATTCTTGGAGGGTCAGGATGAGGCCCCATTCATCTTACATCCCCAGAACCAGGGATGCAGAGACTGACCCAAAGGGATACTCAGAGTATGCTAGGTGGATGGATATGCAGGGTGGTTCAATTTCATTGTGCCCTTCCTGCATGATCACATGTTTGGGTGTGCTGTCCCATTGAACGCCGTTGTTCAGGTGGCCCCGTGCCCAGATTCCGCATCTGGGTGACACCCCACCCCCACGGACAGGAAGCAGCCTTGTGGGTTCCAAAGACTTGGGGATGAAAGAGTGACAGTGACTCCTTCCCAGATGTGCTGGTGTCAGGAGGGAGCCCAGGAATGTAGCCACGTGGCCCGTGAGAAGCACCAGGAACCCTGAGCATCAGATCCTGGGTGGGCTCTGAAGGCATTCAGCCCGAAATTCCACGGGCTGAGAGGTAACCTTGCCCGGGCTCACAGAATCCCCAGACTTACCATGAGCCCTGGTTTCACTCTCGTGTGGAGGGCATTGGACAAAATGTAAACTATTTTCCTTCGGTCTGTTGAGGGTAATTGACGGGAACAGCAGTTGGGTGTCATCCTGTCCTTGGAACAAAATGCTGATTGCACAAATTCAGGTCCTACAATGATCCTTGAATCCACATAGACCACCACCACCCCCACCCCCCGCCCCCCGGCCCTGCTCTGCTATTGTTTGCTTGGTCGAAGACTGGGTGTTTTATCTCCCTGCAGCAAGGGATGGTTTGCTCCTCTGCCTGGGGACTGCAACCTCGCTAAAGAAGGACCCCAGGGCCTCCTCTCCTACTCTCCAGAGCTCACTGAAGGCTGGGCCTCTGAAGGAGAAGGCAGAGGCCTGGCAGTTAGACAAAGCACTTTCCTTTCCTGAAACTCCACCCGCTATCCCTTTGGTCACTGAGTTCCTTGGGGCTTTCATGATTAGCCACGTCAGACAGAGAGGGAATCCAAGGAGGTTTAGCCTCCAGGCCCAGACCTGGACCCAGAGCCGGGGCCCCCTCTCAGCCTGGCCTGGTCTTCTTCCACCTGGCAGTACAGACGTGGTCACTGGGGAAGATCTGGTGTTTGGGGCCTCCTGGGCATGGCGTCCACAGCGGGGCTGTTCTGATAAGGCTGAAGCCTTTCTTTCATGTAGACGGCAGAACCAGGCCCGCCTTCACTCACAGCCCATCTCCAGGCTTCTCAGTGCGGCCTCTGGCTGGGAGCCAGGGTTCTGGGGCCCTCACGAGTATGTGTGTGGGAGGGTGATAGGTCCTGCCCATCAGCGAGCTTGTCAGGTGACCCACATTCCAGCTGTGCCCGGGGGGAAGCAGAGGCAACTCTGGGCCAAGAAATGCACCCCTGCCGTAAGTAACCAGTCCGCCGCCCCAGCATGGCTGTGTCCTACAGGACCCAGTCTGCCATCGGTGACCCACTGGGCTGGCCTTGCCTTGCCCATCTGACTTCCCCCTCGCTCCCTCCATCCCAGAGCGCAAAGTGAGGATGGCCTGCACTGCAGACGGCAGTGGGAAGACCAGCCCCTCTTGGCTTGTGGTGGCAGTGGTGATGGGGGACTGAGAGGCCAGGGAAGGACAGCGAGGCACAGGGAGTTTAACTTCAGGGCTTCCCCATGACCTGTAGGTCACGTTCATTGCTGCCTTCAGGAAGGGACCTGGGCAAAGGCTGAGCTTGGCAGGGAGAGCTCTGTAAGCACCATCCTCCTCCTCCCATTTGTCCAGCTCTGCAAACAGCACCATCTACCCAGTTACTCAAACCAGGAGCGCATTCAAGCCATCAGGAGGTCGTGGGGCTCCTTCCCGAAGTTGTTTCTCAAGTCTGTCCACTTTCACCCTTATCCTAGCCACCAGCATCGCTGTTCTGGACACTTGTGATGGCCCAGCTGGCCTCTGGCTCCTGTCCTCACCTCCTTGCAATCCTGTTCCTTCACTGAAGCCAGTGTGATCTTTAAAAGAGTAGATCAGTCACATCATTCCTTTGCTTAACAATGTTCTATGGATTCCCAGTCCTCCGAGATTGTTATGGGCTGAATGGTGCCGTTCCCCCCACTCCCCGACCCAACGTTCATTTGCTGAAGTCCTAGCCCCCAGTACCTTGGAGTGTGGCTGTATTTGGAGATAAGGCCATTAAAGAGGTAATTAAGGTAAAAGAAGGTCATATGGTTGGGCCCAAATCCAGCTGACTGGTATCCTTATAAGAAGAGGTTAGGACACAGGCACACACGAAGGGAAGACCACATGAAGACACAGGGAGAAGATGTCCATCTACAAGCCAAGGAGAGGGGCCTCAGAAGAAACCAACCCTGCCGACATCTTGATCTGGGACCTCCAGCCCCCAGAATTGTGAGAAAATAAATTTCTGTTGTTTGAGCTGCCCAATCTGTGGAACTCTGTTACTCAGCTCTGGCAAACTAATACAGAGACTACAATCCAGACCTTCCCATGACCTATAAGGCCCTGCATCCTGTCCCTGCTTTTCCCTCCCTTCACGTTTTGACTTCACCGTCACTTCCTAAGGGAAGCCTTTCCTGACCTCATCACGCTATCTAAATAGAGGTCTGCTCTCGTGGTCCCCTGCCCACCTTGTCGTCCTCCATCATAGAATGTTAATTCTTTCCTTCACAGGCCTCCTCTTGGTTTTACGTATCCCATTTCATTGCTTTTGAGATGCGAACTTGCCCCACATTTGAACATTTCTGACATTTTGATGCATTATGGCAGTCGATGATGTGTCAGGCCTTCATTGCCAGCCTGCGTCCTTTCTTAGTGATACAAAAAATAATGGTGACTGATGGCATCTTAGATTCAGTGAAATGTGGTGCAAATGTGTCTGTGTGATTCTTTGTTTACTATCTCCTCCTCATTCAGCGGCTAACCCCATAAGGACAGGCTGTTCCAGGGTACTTCACCACTGACCCATTGCCTCACACGGTCCCTGGGACCAAAGTATAACTGACGTTGAATGGATATCATCCTTGGAGATGACAGACTGTCACTCTGCCAGCAATCAAATGTTGGTCCTTTTAAATTAGGGCTTCGAAGCTGGCAGTCCATGGATGGGTCGGGGGCATTCACACACCTCACTCCTGCAAAAGATGTTAAGAATCCAGCTGAAAGTACAAGTTGACCCTTGAACAGCACAGGCATTAATCTGTGTATAATTCATAGTCAGTCCTCCATATCCGCCGTTCTTCTGCATCCAAAGATCCAACCAACCATGGATCGCGTAATACTGTAGTAGTTACTGTTGAAAAATATCCGTGTATAAGTGAACCCACACGGTTCAAACCCACGTTGTTCAAGGGTCACCTTAATCCCTGATTGTGCTGCACGTTCACCCACCAGGAGAGAGGCTTGCTGGAGGAAATGTGCCCACCCACCCTCCTTCCTCGCCCCAGGCCTTTGGTCAGCTACCCCAGAATCCAAAGGAAGTGAATTTCATCTCTGGAAAATGTCACCCAATTGGGAGGGGCTCCTGAATGAGAAAACTCATTTATAAACTCCCCAGGCAGCTTTTTTTGCCCTTAATCTTTTGAATGTTGCTTAAATGGCAAGCTGCCCTTTTTCCCCTCTGCTGGAAAATTCAGGGTGGCTGTTTCTGCAGACGCCTGTTCCTGGTGGGCTGCATGGCTCTTTTTTCCTGCAGCGAATGAGCACTGGCTTCCCAGTCTTCAAGGCTCCCTGTTCGAGGTGATGCCCTCACCAGAAAAGCCTCTTTTAACCTGGAATGGAGGCCACGTTTGCAGTGGAGTTTAGGCACGTCCAGCCACATCGTTTAAGACAACTAATTCCACCTCCCCTCCGTTTCCACCAAGGAGCAAGTCACACTTTAATGTTCACAGGGGGCTGGCGTGAGGGCCCAACGAGCCAGGTGGAGGGGGCGGGTGGGGGACTTGGGCAATGAGACAGTGAACACTTTGTGAAGTTCACCCTGCTACCCTCTGTAGGAGGTTCACGAGCAAGCATTTCCCCGGAGCACAGCCCCTTTGTCCGGGGCACCCCAGCTCCAGGTGGGCTCTGAGAGGCCCGAGGAAGACTGGCCGGCCACTCGTCTGTGACGGGCCCCGGAGAAAGTATGCCCATCTCCCCACTGGAAAAATAATTCCCATTCTTTCCTTAATCCACAGGCTGCGGCTGTAAATACCTGAGCATGCAAACATCTCCTTGGGGCTGGTGGGGATTAGGCCGAATTAGCCTGGCCCACTGCACGTACAGAAATGAATAAACTAGGGCCCGGGGTGGGGAGTCACAGGTGACAGCGAGAGAGTGCGTCGAGGTCTGGCCACCGAGGGGCAGACCAGCCAGGCATCTGAGCAGGCCTCCGGAGGGCCCGGCCACGCCTCTCTCTTCTGCAGGCAGAACCACAGGAAGGCCCTGATGCTGATTCCGTGCACCTGCCTTCTCCCAACACCCCTCTACCATGGAAGTCCTCTGCTGGGAACTTTCCAGAGGACTCCCTCCTCAGAGGGAAGTTCCAGCTCTTTATCCTCCCCTTCCCCTGCTCTTTCCTGATGCCCTGCTTTTTCCCTGAATGTCTCTGGACATTTGTTCCGGCGTCACCCACAGACTGCTCACCCAGAGGCCCTCCCTCCCTTCCCCCTGTGGCTCCAGCCCCACCTGTCTTCAAGCTAAAGTCCTAGCTCCAGTTCCGCTTCATTCGCGAGGACCTTCAGTCGTCAAACATTTGCTTATGTTGACTTATACCCCCTGCTCTGGTCTAAGGGTGTAGTCCGTGCCAGTGGCAGGCATACATGTTTATCGTGGGGCAGAGTGATGCACTGCAGCAGAGGAGGGTGGGTACCTAGTACACAGGACTAGAAGCGGGACATGATGCGTGCTCTCTGATTGGGTAATCTGGGTGATGCAGGACCCCGAGGAGAGGAGAGGTGTACGGGTGAACAGTGAACGCACAGGCATGAGGCTTGCCGTGCTGGATTAGTTTGAGGACCGGTGAGAGGTTCTGTGTGGCTATGGCTGGGGAGGGAAGGGTATGGAAGAGCCGATTAGGAGGTCATTGCTTGGGGAGGAGAGGCTGGGCATGGAGAGCTGTCAGAGGCAGGGTGGGCAAGCACCACATACCAGCTGGATGTGGGAGATGAAGGGTGGGGGGGCGACGCCCGGCTTTCAGGCCAGGGTATCTCCATGTGACTGTCTGTGGGGCAAAGGCCCTGCGAGCAGTGGGCTGAGTGGGCAGGGGCAGCTCTGTGTCAGGGAGCCGCAGACGGGGCCCCAGCCTCACACATGGTCTGGGATCCGCAACGGGGCCTCGCTGAGGTCAGCCCGGGCCTGGGGTCGGACAGAAGATGCTCTGGCCCGCTTCCCTGGGGATGGCGCGTTGTATTAGGTGTCTCTGTCTGCTCCCTCTCCCTCGTCCAGGTCGGCTGCTTCCTGAAGACCCCGAGGTTCCCCATCTGGGTGGTGTGCAGTGAGAGCCACTTCAGCGTCCTCTTCAGCCTGCAGCTGGAGCTGCTGCGAGATTGGAGGACCGAGAGGCTCTTTGACCTTTACTACTACGACGGCCTGGCCAACCAGCAGGAGCAGATTCGGCTGACCATCGGTGCGCCGCCTCCCCGCCTGCCCTGTCCGTCCCCGGGGGAGCCTCCAGACCAGTCGGGGACGCCGGCCTTAGCACACCCAGTCAGGGCAGTCAGAGAACAATGCAGACTGGGGGATCAGAGGGCGAGTGTGAGCAGGTCCTCCTGCAGGAGGGGGCCAGAGCTGGGCCTTGAGAAACTGATGGCCTTAAGGGTACAAGGTGAGGTTGAGACTACGTAGTAGACGGTATCACGGCAACAAGTTTGGGTTTTATTCTCCAGGCAATGGGGAGCCATGGAAGGTTTTGGAGCAGGGGAGTGATGGGATAAGACATGTTTTTAGAAAGAATTATTCTGGTAGCTGGAAGGAGGCAGGAGGGTGGGGTGGAGACTGGAGGTGGGAGGCCAGTGAGCAGGGACACCCGTGGTGTCCAGGTCAGAACTGATGGGCAGCAACCAGGGAGGGTCCAAATAAGAGAAGAGGGGCAGGTACCAGAAGAGTCAAGTCCCAGGAGGAGGGTTGTTGGTGCTGACCTCGGGGTGAACGTGGGCCCTGGGCTGATGAGCGTGTGCCTCTCTCTCCCTGCTCCCCAGACACCACCCAGACCGTCCCCGAGGACAGAGACAACGACCTCGTTCCTCCCCTGGAGCTCTGCATCAGAACCAAGTGAGTCAGGCCCGTCTCTGGCTTTGGAGCCTTGCCTGAGTGGCTGGGAGGTGCAGTGGTTGGGAGTGGCCTGCAGGAAGGGGGATGGGTTCCTGGATTGTCCCAACTAGGAGGGGTGTGGTGAGGGGCCGGTAGGACCCCTGCAGACTGGAAAGACACAGTGCTTGGGGCTTGTCTGTATGTGGCATTTTGTGGTCACCATGGCCCAGGGAGACGTGTGTGATTTGCGAGATGCCGTGCCTTCAGATAGCTTCCTAGGATGCCCAGTGGCAGGGGGTGGGAGGTGAGCTGGTGCCTCTTGAGAGCTCTCCTCGTTCCAGGCAGCAGCTGCCAGATGTGCTGAGTGCTCTTAGGCCCACAGGAGGAAGAGCGAGTGAGGTTACCTGGTGGTGGCGGTGGAGCTCGGGTAGGATCGGAAGGCGGGAGGACCCGGCCCAGCCAGGGTGCGCTCGGAGGTGGCTTCCTGGAGCAGCGGCCCTCATGCGGGAGGAGCAGCCCCAGTCCTTCTGCTTGTGCGGGTGCAGCCCTCTGAACACTGAGTGGAGGTGCCCCAGAGGCAGTGGGGTTGCCGGCGGGGGTCCTTGGCTCCTCTCACCCAGCCCTCAGTCTTTAAGGGAAGCTGAGGCTCAGGCCAGGGGAGGCGGGTGAATAGGAGTTCTCTGACCAGGCCCAGGGCTGGGGCAGCACCCCGGCAGGCTGGCGGTTGTAGCCCTGGGGAATCACAAAGCCTTTGGGTGGTGACTTAGAGGCCTCAGGACGTAGTGGGAGGGGCAGGCCTGGGGAGGGAGGAGACCTGGATTCCAGTGGGGAAGCATTAGAACTTGCCAGTGTGGTGAGCGTGCGTTCTGGTGTTTGAATCCTGGCCTTGCCGCTTTCTGGCTGGGAGCCATCGGACCTCTCCTGTCTGCACCTCACTTTGTCATCTGTAAAATGGGGACAATGGCTGTGCTTGGCTCACACGGCTGTTGTGAAGAGCGCCCAGGTCATTACCGAGCACCGAGAACCGCTCTCGTTAACATTGTCTCAGCCGCTCCTGACTCGCTGTGACCTCGGGCGGAACCTCTGTTTTCCTGTTTGTGAAATGGTGGGGTTTGGGGTGGAGGATGTAGGCCATGGCTGGGGCCCTGCGGCTCTGACCGCCTGAGATCCAGCGGGCTCCCCTGGAGCCTAGGGCCGCTGCCCACCCATGGGCAAGTGAGCCCTTGAATGGAGCCAAAGAAAGAAAGAGGACTCCACATACACAGTCCCCAGGGACTGTGTCCCCAGGGAGCGGACGTGGAGGAGACGTCGTGACATCCTCATTACGCCCCACCCACGCATCCACCTGCTCATCTGTCCACCTGCCCGCCCACTGGGCCAGGGACGGAGCATTCCTGTGGGGTCACGTGCCGGCGTTTCTTTCATCGGGAGGATTAAAGGCACATGCAGGTCGCTTTCCTTTCATGTACAAAGGGCCACTCATTCAGAGTGATGAGAGAAGGGCTGCGTGGGGGAAGGAGGTGACACCGGCCTTGGCACCTTCTGCAGGACGGGGTGGGAGGCCACAGGGCATCCTTCCTGCAGGAGAACCTGCCCAGCAGGGCTCTGGACCACACCCTGGGCATAGGCTCCACCCCCCTCCAGACCCCTGGGACCCCTCGCTGAAGGCCTGCATCTGTCTCTGTGCCCCTCCCCAGGGTGGCCCACCGCCCCGGACCTCTCCACCTGCCCCCGTCTGGAGTAACTCCTCTTTCCCCAAGAATGCTTCTGCTGCAGGACTCGACTCACCAGGCACCTCCCAGGAGCCCGGGGATTGGACTTCTTGGGCTCAGCCCTAATTGGCAAGTGCCTGAGAATGACTTGGGGCTCTGGTCTGTCAGGGAGCTCAGTCCAGAGACATCTGAGTGTGAACGTGGGCCCGGAGCACCTCTTCTTCTTCTGTCAGCTGTCCCTTCTCCCAGAACCTAACCCCTGTCCCCGGGGCCATGTGCCATGAAATGAACCAGTGAAATGACGGCATGTGAAATGATCTGGAGAGGCTGCACACATCAGGGGGCGAGCCCTCGGCTTGGGGCAGGCGGTCCAGGCTGAGTCCCTGACCTGCCCTTGTCTGTCCCTGCTCACTGTCGTGGGAGGAGCTTGGGCAAGGCTGAGCCTTGGCATCTCCTCCAGCAGTGCTTCCTAGTCCTCGTCACAGATAGCAAATCATCGTACTGGGGCAACACACAGGGTTAGGGACAACTGGCTTGGGGACTCTGGTTGACCCAGACTCTGCCCAGTTCCCTGATGGCTGAGGGGATCAATGGTCCAGCACGTCTGTATTTGTCTATGGCCACCCACTGGGAAGATTTGCTAGAGCGTGATCATCAGGCTTCAGAGGGCATCCCCGCTGGAGGGTGTGGTAAAACACAGGTTGCTGGGTCCCACCCCTGGGGCTTCTGGCTCAGTAGGTCTGGGATGAGGCCAGAGAATCTGCATTTCTCACGAGTTCCCAGGTGCTCCTGGTGCTGCTGTCCTGGGACGGCACTGTGAAAACTGATGTTCTGGTGGCTGGTGAGGGCAGTGCCTACCTCTCCCTCGCCCTCCCTGGCTGCCTTCTGTGAGTCAGATGTCAAGTGAGGTGCTGACCCTCCAGCATCTGGTCTGCTGTAACATACCAGACCAGGGGTACTTTCTTCCTGGCTCCGCTGGCTGCCCCCTGCCCCCCGCTCCCCCCAGGTCTGAGTGCTGCATCCCCTGCATAGACTTTGCTGAAACCAGTTCTACTCCCCCCATCACTTGCTCCGCCTTGATGGCTCGGTCCATCTGGGCAGTTAACACGGTGAGACTTTTCCCAGCATCATTCCCGGAAAGCAGAATGGGTGAGTGAATAGTGGGAACGCAGGGTTTTTCCCGCTCTGTACCCATCAGATAACATACCCCAGTGTAATGGGAAACAGCAGGCCCAGCCTCCTGGAATCCTGTTCTGAGGGGTTGGATTACAAAGGCTTTGCATATTGTTTTCATCCCAGATTCTCTAACAGCTCAAAGGGAGAAACTTGGGAAAGTAGCCTTCAAGGTCAGTGAGACCCGATAAAGCTGGGGCCCTGCCTGTTGGGGGATAAGTCCTGCTGCCTTGACAGGAAGGGCGTGTGGCCCGAGCTCAGGTCATTTCCAAGGCCAATCAGAGTCCAAGCACCCGCTGAAAGGCAGCCGAGCGCTCATGGCAGCGTAGGCCAACCTGCGGGCTGGGGGGCTTTCCCTCTCATCACTTCAACCTCACGGAACCCCTGGACAGGACTCCATGGAAGAAACAGCTGGATAAGACTCGCTTCTTGCTCTCAGAGTTCACAGTCGAATAGAAGTCAAGTTCAGAATCAACTCTGTTCTAATCCAGGGAGAGATGCGCCGCCTGCCCTCAAAACCAGCTCTGTTGCCCCTTAAGAACCTCTGACATTCACGCTAACCCACATGGAGCACGCCACATCCCTGGCCACCTGGCAACCTGCTTGGGATCCACAGAAAGGCCCTTGGACACCGCCCGATATGGCCCTTCCTTCTCCAGATGGGGTCGCCAGAGTGGAGGTCTGGCGCCAGGACACACCTCGAGTCAAGAGCAGTTCAGGGCCTGGAGCTTAGGCCGGTGCTGTCCCAGCCCAGTGGAAGGTCACTGAGCAGGCAGTGTGACTTCCCGCCACCTGCTTTTGTTGCCATGGTGACATTACACAAGACCAGACTGCCAGTTTTGCCTTTGGAGAAGAGCATCCTAATTTGAACCATCCCCGGGTCCCGTGCTGTCTCCACTCTCTGGTGTGACGCACACCTCGACCTCAGAGAAGCTCCTGTTACCTTTGCTTGTGTCTGTCCCCCAGCCTCCTCCCTCCTCTGTTCTCTAACCATCTCAGCAAAAAAAAAAGACTCATTTATGGTCATTTCCAAAGAAGACACACACACTGACCTCTCTCAAGCTTCCAGCCTCGCTAGAATGGGAGAAAATGAAACGGTTGTCAACAGGCCAGAGAAAAGAGGAAAGAACTCATAACCGGGGCCTGGGCCTGGGCGACAGATGTTTCTGTTTGGAGGCTCAGGCAAAAAATGGAAAATGTAATTTCAGCTGGGAACGGTGCCTTTGAGGGGCTGGAGCCGCGCGCCTACCTCCCTCACCTGCTCGCCCGCCTGCCTGAGGAGTCGGCCCCAGCCTTCACGCCTCTGCTGACACCCTTCTTGCCTAGATGCCCTCTTCACAGTGCCCCTCACCCACTGAGAGAGGGCTCCTGGTGCTCCCACTGCCCAACCCCCTCTTGTGAGCTCCCTCCCTGCACCCCACACGCACAGCTGCCCCTGGCGCTCCTTGTTCATGGCACGTGCAACGCCGCTATGCGGAGCGGAGCCCGCAGCAGGAGTCTGGGGACCCCAGCTGAGTCCTGGCTCTGCTGCCGTCACGTGGCATGACCTCTAGAAGGGCTGGCTCTGTCTGGACCTCAGTTTCCCCATCTGTCGATTGGGCAAAACGGTGCCTTCCCTGAGCTGTTACGAGGTCGAGAGGAGATGTAGAAGCATTCCCTCTCCTTTGGAGACCTCTGGGGGCTCACAGGCAAGTGGGGGGAGGAGGAAGAATGGGAGGAGGCAGAGGGGAAGGGACGAGAGAGTGGAGGTGGGCCACGGACAGGGCTCGGTGACCACCGGGGTCAAAGGGGAGGGAGAGTGAAGTGTGATGAAGACTCAGGTTTTCCCTCTGGTGCCTGGGCTTGAGGAGGGGCAGGGCGTGTGCAGGGGCTGTGTTCACTCAGCGGCATCCCTGGGAGCCCAACACGGAGCTAGAGGTCATTGAGGGGATGGAGGCAAGTGAGACCAGCTCTGCCCTTTAGGGGCTCACAGTCTAGCAGGAGAGGGGGACCCCATGACAGCATGGCCGGGGAGAGCCTGACAGCAGTGCTGAGGGAGGATACTTCCGGAAGGAGGGCTCCTGGATCTGACCCTGAAGGAGGAGGGGTGGAGAGGGAGGATGGTCCTTCCAGGTGGAGGGCGCAGCACCGGCCAGGTTCGCAGGTGAGAGACAGCCTTGGGGCTCATTCTGTAGTTGCCCTGACTGCCAGCAGCTGACGCGTAGGACAGGACACTTGCACACAGGATACTTGTCTGGAAATCCAAAGTGAGTAAGAGGAGTTCTTGGGTGTATTTCTACTGGTCAGCTCTGGTGGCTTTAAAACCAGGCCTGCCCTCTTCTCCTTGCTGATACAGCAAGGCATCATGTTGAAAATCTGTGAAGTCAAGGTAACTGCTGCTCTGATGCAGTGATGGCTGCTGGGGAAGAAAGGGATTCAGTCGTGGGCAAGAGATGGGCCTGCCCATGACGCTGAGCTGACCTCAGCTCTGGGGACCACGGCATCTTCACTGAGCTCAACCCCGAAGCCAGTGGTCCTCAACTGGGGGAAATTTTGCACCCCGGGGGATATTTGGCAAAGTCTGGGGACATTTTTGGTTGTCACTCGTTTGCGGGAGGGTGCCAGATGTCCTACAATGCACAAGACAGCCCTCCTCCCACCCCCCAACAGAATTATCCAGACCAAAATGTCCGCTGTGCCCAGGTTGAGAAACGCTGCTCTAAACTCTCACACCCTCAGCCTCCTCTACATCAGCATAGCTGAGTGAGCCTTGACGACGCCTCTGCACTCAGAAACCGGTCCATTCCATCCCTCCCCTTTCTCTATCAGCCCCTAATTGCATATGCAGAGTTCTTCTTTTTCATCCTTGTAACTGATCCATAGACTTTCAGAACCTTTCCTATGGGGGGAACCATTCATCCCCTAAATAAGCACAGTATCCCAGCATTTCAGCCCTTTCAAAACGTCTCTGCTTTGATTTCCTGTTGTAGTTGTGAACTGCTTCTTTCTGTGTTTCTAATACTCTCCCTGCCTCAGCACCTGTAGTCCAGGATTGGGTAGGTTAGTTACCTCTGTGAAAAGCCTCACAGGTAGCATAAACCTCCCAGCCTGACCTTAGGACTCGGTGACTGTTGGTGTGACCTGGGCGTCTAGCAGCAGGTGAGGATGACTCACCCCTGCACTGAAGCCAAACCCTGTTTTGTCACATTGGGAGCTCACAGGAGGAACTTCTGTCTGCCTGACAGTATGGGGAGGGTAAGGCTGCGAGGGACGGAGAGCGATAAGGGAAGGGCCTTGTGGGCCAGGCTGAGGGTGGATCTTATAGGGATACAGGAAGTCTGGTCTATTTCTGACTCTTCCCCATCCTTCTCTCCATGACTGGGGGCAAGAATCCAAACTGGTCTGGGCAGTAGCTTGGCCTTTGCAAACCTGCGTCCCTGGTGCCTGTCTGGAGCCAAGCTGTGGGCGGGAATGTTACTCCCCTCCCTCCCTTCCATCTGCCACCCCTGGAGGTCTGGATTCAGGATGTGTCCCTAGTGTCTAAGATTTTGATAGGAAACTTACAGAGGCTGATACTCCTCTGCAAATCTTAACAGGACAGTAAGTCCCCTACACACGAACGAGTTCCATTCCAAGAGTGCGTTCGTTAAGTCCAACGAAGTTAGCCTAGGTACCCAACTAGCACAGTCGACTATATAGTACTGTACTGTAATAGGTTTATAATACTTTTCACACAAATAATACATAAAAAACAACAAACAAATACAAAAATAAAAAAAACTTTTTTTTAAAAAAGGGATTCCTTTATTTTTATTATTTTTATTATTTATTTATTTATGGCTGTGTTGGGTCTTTGTTTCTGCACAAGGGCTTTCTCTAGTTGCAACAAGCGAGGGCGCCTCTTCATCGCGGTGCGCGGGCCTCTCACTATCACGGCCTCTCTTGTTGTGGAGCACAGGCTCCAGACGCGCAGGCTCAGTAGTTGTGGCTTACGGGCCCAGTTGCTCCGTGGCATGTGGGATCTTCCCAGACCAGGGCTCGAACCCATGTCCCCTGCATTGGCAGGCAGATTCTCAACCACTGCGCCACCAGGGAAGCCCAAGAAAACATTTTTAATCTTATAGTACAGTACCTTGAAAAGTACAGTAGTGCAGTACAACAGCTGGCACACAGAGGCTGGCATCGAGTGAACAGGCAAGACGAGTAACTGACTGGAGGAGGGAGAGGAGGTGGCAGATGGTAGAGCTGAAGGATCGTCAACAATAGGAGACGGAGGGCAAGCTGCAGTTTTACTCACGCCTGACGTTGATGGAACGCACGTTTGCATCTATGAAACTTCGCAACTTGAAGGTTCGTATGTAGGGGACTTACTGTAAAAGCTTTTTAATGATGTGTTTCAAAACTGCAACAATGAGGAACAGAGCAAGAAAACTGAAAACCTCAGGTTGCACGGTACAATCACTAAGGCTTCGCCTTATGTTGCTACAGGTTGCTAAAGTGCTGTTAACCCAGTAGATGCTGTAGGTCCACCTACTCCCTTGGAACCTGTGGTTATCTCAGTGCCTTCCCAGCTCGCCTTACCTCCCGAACCTGCTCAGTTGTGCAAGTCAGAGCTGCACGTGTCTTCCCCACCAGCTGAACCTATACTGGCTACCCTGAGGCATCATCAGGGTCCAGCGCCAAAAGTGCAGGCAATGGGCACTCACCACCCAGGAGCAGCCTGACTTCTCCCGGGGTTGCCAAGTTGTCTCCAGATGCCTACCATCCCAGTATCTCTCCTTCGAGCAGTGACGAATGCTATGATGCTGATGGGTTCCATCAAAGTGGCTCAACCCCAAAGCGTCTAATAGATTCCTCTAGATCTGCCTCAGTGCTGACACACAGGAAACAGTCTAAAGCACCTGGGTTCCAAAGAATCACTTAATTGTTCCACATCCAACAGAACAAGTGATACTGACCATATGGATGCACGTGATATGACTGATGATGAAGCAGAGGCAGGGTCCGTGGATGAGCACGAGAGGTTATCACACATGTCTTATCACAGGTTAGGCTTGGAATGGATCTTACTAAGGTAGTTCTTCCAACAATTACTCTTGAGAGAAGCCCCCTTCTAGAAATATATGCGAACTTTTTGCACATCCAGACCTGCCTCTGAGTATCTGTGACCAGAAGGATCCCAGGGACCAGATGGTTCAGGTGGTCAAATGGTAGCTCTCAGACTTTCATGCAGGAAGCAAAGGATCAGTTGCCGAAAAGCCATACAACTGCATTTTGGGTGAGACCTTGCAGCCTCATGAGGTACTACCAAATGACTTGGAAGAGAACAGAAAGCTAGTTTTAGAGGGACTAGTTTCTTGAAACAGTATAACATTCGGGGCTGAGCAACTTTTCCATCATCCACCCATCTCAGCCTTTTTTGCTGAGTGTTTCAACAAGAAGATGCACTCCAGCATTCAGATGTGGACCAGCTGAAAATTTCTTGGGATGTTGATTGGCGTGCACAACATAGGGCAGGGCTGTGCCTTGTGTCTAGACTATGACAACTGTTATATTCTCACATTCCCCAGTGGTTATGGAAGGCTTGTCCTTACAGCGCCGTGGGTGGAGCTAGGAAGAGAACGCACATATCAATTGTTCCAAAATGAGCTATATGCAAATATCGTCTCCCGTGCTACTCCTGCACAGAATTACCACTAAGATTTTTTCTTCTCCAAATGACAGATCTTTTTGCTCACTTGAAGGGAAATGGAATGGTGTAAAATATGCAAAATACTCAACAGGGGGTCATACAGTCTTTACAGAGACCAAGAAGTTGCCGGTAATCAGGAGGAAAGTAGGTTGGAAGAACAGAACAGAGTATGAATCCCACTGCCTCTGCAAGGCTGTGTCTCTTGACCTAAAAATCAGAGACGTTGATGCGGCCATTGAAGCAAGGCACAAGTGAGAAGAAAGACAAAGAGCAGAAGCCTGAGGAAGGAATAGAGAGAAATTCAGTGGGGGTCTAGGTTATTCATGAAGATGGAGAACCTTGGCTTTATGGCGAACCACTACTGAAACTTCGTGATGCTTCTAAGCATTAGATTGGGAAATGCAACAGCCTTACTTTGGGAGAACCTGTTCACTCCCTTCTTGCAGCAGGTCCAATCTCAGGGATACAGGCAGACCTCAGAGATGTTGTGGGTTCATTCCAGACCAGTGCAGTAAAGCGAGTCATACAAATCTTTGGTTTCCCAATGCATATGAGAGTTATGTTTACACTATCCTGTAGTCTATCAAGCATGCAATAGCATTATGTCTAAAAAGCAATGTACACATCTCAATTAGAAAATACTTTATTACTAAAAATGCTGTCATCTGAGCCTTCAGTGAGTTGTAATCTGTCTGCGATAATAACATCAAAGATCACTGATCACAGATCACCATAACAAATTTAATAATAATGGAAAAGTTTGAACTGCTTCGAGAATTACTCAGATGTGACACAGAGACACAGAGAACAAATGCTGTTGGAAAAATGGCACCGATACACTTGCTTGACACAGGGTTGCCATAAACCTTCAATTTGTAAAAAAAAAAAAAAACACATTATCTGTGAAGAGCGATAAAGCAAAGCCCAATAAAATGAGGTCTGCCTGTACTGGACTTTCCAACGCAGATGTACAAGTAAAGTAAAAGCATCCCTGTTTTCCTCCTCTGTGGCAGTTACAATTTTGACTTCAGTCCTGAATAAAAACTTCAGGTTTTGAAAATGTCTGCTCCCTCCCCAAACCCCACACCCTGGGAAGCGTTTCTAAACCCCAGTCTCAAACTCCGTGCTCCAGTACTGCTGTTGAGGTGTGCAACATCTGTTTCCTAGTTTGTATAATCTTAGGATGTACGTCTATGTATAATACGCCTAATGCCAGATTTTTCAGAAATATTCCATCTGCTATAAATGATTCCTCTGAGTTGTTTTAGAAAACTAGTTCCATGTATTAAAATCAAGTGCTGGTCTCAGCACTTGTAATAACTTTAATTTTGGAATTGAACTATTATTAAATTGTGTCTAACCCTGGACTCCTGTTTAATTATACTCAGTGCTTCTTAAGGCTTCATAAAGTAATTTTTTAAAAAGGCAAATCAGTGCTTTACTGAACCGCTCACAGCCCTTCACTAGCGGTTCTTAGAGCAAAGCCCAGAATCCTTGCAAGGCCTCCTGGGTCCCATGTGGTGCCGCTCCCGCTGGCTCCCTATGCCCTATGCCTACCTTTCTGGGCTCCAGCAACTGGACCTCCTTCCGTGCCTTGAACCCTCCAGGATGTCTCCATATCTAGGTCTTCCCATGTGCCTTTATTTTTATTTTTATTTTTTAAATTTATTTATTTGTTTTTATTATTGCCTGTGTTGAGTCTTCGTTGCTGCGCGTGGGCTTTCTCTTTGTTGCGGTGGGACTACTACTTTTTTGCGGTGCACAGGCTTCTCATTGTGGTGGCTTCTCTTGTTGTGGAGCACGGGCTCTAGGTGCGCGGAGTTCAGTAGTTGTGGCACGTGGGCTCAGTAGTTGTGGCTCACGGGCTCTAGAGCGCAGGCTCAGTAGTTGTGGCGCACAGGCTTAGTTGCTCCGGGATCTTCCCGGACCAGGGCTCGAACCCGTGTCCCCTGCATTGGCAGGCGGGTTCTCAACCACTAAGCCACCAGGGAAGCCCCCCATGTGCCTTTAAAGTGCCACCATCAGGCACCCCTGGAAAGTGGCTGGATTCAGATGCGTGTAGATCGTGCACCTCATTTGAGGGGTTTAGGTGCGTTTGTTTTGTAGGGGCCTCGTGTGTAGGCTTGTCTGTGAGTGTGGAGGGGTGAGGTGGGCACGTTGGAACCTGAAATCCTCGAAGGCCTGGAGAGAGGAATTCCGGTGAGTGAGGACAGGAGCTGGCTCCTGTGTGGCCCCTGCAGCTGTAACTCTTTCTCTGTTCCTCTGCTCTTAGGTGGAAGGGGGCATCGGTGAACTGGAACGGCTCAGACCCCATCCTGTGACCCTCCATGTGGGTGAGCCCCATGGCTCCAGCACACATCGCTGGGGGTGACGGCTGAGCCCTGGGCCTCAGGGACAAGTCTGGGCCAGCACCTGGGCCAGCACTGCTGCAGAAGCATCCAGAACCTCCCCGCCCCTTCCATGAAGGGCCTGCCCAGGACTGTGCTGTGGACCCAGAGTGCCGCTGTGCAGCCCCTCCCAGCTGAGCGGTGACTGCCAAGGCCTGGAAGGAGGCCGGTGGGGCCTCTGCTGCCTTTTCTCTTCATCCCCCCCTTGCTCCCTGCGGAGCCGGCCCCTTGCCAAGCCTCTGATATGGTCGGCCCGGGACCCTGGGCACTCGTTATTTCTGACGGTTGGCTTTCTATAAAACAGAAGTCAAACCCATGCTGAGGGCCGAACCTCATTTGTTCTGTTGCCGCAAAGGAAGCATGAGGTCTGGCCGGCTCATGGCTGGGGTGGGGATGGTGATGGGTGGAGGGGCCCCAGAGCCCCGGAGACCTGTGGGCTAAGTCGTCACCTAACGAGGGTCTCTGCAGGCGAACCATGCCCTCTGGCCCACTGGTGTCCCTGGCTGGGCTTCTGGTTTGGCCTGGCTTCTGTGGATCAGCCCCAGGTCTAAGGCACCAGGCTCCGAAAGCTGTGCCGACCAGGAGAAACTGAGGCTCCCTGGGAGCCCATCTCGCGGCCGACCTGGATCTCTGCGAGGCCCCATGAGGACGGTCATGTGGACCTGGAGGGTAGGCTACACCTGGCCAAGCAGATATGGGGAAAAGAACCTTTCAGGGAGGGACCTCTTGGCCAGGGAGGACACCGAGGTGAGGATGAGAAGAGGGACTGAGTGTGGTCCCCCGTGTGGCTGCAGCGGGGCGTGTGTGGAGAGAACTGGCTGAACTGCTCCGGTGGGCAGAGGCTGTGGAGACCCTCGCATTCCAGACTGAGGGTAGGATAGGTGGGAAGGGGGAAAACTCCATAATCGCTTGTGAAGGGAAAATTGTACTCGGAGCCTCCTTCGTTCCAACCAGCCCTCAGCCTCCGTGCGCCCCCTTGGGCTCAGGACACAAGCAGCTTGGGGGCTGTGCTCCCCCCGAGGGAGACCCCCTCCTCTTTAAGGGCCAGGCATGCAGGAGGCAAAGCTGGCATTTGGTGGTGACAACTAAAGAGCCTGTTCTGTGCTCTCGTGAGCTGGGTAAGAAGAGCGGTGGCCGGACTGGGGGTCTTTGGGGAGCGGCAGGGAGGAGCTGGCAGGGAGAGCTTCGTCCAGGCTGTACCACGGCCCCCGTGGAGTTTGCTGTGTAAACTCCAGTGGCCATTCACAGCAGGCGTCCAGCAGAAATGCTTCCTATATGTCCCTGAAATGTTTATGCATTTGTTTTCCTTGGCCAGGATCAGGCCTCTCCAGCTGAGCAACCGGGTGGAGGAAGTCGGTTTCCCTGCAGTGGCCTTGTTTATCAGCCTGGGAAGGAAAAGTGTGTCTTTTCAATAAAACACTTAACCTCCTGACCAGGGTGCCATGGGCGGAACTGGAGAAATCAAAATATTCCCAGCGTTGCTTGGGAAGACCAGTTCCAACAAATTACAAAAGCACTTTTCTAGAAGCCAAGACATAGGTACATGTGCAGCATGACGTCCCTTGCCTGGGATTATCTGGAAAGGAAGATGAGCAAAGCCCAGCACCGCCCTCTCCCAGGTCCACAAGTCAGAATGAGCCCACGGTACCACTGCCAGACCTACCAGAATGAAATGCAGGCCCTGCTTCCTCACACATGGTGCTCTCCTTCTGGGCTGCAGGGTTTTCTAAGGAGACTGTGGGTAGGCTTCAGAGGGTCCATAGCCGCCCCCCACCCACCGCCCTGCCAAATTAAATTAAAATCTTTGTGTACATGTACATTTGTGTAATTTTCTGGGGAGAGAGTCTATAGCCTACCTCATGGCCTTGATCTTGGAACAATACCCATGTCTTTTCCCCCAGAAGGTTAAGAACCATATCCTAGGGTCGAGTGGCCTCTCAAAGACTGAACCTGGGCTTGACTGCTCTCTCTCTCTGGCCTCCTCATGCACGGGGGAGCCGGTTTATTGAACAAGCAGAGACCTCAGTGAGATGTGAGCAGGAAGCAGCTTTGTTCTTTCTTATTGCAGTTGGCTCCCTGTATCCGTGGGTTCTGCATCAGCGGATACTGAGGGCCCCACTATGGGATTTGAGCATCCTCGGAATTTGGTATCCTTGGTGCATCCTGGAACCAATCCCCCTTGGAGACCGAGGGACGTCTGTATTTCCCCTTGGATTCTCCTTCTCTCGATTGTTCGTTTCTTTGTCTCTGGATGAAAGAGTAGGCCAATTCCACTGCTCTTCCAGCAGTGCGAACAGTGAGACCAGGCTGATGGCAACACCTAACTCCACTCTCGTCACTGGAAAGCTCCTCCTCCCCCTGTTCTTGTGGGGGACCTCCCACCCACAGGGGTCTCTCCTGAGTCAGGTGACTCGTCCTCAAGCTGGTGCTTAATGGAGGCTCCCAGCACCTGCCCCCATCCAGCTTCCGGCGGAGTCAACCTCCCTCCTTCCCCTTTTAAAAAGACGGGAGTCTTCCTTCCGCAGGATCCACATTTGAACCAAGCAAAGCACCGACACGTCTTTGCCTCCCCAGTTCTGGAAGTCAGACCTATCCACCTCAGGCCGCCTGTCTGCCCAGCCACCCAATGGGAGCAGTGACATGTCATTGTCCCCAGGTGGGAGTCAGGGACCGTCCCACGCTGCAGGGCACACATGACAGGCTTTCGAGGAGTTTTCTTGAAGCCTCCCTCACTTGTCTTAAGGAGAGGAGATGCTCCACTAGGAGGCAGTGGGGAAGGGGATCGCAGCACACCGATGCCTCTCTCCAAGGAAGCCCTCACCAGCTGCTGGCCTCTTCCACTGCCAGCCCAGCGCTTCCTCACCTTCTCGCATGGCTAGCGGGCGTGATGGGTGCGCCAGCCTTGGCAGGACCATTTCCACCCTTCTCTGTAAGTTCTACATGGTTGCAGCACAGGTAAGAAGAAGAGTTTCCAGTAGAGCTGCTTGAATTCCCTGGGGGCCAGAGCTGGGACAGGGCTCGGAGGGGCGTTTGGGGAAATCCTAAGGTAAGGTTGCGTCCAGACTCCGCCTGACTGCTCCCCAGGGTCTCTGTGTCTGAGCCGGAAGGGAAGTCAGGGCGGGGGGGCTGGGGCCTAACCCATCGGAGGCACTGCTGGTGGAAGAGGGGGCAGCAGTGGGCCCAGGCTTCTGGGAGGGCCGGGAGCGGTGAGGGGCAAGTCTTGGAAGCTCTGCCCCGGAGCTTGCGATTTTGTGGGGTGACAGTTTGGAAACTCAGAAGTCTTCCCCATAATGAAGAGGTACTGAAGGGACAAGCAAGAGGAGTGCCATATAGACACAAGGGAAGAAGCTGCATCGGGACCAGAGGGCCTGAGTTTAGTCCCGACTCACCACTTCCTGCCTGTGTAGCCATGAGCACTTGACATAAACTCTCTGGACCTCAGTTTCCTCATTGGCAAAATGAAATCCCCTACCCCCACCCCCAATAAGTCCGTAATGAGTGTGAGCACGGGGAATAGGGCCTGCACATCACAAGGACTTGGTAAGCGTTCGCTCTTAATATTTCCAGCGTGGGCTAGAAGAGGCTCCTCGGTGCAGCATCTAACCTGGACCTTGAAGGGTTTGGACAAGTGGAGAATTGGATGGAAGTTCATTCCAGCTGAAAGGAACGGTGAGAGCCAAGAGACCATCAAAGTCCAGGATGTCTTTTTGTCTCATCGGGGGCGACCCGAGAGTGGGAGGATTAGGACGGGAGGCAGAGCAGGTGAAGGACTTAGACGGTGGGCCCTGAGGCTGGGACATTTTCTCCGGAGACAAGGACTGCTCAGAGCTTTCCTTCAGACCTTTCTCCTTGGCGGGGGAGTGGGTGTGCGGCAGGCAGAGGCAGGGGGCACATCGAGGGGCCACTGTGATACTCCCAGGGAGGACGGTACTAGTGGAGAGGCAAGGAGGGCATGGAGGCGACGCGTGCTGATGACCTTTGCTAGCAGAGGCCCCATGGACCATCCTCACTGGCCACTGGTTCCTTTCGGGATCCTGACACTTGCAGGAGGCAAGGAGGCTGCCAAGTCCTTTTGCAGGTATTTCTCTCCACCCGCCAGGGTCCTCCTCACTCCCTAATCATGCCCTAATCCCCACGGGGCTGTGGGAGCTGGAATTACCAGGCAAACATGCCAGGCATTTGCGATAATGGGGATTGCTTAACGCAGGACGAGGGGTGGGCTGGCGGTGGGGGGGCGGGTGGCAGGCAGGCGGCCCTGGGTTTGGGGCGTACACCGCCCAGCGCCCACACGTTGCTGGGGATGCTGCTCCGGCCGACCCGCTCTGCACGACACAGGGAGCAGTGCCCCCCCACCCCCCCCCCCCCCCCCCGGCTGGGTACTTGGTCTGCCTTCCCGCCCCTCCTTCCATGCCATTTCAGTGTGTGGTGCTTCATCCCACTGTCCGGCCCACATTCCCACATCCTGTTCCTCAGGAAGTCACTGAAAGCCCTCTCTTTACAGATGGGGAAACTGACCAGATAGCAGTCTGTAGTTAAAGAGCCCTCCTAGGACGTTTCTCCTTCACGGGGGTCTCTTGGAGACCAGACCACCAGCATGGTCTTTGGGTGGAAGGGAATACATCTGATGGGGAGGCCGTGGGGTGGGGGGATGATTCTAATCTGCCTCTAATTCCGTCTCCGCCTCTGTCTTCTCCAGCTCCATGCACTCCCCACCCCAGACCATAGCAGCTGCTTCCCTGGTGAGCTCCTCACTGCCTGAGGCCTTCACAGGTGCTCTTCGCTGCACCTGGGTCCCTGCCCTCCAGCTCCCCGTGTCCATCTGTCAAATACTACCGATCCCACAAAGTCTGTCTCTAAGGGCCCTCCTCTAGGAAGCCCTCCTAGATTACCTGGCTGAGTGCCCTTGATCAGCTCCTCTCTCACAAGCCCAGCTCCCAGTGAGTGGGTGTCGGTCACACAGCTACCGGTTTCCCCCTTTACTGTGTGTGTGTGTGTGTGTGTGTGTGTGTGTGTGTGTGTGTGTGTGTGGCAGGGGCCACCTGGTCTTCCCTCTCTCCCTCATCCCCGCCACCAACCGGTACCAGTCCCATCATGGAGGGATGAAACTCAAGTTTCATTCCCCTCTTTGAAGAAGCCCCTTCAGGCCTACATCTGCCGCCTCCCTTCACCCCCTGCCCCACCTCCGGGCATAAAGCCCCAGTCACTGGGTGTCTGGCTGGGGAGGTGCTGCCTGAGGTCTCTAAACCGTTGAGTTGGGTGTGGTTTTGAGATTAAACCTGGCGCCTTTCCTGTGGCCTCTGATAAGGGTGATCCTGGGTGCTTATCTGGCAAGTTCTGTTTTAAGGCCTGCTGACATCTGCGAGGCTCAGCGAAGTCCCACCTCCCTGTGGAGTGGAGCCCTGGGGGATAAGCGCCCACCTCCCCTCCCCCATCTCCTTGTGCCCTGCTGGGGCACCCAGGGTAGGCACTCTCAGGGCACTGGGGACACTGGGCCCTGCCCCCTCTGCCTCACCCCTCCCCTGCCCTAGCACAGGGGCCGAAACTGAGGGGGTGCTACTAATAATTACATGAGGACAACTGTGTCAACAGACTGCGCTGTGTGTGGGAACCTTAGTCTAAGGAAGGATTGTTCCATTATTGATTGATCTCCTGGCACTCTGTTCTCCAAACTCCTGGGCTCAGATCCTTCCTTGGATTTTACTGGGGGCATAGGGCTCAGAGGAGGGAACTTGTATGGATGGGAGCAGTTAGGCAGGCTTCTTGGAGAGGGAGGATTGAAGCCTGACCCTGAAGGAAGGTAGGGAAGCAGGAGGGGCAGAGGCACTCCAGGCGGGATGGGCGGGGACAGAGCTGCCAGGGGAAGGGGCCTGGGGAGTCTGGGGTGGCAGGAAGATGGAGGATATTAGGGCTGCATCCTGAAGGGCTTTGCATGTCAAGCAAAGGAGCTTGAGCTGCCTCTGTGAGCCCTGGGGAACCATGAGGGGTTTCAGAGAGCAGGGCTGTTTTAGAAGACTCAGACTGCAACAGTGTGGAGGGCGGCTCAGAGAAAAGATGCCAACTTCCGAGCTAGGGCCACGGAGAGGAGGAGTAGGTGGGTGATACCCTGCTGCATTTTAGTGATTCAGCCTGGGGAGCAAGGTGGGACCCCATGGGCCTGGAGTCAAGGCCCCTCTCTCTCCTGCTTCCTGGCAGGCAGATCTCGGCCTTGAGTAACCATTCCCTCTGTGTGCTCCCCCGCCGGCACTGGCGGCTGCAGCTCTCCAGGGAACAGTCTTTGCAAAACATCCCTACCTCCTGATGAAGGCTTCCTCAGTCTCCCGCCTTGGCAGACCGTGAAGGAGGGGGCCTCAATGCGAGGAAGTGCCCGAGCCTTTGTTCTGGCCCCAGCCACGGCTAGACCCACTGCCCATTGTTTTTAAAGCTGTTGGTGACCTTGGGACCAGCTGGCTCCCTTGGGCCTGGCCACCTCCAAGTGCACATGGAAGACAGCCAGTCTGGCAGGATGGTTCTCAGCCCCTCGGTGGCCTTGGGGAGGGCCTCTGTCATGGGGGAGCCTCGGGGCCCCATTTGTGTTCTCAGAGTCTGAAAACCCCAGCTCTGGCCATCTGGGATGTTGGTGGGCATTCTGGAAACTGCTCATCTCTTGAGGACCAGGAATTTCTCAGACAGGAAGGCGAAGAAAGCTCCCAGTCCCTGGTCCCATGTTCATGCTTCCTCCACATCTGCTGCTGTCGGGGCCCTGGCTCTCCTGGACCTGTAGGTCAGAAGGCCCAAGTCTATGCACCTACTGTTCTCTCTCCAGGTTTGGGGGATCCTTGCTGCACCCACCATGAGGTGTGCGCTGTGAGAAAGGGACCTGGACAGCTTGACTATTTGGGTTTAGATCTTAGCTCCAACGTCTCAGTTGTGTCACCTAAGTTACAAAGCAAGCAGACAAAATTAAAACTTGTCTGAACCTCAGATTCCCTACCTGTAAAATGGGAATAATCATACCCCGTGCCTCTGAAGGTTGGTGTGAGGAGTAAGTGTACAATGCTTGGAACAGGGCCTAGCACCCAGTCTGGGCCCAGGAGATGCTGGCTCTTTTACTGGGAGCTGGATGGGAGGCCACAGGAATTGGGGTGGGTCTGAGAATTGGGGTGGGGTCACTGAGAATCAAGAAGGGTGACCATGCGGAAGCTGAGATGCAGCGAGGCCAACTGGACCTTAGCCTGTCCACTGACTGCTGGAGGTCAGTCCCTCTCCCCCTGCCTTTCCAAACCCACCCCCAAGTGGCTGTCCCTCCTCTCCTTTCCCCAGCTCTTACCAGGCCCCATAGCTGCTCCTGAGTTAGATGGAGAAATGTCTTCCTCTCTGGTTGCCCCCGTAAGGCCCTCCCTCCCCACTCTAGGCTTTGGCCCCCTGTTTGTGAAATGAGGCAGCTGGATGATGTGGCCCTAGGCAGCTGGGCCCACACGCTCAGCAGTGACCACTCCTGAGTACAGGGCTCCAGCGGCAGGCACCGTGGGCAGCACCTGATGGGCATCTCCCTCAAACCTCCCGCCCAGGTGAGAAAACTTGAGTTTCAGGGCACCAAGGCACTCGGCCAGGGCCCCAGGCAGACTGATGGCAGGTGTCAAGCCGTCCTATTTGCTCTCCTGCCTCCTGGAAGGTTAAGCAGGGAGGAAGAGAGGGTGGGGCTTCCTGGAACCCCTCCTCTCCTATCTTCCCTTACTTCCTCCCCAGTCGCCAGCCCAGGCCTGAGACTCTGGGGGCTCTGGAAACATATGCAAGTGTCCTGGTTTCTACACCCGCAAGCGATTGTGTGGGAGCCCAGCCTTTCCTTCAATTCAGGCTTCAGACTTCTCCCCTGGAGCAAGCTGGAGAGAAGGATGGGTCAGAGGCCCCGTTTTGGCCCAGACCAGAAGGAAGCCTGGCTGGCCAAGGCGGGAGCAGCCGTCCAGCTCCAGCGTCTCCGGCAAACCCCACTTCCTCTTGCCCCCCAACCCCTGACGGCTTTGGCAATCACAGAAAACGCCAAGCACTTTTGTCTTTCTTCCCTGCTAACTCAGACACACTCTGGCTCTATTTATCTAAAGATTTTCCATTCCCTTTTCTGGAAAGTCATCAGGGTCCTACACGACCCTTTCATCACAAAGGAGGCTGGGAAGAGAGGGTGTGTCCTGTGTCACCCTGGGAAGAGCAGGTAAGGAACACTGGGGACCCAGTCCCCAGGTGACCCCACTGTGCTCTACCTGACCCCCCTTCAGGCCGAGATGACAACTCAGGTTGGCCTTTCATAGGAACATCCCCGTTTACAGGTGAAGGGCCTTGGGAGGGGGCAGTGACTTCCCAAGGCCTCCTGGAACAAGGCTGACCAAGCCTCTCTCCCCCTGGGTCCTGTCTGTGGCTGTACCCACAGTCATGTTCAGAGGCCTAGCTGTCCGAGCTCCTCGCTCAGCCCCAGCTCCCGCCCGCACTGGTCTGGAACTCTCTGAGGGCAGAACCTCTCCACCTGCAGCATGGGAGCTCCCTGAGCAGGCAGGGCCCAGGCCTCCCTCTGCACCAACCCGGACGGAAGCAGAGATTCAGGCTGTGAGGAGAAGATAGACTCACGCAGGATGTCCCGGACATGGGCAGGGGCGGCTACGCCATCCCACCTCCATCAGCCCCTCTCTGAGGGTCTGAGCCAGCAGTGGAGAGAGGGGCAGTGGGGAACCTCTCCACCTCTGCCGTGGCTGGAAGCCCACCCCATCCCATCCCCCCTTCTGCTTGGACTTTCCTCTCCCCAGACCACTTCTCTTCCTTTACATAAACAAATTTGTCTGCCATGTCCCCTCCTCCAGGAAGCCTTTCCTGATTATTGGGAAGAGGTGGGGCTCTTCCGCTGCCCACATATCTGCCTCACCCCTTCCTGAGGCTCAGGCCTGGGCCTTAGCTGCCCTCCCCTGAACACTCAGGGCTGCGTGGTGAAGCATCAGAACTCCAGGTTTCCCTCTGTTGTCAGGGGCCCTTGAGCCAGCTAGTGTCTGAGCCAGTAGGTGGTGGAAGAATGGTCTCCTATGGGCATTGACCATGGCGCTGACCCAGGCTTGGCACAAGGGGCACTGTGTTATCTAAACTGTGAATGTCCATCAGGGATGCAACCCATGGAGGTGCCCAGGCTCAGTCCTTCTCACGGAAAGGCCCACTGTGCCCCTAAAACACAGCCTGTTTCTCAAATCTCCTGATGGTAAGATCTGCTCGATCAGTTCCCTGGGCAGCCAGAATCAGGGGAAGGACTTTCTCCTGATGACAGACAGCTGTCTCTGTTGTCATAGAGTAAGAGTTGGTAAACACTTCTTTCCTTTCTTGCCATGGCTTCCAGGAAGCTCAGACGGGAAGTGATATTCAATTGCAATCTCTCACCCATATCATGAGAAGTTTCCTTCCTTCTCGTGTTTTTATTTTAACTAGATTGTGATCAGGAGTTTATTTTGTTTGCTTGTTTATTTCGGTAATTCAGCCCCTTGCTGCTCAGAGTCCTGAGACCAGTGGTCTTGAGACCAGCAGCATTGGCATCACGTGGGAGCTTGTTAGAAATGCAGAATCTTGGGCCCCACCCAGACCTACTGAATCAGAATCTGCATTTTAACAAGATCCCCAGGGGATTCATGTTCACATTAAAGTCTGAGAAGCACTGATGGAATCCTCAAATACTCTGGGAACAGCTATGAAAGGTATGTGAAATAAGACCAGTAATGATTCTCTCCTTTCCTACCCTGATTTCTCTACCAAAGAAATTTATCTTCGTTGCAGCCCTGCCCAAGCCTGACATACCAGCCCTGGCTGTGATTTTGGTCCTCAGTTGTGCTCTCTGGCAGGGTCAGGTCACTGAGGGGTGTGGGATGGGGGCCCTCTTGGGTTGTCATCTAGAGGATGAGGCAGGTGGAGGGCCTGTGCCCCAGGACAGGGGACCTTCCATAACTGTCTGCTCCCTCATGGACCAAGGTCATCTTTTCACAGTGTTGGGCTCTTGGCTGCGGCTGCTCCTGGCCACTCCTGGGGTAATGGAATTGTCCTGATGTGATCTTGCTGGGTTTGGGCCCCCACTACGACCAAGATGAAGCAGGAGCACAGAGGGCAACAGAGACCTGGGGATGGCCCCTCTGAGAAGTGACAGCCCCTGAAAAATAGTCCTTATGTCCCCACTTCTCCAAAAAGCTGTCGCTGGTCGGTGTTGGGGGACACGCTTGGTCTGTGGCCCCGAACGGCAGCACTGGGAAAGGTGGCAGCGTTGCTGGGAGGTGACATATAAGGAGCCACTCTCTAACCATAAGAGCCGCCCCACAATGAGCCGATAAGTGGTTCCCAGGGGGAAAAGTAGCCACAGAGGGGATCATAGCTCTCTGGCAGGAATGATATTAAGGAGCTTTCTGGGTCTGATGATATGCAATTTTAGGCAGCCTAAACTATATTTAGCCTCTTTCAGGCCTGGGCCTGGCTTGGACAGAGGCAGGATCGACATGAGGGGACTGGGTTCCTGAGTTTAAGGCACTGCAGCCCCAAACGCCTCTGGCCCTGGCTCTTCAGAGGTCGCAGTGATGTCAGCCCGGAGAGGGGGTGGCGGGGGAATGAGTCCCGCCTTGCTCAAGCAGTGAGTCCCTGCCAGTCCACTGTGTGCCCGCCTGGCTGCCACTCTGACAGTGGGGCCAAGGGCTAGGCTGAGACTAGTTCACCGTGTATGACATTGGGAAAGCCCCTTCAGCCCGTGGCCTCAGTTTGCCTTTGTGCAATAAGGTGTTAATGACCGAAGGCCCTCCTATCCTAATGGTCTAATCCTCAGGAGTTCAGAGGTGCCCAGTCCTCGTGATGGGAGGGCCCTGGAGCGGGCCGCGCGGGCACCCTGTGAGATGACTTCCTAGGAATGACAGGCATACCTGTAAAACAATAGCACAAAGCAGGAGGCGTGTGTGCTGGGATGAGGCTGCCGGTGCTGGGGGCTGGGGAGTTAGGGCCTGGCTGGGCACAGGGGCCAAGGGCAGGGGGCCATGTCATCATTTTCTCATTAGGCAAGACAGCGATCTGCCTGTGTGAGATGATCTTGCTGGCCCTGTGGGCTCCAGGAATGTTGGCTTCACATGAATAGAATCCCCAGACTGGACCACAGAGGGAGGGGTCTCCGGTGGATGGGGAGAAGGGTAGCGCTGCCTACTTCCTCCCACTCTCCTAGACTCACCCCCACCGGCCCAGCCCACAGCATCACAACATCCTAGGAAGCCAAAGAGTGAAAGCGGGGTGCGGGGGGGGGGGTCCCACAGTTGGCCTTGCCCATTCCTGCCCTGTGAGGGCCCAGCATCCCCCTCCTGACACCGGCTGGTAGGCTGGCAGACAGCTGGTTCCATTCACCTTTGAAAGCTTTCCCGAGCTGCCCTGCACATTGAACCTACTCCCTACCTGGCTGCAAGAGAGCTGGGTCAGACCCAGTCCCCATTCCCCACCCAGGGTGGGTGGTCTCATCTGGATGTGAAGACAGGCTAGATATAGTATTCCCAAGAGAGGACTCACAAAGCCATGGCGTTGCAGAAATGGCCACCGCTGCGTTCCTCTTGCCCACGGCTCCCCACCCCGCTCCACCATTTAAATTCAGCTTCATGTTAAGGAGCTGAGGGAGGCCCCTGGATTATGAACAGCATGGGTGGCTGCAGCTCTGAGTGCTCAGAGGTGCCAGAGAGACCGTGCAGACGTCCCAGGGCTCAGGGTACAGGCAGCAGAGGCCACGGTGTACATGGCAGAGGGTTTCGGAGGTGCAGGGGTTTGTGGCCATGATGCATATCTTTACCCTGTGTATTTGCATGCATGTGTACATGTGAGGATGTGTGTGCACTTGCAGGTGTATATATTTAGGCATGCACACGTGTTTGCATGAGTGCAACACATGTTTTGTGTATGCAAACCAGTGTGTGTGCATTGCATATATATGCATGTGTGCCCATGTGGTGTCCATGTATATGTGTGTACATGTGTGTGAGCACATGTGTGTGTGTGTGCACACATGCATGCAAGTCCATTCACTGTCAGGAGAGAAGGAAGGGACAACCTGGCCTGTGTGGTGGCACTCGGGCCAGGTGTGACTTGGCAGGGCAGGCGAGAGGGATGAAGGACCCATGATGAAGGAAGACAGAGCTGGAGACACAGCTCAGCCCAGGAATACGCCTTACTGGTCGGAGGGGTCAGTCTGAGCACAGCTGGAGCATGCGCATCTCAGCCCGCCCTGACTACTGCCCTTGGCCGTGGTAGCAGTGGTGATGGCCATGGTGGTGCTCCAGGCCGCATTATGATTTTTGTGGGCCCTAGATTCTTTTGTTTTTGTGGGCCCCTTCCTCCATAAAAAAATATTAAAAATGAAACTTTACGACTAGGGGAATATAAAGAAAAATATATTAATCCTGGTGATGAGGTGAGTGAGAACAGTGCAAACACAGTGCAAGAGGAATTTCCCTAAAGCCCTGGAACCTGCAGCACCCGAGCAGTCCCACTGCAGGGCCCAGAGGGAGCACAGGGTGGCACCGGGCCGCACCTGCTCCCGCTGCGGGAACCCAGCTGGGGTGCGCTCGCAGGAAACGCCGAAGAGCCTGCCAGGCTCTGGCCCTGAGATGCGCCCAGCTGTCCCAGCAGTGGGGACCAAAGGAGGCGACGGCACCCAGCACTGGGGATGAGAGCACGGGGTGGCCAGCCAGAGCAGGCTCTGGCAGCCGGGATGGTTCTCAGGAAGAGGCAGAGCCCTGGGAGATGTAGTGAAGACTAGCAGAGGCAGTGGGACCCGCAGGAGGGCAGGGAGGCCCCGTGGCCAGATGACACGGGGGCATGCAGGAGAGGGCTGGAGCAGGAGGGCAGGGAGCCTAGAGTCCCTGCCTGCGGGACTTGCAGTGCCCACCTGGACACCCCCTCTGGGGACGGTGGCCACAGGTGAGGGCTGGGATGGGACAGGGGCAGGGGAGCATAGAAGGTCCCCCCTGCCCACCGCAAAATACCTTCCAGCTGCCCGGGCACTTTTCTGAGTCCTCACTGGAGCCCGAGGAGTAGGTGGTCTCTTGTCCAGCAGAGGAAGAGGAGGAAGAGGCTGGGCGATGCTGACAGACCAGGCCTGGGCAGGAACGAGAACACCTGGACTCCAGTCCTGGCTGCACCCTGACCCACCAAAGAACCTCGGGCACGTCACCTCACCTCTATAAGCTTCCGTTTCCCCGCGTGCAAAATGAGGGCATCAGATCCCATGCTCTCTGACCCCTTCTCTCAAGTCTTGCTGCTTTATGATCTAACAAGGCAAAGACAGGAGACTTTTGAGGGCCCAGGGCAGGAGGAGGGTAGGGGTCTCGGAGAGTCGAGTGGAAGCTGCAGTGACAGCCAGGCCAGGGGAGAGGGGAGCGCCCTGTGTGTGGCCAGGGTGAGGAAAGCCTCCAAACCCTGGTACCCAGTGCGCCGAGGCCGGCTCCAGGTGGAACCCCCTGCCCTGCCTATCTCCCCTCAAGGGTGTGGTGAGCAGCTTGGGACAAATGCCACCACTAGCATTTTCTGGAAATGAGAGATGCCTCCCTCCTCTCCCGCAGGGCAGGGCTGGGGAAAACGTGACCTCACTCCTTCTTAGAGGGCCTCCTCCAGTCCCAGCAGAGCTGGGGGTGGGGCAGGGGCTGCCCTGTGTCCTCAAGGTGCCCTCATTCAGGCCTAGGAGCCCAGCCTGACTCTCCCAGCCAGGCCGGGGGCAGCTTCCCCACCTGCCTCTCAGGCTCCTCCTCTGTGGCATCAAGTGGAGGCTATTGCTGGGGAGTTGCTAAAACATCAAGATAGAAAATCCCGCTTGCCAGAAATAGGGTTGACACTGTCCCACCCTGCCGGCCGCCCCACCAAGCCTTGGTGTTATTGCTCAGGGCAGGCGGGGGGTGGTGGGGGAGGGCAGTGTGAGGAGAAATGAATGGGAGGCAGTAGTTTAGAAAATTACTAAATTGTTCCGCCTCTGGTGAATCACTGGTGGCCCGCTAAATCCGGTTTTGATTTAAGGGGGATCGTGTGACGCCTAAATGGCCAGGAGTTAGCTGTCAGACAGGGAGGAATTCACATGATTTAAGAGGTGGGTACCTTGTCTCCAGGGGGAGTCGGACAGTCAGACAGCAGATGGTTCCAAGATCATCCCGCCTGCGCCCAGCCCTGCACTCAGCTCTGCTGGGGGCACGGTGGATGGGGAAGGAGAAGACCCAGGCCCTCGGGCCCAGCCTCGCCCCCTGGGGTCAGGAGGGGACAGCCCAGGCTGGGGTGAGCTCACTGCTGTAGCTGTGGGTGCTACTGTGGAGGAGGGGTCAGAGGAGGCTGGTGCAGCGGGGAAGGAGAAGGAAGAGCGCGCATGCAAACATCTGGGGGCAGTGAGCCTGGTGGCACGGGAGCCCGGGCCCTTGTCTGGGGCTGGGAAGGGGTGGTGACAAGTGTGCCCCAGGGTGGTGAGTGGAGAGCCTTGAGGACACGGCCAAGGAGTTGGAGTCTCTGTTTTGGTCTCTGTGCTCTGGGCCTGGGTCCCGCCTCTGCTCCCCCTCTGTGGGGAGTGGCCACACCTCCCAGGAACAGTGACTTCACCCTGGTGCTAAATCCTCGCTTCTGGCGCAGGCCTCCTGGGCAGCGGGGGCAGACAGGCCCCATCCGGGCAGCCTAGATCAAGGTCAGGGTGGGATGGTAGCCAGTGCCCTGTTGAGGGGCAGAGCTGGGAGGACCAGAGGGTTTCTCCAGGAGGGGGTGTTCATTGGTTCTTCGCCACCCTCTCCAAGACCCGCAGGGACTTTGGCCCGTATTCCCACCCTCCACCAGTGCTCTCGGCCATGATTCAGAGAAGTCTGAGGGAGGAATTTGGGGAAATTCATCCAAGCTGCTGGTGGTCATGGCCAGTCAGCTGTCGGCGTCTCCTCCTACCTCAAGCTCCATCTTCCCGGTGGGCCTCCTGGGGGGAATGAAGTCATTGTTCCCCACAACTCAGACTGTGGGTGGGAAATCCCTGGTGGCCCAGAAGGGAGGGTCTGTCCCCTCCGTCCCTCTGTCCCGTGCTGCACAGAAGCTTCTGGCCAAGAGAGTGACAGCTGCGGCCACACCCATGGGCGTCCTCTCCCCACACAGCCCGAGGGCCGGGTCCTTGGCCAGCATGTGAGGCTCTGTGCGTCCAGCTCTGGACGAAGCTGGGTCTCTCCCGCTGGAGCCGGGTGGGGACCGGAACCAAGTGGCCCTGGAACAGCCGGCTCTGACTGGAATGCGGGTCTTGTAGACACGGCAGGAATATGGCTCGTCTGGCAAAGCGTTCGCTGAGACCGTTGCTCTGGCAGGGCCGGACAGTGCCCAGGCCCAGTGGCCTCCAGCCCCGCCTCAGGAGTTGGGGAGGGGGTAGCCTCCCTTCTTTAGCCTGGCTCAAGCCTGTGGGCTCTGGAGGCTGGGCCCACGCCGCTGCCCGTGGGAGGGCCGCGGAGCCTGCTGAGTCAGGTCGCACCGGAAGGGGAGCTGGGTGGGTGTGGTGTCCTTCACAGGGCCCAAGCTCACCGGCTGGCGGGACCACAGGGGCGGCTCTGGCCTCTCCTAGCTGCTCCGATGCTCCCTTCCCCACCAACCCCCTCGCCCCCTCCCACCCTGATTACGCGGGAAGGGTGAAGATGGTCCTCTCACTCCCACCCCTCACTCATCCTAGTGCCTCCGGGGCCAGCTTCCCCTGCCCTTGTCTTTGTTCCTGGCCCAGCAGAGCTGGGGTTTCCATCTGGTACCCGGGTCCATCAGGGCCCTTCCTGATAGGCGGGCAGAGAACCAGACTGGGGTTCCTGAGTTCCCCAGCTCTGCCATTCCTTGGCAAAGCGCTTACCCTCCGAGCCTCCCAGGGCTGTGGTGAGGATGGACCCTCAGACAAAGGCTGCTTCCTTCCTTCTTTCCCTGGTTGGCCCAGATTTGTGGCAGACCAGGGAGGAGATGGAGGGGTTTGGGGCCTTTTTGGGTCTGGGGCTCCCCTTTCCCCATTGAAATGGCCACAGAGGCCCTTTTCCATTATGGGAGATGGCGGGTGAATGAGGTGGGCATTATTCTGGAGATGCCTGTGTTCTGATGGCGCCTCCTGGTGACGGCAGTGCCTTCATCCAAAGGAATGTAGCTATAATGGTGGCATTTTAGGCAGATGCCATGCTGACCTGGGAGAGGGGGCAGGAAATGCAGGGGTTTCGGGGGGTGTTGCCCTGAGGACCCTCGTATCATCCTGAGATTAGTGGGTGCCTGATTTGCCTGGGCAAAAGTGCTTTGTCAAAACCCCTGTGTCCCCCGTCTCCTGCCCCACTCCAGACAGACATGGCCATCCAGCAAGTCCACGCTCACACACGCGTGACCCCAGCCACTCCCACAGAGCCTGCAGGCTCATGTGCTAGAAGGAGCACTTCAGGGGCTCAAGGAGCTGGGCCGCTTCGTTCGTAGCTGTCTCCCCCAGTGCCCAGAACAGTGTTTGGCCGTGACACGCGCTAAGTAATTATTTGTCGGATGAATTAGTACTTCCCAGGTGACTGTCACCCTCATGCACAGTAGCACGTGATGTGTCCTCTGCTGCCTGGGTCCTGACCTGGCCCGTGGACACTCTCACAGAGCCTGGAGCATACACAGGCCCACGCAGGCTCCGATTCTTGTCTCTGGGGTGCTGCATCCCGACACCGGCCTGAGTCTAGTGGCCCCTCCGGGGCCAGCTCTCCCCCTGCTGCCTTCCTCAGGTGCTCCTGGCTGGGTCCCAGCACCTACCACCGTCAGAACTAGTCCCTGCACCAAGCAGAGGGTGTGTGCTCCTCGGTGGACAGGGAGCCCGTGGCCTGAAGGGAATGGTCCTGCTCCGGAAGACCCTGCTCTGAGGTGCGCCCCAGCCTTGCCCTCAGAGCCCGGTCTGAGGGGAAGCAAGGCCATCCGCCAAAGCCTCAGAGCGAGGGAATCCCAGCCACGTGGTGGAAGCTCTGGTCGGAGGCTCGGAACTGACCAGAGAACCCTTCATCACGGGGCATGGTGGCCACCAGGCCATGGGGCCAGGGTCAGGGCGTGAGGAGCCTCCTGGGGCACGGAGAGCTGAGCCAGGCCTGCCCAGAGTGAAGGATGCGGAAGAGGCTCCAGGAAGTGTCCTAGTGGGGCCGGCTCCCTCCCTTGGATGGTTAAGTAAGGCACCGATTACCTCTGGGCACCGGGCTCTCTGGGCAGGCAGGGCCCGCTAGCCACCGTGCTAGCTCCCTGCCTCACATCCACCCTGTCGTGTACTTACAGACACTCAGGTGCACACATCTCCCCCACCCCTAACCCGGTGGGCCTCCTGCTCCCGGCAAACACCGGGCTGATCTCGGGGGGGTCATCGCCAGGGGGAGGGCAGCCCTGGTGCGCTGCACCCAGGCAGGACGGAGGTCAGTGGGGTCTAGCGTCATCTTCTGCAGATGGTCCCTGGACACACACAGAGCTCAGAGAAGTCCTTCCCCTCACTGGGCCTCATCTTCCCACCTGTAAAATGGGGAGAAGCCAGCATTCTGGTGCGGGGCTATGGTAAGGCAGGCAGGGGAGGGAGGAGAGGGCAGGGGAGGGAGGAGAGGGCCGGGGAGGCCCCTCCCTCCTGGGCCCAACCTCGCCCAGGACCCCACCTGGCTCCTCTTCTCACAGAATAATGTGCAGCAGGCTGGTGGCCTGGGTCTCCTGACCGGGCTCCTGGCCCAGGAGTCCAGTTTGTTGCTGAGTTCACTGGCTGCCGCTGGGCCTCTGGCATGGGGATGCACGGGGCACAGGTGGGACTGCAGGGCGGGGCCTGCAGAGCGGCCCCTTCCCCTCCCCCTGCTCGGGGTGTTGTCTGACCCCCTGCCCCCCACCTCCCCTCTGCTCGTTCATCTTTCTCTTCTGGATTCTTGCCTCTGGGCCCAGTCCTGTGTCCCCTCCTTCCAGTTTGTCTCTTCACCCTCTGCGCTCTCTGTCTCTCTTCCTCAGCCCTGACCCGTCTCCCTGTCTCTGTCTGGGGATCTATCCCTTTCACTTCCACTTTTGCTGATTCTACTTCTCTCTGTCCTTCCTTCTCTCTCTGTCTCTCTTCCTGTCTCTCTCTCTGTCTCCTTTTCTTCTTCCTTTTCTGTCCGTGTCTCTCTGCCTCTCCCTTTCGTGCTCCCTCCTTTTCTCCCCCATCTCTCCCTCCCAGGCTTTCCAGTCTCCAGGTTAGGCTGCCATTCCTTCTGTCTCCCCCGTGTTCTGCCAGCTTGACAGTCTTTGAGAGGAAAGTCCTCACCTGCCCTCATCTTCCCACACCTGCCCCGAAATCATTTGCTCAAATTGCTTCAGAAACTGGAGGGCTCCCAGCATGGGGGCCTCTCAAATTCTTACTGATCTCAGGCCTGCCCTTGACCACACAGAGTGGAGGGTGGTCCACGGACAAGCTCTCTGCACCCTCTGATGCCTCCGTGTCCCCATCACCTGAGGCCTGGCCGGTGGGGCTGGGGGCTCTGGGCCATTCCTACAGTGACATCCAGTGGCCAGGTCTGGGCCAGGTGTGGGAGGCCCAGACTGCCCCTGGGGACCCCTGGACCTGTGGACTCCAGACTAATGTCACTCTGAGGCGGGATGGGGATGCCAGGCCAGCACTGTCATGGTGCCCGCCTCCAGGAGGGCAATGTCTACCTGCTGAACCCAGGCGCTCACCCCGCCCCATCCATCTGGAGCGCCTGGCTTTGTCCTCGGGCACCCCCTGAGCTTTGCACACAGGGCGGGGACACCTGGATTTCTCTGGCCCTCTGAGCGGGGCCAACTTGGAGGAATTTCTCAAAGCCTATTAGAGCAGTGGCTGCCTCCTGCCTGCCTCCTCGGGCTGGGCAGGGCTGAGGGCGGAGGAAAAGAGGGAGGGAGGGGAGAGAGGAGGAAGGGAAAAGAAGTTGGCAGGCTGACAGCAGAGCTGTGTCTGCATCCATCGCTGAGAGGAGGCCCATGCGGTGTGGGGCGGGCCACGAGCAAGGAGAGGCCTTCCTCCCTTTGTGCTCCCCCCTTCTCCTCCCCCCAGGGTCCTATAAATAGGCCCAGCCCGGGCTGTGGCTCAGCTCTCGGAGGGAGGCGAGCACCAGGCAGCGGTCTCCAGCCAAGCCCCCTGCCAGCATGGCCAGCGAGTTCAAGAAGAAGCTCTTTTGGAGGGCAGTGGTGGCCGAGTTCCTGGCCATGACCCTCTTCATCTTCATCAGCATCGGTTCTGCCCTGGGCTTCCAGTACCCGATAAAGAGCAACCAGACGACAGGTGCCGTCCAGGATAATGTGAAGGTGTCACTGGCCTTTGGGCTGAGCATTGCCACGCTGGCCCAGAGCGTGGGCCACATCAGCGGAGCCCACCTCAACCCGGCTGTCACGCTGGGGCTCCTGCTCAGCTGCCAGATAAGTGTCCTCCGGGCTGTCATGTACATCATGGCCCAGTGCGTGGGGGCCATCGTCGCCACTGCCATCCTCTCGGGCGTTACCTCCTCCCTGCCCAACAACTCGCTCGGCCTAAACGCGGTGAGTGGGGTGGCCCCAGGCTCTGGGGGCTCAGTGCTGAGGCGGCGCTGGTCTCATCCTCCGCCCATTGTGCAGATGGGGACACTGAGGAACAGAGAGGACAAGAGGTTGCTGGAGGTCATGCAGAGTTGGGACTGGAAGTCGGCTACGCCTGCCATCCAGAGCCTGTTTCCTGCCAGGCACTGTGGGGAACTGAGACCCAGCATGATGGTCTTGCCCATGTCCCCTGAGGGCCTCTGTTGTGGGGAATAAGCTAACAGTTGGGCCAGCAGTTCCTCGCCCCCGGGCTGTGGTTTCTTGTCCCGCCACTCCCCAGCCCTGCCTGTGCAGCAGCTCTCTCCCTGTGCAGCCTGGACCCTGGGGACACCCTGCCCGCTGTCCCCAGCCTCCCTGCACCACCTGCCCGGCATGTTCTGCAGCTGGTCACACAGTCCTGTGTGAGCAGGACTCCCCTGGAGGGGGGTCACTCAAGCCTCCAGGCAGCCACACAGGTCCCCCAAACACGCTGCCTTCAACGAAAAAGCTCCTCTTGCTCTTCTGGCCCCGGGGATGAGACAAAGATGGGGGGTGAAAACACTTTCTGGACAGCCTGCAGGTGGCTTTCCTGGATTACAGCAAGCGGGGCGGGCGGGGGGGGGGGGCCGGAGCGGGCGACACCTTGCCTCCTATCTGGGTCCACTCTCTGTCACCAGACACAGAGAGGTGTGGCGCGTGTGTTTGTGTCTGTGAACGGTGTGTGCACGTGGGTGCCGGCATGGGTCTCCAAGTCTGTGGCAGCTGGCTCCACCACTTCTGGAAGTGTGTCTGTGAGCACGTGAGTGCTGCTGTGTGAGCGTCCCCGGGGGTGCGTGTGTCCCTGCGTGCGCCCACCGCTCGCGGCTTGAATGGGGCCTGGCCTGGGGGCACTCATGAGAAGCAGATGTGGGGGACTGGGTAGGAGCTGCGGAAAAGAATTCCTCCCGGGCCGCTTAGCACAGCTAATTGGCCGTTGGCGGCAGCTGCCTGCTGTCGCGGACCTGGGCTTTTCCAGACCCTCAGCCAAGTGCAAACTCAGACCTGGCTTGGGCCACAGCAGGGGGAAATTTGGCCTGAGAGGCTGAGTAAGGCTTGGAGGAGGTCTCAGAGCACCCGAGGGGTTGTTTCCACAGGGAGGGAGAGAGGCAAAAGAGCAGAGAGGAGGAAGCAAGTCAGGTCGAGACTGGCGGGGCCTGGGCCGGGCAGGCCGGTGTGGGAGAGTAAGGGAGCCGGCCAGGGGCTCTGCAGAGAGAGCCGTGGGTGATTAGAGAAGCAACTGCCCTCTTGCTTCCCAGCCAAAGTTCAGATCCCGGTGCTGCAGCAGGGGGAGGCTTGGCGAGGTCTGTGCAGAGGCAGCTGGCGTGACCCTGCCAAGGAGGGATTAGCACTTCTTCTGTCACAGTGACACCTCACCCAGCCTAGGACTGAAGGTTAGCCCTGCGGCCTGGAGTTTAGACTTTAGCCGGGGAAGATGTGGTCACGGTGGATGTAAGGCCCTCCAGGCCTGTCTCTCCAGTGGGGGCAGAGCCGGGTGACTTCGGGGAGTGCGTACTGGGTAGGGTATGGATCACATTGGGGCTCAGCTGGGCACGATGGGGATTGGGAATGGGTCCTCCTAGGGGAGGAGTTGAGTCTCCCTGGGCCTTCTGGCCCCCTCTTGATCTTCCCTCTCAAGGGACAGGCAGGACAGGCATCTGCTGGCCGACTTTGCTCTCTCACGTGGGCATCCCAGGCAGCCTTGAGGAGGGCAAGCACCTACCTCTGTGCCATCTTGATCTGGCCACACCCTGCTTTAGTGTGCCTTTCCCTCGCAAGGCTCCATTTTCCAAAGTCACCCCAATACCTGAGCTGGATGGGTCGCAGAAGGGGGAGAAAAAGGGGCCCAGCCCTGGGCGGGGAAGCAGGCAAGTTGGGTTCAAGGCCTGGCTACTGCTAACTTGTTGAGTTTTCTTGGAGTTGAGAACGCTGAGCCTCCAAGAGGGGACCTAGGTCTCTTGATATCTCTTGGCCACACCCATACTACTAACAAGCTTACTTTGTGGACTTGAGTTTATCACTCTTCCCAGGAAGGTCTGCCTAACAGGAGCCCAAGAGGGGCCATGCTGAACATAAGGGCACTGAGGGCTGTGGTAGGGGCCCAGGGACTGCCCTGGCCACACCATGGAAGTTTGGGGTCCAGAAGCACAAGTCCTGGGCTGAAGAACAGGAAAGGGGTCCAGAACACTGAACCTGGGATCTGAAGAGACCTGGCAGGTGGCCTCAATACCTCAAGAGGGGCAGAGACCAGCCTACACAGGTGACACACTCTTTCCTCCAGGCTCTGGGGGAGGCTCCCACAGCCCCTTGAGTCCCGAGCCCCACCCCAGCCCAAACCCATTGTTGGCATGGAGATTTCCAGGAAAATAGGGAAAGAAGTGGCAGGAAGTGGTTGGAATGAGTCAGGGGGTATCCCCCGGGGACATGCTGGGGACAACTTTCTCCTCACTGAGTCAAGGCTCAGGATGTGCCCCAGAGGGACCAGGGACTTCTATCCAGCCTGGCGCATCCTGGCTGGTTCTCAGAGCCAAACCCTGATTTTGTTCCTAGAGTGAGAGGCTCAGATGCAGGGGGTCAGTGCCAGGTCTGCCCTGCCCTAGCTCAGCTACTAATACCCTGTGTGATTTCATGCAAGCAACCTTGTCTGTGTGGCCCCAGCTCCCATCTGTGGAGAGGGGAGATCGCAAGGTATGGCTGGGCTCTGGGAAGTCGAAGATGCTCCTGAACCTTGGAATCTGGACCATTCGCCTGCTCTTTTCCCTCTTCCCCTCTCTGGCTTGCTCGCCCTATAAACGTGACTGTCACTGCTGCAGACTGAATGCAGGGCTGAGTCAGCCCAATCCCTGCCCTGGGAAGCCCATGGTCCTGTGCAAGATAAGCCTGGTGCACATCTGTCCGCGATAGGGGGCAGGAGGCCGGTGCGATAAGAGGTATCAGGGCACCTGGGAACTTCTGACTTTGAGCTGTGGTGAGGGCCAGGAGGGCTTCAGGGAGGAGGTGCCATGAGAGCCTGAATGTGAAGACTCCGGGGTGGGGGGAAGGGGCTTCTAGGTAGAGGAGGTCATGTCCTGAGAGTTGTGGGGTGTGGCTGACGGGGGGTCATGGTGGGAGGCTGGAGCTCTGGAGAGAGGTGAGGGCTCAGGGTTCAGGCCAGTGTCTACCTGCGTCCAAGAGGGGACTGGATGCCAGGCCATCCAGAGCCTCCGATTTCAGCCCCTTCGGGGGCTCAGGCAGAGCGCACACTTCCCTTATTTGGGGGTCTTTTCTCAGCCCCATTGATTCTGGGCCTGACTGCCTGGGGCCTGTTTCTACATGGTGCATCCAGGGCCTGCCTTTAGCCCCAAACTTCCCACTTCCCCAGTTTCCTGGGCCTCAGTTTCCCCAGCCACAGAATGAGAGCACCCCCCCTCTCCCTAACGCCCCCTTCCCCATGCCACCGGTTCTTCCAGAGTTGAGGGCCCTCGGCCTCCCCCAGAGCTGGGGGTGGGCTGGGGGAAAGGGAAGCCAGTTTTCCGACGGCCCTGCCCAGGGAGGGGGCTGGGGGCTGGGTGGTGTTGCCACTGATGGGACATGTAATTACTGTTTCCAGCCAGAACCAGATGAGGGGGAGGGCACAGAGCGGGGCAGGAGCTTTGCGGTGGAGACTTCCCTTACCACGGAGAATTCTTAGGCTCTTTCCCCCATGAGAGCCCTCGGAGCAGCCCTGCCCGCCCCATGTTGCCCACCCTGACGCCTGGCCCTAGCCAGGGCTCGTTGTGGGAATCCTCATGTGAAGGAGCTACGCTCTGAGAGGGGACATGGCCCGCCGGGTTCCCTCGGTCTAAGGGGACTTGCCTTGACTCCCCCGTCCCCAGGTCACAGCCTCCCCTCACACCTGGAGCCTTTAGCTCACTGCAGGCCAATCCCACGCTGTCTCCCCACAACCTGATCTCAGGCCCAAGTAGTGGTCCGCGCTTTCTCTGGGGCCCTGCCCAGCAGGGGTGCCTTTAGCCTTACCCACCAGGGCTTTCCCCATGCAGGTCAAACATGCCCCCTGCCTCGCCTTGAAGACTGGTTTGGGCAAGCTTTCCTGGGGACACAGGGAGCCCTTGGTTCTTGCTGGCAGAGCCCCCCTGGGGGGCCATGGTCCTTGCCCTCTGGAAGCACCGATGGGTCTGGGGTCTCCTGAATGGGCGTGGGCTGAGCCCACATACCTGCAGGTAAGGGCAAGGAAACGTTGTCCTGGCCCAGGGTCCCCTCAGCCAGAGCCTCTCTCTGGGGTCCAGAGGGGCTTCTTACCCACGGTGGTGCCCAGGGGGTAAGTGAGGGGCTGTCTTTACACAAGGAAGGAGCTACAGTCCAACGGGCAAGCGCACCCTGAGGCTGGAAAACCTCAACTCAGAAGAGGGTAGAAAAGGCTGGGAAATGCCCATTCCTATGAGCACTTCCTTTCAGTGCCTGAAATCCCACCATCGGGACAACCAGAGGCAGGTGTCTGCTCAGTGTAAAGAAAGACGCTTTTTTTTAAAAAATTGGGGAAGGGCAGCCTCCAAGTCAATAAGCTCCCTGTCATCAGGACTGTGCAAGTAGGGTCTGTCAGGCAGCCGGCTGCTCTGGGGCGTGTGTCTGTGGAGGGCATCGGGCGGGCGGTTACAGGTGGGTGGGAGGTCCTATAACAGGCTCCGTGCCATATGGAGACCAGCGGTTCAGATGGCCATGTGAGAATCCTGCACTCGGGATCCTGGCCCGGAGGGTGACCGCAGGTCTTGGGGGCCGGGGTCCCACGTCAGGCGGGGAGGAATCCTGGACAAGGTCTGGGGCTAGAATCTGGGCTGAGGCCTCTATTTTACTGGTAAGGAAACCGTGGCCCACAGAGGCATGGAGACGTGCCTAGGTTGCACAGCAGATGATGGCAGGCAGGACCCCCCAGCCTCCTGCCTCCAGCCCTTGATTATCTCTGCTGCTCCAAATTGCACACATTTATGCTGCACCAGTACACACACGTGCACTCACACACGCAATGGTACATGGCACACGGGCACACATACATGGGCATGAAGCACACTCTCAAGCCTGGGTGGTTCCACTCAGGCCCTGGGACCCTAGGAGGGTACGGGGAGGGTGGTCCTCAATGGAACCTCTTCCTTTCCCGGGCAGGAGGGCAGGGTTGCCCTGAAGTGAGGAAGGGAAGAGGAAGCCGTTGCTTTGTGTATTGTTTCTTGTCAGGAAGATGAAATGGCTTCTGGGAGCAAATACAGAGCTCTTTGAGACCTGCCTCTCTCTCTTACTCAAGGGGGCTTCCTTCCCTTCTCCTCCGTCCCCAGCCAGTAGTGGCACTTGTGTGTGGGAGTGCAACACACAGGGACAGGGTGACACACTCAGAAATGCATCAGACACACAAGATGAACATCTAGGGCCACACAGAGAGCCCTGTCCCAGCCTCCGCGAAGCCCACCTCCGTAAGAGATGGCACCCTGCGTGATAAGGATTTTCAGAGACAGTTGAGATGCATCTGGCCGATACATGATTAGTTTATCTGAATGTCCCACGTGGGCTGAAAAAGAGGGTATCTTCTCAAATATGGAGGTGCAGGGCTTATGCATTTTCCTTAAATCAAACTTGTTAATTGTGTGGTTCAAATCTTCCCTGTTCATGCTATTCATATTTTTTGACTCTTCATTCCATCAGTTTCTAAGAGAGGGTTGTTAAACCCTTTCACTCTGGTAGTGGACTGATCATTTTCTTCTTGTAATTCTGTCAATTTTTGTGTCATATATTTTTAGGTTGTATTGTTTAGTGCGTACAGGTTGAGAACTTTTGTAACTCTTGGATAGACTTTTTGTTTACTTATTGTCTAATAAACCTCTTAATGTCTAATGAAAAAGAAAAGGAAAGAGTCACACCTGGACACATGTGGTCACCCACAGATACCAATCTACAAAGACACACAGAGGCACACAAAGCCGTGGATCCTCAGAGGCACATGCATGCCGGAACAGTCACGGAGGGGTGACGTTGGGGGGCTCACCGATGCCCCCCTCACTGGGAGTGCTGAGTGCTAGAGGCAGTGGGTGTGTGGGGCAGGCCTCAATGTCTTCCCTCCCCTGTTCTTTGAGAGTGGATGCCCAGAGCCACAGCCGGGCCTGGCTGTGGGACCTGCTGTTCCCCAAGGGTGGGACGCCATGGTGCCCAGGCCAAGCTGGGGCCCTGGCCCTTAGAAGCTACTTTGGTCATCCTGCCCATGGGCAGTGGGGAGTGTTCCAGGCCCATTCCTGGAGAGGTCAGCCTTGTGCCACCCTGGTGCCTGGGACACCCTGGCAGCTACAGAGCATCTTCTGCCAGCTCCTCGGGCCAAGCTGGGAATCGTCAGGACCCTTAGCCCAACCTGTGGGTAGCCCGCACCTTGGCCTGTGAATGTGGGTGGCACAGACCCCCGGAGCAAGGATTCTGACTTTGCTCTCTCCTTCCTGGGCCTTGGCCTCCTTGTCTGTCATCTCACAGAGCCTTGAGCAGGCTGTCCTGCAAGGTCCACAGAGACCAATGACTGGCCTGTGGTCTCCCAGTTAGACAGCAAATGAACCAGCCCTGCCAAGCTCCAGAGGGCTTCCCTGGCTGCCTCTAGAGAGGGTGGAAGTGCTAGAAAATTAGCATCGTCTGCTACTTCTGTCACCACACAGCGAGCGTCCCCTTTGAGGTCTGGGCGGGGAGATGAGACGGTGTCCCCATTCTGTCCCCACCGAGCTCCCAGGCCAGGGGGTCTGAGGCACCCACACAGGAGGCAGAAAGGTTACTTCTCTGCAAGATATGCAGGCCATTCAGTGAGGGCTCGGCAGAGTGGCAGCAGAAGTTAGTTCTAGCCAGGGACCCAAGAAAACTTCTTGGTGCTAGTGGAGTCTGAATTGGGCCTTGAGAGTGGGCTTCAATGGGTTTGATACAAAAATGGAGAGCTTGCATCTTTCTGATGCTTTAACTAAATGTGTGGATTTTTCTGTTTTTTATACTTGTGTTCAGAAAATTGATTGTTACCTTTTTTTTTTTTTTTTTTTTTTTGGGCCTTCATCAGTGAAATATAAGACCTGGACTGGGCAAAACTACCTGGGGATGTGCAAACATTTTTTTTTTTTCAACTGGGATTAGCCCTATTTAAGCAATTGTGTCAAATTTAATAGGTTGTAAACAGGAACATAGGGTCTGAATTTTTACTTGCTCTTTTCTGGACATCAAGTTTCAACAAACCTTTAACTATCCCTTCCGATTTTGAGTTATCCGGTTTTTTTTTCAGATGTAGGTAACACAAGTGCTTTGGCAGTTGAAAGAGCGGAGGTCATAGACATGGAAACAATCAGGGGAATCTTCCTGCTGCTGGTGGTAGTGGTAACGGGTTTGGGGAGAGGAAGGTTACTCACCCATGTGGTTCTGGGCTGTCAGGTTCTAAGAGCTCTGGGCAGCTAGGAAAGGGTACATGCTAGGGTTCCCAGGGCAGGTGTCACTTCCTGTGGACAGGTCATGGCACCAGGCCCCCTGCTCTGCTCACTTTGCATGAAAAGTGGTGTCCTTGGGCAGAGCAGGGGCTGGGATGCTCAGACCTGGTTAAGAATGGGTTGGTGGGGGGGGGGGGTAGATGAGCTTGCCCAGACCACATCTGTGAGGAGAGTGTGGTGGGGATGGGGAGTATGAAGCAGGAGCCACTTAGAGCAATGGCTCCATTAATCAGTGTGGAGGGGCTGGTTTCAGGACTCCTGCCAGCTAGCAATTATGCGGAGCCTGGAGAGCAAAGGAGAGAGTGTGAGGAGGAGCCCTGGACTTCCTGAGCGCTCAGACGCGGAGGGTAACAGCAGGTGTGAGTGTGATGGGCATGGGTACAAGCTGCCCGTCCTCACCAGCCTCGCCTCCAAGGAGCCTGTCCCGGCTCCAGGGAGGCCTCACTCCCATCTCCACACTCTTGGGCAGCAGAGCCTCTCCCCTTCTGCCTGTCCCCCTACCCCATTCCTGGGGAGGAGATGAGAAAGAGCCCGAACAAAGCCACAACCACTATCCTGATCCCTCCTGCCTCTGCAGCCCTTCCCAAATGCCCCAAGACTGTCCCCACAGCCTTAGAACCTCTGGCCTCTCTGGAGAATGGGAAGGGAAATTTAGATCTATTTTACAGATGGGGAAACTGAGGACCAGAGAGGGCGGAGGCCATAGTCATGGTGCCAGCAAATAGGAGAGCAAGGACCTGAACTCAGGGTTTCTGCCTCCACAGCCCCACGTTGAGGTGTGAAGAAAACTGGGTATTGCCCAGAGGGCTGGCTGAGCTGAGGGGCTGCAGCCCTGGGGTCGGCCAGGAAAGGCCCAGAGCTGGGGCTGCAACACAGGGGAGGGGATGTGAGTCACTTTCCTTGTGACCCAGGGCTGCAGACAAAGGCGGGAAGAGAATTGTTCTTGTAGGATGGCCTCAGGGTGGGGCTGAGAAAACCTCTGGATGGTGGTGGAGTGCCCTCCACCTAGGACTCTGCAAAATGCCCTGTGGCCTTGGGGACAGCCCCACTCCCCTACCCTCCGGATGAGACTTCAAGTTCAGTCTTATTTGGACATACCGGCCTGGGAGAAGGCAGCCTCCTGGCCACATCCAGGCATCTTTGTGGGGGTGCTTGTGCTGACATGGCCCAGCTCCCCTGTGTGGGCATATCTGGCCCCTGGGACCCTCATGTGCGGGAAGGTGCAGGGGCTCCCTGGGGAGGGGTCTCCCTGGTGCAGCTGCAGAGGGAGGGCTCCGGTGACCTCACAGCAGCTCCCATTCCCTTCTTTTTCCATGAGTCATGTTTCTAAAAGTGGCCCAGGAGCAAGTGGGAGCCAGACGGTGGTGGTGCGGCCCGCGTGGCCAGAGAGAGGGAGGGGCTCTGGGCCAGGAGGGACAGGGAGGGGGCAGATAGGGAGGGCAGGGCTCAGAGGAAATGGGAGAGAGACACTGGACCAGGGGAGAGACAGACAGAGGTGGGGAAGGAGACAGAGGGTGGGGATGCAAGGGACGTAGGCTCAAGGGTGAGAAGAACACAGGGAGCTGTGGCCAGCTAACTGAGGAAGGCCCTCCCCATCTTTGGGAATTTTAGATGCAGCAGAGGATGGGGGGGAATGTTCAAGCCTTTTGGAGTAAGAAGCAATGTCTCCAGCTGGGCCCTGCCACCCATTTTCTTCTCTTCTTTAATTGTCCCTGAATGTCCCTAACCAACTCCTCCCATGTCTAGGGCTCACCTGTCGCCTATGGCCTTGGTACCACCAGGGTACCCCGGCCTGGATGTAGCTGGATGCAGAAGCCCCGCCCCCAAGCAACCCCAGGCCTCTCCGGCCTCCAGAGAGAGTGCCACAGTGTTTAGGCCAAGCTGGCGCTTCCTCAACAGGTGTGGGAGGGGACAAGGTCCACTAATGGCTGTATGTGCTTGAGTGTGGCCTTGCCAGGGGCTGATGCGATGGGCTCTGAAGGCACTGAGGGTCTGGCCCTGGGTGCCCGGGCCTGGGGGCCCTGGGACGCAGTTCTTACTGCCCCTCTCCCTTACAGCTGGCCCCTGGCGTGAACTCGGGCCAGGGCCTGGGCATCGAGATCATCGGCACCCTGCAGCTGGTGCTGTGTGTGCTGGCCACCACGGACCGGAGGCGCCGGGACCTCGGGGGCTCGGCCCCGCTTGCCATCGGCCTCTCTGTGGCCCTGGGGCACCTGCTGGCCGTGAGTGCGGGACCTTCCCCGGTGGCGGTGGAGGTGGGGAGGGCGGAACCAGGCTGTTGTGGTGTCCTGTCAGGACAGTGGGTGGGACCCCAACAGGGCTCATGTCGTGGGGTGGGGGGACCGCCTACCTGGGAGAGGAAAGCGCAGGGACCTCCTGACCATCTTTCTGGGTCTGTCACTTGTCTGTTTCCTCTCTGGTCCTCTCTCTCCGTGTCACCCTCTCTCTCCCTCTCCCTCTGTCTCTGTTTCTGTGTCTCCTCCCCTGTTGCCCCTGCCCCTTCCCCCTCACAGATCGACTACACAGGCTGCAGTATTAACCCCGCCCGGTCCTTCGGCTCTGCGGTGATCACGCGCAACTTCCAGGACCACTGGGTAAGGGGTCGCAGGGCTGCCCCGTGGAGGTGGGCGGGAGGTTTTGGTGCCTTATGGAAGACCTGCCCCCATCCTGTGACATTATGTCCCATCACAGAGGCTCTGGGAGATGGCCAGGGTGGAGGAAATAGGGCAGCTGAGACCTGAGATGAAAGGGCCGGTGGGCTCACGCCTCGGGTGACGTAGGCCAGCCTCCCGTCCCAGCTCAGACCTGCCCCATGTCGACCCAGTGCCTCTTGGTGCCTGTGTTTCCCGAGCTGGGAGGTGTGGGTGTGGGAGTGCCTGCTTCCCGCCCAGTTCAAAGGTCTCGGCACCTGTAAGCTGAGCACGACACAGAGTCAGTGCCCGAGGGATTTAGCTGTTCCCACTGTTGCTGTTTCTTTTCCAGGCCGCTTTTGATCAAACCAGACTGTCTCTGGGGCCTTTTCAAAGCTGGGGAGGGTGGGGCAGTGGCTACCCTCAAGAAGGGGCTGGTCTGACCACGGCAGGCGCCGAGGCAGGGGGACGCCCACTACCAGAGTCCTGCCTTGGGCCAGTCATGGGGGGCACAGGAATGGGGATGCTGGGGTTCAGGCACGGGTGGGAGGGAAGCCAGGCGGTGGCGTGGTGCAGCAGGGGCCTCAGGGTAAGCAGGTCCCATCAGACGCCCTCTGAGCACGTCTGCTCTGTTCCTAGATTTTCTGGGTGGGGCCGTTCATCGGAGGAGCCCTGGCCGTGCTCATCTACGACTTCATCCTGGCCCCGCGGAGCAGCGACCTCACAGACCGCGTGAAGGTGTGGACCAGCGGTCAGGTGGAGGAGTACGACTTGGATGCCGACGACATCAATTCCAGGGTGGAGATGAAGCCCAAATAAGGGGGCCTGGCCCAGGCATCCATGTGGGGGGAGGCAGGGGCGGGTGGAGGGAGGGGAGGGATGAAATCCATATTGTAGACACTCTGACAAGCTGGCTCAGTCACTCCCCAAAGATCCACAGGACCTGCATAGTCAAGCCTGATTTGGGGCTGTTTCTATCACCTTCTTTCTCTTTCTCTGTTTCCTGGCCTCAGGACTTCCTGGGGACCAAGATTTTCCAATTACCCACTCCCTTGAAGTCACAGAGGAGGTGAAAGAGAGGGACCCACCTTGCTAAGTTGTCCCCTCAGAGTGTGATGGGAGGTGTGCCAGATAGTCCCCCCTCATCCCAAAGTTGCTCACCAACTCACCTGCTGCAGGTGCCTGGGGCTCCACTGTGATTGCTTTGTGCCTTTGGGCATGGCCCTCTATCCTGTAAAGTGCACTTGCCCCCAAGGATGCTCTGATGGGGAAAAGATCCCAGCAGGTGCAGTGGTAGGGGCAGGTGGCAGACAAGCCTCGTCCTGGCGACCTGGCTCACTTCCAGGGCCCCCCTAGATGTGCTGCATGACCTTGCGAAGGTCTCAATCTTGGGGCCCCAGTGATCCCGTCTGTAAAGTTGCAGGGACAGGGAAAGCTATAGGGGCCTGAGGCCCCTCTCTAGGATTCTATAAGTGTAGACACACTGCAGGTTCTGGAAGATGTAGTCTGGACCAGTGCTGCTTCTTCCACTTGCCAAGTATATAGTTGTACCTACACACCTATGTGAACACGTGTACATAGGCATACATGTTTCAAAGCAAAGAGCAGCAGACCATCCAGCCATTGGAAGTTCCTGTTCCTGGGGGGAGCAGGTCTGATAGTGGTTCCACTGGACAGAGGCTGCTCTTGTAGAATGAAGGTCATTTAGAGGGCGAGGGAGGAATGCCCATATTCCTTCACTGAGTTGTAGTTGATCTTTTCCACCTATCACTGCATCACCTCCGTCGTTATTTGGTTCTTCACTTTCTCCTGCCAGTGCAGACACAGGTCACCATTATGCAAGTGCGTTTATTAAAGGGCACTTGGTCATCTGAAGGTTATCAAGCCTGAGGACACATGACCGTGATTCGGATCAGCCCTCGGCGGCAGATGCCCTTGTTGGACACTTGGGGGTGCTTCTAAACCCCCAGCTGATCCCAAGGGAGGAGGAAGAGCAGATTCCCTCCTTATTCCTGAGCTCCTGTTTGGAGGCATTGGGGGCAGCTGGGTGACCTGTACAGGCTGCCCAGGTCATAGTCTTCCCTCCTCTTTTATCTGGAGGGGAGAGTTGGTCTTGACCTGAGGAAGTAGCTATGGCTGCAGCCCAAGGACAATTCAGAGCACAGTCTGTTTGGGGGCAGCTATCTACCCAGTCTATTCAATTCCACCAGGGTCAGAGCAGGTCTCCCTATGTGCCTGTGGCCATGATGGTGACAAAAACTGAGAGACACAATACACAGGTATCTAGAAGCAGCAGGATGACCAGGAGGCCCTTAATGGTCATGACCCATCATGATATCCACACACTCCCTTCTCCATTTCCTAGCAAAAACCTCTAGCCCATTTAATAGATAAACTGAGGCCCAAGGACCCACAGCTAGATAATGATTTGGCCAGGCCTAGCAGCCAGGACCATGTCTCTGGCTGCTCCCTGGACTGTGAGACTGGTCCCTCTCAGTCCCAGCTTCTGCATTTCTGCCTGGGCAATGGCCAGGGGCCAGGAGGGGTGAGGGTTGTGCTGGAGGGGAGAAGGGCACAGACCCATCCTGTCCTGTTCTGGCTGCTGCACACCAGAACCCTGCATCTGTCTGCTCTGCATATATATCTCTTTGGATTTGGAATTTCATTATATGTTAAGAAAATAAACAGTAATATAAGTCATCCAAGCTCTCTGGAATGAAGTTTTCTTTCTTTTGCCACCATGTTCCCACAAGGGATCTCTGGGTCTGAGAGCTTGGGCCCACTCCTAGGGACCCAGTCTGAGGGGGAACCACTGCCTGCCCTCCTGCCTCCAGGATCCCTGGTCTCAGGGAGCAGACACAGCCCCACCCAGAACTCCATCTGAGAGACACAGGGTCTTGCCCCTCATTTTTGATTCTGACCTGTGAAATGGATGGGGGAAAGCAGGAATGAAGTGTGACAGCCCGTGGCTCCCCTCTGACCCCTAAGAACAGAGCCCAGGGAGCACCAGGGACTTCCCAGGTGACCCTCCCTCTGACCCTCCTCACATTTGTGACCCAACTACACCTGGGCTGGGCACTGGGGCCCACAGGCTTGCCCGGGGAGCTCAGCCCCAGGGGTGGGTGTGGAGAGAGACTTGCCCACCAGAGTGAGGTTAGTGCCAGGCGCAGGGGAGGCTTAGCTGGCTGGGGAAGGATGACCTGCAGTAGCTAAGAGGGGAAAAGCCACTTAGTCCCTTGAGGCCTTGGGGGGCTAAGGGCTCCTCCTCTCTGAAATCATGAGCCACATTCAGTGAGGCTGTGCATTTTCCCATGGAGGATCTGTGGCTTTTGTCAGACTCCTAAGGGGTCTCCCCAGGGCAGAAGGGAAGAAAGGTCAGAGTGGGCTGACCTCTGCCCCCAGGGTGACAGGAAGCCTGGAAAGGACCCCTCTGTCTGTTCCTGCCTTGCCACCTGTCCCCCATGTAGCCCAAGGCCAGTGTGGGCTGAAAGGTTCCATCTAGGCCTGTTCAGCTTACAAAACCCCTTCCCACCCATGGCCACCCCCAGTGCTGGAGGCTCAGCCGGCATGGACACCCTCACTTGACGGAGGGGAGTGGATACTCAGGCACATGCCCCAGTAATAGGACAAATCTTCCCCAAGCTGACATTTGGACCCAGGCCCCTGACACTCCCCCTGACATGCACACACACTTTGGGCTAGTTTCTCAAAACAGAGACAACTGTACTGGGAAACCTAGTGCCCAATAACAGGAGGCCCAGAGTCTGGGAGGTTCCGAGAACCATCAACCTGGATATCTCACTGGGCCACAAGGACAGGTGTTGCCATGAGTGTGGGCTGAGCAGGTCAGGGGTGACTGGGAAGGTCCTGGCATCACAACTCTGCTCCTAAGAGATGCACAGTTCCTGCCTCCCTCTGGTGCGGGGTTTGCTGATGGTGATACAAGGGCGGCTTGGCCTGTGGAGGTTCAGTGCTGTCGGAGCAGGCTTTCTTATTCCAGCGTGAACTGGGCCACTGCGAGTGGCACCTGGGCCCTCAGTCCATGCAAACTGCCTCTGCACCTCCCAGGCTGAGGACAGGCTGCTATGAATGGGAGGGTGCTGGCCAAGCTATGGAAACAAGGTCCAGTCTAGCCTGCGGCAGCCCACCTGTGCAGGTGTGCCAAGGCTCTCTCTCACAGCCCTTCTTGGCTTGTCTCCTTACCTTGTCCCATCCTCCCTGGCGTGAAGCCCTCTCAGAACCCATAAGGCGCCCTGGCCACCCCCACCTCAACCCTTGCTCTTCCTTTGGTATCCCTTGGCCATTCCAGGGCAGAGCCTTTCTTAGCGATTGTTTCGTTTTAACTTCTAGAATCCTAGTGCCAAGATACACAGCCTGAAGAAGAGGTCGAGGAACTTCCCTGGGACTTCACATACAACCTTTCTAATCTTTATAACATCCTTGGAAGGTAGAGATGACAACCTCTATTGTAGAGGACACCGAGGCCCCTGAAGATGAAATGATTTGCCCAAAGCCACACAATACGCTGGTGGCAAAACTGGGATTTTGAACTTTCTCTGTCTGGCTTCAAAGACCGGGCTCTTTCCACTATGTGGTGCAGGCCCATTTTGTCAAGACTCCCACTGAGTTTAGCTCTGGGCCAGCTAGGCTTCCTCTGCCTGGAGGGTGTTGAGAGGAAAAAGGAAGGGAAGAGAATACCTGGCTGAAGGGAACTCTAGCACCAGGAGAAGTGCCATTCATTCTGGGGCCAAATGGCCATTGTTTCTGCTTGAGACATATTGGCACCACCTGGTCCAAGACTGCTCCCTGGCACTGGCCTCACCCAATGCCCTCCAGGTCTGACTGTCCCTCTCTCTATTTGGGAGGAATACGTCTGATAAACTTGCTCATCCCACCAGAGTGGATTGTCCTCTCCCACCAGAGTATATGAGAAGGGGTAGGACAATGCTATACCCTGAGGGCTAATAATGTACCATTCAGGCCTGAGGGCAAAATCTGTAGGGCCAGGCTGTCCCAGACTCCCTCTCATCTTCCAGACCATGGTTTCAGGGCTTCAGGTATCCTATCTCCCAAGGGTCATCTCCAGCTCTGCTCTGCTCATGTTCTGTCCAGCCCAGCACAGAGGAGAGGTTTTAGGAGAATAACTGGAACTGAAGTAGAGCTTCTGGAGCAACCAGAACGCTTGTCTGTTTTGTTCATCAAAATTTAATGGAGAGAGTATATTTCCTGGAAGATTCCATGACTCAACCTTGGTTCCCCAGCTGCCAAGCATTCAAGCAACTACACACATGAGGTGCTTTGATGGGAGGGTCATCTATCACCCTCCTCCATCTGGGTCCATGCTGACCAGCTACCACGCCACTTCCTCCACTGGATTCCCCCATGGTCCAATGGAGACCTGCACATGGAAGTGGCTCAGCTGGCCTGGAAGGCTGTGCTCTCTGTGCTTGGCCCAGAAGGAAGCAGGATGTAATTCAGCAGTTACTGAATCCTAGAATACTTATCTCTCCATTAAACGCTTTTTAAAAATAATTAATTAATTAATTAAAATTAAGAGATGGACAAGGCCAGATTTACGGGCCTTTAATAATTAATTAATTAATTAATTTTATTTACTTATTTTTGGATTCATTGGGTCTTCATTGCTGTGCGCGGGCTTTCTCTAGTTGCGGTGAGTGGGGGCTACTCTTTGTTGTGGTGCACAGGTTTCTCATTGTGGTGGCTTCTCTTGCTGCGGAGCATGGGCTCTAGGTGCGCGGGCTCAGTAGTTGTGGCTCGCGGGCTCTAGAGCGCAGGTTCAGCAGTTGTGGTGCACGGACTTGGTTGCTCCGTGGCATGTGGGATCTTCCTGGACCAGGGATCGAACCCGTGTCCCCTGCATTGGCAGGCAGATTCTTAACTGCTGCGCCACCAGGGAAGCCCCGTCATTATTTTTTAAACATTCTGAATGTTCAAGCAAATGTCACAATACAAGAAAATAATCAGTATAAATATTGGGATATAAGAAAAACTCTTATTAACAGTTGATATGAGTATATGATTGTATATGACCTCCTGCCTCCAGTCAATCAGTCCTGGGTTTCTAAACATCCAGTAATGTAACATCCTTATAGACCCATATTTCCCTTTTGATATATCCTTTTCCTCCAGGATCAAGGGGATTCCTCTTTCCAGGCCCTCGAGAGTTCTATGAGAGAATTGATCTTTGAAGCTATCCGGGACTGGGGTGAGTCAACTTGTCAGACATAGATGCCACGAGGCCTCAATGGGGCTAGCGACCCGTAAATCTGGCCCTGGCCCCAGCATCCTTGTCCATCTCAAAAGCTCATGTAGGCTCCAAGAGGACCCAAATGAAAGGGTGTGGGTGGCTTAGGGCAGCCATTTGCCACTTGGCCTCAGGGACATGGTGCCTTTTGGGGATTTGGTAGAAGCAAGGCGGGCTCACTTCCTTCGGGGGTTCCCAGGCTGGTCCTCAGTGTCCTTGGAACCAAAGCCAGGAGCTGGTCTGGAAAAGCACTGGAGGGACTGGTGCCAGGGGCCCCCACCGGCGGCGCGGCCTGGCCACGTGCTGACTGATTAGGATTTTTCCATCACTCCTGGAGGTCGCACCTTCACTGGTCAGGAGCCTCTCAAGGAAGGAGATAGTGATTAATGTTTTATGGATGAGCTGCTGGGCACGATGCCTTGTTTTCTTTAGGTTTAGAATACAATGAGGATGATGAGTGGAATTTGCTGTGAGCTGGGGGCCAGGGAGGGGCCGTTTTTGGGGGCTGGGGACACACAGGTGATGATGTTTACTGTCCTTGGTGCCCCTCAAGGGGAAATTCTGGAGGTAGGGAAGGCAGGTGAGGTCCTTGCCAGCAGGGCCATCATCCCCGGCCCTCAAGAGACAGTTCCTACCAATACCTCGGGCCCTGGTGGGCAGAGAGGCCACTGGTGAAGGGAGCCCAGAAATTTTAACAAGCTTGTCCTGCTCAGATGACTCTACTTCATTCTAATAAATCATATTCTCAGTATATAAGGTTCTGCTTATTTTTCTGTTCTTTCCAGTGTATTGATGGGGAATGGCGCGAGGGCAGAACTGATCTTGGCCATGTGGGGTAGTACAGCCTCACCAATTCTTTGTTTGTTCTGTTTTTAAAATATTTTAAGTAACAAATTATATTTAAATTAAATAGTAAATGGCACCAAGTTGAGTATAAGTCAAACATGTTACTAAATACATTAAAAATGAACTTAAGTTTAATGAATATAGAAATATTTATTTCCTTTGAATTTCTTCCCCATTGACTTTTTCTAATTTTTATTTTTTTATTGAAGTGTAGTTGATTTACAATGTTGTGTTAGTTTCAGGTGCACAGCAAAGTGATTCAGTTTATATATTCAGTGTATATACATATATATATTCTTTTTCAGATTCTTTTCCCTTACAGGTTATTACAAAATACTGAGTATAGTTCTCTGTGCTCTACAGTAGGCCCTTGTTGGTTATCTATTTCATATATAGTACTGTGTATATGTTAATATTAAAATACCTCCATTTATTCTGAGCTCTTCAAGTACCTCCCCCCACCCCTCGCCCATAGCTGTCTGGTCTCGGGCTACCCTGGTCCTTCTCTAGTCTCTAGCCTCCCCTGGACCTCTCCACAATCCAGCACTTAAAGGGTTAACATGCCATCAGCAGGGGACCTCCAGGACCCTGTTCACCTCAACAGTTGTGGGATAGTTCTGGTGGATTGGTGCCCTTGCCACGCAAGACATATATTTTGCATATCACCTCTAGGTGGGAAAGAATGCATTCTCTCTCTCTCTCTCTCTCTCCCTCTCTCTCTCTCTATATATATATATGAGGTGTCTATCCAGTAAGGTCCAAATTAGAAACTCTGTTTGTATGTGTATGTGTGTGTCGGGGGAGAACTTATTCCTGCAATACTATATTTGGAGTCATCCTCTGATCTGTCCTAAGAACCTACCAGTGATTCTCACTCATGGGAGAGCCACGGCACAGCTTTGTGTAGGTACACAGACCCAGTGCTCTGCCAGCTCTTGCAGCCTCACCCAGGACCAATCCCTACCACATAGTCAAAGGCTGAAGAAATGTCCTCTGCCCAGGGCATGTTTCTTAAGAGATGTCCCCACTAGGTGCTATGCTCAGTTTGTCTGAAGCCAGCCTACCCTCCATGGAGAATATGAGCCTGGGAAGGCTGGTCTGGCTGTGCTCATGAAGGGGGACCTAGCATACACTTTCAACAAGCTACTACGGAAGCCAATGGAACTACAGTTTGGAGGGAGAAAAATATTGTCTTTGGGGAGAAAAATGAAAGAGAGGGAGGGAGGAAAAGAGAGAGAGAGAGAGACAGAGACTCAGTGAATTCAACCAATGAGTCCAATCCAAAAGAAGCAAACCCAAAGAATTAATAAAAGATGAAAATGTTCTCAAGGATGGGAGCCCACCATTGATAGCACTCTTGAACATTCTGAAAAGTGACTAATATATCCTTGACACATTACTTAACATGAGCTTTATTTTTTTTTAACTTAGCTTATATTTTTCATAGTGCAACTTAAATAGATATAAAAAACCTGTGCCTTTAAGGAGCTCAAATAGAAAACGCAAACAACCTAAACCCATAAAACCAATAAAATTAGTTATAATCACGCAGACGTTGGCATCTGTGGTTGGTGCCCATGTCATGCTAGGTGTCAATATATTGTTGTTGTGGCGAGAGTGATATCAAGCCCATAAAGTAGGAATCAGTGATGTCAGAGGTGACCGTGGAACCTCCTACAGCATCTTCTGGGTCATGAAGTCTCCTGCTTGCCACTGGATGACGTGAACAACTCACAAACTTTTGGTTATTTGTTTGAACTCCAAGGAAACCTTCTTTAAATCAAACTTGGGTTTTTGAACGCAGTGAAGACACGTGACCCAGACCACAGAGCAGACAGGCATCTGCTGAGTTCCAGGCAGCCCATGTCGATCTGCCCACTGGGAAAAGCAAGTTCCTGGGAGTCTGATAGAGACCAGGCTCCCTCCTTTCCCTCGCCAAATCAGGTCTTCTTGCTTGGGTAGATTACACATAACTTGGTGGTGTTTTTGTTTTTTTGGCCGGTGAGATTTTTTTTTTCAGTGAGAAATACATAATAAATAATCCATTTGATAAAAATGCTGTCAACCTCTGTTTTCACGTACATGCTTTCTCCTGATTCCTTGTGAATCAGGCACTGGGAGCTGAGTTCCATGTTCAGGAAGGATGGAGCTAGTTTCATGTCTTGGTCAAATCGTTGACCGAGGCTGGTTTCGGAGGCAATCTCTCCCAAAGTCACAGGGCGCACAGCCGTCAATGTCCACAGGCCGTCTGGCATGTACCAGCTGGCAAGCATATACCAACAACTCTGCAACAAGCATTCGTGACCTCCTGTTCTAGCGTTCTGTGTGTTCATCCATATTTCTGGGTCTCACCAGCAAAGATAGGGACACGGGAATTTCCTGGTCCTCCGTATCCCTGTATCCCTTTGTCCCCTGCTTCCCTTTACCCCCTCTCTCTGCCTCTCTGCTCTGTCTCTGCTCCACACCCTGTGAGAGGATTCCTGGGCTCTAGGGAGAGAATGACTCTGTTAAAGTGCTTGTAAAGTTCCGGGATTCACTGATGCGCCCGGATTGTGACTGATGAGCCGGTGGCACCTTCCATCCGAGACGAACTCCAAGAATTTCCGCTGCCGGCACTGACCTCCTGGCCTGGGAGGAGCCACTGCATCTGCCTCCAGGAATGTGGGGCCTATGGAGACACCAAGCCCAGGAATGCCTCCATGGGGCCCAAAGCTTCAGTTCCAGAAAATTCTGAGAGCTCCCATCTGCCTGCCCATTTCCCTCTTTCTCCCTGTAAAGCCGCCTCAGACTGCAGGGAAAATCCTGGAGAGTTAGATTTGAAACGAAGCTTAGCAGCCATGGGGATTTTACTGGCAGGTGCCATCCCCGTGCCCGGACAGAGCCTGAGTGAATGGGCGTAGGTGGATCACCTGCCCTACGTGGTCCTCGCGGAGTGAGAGCCCCAGCTCTTGACTGGTTTTCCCAGGTGCTGAGGTAATTTTGAAAACCGCATCACCCTCTGGGAGACTCACAATAGAGGCTCTGACAAGTCTCGCAATAAGAAACTCACTTGTTTAAGCCAGCGTTCACCAAACTTATTTGTCCATAGACCTCTCTTATGGAAGCAATTCGATGACCGTTTTGGAGAACTGGTTTTCTGCAGAGCACATACCGTCATTGTTGGCCTGGGCATTGTCTCTGAGGGCCCCTCAGCTTTCAGATTCCCCTGTTGAAAACCTTAGTTTATCGGAGCCTGAGGGCAGGTGCAAGGGAAGAGGGTGAGAGAGAGAGAGAGAGAGAGAGAGAGAGGCCTGGGGGTCAGGGCTGGGCTGTGTACAGTCCCGCTGGTGGGTGGGGAGGACCTTCCTCCCTGCAATGACTCTTCCTCTGGGCCCATCACTGATTAATCCCCATCCTGCTCGGTCCGGGGGAGCTTGTACAGGGGCCAATGGCAGGTGCCTGGTGTACCCAGTGAAGGCCTCCAGGAAAGGAGCCTCCATGAATCATTGACTGGCCTTTCATTGTGCTGGAACCAGCTGGGGCTGGTGTGCGTGCCAAGCTCCCGGAGCTGTGGGTAAAGGTGGCGCAGGCTGGGGGGAGCCCACGCTGAGCCAGATCTCATCCAGAGCCTTGGAAACAGGCCGATCCAGGGCCGTCAGGATGTGCTCGGCACATCAGGGCTCCCGGCCGCCAGAGTCGGCTGCAGCCGTTGGAAGTGGGCTAGGAGTCCGGGGCCCAGAGTACTAGGCCTACCTCTGCTACCCTCTTACCATGGAACCTTGGATGCGTTCCTTCTCCTCTCTGGGCCTCGGTTTCCCCAGCTGTACGATGACGTTTGAATTTGAGAGTCCAAAAAGCCCCTCTCAGATCTAGGATTTTGCTCAAAGTCCTTTCAAAACCTCACGCCTGGAGTCCTCTCCCCCTGTGTGGGCCCGGGGGTCTTGGCATTCACACCCCAGCTCATACCTCCGCAGTTCTTCCTAAGGCCCACTGGGCTCAGCGCTTGCTGTGGGGAATGCACAGAGGGATGGAGGCCTTGGGCCCGTCCTTGGAAGCTCCAGGATGCTTTGGGAGACCCGACATCCCCCATGGCCAGGATTGGGTCCGTCCAGCTCCGAAAGGCGCAGGACTGTGCTACACCTGTCCTCCCCAGTCGTCTGTGCCTCTGCTGGGCTGGGGGACCTGGAGCACCCCTCCCCCAACTTAGTTTCCCCATAGCACGGCACTGGGAGGAAGGTGGGTCACTCTGGACTCTCATGGAAGCTGGGCCCACACACCATCATTCCCAGCCCTCTCTGCCCTGGCTGCTGGTGCTGGAGACCCAGGCCCAGCCCCCTGCCAAGGGAGGAGGGCGCCTGGGCAGAACCTAGAGGCTGGCCCTCATTCCACATACTCTGGGGCTTCCTAGGGTGGAAACGCCACCCTGTACCTCAGCGAAACTCTTGGGGAAGCCAGAGAGGCCCCTTCCCAGGCCTGAGCACGCCCAGGGGGACTATTTCCAAAGCCTTTCTTGCACGCTCACATGGCCCCTACACTCCTCTTTTTGGCCGCTAATCCCTTGTGGGCCCTACGAGGCAAGTTCTGGGCCTTAACGGATTGAGGAGGGAGTTGGGAAGGGGGTGGGTAGGGCTCCTTAGCAGGTCAGGCTGGGAGTAGAAGCTGCCTGTTTCGCCTGGGTATCCTGGGACAGCCGTGTCTGCATGTGGGGACCGCGGGGATCGGCTATGATGATGCCAGGAAGCTGAGAAGGTCTGGGGGTGATCAAGAGTTGCCCAAATCCTCCACACCTACATCCCTGCCACCATGAAAGAGCTGGGAAATCTGAGGCCAGAGAGAAGGGCCCTTCACTCATTCACCTGGGGGCTCCGTCCCTGCTAGGACTAGAGCTCTTCCTGCTGCCCGAGCTTGCTCTGGCCCTCATCCCTGGCTGTCTTTCACTGAGATCATTTCTCGTCTTTGCCTTTCCCTATCCCTGCGGGGCAGCCCTAATCCATCTCTGCAAAGGCCTTTTCAGCCCCCAGAACTGCTCTGAGCACAGAGTGGGTGCCCAGGCATGGTTGCCAAACTCACCTGGCTCCCCGTTCTGATTTCAGCCCTCTCAGCTTGCCCACCTGTGCACCTCCACTGGTCATGGGCTGAGGGCAATGTTTGCTGAACAAAAGAGAAGAAAGGAAAGGGGTGTCCAGGGGATGATGCAGGCCTTGCCGGCTGGACCTCAACGGGAAGCCAGAGGCGCTGTTTCTCCAGGCACCAAGTGAAGGGACCACAGGGTGGGCAGAGAAGAGGGGAGCACAGGCCAGAGGAGCCGCTGGGGAGGAGACTGGCCCGGGAGCTCTGAGCCGACTCCTTAGGCTCCAGGCTCTTGGTGCCTGGGAATTTCAGGATGGATCTGGGCTTTGAAGATGGGGGATCCTGGCCTGGGATCAGAAGGGAGCCTGGAGCCCTCAGACTGGTCAGTGAAGGGGCAAGGGGAAGCCCACTTGCAATGTCCTGCTGTGTTTTTGCACTGTGCGGGATTCTCATATATATCGCTTTGCTTGATACTCATAAATGAGCTGAGAGTTAGGGATTCACTTGTTCATTCAATGGAGAAATATTTCTGGAGCTCCTATTACGTGTCCAGCATTGTTCTGGGTACGGAGTATTGAACAAAACAGACAATGCTTACATTTTAAAGATGAAGAAAGTATAAATCAGAGAGGTTAGGCAACCAATTCAAAGTTGCACAGCTAGAAAAGGCAGAGCCAGGATTCAGAGCCATGGTCTGGGCCCAAGTTCTCTCCATTTCTTCATACTGGTGGAGTAGAAAGGCAGTGTGGTGAAGAGGAGAGAACCTCAGACTGCCTTGCTGTGTGAGTGAAGGCAAGTCACTTCCCCTCCCGACTTTGAGGAACTTGACCAAGCAGTCTGGAACTGCTCCTGGGAGACAACAACAGAAATTAAAAATTTAAATGCGGACAACTACCAGTTTTTGAGCAAGTTCTATGCATCAGGTCCTGCAACATCCATAGGGAGCCCCTGAAGGTTTTCTGAGCAGGAGGAGGGGCACAGCAGAGCACCCCTGAACTCTGCTTGTCCCGGGGCCCCTCCTAGTTCCCCAAGACCTCTGGTCCTCGAGTTATCAGGGGAAACAGCTGAAGCTTTGGACAAACAGTAGGGACAGGCAGGGACCCAGGGACATATGGTTTATAAATAAGGGGGCTGGCTGGGGTGGGGGGTGGTGAGGATCAAGCTGCAGGGAGAAGCCAGGAGAAGGCGTCAGGGGACAGCCGGCCCCTCCTTCACGGACCATCTCGCCCACCCCAGGGGCAGGGAGCTCTTGCCCAGCCCCCGGGTCCTCAAAGGGGGGACCAGGGCTACTTTCTCCACGAATCTTCCAGGCTCAACCCAGCTGCCTTGACTGCACCAGCCACCCTGCTGTGCAAATGAGAGCTCGATGCCCAGGGAAGATGGGTGTGGGCAGTTAGGTAGGGAGAGAGGAGGTGAAGGGAGAAGAGGTGAAGAGGAGGGAGGGATTTTACCCGGGGCAGGGGAGGGCAGGTGGGGGACGTCTGTACCTCAGGTGGAACACAGTGGTGGCCTCCTTTCTTACCTCTCCCTGTACATTTTAACTTTTTAAAATTACATTAAAAAATAACATACTTATACAATAATATATGTAGCCCAGTAGAGTTGTTTAGACCATGGCCTCTGGAATCAGACTGCCTGGATTAGAATCCAGGGTCTCATATCAGCTATGTGATCTCCGAACAATCACTGGGCCTCAGTTTCCTCATCTGTAAAATGGGGATCCACCTCACAGAGGATTAAATGAGCTCATGTATATAATGTGCTCATTAAAGAGCCTGGCACATAGTAAACTTTATATGAGTAGTAATTATTGTAGAGCTAAAATATTAAGTTTAATAATATAGTAAACACCCATGAGTCCATCACTCATCCCCCAAAGTAGAACATTTCCAGTAATTTGCATCTAGCTATGTGTCCCCTGCTCCCTAAAGACCCTTTAGAGGTATCTACTATCTTGAATTTTGTGTTTATCATTCCTTTGCTTAAAAAAAGGTTTTATTTTTTTTTTATCATGCACACATATGTGCCTAATCAATCTATTGTTTAATGCTCCTCTTTTTGAGCTTTATGGAAATGGTAGCATATTGTAGATAGTTTTCTGGGGTGTTCCCTCCATCTTCAGTTTCTGAGATTCATCCATCTGTCACCTGTGGCAGGAATTCACTTATGGTGGAGAATTTGTCACGCTTGGTTTCTCCCAGCTGCTCTTGCCCTCTCCTGACCGCTGGCCACACTGTAACCAGGGAGAGTCTTGCGCAGAACAAATCCCACCACTGGTGCTGCTACAGCCTTGGAGCCTTTCGACCTCCACCCCTGCAGCCCTCTGCTGGCCCTCCTCAGCCCCCAGCCTTGGCATCCCAGCCTGGTCCCTGGATGCAGGGCCACTTCCCCTTCTCCCATTGCTCTGGGAGGAGTGGCTGGCCGGGTAGCACGCTAGCTTTGCTTCTGACCATCTGTGTGACCCTGGGTAGGTCTCCTGCCCTCTTTGGGCCTCTGTCTCCCCACCTGTGAGGAGAGTGGGTGAAGGAGCCCATCCTTCCTCGGCTACAGAGTCCTTCCTCTGCCTGCAGGGGGCACCTTGCCCCACCCAGAAAGTAAGGACAGTGTGTGTGGGGTGCAACCTCATTCTCTCCTCTCACTGGGGCCCGCATGGGCACCTTTCCTCGGTGAGAATCCCACAGAGCTCTGGGGACTCTGCTCCCAGCACCCTCAGTTACTGTGTAATAACCTCTTTAACACCAAAATAAGCCACTGAAATTCTGAATCAGAACCTTGCAGTGAATGATAGCATGGACCTTGGCCCACAGACAGCACCCGAGGCTGGGAACCTGGAGACCTGGGTCCCAGTCCCAACTCAGAGAACTTACTTCCTGTGTGACCTCGGGCACCTCAGTTTCTCCTTCTGCAACATAGGGACAATTATCCATGCTGGGCATGTGCCAGGGACAGTTATCCCTCACACATAGCACCTCTCGTCAGGCCTGGCTGGAGATAGCCTGCTCCAGGAGGAGGGGAAAGTCTTGGAGAAGTTTAAAGTTTATAAGAAAGGAGTTATCCATGCACAGATCAAAGTGCCTTCTGCAGTTAGAGGAAAACAAAGTGTCACATTGTCCTCATGTTGCCTCGCTGAAGGCCAGTGCTCCTCCCGCACCCCACCGCCCTGTCCACACCTTGTCCCGCCCTGTCCACACCTTGTCCCGCCCTGCCCCGCCCCTATTTAGCAGGTGTTCCTGCGGGGCCATAATTTCTGCTCAGGGGAAAAATCCCTTTGGGACTCTGAGATTGACCTAAAAAACTTAGAAACTGATTCACCCTCAGAGCCCAGAGAATATAAGCATCCTCGACCCTGGTCCTCATCCTGATCCTGACCCTGGCTGGAGACTGAGTCCTGACCCAGCCCCAAACTGAGCCCTGACCTTGACCCCAGTCTGAGCCCCAAACCTGGTCCAATCCAACTCAGACCCCAAATAGATGGCAGGCTGACCTGTGACTCTGGACAGAGATTGAGCCCTGACCCGGGCCTCAGGCAGAGCTGGGTCATGAGTACATGTGAGAATGGTATGGCTTCTGGCAGCCAGACCCCCTACAGAGACTCAGCTAAGTGGGGTGCCCCCTCAGACGGCCAAGGATGGGGCTTCTGTCCGTAGGGATCCATTCTGAGGCCCCAGGACCCCAGCTCCTGTGCTAGCCTGTTCCTGCCCCTGAGGAAAGGACAGAGTCAGGGAACAGGAAGAGGGGCTAAAACTCAGCCAGGTATAGGGCTCGCTCTGGCCTTGCTCTGAATACCTTCTGTCTGAAGCCCACCCCTGCAAGGGAGATCCCGGCCAAATATCCAGAAATAGCTGCACCCTGAGGCTTGTCCACCAGCTACAAGACCCCAGCCCCAGTTATAGACATGCCTGGAGCCCCCTGAGACAGGGGTCGCTTTCCAGCTTGGCCCTTCCGGCGGGAATCAGGAAGAGGCAGCAGTTGCTCAGCATTACCACCAGGGGGCATCGGACAGAGGCAGGACTGAAAAGCCACTGTGGCTGGGTTCCCTGGGAGTTTTGCTGTGGGTTGGAGGGGCTCTCAGGGAAGACCTTGATGGTTTGTTTAAAGACACCCAACTGCTTGTGGCGCAGACATACTCCACCCTGACATCTACAATACCCACCGGTGACAAGGAAAAATTAAACACTAGCTACTGTGATTTTTTACATTTAATTTTGATTTTCCAAGTAGTGCACAAATACATTTTTCTTAAACACTGGAATATCAGAGTTAAAGTGACGGTTCCATTTGACCATTCCTCACATTCCATAACCTGTCCCTTTCCTCTTTTCTCCATTTTTAGGATTTTGATGTGGGAGCTTCCAGACATTAAAAAAAAAAAAACTTTTATATATACAAATATGTAACATTTTTCTACATATAATTGTGTCATCTGTGAACACAGATAATTCTATTTTTTCCTTTCCAATTTAGGTACCCTTTATTTCTTTTTCTTGCCTAAGTATTCTGGCTAGAACTTCTAGAACTATGTTGGCTAGAACTTCTAGAACTATGTTGACTAGAAGTGACAAAAGCAGACACCCTGTCTTGTTCCTAATCTTAAGGAAAAAGCTTTCCGTCTTTTATTATTGAGTATGATGTTCACTGTGGGTTTTCATATGTGGCCTTTATCATGCCAGGGAAGCTCCCTTCTGTTTTTAGCATATTGAGTGTTTTTATCTTGAAAGGGTTTTAGATTTTGTCAAATGATTTTTCTGTACCCGGGGAGATGAGCATGAGTGGTTTTCTCCTTCACCCATTAAAATCTAATATTTTGTATGTTTTGTTTAAATTTCTTGCTGTTAAGGTAGAAGAAGAGTAAATCATTCTCTGTTACTCTGTCTTGTAGGGAAGCAGAAGTTCCTCAAGTATATATCTTTGAAATCTCTCCATGTTGATACAAATAGAATTAGTTTATCCTTTCAATGCTTTACAGTATTCTGTTGTATGAATATATCACATTCTATTTAGCTATTCCATTATCATTGGACATTTGTGTTGTTTTCTGGGTTTTACTACACATTATAAATAATATTGGCCTCTGGAACAAATATCCAGAAGTGGAACTTCTGGTTTATAGGGTATGTTCATTTATAGATTTAAAAGATTATATTATATTGCTTTTCAAAGTGGATATACCAGTGTCCACTCCCATCTGCACAATATAAAAGTACCATTTCCCCACATAATTCCAAACATCATATTATCAGACATAAAATTTTAGGCAATGTGATAAGTGAAAAAGAGTAACTCATTATTATTTTAATTTTCATTTTCTTAAGTATTAGTGATGTTGAGCATTTCTTCATCTGTTCACTGGTCCTATTTTACTTATTTTCTGAATTGCCTGTTTATATCCTTTGCTCACTTTTCTATTGGGTTATTTTTCTCCTTATTATTAATTTGTGGATATTTAAAAATACATTTTTGATGCTATATCTTTGTCATTGTTGGTCGCAAATATTTCTTTCAGCCTGTAGTTTGCTTGTAGCTTTATTTATGGGGTCCTTTCTTGAATATACTTTTTCTTTAATACTGATGTGGTCAAACTTATTAATCTTTTCTTTATGGTTTTAATTTTGTATATAAGAAAGTTTCCTTTCTTCTGAGGTTATAAAAACAAATTTCCATTTTTGGAAAAAAATATTTTGTTGTTTTACAGTTGGGGCTTTAAGCCTTCTAGAATTTATATTTTGTAAATGTGAGCTAGAGAGCTAACCTTATTTTTTCTGTACAAAGAATTGATTGTTCTAACTTTCTTTGCTGATGGTCCATCTTGTAACATGTTGTCGTCTATGAATTAGGCTCTGTATGAGGTACTTTATATGCCTTTACTTATCTGCTTATCCCATCAACACTACAAGCAAGGTATCATCCTCATTTTTCAGATGGAAAAACTGAGGTTCAGAAAGGTTAAATAGCTTGCCCAAGGCCACACAGCTGGCAAGTGGTGGAGTCAAATTTTGAACCCTGAGCAGATACAGAGATAGAGATGGGAGTTCAATGACCCTGGCCCATTCAGAAGGCACAATGGGCCTGGGGGAACCTTGGGGAACACAAACAATTAGATCAGGGTCTCTCAACCTTAATCCTATTGACCTTCGGAGTGGATCATTTATTATTATTTTTTTTTTCTTTCTTTCTTTCTTTTTTCTTTTTAATTTTATTTATTTTTGGCTGCGTTTTGGGTCTTCATTGCTGCGCGCAGGCTTTCTCTAGTTGCGGCGAGTGGGGGCTACTCTTCTTTGCCGTGCGCGGGCTTCTCATTGCGGTGGCTTCTTTTGTTGCAGAGCACGGGCTCTAGGCGTGCGGGCTTCAGTAGTTGCATCAGGCAGGCTCAGTAGTTGTGGCATGCGGGCTCTAGAGCGCAGGCTGAGCAGTTGTGGTGCATGGGCTTAGTTGCTCCGTGGCATGTGGGATCTTCCCGGACCAGGGCTCAAACCTGTGTTCCCTGCATTGGCAGGCGGATTCTTAACCACTGCGCCACCAGGGAAGCCTGGATCATTTTTTAGATGGTTGTGAGGGCCATCCTGTACGTGGTAGGATGTTTAAGAGCACTTCCAGTTTTTATGGTTTTTACCCCTTATGTAAAAATAACACTGTGTCACACCTCCTCCCTATCCCTGGGCCCTGGCTATGACACTGAAAACTGACTCTAGGCATTGCCAAATATTCCCCAGGCCACAGAATTGCTCCTTGTTAAGAATCGCTAGTTTATATACAATGGAATATTACTCAGCCATAAAAAGAAACAAAATTGAGTTATTTGTAGTGAGGTGGATGGACCTAGAGACTATCATACAGAGTGAAGTAAGTCAGAAAGAGAAAAACAAATACCGTATGCTAATGCATATATAAGGAATCTAAAAAATAATGGTTCTGATGAACCTAGGGGCAGGGCAGGAATAAAGACACAGATGTAGAGAATGGACTTGAGGACACGGGGAGGGGGAAGGGTAAGCTGGGACGAAGTGAGAGAGTGGCATGGACATATATACACTACCAAATGTAAAACAGATAGCTAGTGGGAAGCAGCCTCATAGCACAGGGAGATCAGCTAGGTGCTTTGTGACCACCTAGAGGGGTGGGATAGGGAGGGTGGGAGGGAGACACAAGAGGGAGGGGATATGGGGATATAGGTATACGTATAGATAATTCACTTTGTTATGTAGCAGAAACTAACACAACATTGTTAAGCGATTATACACCAATAAAGATGTTAAAAAAATTAAATTCTTTAAAAAAAAGAATCACTAATTTAGATAATAATTACTAGTAGTATTAATATCAATTATTAACCCTCAGTAATACTAATTGACACTAATTACCAACAGTGATTACTGCGGTATTTGTCCTTGGCCTGTTGTCTCTCTGCAGCTAGGAGACAGAGGCTCTGGCTCTCCCTTAAAGATACACCTGTTCAGTGCTCTGCTTCCGGCACTGCATCCTCACTCAGCCTGTCAACAGAGGGGCTCTGCTTCGTCCTGCAAATGTGCGAGCTAGTTGTGGTGTGAGACCTGCCCCAGGTCACGGCCAAGCACATGAAAATGCTTGTGCAAGGGCAGGAACGTCTGGGCTGGGGATGCTTCATGTTTTCTTTTCAAAATATTTTTCTTTGTTGGTGATGAACACAAATGGAAAAATAAAGCCCTGCTGATGTAAAACGATTCCTCAATCCAGACGTGGCAGGGGCAAGGAGCTTCATCATTCATGATTCGAGTTAGGCTGTAAACATGTCTGTGTCATAGCGTCTGGCCCGTCAAGCTCTGGGAATGCAGACCTGCACACAGATGTTGGGACCTGCCAGGTACTGGCACATTCAGGGCCCTTGAAGATCAAATGTGCTTTCCAATCCCCCTGGTGCCGTGGAGGATCCAGGGCAATTTAGAATACTGTCTGTAGCCTGGCTAATTGGGATTCCTCATTTTAAAGTCTAAAACTATAATAAAAATAACCAGGCAATGAATATGCAAAATAATCCGAGCTGTTGTGTAGGTCCTCTTGTTTCTGCCCCTGATAACAGTGGTTTTGCCCCATTCAGGATGGCTTAGCTCCATGAATCTTCTTGCATGTTTCCTGTTTTTCTCTGTTGCCATGAGGACTTCTGGAGAGACTTGACAAGGCCCCCATGTAAAGTCCAGAGCCTGGACGCCTGCAGACTTCACCTCGCCCTCCAGGCTGGCATCCTTGCCAGGAACAGAAATGAGGTTCTGCTGATATGTCACCTTCTCGACCAGCCCATATGGGTGCTTCGTGATTGCGCTGCCCTTTTCTAAGCTCATTCCTACTTTCCAGCGCCCACTGACACCCTGTCCACCTCTGCTGGGTCCCCAGGGCTCTGAGTTCACCCTCCAGCACTGTGGATGAGGCTGGGATCGCAACCAAACTGGGGGCTCCCTGAGGGTGGGCCCAGGCCTTCTTCTTCTTCTCTGAATCTCTCCAGGGTGGGCCTGCAGAGGGCTGGGCTCAGAGAAGAAAACGATAAAGAAAACTGACCTACTGGGGTAAGAGGTGTCCTGTGGCTGTCATTTCTCTGTGACCTTGGTATTAGGACAGACACAGGCCGACTTACAGACAGAGTGGAAGGGGGTTGCAGGGGCCCAACCCGTTCCTCCTGGGAACGTGGAGTCCCACCCCAAGGCCGGGGCTGAGATGGGCACGGTGTCCTGTAATCCTGGTGAATATTCAGCCGTTCCGTCCCCTTCGCTGGCTCCTGCCTATGCAAACAGCCACCTGGGAAGGGGAGGCAGACGGTGTGCTGGCAGCGGCGGCAGGAGCAGGGGACCGTGGGCAGGAGAGCGGGGCTCACCGAGGCTGACCGAGGAGCCGCTGCCACGCCCCTGCCATGGACAGCAAGGTGTGGGGTGCCTGCCTCCTCTGCTTGCTGCGCCCCTTACCCATCGTGAGTAGCCAGCTCAGACCCTCCTGCCTCTCCCACTGGCCTCGAGATCTGGGAGCCACAGGGCCATACCGGGGTCCACCCTTCACCAGCACAGGAGTCTCTCTACCAAGCAAGGGGTGGCTTGACTTGGAGAACTCCTCATCTCCTCCGCGGCCCCCTCCTCTCCTCCCCCTCCCTTCCCAGGCACCCTGCTCACCCCTGGAGAGCTCTGGCAATGAAACCGTCCTTCCTGGGGCTGAACGGAATTTGCTTGCCCGTTGCTCCCCCCAGGGCCTGTCTGCACCCTCTGGGGGGCCACAAGACTCTGTCCCAAGACAGTACTTCCGCCTCCCCTTCACACCCCAAGTCTTATCCACACCCCCTCCTCCGACAAGCTCCCCAGAGCCCTCCCTATCCCCACGACCCCTGGATCCACTCCATTTGGTTGCTTCCTTTGAAGAGGGGCTGGCCAGGGACTGAGAGGCCCTGGGTAGTAAGTGAGCAGCTGCTCCCCTCTGGCATTTGGGGGACACTTCCTCGCATGGTACGCCCTGGGGCCCTGAGAAGCTGTCCACCATCAGATGTTGCTCGGAGGCCTAGGATGCTGGAGAAGGGGCTGCCAGGAGAGGGCCCTCTCCGAATGTGCCGCAGTTCCCCAGCGTGCTTTCCCGGAGTGCATGCAAGTGACAGTGACGCGGGGACCAGGATGGGAGACACAGGTCCCGGGGAGGAAGCTGCAGCTCCCAGGGACTCCTGAGAGCCCGCAGGGACTGAGGACTCCCTCTTCCTCCACTGGCTTGTATGGGAGTGTGTGTATGTGGGCGGGGGCCCGTGCCGCGCCTCCCAGGCACTTTGCTGCACCCTGCCACGAGGGTGCATGGCCTTTAGGCTTGAATCCTGGAGCCGTGAAACTAGCTGTGTGATCTGTGCAAGTCCCTTCCTGAGCCTCACTTGTCTGTCTTGTAAAAGAAGAACACAGTGTCTGCCCCCCAGGGCTGCTGTGCATGAAGTCAGATCTGACTTGTCTAAGGCTGGGCATGGGGTGCAGTATGGGAGACTTCTGCGCCCTCCCCTGTTCAGTGAGGGGCGCTTCCTGCCTCTCATCTGTGTGCACCCCACAGTGAATGCTCTATTTTTAGGAGGGGAGATTGAGATCCCGTGGGGGTCATTCAGCTGCTGGTGGCAGGGTCAGGGCCAGCACCAAGTCACTGTTTCCCAGTGTGGCCTCCATCCTGGACAGACCCCGGGTTAGCTGTAGTCACGGTCAGCAAGGCCGAGGTACGCAGGGTGAGAGAGTCTCCCCTCAGGAGGAGTGGGTCCAGTACAGGGGCCAGATGATCCCCGAGCCCTAGGTGAGTGGGGCGGGGGGCGTCCATCAGGAGCGTTTGGGTAAGTCTTGGAATGGTCCACCGTTCCCCACCCCGTACAGTCTCCACCTGTTACCACACATCTGGGTCACGAGTTGGGCTTCCCTGAATTTTCCTCCCCGTAGGAACGGTGAGGGCTGTCTGTCTCTCCTTTCGGTGGGAGGCTTCCCACCAGGGGCCATAGTTCTTTTGGCCTCAGTGGTTCCCTAGTCAGGCCCTGAGAATGTATCCCAGGAAGGGATGGGCTGCAGACGTGGAGGGGGGAGGAAGGGCAGACGGAGCCCGCAGTCCCATATCAGGCGAGTCTGCCCTCCCCATCTACCCGCTTCTGACCATCAGACTGCTACTGGGGACATGTGGGGGAGATAAGACTGGGGCTCTGCTCTGAGGTGGCTCCTGGGTCCCTGAGTCCCGGGGAGGAAGCCAAGAGGCACCACCAGGTTGGAGACCCAGAGCCTGGGCGGCAGGTGGAATGTGTAACCTGAGGTCCCAGGGGCCCAAGCAGGAGGTGGCAGAGCTGAGCCCAAGCTGGATTTGGGCGAACAGGGTCAGCAGGTCAGGACAGGGGTGTCCTTCCCCGTAGGGCAGGGCTGGTAGGGGTGAGCCTACTTACTGGGCTGGGTCTTCAGGTCCTCTCCTAGCCCACTGGCCTGTCCTTGGGTCCCTTCCATGTGGTCATCTGCTGTCCACTGTCCCCACTCTGGTGTTTGAAGTCCCGTCTCTCTCACCCCAGTCCCTGTCTCGCATCCACTGTGCTCTTTGCCGTGCCTGGATTTCTGTCAAAGGACACTGGGAGCTAATTAAACAGCTGCTGATACAGACTCTGTGCCAGACACTGGGGCTTGTGTGTGCGTGTGTGTGTGCGTGTGGGTGCGAGGATGGCCATGGGAAGGGCTCTCCCCTCACTCAGCTCAGGTGCATCTGCCCACTCCCTTGTCTGTGCACATTCTTTGTCCCAAGTGCTCTTTTCCTCACCAATTAAAAAAAAAAAAAAGCTCCTTTTTTTTCAGGTCTGGCTCAAATGCCACCTCCTTAGTCCTTGTGAGAAGGGCCACCCTCCCGTAGTGCCTGTCGTGCCTCTGATCAGTTTGTATTGGATCTATCAGGACCAGGTTTTAGCTCCCATCCTCACTCTACTCCTCCCTGTGAAATCCTTGGGGACAGAAATCTACACTGATTGAATTTGATGTGCATGTTGTACACAAATGTGGGCTATGGATCATGTTCACAGTGTAAGGAGCATGTCTTATAAAGCTGGGTTCCCCCACATGTACCTGTTTGGGGCTGTGCCCTGTTGGACAGTCCATTTCAGATTTTCTCCAGTCTGGGGCAGTGGGAGGGAGAGGTGTTAAGAATTCCTGCCTTTGACTCCCAGCTTCCTAGAGAACTTGTTAAAATGCAAAGTCCTAGATCCAGCCATAGATCTCTGCATATTCTTGGCTCCATCCCAGGTGATCTGCAGGTAGATCATGAGGCACACTTTCAGAAATACTGCTAGAGGGTTTCCAGAAAAACAGCTTCTTTTCCAGCTTCCAGGGATCATTCCCTGTGGTCACTGGGTGGCACCAGGCTCTGGGAAACTCCTAAAACTGTAATCCTTCATGATTACTGAGTCACACAACAAACCCATTATCCCTCCATGTATCTATCCATTACCTACCCATCCATCTTCACGTGCATGCCCTCATCCATCCACCTGTCCACCCATCCACCATGTATCCAGTCATCCATCCGTCCATGCATGTATTCATGCATCCGTCTATCTATTCACCTATCTATTGTACGTACGTTCACTCATTCTACCAGCCAGCCGCACAGTTACCCATTCGTTCATTCATCCATGAAACCACATTCATCTGCTCTTTCACCTCATTCATCTACTCATTCACTTATCCATCTATCCTCTCACTTACTAATCTACCCATTTTTTTCACATATCTTTGTCAGGGTACCTCTGAAAGCAGAGCCTGAGACAAAGGCATCTGTGTAGGTAGTTGTATTAGTTTCCCATTGCTGTTGCAACAAATTACCACCAACTTAGTGACTTAAAACGGCACAAATTTATTTTCTTACAGTTCTGGAGGTCAGAAGTCCAAAATGGTTTTCAGTGGTTTAAAACCAAAGTGTTGGCAGGGCTGCATTCCTTTCTGGAGACTGTAGGGGAGAACTCGCTTCCTTGCCTTTTCCAGTTTCTGGAAGCCACCTGCATGCCTTGGCTCATGATCCTCTACCTTCAAAGCCAGCAGTGTAGCATCTTCATCTCTCCCTCTCTCTCTCTCTCTCTCTCTCACACACACACATACACACACACACTCACACACATACTCCTCTGCTTCTGTCAAAATGTCTCCTTATCTCACCCTGACACTCCTGCTTCCCTCTTAGAAAGACCCTTGTGATGACATTGAGTCCACCCAGATAATCCAGGATAATCACTCCATCTCAAGATCCTTAACTTAATCACATCTGCAAAGTCTCTTTGTAAGGTTGCATAGTCACAGTTTTCAGGGATTAGGACATGGACATTTTGGGGGGCCATTACTCTGTCTACCAAGGTACTTTATGCAGAATTGCCTTTGGGGAGTGGGAGTACAGAGCAGGGGAGTAAAACAAAGAAGGAAAAAAGGCTGCTACACGGATGCATTATTGAGTTAGCCATCTCTGTGAGATCTTCTGAAGACTTTTGTTTAATGTGACTCAGAACTTACTTCCATGAAATGAAAAGGGGAAGCATCCATCCAAATCTCTCTTCTCTCTGCCTACCTCCCTCCCTTCCTGCTTGCCTGCCTTTCGTCCAAATATCCATTAAGCATACCTGGATGAGCCGGGTCCTGTGCTTAAGAGCACGGCCATGGAAATGAATCAGGCTTTATCTCTGTCTTCAGGTCGTTAGACCAGCAAACCCAGAAGAAGCATCCAGTTGGCTTAGCTCATCCCATTAACTCTCTCCTGCAGGTACTGGGCCACGTGCACCCAGAATGTGACTTCATCACCCAGCTGAGAGAGGATGAGCGAGCTTGTCTACAAGCAGCAGAGGGGATGTCCAACTCCACCTTGGGTACGTGGCTTGGGAGAGCGGGGGTGGCTTGTCACGGATTTCCTGATCTCCTCCAGCCTCACATTCAGGATGGTGGACAAGCCTGTCCCCTGGGCTGAGTCTCCTCTGCTCCCATCTCGCTGTCTAGGCTGCCCTAGGACCTGGGATGGGCTGCTGTGCTGGCCGACGGCAGGCTCTGGCGAGTGGGTGAGCCTCCCCTGCCCGGCTTTCTTCTCTCACTTCAGCTCAGAGCCAGGTGAGGGGCGATGGGGGTGTGATGGGGGAAGGGGGAGGAGGCAGAGGTGACAGGTGACGTGGTTTCATCTGGTGGTGGCAGAATACGGTGGCCACGCCCCTGGCTTTGAGGCCAGGCAGACCTGGATCGAGCACCGCCTTCCCCCTCCCCCTCTTTCAGTGTGACCTCGGGCAAGTCACCCTCCCAGACCCTCAGCTTCCTGACCTCCCGTGACCTGGGGAAAACAAGAGCACTAACTACACAGGGGGTGGGGTTAATTATCAGGGCTTGGCAGTGCTGAACTCAGGGCCTGGAACTGAGTAAATGTCCTCTGGGAAGTTGCCTGCTTCACCTCCCTGGCCTGGGGGTCTGGGGTGGACGGTCCCTCCAGGGGCAGAGAGGGCCTCCTTTCTCCTCCCTGCCCTTAGGATGCTGGAGGCCCAGCTCGCTACTCTGCTCCTCAAGGGAACCATTCTTTCCATTAACAGAAGGTGAGTCTGAGGCCAGAGAGGAAGTTCCTAGAACGTGTCCCAAGCAGGCTGGGCCTGGACCCCAGGCCTCTGGAGAGAAGTCTCCTCTCTCTCTGCTGCAGAGATGGGCTGTCTGTGCAGACCCTGCCAGGGTCACTCCCCGGCTCCCTGACCTCTCCTGGGGAGAGAGGAGGAAAATCTCTCCTTCCCCCGCCTCTGTTGCCTCCCAGGGGCCGTGAAGCGGGATTGCACCATCACGGGCTGGTCTGAGCCCTTCCCGCCCTATCCTGAGGCCTGTCCTGTGCCCCTGGAGCTGCTAACTGAAGAGGTGAGAGGCTCCTGGCATCTTGGAGGAAGGGTCGCCGTGGATGTTTGATTGGGTGGTGGACCGCAAAGCGGTAGGGGCCGCCATTCCCATTGTAGCCAGCAGGTTGGAATATTCATTACAGCACATTTCCGGAAGATGGCAGTGTCTGGAAGAGAGGGGGTCTTGTGCTAACTTGCTCAAGGGTGACAGGTGGGCCATGCAGCTAGGAGGGAGAGGGGAGGCAGAGGGCAGGGAGGGAGATGTGCTGGCCACCGTCTTCTTTTCTCCTTGGCGTACCCTCTCTGTGCCCAGGCCTCCAGGGCAGGGAGCTGAGAGTAGTTCTGGGAAACAAAGGCTCTTAGTGGTCCTGGGCAAGCTCCTTGCCCTCTCTAGCCCTCAGTCTGTGGGCAAGCAAGAGAAACCAAAGCCTGGAGTGATGTCAGTGCCCCCTAACCTAGCTGGCACACCCCACGCTTCCAAATTGAGCAGGACCTTTGCAAGGTGCCTCCACACCCATAATCCCATATCTCTTTCCCCCCAGCCCTGAAGGCAAAGCATGAGTCTGACATTTTTTCAGATAAAAAGACTGAGTCTGGGAGGGGCGATGATTGCCTGCATCCCTCAGGGGAGCTGAGTTCCCGATCGATCCCCTCCCCGCAAGGCTGCACGCTCCGTCTCCATCTCCGGAGTCCAGGCTAGACTTTGATGGATCCAAATCCTTGGTCTTGGAAAGAGCTTTTCCTTGCAGCTGTCCCTGGCTGTCCCCTTTATTGGGGGATGTCATGTTCCCAAGCCAGTGAGCAAGCTGGATGTCAATAAACAAGCCCAATTTCCTCCTGAGCTTTGTCACTCCCCAGGGACGTGAGGTTTCTGTGGCAGCCTCCCCCTACCCCCAGCGACAGCCAGAGTTAAGCAACTAGCTCCCTCCGCCCCTCCCCCCACCCCTCCCCTGCTTCCTCACCAGCGACAGGCTGTAAACAAAAGCTTCGCTTCAGTTCCGGAGGGAGTTTGCTGTGGTCCCCACAGACACCCCTGCCCCCACACGGGCAGTTTCGGGATAGAATTGAAAATGTCACCTGCTTGATTGTCAAGCCTCCCTCTCCTCAAAGGCCCAGTTGCTGAGCGTTCCTCCGTCTCCACCCTCCCCAGAAATCCTACTTCTTCACCGTGAGGATCATCTACACCATGGGCCATAGCGTCTCTGCCGTGGCCCTCTTCATGGCCATCACCATCCTGGTTGCCCTCAGGTTCGCCATCTTCATCACCTACTCCAGAACCTTCGCCCTCCGCATCGTCCACAGCACCAAACTTGAACCCTTACCTGGATATTCAAGACGTTCCCAGATCTGGCATTGGCCATTTCTAACTTTTCCTTTCCCTTTCCCCATCCCCTCACACTCCAGGTCTGGTTCCCACCTCTACACCTTTGCTTGTGTGGAACTTATTCTATTTGCTTGGAATGCCTGCCTCCTTTTTTCTCAGTGCCCTCATATCCATTAAAATTCAAAGCTCAGCTCTCATCTGCCTCAAGAATCCTCTTTGTCTCTTCCATGAAGCCCTTCTTGACTATTTCAACCCTTTGATCTTTGCCCTCTCAAAGCCCCGCCCCACCCCACCCCCCAGCCTGGCCCGCGCTGTTCTCTGTCTCCCGGGGGGTGAGCCTCCTCTCTCTGATTATCAGGGGGCTCCCCTGGGCAGGACCCTGTCGTTTCTGCCTCTGTCCTCCACACCATGAGCTCCCTGAAGGCAAGGGACTGCTATTCTCTGTCCTCTCACCTACACTGAGCCCAGCTGCCCTGCAAGGTTATAGCTGAAGCCTCAAGTTCAATGCAATCCATCCGATCCAATCTGATCCAATCCAATCCAAGCCAATTCAGTTCACCTCCCGCCCTGCTCAGCCTCCGCAAGCCCGCTTTGAGCACATCAAAAGCCCCTCTCCCACCTTGCCTCCTGTTCTTCACCCCTCCTGTCCCCTCCAGGAGGCTCCACTGCCCCAGGAACTACATCCACACCCAGCTGTTCATCACCTTTATTCTCAAGGCGGGAGCTGTGTTCCTGAAGGATGCCACCCTCTTTCACGGCGAGAACACGGACCACTGCAGCTTCTCCACTGTAACAGCCATGGGTCGGGGTGCTGGTGTGGGTGCGGGCGAGGAGGTTGGATTAGAGATGCAGCTGTGCCTGTCCGGTAGCGTGGGCTGACCCTGCGGCTCCCGCTTTGCTAGCGACAGAGCGGGAAATCACCCCTCCCCCTTCCTCCCCCTCCTTGCGGTCAAGTTCTAAATCCTCCAGCTGTTTCCTGGACGACGGTGCCCATCCACAGCGTTTCCCTTATTCCACTCTCCACTCCATATTCTGTATTCCCGTTCCATTCCCCATCCCATATCCCAACCCGGACCACATTTCACTCCAGCCAGCCTTTCCATTTCACACTTCCTCTGAGCACTGTCTGTCTGTGCTGGGCGTGGGTATGCCAGGGGCTGGGCAGAGCCGTGTGCCTCCCTTGAGAAGCACCCAGGGTGCCTAAGGGGTCAGATTATACCAGATTATGGGACCACTAGGTAGAGGGAGGTGAAAGCTGGGAGAGAACAGGAGAAGGCCTCAGGGAGGAGATGGCTTTGGAGCTGGGTGGGCAGCAATGATAGGGAGGGAGCGGGGAGGACCAGGGTGAACGTGTCCAGTGTGAGAGGACCAGCTCTCACAGACAGGAGAAGCTGGGGCAAGTCCAAGAAACAGGGGTGTCATCATGGGGGCAGGGAGGTGGGCTACGAGAAGAGACCGAAAATAAGGGAAGTTGGGCTGAGTGTGGTGGCCCAGCACTTACCAGCTACTCTGACACCGTGCTGGAAATGAACAGCTACATGAATGAACAAACCAACAGATGACCTTCATTTGTTAATGAAAGACATAGTAATAGTATATGTATCGAGCACTTATGTGCCAGGTATTATGCTAAATGCTTTACATATGTTATCTCCTTTTATTTCCTACATCTATTCTCATTTTAGTCCCATATGTAGATGAGGGGTAATTGGCGATGTCACCCAGCAGCTGAATGGTGGGAGAGGGACCAAGCCTGGGCCATTCTGAGCTCAGAGGCGAGCGCTCCTCCCCCGACAGATGAGCAGAGTCACGCAGTGAATGAATGAATGCATGCACGGGCACATGCGTGTATGTTCGCAGGACGGAGCAGTGCATGAATAAATGGTGTTCCATATCCTCAGCTCTAGGGATTGACTTGAGCTCAGGAGGGACGGGGTGAGAGTAAAAACAGTAGCAATTCGTATACAGGGTTTCCATTCAATCCTTATGATGAGGCCACGAGCCAGCATTGGAAGTTTTTCCTTTTAGAGATGAAAAGCTAAGGTGTGGGAAGGTTATCCAGATGGTAAATTTGAACCCAGGCTGTCTGGATCCCAAATCTGTGCTCTTAACCACTGCATTACACAACCACACCCCCTCTGGGGCAGCCCAAGGTGGAGGTTTGGGGCCTGAGTGGGGTAGGGGAGACTTGGCGGGGCTCCAATGGGTGTCCCGGCTCTGAAGCGCCCAGCCCCTGGCCCGCAGGTTCTGTGCAAGGTCTCCGTGGCCACCTCCCATTTCGCCACCATGACCAACTTCAGCTGGCTGCTGGCAGAAGCTGTCTACCTGACCTTCCTCTTGGCCTCCACGTCACCCAGCACAAGGAGAACCTTCTGGTGGCTGGTCCTTGCTGGCTGGGGTGAGCACCGAGGGCTGGTTTGGGCACTGTGCGGGTGTTGGGGTGTCGGGGACGCCCAGGGAGCTCACACCAAGGTCCCTTCATCTCGCTCACGATGACCCCAAGGCCCAGGGAGAGGAAGGGCAGCTTACAGTCCTACAGCAAGTGCTGGAGATCAGGGCCAGGTCCCCGATCTCTGGGCTCTCTCCTGGTCCCGCCTTCACAGTGCCCTGTGTGACTGGCTGCAGTGGTGGGAGGTGGGCGCAGGATGAAGACCCCTTACTCGTGTCTTTTCTGTACCCCCTCAGGGCTTCCCCTGCTCTTCACCGGCATGTGGGTGGGTTGCAAGTTGGCCTTTGAGGATGTTGCGTGAGTCTGGGCTATCCCTTCATCACACCCGTGCTGGGTCCCCATGGGGCATGGACTGGACGCTCAGGCAGTGAGGCTGTCCTCCAAGCTGGGAAGAGGAGAGCTGCCAGGCTTGGGAGAGGGGTGGGAGATGCAGTCGTGGGTAGCACAAAAGGGGCTTGAGCCTGGGCAAGAAGGGGGTGCAGAATCTCAGGGTTCGGGGCTCAGGGGGTAGGGGGTTGTAAGTGGGGGCCTTCTGGAACAGGGGGAGTGTTGGAGCCACAAGAAGGCAGCAAACAGACTGAGTTTTGAGAAACTCATCCACCTAGGTGGAGAGAAAGAGTGAACCCAGCTTGGATCAGGGCACGCCTTTGGAAAGTGCCTAAATGTCTGAGAGAACGTAGATAAGGCTGGTTGGGAGTAGGGTGAGGCTAGAAGGCTCAAATTCCAAAGTGAGGAGCCTAGAGGCTGGTAGGTAGAGAGGAGGGAGGAGCATGGGTGCCGAAGAAAAGGGCTTTCCAGCAACTGCACTCTTCCCACCCCACCCCACCCCCGCCCCCCCATCAGTCCCGGCCTGTCCTCTCCCCAGGTGCTGGGACCTGGACGACAGCTCCCCCTATTGGTGGATCATCAAAGGACCCATCGTCCTTTCCGTTGGGGTCAGTGCCTGGGGCCAGTGTCCTCTGCTTTATTCAGCCAACCTCCCTGGGTCCACCGAGCAGCCATACACAGCAGGAAACACGACTCCAGGCTGGGAGTCAGGACACCTGGGGTTCCAGCCTGGTTCTGCCGCAGATTCTCTGTGAGGCCCTCTCTGGACTTCAACAGCCCATTGGTAAAACCAGAGCTCAGGCCTCTTCTAGCTCAGAGTTTCAATGAGTCTGGTGTCCTGGTTGCAGATCACCTACCGCCGCAGTGAGGCTGGGCTGGGAGAGTAGAAGACGCGGCAGCTGAAACTCCTACCTGCTCCCACGTGGAAGACAGGGCAGCTAGGACTGGTTTTGTGGCCTGGGTGAATGTACGCATTTTTGACAGTTTTGCAGTTGTGCAAAGAGAAGGCCACATGCTTTGTGCCAGAGAAGAGCCTGAGAGGTGCTGGAGGCAGGATGGCAAGGCCTGACCTCCCACCCTCGGTCCTGGGACTGGAAAGGGAGGGGGACCCTGAGCCCCCTATGGGACCGTCCAGTCTCAGGCGACAAGGTCTAGAGCAATGACCTGCACATCCATCTACCTGCACATCCCTGCCTCTCCAGGGTTTGAGGTTTCTAGTCCCCAAAGATGTCCCACCCCAGGCCATTTGGGTCACCCCTGACCCTTGCCTTCCACCTCCCTACACCTCTATTTCCAGGTGAACTTTGGGCTTTTTCTCAATATTATCCGTATCTTGCTGAGGAAACTGGAGCCAGCTCAGGGCAGCCTCCACACCCAGCGTCAGTACTGGTAACGTGTGTGTGTGTGTGTTTCCAGGGGTTCTGGGGACATAACTGGAGTGGGAGTCAGCATGGTTCTCTTTTATGCACAATTAGGCATCCATGATCCTGGTCCAGTGCTTGTCCCTATGTCCCCAGAGAGAATAGATCTGGTCCCTGACCTCCAATAGGTCACAATATAGGAAGGATGGGGCCTCCAAACAGCCAGTTGCCAGGCCAAATAGGCTGATGAGTGTTGGGATCAATTTCTACGGGAGCCTGCAGAAGGAGATCCTTTCTAAACAGATGGTGGGGTTGGAGTACAGTCCGGGAAGACTTCCTGGAAGAGGTGTCTTTGAACTAGACTTTGAAAGATGCATAGACTTGACTAGAATAAATTGAGACAAGAGAATTTGTCAGAGGGAACAGCGGAATCCAGGGGCCCAAAGTAAGGAAGCCCAGGGTGCATGTGGGGAGTTCTCCAGGGTGGCTGGTGTGTAGAATTGATATGGGAAGCTGGTGGGAAGTGAAAGTAGGCAGGGGGCCCATGGGACTTTCTTTTTTTTTTTTTTTTTAAATATTTCAGCTTACTTTTTTTTTTTTTTTAACTTTGGGTTTATTTTATTTATTTATTTATTTATTTATGGCTGTGTTGGGTCTTCGTTTCTGTGCTAGGGCTTTCTCTAGTTGCGGCAAGCGGGGGCCACTCCTTATCGCGGTGCACGGGTCTCTCATCATCGCGGCCTCTCTTGTGGCGGAGCACAGGCTCCAGACGCGCAGGCTCAGTAATTGTGGCTCACGGGCCTAGTTGCTCCGCGGCATGTGGGATCCTCACAGACCAGGGCTCGAACCCGTGTCCCCTGCACCGGCAGGCAGACTCTCAACCACTGCGCCACCAGGGAAGCCCCCCATGGGACTTTCTAATTCCAGCCTTGGGCTTGTCTTTTTCTGCAGGCGTCTCTCCAAGTCAACCCTTCTCCTCATCCCATTGTTTGGAATTCACTACGTCATCTTCAACTTCCTGCCTGACAGTGCTGGCCTAGGCATTCGCCTCCCCCTGGAGCTGGGACTGGGTTCCTTCCAGGTGAGGACCCCCACAGCACTCACTCCTTCCCTCTGAGTCCTTGGGCAGGAGGAAGGTGCTGCAGCCCACAGGCTTGGTTGATTTCATGGTAGGCTGAGGGCGACTAGGCTCGTTATTCTTCCTTCCAGCCACTCATCCATCTATTCAAGTATCCATCTGTCTGTTTTTCTCCCATCCATCCATCTCTCTATTCATTCAACTACTCATGCGCCTATCTACATATCCATCCATCTACCCATCCATTCATCCATCCATCCATCCATCCATCCAATCTATTCAACATTTACTGAGCACCTATTATGTGTCAGGCTCTGTGCTTAATACTAGGGGATGGAGAAATAAAGAGAATCAGAGAAACAGGCCAACGGGGCCAACAGTACAGCCTTGGCAGACTTGCTATGACAATTACATGTGACAATATGCCTGGCACATGGTAAGTGATGAATACGTCTACTTTCCCTTTTCCCAAAGACCTGGTCCAAGTCACAGCCTGGCGGAGAGTAGGGGAAAAAGGTAATAGGAAGACTGCAGACACCTTGAGGCCAGGCCAAGGTGATGGGGTCCTTTCTCTTTGGCCCCACAGGGCTTCATTGTTGCCATCCTGTACTGCTTCCTCAACCAAGAGGTATGTGACTCAGGCTATCCTTATTTGTTAAGCCTTCTCTCCCACCAGTCCTAAGGCTGCCTCTCTCCTGCCCAGCCCCTGTAAATCCCCGATCAGGCCAAACACTGAGTCCTGCAATCCTATGTGGAAATCTGTCCTGAGTTTCTGGATCACGCTTAACCTGAATACTTCCTGTAAACATCTTTTATCCATCCCTCCTCTGGGCTGGGCCAAGTTTACTGTCCATTCAGCAGGAGGTGGAGAAGGCCTTTCAGGGATCAGAAGAGGGATCCAGGGGTGGGTTAAAAGGATCCTTTAATTCTGTGTTTCTAAAACTGAACGAGAGAGAGTGGAGGAAGGAATAAGTCGGCTCCTGGAGAGACAGGGAGAAGACACAGAGGAACCAAGAAAATCAGAGGTGGACATACAAAGTCTAGGAAAATAAATTCAAGTGCAGAGACAGGGAGGATGATGGAGAGCAAAGCCAGGGACTCTGAGAGAGAGCACCCGGAGGAGAGGCGCACAAAAAGAACAGACCAAACAGAGAAGGACAAACACATGAATAGACAGAATAGATGGTACCAGTGCACATGTAGAACTATGGAGAGATGGTAAAGAGGAGTGAATTATAACATCCCACCCAGAAGACACTTCGCATTTTTCCTTTAGGACAGACTTGCTTTATGGGGAGGGGTGGGAGAATTTAACTCAGTGCCCCAGACAACCAGGTCCTGTCGCTGTGTGCACAGGCAGAGTCATGGGCTCCCTCTGGTGGCCAAGGATTTGCTGTGGGCTCTGTGTTCTGCTGGAGACCTGGATGTACGTACCTGTACCCCAGCTGTGGGGCATTGCACCCCCCTATTCTGCCACCACTGTCTCTTATTGGCTCCCTCCCCTCTGCCGTTCTTTACTACCACCCTAGCCTTTCTGAGTCTTCTGCAGCCTTATCTGGAGTCTGGATGCAGACACAGGACTGCAGTATCTGATTGTAGTGGCTCATGGGCCCTGGGGTTGCTGAGAGGGGCGAGGAACAGCCCTGGACAAGGTGGGTGGGATCTGGAAAAGGGGATTCCACAGAGAGTTGTGAAGGGATCTGTCCCAGGAAGCGGTTTGGGGACCAGATAGTTAAATGCCTCTGGAGACAGGGAGCTTACTACCTATCAATGACACTTTCTATCATCAGGAAGCTCACCTTTATGTTGAATGGAAAACTGTCTCCTTTCTGTCTTTGTCACAGCCTAAATTCAGCTCTGTCAGAAATGTCACAGCCTCTCAGCCCCCTTTGCCCAAGCAGCCCCTTGGAGATGTGAAGATACAGACACTCCCCCCACCCCCCTACATCTCCCAAGTGGCTTTTCTTTCAGTTACTCTCAATCCCCTCAATTGCACCTCCTCAGACAGAGTTTGGAGGCCTCTCTTCCTTCAGGTCATGTCCCCTGGACAGGTTCCCAGTGGCCACAGTTCAGCTCAGTGGGCAGGGGCAGGAATGAGCCCCAGAGCAGGGGATGGTCTAAGCTTTTGGGGAAGACAGAGTAGTTTTTTGGCCAGAAGCTCAAGAAAGCACCCATAAATGTCTTTAACTGGGCCCAGACAAAGGCAGTGCTAAAAGAGAAAGGAGCCAAAGGGAATGGTCAGCAATACAGGAAGGAGGAAGTAGTATCCTCTAGAGGTAGTACTTAGCAGTGGCTGTGGCCAACCATAGCTTCTCCTGCTCCAGGAACCCCTGTCTCTGTTTCTCCTGCATGGTCTCCCCCTGCACCCTCAGCCCCACTGGGGTTGAGTAAAGAAGTGGCAATGGGACCTTCCTAACATCCTCCCTCTTGTCCTTGCTTGGAGGTGAGGACTGAGATCTCACGGAGGTGGCGTGGCCATGATCCTGAACTTCTGCCAGCCTGGAGGACTCATGCCAAGTGGACGATGCCTTCCCGCTCAAGGGCGAAGGTGCTGACATCTGTGTGCTAGGCTGGCCACATCACGTGACTGGAATCCACACCTGAACTTGGGCAGCTACACGGGCCCACCACCCTTCAGAGGAGTGGGAGCAGCGCCCCCTGGGAACCCTCAGTTGACGCCTCCACCCAAGCTGCTGCCCAGCCCTTCTTCCCTGTCCTGCCTCTGACTCTTTTTGCCCGGGTCTCTGTGTGTCCACCCCTGACTTCCTTGGTTCCTGTCTGTTCTTCTCATGTTCCTCTTCCTGGAGTCTGGACCATAGCCCAACGCCAGAGGAGCCAATAAACTTGTAAATGAATAGATACACGTTTGAGTGAAACCATGCTCCTCTGCAGGGGAGGGGTCTGTAGGCTTTATTTGAACCCCCGGTGCAGACGTGCATTTATCGCGTCTCAGTTCATGTCACGTCCCCATCAGTTGTCTGTGCAAGGATCCTCGTGTTTAATTCATTAAAAAAATGTGTTCTCTTTTGTCTCTACCTGCACTCCCATTCCCCTCATCCCACAGGCAAACATTCCAATGTGTTAAATGTGAATTCTCGTGTTTCTGTGTTCTTGCAGAACGTGTAGCGTTGTGTGTGTCTGTACTTTTAATTTACATAAATGCTGTCGGCTACATGCTTCATCCTGCTCCTGATGTTTTTCCTCTCAGCACTTTTAAGAGATCCACCCTTGTTGCCATGTGCTCATCTGGTTGCTTGTTTTGACTGCCGTATGGTGCCACATGGTGTCACCGCCCGCGTGTGACCGTCCTGTCTCCCCCTGCCTCTAGGTGAATGTCCGCGTGCTTGTGCCCTCATGCCCCCACGCCAGCAAGCCTTTCTCCGGGACACATACCACAGAGTGGACGTGCCAGGTCAGCGGTGTGCCTTTTCTTAACGTGACGGAGTGGTGCCAGATTGCACCCAGAGCTCCGGCGAGATCTCTACTCCCACCAGCAGCTCTGCCAACTCTAGGCATTACCCAGTCTTTGGGTAAAGAGATTATGGCTGATTTTTATTTTCTTTTAAAATCCCTTCTATTTCTCCCAAAAGCCCTACAATGAGTATGAACTGCTTTTACGATCTGAGACTAAAGGAAGAAATGCATGGTAGGGTTTTTAGACTGTGGCCACACTTTTGACATTTGTCTGACCAGGAAAGTGCTGGGCAGCTGGGCATTATGGCCAACAATGTGCCCTTGGGTTTCATATGGCTGCATCTGCTTTCACTGGAACCCCTGTGACTGTAAGGGCAAGAGTGGCCATCAGAAGAGAAGACAATGGCAGGGAAGGCTGAGGTAGTGAAGGAAGGCTTCCTGGAGGCCGGGGAATGGAGCTGAGTTTTGCAGGACAGATCTGACGTGAGTAGTTCAAAAATGGGAGAGATTTCGTTTTAATAGTCAAAGAGTGGTCTCCTGAAGTTTTTTTTGTTTTCCTAAACCCTGGGGAGGGGTTGTGCCCTCCTATTTATTTATTTATTTTTATTTAAAAATTTTATTTATTTTATTTTTTGCTGTGTTGGGTCTTTGTTGCTGCACATGTGCTTTTCTCTGGTTGTGGCGAGTGGGGGCTACTCTTGTTGCGGTGGCTTCCCTTGTTGCAGAGCACGGGGTCTAGGTGTGCGGGCTTCAGTAGTTGTGGCAGGCGGGCTCAGTAGTTGTGGTACACGGGCTTAGTTGCTCTGTGGCATGTGGGATCTTCCCGGACCAGGGCTCGAACCTGTGTCCCCTGCATTGGCAGGCGGATTCTTAACCACTGTGCCGCCAGGGAACCCCTCCTGAAGTCTTAACTGGCATCAGTAGTGGTTAGTTAGCAGTTAGCGTTAGCAGTTCGTGGTGGTAGTAGTGGTTGAAGCAGAAGCTCACTTTGTGAATTGTCCATCCCTTCCCTACAGGTTTCATCTATGGCTGGAAGTCTACTCCTTGCTCCCTCCAGTTTCTACTGGAGCCTCAAATTCCCACCACTTTGCTAGTCTCTTCCACTACAAGGATCCTTTGCCTGGGGCTACACTGAGGGTTTCTGGGCAGATCCCTTGATTGGCAAACGCTTCCCTTCTCGGGGCCTCAGCAACCCCATCTGCAGCAGGAAGGAGTCGGTCAATAGGTGACTTCTGAGAGCTTTTCGAAAGGGACACTGAATTGCAGGCAACAGAGTTGAGAGGAGCAATGCTTAACTTGGCCACCGGGTGGCAGAACAATGACGGTTAAGAACATTGGCTGGGCTGACCAAGCTCCCTGATGAGGCCCCAATGCTGGAGGTGGACACAGGGCTCCCAGGGCCTGGCCTGGGCCACAGTGAGCCTGCAGGGCTGGTGGAAGAAGGACCTTGTGGTCTGGCCAGCGTAGGGGGGCAGGAGGCTTTTGGAGGAGGGGGGGAATGGGACACCCCCCAGCCCTTCCAACCCCAGTCTTGAGGAGGAAGAAGCTGATAAGAAGAGTGAGAGCTGAAGGGATAGGAGAACCTGTGCTCACTGGAGTCTCTGTACAGGGTTCACACCAGATGGGAGAGGTTTCCCTGGGCCCCTGGTTTTGTGCAGGGAAAGTAGGATTTTCCATCATCCACTGCAGCATTTTCCTTCCAGCCAGCCTCTCCTCAGGTCCTGAAAGGAGTTTCCTAAAGAGAAGGAAGAAACTTCTCTGTTGTGGCCAACCTGTGCTCCTCTCCACTGTGGGGAGGAGGAGGGAGGGTACAAAAGAGGGACCTGTTCCCTGTCCCAGGGGAGACCCCAGGAATGTTGAAGAGATCCCCAGGGATGAGTCCAAACCTGGATGTGAGTAAGAATGGGTGTGTGGGGCTCAAATTCTCTGGGCTGTGGGAGCTCAGAGAACAGGGTGTTGGTGAGGGCAGGAGCAGTCAAGGAAGGCTTCCTGGAGGAAGGGACTCGGGCTGGTTGTATAGAGCCTAGAACCCCACCAGGCCAAGAGCCACCATCTGCTGGGCAGGAAGCAAGAGTGTGGCTGATCTCAGCTTGAGGAGCAACGTTTGGAGGAAGGGTCTGCAGGACAGGATGGTGGGTATCAGACTCAGACTTTGTTCTCCTTAGGGATTTTCATGGACATTCCTGTTAGGGCTCTGAGTTCTGTGGGGCCACCTATTTGCTAAGTACTTGCTTAGGTGGCAGACACCTTGCCAGCACTTAGAAACACGGCTGCAAACAATTCCAGAACATTCCTATTCAGGGGCTTAGGGTCTGGTTAGGGAGAATATGAGTCAGAGGTCTCTGCTGCAGGCCACAGGACCCCTCAGGCTGGGTTAAGCAGAAACATGATTTAGTCAAAAACGTCAGGGAGCTCACTGGTCTCCAGGAGTACAGTCAGAGGCAGCTCCCACCCCCAACCAGGGGACCACTGTGGCGAATTCCCCACTCCACCACTTTTCATTGCAGACCCAGGTGCTCACACCAGTAACACTGGGGACGCAATGCCGGACACCCCACATGGCTGTCCTGAAAAGCCAGACTCCTCCACTGCCATGCTTGCCAAAAACTCAATTGCACTTGGCGCTGGCTTCCTCTTGGTGCTCTCTTCCGAACCCAAGTCTCACAGAGCTGCCTCTGATGGCACGGCCTTGGTCCTGACCCTGCCCACTAGCTACAGGGGGTGCTAGAGAGCCCACGCTGACTTCTACCCGGAGAAGGTCCACACACTGTCGCAAGTTCCTCAGACATAAGACAGGCATTCAGAATAAGCTGGCTGGCCACGAACATGACAGATGTCCAACACTGGGAGACAGTCATGCAGCTCAAACAATTGCATGATAATGGCTATAGGTGTACAGAGGAGAAATAGAGTACCAAAAGAAGAAACATCTAGAGGACCAAGTCTAGTCTGGGGGTGTTAAAAAAAAGGCTTTCTAGAGAAAGTGACATGTAAGCTGAGATTAGACCGTGAATATGAGTTGGCTGGGTAAGGAAGTGGGTAAAATCCCAGGTAGCGGAAATAGCACGTGCAAAGGCCCTGAGGTGAAAAGGAGCTTGTCATTCGCAGGACCTGAAAGTAGTTACTGTGGCTGGATTGAAGTGAGAAAAGGGGAGGGTGGCCTGAGATGAGGTGGGGTGGGCAGCACTCAGATCACGCAGGGACAGGAAAAGCCACGTTAAGGAGGTTTCATCCCAAGAGCTGTTGGAAGTGTGTGATATAATGAGACATGCTTTTGCAGTAATCCCTCTGACTGGTATGGATGGGAAGACTGAATTTGGGGTGGAGACCTCAGCCGGAAGCAGGGAGGCTGCAAAGCGAGGCTTGGCTCAGGGGATGGTGGTAGGAAAGCCTAGGCCAGATTGAAGATGTCTAATTGGGTGATGAGTTCATGTGTGAGGTGAAGAGAAGGGAGCTTTGTAGGAAGATTCCTGGAACAGGCCGAGGTGGAGAGGAGCACATTTTAGGAGCGTGAGCGTGGTCAGTGTGGGGTGCACGGGAGACAGATGGATGCCATGGTGCAAGCTGGAGCTGAGGAGATGGGCCTGGCTGGGAAGTGAGACTCGTGAGCTGTGGGAATATCTGTGGTGGCGTCTGACCCCCGGGCGGTGAGAGTGAGGCGTGCGCCTGAAAGGACGCTGGAGGGACTGCATATCCCCAGGCCCGGCGCAGGAGCAGGAGCCTCCGGAGGAGGCTGGAGGGAGCAGCCCGAGAGTGGGAGGGAATCCAGATGGACTGGGGCGGGGATGGTGTGAGCGCTGCTGAGCAGCCCTAAGACCTGAGACCAGGCTTGCAAAGCAGGCCGTGGACCTGACGGCCCAGCTCGCGGCAGGAGCAGGAGCGTTTGGGGCAGAAGATGGACTCGGAAGGCAGCCTGGAGGGGGCTACACAGTGAGGGGGCCGTGTGGACATGCCCTTTACCCAGGCTGGTCTGGGAGGGGGAGGGGAGATGAGAGGGTATCGGGAGGGGAATGTGGATCGATGGCGGGTTGTTTCTTTGTAAGAAGACTGTCTGGATAAATGCTAATGAGCTGGATGTAGGAGTCACCGAAGGATGGGAGGAGGGCAAGTGGTGGAGCGAGGTCATTGAGAAGGTGGCCCCAGGACCCAGGTGGGGGCATCTTGTCTGGGGAACGGGCCCCTGCCCCCAGGGAGGTGGTAGATGCAGGCGACAGGAGGGCCGGGTGGGCGGCCGTAGGAGGCTGGCTGCTGGCTCCAGCATTAACCCCGGAGGCGGAGGCGAGGTTGTCTGCGGGGCGAGGGAAGGTGCGGTGGGAGCGGAGAGTGGTGGGGCCTTGAGGAGAAGGAAGAGGCTGGAAAGTAGTAGTGGCAGAACGTGGGGGGACAAGCTGGGAGGAAATGGGGTGAGCTGGGCAGGTGAATTCGGAGTTATGACCATTTCCCTCGGGGGAGTGTCTGGCCCAGAGAAGGCCAAGGGGAGCCTCTTCAGGGCGGGGTTTTGCCCAGAAGACAGTGGCACTTGAGACTTCCAGGCCGTATTTGCAAATGAGGGTTTGCACTGATGGCCCCGGGATCTAAGCCAGAGGGTACGGTGGATGGAATGGAGCAGGTTACAGAAGCGTCAGCTGTGTAGGTGGGGGCATTGAGGAAAGACCCACAAGGACAGGTGGGCGAGGTCAGAGGGGATGAGAGCTGCTCTGGTGCGGTTTGTAGCCAGGGCAAGGGCTCCGCGCTGGGCGAGGGAGGGGCTGCCGGGAGACCAGGAGGAGGGCCGGGGGGGCTGCTTGGCCAGTGGGCCTGGGCATTGCAGTCACCCGGGATGAAGGCTGCGGTTGAGGCGAAGGAAGACTTAGAGCCAGAGTCTCCAGTGACGAGGGAAGGCTGGCGACTGCAGAGAGGGGCTCAGGCGTGGGGGGGAGTGAACCTGAGTAAAGAGGACAGGGCAAGCCAGAGGGAAACACAGGACAAGGCCACAGATGGAGAGGACCCGGGCAGGGGGCAGGGCAGGAGGCAGGAAAAGATCCAGGCACTTGCCCCGACTCTGGAACCCTGGTGTGTCCCGGTCCTGCCCAGCCATCCTGTGATGGCCTCACCCTCCAAATTTTGGGGCTGCCAGTGGCCAGGCCCTGGAACCATTAGGAACAGGGCTGCCTTCAGAGGTAGAGCCAGGCTTTGGAAACCAGCAGGAAACCGTAAACTGCAGATGTTTGGGACTTTTATTTGGTTGGAGGGGGGCAGTCTGTTCTGTCTCTCTCATCTATGTGAATCTCTGTGTGGATGTTTCTCTTCTGGGGCTCTCCCTCTCTGTCTCTGTATTTCTATCTCTGTCTCTGTATTTCTATCTCCTCTGTATTTCTATTTCTGTCTCTGTATTTCTATCTCCCTCTGTATTTCTATCTCTCTGTATTTCTCTCTCTCTCTTTCTCTCTCTGTATTTCTATCTCTATATTTCTCTCTCTGTATTTCTCTCTCTCTCTCTGTATTTCTATCTTTCTGTATTTCTATCTCTCTCTCTCTGTATTTCTCTCTCTCTCTGTATTTCTCTCTTTCTGTATTTCTATCTCTCTCTCTCTGTATCTCTCTCTCTGTATTTCTATCTCTGTCTGTATTTCTTTCTCTGTATTTCTATCTCTCTCTCTCTGTATTTCTATCTCTCTCTGTATTTCTATCTCTCTGTATTTCTCTCTCTCTCTCTCTGTATTTCTCTCTCTGTATTTCTATCTCTATATTTCTATCTCTCTCTGTATTTCTCTGTATTTCTCTCTGTATTCTCTCTGTATCTCTCTCTCTCTCTCCCTGTCTCTCCCTCTCTCTGTCTCTGTCCTTCTGTCTCTGTCTGTTTCTGTCTTTGTCTCTGTCTCTTTCTTCCTGTGTATGCGGCCCCAGCTTCCAGCTGTGGGAAGTGACAGGACAGCCCATTGGGCAGCTGGCCCATCTCTGTGATACCGGACATCTGGGGTTGAGGTTGGCTGGAGGTGGCTGGAGCTTTTAGCTTGTATCCAGACGGCCAGCTCCGCCACCTGTCAGAATCCTCTGTGGTTCCCTCTGTCCATCCCCCTCACCCACATCTTTCTCTTTCCCCCCGTCTTCCCTCCAGACCATTCTACCCCAGGAGTCCCTTCCACAGACAGGGTGCTGTGTGTGTGTGTGTGTGTGTGTGTGTGTGAGGAGTCTGGGGGATGACAGGTGGGGCAACATAACCCAAGTTCACGGAGCCTGTCTGCGGGCATCCCAGGGAGCAGGTCAGGCCGGCAGGCAGGATTGGGTTGATGGGCAGACCGTTTCCCAGTCTCGGAGATGTTGCATAAGCAGCCGCAGCTCTGCACACATTCCCATGGTTACGGGGCTGGGACAGGCTGGCAGTGGTGGCATCGCCATGGCACCAGTGTGGCCCGGGGCTCAGCTGGCATGGTGCTGGCACAGAGCAGCTCTGGGTTCTCACTGGACAGAACTTTGCCAGGCAGGGCCCCTCCCGGGCATCCAGCAGCCTGTGGAGTCAGGCGGGAGGCAAACAGCCCGGGACCAGCTTTGGGGGGAAGGCTGGACATTCCCCTCAGCCTCTCAGCCCAGCAGCCAGAGCTCCGTGGGGTATGGGGGTGGCCAGGGGAGTAAACGCCTCCTACACTAGCCAGCTCAGCACAGGCAGACCTGACCCCGCCCACAGCCCAAGTCCTCAGTCCTCAACCTGCAGGAATCTTGACCTTGACCTTGGCCTCAGTCTTGGAGTTCTCATCTCCTGCACACCCTCCTGCTAGGTCTGTGCTCTGGGGATCTCACAGTGGAGACCTAAGCCCTGCTTTTGGGGGCGGGTGTGCATACTGAGAACAGAGGCATGTAGGACTCAGGCCAGCAGGATGGTGGGTATTCAAATGTCAGAGGCCAGCGGGGGTCAGAGCGGTCATAGGAGTCCTCCTGGGAGGCAGTGGTGTGTGGGGCCCATGAAGATGAGCAAGATTTGGAGGAGGGAAAGATCCTGGGAGGAGGAGCAGCTGACATGAAGGTGGGGAGGCCCAGAGCACACGACCCGCTTGATCAGTTTAGGTCTTTCAAAAAGAGAATATCCGTGTGTGTGTGTGTGTGTGTGTGTAGCGGTTTCTCCGGGTTTAGCTCTGGGTTGCTCCAGCAGAGGAAGTCTTCCGGAGGGTGGGGTAGGGGAAGGTTAACAGGAAATCGCCTTACAGGGAGCCTTGCCCATGCCCTGACACAGACTCCAGGGAAGATCTTCTGCAGGTCACCTGAGCTCCCACGCATGGCCCCATCCAGCCCCCCGCCCAGCTCCTCCTCCACAGCTCCGCGTGGGTGACTGAGGCCGGCTCCTCTTGCTGTTCTCCCAGCTCTGAGTGTAAACCCCATCAGCCCAGCAGTTCCCACACAGATTCCAGGAGTAACTCCTGAATCTCCATCAGGAGTTTCTGAAGCCTCGGCCTCCCTCTTGTGTCCCACATCCATCCTCTTTCACCGATTCCCTTGTTACAACCCCAGAGCTCCTGCCACAGGGTGACCCCTCACTGATGGCCTCTCGGCCCTTACAGGACGTGGCCCACGAGGAAAGAATAAAGCCCATCCCAGCCCTCCCCACTTTCCCATTTGACTAGGAAAGAAGAACCCAAGTTCCTCTCCGTGGCCTGGACTGCCCACCTCCCCAGCTGCATCTTCCTTCATCCTCCTCCCCTGGGCTCTGCCCTGGCCACACCAGCCGTCTCATGGTCCCCAGAACCCCCCAGGCGTGTGCTCATTTCAGAACGACTGCTGCTTGGGACACGCTGCCCCCAGCACCTCCCCTGGCCGCTGTTTCCCCTGACTCCTAATTCAGTGCCAGTGTCACCTCCTCAGAGAGGCTTGTCATGACCACCTAGTGACATTGCTCAAGGTCATATTGCATTTCCATGTTTTATTTGCTTGGTGCCATTTGGCAGTAGTTACAGCTGATCCTCATTATTCATGACAGTTACGTTCTATAAAGTTGCTCTGAACGCTGAGTTAGCAAATACGGAACCATCGCTCCTAGGAGAGATACAGCGTTAAGCTCCTGTGAGCCTCTAGTCACAAGATTTTGTCAACAGATCAATACATAACCTTGTTTTCTGTGTGCTCTGTTTATAAACACATTATTTAATATATATCGTTGATTCATTAACATTGAACTTGTGGCCAACAGCGCTATCATTCATGACTGAGAAAAGCTAAGTTACACATGTATTTGCTCTGTAGGGCAAATCACAGCTTCCATGCACTGAGCAACTCTAGACAACACTTCTGCACTATGCTTAGGGCCATTTAAAACAGTGAAATCACCCACAAAAAGCACAAAAATGTGGAAAACGTGGCCCTAAGTAAACCTCGAAAAGGACACATTTAAAGTCTGAGCTGAACCAAGAAGGCAGAGGTCACCATGGCGGAACCCAGCTGGAGACTTGTGCATTGGGCCACTGAAGTTTTCCCTACCCTGTGTTCGTCCAAGAATGACCATGACAACACTGTGAGTATCGACTTTGGTGTGCAAATACATTTTAGTGAGCAGGCAAATTCACAAATATGGAATCTGCAAATAGTGAGGATCAGCTGTTTGTTATTTTCAAGTGTTTCATGTTTATTGTTGGGCTTCCCTTTGCTTATTCACTGCTGTATCCCCAGCACCAAACAGGGTCAAGGTCAAGAGTCACAGTAGATGCCTTATAAATATTTATTGACTGACTGCCCTGCCTCTCTCTCTCTCTCTTTCTCTTTCTCTCTCTCCCACTCTCTCTCTCTCACACACACACACTTACAACACAGAGTCCTTATCAGGTCTCAGAGCCGAAAAGATGTGGGAATCTTGTTTCTGGGCACCAGAGGCAAGGGAGAGAAGGAAGATTCTGGAAAGAGGGGGTAGGTGAGAGTCCTTGTCCTAAAACTTCCCTATTCCTGGCCTCCTCTCCCTACTTATTCGTCCCAGGGAAAGCTGTGTGTGCACGTGGGTTGTTAAAACCCCCTCCCGCAGGAATTGATGCGGGCACGTGCAGTATGTGCACAGCCTGGCTGAGGACCCCTCCGTCCCGCTCCCGGAAGGATGGTGTGCTTGTGCGCATGTGTGTGCCGTGCCCCCTCGCGTGTAGGCACGTGTGTGAGCACGGGCTCCAGCCTGCCCTGACGAGGCCTGCTGGCTTCCTAGCAGCTGCAGAGCTTGCTGCGCTGACAGGGCCTGTAATCACGGGAAATTACCGAGCCCGGAGCTAAAATTAAGGCTGCTGCTGCTGCCACAAAACCTGCTTACAAAGCCAAGTGCCTGGAAGAGGCCTTGGGAGGCTGTGCTGGGAGCTGCAATGTCTGGGGAGGACACGGGTGGGGACTGGGCGGAGAGGCCACAGAGAGGAAGGAAGCCTCTTGTACTTGCCATGTACCCATTAACTGATAAGCACTGTGCTAGTTAATTCTATGTTTCAGTTTATTTGATCCTCACAGCGGCCCTGCGAGGTAGGAATGGTCTCAGGGGTACCGACGCCAGACCTGGTCTCAGAGGTCGAGTAAGGAGTTTCAGGTCATGAAGCTTGTAACTAGCAGAGCTAGGGTTTGAACGCAGGGCTGTCTGCCTCCAGGGCAAGGCCTGTGGGGCAGGGAGAGGGGAGCCCTGTGAGCTAAGTGGGAACGGGTCTCACAAGAGGCAGGATTCTCTGGCTTTTAGTATTTGGTACTTGGTGTAAGGAGCCCTGGAAAGAAGACCCCCATCCATAATACTGTGCCCCTCCCGCCTGTCACATGGTCCATGGCACACCCGTTAATACTTTAGGGTGAAGGTGGCCCTGTGGGAACCCACATATCCCTTCAGGGAAGAAACAGGTGAATCGTGCACACTGACATCAAGTCTAAGGGACCGTGTTCCAGGTGCGGGGTCGCCCCTTCCCCAAGCACAGCACCCCCGAACCTCATATGAGTGGGCCTGAGGGGAGAGACTATAAAGCTGCACCAAGGCCCAAGGTCTGGATTCCCAGCTGAGGGCCTTTTCCTTTTCTTTTTCCTTTTCTGTGACCCTGCACAGACCCCTGGCCCCAGAAGGACCTAAATGTGTCCTAAAAGGACCCTGAGAACTACCCTCCCCACCCCTTCCCCCAGCCAGCAAGCAGATCATCAGTGAACAGTGGGTGATGGGTGGTGTCTGTGGAGGGGCATTGGGTGGGGCAGGGAACTCCCTCTGCAGGGGGCAACGGCTGCACTGGACGGACAGTCATCCACACTGTCTGGGCTGGGCTCTCCAGGTGAGCAGCACCCCGAACCCCTCCACTGTCTCAAGGAGAGCCTGGCTCACTGGCCTGGGGGCCATGGACAGAGAAAACTCAACCCAGAGGCCCCATATGGCATATGTTGGCACACAACTGAACTGACCTCCAGCCAGTAAGTACTTTCATCTGACTGAGCAATAAAATATTAATAGTGTCAGGGACTGTTCTAGGTCACACAAACACACACACACACTCTCATACACACACACACACACACACACACACACTCACATACACATACTTGCTGAGAACCCTTTGAGGAATTAGCATCATCCCCATTTTACAGATGAGAAAACTGAGGCACAGAGAGGTTAAGTGGTTTGCCCATGGCCATAGAGCTGGGTGATCATGGAGGCCGAATTTGGACCCAGGCAGTGTGGCAGCAAAGGTTCTGGGCTAACCACTATACTATATTGCCTCTCTTGAGTCCCCAGTCCCCTGGTCTTTTGCAGGCCAGATACACACTGTGCAGGCTGTCTGGTGAGTGGCCATCTGGTCTCTGCCTGAATATGACCCTCACGGTTCCCTGAAGGTGGCTTGCCTGGGCAGAAGGGTCCTTCTTGAGAAGCTGAAACAGCCTCTTGGGAGTGTCTGCCTCCTGGGTCTGCTCACCTGGCCTCTTGTGTCTCTGCTGGCACCGGAAGAGGACAGTCACGTGCCAATGGACATGCTCGTGCACCAGCCCTCACAACCCTGAGCTGGTCACCAAAGGGCTGGAGGGAGCCTTCCGTGAGCCCGACTGCCTGCCAGACCCGAGGCTTCACTTCACATGAGCTCGTTAATCTTTTTTCTGTTTGGGCTGTGATCAGCATTCAATATTTTTAATGAAATGGAAGAATAAAAATAGAGTGCATCATGCCTGGTGAGGGTAAGTACTGTTTCATGACACTTTTATTTCCATTTTACATATTTATGCATGTTTATGCTGTCACAATGAAAATGAGGTAAAAAACCCAAGTTTGAGGAACAGTCCCATAGGTTGCCTTCTCACTCCTTGTGTCCCATTTAGGTTCCTGCATCCACAGCAGCCAGCCCAGGATCTCTGTGAGGCCGAGCCCAGGAGTCCCCTTGCTCCCCACACTGCAGAGCCAAACCCCGCTCCGGGGGCCACAGGAGAGAAGTCAGCTTACCGACTGAGCAATGATCAAAGGGACCACTGTGTGATGTGCGCTCACCAGGTGCCAGGCTCTGTGTGGAGTGCTTTACTTGCATCATCTTTTAAGCCTCATCAAGTAAGTGGCCCTATTCTCTCCCTTCCACAGACCAGGAAACCGAGGCTCAGCAAGTGTCATCTGCTTGCTCAGTCATGCAGCTCACACACATCATAACTGGGTCCAAATCTGGGTCTGGATGGTGGGCGCGTGGGTCCTGATTACAGGCAGGCGGTGATCAGAATGCACCCTGACCCTCCCACCCCACCTCCGGGGACACCTCCTCCTCCCTCCTATACAGAGGCTCCTCTGCCACCAAGCTCCCCTGAGGCCCCCTCCCTGAAGGCCTGTGGGATTCTGCAGGTTTACTTTGAAGCAGCTTCTGATTTCTGTGACCCCAGGGCGGAGTGACTCTGGAAGCCTGCTGGGAGCATGGGGAGGGGACCCACCCGAGGAGAGCCTGGCCCTGACTCCAAAGTCTGTTGCACAACCCTTGGGTCTGCACATCTGCCCAACCCAGGCTTTTCCTTTCCCCACGCAATTCACAGCTGGTGCCTGAGGGCAACACCACCCTCCTTGTGTTGCTGAGGGCGAATTGTCACGGGAGCCACACTCCTTCCCAGAGCTGCTCATAGGGCAGCAAGGCTGGCCTTGGCTTCCCTCCCTCCACCCTGGCCCAAGCCCTTGACCCAGGGCTCGGTCCTCAAAGCTAACAGGTCACTTCCACTCCTAGCCTCTCCCTTCTCAGAGGCAGGGGACCTAGTGAGCACTGAGTTTGGAGTTAGTCGGACCTGGGTTCATGCCAGGGCTGGATTCAGAGAAGAATATGGTGCCTATTCCTACCCCGACAAACACTAATTTAAAATAAAACCTGTTATTTGCCAAACTCTCTAGTAGCTCCCCATTCTCCTCAAAGTAAAACGCCAAAGGCCTTAAAATGACCTACAAAGGGCTTCAAAGACCTATATGTCTGCTTTTCTGGACACATCTCCTTTCTTCTTTCCTACACTCACTTGGCTCCAGCCATGCTGCCCTCTTGCTGTCCCTGCCCCAGGGTCTTTGCACCTGTGGTTCCCTCGGCCTGGAGACATCTTCCCTCAGGTACCTGCATGGATCACTCCTTCACCTCAGCCAGGGCCCCTGACCAAATAATACCCTTTAACCCCAGCTGCAGCCCATAGCATGTCTTATGCCACTTTCTTGCTTTATCTTCTTCCTATGGCACCTCCTACAAAAATACTGTATGACTTATTTATCTACCTTGTTTATCATCTATCTCTCTCCATTAGAATGTAAGCTCCATGAGGGTGGGTTTTTTTCCTTAGCTTGTTCAGCAGTGCCTAACACCGAGTAGGCATTAAAAAAAAGGTGGAAATGAACTGAAAGAGAGTTAAAGTATGTATAAAGAGGTCCAGAATTCAGATGTCTTCCATGAATTCCCTGAAGCTGCGATATCAAATTCTTTGAAACCAGAATCATCTAAAGAAATGTGTCTTTGACATTCTTGCTTTGCTGTAGGCCTTTCTTTGGGTGGGATTCAGCTCTGATTCAGTGCCTGACCCCACCATCAGCCTCCTGGTTGCCAGGCCCCTGGCAGGGCACTGTAAAGAGAGATACAAACCAGAAAGCTCCCCCTCCTGGAGTCACAGCCTGGAGGGGAGGCCGACAAGCGAATAGGAGGCAATGACACAAGTGTGACAGGGAAGCACCAGGGGCTGTGGGCACCCACAGAACGGGAAAGTGCCCCAGATGGAGGTGATGGCTTGCGTGCCTAACTTACCTCCTTAGAGCCTGTTTCCTCACAGTGACGCTGAGCTTCTAGATCAAATGAGATGATGAACTGGAGGACGATCCAGTCCTGAAAAGTGACATGCAGATAGAGATTTTTATGTTTCACTCTTCACAAAGAGGCAGGAAGGCAGGGCAGAAATTAGTAAACCCATTTCACAGATTTTGCCATGTTCATCCTTTCCCGTGTGGCGCTTCTTCCTCCTTCCCAAATTTCAGTCTCATCCAGAGCTCCTGAAGGCTGAGACCCTGTCTGCTTCATTTTGCCTCCCAGCCTGAGGCCCTTCCACCGCCAAACATGTGTTCTTTGGAGCCCCTGCCTCCAGCCTGGGCTCCCCTAGAGGATGCCATGACCTCTGACCCTGCTAAGCCTTCATCCACTCCTCCCGCACCCCTGGGGCCGTCAAACTCAGGGCTGAGGGCCTCTGGGGGCTGGCTGGAAACATGGGAATCAGGGTAAAGCCAGTTCTCACCGAAGCCTTTGCACGCCTCTGCCAGGGCTCTGCACTGCCTTCTCTCCTCCCCTCCTCCCTCTGGAGAGCCGCTCTGAGGGGGACCACGTCCTACTCTTTTGGGGCAGACTCTCCCAAGGCTCAAGGATACAGATTTTCAGGCCTAGAGGGGCTGTCATGAAATTCAAGGTCCTGCCTCTTCCTGCCATACTATAGAGGAGGAAACTGAGGCCCAGAGCAGGTGAGAGGCCAGCCCAGGTCCCAGGGGGCCAGAGGCAGGGCCAGGTCTGGAGTCAGAGTTCTGCGTCACCATCAAGTCGGAGAATATTTGCTCTTTCAGGGCTTCTGGTGTGTTTCATCTGGGCAGCATCCTGGACTCCTGGTGTCTAGCTAGCATTGCATACCTCCAGCGATGGGGGACTCACTACCAATCTTTGTTTTCTCTTGCTCTCTCCACTTCTGTTCTCCTCATCTCTGAACCCAGACCTTAGAGTTCAGGTTCTCTGCTTCCGACCCTTCCTGCCTTCCCCACTGGTGCTTCTAAAGACGCTCACATGCTTGTTGTCTGTCCATGTTTACAGAGGGGACTTCTGTCCTGCTGCCACCCCCTCTCTACTCTAAACAGCATACTCAGGGCCCAAGGTGAGGTTTACTCATTCTTGTCATTCATTTCTTCAAAAATTCTTATTGAATGTTTGTTCTGCTACGTACCAGGTACTGTTCCAGGCACTGAGGATACACAACAAACAAACAAACACAAATATCGGACCAAACAGAGACTTGAACTGTCCCTGACCTAGACCCTCCGTCCCCATGACAGAGCCTCGTGCAGCTCTGAAACCGATAGCCGGAAGGGCAGACTACCATAGAGAGACAGACACACGGAACAGAAGTGTTCAGAGCGAAAGTGGGACAAGGCACATGGAAACTTTACAAACCACTGGTTAGTACAGTTCCTCTGCCAGGAAATTACAAGGCTGCCCTTTGACTTTCTTCTGGACTTGGAGGCTGAGAGTCCCTTGGAAACAACTGGAACATCTGCTAGCTATCCTCTCCCACGGAGGGAGATGGGGCCAGGGCTTGATTGGGCTGGGGCTGGGGCTGGGGAGACCAAGCAGGTCCAGCGGGAGGCCGCTTCCTCCTCCCAGATCCCTATAACATCACTTGTAGAGCCAGGGCAGGCCTGGCGCCTCTCCAGCCTCCCCACCAGACCCTGCTCGTCCTTCCTGCCGCCTCTGGCTTCTGAGAGTGGGCTGGGTCCACCGGGGGCACATCCTCTGCAGGCCCCTGTGGGGAGGTCAGCTCCCCCAAAGGAATGCCAGGCTCGGGGGCAAGGGCACCAGCCGAGCCCATGGGAGCTCACTCTCTGGGGATAGTCAGGACCGGGCTGTCTGAGATTAGAGGTGGGAAGGTGAACGTGCACTGCGGCGGAGGTCAGGACTGGGAGCAGCTAAGACCGTTGGGGGCAATGGGAGAGACTGATGGGCTGGGGAGAACAGAGTGGGTGACTCACACCACAGACTGAAAGGGATCGAAGCTTGCTCCCCACCCCTGCTATCGGGGTTGAAACTCGAGGATGTTATGGGCCTAACTGGGGAGCCCACCCCCCCAATTCATATGTTGAAGTCCTAACCCCCAGTACCTCAGAATGTGCCCATATCTGGAGATAAGGCTTTTAAAGAGGGGATTCAGTTACAAAAGTCATACGGTTGGTCCCTAATCCAATATGCCTGGTGTCCTTTTAAGAAGAGGAGATTAGGACACAGGCACACGCAGAGGGAAGACCACGTGAAGACACAGGGAGGAGATGTCCGTCTGCAAACCAAGCAGAGAGGCCTCAGAAGAAACCAACCCTGCCGACCCCTGGATCTTGGACTTCGAGGCTCCAGAATCGTGGGGAAGTAAATTTCTGTTCTTTAAGACACTCAGCCTGTGATATTTGCTACAGCTACCCAGCAAACTAACATAGGTGCAAAGCTATTTGAATATGGCACTGCCTTAAGCGTGGTCACTTTCAGCTCCCCTGGAGATCCCCTTGTCCAGATGCTCTGCCAGGAAAGCGACAAATACACTTTTAGGATCGTACTCCTAGATTACTATTTCCCATGGATTAGGGTCAAAATTGGGACAGCTGTAGAAGCTGATATTTTTCATGGAGACCAGACAGGACATCACTTCTCAGCGATGAGTGGTATCTGCCTTTAAGAATGTAGGCGAAAACCTGACACAACATCGCCAGTACAGAGACCAACCAGAAGGATACCCACTGTCTTCCTCTTGGACATTTAAGGGATAGAGGTGCCTTCTTCCCATCTGGAGTGAACAGAAAGTCTATGAAAAAGAGGAATTCATAAACACGTAGCAAGTGCCTGAGGCAGCACAATGTACCAAATTCTAGGATGTGGTGGGGTGCTGAAACTTCTTAATCTGGGGGCCGGGTGTGTGTCCACCGGACAATTACAACAATAGCTAACCCTTTTCTATCTCAGACATTAGCGACAGACCATATTCTAAGCATGTTACACAAATCATCTTCATCAATCCTCACAAAACCCTACGAGAAAGGCACTATTTGTGCCCCCATTTTATGTATGAGAAAACCGAGGCACAAAGAGATCACGTGACTTGGCAAAGATTACACAGCTGGTAAGAAGGAAGAGTAATAATGTGAGAGGGAGAAGAGACTTGAAGACAAGAGAAAGGAAGGGTGAGGGCACAAGGGAGCAGACACATGGGTTGCCTTCCAAAATCTTGTCCTCCAGTTTGGAATGACTTCAGGACACTTATTGGAACCCTTCAATGAAGAACTACTTAACTCACCATTGGGGTCTAGGGAGTATTTAATCTGAAGATAAGCCCTACGAGACTGTGGGTGAGATAACCAAAAATGTCCGTTAAAGTGGAGAATGATAAACAATGGCACGCAGATCTTACGTATTTTGGGACAACTTTTAAGATGTATGCATCTATTAACCGCTCTTGATATACGACCAAGCGCTTTTCTTTGAGCAGAAGTCTGCTGACTGGAACTCTAATTTGCCTATTTTTTTTTTATAAGCCACACCACACTATTTTTTTATAAGCCACACCCACGATACGTCATCTTTGGTTTCCTGTTCTGTTTTTTTAATATGTAGAGCAGTGAGGGTGTGGGCTGGTTCGCACTCTCTGGCCCTCTTTCTGTCTGTGCACAGGGCGGGATGGCCCTTCTATGCCCACCTGAAGTTGGTTACGGCCACGTGACTTCCCTGGGCCAGCAGAATGTAAGTGGAAGCGATGGCCCGAACCAGAGCCCCTGCTCACCATGACGAATCTGCAGCATGACTAAGAAGAAAAACCTGTGTGGTTTGACCACTGAGGTTTGGGGGTTATTTGTTATTGCAGCCTAGCCTACCTCCTCTTAACTGGTACACTCGTCAAGTACTACAAGTCCAGTCTTAGTCTGGGCATTTAGATGTATTTCTCCAGCATTTTTGTATGGTCTCCTTAGGCCTCATTTCACAATTCTTTTTAGCTATTTGCTTTTACTTTGGGATACCCAGGACACCCAGCCCTTATTCATGATGCTGTTTCTGTGGTAAAAGTGTGGAACTCCAAGGAGAAACCCACTGGGCGTGCAAAAGGCAGCACATTGAGTGTGGTCATCTGGGGCACCTTGAGGGCAGGACCCACACCCACCCCTCTCCTACTTTTCCCTCCTGCTGAGACAGACAACTAGCCTTGGACCATGGGCATCCCTCAACATTCCTGCTGGGTACTCCACGAACGCAAGGCCCTGACCGCTCTTCACTTGGGCCACTCCTCAGGGTCATGTTTGCCACGAGCAACCTTGAGAGAAGAGGTAACATCTCCCACCAGGCAAAGAGCAGGCTTCCTATCCACTTTCTTTAAAACTGAAGACTCTACCAAGCTCAGTACTTCCTTTCCTGCTACTCCAGCCGCTGAGTGACCCACCCATCCTGGGCCCCTTGCTTTGCCTTTGTGGGACTTGGATGGCACCGGAGAACCAGAGCAAACCGTTGTGAAGCTCTGGTAACTGCTTTTGTATAAGTAACAAAGTCCTTTGTCTTGGACCCAGGTGTCTGGGCTCTTCGTCCGGCATCCATGAAACAGTGGCAGGTTAACTTGTGAGCTTGTACACAGGGTAAAGTCTCAGGCCCTGCACCCTCCACCCCCAGTTCTGCCCAGGACATTCTCATTCTATACCTGATTCCCTAGGGGCCATTTTACTTCCTGGAGCCTCAGCTTTACCCTCTGCAATTGGCACAAGAAACCAGGACCCAGTTCACACTCAGGGCTGTTAGATTTGGGGTTTGGAGGAAGATGACTGGCCTTCTCTGGTAACTGCCAGCTGATTTCTGTCTTCCTTTGAGGTGATGCCAGTACACTTGGCTCCTCCCAGAGAACTTGGGAAAGAGGAAGAATTTACTGTTAGTGAGAAAGGAGGAACGCAGCCAGCAGAGACGCCGTTGGCCGTGGAGTCTTTCCTGTGGGCATCTGCGCGAGCAGGACAGGGACTTGGTGTTGTCACGAGGCAGGACTGGAGTGCGTGTCTCCTGGGGCTCTGTTTGGAATGAGAAATGTGACACCCACCTTCAGGGAGCTGATGGGAAGGACTTGCCTTAGTTTCCAGCCAAGGATTTGGGGTTGCTTTGTCGGGGCAGCTGTGGAGGCCTAGGGAAGGTAGACGGCGGCCAGAGACAATGGGACAGGCCTCTGAGGTCGCTGCCCAGGCCGTGCTGGAATTTGCACCCAAATAAACACTTGACAAAGCTGGGGTGTGTTCCTGCATTTCAGATTTAATAAATCCAAAGAAAGCAACTCAGTGTGAAATTGAAAAAACAAAACAAAACAAAAGGGAGGGACCATTACTTGACTAGCGTCTTTGCTGTGCCTTCAACAGCTCTCACCAGGGGACACATGTGCCCCTGCATCTCTTTCCTACACTTCAGGGAAGGAGGAGGCTCAGGGAAGACTGCAGGTGGGACTGGAAGGGGAGAGAAGAGGCAGTGGGGTGGTGCAGCAGCTCTAGGAGAGGGAGACACGGGCCTGAGCCAGGGAGGGGACGATATAGGAGAGAGGAGGGGATGAAGGGGGGTACACGATGAGGGCTAATTCTCAGCAAGGGGTGTGGTGGCTGACTGGCTGGGGGACCCCCGTGTCCCCTCATCTGCCACACCCAGCTCAGGGCTTTCTCTTCGCAGAGGATTCTGGGAACAATTGCCCCTCCTATTCTTGGGTCCACAGGGTTGGCGGTCGGGTTGATCTCAGGAACCCAGCTTCCCCGCCCCCCGTCAAGGAAGGGCCTGTCGCCAGGAGAAGGATAACCCTCCCGTGTCCGAGTCCTCATTTCACTCGCAGCTGGGCGCTAATCCAATTGCTGGCTCTAACCTAATTCTCCACTGATGCTCGAGTCCTTTGCCTGCCGATATTAAAACTCTTTTCATTTAATTGTGCAGAAGATAGATCCTCCTCAGCTGTCAGGTGGTAAATATAGAAGAGCTGATGTGGAGCTCTAATTTCTTCCCTGGCAGGCCTCCCACGGCTCTGAGTAACTGGGGACCAAGATGTTCTGAAAGGAGGGGGCCAGGAAGGAGGGAGAAGGGAGGCGGGTGGGTCGCTGGGATGTTACCGTGGCCCAGAGGTTACAGATTGGAGGGAGTCGGGCCTGGTCAGTGTGTTCCTGGCCTGGTCCGTGTGTCCATTTCATAGGGACAGTCACTTCTCTCCTGAATCTCTCACGTGACTGGTATCCCGAGATGTTATGGGAGAATCAAGGGTGACCAAGGGGAGGGGGCTATCCCACTGTAAAGAGTAGGAGGGGTTCACAGGAGCCCCCAGCGTTGGAGGCAGGGAGCCGTGGTCCCGATAAACCCCTTTGATCTCATCACAGAGAGGACCGTTCCAATCTGAGTCAGGACTTTTAATGGACCAAGACCCTTTGAGACAACTGACTGCAGCCCCCTTGTTTGGTGACCACAAGCAAGGCAATGAAGAGTTGGCGACAGAGGGCTGGCCTCTTGATTTCCAGTCCAGCCTGGAACGTGGTGGCCACCCTGTGTCCCTGTGGAGGGAGGGACGGAGCATCACAGTGACACCCCAGCAGCCATTCGTTAGCAGGTTCACCCTCCCACTAGAGGCCACCTGAAGTCACTCCCGCCATCCGCTGCTTATCCCCCCCGACCCCGCGCGCTCGCACACACACTCACACACACACACACATTTATGCAGGGAAAGGCAGGCCAGACGTAGAGACCACACAGCCGAGGCAGTGGGTCATGGGTAGGGCCCTGGCCTGTTACTGACCTCACACCTGGCCGCAAGGAGGCAAGAAGCATCCTAGCAAGAGCCACCGGCCACCAGACACTGACTTCTCTAGAGGCCCAGCCCCACCTGTGGCTTCCCAGGAGCTCACAGTTTCTGGGGCTCCGTCGGGCTCTGGAGGACTTGGCACCCACTCCACCTCCTGGGGAGCGGCTGCTGCTGCTTCGTGGCCCCCTGCTCAGCTCCCAGCACCCCAGAGCTCCTTGTGCTTGATCACTGGTGGACCTGAGCTCCTGGATGCGCCCTGCTTCAAGAGGCTTTGCTACACCTTAGCTTCCTGAACCCCTCCCTTCTGCCACCCCTTGTCACAGCCTGGTGGGGACCTCAGATGGTCCTTTCCTCTCTTCTTTCCCTTCCTGCCTCAGAACAAGGCACATATCCAGTATTCCCTGAGGGCTCCTCTCTTCTGGACACTGGGGATTCGTAGACCTCCTTCCCCTCCTGGCCTGCCACCCCAGGCCTTTCTGACTCCACCCCAGTCCACTCCCCAAGATCTGCTTCTCCCTTCCTACCTCCAGCCTGCGCTCTGCCTTTACCCCTTCTTCACCCGCTGAGCTAGGAGATCCTTGGGTAAGGGGAGGGCATACCCTGGGGCTTGGGGTACCTGCTGAATCTGTTACCGACCAGGGTTCTTGGCTTTCCCCAGTCGATAGAAATTGACAAGAGGCCAGACAAGAAATTCAGGCAAGGCTTTATTGGGGCCCCTGCTGCAGCAGGGGGCAGCCAGAACAAACAACAGGTTCTCTTGCTTGCTCGCTGAGGGGGGGCAATCTTGTTTCTTATATGGGGTGAGGGTAGGGGTGTGTCCAGGGGTTGGGCCAGACGGGTGGCTTAGGTGGTTTGCCCACCCCTTTGGTGGTGTTGTGTGCAAGGGGCATGCGCAGTGCCCTGCTTTTGCTCCTGGCTCTTCAAGAGCGGCAGTTGGGTTTTTGGTCTCTTTGTATCTTTTGGGTCCAGAATTTGCCCCAACTGCGCATGCACGCAGTTATTTTTAGTCCCATACAGTTTCTTTGTGTTTTGTTGCTCGAGGAGAGGTGTGTCCAGGTGCAAGCACTGCAGCAAAGGGTCCCAGGTCCCAGCAAAGGGTCACAGGTCCCAGGCCTTTCTCAAATTCTTTGACCAGGAGGTCCTAGAGAAGGTGATCAGGGTGGTTTCCAAGACCCTGGCCCAGAACATCACCACTGTCCTTTCCTTCAGAATTTGGGGCCAAACCTGCTGACCTGCTGACTTGGGGTCCCTCTCCTTCATAGTATTTTCAGAGCAAACACTGGCAGGACATGTGACTGCTGGGAACATAGGCCCAGATGATCGAGTCACAGGATCCCTGTGTGCCGCGGCCATAACGGCCAGGGCTGCTGCCCAACCCCTCTGTTCAAATGAGGAAATTGAGGCTCAGATACACACACAGGAGGGCATGTTTGCCCAGGTTCCTGCTGTGACTCCATCCAGAGACCCTGGCCTCCTAACTCCATTCCACACTCTAGACGTTTCTGCCAGTAGAGTCAGAATGATGGGGGTGCTTCTGAGCATGGGGGTCAGGATGACAGAGTGCCAATTCCAGTTCCACCTTCTGCTGGCTGTGTGACCTCCGGCAAGTTACCTGACCTCTCTGGGCATCAGTGTCCTCACCAGTCAATTGGGGATGCCAATGGTATCTATCTCTTACGTGGCATGAGAATGCACTGAGATGATCCTCCAAAAGCCCCAACACAGCATCTGGCACGTGGTGAGTGATGATTAGCTTTCAAGCAACATTCAGCTCCACTGGATCACGAACATCCTTAAAACCAGTAGGAACCATAACGAACATTAGCTATTCAAGAAACAAGCAGGCATTTAATTTACTCCCTCAGAAAACTGAAGGGTTCTGTGTCAGGAGACTGTTTGGATGGTTTTCCAGAAAGAGAAGTTTGCACAGATGTCGTTATTCCCTCCATAGATATTTCCCAGCACAGAGCAGGGACAACAGAGTCATTCTGCTTATCCTGAGGCTACCCCCAGGAAGCAGAGGGAACCACCCAAGTCAGGATGCTTCTGGTTCTTCTCTAGAAGCTCTCCAGAAGCCCAGGACTGCCCTGACCTGCAGCCCACCTTCAGCTGAGCGGTGTATCTAGTGCTGTGGGAAGCCCCACTCCCCATCCCAGGACCTTCGGAGCAATGATTACGCCCTACGGTTCAGTCCCTGGCAAGGTGTTAAGCAAAAATGCTGATACTCACCAGGACCAGAACTAGGGCGAGGAGAGTGAAGCACTCACCTGGGATGCAAAATTTAAGAGGCACCCCCAAACTCAGTAGCCAAGATAAATAACATTTTAAAACATTAAAATTAATTTAAAAATCCACAATGAACAAAATATCACACTTTTAAATAGAGACAGGCTCTGCCCCTGCAGAACCCTGAGAGTGAGTGCCTCCCTGGCCTCACCCTAGTCCCAGCCCTGAAGCTCAGGTCCCTTCCCAGACCAGTAGAGTCAGACGCCCTGGGATGGGGTTCCAGACAGAGGTACCATTTGGGGAAAGCTCTGCAGGTAGTTCTGCTGTGCAGAGAGTTGAGTACCCTGCTCTGAAAGAAGTAACAAATGCAGGCACGTCTGAGGTTTGCAGAGGGGAAGGGAGGGGATGCTATGTGATCCCTTAATGGCAGCTGTTGAAGAGTTCTGTGCAGAGAGGCCAACAGTGCCCCATCGTCCAAGGGCACTGAAATTCTGCTTTTCCACCCTCTTCTCTGTGGGTTTTCTTTCAGAACGCAGAAACTCCTAGAATAATTGAGCAATACAATAAATTAACTTGTTCAACCTTTGAGGACTCTCTGCTCCACTGTTTCCACTCCAGATAACTGGGGTCCTTCTCTCTGCTTATTTAAATCCTGTGCAGATTTCCAACCCCAGTTCATCTCTCATGCCGCTCCCAGGAAGCCCTGCTCAAAATTCTGTTTCTGGAATCTCTCCCTCTATTCATTCCATAAGCACACATTTGAGGACCTACTATGTGTCAGGCTGGATTATAGAAATACAAGGACTGAATTAAGAAAACTGTGTTTGGGGAACTCAAAGTAGTGCCAGCATATAACTAAAGTTAAATTATACTAGAAGGTTTAGAACGAAAAGTAGCAATCTCTGGTCCAACTTTCTCCAAGTTCAGTAGTGCCTCTAGGCTCTAATCACCCTTAATTCTTTTGGGTGTTTCATCTAGTATTTAATTCCATTTTTCTAAATATAGGCATACACAGTTTTTTTTTTTTTAATCAGTTTTGGGCATTCACTTTTGAATTCCTGCCATGGTAAATAAAGACTTAAATCTCCCATCTCCCTCCTGCTTCCTTTCCCTCCATCCTCCTAACATGAGTATTTTCCAATTTTTTATTGAACAAAAGCACTGCTGAGCCCAGTTGTACATTATAACTGCATTCTTTTTTATACAAGCCTTTTTTTTCTAGAACTAATAACCGCCTTTTTTATTTGTCTGATGTGTAGTATCTATTGATAACTTTTCCAATGTCCCTGCCACTCGCCTATCAATAGTAGTTCCTCTCAATCAAACACATTGATTTTATTTTTCCCTCTATTTTCTTGTTTTAAGCTAGACTTGTTGCTTGCTGAGCCTGGGACTCAACTGTCCTCTTAGGACACTTGATCTTCATCTCCATGTCGAGATATACCTTCACTGCACATCTGTGTTCACCTCCTTGCTTCTGGAATCTCTTTCTTTCTCTTCCTGGGTTTGTTCCCCTGTTTTGGCGGCATATATTTTCCAATAGCTTCCTGAGAAAGGGGACGTGGGAGGTAATATTCTCCATCCTTTTATGTCTGAAAATGTCCTTATTCTATCCTCACACTTGGTTGATGGTTTCCCAGAGCATGGATTTCTAGTTTGGAAATACTTTCCCTTGTAAAGCATTGCCCATTGACCTCTAAACTCCAGAGCTGCTAGTAACCCAATGCCATTCCTGGTCTCCTGTGACCTGCTCTGTCACTTGGAAGCTCCTAAGGTCTCTTCATAACCACTCTGATTCTTGTTCATGACTCTTTTTGCATCCATTATGCTGGGAACTGGGTGGGACCCTTTTGTTCTGGAAATTAATGTCCCTCAATTCTGGTGAGTTTTTGTGTGTAATTTCTTTGGTAATTTCTTCTTCTCCATTTTCTCTGTCCTCACTTTCTCGAATTCCCTTAGCCAAATGTTGGACTTCCTAAAATGGAGCTCTAGTTCTGTTGTAATATTTTCCCCCTATATTCCTTTTTAATTTTTAAAATTTTTTTCTGATGGATTCTTTGTATTTCATCTTCTATCCTTCTATTGATTTTTAAATTTAATACTCTTTTTATTTTAATTTCTGAGAACTCATTTTTGTTCTCTGTTCCTTTTCCAAAAATCCCGTCTCTGGATGTGATTTTTTTTTTCTCATTAAGAATGTTATTGTTAGTGTTGTTGAAGTTTTCTTCTGTTCCCTGCATAGTATCTATTTTCTCTATCTTTCTCCTTTCCTTCCGTCCTCCCTCCTTCCCTCTCTCCCTGACTCTCCCTCTTTCTTTCTTTCCTTCTTCTTTCTTTCTTTCTTTCTTCCTTCCTTCCTTCCCCCCTTCCTTCCTTCCTTCCTCCCTACCCCCCTCCTTCCCTCCACCTTTCTTTCTCTCTTTATTGCTTTCTGTCTTTCTCTCTTTCTTTCTTTGCAGTTTGGACCTTGTATTTTCTTTCTTTGGACCTGGGTCTTTAACGTCAGAGGATTTTCTAAAATTCTGGTGATTCTTGGCTGCCTGTTCTTATTAAGAGAGGTCCCCAGATGCTGATTAGAAGACCTGTGTGCCTGGCAAGGCTAGGTTACTGATGGGCTCCTCTGGAGGTGGTCAGATGACAAGCCTGCTTTTTTGTTGGGGGACACCTAAATGTCAGATTTTGTTTATATGTATTTTATGGGCTTGTTCAGATCTCCCGAGAAGAATGTGTGTGGCTGTTGGCCTCCTGGAATCCAGGAGGAGTGGAGGGGAAACACCTGAGAGAGGTTTCAGAAGTGGAATCCACAGGACTTGTTTTTTCCTGAAATTATTAATTTTTTGTTTGTTTGTTGCTTACTTAGTTTTCATGTACCTACGTGAATTCTTCCCCAAATCTCCAACAAAACATAAAACTGCTCTCAATTCTGTCAACCTCTGTAGATAATCTATAAGTGTGATTTTTTTTTTCTTTTTTTGAAGATATGCCCCTTAGAACCTCCCGTTCCCACATGGAGGGGGCGCTCTCCACGTCTCTTCCCCAGCTAAGGACGGTCATTCTAGAGCTGTCCTTCCTTATCTTCCTGAGGATTCACTTCCCTCTCTCTCTCTCTCTCCCTCTCTCTCTCTCATGAGTTGATCCCACTATGTCCTGGATCCAATGCCTTCCTATTTCTTGGCTAACTTCCTTGTTTTGGTGTAACACGTTCTCCAGTAACTTCCTAAGAAATGTACACAGGAGATAAATTGTGTGAATCCTTGAATGTCTGAATAAGTATTTATTTTTACCTTTTATTTACTCTTTATTTTACTTACGTGATGGATAGTTTGGCTAGATATGGAATTCTAGGTTGCAAATAAATTTTCCTCTAAGTTTTTAAGACACAGCTAGACGTCATTCTAAGTCTTTGTCCTTTGTACGTGACCTGTCTTTCTCCTTTTCCCAAAATTTTTCAGGATTTTTTTCTCTGTCTCTGATGCTCTGTGACTTGGTATAGATCTTTTACGATTCATTGCTCTTGTGTACTCATGACTGTTTTCAATGTAGAGACTTATGTCCTTCAGTTCTAGAAAAGCTTCTTGTATCATCTCTGAAAAATTTCTGCCCCTTTATCCTTTCTGTTTGTACTTTCTGAACTCCTATCACTAAAATGATTTGAACTTCCAATTTCTTATCTTTTATCTTTTACTTTCTAACTTGTCAGTTTGCTCTATTTTTTGAAAAGATGTTTTCAAACAATTTCTTAGTTCTTCCACTGATTTCAGCTATAATATTTTTCTTTTTACTTTCCATGAGCTTTTGCTTATTCTTTTAATGTACCTTTTAAAGATACCATTCTGTTCTTTTTTTCCCTATGGATGCAATATATTCTATTACTTTTCAGAGGATATTAGCTATACTTTTAGTTTTTTACTTCCTACTTGTCTCTGTTTTCTCTAAGTTTCTTTCTTTATCTGCCTGATTCCTTTCTTGCTTCCCCCTCCTTGTCTAGTGCCTTTCACGTTGGAGGCATTTCTAGTGCGTCTGGGGATCCTTGGCAGGAGTTCATTTAAGACAGAGGCACCCCAATCTGATCGCAAACTCTGTGTGGACAGGGCTTGTCTTCAGAGGGGCTTCCCTGGAGGGGATCAGGTGGTGAGCTCATATGCTACTATCTCTAGGTCTTTCCTCTTGAGCTGATTGGTTTCTCCAGAGAGGGTTTCTCTACTATCCTACTGGGAGTCTTTAGCCTTTTCAAGTGGAGTAGCAGTTGGGACTAGAGGTCCACAATCCCCCATTTTCAGTATGGCGCCTCAGGCCCACCCCCGCTATGCAGTCCCAGTGTCACTAAGAAATCCTCTTTCCATCCTCAGCTAGGTTGGGAGAGAATTTGCAGGGAGAATGGGCAGGGGGAGAGGGTGGGTCTAACTCCTTTCTTAAAGAGACTTTCATTGTTCCTCTTTCAGCCTCATTTTTGCTTTCAGAGGAATCTGGCTGCTCTCCATCCTGAGCCTTTCCAGGCATCGAGGTAGAATACGCCTTGCTTCTTGCTGCCTTCTCTCTCCGCTGGCATTTATGTTTCCACTTTCTCAACTCTGTCAAGGCAGTTACTGCTCTGCCATTCACTTTCCCTTTTCCAACATTTTGTTGAGTCCTATTGTCTCGTCTCTGGTTGCCTTTGTCTTTTTCTGTCATTTTAGTGGGGCTTTGCAGTGGTGGGGGAAGGGAATATAGTGGGTGTGGTCAATCCCCAGGGCTTACTTTTTTAAAAAAATTAATTAATTAATTAATTAATTTTTGGCCGCGTTGGGTCTTCGTTGCTGTGTGCGGGCTTTCTCTAGTTGTGGTGAGCAGGGGCTACTCTTTGTTGGGGTGCACAGGCTTCTCATTGCAGTGGTTTCTCTTGTTGCAGAGAACAGGCTCTAGGTGCGTGGGGTTCAGTAGTTGTGGTTCAAGGGCTCTAGAGTGCAAGCTCAGTAGTTGTGGCGCACGGGCTTAGTTGTTCCACAGCATGTGGAATCTTCCCGGACCAGGGCTTGAACCCGTGTCCCCTGCATAAGCAGGCAGATTTTAAACCACTGCACCACCAGGGAAGTCCCCCAGGGCTTACTTTTGAAGGCATCAAGACAGGGCTGCATTGACCTCCTGGGACATCTATATGCTGATGATCCTGATTCTATTCTCCAGCCCAGCTCTCTCCCGTGAGACCAGGCCATACGTTCAGCTGTGTTCGAGACACGTCCGCTTGTGTGGGCCACAGACCCCTCGAATTCAGTGTACCTCAAGCTGAACTCATCACCACTCCCTCAAACCTGCTCTTCGTCTTTGGTCCTTCAGTAGTGAATACCCATTCCCTTCCCTCTGTGGTCAGGGAACAGGCCTTCCTCTATGCCAACAAGACAACCATCATGCATTGGGAATACCACTTCCCACTCGCCTCTTGAGTCCACCCACATGTCTCCATCACCACCTTGACCAGTCTAGTCCAGCATCATTTCTCACCTGGACTGCAACAGCCTCTAACTGCTCTGCTTTTCCTAGTCTGGCCCAGAAAGTCCTCTCTCAAGCTAATCATGTCCAGTGGTTTCTCACTGCCCTTGAGATGAAGACTAACACTGTCACCTCATGGCCCATGAGTCTTGCTGACTGCCCCTACTAACCTCTTCAGCCCTATCCCTTGCTTCTTACCCTGAGTACTCTATAATCCAAGTACTGCACACTGTTCTTTTTCCCCTCAGGCCTTGGAGTTAGGCCTGTCTCTTCCCTCTGTTCCTTCTCGCTGCCTCTTCCCCTTTGCCTGATGTCTCTTACCTGTCAGGTTTCGGCTTAAAATGTCATTGCTTCCAGGAAGTCTTCCATGACTCTGAACCCCACCCCACCTCACGAAGACTGATTAGGTGCCCCTAATTAGGTGGAAATTAGGTGCAAATTCCTTACCTGTTCACCTGCCCTGTCTTCCCATCAGGCTGTAAGCTCTGTGAAAGCTGGGTCATGGCTGAACTGGGAGCATACCTATCCACCCTGTCTCCAGAGCCCAGCCAGTGCCTGGCATAAAGCAGGTGCTGAATTGGTTATGTTAATAAATCAATGTTATAATTAATTTACAGCTATATATCATACGCAGCCTGGTACATGGGGGAGCCCATGGGAAGAGTGTGCGTGTGTGTGTATGTATGTGCATGTAGTTGCAGGAGTCAGAGAAGTAGGCGGGGCCCAGCCTTCGCCATCCCACAGTGCAGAGGGTGGAGGACAGAGGGCAGAGGGGAAGGGGTCAGCCAGGAGGCAGCGAGCCCAGCAAGGCGGCTGTGGTTGTCTGTAGAGAAGAGGGCAGCCCACTCTCCAGCTCCCCTGCCACAATTCCACTTGGCAAACTCTCCTGAGCTCGGCGAGAATGGGCAGCACTTTGGTACGGTGTATGTGCACCAGGGACGGTTCCAGGCACTCTACACATGTTAACTGGTTTAGTCCTTACAGCAATCCAATGAGCTAGTATTATTTTCACATATGTTCTACAGATGAGAAAAGTGAGGCAGAGAGTGAGGAAGGGTCTCTGGTTTCCGTCCCCAGGGCACAGTGAATTCCTTCTGCCCTGGCACTGCCAGCAGTAGGTACCACATCCCCAGGCAGGGCAGCTCTTTTGTCTGCCCCAGGCAGCTGGGGCCCTGGGCAACCTTGGAGACTTAGGACTGTGCTTACCTCTGCTCACCTCCTCCACGCTTACCCTCCTCCTAGCCCTCCCTTCCTTCCACACTCCCAAATTGAGGGCCTAGGGGTCAGAGGTGAAGGGGGGATGTCCCACCCCCATCAAGCTCCCAGGCTGCTGGAACATCACACAAGCTATGCTCTCTGTGATCATGGTCGCTCTGTGTAGTACCTGTCTTGTTCAGAGCCAGGAGGTGGAGCTGAGAGAGGGGAAACGGTTTGCTAAAGGACACACTGCTGGCCTCTGCCCTTCTCCCATCACCCATCGGGTCCCAACCTTCCTACCCCAGGATCTCCTCCCTCCACAGATATTCAGGGCCCTTATGCGGCTGAGCACTGCTTATCACAACCTGGTCCACCCTAATGGGGTGCCCTAAGCTCCAATGGGGACCATTCTGGCATCTGGGAGAACACTGATGGGTTAACACAACCCTGGCTGCCCCGAGTCTCCCTTGGAGGGAGCATGTGGGTGGTGCCCAGCATTGGGCAAGGAGTCAGCACCACTCCCTCCCTCATCTTGTGCGAGCTTAGAGGAGTAGACAATGCTCCCCAACGCCCAGCTTGGTCCTTTGAGAACTGAAACGCCACTCTCAGGGGTCCACTCCTCAGGGTAAGGCCATGCTAAAAGGCTTGGCTCGGGCTTCCCTGGAGGCGCAGTGTTTAAGAATCCGCCTCGCCTGCCAATGCAGGGGACACGGGTTCGAGCCCTGGTCCGGGAAGATCCCACATGCCACGGAGCAACTAAGCCCGTGCGCCACCACTACTGAGCCTGTGCTCCACAACTACTGAGCCCGGTGTGCCACAACTACTGAAGCCTGCGCACCTAGAGCCCGTGCTCCACAACAAGAGAAGCCACCGCAATGAGAAGCCCGCACACCGCAACAAAGAGGAGCCCCCACTCGCCGCAACTAGAGAAAAGCCTGCGCGCAGCAACGAAGACCAAACGCAGCCACCCCAAAAATAAATAAATAAATAGATAAATAAATAAAAAATAAAATAAAATGCTTGGCTCCCTGGGAAGAGCCGCTTGAAGCCTTACCAGTCACACATTCCTCAGTGTGAATGAGACCTCCCTCCTTCCTGAGCTCGGCTTTTAATGACCCGGGTGGGGACGTAGGGGACGGAGCCCGAGGATTCAGGGCACAAGAGAGGAAAATGCTTTTGTTTGAGGTCACACAGCGGAAGCCAGGCAGAGATAGGGAGCCTGGGCTCTTCTGAACCTACAGCTGGCCCTCCGGGCCCTGCACCACCCGCTCTGTCCTTGGCCTGCTGCCCCACAATGGAGGCAGACTAGGTTGATACTGTGGAGAAGCTGCTGGGACAGATGTAAGTTGCGGGGGAGGATACGGGAAATGGAGGAAAATACCGCCCCACCCACTCTGCCTCCTCCGGCTGGTTGCGGATCCCCCGATTCCCACATGTGCTTCTTCCGGGGGGCTGTGGAGAGGGTAGAACACCGGACCACATGTCTCCCTTGCCGTTGCCCCAACACCTGGCCCTTGCCCTCTTTCCTTCTAGCTGAGGGTGGAGCTTTTGTTGTTGTTTTTGCGGTGTTTTTGGCATCAGGGTGACTCTGGTTGTCATGGCAACTCCAGCAGAGGGAAGGAAGGAGAGGGCCTGAGGGCGGTGAATTTATTCCACCGTGAGCTGGTTCTCCAAGTGGGGATCTGCAGAGGATGGAGACTGAGGGACCAGAGAAAGGCCCTGGCCCAGGAAGGCCCTGTGGACCTCCACGGCTCCCTGGCCTACCTGGCTCCAAGCCGGCCTCTGCACCTCGCAAGGCTTCCTCTTTTGGGGGAGACGCAGGCCTCCCCTGCTGCCACGTGAGGTTCTGGGTCTAGAGAAGGATGTCTTAGTGTGGGTGAAGAAAGGGGAGGGAGAGCCCCAGAGAAGCATCCAGGGCCTGGGGACTTGTGCTGAGCCCTTAATCCTGTTGGGGCGGCAGCCGGCGGGGGGTGGGGTGCAGCTCCAGGGAGTCCTCTGGGTGGCCTGAGAACACAAACTCAGCCGCTAGAAGCCTTGGGCCAGGAAGTCAAATGAGAGCACAGAACCATGTGTTTGATGGTTAAATATCTTTCTAGGGAAACGGTCTCCCTTTGCTATTTTCTTCTTAACACATATGTTCCCTCCAGTTCAATTTTCCACTTTTGATAGCGACACATTGACAAAGAAATAGTTTTCTATTAAAACAACAGCACGTCTGGTGATAAATGGCAGCTGGCATTAGGGATGGGGGCGATGGGGAATGGTGAGGACTGTGGCCAAACGGAGATACTTTTTTCTGGGTGACGGGCACTGCTCCTACGCACTCCAGTTGACCGTTGCCATGTGGACATACTGGCTCAACGGCTCAGGAGAAGTAGGCAATCCATTTTATGTGAAATTTCCTGAAGTTTACCTTTTTCCTCACTAGAGTCCTGTGCCCACCTAGACCCAGGACTTCTGAGGAGCACAGACAAGGGGGCCCCTGCTATCACTTAAACAAGTTAAAATGGGCCAAGCCTCTAGAAATGATCTCATCTACCTCATCCTGCTACAGATAGAGAAACTGGGGCCCAGATAGGGCAGAGACCTGCCTGGCTAGTGGCACTGAATGGGCTAGTGGCAGGGCTGCCGTGGGAGGTACCCAGAGCGGATAAACAGAAAGGCAGCCCAAGAACGCATGTGCTACTGCGACCATACGACTAGCACCCGGCCCCATCAAGTCAGATGGACTGAGAGGACCTATGGATGATCATCATTTTAGCTCACATTTATCGGGACAGGCGTCAGTCTTGGGTCTTTACATGTATATGTTGAATCAGCAGGGCTTGTGGCTATTGAAAATAATTTTATTTTGGGATCTCATGGCCTCTTTAAAATGTATTATTAAGGAAGTCTTCTCTTGCTCAGATGAAAACTCGGGCTGGTCCCATGTCTTTTCTGCTTGCTCTTACGCCATAGAGGAGACATGAATTAAAACTCTGAAACTGATTTAACAGCACTTTCCCCCTTGCCCAGCTCAGGTCTGGAACGTGCAGTGGGAAGGGGGGATTTGTTCTTCTCCTAGTGCTTCTCTCCTCCTTCAGCCACTTTCCAGCTTGCTAGCTAGTTTCTGACCCCCCCTCCCCGGGTGTGGGAGGACAGGAGGGAGGTGGGGAGGGACGGCTGGCAAGGGGAGGAAAAGTCTTGCTGGAGCTGGCATCATCATGAACTGGCCTTGTACTCTCTGAGCCTGGCAGACGGGTAAAACCGGTTCCTCCTTTGCAATACCTGGGTGGGGGCCATCTTTATCCTGGTGGGGAAGGATAGAGATGGCATCCATAATGGATAGCAGTGCCCACTCCACAGCCCACCACCCAGCCACAGGGGTCCCCCATCAACTGGACCATCCTGAGGAACTTGATCTGTGTCAGATGCTTTATGCCAGGACCACTTCCCTGCTGTGTGACCTTGTTAAAGACCTTGGGCAATCTCTCTTGGTCTTAGTTGCCCTCATCTGTGACATAAGAAGGTCCATACCTTGCGTAAGACTGCCTTCCTGCTGGCAAGGAGCAGGCGGGTCCTCTGCGGGGCCTGGGCAAGAGAGGAAACCTCCTCTCCTGGCTCCCACCTGGGCCCCCAGCAGAAGAACAAAGCACTCCGCAAACAAGGACTCTGAGTTCATGTCCCCATCAGAGCCTTTCGAGCCTCCTCTGCCTGCTGGGGGCCCCTCCCAATCTCTGAGGTCTCCCCTGCCCCTCCAGGCCCTGGGCTCCTGTCCTCACCTGCACTTCCTCCCTGGCACCAACCGTGGAGCAAGAGAAACCACTGACTGGGGGTAAGGAAGGGGCAGGAGTTGATGCCTGGTGGGTCTCTGGACATTCTCCTCCTTCTTGTCCTCCATCTCCTGACCCCACCCTGATACCAGGCACAACACCCTGCTGATGGGAAGCTGGCAGTAGAGAAGGGTGAGGACCCCAGGGGGCCAAGTCAGTGCTTGGATGGGCGGTGCAGGGGTGTGGGGTGGTGGCCCAGCTGGAGTCTAGTGCTGGTCTTGGGTGGGGAGAGAATTGGCTCTGAGAGGGGAGGAGATGGGTGGAGGCTTCCCAGCTGAAAAGAGGATCAGGCCCCAGGGACCCTGTGCCTCCTTTCTGCCCCAGTCAGAGAGCCCGGGAGGGCATCTGTGCCCCTGACCTCCTGGGGGTCAGCCCTGCTGGCTGGGGACAGGGCTGTGGGAGCAGGGCAGAGACAGGGTCGGGGGTGGGCTCCTCACCACGAGTTCCTGCTCCTCCTCCAGGACTCAGCACCCATGTAATTGAGGTTGGGAAGTCACATGGATTTTCAGATGAGATAGGGCAGGGCAGGTTAACCTGGAAATGCATAGGAATCCCCCCTTGACGCCTTTGCCTGACTCTCGGAGAGCAGCCCTGTTACCTCGGCTCCCACAGGCCCCCCTGCTAATAACTCTGGTACGGGCCTTTGTCATGGTGGGGAAACAGTCACTGTGTCCGCCCGCTCCTTTGAGGCCCAGGGCTGGGCTGTATCCTTTCCACCTCTGGACTCCAGCACTAGGTGTCATACCTGGTGTTTGCTGAGTGAATGCCTCTGGGAGGAAGAGGGGAGGAGGGAGGGAAGGGGCAAGGGCACTGGAGGAAAGGCTGGTGTGAGCGCCACCTCTGGCCAGCTGGACTCATTTCTGCCTGGCCGGAGATATGGGGGCGGGGGGGCGGGCTCTCGGGATGAGGATCTTCTGCTCTAGCGTGTGGGGCATGCCCCGGGCTGCAAGCTCTGCAGCTAGGACGAGGGACACAGTTCACCGGCCACGCCTCTCAGCCTGCCCGTGGTGTGTGTGTGGGGTTGCTCTGGGGAGGGAGGGGCAGGTGGACATGCAGAGATTTGGAAGGAGCCAGGGGCAGGACCAGGTGGAAGAGGATGGGGGAGAGGAAGGTGGGTGTGGAGACCTGAAGAAGAGAAAGAGATCAGGAGGGAGACTGAAGCAGGGATGGGGGATCTGGAGGGGTTTCCTCTCCCGCCCCTCATCTCTTAGCCTGACAAAGCAGAATCTACCTGTTTGTGTATCTCCTTCAGGAACCACTTCCTGGTTCACTGGATCTGGCCACCTCCTCTGCAAATGGTTGAGGACTACCCCAGTGCATTCCTTAGTCTGTGGGCTCCCAGGGGGGGCTCCGATCCAACGCCTGGGGTGTGGCTGAGCAGAGCCATCCAGGCTCACTGCCCTCAGTCCTTAGACTCAAAGGGGACTTGGTGGTGAAGGAGCATGGCACGCTGAGGGATCAGATGTCCTGGGTTCAAATCCCTGATAGCTGCTCACTACACGCCTCCACGGGCCAGTTGCTTAAACACTCTCTGCCTCAGTTTGCCCATCTGTAAACTGGAGATAATAATAGGACCTTTTCATGGTGGTGTTATGAGATTTGAATGAGATAATCCAAGTAGAGCCCCAAGCCCCGGACATCATAAAGTCGCCGTAAATACGTGCTTTTTACTTGGGGCTCTCTGAATGGATGTGAGACAATAGGCAAACACTTAACTTCTGCACACTTGTGCTCTTATCCATCAAAAGGGGGAGAATGATCCTGGCTCGGACAGCCTGCCAAGGACGGTGAGAGAATCCAAGCAAAAGCAATAGTTTCCAATAATGCCAATGGCCTCCTCCTTGGCTTTTTATAATATTTCTAATCTTCACCTAATCCTCTGAAGAAGATGTTAACGCCCATTGTACAGATGAGGGGATCAGGACTTGGGGATGGTAGGTGGTTTGCCCAGGGTCACAGGCCCTGCTGGGGAAAGCAGGGAGGGCTTCTCTTGGTTCCGGCTTTGGGGAGCGGGCTCGGGGTGTCAGGGTGAGGGCGGGAGGAGGAGGGGCTCCTTCATCCCTGCCCAATAACCCTCATTATCTGCCCCATGTACTGCTCCTCGCTGATTCTGAACAGCAGGTAGCAGATCTCACTGCCACAATCACCTGTCTATTTGAGGAGAAAATTGGACTAAAATGGCCTGGAGCTTTCAGCCTATAGTTTAGGAGAAGGGAGGGCAGAGAGCAGCACGATGGTCAAGGAGGAGAGAGCGGCTTCTGAATCCGAGGTTGTTGCCAGGGCCTCAGAAAGCAGCCTTCCCAAGCCCAGGTCCATGCTTGGGTAGGGGGTAAATGCCAGGGGTCAGAGGACCCAGACCTGGACTCCCGGCTGCAAGATGCAGGCTCCCAAATTGCTCCCCGCAAGAAGACATGGTGAAAAACCCACCCAGGACCACTGGGATCCCAGAGTTTTCCCCTGAGAACAATAAAAGTAGTTGTCCAGGCCAGGCAAGGGTGGAGGGCATGAGTGGTCCCTCCAGATGTTGAAGGAGACCCTGCTCTGCCCTCCCTTCCCTATGTCCTGGTCTTCACTTGCTTACCCTCCTGGAAAGACTGGGATAGAGACCTGGGTCCTGCCCTCGGGAAGGCCCTGGCTGGTTGGGAGACCAGCCTCACCAGCACATCAGCCAGAGAAGAGCCCAGGCTGAGGGGAGAGCCAGGCTGAAGGGGAGGGCTCAGCCTCTGGGACAGGGGAGCTCAGAGAAGGGAGGTCCGTGAGGCTCGAGGCAGTTGGGGAGACTCCTGTAGGAGAGTGGATAGAGCTGGTCTTTCAGGACTTGGACATGGTGATTAAGGCAGAAGAACACTCAGGTGGAGGTATCTTCTCGCAGAGTTGGGGCAAGAGTTGAAAATGAACCGAGAAAGGATGGGGGAGATGAAGGAAAACTCTACCTGATTGGATCAAGGAAGGATGGAGTGGAGAGTAAGTCAGGAAAGAGAAAACAGACCTGGAGGCCGATGGCAGAGAGAGTTAGGCTGAGGGTGTTAGGTGTAATGCAATGCGAAATAGGAGCCACTGAAGATTTTGGAGCAAGGGAATGGCTTGGTCAGATTAACAGGTGGCAAAACTCATTCAACCCCTGGCTGGACAGTGGGTGAGAGTAGAGGCCTGGTGACCAGTTGGGAGGATATTGCAACTGGTAAAAGGTAACAGTCCCCGGCTTGGGCAATTCCTTGTGGTTGGAAAACAGAAACAAAATACCTTTCTAATTTAGATGAGGGATAAGCCTGGGTGGATTAGATCAGGATGGGAGTGATCTTTGTGGAAGAGGCTAATTCTTTTTTTTTTTTTTATAAATTTATTTATTCAATTTATTTATTTTTGACTGCATTGGGTCTTCTTTGCTGTGCGCTGGCTTTCTCTAGTTGCGGCTAGTGGGGGCTACTCTTCGTTGCGGTGCGCGGGCTTCTCATTGCAGTGGCTTCTCTTGTTGCAGAGCACAGGCTCTAGGCGCACGGGCTTCAGTAGTTGTGGCTTGAGGGCTCTAGAGCGCAGGCTCAGTAATTTTGGCGCACGGGCAGAGTTGCTCCGCAGCATGTGGGACCTTCCCGGACCAGGGCTCGAACCGCACTGGCAGGCGGATTCTTAACCACTGCGCCACCAGGGAAGCCCCGAAGAGGCTAATTCTTAACTAGGTTTCTGATTTGGGCAATTGGGGGGATAGTGGTGTCATTTACAAGGACTGAGAACACAGAGATGAGCTTGATTTTGGACTCGCTGACCGCCATGTATCTGTGAGGCATCAACGTGGAGACGTCCAGTAGGTAGTTGGATAGATAGGGGTGGGGCTCAAATGACAGACTTGGGCTCATTGGCAAATAGCTGTGGATAGGGAGTGGCGCTCAGTGGGGTGGGTGTGGGGATGCGGTGGGAGTGTCCGAGTCTGTGGGAGCCATTTCTACCCGCCCCCCCAGAGATTGTGCTACGAACCCGGTCTAAGCGCTGCCTGAGAGTGAGAAGAGGGTGAGGACACAAGCCCTGGGGACCACCATCATTTAATGGGGGGAAGAGGAGGAATGGCAATGAGCGGGGTTAAGGAAGCCCAGGGGCATGGTTATAGGTGTCCGTGTTGCAGAGGGGAGTGTGGTGGGGCGTGAGTCACAGCACGGGGTCAGCTGACAGAAAAGCCCAGAAGCCAAGTCACACCTGCTGTTGCTGGTAGCCACTGGGTCTGCAAGCTGTCCTGGAAGGAATGTGCAGGTGCACCCCCAAAGCCCCAGGGAGGCCTTCCATCTTGTGCTCATGGGAAGGTGCAGCTGACTGCTCAGCATCTCTACCCTCTCCTCCCAGCCCGTTTGTCCCGGGTCTTGGCCATCTGTCCTCTCAGCCCTCCTAGCCCCCTTCTCTTCCTCTCGCTTTCAGAGCCAGAGGACTAGGCCAGCACAGGCCCGGGTGTGTTACCAGTTCCTGTACTCCACTCCCATGTCCCAGAGCTCCCCCTTTCCAGGGGTGCAGGAGTGCCACGCAGGCTGAACCTGAATTTTATGCTGCAGTTCGGATCTCCTGTTGCATGAACAACCCGTGCCTGGGCTTGGGGTGCTTAGACTTGAGGGGAGGCCTAGGCTGGGGCCACCCTCTGAGATGACACGGTGCACCAGTAAACTGGCCATGTTGCCCTGGGTGGGAGAGTGGATGGCTCTGTGTCACCCACTCCAATGACTGAGAGAGGCAGTCAGTGCCTGGGTGTTGGGCAGCGGAGGGCACAGCCTCTGAGGTCCACGTGGGGGAGCCTGGCAGTCTGGGCAGCGGCTGAGTCATCTCTGAGGCCGCTGTGGCTGGAACATCCAGTGCGCACGGGTGGACCGGAGCTCATCTGGGCCATCCACCTGCCAGCCTGTGTCTGACATGATCTCCTGGATGAGACAGGGTTCCCAGCACTGGCCTGCAGCACGGAGGCCTTGCAGAGATGGGCTGAGGAGGGTCAGGGAGGCCCCTGAAATCCACGGCTCCGGGACCAACACACAAGACTTGGATCTTAGAGGCACAGGGCGAGTTCCTGTCCAGAGAGAAAAGGGAGCTTCTTTTCTAGTTCAGCAACCCCTGCCAGATGCCAGCTCCTGAATGGTAGCCCCTTCCCTAAAGGGGCCCCGTATCTCCCCACCCCCCGGGCTCAACAATATAAGAAACGCCCAGCTATGCCCAGAATGGAGGCTTGCTGTGGGTAGGTGGGCCGGCAACATAGAGAGAGGTCAAGGGCTTTAAATGTGGAAAAAAGTTTAGAGAACGTCTTGCCTGGTGTGGGTTTTCAAACATTTTTAGCAGCGGCTCAAGTACATGAAAGTAGTCACACTGACTGCAGTGGGGCTACAGGGCTGGGGCCGCTGTTGAGCCCTCTCCCCGTGCCCACTCACTGCAGCCACTGGAGTGTCTGTGATTAACACCTGCAGCTCCAGGTAGCACCGTCTAAAAACTGTATATCAGCTTCAATCTCTGCACGACACATTCTGCCTACCTGCTTTACAGATAGGCACACTGAGACTTAAGGAGGAGGAGTGATTTACATGAGGTTGTCTGTGGCAAAGCCAGGGACATGGACCCAGGTTCCTGCATCCCAGCCTGGGGCCTCCTGCTGCCCGGGAGAACTCCATCTTCCTGACTGTTGATTGGATTCCAACAGCTCTGTTTTAAAGAATAATTGTATTGTCCTAATTATGCATCTCAATATTCTAAACCATCTTACATCTGCTTTGGAAGCAGGCAGAGAGAAGGTCATCAACGCATATGTAAAATCATTACACTCCTTTTTTGTGCAGCTCTGGTCTCTGCTGTCCTGTGGGAGGAAATAAAAGGATGAATCTGGTCCCTGCCCTGATGAGCTCACAGTCAGCCTGGGCCTTTGGGGAGAGAGGGTGGCAGAGTCTGGGCCCACCCTCCGAAGCTGCAGACAGGCTAGGGAGGAGAGCTGGCACCCTGTGGTGTGCCACTGGGGTGGGGGGCAGCATAGCAGATGCTCCCAGGCACCATTCTGGCTAGCTGCAGGGCAGAGGCATAGCCACAGTTCCTGTGTCTCTGGCCTGAATGCTATTAAGAATGTGGACAATGCCACTTAATAGCTATGACCTTAGGCAAGTTTGCTAACATTTTTGTGCCACAGTTTCCTCATCTAAGTGTGGAGATTATACAAGCACAAACCTCAAAGAGTTGTTGTGAAATTTATCATGTATCAATTTATGCAAAACACTTAGCACTGCAGCTGGCAGATGGTAAATGCCCCTAACAGTTAGCCGATGATGATGATATGACGTGGTCGGTTGCAGCGGGCTCAGGTGGGCGTCCACCCTGGAGGAGGGGCTGCAGGGTGAGCCCTCGCAGGGGCAGCGCTTCTTGCCTGAGGCTTGGTCATTGGAAACTTGACTGAATGTAGAGGAGAGAGTGTTGCTCCAGGAAGCAAGTGACTTGGAACTCAGATCCTTGCTCGGCAGCTGAGGACCAGGGGCAGGTCTGTTTCTTCCCTGAGCCTCAGTTTTTGCATCTGTAAGGTGGGGAGCATTACACCAAACACACCATGGTGCTGTGACTGTAGATCAGATCAATGTGTAAAATACCTATCACCTTACCTGGCACGTTGGAGGAGGCATTCAGAGAATGTTAGTTCCCCTCCCAAAGAGGACAGGCAGGAGGACCCTGGGTAATGCATCACACAAGGATCCTCCTTAGAGTTTAGGGAGAAGCTGGAAGCAACAGCACCAGGAGATAATAGAGATGGGAGCAGGTAGAGAAGTCAGGCTGAGACAGAGGAAACTTTCATGTTTATTCACTCAGCACCTGGACATGAACTATGTCTGGTCCCTGGGCTAGATCCTGGGCAGATAGACATGGCTGATATAGTCCTGCCCACAGGAGCTCCTAGGCTGGAAAGAGCGGGGTGAAGATGTCCCCTCAAATGAATACTGTACCAGGTGGAGCTACAACAGGGGCTGAGGTCCCCTTAAGCTGGGGAGGGTTGGGGTTCTGTTTTGCTCTGTTTGGCTGGGGTTTGACAGCTTCGATGGAAGAAATGTCGGCATACCAGATAGGTTGAAGGGCATCCCAGGCGCAGGGAACTCATGGGCAAGGAAAGGGGCAGGAAATCATGAGGGGTGTTCAGTAGACTGAGTGAAGGTCTAAGCTGCAAATTTTTCTTCCCCAAAGGAGGCAAGCTGGATCTGAAACTCTGCTCCATCCCTACCTCTTGCGTAGATCACCCCATTCAAGCAGGAACAGAATTTTCCCTGGAGGAGTCTCTTAAAATACAGACCAAAGCTCTAGACTACACAGGGGAATTTTGACTGAAAACTCACCACAGGCCTTGGGAGGGTCCAATGAATCCTGCAGTGAGCCTGGGCAGGCCTGGAAGGCTTCTTGGAGGAGGTGATGTTGGTGGAAGCTTGCCCCTGTGTCAGGAGAAAGCCAAGCTGACAGACGATCATTCACTTCCTATTGCAGATTAGAGCCGGGGTTTTCCTCAGATTACGTCTCACTAAAAAGACAGGCCTCTTCTCAGGCACAGCGGTTCTGTTTTCCCCAGATGGGGATAATCAGCTTGTTTGGGAGTTGGGCTGACAGCTCAGGCAGCAGGCGGGGGCTGCGGGCGGGAGGCCCCTGGCTGCAGGCAGCTCTCAGGGAGCAGACGCTGCGTGGGTGACAACCCCAGGCAGGTAGGGATTTCCATTTGCGCCCCAGAGGAGGGGGCTGCGGAGCAGTTAGCTCAGTTACGTGAACCCCGAGAGCCTGCCTGGCTGCCTCATGCCTGAATCCAGCCACCCCTTTGCTCCAAGAGAAGAGGCCCATCAAGATCTGTGCCTGGAGCTGCGCTGGGTCTTTCCAGACCTCCCGCAGGCAGGGACCTGACTCTCCCCTCTCCCCTTCTTTGGGAAGACTTCCTTGGCTCCCCCCACCCCGCCCCGTCCCTTGCTGATGGTCCCACCCCACCTGTCTCCACAACCCTGAGAGGCCCAGCCTCGGGCTCCAGCCCAGGACGCACTCTTCATGGACTCACGAACTGGGGGATGAGGGCAGCGGCCGCCAGCCTTCAGGTCTCCACGGACAGGCCACAGGTAAGCCTCTCCTCTGCTCGAGGGTCAGCTCCAGGCCCTTGTCCTGCTCAGCATATCTAAGCACTTGGCCAGAAGGCTTGAGTACTGAACACAGCAGGGCTGAGGAGTGGCTATTTTGGAATCACCTTCAGCAAAACAGCCATATCCACCCTGAGGATGGCGACCTCGCCCCTCAGGGGCTCTGCAGGTCTGAGGGAGGCCCCATAGCTGCTTTGCCAGCTTTAAGGAGGTGAACCAGCCCAGACAGCCTTTCTCAGGGGCTTGCACTCCCCCTCACCCCCGACCCAACACACCCTTTGATTTCCTTCTGTGTGGAAGGAAGGGGGTGGACTTCCCCGGCTCCAAGGTCCCGCTGCCCCCATCTCAGCACCCCTTTTCTGGCTCCCCAGTCGGGGCCCAGCTTCCATCTCTCAGTGTTGGCTTATTCACTTTCAGTGCATCCAGAGCTGGGAGTTTTCCTCAGACTCTGTGGTTACACATTCCGGCTGTTTCAGAGAGCAAGGTTTAGTAGGGACTTTAACAAAGCCTGAGGTCTCTCCCGAGGGCACGGATGGGAGACCTGGCCGTGGAGACCAATGCGCCCCCTGGTGGTGTGTTCCTGGGTTGCAGGTCCTGGAGGTCTGCAGAGCCCAGGGTTGGGAGGCAGGGCCCCTGGCTCTGTCCTGGGTTCCCCACCACTGACCCCCAGTGTGTCAACCACAAAAGCTCTCCACCCTCAGCGTCTCAGTTTCCCCATCTGCCTCCTGGGTGTCGAGGAGACCCCTGCAAGGTGCACCTGAGGCTGTGGCCCCCTGGAGAGGCACCTCTGGGACCACCAGCCATCTGGCCCTTGGTAGCGGTGTGGAGCAGCCTTCCTCCACTGTGGTCTCCCAGGCAACAGCGAGCTGCCTGCCAAGCTCGCTGCCGAGGCCTGGCTCCTGCACACATCTTTAGTGCCACGCAGAGATGGCTGATGGCAGAGCCAGGGCGAGGCCCATCCTCCCCAGCTGTCGCAGGGAGCAAATCAGACAAAGGCTGAGTGGGGTTGAGAGGGGAGGTGCCAGGGCAGGGGCCCTGGGAAAGTAGCTCAGAGCCTTGGCTGCCCTCCGCCTACCTCATCCTCCTAACACTGCCCTCTCGGTGACCCCTGCTTTCTAGAACACTCCGTTTGGAATCTCACAGCACTGGGCCTCAGTTTCTCCATCTATCAAAGGAGTCGGGGCCGATCTCTAGCCCTCCAGACTCTAAAGGCCTGAGACAAGATCCCAGTTGGGATGTCAGGGGCCTGTGGAATGGGCCCTGAACAATCTTTGGAAAGCTGCCCCAACTGCCCCAGCAGGACATCAGAGAGTGTATCTCTCCATGGCATTTACTAGACAAAGTCTCCAGGACCATTTGCTCCAAGATCCAGAAGCCACGCTCTGCCCCTCACTCCACACCACTGGTGACAAGCCTTCTCCCAGCTGCCACTCCCAGGATTGGCAGGCTCTGGTGGCTGGGCAGTTCTTTGTTAGATTAGAGTTGCTCCTGCATTAAGGCCGCCATGCCATCCCTGTCCTGACAGATGTGGAAGCTGGGGCTGGGCCTGGGAGTTGGGACCAAAGGGGGATGTGCAGAGAGGAGAGAGTCCTGGGGACGGCTGCTTCTGCATGTGAATAGCTGGGGCGGGGTGCAGAGAGCGGAGATCTCCCAGCACCCACAAGACAAGGACATGGGGAGGAGGCATCACCCCACCTCCAGCAGATTCCCAGGTCCAGAGCAAAGATGCAGGCATTCCCCATCCACGCTGGGTCCCCCGGGTCTTGGCTTGGGGCACCAGAAGGGACCACTGCTGTGATGGGGAGTTCCATTGGGACTGGGCAGCTGGCAGCATCAGGCAGTCAGGCAAGGATACTGCCAGCCCCTGTGCCCCCTTTGTGTGAATTAGAAAAATACGCCCTCTCGGGCTTCCCTGGTGGCGCAGTGGTTGAGAATCTGCCTGCCAACGCAGGGGACACGGGTTCGAGCCCTGGTCTGGGAGGATCCCACATGCCGCGGAGCGACTAAGCCCGTGAGCCACAACTACTGAGCCTGCGCGTCTGGAGCCTGTGCTCCGCGACGGTGAGAGGCCCGCGCACCGCGATGAAGAGTGGCCCCCGCTCGCCACAACTGGAGAAAGCCCTCGCACAGAAACGAAGACCCAACACAGCCAAAAATAAAATATAAATAAATAAATAAATTTATTAAAAAAAAAAAAAAAGAAAAAAAAAAAAAGAAAAATACGCCCTCTCTTGGCAGCCATAGCCCTGCAGCGCATGGATTTCAGTCCCTCACCACCTGTGTAGGTGGCCATAGCTGAGGGCTGAACCTGAATTGCCATCCACAGTAGCCGGCCAAGCAACAATTGGAGAGGTAGTGACTCTTTGACCAATCCCCTGGAGACTCAAGAGAGGTTCCTGGCACAGCTGCGTGGGGAAGCTTTGGTGACTTGGAGCTGAGGCCTGGAGGCCAAGACAGAAAGGGCGTTGGTTCCTTCAATACTAATTGAGAGCACTCTTCAGGATGCTGGGAGGACAGTGGTCATCAAGACAGACAAGGTCCCTGTGGTCCCAAAGCTTATGTTTCAGACTGAAGAAACAGACAATGGTAACCTAGAAAAACATCAGGCAGCATGCAAAGACTCACACTCGGCGGGTGGGGAGTGAGTGAAGAGCAGTGGGAGATTGGAGGCGGATAGAGATGTCTGGCAGGCCCCGCTGAGCCTGATACTGAGGCCTGAATGATAAGAAGGGAAGTGGGATTGGGGATGTTACTGGCCTCTAGTAGGCAGAGGTCAGGGATGCTGTAAAACATCCTACAAGGCACAAGACAGCCCCCACAACCAAGAATTGTCTGCCCCAAACGTCAATAGTGCTAAGGTTGTGAAACCCTGATCTAAAAGTTGGTGCTCCCCAGGTCTGCTGTTTTTATGGATAACCCAGGGTCACTGTAGTCACATTTCTAGCTTTTTCTGTATATACTTTGGGTTCAAATTCTGTCTCCACCACTTACCCAAAATGTCAACGGTGCAGAGGTTGAGAAACTCTGCTGTAGAGGAAGATTGGAAACGTCGAGATACTTAGACCGCACAGGCTCACGCAGCAGCCACTGGCAACGTGGGGCTTTGGAGCATTAACATGGGATAGTCCCAACCAAGATGTGCTGGGATTGTAAAACACACGCCAGATTTCAGGCTTAGTACAATAAAAATAATGTAAAATATTCATCTTTTTATATTGATTAGATGTTGAAATCAAAATATTTTAGATATATGGGGTTAAATAAAATATATCATTAAAACTAATTCCACTTCTTTTTATCTTTTTTAACATGGTTAGTAGAAAATTTTAAATCATATGTAGCTCACATTATGTTTCTACTGGTTGGTGCTGAGTTAGACAGTGATAATATTGATTAAACTGCTTACTATGTGCCAAGCACTGTTCTTTTTACATACACCATTTGACTTACTTTTCATAACCACTTCATCAGGGAGATATTGTTATTATTCTCACTTTCCATTTAAGAAAACTTTGGCTCAGAGAGGTTAAGTAACTTGCCCAAGGCCACACAGGGAGTAAGTATAGACTTGGTTCACTGGGTTTGCTTTGAACAGCAGGTGGAGGGTGAAGCCAGTCGCTGAGAAGGGGAAGCTGGGGGAGAGAGCAAACTTGGAAGGGGACTCAAGTGTTCTGGGTGGTCCTGCCAAGTTTGAGATGACTGTAGACATCCGACTGGAGACATCAAGAAGGCAGTGGGTTTACAGGGAGACGTCTGGGGCAGAGATAGACAATTGGGGGTCAGCAGTAGATAAATGGAATTTAAAGCCATAGGGGGTAATGTGATCACTAAGAGAGACTGCAGATGTTGGAGAGAAGGTTGATCAGGATGGAGCCTGGAGCACACCAACACTTAGAGTGTGAGCTATGGAGAAGGAGCCCCGATGGGAGGCTGAGAGAGAGAAGCCAGTGAGGCAAGAGGAAAACTAGGCAGGAAAAGAAGGTATCTTAAGAAAGAGGGTGTGGTCAGTTTTCAGGCTGACCTGTGAGCCTGTGAGCCTCTGTCTGGTTGGAGCAAGATGGCAGAACTCATTCCCAAGGTAGGCCCTCTGGGGGGCCTGGGCTCACCCGTGGGCACACCCGTGGCCAGACTCATGCTGAGTTCCCAGAACTAGGCATCCCTGGTTCCTGAAAAGAGCAGGGAGGGGCTATGTCAAGTGCCCCCAGCTAAAGTGAGAGGCAGGCCCCGGGGTGTGGGAGTGGGACCCACATTTCGTTTGGCAACCAGGAAGTCCTCCCTTATGTCTGACTATAATCCTAACTACTTCAAAGTTAGCCTACAGTTCTTTGTAGCTAACCTGAGCAACCCCCCTCATATACATCCCTTTTATGGTTGGAGACAGATAAAATGCTTGTTTTCCCCTCCACCCTCTCATAAACCCATCAACCCCGTCTCTCCCAGGCTACTCCTCCTTCTTTCACCTAGGTAAGAAATTTCTCCTCCTTGCAATAGCCCACAGATTTAGCTCAGGACTCAGAGTGGGAGAGATGGGTAGAGACTCTGATCTGAGCTTCCTGTGTCCTGCCTCTGGTTCTAGAAGCTTCCGGCTGGCCCCTAGCCCTAACTCCCACGGTCTCTCTCAGCTGATTTGAAAGCTCTCTGTTCAGGAATCTGTTCTCAAGAGCACTTGTTTCTGCTTTGGCAACCTCCTCGCTGCCATGGCTCCTGACCATAGCCCAACCCGGCTTCTGTTCTCAGTGTGCCCACCTTGGCATTCTGAGTGCCCCCCGCCCCTAGCGCACGTCCGCTCTGGGCTCCCCTTCCGCTTCATCAGAGCGGTCGCCCCAGTGCACCAGCCCCTGCATGTCCCCGATCGCTAATCTCTTCATCAGCAGCTTCTTTTCAACCGCACTGCCCACAGAACCAAGTGCTTTGTCGATGAAAAAGCCCTTTGGGGGCAAACACAGGAAATTAAAGACTCCAAGCGCAGTAAGAAAATCCATTCTTTTTCATGGATTTCTGCAATCTGATTGCTTTGGCTTCTGCTGAGTGGCTGGGATCTCCTGGTCGGAGCTCACACCCACGGGGGCTGGCCAGTGGGGGTGATGTCGCGAGGAGGGCTCTGTCTGAGATTCCAGCATCCACATCGTCCGTGCCTCTGGGTGACCATGCGAGGCTGGCCACCCGGTCAGCAGGGGGGTCCTTGGCAGGAGGGAGCCTTCAGGGCACCGTCAGAGCTCACACCTCGCTCGGATCTGTCCCTGGCCAGCTGGGAAAGAGTGTGTCCTGAGAGAGGAGCAGCTGGCAGGGCCAGAGAGTTCTGTGGCTTTGAGTGTAGAGTGAGAAGGGACAGCCTTCTGCAGGGATGTGGGCAAACCACAGTCCTGCCTTCCTGTCCCAGCAGGTTAGTGCCGCTCTCGGTGACTCCTCGGCTCAGCCTGTAAAATGAGGGGGGTTGGACTGATGGTGTTTAAGGTCCCTTCGGGTATAATTTACGCAACAGATGCTAGTAGAGCTCCATCCTTACGCTGGAACTTTCAGGAGCCTCAATTAATAGTGCCCAGGGCTCCGGATCAACCCGGCGGTAGCTGCCTCCCCTCACCTCCTGAGTCCGGCCACTGCGGAGACCAGACTCGGCCTGCTGCTCTCAGCTCACAAGCTCACTGGCCCAGATCTTTGGGAGCCCCTGCATCACTAGGGGGCCTCAGGGACCCTGGGCTCAGGCGGGTATCAGGTATCTTCTCTGAGAACCCCAAGCTTCTGCCAAAGCACTTCACTGTGGCTGGGCTCCGCACACAGAGGAGACTGGGCCACGGAGAAGGCAGGCCAGGGGCTGGGCGATGGGAGGGAGGGAACGCCGTGCAGGGAGGTGGCAGAGGACAAGGAGACCTGGCCTGCACTTGGGACCCTAACTTACCACCTGGGGGAGCAGGCAGAGGAGGAAAGACTGGAGAGGGCAAGAAGAGCAGAGTTTGGAGCAGGAGGCCCCGAGCCCTCCTACAAGGAGCTCGGGCCCTGCCACAGGCTTGAGTGTGGGGACTGTGGGCTGAGGCCCTGCGGAAACCTCCCAGCTCAGGGCTCTGGGGCGGTGGCCCAGTCCAGGCACTGGGAGAGCAACTCCCACAGGGCAGAAGAGGCCACCCCGGCGCCAGGGGTGCAGCAACAGCCAAAGGTGGCGGCTGGACAACTTGTCAGCATCAGTGTAGGGGTTCAGCATCACTTATCCAAGTCTGTCAGGTCTTCTAGTCTCAGGCAGACGCATGGGCTCCAGGATTCCATCATTCATCTGCCTACTCATTCAAGGAACATATTCTAGTTGCCCTTCCTTTGCCGCCTCCCTAGCCCCCATTCCCACTGACTCTTGCCTGGGGCTCTTCCACCACCCATGGGCCGTGGATATTATTCCCTGTGGACCATCCCTTGTGTCAGTCAATTCATCCTGGCCACGTGTCTGACCTTTCACATCTGCTCCTGACACCCCAGGTGGAGTAACTGACTTCTCACCTTGTAGACGGTCATTTCAGGTACTGGTTCACCAAGTTCTCTCCCTGCCAGCCCGTAACATTGCCAGAAACCTCATGGTTACAGAGAACTGACAGTCCTCAAACATTACACTTGTACCACACTGAAGGATTATTTGATTAAACTTAAAGGAAAAAAGGGAACCAACATGAACGGAACACGTACTCTGGGTCAGGCCTTTTCCTGATTAGCTTACAGCCCCCCAAAGTTGGTATAATCCTGTCAACAGCAAACGTAGCTAATATTTATTATTGGCTACTGCTATGGTCTAGGCTTTGTGCGAGGTAATTTGCAGATGAAGAAACAGGCTCAGAAGGGATAAGTGCTTTACAACTTGCCTGGTGTCACATAATCAGAGGGTGGCAGCACTGATGTTCAAGCGGGTCTGGTGACCCCTGCCACTTTCCACCTGACATCCCAGAACAGACATGGGCCATGTGCCATGGGGATCCATTTGAGGGAAGAGAATATTTGGTTTCAAGGAAATGCTGGGGCTGGGGCATCCTTCTGGGGGACTTCCTGTACTGACCTCTGCCCTCCTGAACTGCAGGCTCCTCCTGGCCCAAATGATACAGGCTTTTCCCCTTCTAGGCTTTCACTGAAGTCAGGCACATTCTTCCGTAAGCGCCCCAGGGGCAGAGGTCCCCTTCCTCTCTCTGCTTCCCTCCTCGCTCTGTCTTCCACCTGACCTGGAGAACAGCAGAGGTAGAGAGATACAAGGTGTTTCATAAATCCTTATAGTTTTATTACTGACCACTTTGATGTTTACCAAAAAAACTTATCATTTTGGTACGGATGAGTAGGGCTATTCTATTTTATAGAAGAGAATCTGAGGCCCAGAAAAAACAAATTGGCTGCAAAGAAAGGCAGCAGTAGAGGCCCCGAGGGTTCCCTGTGTGTGTGCTCACAGCGCAGGCAGGCCGGCACTGCACACAGGGTGACCAGCTGCGGTGACAGCCTTGGTGGAGTTGCCCGGGGCAGGGGCTCCATCCCAGCAGGGAAAGTGGAGTTTCCTTCCTCGAAACCTCTGGCCAGGTCAGCTGTGAAGACCAGAGCAGCTTCTTGAGTGGTGACCAGGCAACCCCAGGAGGGAGGGAGGGAGTGAGGGAGGGAGAGTGGAGAATCCATTTTGTCACTGCAAAGCCTGGTCACATCGGAGAGGACTGTTGTGCATCCTCTTTGCCTCTCCTTGCCATGTTCTGTGTAAGAACTCTGATGGAGATGGCTGGGCAGGTGCTCTGTGTCATCTGCTCTTTCTCATCTCCCAGTGGGGCCCGGGAGGGGTGAGAAGGCCTGCAATTGACGGGACCGGAAGATGGATGCTTTTCTCACTCTCTACTCCATCCCTAGGCCACCTCATCCACTCCTGTTGTTTCGTTACCACCCCCACCAGTGGCTCTCATCCCTGGCTGCATGTTAGAACCACCTGAGGGGCTTTTAAAAAATGCTGATGCCAAGCCCTGCCCCAGATGGAACAAACCAGAATCTCTGGGGTTGGGCCCAAGTATCTGAATTTGTTAAATGCTTTTGTGTCGTCAGGGTTGAGAACCACCAATTCATCCTCCGATCACACTTTCTTCCAACTTCGATCTCTCTCCCAAGCTCCCCACCTGCTCCCTGGACATCTCCTTTTGTTTCCTCCTGGAATGCCTCCAACTCAACTTGCCTAAGTCACGTGCACAATATGGACAACCCACACGTCATGCCACCTTGAAGCCTGTTTCTCCTCCAGGGCTCCCTGTCTTAGTGAACTTGACCCGCGCCATCCAGTGGTGCAAGCCAGAGACCGGAGGGCAGCCCTGCCTCTCTTGTCCGTATTCTTCATGCCTAATCCTTCACTGTGAAGATCTGATCAGCAGCTGTAACAGAGAGATACAAATAGCCGTGCCCAGGCAAAATAGAAGCTTACCTATTTTTTACATAAAAGTGTGGGTAGGAAATTCAGGGCTGGTGTGGCCACTCCATAATCACGGAGGGGCCCAGGCTTCCTCTCAATCACGTGTCTTTGCTCTCCTTCATAAGCAGCTTTCTTCTCTTCGTCCAAGACGGTTTCTCTAGTTCCCACCGTCACGCCCCCATTCCAGCCAGTGGGAAGGGGCAAGGAGGAAGGGGAGGTCATGGCCCTTCCTTTAGGGCACAAATTGGATGTCATTCACATCACTTCTGCTCACATCACACTGAGTGAACATCACATTGACCTGAACTTAGACACAGGCTCACACCTGGCTGCAGGGAAAACTGGGAAATGTAGTCCTATGGATTTCATCTCCTCAGATGATCTTGGGTTCCTCCACTTCCTCTTCCACCATTCCCTTAGTCCAAACCATAATCTCCTACCTCACCTACTGCAATAGCCTCCCAGTTGGTCTCCCCACATCCTCCAACCTGGTTTTTCCTTTGCATCCTGAGTGATTTGGTTTAAATGCAAATGAGACCTGATCACCTGTTTAGCAGCTTCCCACTGCCTCAGGATATAGTCCCTCATGATCTGACCTGGTCCTCTGGCCTCAGATCAAGCCTCTCTCCCTGGCTGTCTGTCCTCCAGCCGCACTGGTCTGAGGCCAGTGGGTTGAGTGCAGGTGGCTCCAACTCTCCATTCATGGTCCTTGCTCTTGTTGCTTTCTCCGCTGCAGTATCCTCTCCCCACCCGACTCCCCACATCCCCCCACTCCCAGCCCCATCAGATCTTGTCCCTCAGATCTAAGGTAAGTGGACTCTTTCTCTGGAAAGCCTCTCTGACCTAGTGGATAAGATCAGGCCACTTGTTACATAGACTTATGGTACCTTATCTTTTATTTCAATATCACAGGTTGGATTATGTTATTTGTGTGATCATTGCTTAACTTCTGTGCACACCATCTGACTGTAAGCTCCAGGAGGGCAGGGACTGTTACAGCCCCCATGCCTGGCATGGTGCCTGGCCCATAGCAGGTCCTCATGAAATGTTGGTTGCCTGGGTGAACTGTGAGGCAGGGGAAAGTGTGAAGAATGACTGCCAGGTCTCTGGCTTACCACGGAGATGAATGTGGTGCCGTTTGTGCAGACAGGGCCCTAGGAGGTGGGTGTAGATTGGGGCAGGATCCTGTGTTCAATGTTGGAAATCCTGGGCCAGGGATGTCAACTAAGCTCTTGGATAGTGACCCTGGACTTCCGGGGAGATGTCCTGCTTGAATCAACTGACATTGGATTCTCCACCTGGCTCAAGGTTATTGTGGGTCAAGGAGGCCAGAAAGGCAGCCATTTGGGGGGTAAAGATAGGGGTCCTGGTCTTGTGTCCAACTTCAGAGGAGAGGAACTGGGAAGGAAGTACCAGAAAAACCCTCTACTGCAATTTTCTTTACTGAGTTCTCTTTTTGGAAGGGACTGTTTGAGCCCTTTGGTTGTCAGGGAAGCTGAGGTTCTGAGCAGCAAGCACAGTGAGCTTGGGAGGGCTGGAACCTGCACTCCCTCACCTGTGTGACAGGGCACACTTCTCCCCTCCGGCTCCACACCCACGAGCAGCCTAGTTCAGCAAACACGTACGTGTTGTCTACTGAATGCCAGAGCCCTGGGGATCAATCATGATGGTGGTGGCAGTAGCAGAGTAGTGTAGCTACTGTTTATAGCGTACTCATACCAGACACTACCGAGGCACTATATATTGAAACACATTTAATCCTTTCAACAGCCCTGTGTGTCATTATTTTTCACATTTTACAGCTGGAGAAGCCAAAGCAACAAAAACGTCAAAACAAGATCACAGCTACTTGGTGGCAAAAAGAAGAAAACTATAGCCCCTTTGCTTAAAAACGCTTAGAGGTGCGGGATTATTTTGTAATAGTGAGGCTAGCTATTATCACTACCATTAGATAGATGGGGGAAACGATCTGGTGAATATAACACTTCCTAGCTGCACTAATTCTCTCTGCCTTTCTCTAGCCCTTTCCCTTTTGTACCTGTTAGGACTAATCCAGTTTTCCTCGGAAGACACAAAACTGGTTTTAAGAAGACAGGCAACTGATGGGCTGGCTGCATTTCAGTGAAAGGTGATGGGTAACCATTGTCAAGGTTAACTTTCATCACACTGGTGGAATAATACCCCTTCACAGAGCTTGGTAGTTTAAAAAGTTCCTTTATAGAACTTAACCCTGTGAGATAAATAGTATCATCCATGAGTCACATATGACTCTGAGAGGTTAAGTGACTTGCTAGGATCCTGGGGCTGGTAGGTTGTGGATAGGACAGAAACTTAAACTTTGTTCTCCAGACCCCCTGTCCAAAGCAGTCTGTCTGAAGTCACTTCATATCAATTCCGCCTGCATCACCTTCTCCAAGTGTCCAGATTTGTTCCCACTTAGGTCTTTCATTTTCCTTTTGCCTTTCCCCACCAGGTTGTTTAAAATCTGCTTCTGCTAAGTTTCAATGGCTCCATGGATGAATCAGCTAATTCATGCTGAAGTGTTAATGACTGATAATGACACTCAATATATTCCCTCTCCAGAGAGTTTTACATTTTAAAACATTGAATAATAACAATAACAAAAGATCCTCTTACGGGTTCTGCCTCTTGGAGTTTTCAAAAAGAGTTACCATTCATTTATCTTATTGTTTTCCTCAGATCCAGACCATCACTTTTCCTTCTGTGGCCACTGCCTTAGTTCAGTTCAGCCCTTCAACATCTGTCCTCAGGACTGCTGAAGTAGGTTTCTAACTACCTACTTAGTGCCTCCCATACATCCTCTGTCCAGCTGCCCAAATGATTCTGTTTAGCATCCCTTGATTTAAGCCCTTGCCTGGCTCTGCAACCTCCACAGATAAATCCAATCTCTTGATATAGTTCTTCCTGCACCTTGTGCAGGGACATGTCCCTGGGTAGTCAGCTGTCAGTCTCTGCGCCACCCAATTTCAGCAAAAACTGCCAACCTCTCCAAGTGAGTCTTTTCAAGCTCCTTTCAGTGGGTTGAGGTGAGGGAAGTGCCCTTCTCTACCTGCCTTCCCTTGGGAACCCCCAACAAATGCATCCTCAGTAATTTGAACATCTCTTCCTTACCCCCTCTCATATAGCCTGGAAGTGGTGGGAAGATGTTGGCTAAGCAGGTTTGAGGCTCTTCCCTTGGCAAGTCCTTCAGAGACAATCTCTCTGAATAGTTTCTCAAGGGGGTAGGGAGTGGGCAGTGGTGGGAATGCACAGGAGTGTTTTTAATGTCACAATGATGAGGCAATGCCACTAGCATTTAGACCTGGAGACTGGACTAATGCTTAATGGTTTGAGTAGCAATGGACAGCCTGGCAATAAAGAAGAAGTATCCTAACAAGAATGCTCACAGTGTGGGGTTATGTGGCACCAGTACGGGCTAGAAGCAGCATTGTGACCCAGATTAGAATGCAGGTTCTCTCCCCATCACACGAGAGCTCCCTGCACTGTATATTTCCACTTCCCCCCAAAAGAAAATGCATCCCAGTGGAGAGATTTTTGTGCAGCACTGAACAAGAAGATCGCCCAGAGGATAGAGGGCCTTTCCTTGTGATCTCACTTCCTGTGGTCATCTGAGCCAAGTGAGGCTGGACAAGCTGCCCCTTAGTAGTGCAGCTGGCACAGCCCCTGGATATGGGTGATGGTTTCTTGCTTCTTCGTCCAGGTGATTACAGCTCTGAGAGGTCGGTGGGTCCATCCATCCTTTCCAGACAGGACCACCTCCCTTCCTGGGAGTGAGCAGTGTGTGTGTCAGACATTTTTAAGTGCCTTGTTGGGGGAAGCCTCCAGTTCTGCTCGGCACCATATTGATGGGAAGAAGGCAGCTGTCCCTCCACCTTGGAGATGCTGAAAGGAGAAACAGGGAACACACAAAGACTCCAATTTGTTTGTTATTTGGATTGTTACAGGGTTCCTCCTCCAAAAGCTCTAGGCTCATTAAGGAAAAACAGTGACTTATTCCAAGACACTAAAACCAGCCAAGTCGAGGCCAAGACAGTGGGTGGCAGAAGGGCAGAAAGGAGTGCAGTTGAGGGAAGAGCAGAAAAGTTGGGAGACCCGCATGGGGTATGTGGCTATCACCGGGCTTACAAATATTCATCTATGTCACCAACTCCATTTGCCAAGCTCACCAAGGCAGGCATCCCCGTGGCCATCTCCACCTCAGATACCACCTCCACGGTCACTCGCCCGACTCTCTCGCCACAGTCTGTATCTCTATCTCCAACAGCGTCTTGACTCTGGGTCAGATTAACCCCTGGTCCACTGACCTCCTTCCAGGTTCTCTTTCTCATGTTGGAAAGAGCTCAGGATGGTGCAGGGCTACATCTGAACAGAAGACCTTCCCACAGCAGGGAGGGGAGAGTCCGCTTGCTCTGGGCTTTGAGAGGGATTCAGCCCGGGTCTTTGTAGCTGCTTCTAGAAGCCAGCATGTCTCAGAGGTGTGGGACTACGTTACCATTTTAAGGAATCCTACTGGTCTTTGGATTCTTTGAGGTGAATCCTATTTTCAGAGATCTGTGGGCTCATGAGGCACTGTTCGGAAGAATCTGTAGCTGGGACCAGGGCTCAGTCTAGAGGTTAGTTTGTAGCTGGGACAGGGGTGTCCTCTGAGACTGGAATGGGGACCTAATTTGAGACAAGTTCAGGGTTCAGTGTCCAGCCCAGGTCAAAGGGCTGACTGGGATTGAGTCAATTTTCAGGGTAGAAGTAGTGTCAGGTGCCCATTAATTGAACCTTTGTCTTATATCCAGAATTCTCACCAAGTACCACCATTTTACTCTGGGTCAATTCATTTTCTTAAGGGATTCCTCCATCCTCTGACCCCTCACCACATCCTCCTTTTAGCCCTGAGTCTCCTGGGGCTCAAGACCCAACCACACTCCTGCTCTAGGGTATGGACTTCAGAACAAGATGGAATATCTTCTGAAACCCAAGCACTGCGCGGCCTGAGCCTGCCTTTGGAGGGGAGGGCAGAGCCAGGCCTGGGGCCCAGCCAGGCCTGGCAGCTGGATGGCCAGCTGTAATGGGATTAGGGCCAGCCACGCCCACCCTTTGCCTGTAACCCCAAGCCCCTCCCTCCCTTTCTCCTCTGCTCCTGATTAGGATGCAGCCCTTGGCTCTACCTACCCAGCCAGCCTCATTGTCTTCGGCCAGTGCCAGCGCCTAGGAACCCTCACAGGGGAGCCCTTTCCCACTGCCATCCTGGCCTCTCCCCCTGCCCCCCAGCTCTGAGCACCAGCATCACTTGTGTTTTTATCTCTGCAAAGAAGTCAACACCGTGGAGCCAGCTGGTCTCACCAGATTCTCCCAATGACCCGGTTCTGAGAGTCTCTTCTGAAATTCTGGGGCTCCTCTGCAAGATTCCTGGGTCCTAGTCTCAGCAATTCTCAGATTACTTTCTGAGATTCCAGAGTTCCATTCTGGAATTCTTCAAGGCCTGGAGTCCATTCTAGGAATCCATGAGTTCTAGAGTTCCAGGATTTTATGGGTCTCAGACCATTCATCGTAGGCTAGAATTTGGTTACTGTGGGACAAAGGGGTCTTGTGGTTCCAGAAATGGAGACTGTGGTCATGAATCAGGGTGACAGAGGTCGGAAGATGATGAGGGCATGGAAGTTGCATTTTTATTCTCTTTAAATGAGAACTTCTGAAGAGCACAGAGAGAAATGAAACCTCTGCCTGGGAAGAGGGAAGGTGGGATTCACTCACTTATTCAACAAATATTGTCCAACCCCTTTAGGTGCTGGAAATAGAGCAATGAGCAAAGAAAGACCCTGCCCTCAAGCAGCTTCCATTCTCTTAGGGGAGACTAATATTAAACAAATAGACAAATAATATGCAACATGTCAGATATCAGATAGTGATAAGAGCTACAAAGAAAAAGAGGGAACAAAGGAATTATTAATACTTTATTGTATTTATTCTGTGCTAGATACTGTTCTAATGCTTTATTTATTTATTTAGTTTTGGCTGCACCATGAGGCATGCGGGATCTTAGTTCCCCGACCAGGGATCCAACCCAGGCCCCCTGCAGTGGAAGCACAGAGTCTTAACCACTGGACTGCCAGGGAAGTCTAATGCTTTAAATATATTAACTTATTTACATTCATAATAATGTTAATAAGTAGATGCTACTGTTTAGTCCCACTTTATAGATGAGGAAACTGAGGCACAGAAGGTTAATTATCTGTCCAAGTGGCAGAGCCAGGATTGGAACTCAGCAGTCTGGCTCCAAAATCTGCGCTTAACCAGTGTGTTATCATGCAGAGTAAGGGTATGCACAGTGATGGAGTGAGGATGCTATCACACAGGGAGGGCAGTGACATTTGACCAGAGCCTTACAGACGGCAAGGTGGCAATGCATGTGCATCTCTGGGGAAGGACACTCCCCTGGGGAGTAAGCCAGGTTCCGTTTCCACTATGGAGGACACATGTTCTCTGTGCTTCGGGGCTGGAAAAAGGCTCCCATTGGGATCTGGTGGGAGGGGTAAACTCAGAAAGATGCTTGCCTCTGTGGTCATAAACGACCTGATTGCCCATCCCAATCAGATTCCCCTGCATCCTCTCCTCCCTGGTCGTGCAGACGGGTCCCCTCCTTTCCAAAGAAGTGTCCCCAGAATGCAAAGGAAAGAGCTAAAATAGACAATCCCATGTGACAGGACTAATCAGCCTGCTAATTATGAGTAATTAGAAACACCTCCCCGCCTTGTCAGGCCCTGGGTGGCCCAGTGTGAAACAGAGTGATGACTTAATCCTCCTGGGAAGGAAGGGGGAGCGGTGGGCAGAGGTACGGGGGAAGGTGACCAAGCATCGCCAAGCATCCCCACACACCTGGCCTCCTGATGCTGCTCTCAGTCTGTCCCGCCTGCATACATAGGCAAGTCAGCATGGAAAAGGGAGCACTGGGGACATTGGGATCAAGCTGAGTGAGCTTGAGTCCTGACTTTGCGATCGTGCCAGCAGCATCTTTGGACAAGTTACTTCACCTCCCTGAGACTTGGTCTCTTCATGTGTAAACCTGGGGTATTCATCATCCCTAATCACACAGCTTTATGGCAATTCGAGGAGCTGGTAAAATAACCAAACATGGTGCCTGGTAAACAGTAAGTGCTCAATAAATGGTAGTGTTTATTGTTGTTCCAACTCTGTCATCTGTTGCCTTGGATGACTTGAAAAAGTACTTTCCTTTCTCTAGCCTTGGCTTCCTCACTTGTACAACGGAGGTAGGAGTTGGTGACTCACTTATTCAATCAAAAAATATTTTCTGAGGACTGACTTCATACCAAGCACTTGGATGGAACAAGACTGACACAGGCTCTGACCTCAGAGAGCTTTGGTCAATAGGGTGTTCTCACCCCATCCCTCACATTCAGTCTCCAGGTGATATGGACTACGGTAGACAGGATTGTAAGGTCCCCTGGGGTACAAGCCCACACAAGCTCCTCCTCTTGGATGTGGACAGGACCTGGAAATATAATGGGATTTTACTTTCCTGGTTAGGCTAGTTATGTGGCAAAGGGGAAAGGGATTTTGCAGAGGTTGTTAAAGTCCCTAAATGCATTGACTTTAAATTTGTCAAAAGGGAGATTATCCTGAGAGGGCCTGAGATAATCAGATGAGCCCTTTAAGAGAGGGTCTAGAACTCAAAGACAGAGGCATTAGTCTCTCTCCTGTTGGCCTTAAAGAAGCAAATTGCCATGTGGTAGAGAGGGCCAGATGGGGCCCTAGAAGCTGAGGGCCTCAGCCCCAAAACCATGAGGAACAGACTCTGTCAACAACCTTGGAAAAAGACCCCAAGCCTCAGACGAGACCCCAGGCCTGACTGACACTTTGATTGCAGTCTTATGACACCCTAAGCAGGGGATCCCCCCACTGCACTCCTGCCCTAGGGAAACCGTGACATAATCAGTGTGCGTTGTTTTAAACTGCTAAGTTTGTGGGAACTTGTCACCCAGCAATAGAAGCTTGATCTACAAACCCTGCCCCTGAGTGCATGCAAGGCCTTGGGTCAGTGCCATCCTGCTGGCTCCAACTATCTTCCCAGCCCCTGCTCAGGGCCTAGAGCCCTCAGTGCCCCAGTGAATTCCCCGCAGACAATGCTCCCATCAGCCATGGCAAAGAATTGTTTCATCAGCTGCCAACCTGCTCCCAAAGTTGGTCGTCAAAGAATGTTCTATTTGCCCTACTTTTAATATAATTATCAGCATCATTTGCACAACACCGAGTCAGGGCTCAGCCTGTCACAGGCCCCCGATTATCCCGAGCTGCTTTTCTGGGAACGGCTGTATCCATGCCTCACGCTTGCCGCCTCCTCCCACATGAATTATCTGTAATTTCCACACCTCCGTGCTTGCTTGCTGAGGTCCTTTGTAAAAGCAAGGACTTGTGCTGGGCCGGGCGCACTGTGATTTTCAAGACAGCCAAGTCAGGCTCTGAGGAAACTGAAACAAGAACAAGTGGAACCTGGCCATGACTGTGGGACCTGCAAGGGGGGAGGGGAGGGCAGGCAGAGGGGGTGTGGGTGTCCACCCCAACAGGAGCTGGAGCCAGACTGAGGGCAGTGAGCTAGCACCTAGCAATCAGAGGGCAAGGTGTGAGCAATACGGCTCTCGAACACACACAATGTGGCCCGTTTGTAGGATGCCCAGGAGGGGGCCTTTCTTGCAGCAGCAGAATTCTACACACCAACTCCAGAGTGTGCTGAAGATGTTGGAGAGGATGGAGGTGGGGGAAAAAAAGAAAGCCCTGTGGATAGAGGAGAATTGGAAATGGAATGGAAATAGCACATTCTCCTTCAACCAGAGTTCCCTGCAGGGTATTCAGCTCCCAGGGGTAAACAGCTGAGTCCCCTGGAGAGGGGACTACGGAAGGTGGATGGGAAACGTTGCTCTCTGAGGAGAACTGCCTGACAGCAATGAAGCTCTGCTGCTGCAGAGTGGCCCACTGGCTGGTTCAATTCTGCAAGAGAGAAAACACCTCTCTTGGTAGAGACGATGTACTTTCACACGGCAGATCTTTGGAAGGTGCCCTTGTGTATGTGCGTGAACACGCTTGGACCCTATGTGAATGTACATTTGGGCATACATAATGGATAGAAATGCACATGTGCGTGTGTGCAGAGTATAGTCGCATGCAGCAGTATGTGTATTTGGGTGTATGCTTCTCCGGGCCAGAGGCTGCATTTGAGTATTTATGTACATGGGGGAAGAAGACAGGGCATTTGGCTCTTCATATGTATCCCTCACTTTTACCTCTTTTGGTACCTACTCCCATTACATCCACACGTTCCAGCTCCCGGGAAGTGTATCTTCCCTTTTAAGAGTTATGGTTCAGGGGACAGAACTCAGTCAGGACTTGAAGTCCAGAGACCTGGTATGTGGCCCCATCTCTGCTACTAGTTAGCCTTATAACTTTGAGCCAACCATTCCTGTTCTCTGAGCCTCCTTTGCTTCCTCTGTGAAATGGGGTGCTTAACGAGTCAAGTCTGCACTTAGAATTTAGGATTCCAGATCCCTGTCCCCCTGGTCCCTTCCCCCTGTTCTGACAGTCCTCCCCTTTCTCAGCCTTATCCACTGCCGTGCCCTGTGGGGGACGGAACAGAGAGGACTTGGGACTCCTCAGCTCTGAGGAGCTCCCAGGAAGCTCTGAAGACAGGTCCCCCTTCCTTCTGTACTCCAGGTTTCTGGTGAGGCAGCTTCAAGTATTCTAGAGCTTCTGGAATACAGTTTGAAAACCATGGATCTAAATAGCCTGATGTTCATTGCCTTGGTTTCTTAGAAAATTCCAAGGGTCCGTGGGGTAGCTGAAAAGGCTCTGGAGGGTATTGGTTTATCTGATGAGGATGCTGCCTCCGGGTGAGTGGGCACGGGGCCTACTTCTGGAATGGTGCTCGCCCAGGGGAGGCCAGGCCCTGCTACCTGGAATGCCCCTGCAGCCTGCGTATCTGCGGGAGAGGGGACCTTTATGAGGCAATGGGCCTGGCCTCGTACCTTCATGGGGCTGAGCCTTCCAAAGCCTCCCTGCTGCTCACCCTGCTGTGTTTCCGGGCCTTCCAGTGGGCACTCCCTGATGCACCTGGGCCTTCTCAGAGCCTGCCTGGCTGTCTGACTCCAGCACAGATGCAGGAGGTGACCAGAGGGCCTTCAGAATCAAACTTTCCCCAGAGCTGCACAATCTAGAACTCTGGCTCCCACTGGCTTGGGTGAGAAGTGACCCAGGGTCAGCATTTTGCTCCTCCATAGAAAGAAACCCATACTCCATAGACTGCCATTCAATGAATGCCCAGGACATTCCCCAAATATGAAATAAATGGGCAAATGCCCGTAAGGCAGCTATTTCGCATCCTTTTCATGTCCTGGAGCACATAGAAAACAAAAACGTTTGTGTACAGCTCCCAGAGGAAGTAGAAGAGGCTGCTTATGGTTACCAAGGGCTCTGAGGGACAGCACCTTGGCACGCCTCTCATGGCTTCTGGACATATGAGCATGCCACCTTGGGACGTACACAGGTAAAGCATTTAGCAGAGGGCCTACGGCAGTGGTTCTGAGCCTTGGCTACACACTACAATCCACTGGGGGGCTTTTAAAAAAATATTTTTGGCCAGGCCTCACCACAGACCAACTGTCTACTGATCTTGGTGGTGAGGCCCAGGCATGGGTACATTTTTTTTTTTAATGAATTTATTTATTTATTTTTGGCTGCGTTGGGTCTTCGTTGCTGCGCGCGGGCTTTCTCTAGTTGTGGCGAGCGGGGGCTACTCTTTGCTGCGGTGTGCAGGCTTCTCATTGCGGTGGCTTCTCTTGTTGCAGAGAACGGGCTCTAAGGCGCACGGGCTTAGTTGCTCCGCGGCACGTGGGATCTTCCCGGACCGGGGCTCAAACCCGTGTCTCCTGAATTGGCAGGCGGATTCTTAACCACTGCGCCACCAGGGAAGCCCCCACGGGTACATTTTTACAGCTCCCCAGGGATTCTGTAGCGCAGGAGGGTTGAGAAGCCCTGGCTCAAGACGCGGTGAACATTCAGCAAATGTCAGCTATTTACAATAAAAACTCCTTGGCGTCCTCGAATGTGCTGTTCTCCCTGCCTGCGCAGCTGGGCTGGTGTGGCTGGAGCGGGGTGGGGGCCAGGAGTCACGGAGGGAAGTGCTGTTCAGGAGAGAGGAATGCTGGGTAGGGCAGCCTGACATCCATCTCCCTCAGCCACATCTCAGAAAATTGAATTAAAATCCATCTTTTTCGGCGGCTGCCTGCTTGGCTGGCTGGCTTGTGGAAGCGAGCTGAGGCAGTGAGCACCTCAGGGCAGGAAAAAGCTGTTGAGGAGATGCCCCAGCCTCCCACCCTAGGGGAAAGAAGGCAACTCAAGGGGTCCTCTGGAAGGAGACCATTCCCAGGGGTGGTCCCTCGGCCTCCCGTCTCCCTCAAGCCAGGCAGGCAGGGTGAGGAGGGGCTGGCTATCTTGGAAGAAGAAGGAAACTCTGCTCCTGTCCTTGGGGAGGCTCAGTCTGGGGGACCAGACCTGGCATAGCTCCTGCTCAAGGAGAAGCAAGATTGTTTGGAGAGACCAAAGCCATATGCCTGGATGGGCAGAGAACGGTCTGGGGCATGAAAGCCCAGCCTGTTTCAGCATGATAGGGGTAACCCACTAGGTAGAACTACACTAAATTGGGCACATGGACACAAGCTTTAGTCCCTAGTCTGAAAAGTGTGTCCTTGGGCTAGTCCTGTGGCCCCTCCGGGCTTGGGCACTTCATTCATAGAGAAGGGGACTAGCCAGCCTTCCTGGATCCCAGCTCTGATGATGTTCATTCCTGTGCCTCATCCAGGCTGATGCTACTAGGTACGGCTGGGATTAGAAGCCGTCTACAAGGACTGCAACACCTTGGAGAAAATTAGAGAGGTGCCCTGTCCAGGACCAGCTAGAAAAAGCACCCCTTTTGGTGAACTCTGCATTCCTGGCTTGGTGGGAAGTGGGCAGAGCAGGAGCTGGATTTCCACCCCTACCTGCCCCGTGCAGGGAATGGACTGCACAGTGGGACCTGGAGCCCTGACTGACCCCTAGCTATGGTCAGCTAAGAGCCCACCCTCTGGCTAGGGACCTTGCAGCAAAGGGAGAACAGGTGAAGGGAAGGGGTGTGAGCAGAGGACGGCGGGTTCATTCCTGTCCACTGGCTGCCCAGGCAGAGAGGAAGGGGTGCCCAACCTGCTCACTGCCCACACCAAGACATACATCCGGGACACAGAACAGAGGGCAGGGGATCCAGAGCCCAGAGAGGGACCTGGAGTATGGAAAAGGGAATAAACCTGGAAATGAAGGCTGACTCAGAGCCAAGGGTCCTCATCCGGCCGCCCAACCATTGACATTCCCAGGGACAGGTGGCCTGTTGCAGGTGACTCTGATTTCCACCCTTCCTCACACTTCATGCCTCCAACGACCCGTGCCCCATGCTCCTCTCCTGACTCAGAGATTGCGGCAGCCCCTCCTTCCCCCTCACGACGTTTCACAGTTTACAGAGCACTTTCACACACAGCATCTCATTTGATCTTCAGATACCCGGGCTGGAGACAGATGAGAGTAGGCTCCCAGGGGTCATGGCAACAATCTAGAAAGGGGTGTACCCAGGACCAGAGGGAAGTCCTGTCCATCTTGTCTGTCTGACTCCAGCAAGGCACCAGGCCCTCTTCTTTCCAGAGGGGTCTCACCCTATACTGATACAGAGAAGAACTAACATTCTCCTCCTCCAGGAAGCTTTTCTGGACTGAAAGAAATGTGATCCGTGAAGACCAACAGTGTGGTATACAGAGGAGGGCAGGGTTCACTGTGCAGTAAAGAAAAATCATCAACTCACTGAGCGGACCCAGGGAACTCCTCGCATCTTTCCAGATACTTCCTTCGTTTTCGTTATGGAGTCCTGCTCCACGCTCCAGTTCTCTCCTCCTCAGCTGGACTAGAATTCCCAAGGAAAGGCTTAAGTCTCTTTCTCTTCCCTCCTCTTCCTTGAAGCTTCCTCAACAAGATGGCCACACCCAAAACTCAGGCCCACAGGGAAGCTGAACAATGACTTGAATAAGGAAAGACAGAGCCTGGTTGCAGAACTGTGGATGGGGGTATGGAGGGAGCCTTGGGATGCTGACACCTGGGGTAGTGACCAGAAGCTGTGAGCAGGGGCAGGTGGGAGCAATGAGTTGGCTGGTGGGAGAGGGTAACTGTCCTCTGTTGGGCTTTGGCTCCACCACCAACTGGCTACATTGCTTTGACCTGTTTAGTTCCCCACATTAAGCCTCAACTTATCCATCTGTACTAGGAGGAGGCTGAGTGGTACTACAATAACAGTAGCAATAGGTATTAATTCATTAGTGAGGAAATAAAATCAGTGAAAACCTACTTTGGGATGTGTGTACCATTCTTGTTTAATGCTGTTGTTAAGAGGTGGGGGGTAGGTACTATGATTCCCACGTACAGGGAAGAAGTTGAGGTTCAGAGATGCCCAGTCCCCTGCCCCAGCTCACAGAGCTAGCCCTGGCACAGCAGGGACTGAAGCCAGGCAGTCTGACTCCAGAGCACTGTCATCTTAAGTTGCTGTAGGCCGCCCCGGTAAGGCCCCCACCTCCCTTTTCTGGCCATAGAGGCGTTTTCTAGGGGATCACATTTGAAGACATCCAGGCAGGCATCCTGGAGCTAGCTGACTTTCCCAGGCCAGGGCTGTGTGGGCAAAGAAAATCCCAAGGGGAGTCTGGGACTTGCCCTGTAAGGAAGGCTTCCTGGAGGAGGAGGAGCTGGCTCACACAGGGAATCAGGAGGACGTGGGAGGGAGAAGGCAGAGGGTTTCTCGCTCTGGCTACCTTGGGAGGGTTGAAAGGAGGGCGGTAAGCGAAGGCCCGACGCTGAGCCCCGGAAGCCGAACTACAGAGGGGAATTGTTGCCTCCTCATCCTCCCCGCCAGGTCTCTGCGCCGAAGCTCCTGCTCCCATGTGCGGCGGGCGGGGTCCCGCTCCCCTCCATCCCCGGCCTAACCCCTCCCCCGGGCGCCCATTGGCCTGTACCCCACCCCCAGCCTGAGAAGTGCGCGGGGGAAGGCGGTGGTCGGCCGCCTCCCTCCTGCCCCCGGCCTGCCTTCGCGGCGGAGGCGGCGCCTCTCCCGCAGCGCAGACCCAGCTGGGCGGGCGCGCCGCGCAGGGCGGGCGAGGGCAGGCGGGGGGCGCAGCGTTTGGGCCCCGGGCGGCGACTGACGGCGGCAGCGGCGGCTCCAGGCGAGCGCGGTCCCCGCGTGCGCACAAGCTCACTCTGCCGCGCAGGGACCCACGGATACCGGCAGCCGGCGGACACACGGACGCGGAGACCCGGGCTCGGCGCGCGCTGCTGAGCGCACACGCTCTCCGTCCTCGGGCGGCTCGGGGCGCGGACTCGCCGCTGCGCGCCCTCCGCGCGGAGTCTGCCCCGGGCCGACCCGCAGCCCGCGGCCCCGCGGCGAGGCCCCGCTGTGAGCAGGTAAGGGCCGCCCCGCAGCCCCTGCCCCTCTAAGCCCTGTCCGCCCTCCCCCGACTCCAGAACCTTCGCCCCTTGGGGACCACGGAGCCACTCCTCCAGCTCGGCTGTCTCCGCAAGCAGCGTCCTTCACCGACGGAGAGCGGGCCAGGGCCAGAGCGGGGCCAACCTCCCGAAACCTAAATGTAGCCGTCTCCCGCCGCTGCTCCCATCCTGCGCGACTGTCTGATACCCTCCCTTTCGCCGCCCCCCCCCCCGCCCTCCCAATATCTGGGATCATGCTCAGGGGCGACCGATCCTTGCAGCTCGCAGGGGGTGGGGTCAGCTAGCTACCTCGTGCCCCTCTCCGTGCCAGAAGGGAGGACCAGGGGCAGGGAAGGCACTGCGGCCGGAGGGACCCACAGGGACCTGTCTCCCTACTCCCAGGGCAGACGGACGCGGCTAGGCGAAGCTGGAGGGTCCCCAGGGGGCTGGGTACCGCAGTCCTCACGGGATTTGAGGGGTGGGCAAGCGATGTGCTGTGTAGAGGGTGGAGTATGGGCCGGCGGAGAATGTCCCCCTGTAGTGACACCTTCGGGATTGTTCAAAAGCGTCGTCTCTCGGTTTCCCGCGGCGCAGAGAGGTGGGGGTCCGGATGCCTGGGCTTCTGCGGTCCCGCGAGGAAACGCCCCACGGGGGCGTGTGGGAGAAACGCGTTGGCCTCCCCTGGCTGAAGCGGGCTCGCCTGAGATGAGACCCCTGCCCGCTGCCTTAAAGGTACAGGCTCGTGCTCGTGGGAGGCTAGGGCCCACATCCTGGGCAGGCAGGACCTTTGCAGTTTGGGTGGGGGGTGGTCCGAAGGGGCCAGGGTGCCAATGGATGGAGCTAGACGCTCAGGGGAGAGCCCAGCCAGGAGCTGATTGTATTTCACGTGGAGCTGGGAGTGGAAGCTCACCCTGGCCCGTGCTCAGAGCCCCTTTGAAAGCTGCTGGGGGAAGGATGGAGGACCCCTGCTAAATTCTCCAGATGATTTCTATGCTTTTAGTGCAGGTGCTTGTCTCCTTTATCCGCTCCCCCCGCCTTCCCACACACACCAAAAGAAAATACACAGCATTTGGCTTTTCTAGTGAGCAGCACTGCTTGGGGGGCGGCTGGGGGATGGGAGGGGGCTACACAGTCTGTGGAGGGCACCCTGCCTTGGGACCCTCTTGGGCAGAGGCAGACAAGCATTGTGAAGGTCAGGCTAGAGGCTTTGAGAGGCTGTGGGCTTCTGAAGGGGATACAAAACTATGTGTGGGCCTTGGTTGGGGGGTAGCAGCACTCAGATTTTCTCAGGGGCCCAGTCTGAGTTGGTGCTGGGTGCAGGTTGGGTTGGCAGAACCCCCAGTCCCCAGATGAATCTGGGGCTCCTGCTCTCCACTGACTTTGGGGAGGGCAAGCAGAGGTGCCAGTCTGGACACAAGTCAAAATTTGAGTATATGAATTAGAGATAGAACACACTGGGGCAGGCCCTGTCCAGATCTTTCAAACAATTCATCAACAAGTGTGTGTGGGGTGACCAGGGAGGCGAACCCGGTGCCTTCCCTCCCCTGTGGTGGGTAGTTCATCCATGATTCTGTGTCTGGGACAAGACCATGTGATTCTGTTTGCCCCTATGTGCAGTGAGAGGGGTTATCTCTGGGGAGCCTCTTGAAGGACTCTCCTACATTCTAAGAACTAATCAGGCTAAAAGATTCATTAAGGTCCTGTTTTGTGTAAGGTTTAGGCTGGCAGGGCGTTGATTGGAGAAACACTTTGGAATACATCCTTTTTCGTGCGGCCACCCCTCTTTGCCATGCTCCTACTTTGGGACACTTCCTCAATTTGTGTTGAATAAACAAAACAAAACAAAATGGGTGTTTAGAGATCAGTATCTACACCTAAGAGGGTAGGAAAGACAAGAGCTAAGGCCATGAGGTGGCTTTCTTCCTGGGGATGTGGCCTCAGGTTCAGTGTCCCAGGTCTCTGGCCTCTTAGGGGTGAAGATTTCATTGACCCAGGGCTGGCACTGTTAAGCAGAGGACACCTTGTGCTGTCTGCCAGAGGGCAGAACCAAGGTGTGCCAAGCACAGAGCACGAGCTCAGCTCAGTGCCAGGAAGGCCTTGCTTCCCCAAGAGCTACCCAGTGTGGAGCCGACACTTGGGGTGACAGTGGGTTTCCTGTCTGGGGAGGTATGTGAGCAGAGGTCCCATGCCCCAGGCAGGTGGGACTAGAGGCCCTGGAAGCCTCGGCCACCTCTGAATGGAAGAATCTACAAGTCCAGGGTCTGACTGGTCTGGGCCTAGTGGTCCAGCTGCCTGGCAACATGCAGGCTGGAAACTCTTCAGCTGCGGCGTGTTTGTACTGAGCCCTGGATGCCGTCAGAGGCACATGGTGACAGCCACCTCCACAGTGACACACAGAGAGGGAGTGACACACTGCCGGGGTGGCATAAAGGTTTCCCATGACACCTGCCAGAGAGCTGGGGCAAACATACAACAGCAGAGCACGACATACATACGGACAATGGGACACACCCTCTCACACAGATCTCGACACACCTGGGGACTCAGACGTCTGCCCAACGAAGATCGCAAAGTCTTCCTTAATGAGCGTCCAGATGCACGTTGCATTGAGTGGAGAAAGCGTGTGTGTGTTGTTGCGTGAGGGTGGAACGAGGGTGGGTAGGCTTTTTCTGTAAAGGGCCAGATAGTAAATATTTTAGGCTTTGCTGACTATACACTAGGTTGCAACTGCTTCATCCTGCTGTCGTAACGTAAAAGCAGCCATAGATGATACTTATGCAAATGAGCAGGGCTATGTTCTGATCAACTTTATTTATGGACACAAATTTGAATTTCATACAATTTTCCTGTGTCATGAAGTATGAGCCTTTTAATTTTTTCCTGACCATTTGAAAATTAAAAAACATTTTTGGCTCACTGGCTGTACAAAAATAGGTGACAGGCCAGATCTGACCTGCTGGAAGGGTTTGTGAACCCCTGGGCTGTAGGTTAGCGAAGAGAAGTGGTTTAAGAGGTGGAAGAAGGGAGGGGCTTAGTCCTGGGGGCCCAAGCCGCCCTAAGGGGGGCCTTGGATGCTTCCCTTCACCCTGCCTGGAGCTCAGGGTGCCCATCTATTTAATGCCTGGCCTCAGCATCCTACCTTAGACAGGACTCTGCTGTGTTCATGTGATAAATCTCCTGCACTAAGGACACCCGGAGACAACATTCATGCCTGAAAATGAAAGGACATCGTGTCACTGAGCTCACCAAACAGGTCCTGAGCCCCCATTCCCATTCACTCTCTTTGGCCAGGGGCATGCCCATCTCCACCAGTAGGAAAACCTCAGGGAAACCTGGACATGCCCCTTGTTCCCAGACAGGCTTCAAACTCACGAAGAGAAGGACGAGACCTGAAACAGACCAGGCAGGAGTAAGGGGCTCCTCATCTAGGGCTGGTAGTTCTTAGAGGAGGGTGAGGCCAGTGGAGGTGGGTGCAGCTGGGGTGGGCTTCCTGGAGGTGGTGGTAGGAGGTTGGATTGGCCTTGTGGAATATCTTGACGTTCTCATCCCAGCTCCAGGCATTGCCTTAGCTGTCACCTTTCCCTCGTGAAAAATGGGCATCAGAGAAGGGTGGTTGAGACAAAAAAATAAACATACAGTTCCTTTGCGGGCACTTCCGATGTCCCAGTTTCTGATTTAAGGTCGTGTGGTGAGTCGGGTCCTGCCTTTGGTTTCTTCCTATCCCTCCTGTCTGTACTCTTCTGACACTTCTTTCCTGCCATTTCCCCGGAGGGGTGGGCCAGGGAGACTTTCTTTTCCCACTTGCCCAAGCCTCTGGACTCTGTCCCCCACTTTCCATTCCAGCTGCCCTTCCCTGCCCAGGCCCCCATCACCTCTACCCTGAATCCAGGATAGGTTTTCTGCCTGCGCTTTTCTCGTTCCACTCAGCTCACCAGCCTTCTGAGGAATACTCCCTAAATGGGAAGCTTAGCACTTCACTGCCCTGCTTAACACTCCTCAGTGACCCCAGCCCTCTCCCATGGAACTAGGCTGCAGTGTCCCTGGCATCCGCAGACTAGCACCAGCCTTCCACCCTCTCGTCCACCCCCAACTCCTGGTATCTTGCTGGGTCCCTCGACACCCCGCATTCACCTTCCTAAACCCGTCCACCTGGCACTCCTCAGGGTTTGAGGGTCCCCACCACATGTTCTACCTGTGCCAGGTGCCAGGGCACCTGCCAGTCAGAGCTGGCCCACCCTTCCAGGGACTCACAGCTACTCTGGAGGGACTGCTGGCTAGCAGGGGTCAGCGCAGGTGGTAGTGCTCTCCATCCCACCTTGCCCCAGCCTCACCCCCCGCCTGGGAGGTGCTCAGTAAACTATCCACAAGCCAGAGCCTGCTTCCTGTGCCCTCCCTCCCGCCCTCTCCCCACACACCTCCCACCGCCTTCCATCACTTCCCGTCCCTCCTTTCCCCTTTCTGGTATCTTCTGTTTCCTCCTTCCCATTCTTCTCCCCTCATCCTCTTTCAGGCCCTGGGGGGCAGTCCCAGGCAGAGGACTCCCAGGACCCTTCCAGCACAGGAGATGTGCCTGAACTAGCCAGTGTGGAAGGGCTTTGCACCGTGACCTTGGGAAGGGCTCTGGGTCTCTTTGGGCCTCAAACCCTCACCTGTGAAATGGGATATTACTACCTGTGTGCATGTGTGCCCAGCCTTTTCCTACCCTGAGCCCAGGTTCCCTATGTGTAAAATGCAGGGCCTGGGTGGAATCATCGTAGGCCTTCCAGGGACCTGGCTTCTGTCACCTGCTGTGCACAGGACTCCGGGGACCAGGCTTTGAAAGGGGAACATTTGAACATCAAAGAGGAATGTCAGCGTTAATGATTAATCTGTTGATTGCCAGAACACCCCTCACTCCGGCATTGGACACTGACCTTTATCAGCTCTGACCTTATTGAGGAGGAAAGAGGTTCTTGTTTCCCAGAAAGAAGTCAGGTTCCCTCCCTTTGAGGGGTGAGTTGGAGGGGCAGTGTTTCATCTTTCAGGCTTCCCTCTCTGGTCCTCTGTACTAGGCGGGCGAGGAGGAAGTGGGAGGTGGGTGCTGCTCAGGTTTCGTTAATAAAGGGAGCGTGTGTAGAGCAAGGGAGGTGAACGATCCACCTTGCCTGGGTCATCTTCGGTGTGGTGTCCAGGCTTGGCACTGCCCCACGGTGGAGAGGGATGCTGAGCGGCCAGAGGAGTCCAATAGGAGAAGCCTCAGCTCCATGAGGGCAGAAGAGGGACCCAGGGCTGTGTGGCCCCATGGAGAGGAGGAGTGAGATGCTGCGCTCCCACTGTGGGGGGCTCCCAGGAGGCAAAGGAGACTGTGCTGCTCACGGCTGGCCTGGGAGGGTGCAGCAGAGAGACATCAAAGCTTCCCCTGAGGGCCCTGCACTAGCTGCTGGAGAGGGGTGAGCGCCCCAGCCCAGGAGCTGGACCACCCTCAGCTGGGGGGCTGCAGAAAGGGTCCTGCAGGGTGTGGGGCAGTGTGGGAGGTGGCTGCAGGGTCTCCGAGTCCCCTCCCACTCCACGCGGAAAGTCAGAGCCCGGTGAGTCACCGCCGGCTCCGGTGTGCTGACTGATGACGCCGTCTTCCTGCGTGCCTGGCGCAGTGGCTCGCCGGAGGACACAGCTGCTCTTTCTGTTCCCGCCCCAGGCCAGTCGCTGGGCTTATGGGGCCTGAGGAGGGCAGGTCCTCCCAAGTCTGTAAGGGGGACACGTGCGTTCCCGCCAGGCAGGGCTCCAGGACTGTCTCCTGTGTGACCTTGGGAAGTGTCTCCCCCACCCCCCCAGCCTCAGTTTCCCCACAGGAAACTCAGTACTGTGGGGGAGGTGACCTTTAAAGTCCATTTCAGGTCTGAAATGCTGTGTCTATAATTCACTGTTCTTAAGGAGGGTGCTTCAGATGTAGGAGTGTGGGCGGAGGGGTAGCAGAGGGCCTGGCCAGTCCCCAGGGATGTGAGGGGGTACTAATAGGGTACCAATGGACTCTGAGCTGGTCTTCCTTTTACCAGTAACAGAGAGTGGCAGGGGCATAGGGGTGGAGTGCGCAAGTTTTGGAGCCAGGCTGCTTCGGTTCACTTCCCAGCCCTACCGCATGCTTGCTGTGTGTCCTTGGGGAAGTTGCTTAGCCTTTCTGTGCCTCAGTCGCCTCAGCTCTAGAATGAGGATAATGCTAGGAACGACTGCCTGGGTTTGGGGCAGGTGAAATGAGTTAATGCATATTGATTGTTTGGAAGACTGCCTGGCATGTACCAAGTGGTTAATAAATGTTAGCCATTAGCAAATAAAAGTGCAGCAGGCCTGATGTTCCTATTTTGAATATGACGGAGGGCTTATGGTGGTGGAGGTGTCAGCAGGAAGGTGGAAAAACCTGAACACAAAGTGGTAAGATAATAATAATAGTTAACACATGTATAGCCCTTATTGGGAGCCAGGCTATGCTCCTCTCTCCATAGTTTACTTATATCAATTGGTTGATGCCTCCCAGGAACATCTATGAAGTAGGTATTACTGTTATTCCATTTTCACATATAATTGAATTGAGGCACAGAAAAGTTAAGTGGCTTCCCTGAGGTCTTTAAGCTTAAAACCCTAGCAAAATGGTTCACGAGTCCACCACACTAAATGCCAGGAGGTAGTTTAATTGTCCTCAGATTAGTTGCACAAGCCAGTTTATCCCAGCAGAGCCTGGACCCAAGAGAGAGCACCTGGGAATATCAGTGACCAGGTCATCCAGAGCCACACGCGTGGCTGGGCTGAAAGAGCCCAGCATCCATCCTCAGGGAGGGGAGAGTCCAACCCCAGGCTGCAGTGGCCAGGCCTGGCCCTTAGGAGGGTCACTGGCAGCTTGGGGGAGTCCAGAGGAGAGAGGCAGCTGGGACAGGGCGCAGGGGACAGGGCTGGGAGTGGCTGACCCAGGGGACACATCTCAGAGTGCTTTCCTGGGACAGAGGAGCCAGGCATGTGGTCCAGAGGAGCATGAGGTTTGGGACAAGTGGCCTCAGACCGTAAGCTCTGAGCATTGTCCCGCAGGGGCTGTGCCCAGTGGCCTCGGGGCGGGGGTCAGGGGAGAAGAGCTGGGGGCTGAGATCACCATCCTGGAGAGGCTGCAGGAGGTCGTCCCTGAGGTTTCCAGCTGAGGTCGGGAGTGGGAAGGTCAAGGCCTGGGAGCTCCCAGCTTCCCTCTTTCCACCTCTTGGCTAGTGAGTGTCTGTGTCCTGTCGGGGAGAGGGTGGACTGTAGTTGGGGAAGGTGAACAAGAGGGGGCAAAAGTGGGAATCAGGAACCCGGGTCTAGTGCCAGAGGAGGCCTCGTGTTGAGAGTACCCCAACCCCTCCACCCTGGGGCACTGGGCTGGGGGCACGCTGCTCTCCTGGTTCACCGCGTTGTCTGAGCAGCCTGGTGACAAAGCAGAGAGCGAGGGGATGGTTAGGCGGGGACCTCTGCTTGCTCCAGCTTGTTTTTAATCCGCTGCAGGGATAAGCATCCTGCAAGTCTGGGCTGTGTGTGTGTGTGTGTGTGTGTGTGTGTGAAAGAGAGAGAGCGCGCCAGTCCTCAAAACACAAACTCCTTCTCTGCTTGCCCGCTGCCACCCGCTTGTCCTCCAGAGCACCCCCAGCTGGGCAAGCCACTAGCTCTTCCAGGCCAGCCCTCTTGGTCCTAATAAGTTAAGGTTAAAATGGAGGCTTTATAATCCTATCTGTACATGAGAATCACCTGAAGAGCTTAAACAACACTGATACCCGGGCCCCAGCCCAAGGCATTCCGACTTAGTTGGGCAGGGGTATTTTTTATTATTATTAATTAATTAATTAATTTATTTATTTATGGCTGTGTTGGGTCTTCGTTTCTGTGCGCAGGCTTTCTCTAGTTGCGGCGAGCGGGCGCCCCTCTTCATCGCGGTGCGCGGGCCTCTCTCTTGTTGCGGAGCACAGGCTCCAGACGCGCAGGCTCAGTAGTTGTGGCTCACGGGCCTAGTTGCTCCGCGGCACGTGGGATCTTCCCAGACCAGGGCTCGAACCCGTGTCCCCTGCATTGGCAGGCAGACTCTCAACCACTGCGCCACCAGGGAAGCCCTGGCAGGGGTATTTTTAAACAGTCCTCGGTGGTTTTGCTGAGCAGCCCATGTTGAGGACTGTGTTATTAAGAGGTCAGAGCTCACCTTGCGTCCCGGGTCAGGGCTCGGGGGAGGAGGCCGTGAGTCTCCACTTGTGGGGACCCAGTCCTGAAGGAAGGGGGTAGTGCTCTTGCCATCTCAGGGGGCCCTGAGCACTCTTCCCTCTTCCCAGGCCTCTTCCTCCAGGAAGCTTGCTTTGTGTCCCAGGGCAGAGGTCTCTCCCAAGAGATGTGTTTCTGGTGGCACGTTGCTGGGAGTACAAGGGCGACGGCCTCCAGGAAGGAGTGCCGTGTGTCCACCTGGAGACACAGGCCATGCACCCATCTCCCTCCTCTGGCTTTGTCTGGGCCCGGCTGGCTGTGAGGCAGGCCAAGGAGGGAGCTGACATGGTGAGTCTCCTTCCTCTCGGCTAAGAAGGCTGAGACCCGCAGAAGCAAAGGTCTTGACTGTGGCCAAGTGCTGAGGCCAGAACCCAGGCCCAGGCCACAGGCTGTGGCTGCTTTCGCCCCTGCCAGGAGGGTCAAGGGAGGTGCTGGGGGCACCCAGGATTGTCCTGGGTGGAAGCCTCCCTGGCCCCAGACCCCACCAGGCCTTGGCTTGACATTGTCCTATGTGTGGGAGAGTCAATCCAGGTCTCGGAGGCCTTCTGCCTTAGTAGCTTCTCTAGGCCCTCAGTCTGTAGCATCTGCTGAGAAGCTGTGGGCCCGGCCTTCCTCTCTTCCAACCGGGTGGGTAGGGAGCACCAGCTCTCTGCAGACAGGGCCTTGGCCTCCCCAGGGATAGTGGGGATGGCCAACCCCCCTGCAGACCACTGGTGTCACATCATGCCAGAGGCAGCCTGTGGCCACCAGGTGTATGGAAGGTCCTGGGAGTGGGTACAGAGGCTGAAGCCTGTGCTTGGGGTGCCCGGGGGTGCTGAGGCCACTGCTTCCCCAGCCTGCCCAGCCCTTCCTGACCCCTGGGGGAGAGGCTGGGCCAGCATCCCCATGGCCCCCCTGGGCTTCTCAGAGCATCTCTTGGGGATACCAAAGCATCCCTCAGTATTTCCAAGTGGGCGCCAAAAAGGCAGAACAGTGGGTAGATAAAATGGACCCCCTTTTCCTTGAACCTTCCTGCAGCTGGTTTTCTTTCTCCTTTTCGGGTGCTCATTTGTCACCAGATTGAGCTTGGAGAGGCCAAGGAGAGAGGGAGGGAGGCGTGGGAGGCAGCCACTGGGGGCACAAAGGGCCCCAGGGTACTGGCTGCTCTGCCCATTGATGGGGTGTGTGTAAGGACTCATGGTTGGGATGCAGCCCCCATGGGCCTCTTAAACCAGGCACCTGTGGGTTAGTGGTGGCCCTGACATGGGCCTACTCAATCTTTTTAATAATAATTTAATAGTAACAAACAATTTTAATTACTGTATAGTATTTCATTGTATGGCTACGCAGGGGCCTATTAACAGTGCCTGCATGATGGATGGTTGGCTGCCGCATTTTTTGCTGTTGATGCTATTTTAAATGATGTTGCAGTGAATATCCTTGCATATGCTTCTTTCTGTGTAAGCACAAATATCTCTCTAGGATAGATACCCAGATGCAGAATTGCTGGCTTGCAAGGAATATGTGTTAACGATCAGTTTTAGAAGCAGACCGGACTCTTCCTCTGGGCATGTGCTGGGGCTCCCTCAGGCTCCTCACTCGACTGCCCGTGCCCTTTCTGGTCCTTAGTAGTGACTCGGGCCTCAGAGCCACAGGAGCTCTTGGGGGAAGGTCCTCGAGGTCTGGCCACATCCTCCTCAGTAGTCTTTTTGTCTGTTGCATTGGTGAAGGCTTTATCCTGGAGGCCAAGTGGGCTGAGGCAGGGTGAAAGTGGGCTATGTTTGTTGGGGACCAGGCTTGGCTGCTGGAACAAAGCGGCCCTGTATGAGTGAGTGAGTTAGAGAGAAGGGCACGTAGCAGCCTGAAGCTAGGTAGGCTGTCAGGCTGGCGGGCTGGCTCAGCACCGCGGGTGCACTCAGTCATCCTGGCTCCTTTTGGTGTGTCGCTCCCCACCTCTCGGTGTTGTCCTGGCTGCTCTGTCCAACCTGGGTCCGGCATCGGGGAGGGGGAAAGAGCAGCAGGGGTGAAAACGTGATGCCTTAGGGACAGGTGGTGCATAGGTGGCACATGTCACTATCACCCACGTTCCATAGGTGGGAAATTCATCATATGCCCACACCTGAGAGCAAGAGGGACCTGGAAATGTCCTCTCCAGGTGGGCACGCATGTGCCAGCTAAAACTCTCTTCCTGTGGAGGGAGATTTGGGGACACAGTCACCTGCTGCAGAGGAGAAAGCCATTCAGACCATTCTTGTAGTCCGACGGCGCCCGACCCAGCGTGTTCCCTGCTGTATCACCAGTGTCTGGTAGTGAGTAGGCACTCGGCAGATGCTTGTGGGATAGAAGAATAAAGAACAGCACAAAGGCATGGAGGGGGTTTACCCTTGGAGGCTTTGCTGCAGGTAGGGGTGGGGGGCTGTCGCCGCCCCTCTTATGCCGCTGGACCCGCAGGATTCATGCCTTTCCTTTCTTTCTAGCCTGTAGATACCTGGGGCTGAGCAGCAGCTGCTGTGAGTGAGAGGCGGGCAGCAGTGGCCTGAGCCTCCTTCTGGGCTGAGAAACATCATGGCCAGCGTCGTACAGGCCTCCCTGGCTGCCCTCCTGCTGCTGCCTATGGTAAGGGCCCAGGACCCTCCCCTCCATGACCGGCTGGAGCCCCAGGCTCACCTGAGCTCCCACCCCAGATAACCTGTGTCTTTTGTGTGCTATCAGCCAAGCTCAATTCCCATGGCTGGTATCTCTGCCAGCACCCCCCTGGACCATCTGGCGCTTTTGTGTGAACTAAAAAGGGTGTCCCTTCCTCAAGACCCTGTACCGATTTGACCAGAAATTGTTACATAATTTACAAATCTATTATGATAGTAACATATGCAGCAGCCTTTAGAGTTGTGCAGTACACAACCTGCTCAACTGTATGCAGGGGCCCTCGTCAAGGCCGCGGAAGGCTCTTGTGATCCTGGTCCCCAGCTCACTAGTCTCTGGCAGGTTACAGCTCAGAAGGCTGCTCTCTGCTCATGTCTCTGAGCAAGAGGGATGGGGTGCAGGGTGCCCAGGCATTGGCCCCTGCCCCTCAACCTGGGAATTCTGGCCAGCATGGATGCAGCTGTCTTCAGAGCCCTGGGTGCCGGTCCTGCCTCTCCCCTGCCTTACTGTGTGACCACAGACAAGCTCATCCCTTTCCGTGCACATCTGTGAACAGTCAGAGCTAGACTGGATCCCTGAGCACTGCTCTCGGCAGCTCGGGATGCCTTGTGCCTGCCTCCACACTCGCCAGCATCCCCTTATGGAACCATCCCTGCCCTGGAGTTTTGAGTTGAAGTGACAACATTAGGATGCAGCTGTCCTGATAGCATCCGTGGGCTTTGAAGTTACTTGGTCCTACACTTAAATCCAGTATCTGCCACTAACCAGCCGTGTGACCTTGGGCAGGAGTTTCTAAACTTCTCTGAGCCTCAGTTTCCTCCTTTGTCACATGGGGCAGGAGTACATGAGAGTGGCTACTAAGCCCCACGGAATGCTACCACTGTCCTTCACCTGCAGCTCCTGGGCCCCCAGAGGAGAGAGAGGATGAGCTCTCTCAGCCCCTCCTCTCTCTCACCCCCTGCTTGCTCCCCTAAAGTGCACTTGTAGCCTCGTGGTCTCTGGAGCTGGACTGCATGGGTTTGAATCCTGGCTGTACAGACTACTAAACTGTGTGACCCTGAGCAAGTTTCATAACGTCTCTGTGCTTAAGTGTCACATCTGTAGAATGGGAAATGGTAAAAATAGTGCCTGCTTTGTAATACTCTTGATATATATATGCGTGCATATGACAGAGTAATGCACTCAGTTAGTACAGTGCTCTGTGTGTGCTTGCTAATGTTATTATAAGACATGGAAACTGAGACCCAGGAAGCTGGTGGGATCTGCCCAGGTCCCACACTGAGTTGGTGAAGGGGAAGAGTCCCCATGGCATCTGTGACGAAGTGGAGGCAGGGTCCCCGCTGGCTCTGAAATCTCTCTGTCACTATCGTCTTCCTGCTTCTGTCGCTCCCCTTCCCCCGCTGCCCCTGAGGCTTAGGTAGCAGGGCTTGTAGGTGAACCTCCCTGCTCCTTCTCACCGTCTATCCCCTGTGCCTCCTGCAGGCTACCGCCATGCACTCTGACTGCATGTTCAAGAAGGAGCAAGCCATGTGCCTGGAGAAGATCCAGAGGGCCAACGAGCTGCTGGGCTTGAATGACTCCTCCCCAGGTGAGGAGGGTGGCGGGGAGGGCCACCACCCCTGGCACATCCAGGCCAGCCTTAGAAGTCATGTCCCAGCCTCTGGCCAACTTATAGAAAGTAGTGGAGGGTACAGGTCCCTGGGTCCTTCAGAAAGCCCTTTGGGGTGATGGAGCCCTGGATCTGCTCTAGGCAGTGACAGTGGGGTTGCCCTCCTTGGGGATGGCCTGCCCTGGATGCCTCCCTCTGGAAGGGGCTATTCCGGGTGACTGGACGTGGCCGCCTTCACTCCCATGGGAGCTGGGATAGAGCTGGTGCCTGGGCTGAGCAGTGGCTGTCAGAGAGCTCGTTAGGAGGCCGCCTGGGCCTGGTGGTGGAAGGGACACAGCTGTTGCTGGTGGCCGAGCTAGAGAGCACCTGGTCCCCCCAGAGCATGAGGTGTGGGATCATTCCCGTCTCCTTGGCTCACTCCATCAGAAGGCAGAGAACAAGGCAGCAGAACCCCAGTCCTGTGCGTGTCTGGTGCTGCTATTCTCCTGGGGCTGCTACCAGCATGGGGGGCCGGATGCCGCTTCCTTGTGCTGGATGGTACCACGCACTGCAGGACATTTAGTGGCCTTAGCTCTCCCATTAGATACCCCTAACACCCCCTGATCTCAATGACAGTCCCAAAAGCCTCACTTTTCTAGATGTCCCAAGGGAGTGGCATGGCCCCGGCTGAGAACCAGTGGTCCTGTGTAACCCCTTTCCTCCTAACTCCCCTGCTGTGCAGATGGGACGCTGAGGCCCATAGAGCAAGGGTACCCTCAGCTTCCTGACTCCAGCAGGGCCAGGGAGAGGGTCTGTGCGGGAAGTTGGGGATTTGGGGGTAGGGGGCGTCACTGGAGGACTCGCCAGATTCTCTCATGCCTCAGTCACTGGAGCTGGGGTTCTCCACCCACCCTGGAGGGGTCCACTTTTCCCCCCGATCCTCCCCATTTACAGGGAGCTCTTCTGAGCACCATCTGTTTAAATGCTTGATTAGTCTGCAGCCCAGTTAAATGCAATCGTCCCGCTGGGCTGGGCTCCTTAGCCAGTCAGCTCAGCAGGCATTAACTGGTAAGGGAGTCACTCCCAGCCATGCTGGCCTTTCCCTCCAGGTGAGCTCTTGCTCAGCTCTAACTGAGGCCAAAAGTGGATTTGAGGCCTCACCAGCCAGGGAAACCGAGGCAGGGGGCCTAGATGGGTGCACAATTGCAGGAGACTCAAAGAATATCTTGTCCAGGCCTCTTGTGTAGGGGATGGGAATGTGGAGCCTGGAGGGCAGTGACTCTTTAGAAGCATGGGAAGGGGGAGTATCAGGCTCAGGTGGGCCTGGAACCCAGGTGCCCTCCCTCCCAACCCGGGGCCATTGTTCCTGCTTCGCAGGTCTCAGATATACTTGGGATCGAGTAGTAGGAAGCGTCTGTAGGGATGGGTTGAGGTGGGATGTGGGGCCGGGACTGGGCCAGCAGGCATGCAGGCGAATTGCACCTGTGGAGCCCTGGGCAGGGAGAGGACAAGACCCCCCCGCCTTCCCCCACAGGGGCATCCAGGCGGAGGTGTGAGCATGAGTGAGGCAGATGGAAAGATGGATACCACCCCAGGAGGGGCAGACCAGTGCTGCCGGGAGGGGCTCTCACCCCCAGGCATGCTCAGGAGAGGACGATGAAAGGAATTCTCTGTGGGGAAGGATTCATGGAGAAGGTGGCATTTACATCAGGTCCTTGGTCCTCAGACCTGGCCGTACGTCAGAGTCACCAGGGAGCTTTGAGGAAAATGTACCCAGGACACAGTCCAAAACACTTAAACCAGAACCTCACTCCACTGTAGTCACCGTGATTTTTAGAGGCTCCCCAGGCGATTCTGACGAGAAACTAGGCTAAGAACCCCTGAGTTAGGCCCTAGGGAGGAGGAGGAGGCACTTGATGGCAGGTGAGACCTGAGGGATGGATGACTGGGGAGAACGTTCTGGGCTGAGGGAACCACAGCAGCAAGAGGCGGGTGGGGGAGGGGAGTGAGTCCGCCCCTAGGTCTGGAACCCTGCATTGGAGTCGGTGGGGATGGGCTAGAGGGACGTGTGACTGAGGGCCCGGGAGCAGGGATCTGTGTGTTGCACATCTGCCGCCACTGGAGTCGGAGGTCGGAGGGGACGGCAGTGGTAGCTTCCCCTGAGCTGCCATCCCTCCAGCTTTCCCCAGGACCCTGCCTGGACCTCCCTCTTCTAGCCCTGCCTCGGGGGCCCTGTGAGTCCGGTCACCCCCAAACCTGAACCTGGTCAAAGGACCCTAAGCCCGTGGAAGAATTTCAGTGACCCATCCACCTGCTCATTCATTGGCTCACTTATCCCCTCACGCTCTCCTGCACTCATTCAACTCACATGATGAGCTGGGATCTTAGGTGTCCAGCCCGAGCGGAGTGAGGGCAAAGCCAGGGGCGGGGCCTGCAGAGCTTCTGGGAGAACTTAAAGAGGCTGATGGCCAGGCCCTCCCCACACCAGCGTGATTGGCATTTGGACAGGGGGACTTGTTGAGAGCACGTGTTAAAAGCCTCCCGACGATTCTAAAGTGTATCCAAGTTTGAGAGCCACTGGGTTGGCCAGAGAATAGCCTCCACCAGGGTGCTTATGTCAACTTGGGCCAGAGAGCAGCCCCCAGCGTCCAGGCAAACCCGGCTGGGAGCCAAGAGTCCAATCTGACTATAAGCAAGGATCAGCATTATGGTATTAATATCTGTGCTTGGGGTGAAATGAGAGAGGCCAGCCCTCCTGCTGTACCCCTTCTCTGCGCCTCCCCTGCCCGTTCTGTCCCAAGCACATGCACCATGCACAGAACGCTGGCCAGGGGTCAGCCGATGTCCCGGAAACACACTTGAAAAAGAAAATCTGTCAGCTTGTTCCAGTGACTGTGAGTGTGTATTCACAACAATGCTTGGATATATATTTTTATGTATTTATATATATATATATATATATATATATATATATATATATATATATATATATATATTACTTGTATGTCCCCATGATCTTTTAAATCCCATAAAGTGAGTGCATTGGAATGAAGACACTGATCTGTTAGAGGGGAGGCGTGTCTGTGGCATGTACGTGTGGTTGGGGGGGATGGTGAGAGGTTCCCAGGAGGGCACCTGCATCCCCTCAAATCCATATCCCTCACTGATCCTGGGACCTCCACCGCAAAGAGAACGTGGGACCGTAATGCGTATAGGGGCCTTCAGAATGGAAGCCGAGGGACAGAGGTGTGCTCAGCAGGCAGCGGAAGGGGGTAGAAAATATAGGTAAGATAGTGGAGGGTGAAAGCAAGCTTTCTGACTGGGTGGTTTTGTCCACAGCGTCCCTGGCGGGTTTTAAAGATGTTTATTGGGACCGTTGTTGAGGTGATATATTTAGTGGTTTTTGTCCCTCATTCCAAACTCCTGAATGCTAAACAGAACTTGAGACAGCACCAAGTCCGGCTGTATCATGTGACACACGGAGAGGCTGAGGCCAGAGTTGGGTGTCGCTGGCCAAGTCACACCGAGGGCCAGAGCCAGTTCTGGGACAGGACCCAGGTCTGCTGTCCCAGCCAGGGAGGGCCCTCTGTGCTGCAGTGCTCTTGTGCCCAGAGAGAAGCAGAAAGGACTCCTGTGCGTGGGAACCAGCGCGTCCTCTCTGGAGCGTCCCCAGACCCACACAGGGCACAGGCACTGCCTGCTGGGCTGGCCGCTTTGTTCTCTCGGCTCAGCCCGGCCAGCCTGCCTGCCCAGGGTGAGTCCTGCCAGCACGTCCTCTTTGTGGGACTGCGGGCTTGCATCAGTCTGGAGGCCTTCCCTGCATCTAAGTGGGCTGGTCAGGTGTGGTCCTCCTTGGGGGTCCCACGCCCCATACTCTGGAGAAGATGGAAGAGGGAGGCCTGAAGGAGCCTTGGCAGGGGCAGGAGGGAAGTGGCTTGGAGGAGGGACAAGAAAGCCTGCTCATTGCTATTCTGACCCAGCCTCTGAGGCCTGTCCAGGCTGCAGAGTGTGTATCCTAGCCCCCAGCTCCACCCTCACCAGAAGAGAGGCCTGGAGGAGGGTGGGGGAACCACTGCAAGGCTGGGCCCAGGCTCCCCATCCTCGGAGCACGATCAGCTTCTTGTCTGTGCCTCCCAGCTGCTCTGAGAACGAACAGACCCCCAGTGTGGGGAGGGGGCGGGGTCTGTAGGGACCCTCCCTCTGTGGAACTCGCTCCCCAAATCTGACAAAGGGTTCTGTTTCTGTCCAAACCTGTTTTCCTTTGGTCCGTAGTTCTCAGGCTTAAGCCTGTATCAGAACCTCCTGGAAGGCTTGTTAAAACCCAGATTACTGGGCCCAGCCCCAGTTTCTGACTCAGTGGGTTTGATGGGGCCCGAGTGTCTGTATCTCTGGCAAGCTCCCGGTGGCGCCCCTGCTCTGGGGTCCGCACTTTGAGAACCACTGACTTGCAGAGGGGAGGGCTGCATCTCTAGTCCTTCCTCCCTTCCCCCAGCACGGAATTCACAGCTGGTCCTCATTTTATGGACCAGAAACATTGGCTGTAAAGTAGATTTCAGTAAATCGAATCATTTTTTACCCGTGAATCGCAGGCCGAAATGAGGGGCTTGTTCTAACAATACCCAGGCATCCTCAGGCAGCTTCTCAAAGAGAGGACTGCGCCTTTGTTTGAGTCCCCTTGGCGCCCCTGGTCTCATGAGTTTTGAACACTGTGTGGAACTGGACAGAATCATCACCATGACAACCCGAGATTAGCTCCTTATTTTGTTCCAGTCGGGGCTAATGGCTCTTGCGTTCTCTCTCCATTCAACCTGCGCAAGTGGTCTTTTCCCCTCCTGCTGTCACAAGGCACTGCCTCTCCTTGGCTGCTTTGTGTGTCAGCATCTTAGTGGGAGCAGCCCCCGGAGAGTGTGCCCAGCATTTTCCCCCCGAGCGGGAATCCCCCGGTGCCTGAATTCCTCCCGTCAAGTCCCATAGAGGCTTTCGGCGGGACAGACTGAGCCAGGAGGGCACAGGCAGGCTTCGTGTAGAATTGGGGCACAAGGGGGGTAGATCGGAAGGGTGCTTGGGGTGTCAGAGTGGAGAGTTCTCCCAGGGAAGAGGGACGGTTCTTATTTCCTCTGCACGGGGAAGAAGAGGACAGGAACTTTCTCGACCCCGCAGCCGTGTCTGATGCACTTGACCACCTCCTCCTTGAAGCAGGCTTTCCTGCTGCTGTGTCACCAACGTCTTCTGGTTTTCCTTGTATTTCTGGCCACCCCTCCTGAGTCTTCTTCTTTGCCGGCTCCTCTTCTGAGTGGTGGCATCTCTTCTGTTGGGGCCAGGCCCTAGTCTCTTCTCTTTTTTTCTTCTCAAATCTACGCCCTCTCACTGGACATATCATCCGGGTCCACGGCCCTACAGAGCCTCCCTGTGCCGACCACTTCCCGTTCTCTTCTTCCAGTTCCAACTTCCCCGCTGAACGCCAGAAATTTGTCTAACTGCCTATTTGAAATCTAGCTTCACTTGGCGCTTCGCATCATCTCAAGCTAAACATACCCCAGATGACACTCTTGAGTTCCAGCTTGCCGATTCCCTCCGCCACTTGCTTCTCATCCAGCCCTCCCCACTGTGGCGAGTGGCTCAGCTAGCCAGCCATCTAGACACTCAAACCCAGGTGCCATCCTTGGCCCCTCTCTCCCGTTCCGTCCATCAGTCACGGTAGCCTAGACCATGCTGCGGTAACAAATGAACCTTAACACCTCAGAGACTTAGCACCGTAACATTTCTTGCTTGCACACGTCACCAGCCAGCGTGGTCAGCAGAGGTGGGAGGTGGAGTTCCACTCTGCCCGGTCCTTCAGAGATCCAGGCTCCTTTCATCTCGCAACACTGCCACCCTGGATATGCGGCCTCCAGGGATGCTGCAGAGAGGGGAGAGAGAGAGAGAAAGGGTATGGAGTCTGTGAGGGATGTTCTTGAGACCTGTTCGTCACTTCCCCCCACTTGCCATGGGTGAGCACTCACTCACAACGCTCCCTGGCACACTCACCGGCTGGGTCCAGCCAGTGTGTCACCAAGTCCTGTCAGTCCTGCCTACAGACTCTCCTATGCAGAACTCCTTTCTACCTTGGCTGCCATGGCTCCTAATCGAGCCCCACCACCCTCCTCTGGACTGCTGCCATATCCTGACAGACATGTCTCCATGTTTGCTTTCCTGCTCTTGAAATACATTACCTTCCCACACAGCTGAATCAGATCACGTGACTGCGTCTTCAAACCCATCTGTGGGAGGCAGAATAATGCCCCCACCAAAGATGCCCACGTCCTAATCCCCAAAGCCTGTGAATGTGTTGCCTTAACATGACAAAAGGGACTTGGCAGGTATAATTAAGTTAAGATGGAGTAAGTAGCCTGGATTATTCAGGTGGATCCAGTGTAGTCACAAGCGTCCTTATGGGTGACAGGAGGCAGCAGGAGGGTAAGAGGAGAGAGCTTTGAGGATGCTATGTTACTGGCTTGGAAGATGGGGAGAGTGGCCGCAGGTCAAGGGATGTGGGTGGCCTCCTGAACCTGGGAAAGACAAGGAAACAGATTCTCCTCTAGAGCCTCCAGAAGGAAAGCTGACAACTTGACTTTGGCCCAGTGAGACTTCTGACCTCCAGAACTGTAAGATAAGAAATTGTGTCATTTTAAGCCACCAAGTTTGCTTTGTTATAGCAGCAACAGGAAAGTAATACAACATCCAAGGTCTTCTCAGCATTTGGCATTAAATCCAAACTCATTCCCATGACCACAGGCTATAAGCCCTGTGCGGGCACAGACCAGGGGGGTTTATTCACCCCAGTTTTGCTCTTCGGTGTCTGACTTGTAACAGGCACTTAATATTTCTTGAATAAATGAGTGAAGAAGAGGGAAGGGAAGGGGAAAGAGAAGACACAAAAAAGGTAAAAGGAGAAGGGGGGCGGGGGAGAAAAGGCATCTTGAAATCTTCTGGCCTCAACAGAACTAAGCTTTGTTGGGACTGGAGTCTGGAGCAGATGGGGAAAGAGAAACTGGATGTGTTTTGTGGGCGTGGAAGGAAAATGAGTTGCTGTCCTTAGTTAGAAAAACCCAAGGCGCTCTCAGGAGCCCAAATCCCATCCTCATCTCCCTGGAAAACGTTCCTGGGAGGATTCAGCTCCAAGGCTCCTGAGGCCAGAGCAGACCCCATCAAGAACAGGAGAGGAGACAGACCCCACCTCTCTTCCTGTGTGGGTCAGGCCAGGAGGTGATAACTACAGGAGAAGTGTGCACAGGGCATCCTGGGAAGCCCCGAGATGGTGACCTGCGTCTCCTCTGACCCCAGTGATGCAGGCCAGAGAGGTGTGTGGATGGCTGAAAGCTCCCGATGGGGTAGGGGACATTGTCCCATAAAGCAAAACTGTTTCACAGCATTTCTGACACCAAATGTGTGGCTTTTCCATACCAAGCAATTCTCCAGTTTTCTCCGGATACCCACTGGATGTCCCTACAAGTCAATTCAAATCTGACACTAACTACCTGGAGTTAGCACAGACCCAGCAGGTTAAGGGTCAGCTTCAGGAGACTGCTCCCCCATTTCAGATGCCAATTGCAAGTCGTGGGTCCCCAGGTTACCCACACTTCAGTGTGTCTTGGCTACAAATCAGGAGTTCCCATGGCCTCCTCCTCAGGCTCCATAATTTGCTATAATGGCTCACAGAACTCGGGAACACATTCACCAGTTTACTATAAAAGATGTTATAAAGGATATAAATGACCAGCCAGATGAAGAGGTACATAGGGTGAGGTCCAGAAGGATCCCAAGTGCGGGAGCTTCTGTCTTTGTGGAGTTTGGAGTGTGCCACCTTCCTGGCACATGGATGTGTTCACCAACACAGAGGCTCTCCAGATCCCATTGTTTAGGGGTATATGGATGTTCCGTTATGTAGGCATGATTGATTAAATCATTGGCCATTGGTGATTAACTCGATTTCCCGCCCCTCTCCCCTCCCCTAAGGTTGAGAGGTGGGGCTGAAAATTCCAATTCACTAATCACATAGTTGGTTCCTCTAGGGATCAGCCCCAATCCTCCAAGAGTCATTTCATTAGTATACTCTCAGATATGGCTGAAAGGGGCTTATGAGTAACAAAAGATACTCCTCTGACACCATCACCCAGGATGTTACCAGGGTTTTAGGAGCTCTGTGCCAGGAATCCGGGATGAAGGCCAAATGCATAATTCTTATTATATCACAATATCATAGTCTCCTAAACCCAGACACTGGGATTGGGCCCTGGAGTTATGGGTTCTAGTTTCAGGCTTCATACCTGCCCTGGTGCTACAGGAATTTGCCCCTAGGATCCTTAGTCTATGGAGGGGACTCAGGCTAGGAACCAGGAGGGCTTCCAGAGTGTGGCAGGCCACAGGGCAGGGTGAGGGGACCTTGGCAGATGCCCCTTTGAGGATGTCTGTCCTGGCAGTGGGGCCAGGGAAGGCAGCCCCAGCCTCCCAGCCATCCTTCTGGGCCCCAGCATATCCTGAGTCAATCTCTTCCCGATTTGAGTTCTAATCACTGAGAGTTGGGAGTCCCCTCAGAGACACCCAGCGCTTGCTGTGCACAGAGGGAAACTGAATCAAGACAGGGGGGGATGGAGACTTACCAGAATCATGCAGTGAGCCCTTGGCAGAAGGTCTGGGACTTCCCTGGTGGTCCAGTAGTTGGGACTCTGCGTTTCCAACGCAGAGGGCACGGGTTTGATCCCCATGCGTGCCACACGGTACGGCCAAAAATAAATAAATAAATAAACTTAAAAAGAAAGAAAACAACTCAAGTCTGTGGCTGCCCTGCAGGTGTGAAGGGGACACCCTGTCCTTTCCCTCCCCCTGCCCTCAAATGCAAACTTCTCAAATTGTTTTTTCGACCTCTGTAGCCCTGGGCCTGATGGGCCCTGGCACGCTGTAGGTGCTCAGTGAATAGTTGTTAAGAGGATGGATCCCTGCCTGGCCTCCACACCTCTGACCTCCAACCTGGGAGCCCCTCCCCATTGTGCCATCCCCACCTGAGCCCTGTGTCCCTCCCTGCCCCTCGGCCCTTGTGACTCTGTTCGCTCGCTCTATAACGAGTCCTAGGCCTTAGGAACGTCAGCTGGCAGAAGCAGCTGGCCGTGCCAGGGCCTAATGTTCCACATTAAGGGAACATCTGTTGACTGGGGCTCCCAGGGCATGGGCCAGACACGGCCACGCTCCATGACCGTTCCACGGTCAACACGGGCCATGGCGGCCAAAGAGGTACCGTTAGGTCTTTTTTCAAGGATACGTTGTCGTAACCAGCCACGTGCAGGTTGGAGTCCTGCTGTGATGGGTGGACAGGAGCCATCAGTGACAGACCTGGGACCCATCTCCCTTCATGTGGCCCCAGCATCCTCATCTTCTTGGTTTGTTGTCCTCAGAGCTTTCTATGATGCTTCTGTCTCCCAAACTCAGGCATTCTGGGAGCAGGATACTATAGGCTAATGTGACTGGGTGTGAATTCTAAAGTAGCCAGGTCTGAGTTCTGAGAGATAGGGTTTTCTGCACCTGGAAGCTTTGGGCGCCTTCTGGTCCAAACAGGACCGGAAAGTCAGTCATGGACCCCAACAGAGAGGCTGTGAGCTCACAAGGCCCGCCCCGGGCCCCCATCCCTGCCCAGTGCCTGCCCAGCACTTGCCCGGGCTTCCTCTGTGTCCGTCAGTGGCCCTCCACTGGCCTTTCTTCTCACCTGGTAGGGCTGTGTTTCATCTCTCTTTCTTGGGGGAATGATCCCCAGGGACACCTAATTGAAATAATGAAATTAATGGTAATAACAATGGCAAACATGCATTGAGTGAGCCCGCCACGAGCTTTACATGAACTCGTTAGTCCTCCTAGCAGTCCTGTGGGGTGGGACAAGCGCTGGCTGCCCCACACATGGCAGAGAAGCCCTCCAAAGCCCTTGTTACAGACTGCTCAGCAGCATGTGGTCCCTTTTCTGAAAGTCTGTACTCTGCCGTTAGACACGCCACACTGCTGCCTCCCTTCTCTGCCTTTGCCCCCCCTGTCACGATTACATCTCTGCCCGCCTGGAAAATGTGGGGTTCCATGCTCCTCTCACATCACGTCCTTTCCCTGGGTGAGCTCTCATCCCAGGGCCTCACCCATGCCTCACATGCCAGAGTGAGAAGCAAGGGCCAGGCCTTAGGAACCACGTTAAGGAGCTGAGGTGATAGGACCACTGGATGGCGCTCACTGGGGGTGGCGGCTGTGTGACCCAGCCAGATCTTCCTTTGGAAGAGCTCACGGTCACAGCTCTGTGCGGTTGAGTGAGGAGACCACTGGGGAGGCTGTAACCATGGTCCCAGTGAAAGGTGGTCAGCGCTTAGCTAGGTGGGAGTGCAAGGATGGAGAGTAGGGCGTGGATTCCACAAATATTCGGAGGTCAAACCAGCAGGACTTGGTGACCAATCGGCTATGGAGCATGAAGGAGAAGGAGACAAAGCAAGAGTGACGCCAGGGTTCTAGCTGGGGCTGAGACAGGAAATCGGGTTTTGTAGGAGATGCTGAGTTGAGTCTTGGACACGCTGTGTGTGGATTGTCTTGGGCCTTTCAAGGTGGGGATATCCAGCAGGCCCCTGGCCATGGAAGGCAGCCCCCATGTTGTGCAGGAGTCAGGGTTGGGAGTTGTCTGTGTAATTCTCTCCTGAAGTCCTTGGGCCTGGTGGTCTCCTTTAAGGGCAGTGGGGCAAGGGGCCGAGGGCAGGGCAGACACAAGCCCCTGCATGCAGTCGGGGTGGGCAGGGTGGGGCCCACTCAGTAAGGGCAGAGAGGTCAGTAAGGGCAAGAGGCCTCTCGGTGGAGAGGAGGGCCGGAGTCAGACGAGGGGGGAAGCATGAAGGGGAGGTGAGGAGGTGGTGATGGGAGTACAGAGAACTCCACAGAGAGACTGGCAAGGGCTGGAAGGAGAGCAGGCACAGGGGTCGGAGGGTCCACTGAGCCCCCCAGGTCTGAAAATCTGGTCGCCAAGCTCAACGTCTTCCTCCTTCTCACAGGCTCATGTCCAGCGAGTCACCCGTCTTGGCGATTCCTAAATAGCTCTGTTTGTCCTCGCTCTTCTCCAGCCCTCGGTGCCCGCCTGATCCGGGTGCGCCTCGCCACCACAGTGGCCTCTGAGGGGGTCCCTGCCTCCTGGCTCTCTGTGCTCCGAGCCCTTTCACAGTTCGGGGCCTTGGCTTTGCAGGCCTCTCCCCTCCTCCCCATCCCCCATCTGGCCAATTTGTGCTCCTCTTCAGGTCCCAGCTCCGTGTCATCTTCCTGCTCCAGGCCTGCCCTGAAAGGCGGTGGGCGACTTGGGGGGGAGGGCGTGGAGCGGCATCCTCGGGCCAGACGGTTCCTGCCCCTCCCCTGAGGGAGAGGGAGGGCCCACCGAGGAGGTCGATGTGAAGTGGGACCCCACCGTGATGTGGAGCCTGGGGACGTGGAAGAGCTCACGCAGGGTGATGTGTGCGTGTTACGTGTGTGTGTGTATGTGGGCGTCTGGATGCCCTCTCACCATGGTTCCCTTCCTCACAGGCTGCCCTGGGATGTGGGACAACATCACATGTTGGAAGCCTGCCCACGTGGGTGAGATGGTCCTCGTCAGTTGCCCCGAGCTCTTCCGAATCTTCAACCCAGACCAAGGTGGGTTCCCCCCGGGGGCCTCTTCAGGCCACTCTGGGTCCAGCCTGCTCCCCATATTCGGACCTCAGGCTTTTCTGAGAGACAAGCACCAGAGACATAGGGCGCCCTGCAGGCAGATACTTCCCATTCCAGAGCTCATGCGCTGGTGGGGAGATGAAATCACGGACCCTCGTGCACACAGGGACACAGAAGCACCCCTCAGACGTGGCAAGTCCACGTGGAGGTGCATCGTTGTGGCTGGGCTCTCGAACTTGGACTCCATCACTTAACCCAGCCGGGGACCTTGAGCAGGGCATTCACCCCTCTGTCCCCCATTTCCTAGTCTGTAGTCTGTCAAATGGGAATGTGGCATGGTGACCGGGGAACCAGGTGGAAGCTGCAGATGGAAGTCCCTTAGCGAGACTGGGCATGTCTTAATGGTCAGTGGTAAGTGTTAGCTGATGTTATCACCATTATCACTCACTCAGAGAGGCCTGGGTGACCGCCTCTCCGTGGGGAGGGGTCTGAGGGGAAGGGGTTCTGGGGAGTCTCCCCTTTGAATGTGAGTCTGGTGGTCTCTCCAGGCCTGTTCCTGTCTTTGGTGGAGGCCTCGTGGACTCCTAAAGAAGGTTGGAAGCTGATGAGTCCACATTGACACTGGGAGGGGCCTGGAGCCAGACTGGCCCTCTACCCCAACCCTGGGGGTGTCACCGGAAGCAGGGTGGCAAGCTGAGGGGCGCTGAGTTGGGCTGGGTGGGGAGAGATGGCGGGGCTGGGCTCCAGGCCGGTGATGTACTGAGAACCACCCGTGGACCGCTGAGCCCTGGGTTGGGGCCTTGGTTTGAGGAGGACACAGGGTGGGGCTCCTGAGGAGATAAGAGAGTCTGAGACACGTGTGTGCGGCCATGCTCGGGCCCCTTGAGACCTAGGTCTCAGCTTCGTCCTTCACCTGCGTAAGTCTTCAGCCAGTGTCCTTCCAGAAGTGGAGAGTCTCCAAGCTCCACTTCACTACAGAATCCTGCCTGCCGCTGTCCCTAATGTGTGTGTGAGAGGCAGCGGCAAAGTCTTTCACACTTGTAAGTCCAGCAACCTAGACTGTGCCTGGAGGGGAAGGAGCTTTTGCAAGAGGTGGTGGAGGGAGGTAGTGGCATTGTATCGGGGTGCCAGGGCCCCATCTCTGCCTCCCTGCCCAGGACCAGAGGAGGCAGGGTCTAGCTGCACCGCACCCCTGCCTCGCCTCCCCACAACTTCCCCTCCAGGGCGGGGCCTGTTAGCCACACCTTCCACCTCCAGAATCTCCAGCCAGCCCAGCAGGAGGGTGGCAGTTGAACTCTTCCATCCTGACAGCGTGGGGACTGGGTGTGACCCAGGGCAGGATGGGAAGTGCTGAAGCGAGAGGCACAGTATGAATGGTGGGACGTCAGGCGAGGTGGCAGCCTGCTGATTCAGCCCAGGTTCTAATTCATTCCTATAGAAACCGACTTAATCACTTCCTCCACTCACGTACTCCTTTCGTTCAGTCGTTTATTTAAAGTTGACGGAACAGCTACTCTGGGTCAGGTACCATGGCAGGACTACTTCTTTTCAACCACAAAAAAACGTAAAATGAATCAGCAGTAAAATAAAATTTTCTGAAGATAAACTTTCCTTCAGACTCTATGCCTCCCTCTGGCAATTGCACAATGAATGTGTTATTTACCCCTGCTTCTCAATGGTTCATTAAGGCAGGGCTTTTTAGCATCTCCATTCACAAAGCTGGATTAGTGAGACTTGCCTTAAATACTTAGAAAGCTGAAGGTGGTGTTTTTTCATTTTATTTCTTGGTTCCCAGGGCTGAATCTCATGCTCATTGTAATAGTTGTTGCTCTGCAGGCTATTGGAGAGACAGGAGCGTTGATCGCTCTCCTCCTTACACACGCCTCTGATATTTCTCTTTAACTGTGTCCTGTTCTCGAGGGAATCGTAGAAGTCTCCAGTGTCTGGTCCAGCCCCAGCTTGTAGTTCTTATGCCTCTGGCCACCCCCAGCAGAGCCTCTCTCCAGAGTCTGGGAGTGGGAAAGAGGAGGAAATCATCAGCAGGGCCCAGAGAGAGCAGACCTGACTTTAGCCCCCTTGCTCACCTCTGTGTTCTCTCTCTCTCTGTCTTTCTGTCTGTCTGTCTCTCTCTCTCTGTTTCAGTCTGGGAGACGGAAACCATCGGTAAGAGGAACCTTGGAGAGGACAGACTGCTGATCATCTGTCCATCTGTCCATCCGGCAGGAGCCTGGCTCTGACTGCTGGGAGTGGGTGGTGGGGGGAATGAGAGGCTCATCAGGGGCTGGGTTCATCCCACCTCCCCCCCACCCCCTCCCTCCTTGGCCATCTGGAGGTGGGGGAGACACAGGAGGATGGAAGATGGAGCTCTTGGTCTCAGGGTGCTCATGAGCTTGTTTGGGAAGTTGAGACTTGCCTGTGGAGGGGTTAGCAAACAAGCCCACCCGTGTGCATAGGCACGTGCATATGTACACATACAGGCATGATTGTGTGAGTGAGCCCACATGTGGAGTTGGAATGTATGGCAAGCTCCAGAGTAGAAGAGACCTAACCAGGTGGCATTCAGGCAGAATAACGATGATGTCGGGGAGGCTTCCTGGAGGAGGTGGCATGTCAGCTGAACCTTGAAAACAGAATTTTGAGAAGTAGAGGGGAAATTGGGGTTCACTGCTAACAGGAGATACAGGCTAAAGAAAGGGTGGAGGTGGGAATAAAGAGTCAGGAGAGAAAGAGAAAGAATGTCTGAGGAGGAAGTCTTTGGAGTTCTGGGTTCCCTTTGATGGGAGTGGTTTGTGGGCTGAGATCGAGGGTTGAGCACCAAAGAAAAAATGCAAGCCCAGGACACATATTGCTATTCTTTGCCCTTTTCTTGAAAAGACCCAGTTAATTAATTTATTTACAAAACAGAAATAGACTCACAGACATAGAAAACAAACTTATGGTTACCAAAAGGGATAGCGGAGGCGGGGGCGGAGATAAATTAGGAGTTTGGCATTAACATATACACACTACTTTATATAAAATAGATAAACAACAAGGGCCTACAAACAAAGAGGAAAGGCCCAGTTACCCTCTTCCAGTCCTCTCCCACTCCAGAGGCCCTCCCATCCTCCCGACAGTGTCCCATTTCCACTCCCTGTGGTCCAGTGCGGAGAACTGAGTCATGGGCCACCATTAGCATCGTAGAAATACAAAGCAAATGAGATGGCATTGGAAGGTGCAGTGTGTCAGACAGGTGTGTGTGGGTGCTCTGTGTGATGCAGCCTCTTGGCTGAGATCCCACCTCCCCCCAGCCCCCATCCTTCAGGCCAGGGGCAGCCTTGGCCTTCCACGGTGCAGAGTAAGCAGTGGATAGCCCTGGCAAGCTGATGGCCAGGTGTCCCGACTCATGCTCACGCCTGTTTTGCAGGAGAGTTTGGTTTTGCTGACAGTAACTCCTTGGATCTCTCAGGTAAGGGATGAGCTGGGGTTTACCATGGGCTGGCTGGAGGGAGGGCATCTGCTAACCCGTGAACTTGGGGAACCCCTCCTTCCAGGCCGGTCTATGCCTCTCTGTGGCTGTGTGATCTTTGGCAGCTCGTTTTCCTTCTCTGATAAAGCTGTGGATTTTCTCCATGGAAATTTGCATGCAAGTGCTCAGACAGGACACTGTGCATACAATTTCAGGGAAGCACAGATCTCGGGAAAGAGCTCCTTGGTTAAGTGGTCTCTGATAGCGTTGAACTCCCATATGTAGAACAGTGGTTCTCATACTTTAAAAGTCACCTAGTGGGTTTGTTAAAGCAGATTCCTGGACCTCACTCCCAGAGTCTGATTTAGCAGGCCTGGGTGGGACCTGAGAACGTGCATTTCTAGCCAGTCTCCCAGATGATGCTGATGGGCTGGTCTGGGGAGGGCACCCACTTTGAGAACCCCTGCCCTAAGATTCTGTGCTCCTACAAAGTTGCTGGGGCAAAACAGCCTAGTGAAGTAGGTGCAGCCACTGCAGGGTGTTGACAATCTGGAGAGTACTACATCTTCCGGAGATTTCTATCAGAACAGTAGAGTGGCAGATTCATGGAATAGTTCTGAACAAAAAGGTTTATACTTTTCTGAGCCCACGCTGTATTATAAAAAGAGAAAGAAGGAAAATAAAAGAAAGGAAATGGCTTGTATCTCCAGGATACTTTTTAAAAAAAATGTTTTTCAAAGCGACTTCCCTTTCATCTTCCCACCACCCCGATGTGGGCAAAGCAGAGAGGAGACCCAGGGAAGGGAAGGGCTTGGCCAAGGCCGTGGTCCCCTAGGACGTGCAGACTTTCTGAAAGAAGCGTTCAGAGGGACTTGGAAAGAGGTTGCCAGTAGCAGCCTGAAACAGATTTGCTGGAAGAAGGAACCATTTGGCATCAAACTGTGGGACAGAAGTGAGCCCTTTTCTCCCTGGGCCTGCCAGATGTCCTTTTTGTCCTGGGTCATAAGACTCAGAATCTGAGCAGCGATGGAGACCAGTCTCCCCGCTCTGGGCAGAGCTCTCTTTATGGCAGGATAGCTCACCCTCCGCTGCTTCCCAGAGTCCCAGGAAGTGCGTTTCTGACTCCTGCCTAAAAAGAACTGGCCTTAGATCTTCCAACTCAACCAGCAGGACACGAGGTTGGAAAAGTGTAGGGGTCTCCTTTCTTGGCCTCTGCCCTTGCCCCCTTCCTGAGTGCCCCAGAGGTGGCCTTGGCCACAGAGGGGGGGGATTCTTCCAACAACATGGGTGTTGGAGCCTCTTTTATGCAGATGTCTCTTGTATACGATTTTCTGGCCCCTGAATCCTGAAAGGAAGAGCCAACCCCAGGTGTCCTAACACACCAGGTAAACTCCCAGGAAGCCAGTCTGGGAAGAGGGGTCAGTCTGGGGCCACACTCAGGGGCTGGGCTGGAGGCAGAGGTGGCTGCTGCCTTCTGCCTTCCCCCAGACATCCGTGGTTCACCTTTAGACAATCAGGAGCGGGGAAGATGAAACGAGCAATCATTAAAGGCCAAAAGGCACCCAGGCGGTGTGAAAGCCAGACTGGACTGCACTCTGCAGCCAGCAAATGACTCCTGCCCCCTCTGGTGTCCTGCAAAATGGCCTTTAAAGTCGAGCAAAAGAAAATTAAAGTGTATTAGTGACAGGAAACAGACCTCTAAACCTGAAAAGGCAAAGTCTTTTTTTTTTAAGCCTAAATATGTATCTTAATAAGATCTGATGCTAGGTTAATGGAGGTCTGGTCCTTGTTAATTAAGCAAGCCACGTGTCCCCTTGACATGGGATATTGCAGCTGCTGGAAGGCCCAGAGCTCCCGGTAAAGGCATCACCTAGAGCTCCAGGTATGACGAGGACTCCTGCTGCACCACCACCTGAGGTGATTCCTGGGCCAGAATCTTTGGGCCTGGAATCTGCATTTGTGATCCCAGGTCATTCTTCTGCTCACTGAAGTTTGGCAAGTGCTGACCCAGGGCAGGGGCTCAGGCCTTTCCTTAGGGAGAAGGAGGCTGGATTCGTTCTGGCTCAGTCCCCTCACCCCTTGTTTAGAGATCAGCTTGCACCTTGTCCTCCTACCCTCCTCGTCCTTTGTATAAAGGGTAAGCAATTACTACTTTCCCTTGGACAGTGGAGGATCTCATGAACCTTCAGCTGCCATGCTTCTCAGATGGGCATGTGGATTTCCAGGAATTCCCACTTAAGAAGTATTTTCGATTAAGAATTTTGGAGCCCTTTTAAATCATTTCAGTGGCTCGCTGAGTTTTTGTTCTGCTGCAGGCATGAGGGTGGTGAGCCGGAACTGCACAGAGGATGGATGGTCGGAGCCGTTCCCTCATTATTTCGATGCTTGTGGGTTTGATGAGTACGAGTCTGAGACCGGGGACCAGGTGAGTGTCTGCTCCTCACCTGGAGGTGGAGGGATGAGGCTGAGGAGGTGGGTGGAAGGGTGTGTCTACCAGAGGCCTTGACTCCTCCTGATGGACGTGCAGAAGCTCCGGTCCCCAGGCAGCATTCATGAGCACCTGCTGTGTAGCCTGCTGTATGAGAGGGCAGGACTTTCATTCGCTCATTCTGGGCTGAGAAACAACTGGTTTGCTGCTTGAGCTCCTTTGGCCCCCAGCCCGGGTCCTCCACCTCCCTAGCTACTCTTTCAGGATACACAGCCTTTCTGTGGCCCGGCCATTGAAGGGTTAATGTGGGGCCCAGCAGGGGGCCTCCTGGCTCCTCCTCCAGGATGAGGCTGGGCCCCATTCTGGCTGGTCAGTGCTCCTGCACTCTGCCAGCACTCAGCTTTTGCACAGTGCGGACCCTGCAGAGGGATGAGGTGGCTCGGGGCGGTGGGGGCTGGGGGTGTCGGAGTGGTGGAGGAACTGATGGGGGAGTGGAGGAGAGGCCATCAACAGGACAAGAGAGGAAGGAGGAGCTGGGCAGCAGGCCCTGGCCTGGGAGATCAGATGCAGTTCCGTGGGGGCCGGGGGCCGGGGGCAGGCCCCATGTGGAGCCCTACGTGTCCTGTGCTCTGCTCCAGGATTATTACTACCTGTCGGTGAAGGCCCTGTACACAGTTGGCTACAGCACGTCCCTCGTCACCCTCACCACTGCCATGGTCATCCTGTGTCGTTTCCGGTGAGACCCTGGGCAGCATTCGAGCGAGCGCGGCCCACCCCAGCTCAGAGCCCTTGCTCCATCCCTCCCACCTCCCACTCCTTCCCTGGATGTCAGCTCTGGAAGTCCCTTGGAAGACATTTCCCCCACCCGTAGGATAAGAGATGGGAAACTTGATCCCAGAGAGGGCAACTGACTTGTCCAGGGCCACACAGCAAGGAAGACCCTGGGCAGGAGACCTACGTTCCTCATTTTATCTTCCTGGTCTAGATAAAGGGAGGTCACAGGAGGGAGTAGGTCACGGAGTAGTGGGGCCAGGTGGCAGGGGCCTGGGAGTGAGCGAGGGTTTAGAGTCTAGGTGGGAAGAAGGGGGTGGTCTAGGTGGAGGACCCCCTTGAGACAAAGCCGTGGAGTCGGCCCAAAGCAGACCCCGAGATGGAGGGTGGAAGGCTGTGGAGTTCCTTACTTCAAAGCCTTTTGCTTCCCTGGCCCGCTGGTGTAGGAAGCTGCACTGCACCCGAAACTTCATCCATATGAACCTCTTTGTGTCGTTCATGCTGAGGGCCATCTCCGTCTTCATCAAAGACTGGATCCTCTACGCTGAGCAGGACAGCAACCACTGCTTCATCTCCACTGTGAGTGCGCGGAGCCCTGCCAGGACTGGCCCTGCCTGCGACGCCCTGCCGTCCAGGTGTTTTCCTGCAGGTTAAGGCATCGACCCCAGTGAACACGGAAACCCAGGAATGACCTTGCGGTTACTAGCAGCCAGTGAGACCCCAGCGTGACTTCACTTCCTGTCCCTTGGCCTCTGTGTGTCCTTGGCAGAGCAGTTGAGGAGGGTTGGGTGGAAATGTCAAGTCCCACTTGACTAGGCTCAGAGAGAGGGCTGGCTTGGCCGCGGGTCGTTTGACCCAAGATGGAGCCAAGGGGCTGATCGGCTGGGGTTCCCTCCAGACCACCTCCCCAGTTCTGATACATTTGGAGGTAAGCAGAAAAGATAGGTTTTGATGCGGCAGGAGGGAAAGAACAGCCCAGAGCACAAGACCTTGACCTGAAAGGGCTCACTTGGAGGGGGATCTATGAGATTTCCGGGGGGCCAGGGGTATTCCCCTAACCTGTGTGATGCCTGAAACCTTTATTTTACCAAGGAGGCTCCTGCAGGGTCCTCCTTATTCGCCTCTCCTGTGGGGACTGGGGACGGGATGGGAAAGTCGGGGAGAATGAGCCTGGGGAGAAAAGGGGGTTCCATGTTTTCTGACCTGTGCAGAGCTGCCTCCATGGCAACTTCGACTCAGACTCATAGGATGCTGCAGTTTTAAACTCTGAACCCAGGAATGCTGAGTCTTTCAGACCCACGGGGTGTTTAAGCCCGAGCATGCTTCAGCTGAAGGGCCCTCAGGATCCTGTCTGGTCCTGCTGGGCTGGATTTTCAGGGTTCGGTGGGGACTCGTGCCACCCTCCCCCTCCTCACTCTCCCTGTAGGTGGAATGCAAGGCTGTGATGGTTTTCTTCCACTACTGTGTCGTATCCAACTACTTCTGGCTCTTCATTGAGGGCCTGTACCTCTTCACCCTGCTGGTGGAGACCTTCTTCCCCGAGAGGAGATACTTCTACTGGTACATCATCATTGGCTGGGGTAGGTCACTGGCTGTCGCCCAGACAGGTTCAGGCCTCACGGCCAGGGATGTCCTTGGTCCTGCCGTCCGGGAACGTCAGGTCAGAGGAGGGAGGCACTGCCCTGCCTCGCAGCTGATGACACACTCCCGGTTCTTGGATCCTTTCTTGCTCTTCTCGTAGAAAGCCCACTGTCTGATGGAGGGGATATGCTCAAGAGTCCTCCTGAGAGGCGAGGTAGCCCAGGGTTTGGGAGAGACATGGACCCCCAGGAGACCTGGGTGTGAGGGACAGTTAGGGTCCCCAGGACTCCAGGCTTGAGAGGGAGACATGCCCCATGGGTCGGGACCCCACCTCTGAGGCATTCATTGGCCCCCAGAAGCACTAAGTCTGAGGGTGACACCGGGCCTATTGGTTTTCCAGTTATCACAGGACTCCTTTTCTTGCTCTCCAGGGACCCCCACTGTGTGTGTGTCCGTGTGGGCTGTGCTGAGGCTCTACTTTGATGACACAGGGTGAGTACATGCCTGAGAGCCAGGGCCGGAGCCCCACGTAGGCTCTTACGGATGGTTGTCAGCGGCTGTCCTGATTTCCCATTAACTGTCTCAGACAAACCATCCAATGCCGGGCATGGCTGCACCCCCAGCCCTGGGCAGTGACTGTGCCCTGACCCCACTGCGGGTGGACCCACCCAGCCACATCTCAGCCGGGACTCAGTGAGGGAATGTGCAAGGTTTCAGAGTCCTGCTCTGCTTCTGGGCCCAACTCTGAGTGGCTCTTCTCCTTTTAGGGAGGGGAGGAGGAATATCAAGGGTGAGGTCGCATCCCCCAGAGCCCTAGGTCTGAGGGGGGAACATGGCCCTTGCCCAGGAGCCCATTGGTGCCCTCACTCCTGGGCTCCAATCCCTGCCTTGACAGGGGAGCAGAGGGAAGGACCAAGGCAACTTGAACCAGGGCTGGGCTTGGGTGTGCAGCCCGCCTGAGAGCTCTCCTTCCTTCCAGAGCTGCAGGAGGGGCTGGCTGGAAGGAGACGATGGTGCCCTTCCATCCCTTCCAGCCAGCCAGGAGGAATGATGCCCCCAAGCATCGTCTCTCTTCTTTCTGTCTGTCTTGCAGCTGCTGGGATATGAATGACAACACGGCTCTGTGGTGGGTGATCAAAGCCCCTGTAGTTGGCTCCATAATGGTGAGTGTCCTTGGGACAAGAAGCAGGGAAGAAACAGAGGCCTGGGCTGAAAGGCAGGGGGGGAGGAGAAGTAAAGAGGTCGCCACACAAAGCAACCTCCCGTGGCTGTGTTATATTCTTCAAAAAGGACGCACAGGTTATTCAGCTCTTCCTCTAGTGTTGGACATTTATCTTTATCCCGTTTTCCCTCATTATGCAAGATGCTACTAGGAACGGTTCTGTGCGTAGTTTTGAAAACGTGTGAATATTTCTTTAGAATTAATCCCTAGAAGTAGAATTGCTGGGTCACAAAGGGTATTCCCATATCGTTGTCTGCACTTGTAATTTCAATCATTTAAATTTTTGCACAGCCTTGTGGGAGATAATGGTAGCTTATTGTTTTAATGTGCATTTCTCCACATTGCTAGTGCAGCAGAGCATTTGTTTCAAATATTTATTGACAATTTGTTTTTATTCTGGTTATTATCTATTCTTTGCTCATTTTTCTAGTCCAGTTGTTATCTTACTGTTCGATAGATAGTAATGCTTCATCTGTTATACATGTTGTAAGTATACTTCCAAGATTGCATAATTTTATATAGTGAAGCCGTCAGGCTTTCTCATCATGAATTCTGAGCCTTACTTCTCGTTTATGGAAGTCTTTCCCAACCTTAAGATATAAAAGTATTCTTAATTGTTTTATAACAATTTTGTAGATTGCATTATTACATGTATGCCTTTAATCCATCTGAAATTTTATTTCTCTGTCTGATCTGAAATGATATCTAACCTAATTTTTTTTCAATGGGTGGACATCCACCCTCTCAGTTCTTTTTATTGAATAGGTCCTTCTTTCTCTATTATGTAGAAATGCCAGTTTATCGTAAACACTCAATGTACTCTACTTGTATTTAGTTCCAGACTTCCTACTCCATGTTACTAATCTATTTGGCTGTTCCTGTGGCAAGTTACTGTAAACTGGCAGCATGTTTTGATATCTGGTGTGCTCATATCCCCTTCCTTATTTTTTTCCCCTTCCAAACTTTCTCGCACATTTACTTTTTCAGATGGACTTTCAAAATTGTCGAGTTGCAAATTTGTCAAGTTGCAAAAAAAGCTGGTTGAGATTTTTATAGGAACTCCATTGAATTTATAAACAAATTTGGAGAAGTGGTTTTCTTAAAATATTGAGTCTTCCTTTCCAAGAATATGGCATGATTCTCCATTTATTCAGTCTTTCTCATAGAGTCATTTTTGACAGTTTTTTTTTAGTTGTCTTTTTAGCTTTCCCTTTATGGTGTCTTTCAGTTTGTGCTCGTCTTGTGTCTAGGAATCATTCTTTCGTTACATTTTCTAGTGCGTGTATTTGTGCTGGGACTTAGGGAAGCTACTAGTTTTTGTGTATTTTTTTCTTTTCTTGGTTACCTTTTGAAGCTCTTTTATTGGTTCTTATCCATTTTCAGTTGGTTCTCATGGAAAATTACATGATCTATAAATGGAAATACTCTTTACTTTACATTTCCAATATTTATACTGTTTATTCCTTGGTTTCTTTGAGGATGGTGTTTGCTATAGTTTTGGGCAGTTGCCTTTACTGAATTAGGAAAGTTTCTATTCCTGGCTTGTTTTAGTGTTTATTTTTTAAAAATCAGGAATAGGTGTTGAATTTTATCAAATGTGTTTTGGAGACATTAATTGATCATTCCCTTAGTGATGGACATTTATAATATTCCAGTTTATCTTCATGATGAACAGTGTTGTGGTGGATATATTTGTGCATACCCTTGAGTTACGTGTGAATATGCTTTAGAGTAAATCCCAGGAGTGGAATTTTTGGGACAAAGGATGTATACATTTAACATTTTCATGGATATCAAATTGCCCTCCACAGGCAGAGTACAAAAGTGCTCATTTCTTATGTTTTTGTTGATGTTTCCATTACTGAACTGTTCACCAATCTTATGTGGGATAAAGGTAGTTCGTTGTTTTAATCTGTTAATGTAACAAATATTAGTAGATTTTTTTTGCATTCCTGACATAAAACCTTTATGGCTGTGATGTGTTTGTTCTTTTAATGCACTGCTAAATTCTATTTGTTAATATTTTGTTTATAGTTTTTACATTGTTCTTTGTAAGTTCTCTGGTTTTAGGTGTGTGTGTGTGCGTGCGTGTGTGTGCGCACACACACTTTCTGTCCTTGTCTAGGTTTTGTACTAGAGTTTTGTTAGCCTCATAGGTAATTTGGGAGGTTTTCTTGTTATAAGCTTTTAAATAATGAAGTAGTATGTAAATTACATTCTCCCTAAAGGTATTATGAAACTGGCCAGTAAAATTATCTGGGCTGGTGCCTTTTAATGCATACATCTTTGAGTACTTTTTAAATTTCTCCTGAGGTCATTGCTCTATTCTGATTTTCTACATCTTGATTTAATTTTATTAATTTATATTTTCCCATTTTGTTTGATTTTTTTCCTCGTGATGATTTAAAATATTCTATACATCTGTTGTCCTCTTTCTCATCCCTAAATGTGTTTAATTGCATTTTCTCCTTTTGGACTAACATATGCAGTTAACAGTATTTACTGTGCTAAATTCCGGGTACTGATTAGACACTGAGCATGCAGTAGACAGCAGGACTGACATCCTGCCCTCTGGAGGATGCTTTATCATTCTACTTGATCTGTGAAAACAAGCAGAGCAAAACCAAAAAATTTTATTTTTATCTATCAAGGCTACTTTTTTTTTTTTTCCCAAAGAGATTGGAGTTTGTTTATTTATTTATTTTTGGCTGTGTTGGGTCTTTGTTTCTGTACGAGGGCTTTCTCTAGTTGCGGCAAGCGGGGGCCACTCTTCATCGCGGTGCGCGGGCCTCACTATCGCGAGCGGCCTCTCTTGTTGCGGAGCACAGGCTCCAGACGCGCAGGCTCAGTAGTTGTGGCTCACGGGCCTAGTTGCTCCGCGGCATGTGGGATCTTCCCAGACCAGGGCTCGAACCTGTGTCCCCTGCATTGGCAGGCAGATTCTCAACCACTGTGCCACCAGGGAAGCCCTGTATTTCTTTAATGAATTTTTATCTTTAACTTCTTTCTTGTATAACTTAAATTTGTGGTACTCTTTCCCTAGATTTTGATTTGAATGGTTAAGTATTTTATTTTCAATATTTATTATTTTTTCCTAAGTTAGTGTTAGGCTCTACATTTTCTCCTTGAGTGCTGCTTTGCTACAGCCAGATGTTGCTGTGTAGTCACCTTGTTTCTTTTTATTTGCTCCCCTCCCTCCTCCTTTCTCACCATACACACAGCTTCCCACTTTGTTTAGAGAGCTTTTGTCTGAAGGTAAACGCTATTGCTATTCCCAGGCAGTCCTTTAATTAATAATGCTTATGGTTGTCCATTCTGGTTTTCCATATTCAATGACTCTGGACTTGGAGTTTCTCCAGAGGACGGCTCTCACCTCTGCGATAGCCTCTTCTCTGGTTGGCATTGTAGTTTTTCCATCACCCTGACACTGTTTGCTCTTTCTTTTCCAGAAATTGCTCCCTTTTCCGGCTCACTCATGATAATCTTTGCTATTTCTCAGTACTCTTATGGAATTCTTCATCTCTCTCTTCTGTCATTTCAGTGATATGGAGGGAGGCTGGGGGGTGAATGAGTGTTCTCATGCTGCCATCTTAGATTATAAGCCTAGATGGGATCTTGACTGGATGGGAGGAGGGCCCTGTTGGGGGAATAACAGACAGTGCAGAGGCAGGGACGTGGAAAGTCTTTGCTCACAATCATTTTCATCTGTTTTTTCTTTGCTTTTCAGGTTAACTTTGTGCTCTTCATTGGCATCATTGTCATCCTCGTGCAGAAACTTCAGTCTCCAGACATGGGAGGCAATGAGTCCAGCATCTACTTGTAAGTACCATTAGGTGAATGCCATGGTCAAGTCCAACAGCTGTATGGGCCCTGCACACAGGACACAGGAGGAGAAGGCCTGGGTGTCGCTGACGGGGTACCCTAGCATGGGCATTGGCAAGAATTCTTTTGGGTTAAAGTACCTTTAAAATATAGTTGCCCACCTCTCCTTCAGCCATCTTCCATCTCACCCTTTTTGCTTCGTGGTCAGGAGCATGACCAGCTGGGTGTGTGTGCTGTGGAGGCACTTCCGGCCCCGGGGAGGCAGGTTGGTCCCCTGTGATTGGCTGGAGGGGCCAGATAGGCACAGGGAATCTGAGGACAGTCTCTGCCGTGGAAGCCGTATGTGTTGCGTCCTCAGTTTAAGAAGAGAGCAGGTTAGAAGGAGCTGAAGTGCTCTCATGGCACCAGAAGGGGCTGGTCCAGCCTCCATCAGAGGCTGCAACCTGGGGCTCAGAACCTTGATGGCTGCCCAGTGGACAAGTGGGACAGCAGAGAGACTCCAGCAGAGGGCTCCGCCACCCTGCCATTCTCCCAGAGAGAGAGAGAGGCAGGAACTGCTCAGGGACCAGCGCCAGATCCTTCCCTCAGGCTCCTTGAGGCTTCCCCAGGTCAGTGGAGATTGCCTTGGTCTCTGTTCAGCCTGAGTACCTCTCCTGTGGCAGCCCTTCCGCTGGGGGCAGGGATTAGCCTAGGGCCTGGCTCCGTCAGGCTTGTTTCTCCCCACGTGTAGGATGATTACATTGACCGCCCCTCCCCTCCTTCTTTTGGCTCTCCATTTATTGTCCTTTATTTTTTCATGTTTTGGCAAATGTTTACCAACCTTTCCTTATACGCGTATGTTATGTAGCTGAAAATTGTTCATCCACGTAAGTCATAAACTCTTGGAGGTCCTGCCCTGAGGGGCTGGTAGGGCCAGCTCTCTGCAAGTAACTGCCCTGGAGAGATCATTCCTGCCTTCGTCTCCAGGAGCCACAAAACAGGGCCCCGCCACTCCCCTCACCTTTTCTGGTCCAGTGTCAGAAACCACGTCCTTAAGTCTGGCCTGCTTATCCTGCTTGAGGGTGGCTTGGTTCCCACGCCAGCAGTCATCTCGGACCTCTGAAGCTGGTGGGTAGCAAAGTCGGCCTTGTCTCTCCTTTGAGCTCTAAGCAACCATGGTTCCCCCAGCTCCCACCCCACCTTGCTTCCTGGTAGGATCTGTTTCTTCTTCTGAGGTCCCTGGGACTCTCCTCTGGGGCCTCTCCTAGCTTCCCCTCACTCTGCCTGTGCAGGGACACACATGGTGGCTCAGCTGCAGCTTCAGTAAGGACACTCTACCGACCCCTGGACATACTTTACCAGCTTGGACATCCCGCCCCAGGCAGCAAGAACCCCAGGGTCTGGAGGGAGGGAAGTGTGGAGCCAGGGTTTTCAAGGTAAATTGTAGACTGGGAGCTGTAGAGTCTTGTCAGGCCTTCCTAATGCATAGATAAGAACCATCTGTAATTAGCACAGGGTTTATACATTTAAGTACAAACGTTTAAAGAACCAGCTGCAGGCATGCCTCGTTTTATCACGCTTCACTTTACTGTGCTTCGCAGATATTGCTTTTATTACAGATTAAAGGTTTGTGACAACCCTGTGTTGAACAAGTCTGTCAGCCCCATTTTTCGAATAGCATTTGCTCACTTCCTGTCTCTGCATCACATTTTGGTAATTCTCGCAATATTTCAAACTTTTTCATTATTATAGTTGTTGTGGTGATCTGTGATCAGTGATCTTTGTTACTACTATGACTCACTGAAGGCTCAGATGATTAGCATTTTTTAACAATGAAGTGTTTTCAAATTAAGGTATGTACATTTGTTTTCTAGGCATTATGCTATTGCACACTTAACAGCCTACAGGATAGTGTAAACATAACCCTTATACGCACTGGGAAACCACAAAATTGATGTGAGTTGCTTTATTGCGATATTCGCTTTATTGTGATATTCACTTTATTGCTGTGGTCTGGAACTGAACCCACAGTATCTCAGGGGTATGGCTGTAGTTGGTTTACTTTTATCATGTAAAAAATCCCCTCAAATCTCAGCAGATTTTTTTTTAAGAGAAATCTAAACTTGTGCTCGTCTCAAGCCCCAAAGATTAAACCTCAGGTGGATGTGGTCTGCAAGCCAGGTGGGAAGGCTGACACAGGACAAGGGATCAGCTTGATCCCATTAAATGCAGCAACATGTTTGAGTGTTTCCAGGGTCAAGGAGACCCTACTGGCGAAAGTGAGGGACATTCAAAGTGGCCATGCCGCTAAGAACTGCAGAGCATTTAAAAACACTTGCCATTCAGTACATGCACGTTTAATGCCCACACAGCAAATCTGGATTAAATATAATCCCCATTTTACAGCCAAGGGAACTAGTTATCAGTGAAGGTAGATGAATCCAGCAGGAAAGAGTGAAGCCATAGCCACAATGCAGGCAGATCCTTGACTTCGAACTTGACTGCACCATCATTTCTACCCTCAAAGACTTTACAGGCAAGAAGATAGTGTTAAACAAGACTTCCTGGAAGAAGAGGCCCCAGTGGGTTCCAGCCTTGTAAAAAACTGCCCCACCTGGAGTGCCTTGAGCTGGGAGGTGTCTGCTGCTGGTGGGGAGGTGGGTAGACAATGAGGGGGATTAAAAAAGGAGCATGACATGGTAGGAGAGGGAGATTTCAGGGCTGCGTCCGAGTGCCCTTGTGTCAACAGAGTTATGTGTTGGGCTGATATCCCTTCACATCTGCCCACAACAGCTTTCCGGTTTTTTCCTCTGTTTCCAGAACAAATTTAAGCCTGGGCATCCCCAAGAAAGCCCGAGAGGACCCCCTGCCTGTGCCCTCAGACCAGCATTCACTCCCCTTCCTGTAGGTTGGTTCCAGCTGCTCAGATGATAAGGGTTTGTCCTTCTCCATAGACCAAGACGGCGCTCCTGACCCAGCCGCAGAGGGACCTGTTGGGGGCTGGGGCTCCTGCAGGGGGACAGTGGCCCTGAGCCACCTCCATTCTCTCACTGGCTGGCAGAAGGAGTGGCTGGGCTCAGGACTTGGGCAGTGGCCAGGCATGGAGTGTGGGCCTGGGTCGGGGCTAAGCCTGCGCTTAGGCTTGACTTGGTTTGGGGCAGAGGGTTTGGGCTCAGCCCCATTCTGGGGTCAGGGTTAGCCTGCCTTGTCTTGGGGACCAGAGTTTACCTCTGTGAGAAGCCAACTGGTTGAGAAAAAGGAGGGTGAGGTTTCAGGGCAGACACTGATTGTGCTGAGAGCATCTCAGGCCTGGCCCTGTAGGGAGCTGGCTCTATTCCCAGTGCTCTCCCTGCTGCACCATGGGCATTGGGAGCTGCCTCTTGGGTCTGGGGTCGGGGAGGGAAACCCCATCTGTATTTCCCTCAGGCACCCCACAGAGCAGGTCCCCACGGCACCTTGGGGTAAAGGAAGGAGAACAGACACCGTGATGTATTGGGTTGGCCAAAAAGTTTGTTCAGATTTTTCCGTAAGATGTTACCCGAACGAAATTTTTGGCCAACCCAATAGCATATAGCTCAGCAGGGCTGTGACCTACCCAGTGTCGAGGGATGACATTCGCCTGTGAAGACAGACTCTTCCATGTCTAGGCAGAAGTGCAGCTGGGAAGCTCTCAGTCCAGGAACTCAGCCCACAGCCTAAGGCTCCCAGTTCACATGGGGCTCTATCTTCTCCTTCCAAAGCACTCTCTCCCTTGTCTGGGAGCACCCTATCCTGACAGCTCCTGTTAGGGATTGGCAGTAGGGAATGTTTGCCCCCATTTTGCAGATGGAGAAACTGAAGTCCAGAGAAGGAAAGTGGCAACACCTAAAATCAGCAAGTCATTGGCCAAACAAAGCTTTGAGCTCAGGTGCCCCGACCCCCCAGGTTAGGCAAGGGGCACTGAGGGCTGGCTGGTCTTCAGTGGTGGGGGAGAAGGAGGGTGGGCAGGGAAACTCCAAGATCTGCTGAACTGGGCTGCTGGCTGGAGTACCAGTGTGGTGGGGAGTGCCTCCCTGGGGACTGGGCCGGGGCTCTGGGGGTACACAGCATCTTAGCACCAGGAGGGACCCTACGGAGAATGTTTAGCTCAGGTCACAACGTTCTGTGGGCCTGCCGAGTGTCCAGTGCTATGCTGACCACTAGGATCAGGGTGAAATAGACGGGTGCTGCCCACAAAGGGTTCCCCTGCAGGGGTCTCTGTCTAGCATCCTGGGGCTACAGCCCAGGCAGCCTTGAACGCAGAAGGCACTGCAGCATTCGTGGAGTTTAGCTTGAGACCAAAGCAGGGTCAGAAGAAACCAGGTGCTGCATCCCTGGGTTATAGATGGCAGTGTCGAGACCTGGAAATGGCTTTGACCTTCCTGCAGACACACAGCAAAGCTTTGGCGGAGTCAGGCCTGGGAGCCAGGGCTCCCTGACTTCCAGATGTGGGTGTGAGCCGTGCCCCTACTGTGGGGTTCTCCTGCCTTCCCATTCAGGCTGACGCTGCTCTCCAAGCAGCCCCCATCCGCTACCCTTGTCTGAGTTTCTTATCCTCCCTTGGATCCAAATAAGAACTGAGCTGATCAACCAGCCTAGGTTTATCTCTTCCTCTTGATTGAATTTCTTTTCTATTTTTCACTAACAAGGGACTTTTCAGAGATTCTGACGTCTTTCTTTCTCATGCCTGTCTCTGGCTTTTCTGCCACCCATTTTCCTTTTTGTTTCTTTTCACTGGATCCTTTTGAACAGTCACATTGGAGGTTTGGGGAAAGGGGGTCTCAGAGGAGAACAGCTGAAGCTTTAGAGTTTGGGTGTGTAGGAAGTGACATCTGAGGTTTGGGCTCTCGGGCTCCTGGACCCTGATTTCTGTGGCTCACCCAGGCCAAGGTTGAGGGGTCAGGCCACTGGCTGTAGGAGAGAGTAGTCAACCTTTCAATCTGGGCAAGGTAGAGAATAAATTTGAAGACTAGAATGGCTTCCATTCCTAAATACCCAATTAAGCTCTTTTAATTATTGAGGAAAACATACTTATATGTGTCCATCTGTCTGTTTGTATGTGTACAAAACAGACCTTTGACATTCATTGAGGCACATGAAAAACTTCTCAAATACATGACTTCCTCACAACAGTGTTCCTGGAATTTTGATTTGCAGGTGGAGCACCTAGGGATTTTGTTAAAATGCAGATTCTGAGGCAGCAGGTCTGAGCCAGCCACTGAAATTCTCACTTCTAAGAAGCTCTCAGGTGGTACTGATACTGCTGGTCTGGGTAGCAGAGCGTCATAACATCCCCCATCTGTATAATGGTTCACTAGTGCCCATCTCACAGTCTGGTGTGAATTGAAGCATGTTGTTAATGAAATGAGAGAACCACAGACATAACTGAGGCAAGGATGCTGGGTGGACCTCGGCCTGCCCCATCTTTGAAGTGTGTGATTCACATGTTCGCCTCAGCAAAATGACGTGTCACTACATGTCAAGGACCTTCAGACTTACTCTTAAAGAGTGGGAATCACAAATTACGAATCCATGGATGCCAAAGGTCTGGCCTCTTTGTGCGTATCTGTTCTCATTTGCATCCGACCCCCTCAGGTTGATCAGTTCACCGGCAGCTACTAGGAGCTCGGCCACACGGTGCCTGAGGAGGGTGTGTGAAATGGGCACCTCTCCTGCAGTCTGACGAGATGACACAGCTCTCACTCCATTTCTTCCATGTTTGTCAGAGATGGAAACAAATGAGTTGGGCCAACCGAAGCATAAGCAGGACCGTGAGGGGCTAGAAGAGGTGGAGATTGAGCCTGATAGCTCTCTGAGGAGGCAGAGCTCTGTGCCTCGCCCAGTGCCAGGTAGAGCTGCACGAGCATCCTGGGCCCACCTGTGGGTGGCTCCTTAAGGTGACTCGTTTCTGCAGGTGGTGGGGCAGAGCCCGAAAGGTGCTCTCTCAGCCTTCAGCCCCTGCCCTCTGAACTTTTATCGAGAAGTCTAGCCAGCACTGTGCAGTAGAACTCTCGGCAGTGTTGGAAATGCCCCAGATCTGTGCTGTCCAGCACAGGAACCAGTAGCTACCTGTGGCTGTTGAGCCCTTGTAGTGTGGCTCAGGCAACCCAGGAAGTGGATTTTTCACTTAATTTTAACTTACATGGTGGATGTGTAGTGTTTCATGGGTCTGCTCCATCCATCCTACCTCTGCTCCCCTTAGGCCCACACTGAGGTACCCGGGGGCTCAGTCAGAGGAAGGTGCGGGAGGGGAGGGAGTGGGGGAAGACCAGTGGACGCTCCAGTTGGTTTTCACAAGCAAGTGCAGAAATGGCCTGATTCCAGGGCTGGGCCAGCGTGAGGTCCATGGCGTGAGTCTCCAGCTGCCCATCTTGCTGAGGGATCTCCGTCAAGGCCATGCTCTGTGCCTGGAGCTGACTCTGGAGACAGTTCCTGGTCCCCTGCGTGAGCCCCAGTCAGGCCCCACCTTCCAAACACACGTGTTCGCCCCCTCCCGAACCCCACCACCTGTCGGTTTCCCAGTGTGAGGGCTCACATGTGCCTGTGTGTCCGTGCACACACGTATATGTGTAGAGGTGTGTATTTCTATGTCCAGAGCTGACCACGTCTCGGCCCTTGGCTTCCCCCTTCTCCTTCACGTGATGCCCCGGCCCTGTCTCTACACCCTGGGCCTCTCCGCCCGCCCTGTGAGCCGTGTCACCCTAAGTCCCACCTCAGTTTCTCGTTGCCCAGTGCCCGCAGCTGACAGAAATGCCCATCTTGTCACACCCAGCAGCTGCGTGCAGAAATGCTACTGCAGGCCACAGCGGGCTCAGCAGCACTCTTGCAAGATGTCAGAACTGTCCACCATTACTCTGTAAGTGTGCGTGGCGTGGCTGTGGCGTGGCTGTTCTGGACGGGAGGGGGACGCATGCTGCTGCTGCCACCGCCCGGAGCTTGCGTCCGCCCAGGCTGGAGGAGAGCAGGGAGCGAGCCTGTGCCTCCAGCCCCAAGCCCTTTCCCAGCTGTTGCATGCTGACATCTGTGTGTCTTGTGAGTTCTCTGCAACCTCGTGGCCTGGGGCAGGAGGGGAGGTTGCGGGCATGGGGCTGTGGCCACTGTGGGGCAGCTGGGGCGCGGCCGGTGCTGAGCGGGAAGCAGCTTTGAAGCCTCCGCCGCTGCTGCTGTCGTGATGTGTGGTCCTCCGCAAATCCCCACTTCTCTGGGTTTCAATCTTTGCAACTGCCAAATTATTTCTAAGGGCCTTGAGCTTGAGTTCATTTAGACCGTCCTCCTGCAGGGGGCGGGACCCTCACCTCATGCACCTCACTCCCACCGAACGTGCTGAGTGACTGACTCCCCACACGAGCCTATTAGGTGGGTACTTGTATTATCCTCATTTTACGGGTGAGGAGACTGAAGCACAGAGAGGTGAAATGACTCGCTCGAGGCCACACAGTTGGCAGGGTGAGGATTTGGACCCAGGGAGTCCTAAGCAGTAGTCCCTGGGGCATCTATCTCTTGCTGGAGCCTCAGCTCCAACTTGGACATCCCTTTAAGTGGGGGAGCCCACTGGAATTTGGGGGGCTCTGACCTTTGGAGCTCTTCTTTGTATTCTTTAGGCCTCTTCTGCCCAGTGATGCCTGCTTGGGGCAGGAAGACAGAGGCTAAGGCCCTGTGCCGCGGTCTCTCTGGGTTAATCAGATCGTAGCGTGAGTCTGTGACTCCTCAACGCGGGGTTCCAAGGTTCACACCATATGTTCCCATTCCAAGGCCTCTGAAGGACAGAGGTCCTCGGACTCTGAGACCTAGTGACTTCCTCACCTGCCTCCACTGTCCCATCTACCAAAAGGAGTCATGGGGATGCCCTGGGTCCCTGGCAGAAGTCCCTGATTATTCCTGGGCTGCATTGGGGCCACAGGGGAGGGAAAGTGTTGCCCTTGCACTATACTGTGGGATGCCCTGCTGCATTTGCCACATCTGCCTGGGGCTGGGAAGGACCTGAAAGGTTGTGTTTCTCATGTACCAAACCCGTCCCATCCACCACCACCACAAAAGCTGGAGAAGTTTGGCCTTTTGGTTTCCAGGGCACTTTTCAAACTTCAGGGGCAGATCCCTGGAAACAGGTCCATTCTGGGGAGAGGAGGCAAGAAGGCAGGGACCGCAGGCACATCCCAGGGCTGCCTTCCCTCCCCAGCTTCTTCAGTTAAGCTGCTCTTTTAAAGTAACCCCTTTAGGCAGGGTCACAGAGGCACCCCCAAGATGTCCACATGCCTGCGTTTCCAGACCACTTTCCTCTTCTGTTTGGACTTTCATTCTCCACCCAACACTTCCTGCTGCCCTCTGGGTGCCTGGAGATGAGCATGAGCAGGACCTGGGCTCCCAGGTCATGCTCAGTGTCAAGGGCTCCAAGGTGTTCATCCCGGGCCCGAGTGGTTATCCCTTCATGGACGCGCACTTTCCGAGTGTGAGCCCTGTGCATGGCATGTGCTGGCCAGGGCAGATGACAGTTAAGTGAGGTACCATGCCTGCCTTCAAAGAGCCACATCCGAGAGAGGACAGACAGATGAAAGGCTAGACCACCCCAAAACTCAGCTGGGCTCTGAGTTGGACCCGATCAGATCCTGTTGGCGCCCGCTCTGGTCCAGGCACCCCCAGGTCCTGTAGAATGGGCAGTCTGTGAGCACGGGGAGGATTGGTGGGCACTGGGCACTCGAGGGGCTTTTTCCTTCCAGGACTGAGCCTTGGTCCACCTGAAGGTCTCCCCAGGCTATTCCTTCCCCTTCCGCGGTGTCCCCTCCCCTGCTTTTCTTTCTTCCCCTTCCCCATCCTTTCCTTTTCAGTAGATGCTGGTAAGCCAAGGGCATCACTCAGACTCCATGGATTCTACTTCTCCTGAAATCCGGAGGCCCCACATTCAGTAGAACATTCTCTCCCAGAAAGGCTGGGATGGAGAGGAGGGAGGGAGGGGCACACGGTGTGACTGCCCCAAGTCAAACGGCCACCTCCATACCCCGCTGCCCACCCTGGTGGGCCGAGCTCTGCTAGGAGGGCCCAGGGGGCGGACTGCACCTGTAGGGTGGGGCTGGCTCTTCCAGGAGATCCAAAGGGAGCCAGTCTGCTGGGGTGGGCAGAGACGGGGTCCCCCTCTTGGAGACCCTCTGGGAGCCGCCCTCCCCCCAGAGCAGGACCCACAAGAGCACATGTCGCCATGCCTACTCCTGATGTTTTCCAGTGGCTTCTGTGCCCCACCCTCTCAGACCAGAGCCCCACCCCACTGGGCCTAGGAGCCAGTTGCAGTCAGAGGAACCTCAGAAGAGGTGGCCTCAGGGAGTACTGAGGTCCTTTGGGCCGCTTCTCCCTTGCCCGTTCTACTCCCACCTGAGCAGACAGCCTTCCCTCCCCCGACTTAGTTTCCCAGGTGGCAGGTTCCTCCTGCTAGATGGTGATTGTTTATGCTCGGAGTCAGTAAATCCTTCCTAGGACCCCTCCCAAGTCTCTCCTTCTGTGGTCTACCCAGTGTTCCCCACCCGCCTCCCTGTCATCAGCGCCTCTCCCTCACTCTCCACGAGCGTGCCTGGCTAGCCCCAGACTCAGGAAAGCCGACTGTCTCTGTGGTCCCCTAGGGGCTGCTCTTTCCAGGCACAGGGAGCTTCTTTTCAGAGCAGGAGAATGCTTGTTTTGCTTGAGGACACATCATGTTGTCCTTCCAAATCCCATCCCAGGGTTTTGCCCTGACTTCACTTTTCCCAAAGGTTTCGCACCTCCCAAAAAGGGTCTGTGTAAATCACATACTCACGTGTGCGTGTTTAGTGGTTCTACAGGATACCGGCATGGCCTAGAGGGATGGGTGCCCTGCGGACAGGGGGATGTCTCCCCAGCACTTCCCAGGGAGTTCTGGAAGCCTGGGCTCTGTTGGCTACCATCTCCCCCTGGCCCCACGCACCGGGAGAGAATCCTGAGGGAGCCCATGGATAGGGGCCCCAGCTCTGGGGGAGAGTAGGGGCTGGGACTGGGCTTCTCTGCCCTCCATGGCTCTGGCCTCAAGCCCTGGCGGCCCCCGAAGCAGATGTCTTGCTCTTTCCCCACAGACGGCTCGCCCGGTCCACCCTGCTGCTCATCCCACTATTTGGAATCCACTACACGGTGTTTGCTTTCTCCCCAGAGGACGTCAGCAAGAGGGAGAGACTTGTGTTTGAGCTGGGGCTGGGCTCCTTCCAGGTAGGCGTGGTGTGTGTGGAGGGCAGAACTCACGGGGAGCCAGGGCCCTGGCCTCTACCTTGTTGGTGGTTCTACGTCTTTAACCTATTCTAGGTTCCACCTCTGGAATAATAGTACTAGATTAGAAGGGAGCTGGGAGAGCCCTTTCTACTGTCCACCCTCTAGGCTCCCACGAGAAGACATGCTGATATTTTCATGTTGCTGCTGCGTCTGGGTGTCCTGAGCCAGGCCTCCCTTGGGCAATCAAAGGCGGCAGCTCCCCGCCCCTCACCATCGTCCCCGGGGGTGGGCGGAGTGGCCTCAAGAGACCTCTCTGTCCACTTCTGACTTCAGCCTGTAGAACATGCACCCCATGAGTGCTGGAGCTTTGTCTTACCCAAGTAAGACAGATCCCCAGCACAGGATCTGATCACAGGGAGCTGAATGAGCTGAACAGAGGGGATGAGCGAACAGATATGTAAATAAGTGATCCAGGGAATGAGAGAGCCAGAGACTAGTAAGTCCGTGCATGAAGGAATCAGTAAACGGGGCTGTAAATGAGTGAGTGAAGGGGTGAGTGAGTCAGTGCGAGGATGCATAGTGAGTAAATGAACAGGTGGGCGCGTGAGTGGGGCAGTGAAGGCGGTGGGTGGCTCTCTTGAAAGTCCCCAGGATAGAGCGCCTCTCCCTAGCCCAGCTGTTTAGAGGAGTATTTGACCTTGATGGTCACGAAGTTATTCTGTGTATCTGACTGGACTCTCTCCCTTCCCCCATTTTAATTCAAAGCCATTTTACCTGTTCGGGTTCTTAGCCTGGGGAAGACTGGGAGGTTTGTTGACAAAGCCCCAGCCTGGGAGTCAGAGCCTGGGGTTCCTGTCTCAGCACAAGAATTCTAAATGCACAGAATATAAGTCAAGAATATGTGTAGAAGAGCCGAACACCTACTCTGCCCCAGGCACTTCCGTGGTGTTCTGTGTGTTCTGCGTACAAGGGTGTGTGGCGGAGGGAGGGTGGAGTGGGGAGGTGGTGGTGGATACAGACAGGTCTGCTCTGTCCTGTAGGAGTGCTGCCCTCAGGGGGCCTGCGGGCTGGCTGGGGAGCCCAGAGGACACTCTTGGGCATGCAGGGAAGGCCTCCTCTAGGAAGTGGGTTAGAGCTGGCCCTTGGGAATGGGAAGGATTTGACCAAGGGAACGTGAGATCCAAAGCCAGGGTTGTCGGTGGGAGGGAATGCCCCCACCAGCCACTTGGCTTCATGGGTGTGGCCATCTTGGTGGAACAGAACTTTTCCCATCTTACCGCAGATTCCCAGGCAGGTGCCTGCATTCAGATCATCTTATTTTTCTGCTTCCTGGTGTCACTCCCTGCTGCTGCGGCCTCCCACACACCCCGGGTGGAGGGCTCCTTGCTGGCATTCTCAGGTTTTGTTTGTCTTCTCTCCCTAGGGCTTTGTGGTGGCTGTTCTCTACTGTTTTCTGAATGGGGAGGTAAGATCCTGGCCTTCTTAGCAGTGGAGGTACAGCTTGCTGGGGAGCAGACAGGGCTGTGGCCTGCTGGGCGCACAGGGCTGATCCTCCCGACCTGGACTCTGCCAGACTCCCAGCACCTACAGGAGGGGGGCGGCAGCTGTGCTGGCGTCTCCCGACGGCCTCCACCCTGTGCCAGATTCTCTCCCGCTTTGCCTGCTGTGCAGCTGAGGCCCAGCCTCCGGAGCCGAGCTCCCTCCATAAAGGCACCAACTGTTGAGTGCAGACCCACCTTGGGGGGCTCTCACCATAAGACACACCTTAGTCAGGGCGAACTGAAAGTGAGGAAGGACAAGGCACAGGAAATGGTACATACAGTTTCTGAGGCTGTTGATGGGCAGGGGTGCTGAGTGGGGAACTATCCAAAGTTCAGCACTGCCCCCAGCAGGCCAGCCTGCCTGTCCAAACCCATCCCCTGTAAGAGTGGGACTTGAGGGACCCTGGGGAGCGGCTTGGAACCTTCTAGTAATGCTCCATTTCCAGGCCTGTTAGGGTGAGGCTTTTGAGCAGAGTGCAGAACAGATGCTGAGATGGGGATGGGGGCTGAATGGGTGGATGGCTTTGGAGAGCGGGCAGAAGTCATTGCACCAAGTGCTTGGGCCTTGGCTGGGTCACCATGGCAGGCTTCCTCCTCTTTTTGCGTCTGAGAAATAAGAAGATTAGCTCAGACCACCTACAAAAGGGTCAGATAGGGGTAGATATGGAGAGGCAGACAGGGCCCTGCAGGGAGTGGCTGGGAGTACAAGTAGCTTGTCAGGACCGACGGTGGAAGTGGGAGCTGGAACTGGAGGTGGAGGGTGCCTGCACCGCACGAAGGTGCTGGCGAAGGGGGTGGGTAGGTGGACGCTGAAACTGGGCATGCCCTGTACACACCATGCTGAGAGCAACACGGGGGGGTTTTCGCCCAGAAGGGTGCTTTATTTAGTGATCCTCAACCCTAACGGCGTATTGGAATCCCCTGGGAAGCTTTAAAACATGTGGGTGCCCTACCCCAGAGATTTTTGGATGTCATTGTTCTGGGGTATGGCCTGGGCATCTGGGTTGTTAAAGCTCTCCAGGCGATCCTCATCTGCAGCCACTGTTAATGGGAGCGCCCGCCTGGGAGGGACCCCAGGGCAGGCAGGCGGGCAGGTGAGGTGTGAGAGGGTGTCCGCCCAGAAGTGACCGCCCGAGTTGCCCCCCGCAGGTGCAGGCGGAGATCAAGCGGAAGTGGCGGAGCTGGAAGGTGAACCGCTACTTCACCATGGACTTCAAGCACCGGCACCCGTCCCTGGCCAGCAGTGGGGTGAATGGGGGCACCCAGCTCTCCATCCTGAGCAAGAGCAGCTCCCAGATCCGCATGTCTGGCCTCCCAGCCGACAACCTGGCCACCTGAGCCCACCCCGCCCCCTCCTCTCCTCGGAACAGCGGCTGGGGCTGCGGGTGGGTGGGCGCCGGCCCACGCGTGTTGTGCCTCTTCTCTCCCTTCGGGCCGGCCCTGGGCTGGGAGCCCAGCTCCCCGAGGTGGGAGGAGGATGCAGGGTGCAGATGGGTATTTCCCCTCCCCGTTTTGGCATTGGCCCCGCCCACCGTGGGCCCCTGGGCGTTGACCCCAGACATGTAAATACTCCTTAATTTCGGGAAAGTCATCCCATCCCTACCCCTCTACCTTGTGTCCCTGCTCACCTCAGGCAGGTCCCCAGCTCCACCCCACCCCATCCCCACCAGCCTCAGTGATCGCCTGACCCTGTGTGGGAGGCCTTCTGAGCTGAGGCTGGTGACCTTGCTTTGGCGGATGTGGGGCGGGCCCTGCCCGACAGCCCCCCTGCAGTGTCTGACTCTCGGTGTGGACTCTTTGAGTCTACTCGCCACCCCGCGGCCCTTTTTAGGCCCGGCCCAGTCCCTGAGGCTGCCAGAGGTCCAGCTTGGAGTGCTTTTCGGTGCAGGCGAGACCCGTGCTCACCCACCATCTTGGTGTCCAGGTGCCCAGTTCCTGGGTATCAGACAGTGGGAAAGCTCCAGGGCTCTTCCAGTCAGAGACTTCAGTTTGGATGTGGGGCTAAGGCCAGAGAAAGTTCTGGTGCTTTTCATTTGGCCCAAGAAATATTGCCAGGAGCCAGAAAAGTGGATGTGATTGGAATGGAGATGGAAAGAGTTTGGAGGGACCCATGGAAGAAGACCTTCACCACCTCCATTATTTTACCCCTGACTCAAGGTAGGCGGGGGTTCATCTGGTGGCCTCCCTTCTGTCCCTCCTGTCCCCAGGCATCAGTTGCAGAACGTTGAGAGGTGGATGCCTCAGAGAAACTCTTCCCCAACTACACTCACCATATAGAGCCCCTAAGCCCTCCCCCTTCCCAGTTCCCCTTGAAGTCAAAGCCATGACTGGGGTGAACCAGCCACCTTTCTGTGATATCAGTGAATCGCGAAGCACCTTACACCTCCATGTGCCCAGGGCCCAGGGCTCCCCTTCATCCCCCGCCCCCATGGACCACGAGGAACCCCAGTCACCAGCTTTCTCTGGCTTGGGCTCAGCTACTGAAATCAGAGACCTCTGCAAAGACTTCCCTCTGTGTGCTTTAGACATTGAGTCAGCATGGATGCCAGGTGTCCTAGGGTTTGGGAGGGGAAGCCACACCTGCCGTGCTTGTTAGCAGGGGCTGCTGATGGGAGGAGCGGCTGCACCCCAACTCCTGTCCTGGCTGCCCAGCCACAAGTTACCAGACCACACCCTAAGAATTTAAAACGGGGCAGAACCAGGTTCAGGGCAGGTGGAGGAAAGTGCTAGAATGCCGTGGCCCATGTGCGGGGCCTACCTCATCTGTGTCAGCTTGTGGTGTTTCCAAGTGTATTTGTGGGCTTGTTTCACGGGCACGTTCTGGAACACTTGGAGAGTTTGGGAGGATGGGGAATGTTGCTTTGCTTGGTTTTATAAAGAGGAAGAGGCCCAGGGGACTTAGGGACGTGTTCCCGGAGAGGCCTTCGAAGTGGCTGGAGAAGGGCCTAGTGCTTGGTTTAGAGATAAGCCCCATGTCCAGTGAAGCACTGTGGACCCTGGGTCTTGGCTAAGCCAGAGAAGGACAGGGCCTGCTTTCCCTGCTCCAGGCACACACGGTGACTCAGGCTGGCCATGGAGTGTGTGGCGGCCTTCCCACCCTACACCTACCTGCCTCATGATCTCCTTCCCTCTGTCTGGGAGCCACGTGTGTTGCATTTGAGGTCACACTACCTTGCACACGTGGCTTGCATTTGAGGTCCTTGCATTTGAGGTCCTTGCATCTGAGATCCTGTTGGGAGACCTGAGTTGCTTGGAAGGACTCACAGGCTTGGATTGAGAGACACACAATCTGCCCCAGTTGGGCTCAGACTGCTGAGATAGTGGACACAGTGCTCCCAGTTCTGGGCCTCAGTTTCCCCATTTGTGACATGAGGCGACTTCTAGTGCTTCTCCAGGCTCTGTGCTTCAGTAATTCTCCAGTTCAAAGCCAAGGCGGGTAAAAGGGCGTGCATCATTGTTAGGTGTATCATCTACAGTTCTGAAACATCTGTGTTTGTGTGTGAGTGGAGGGAGGTTGGATGCTGTGTATTTTCCCTTTCTTAGAAATGGGACATCTGTCTCTTCCATTTGGACACCACAGTGAGAGGGAAGGCTCAGGCCAGGGACAGTTGGACAGGGCATGATGTGCAGACCCAGCTGTGTCCCGGCTGGAGCAGGGTGCCACGTCTGGGTGGGCAATGGCTACCCCCAGATCCTAGGAGCGGTACCCTGAGTTTGGACCCTGTTTCTTCATCCTCGCCCCCACCAGCAGGTGTGCTTCACTGTGGAAGAAGAGGGTTTGATTTTATATATATATCATCACAAAATAGCAAAAGCAAAATCTACCCCGAATCTCCATGCCATGCTGCCCCCTGAGCTGTGGGCCCGCATCCTCGTAGAGGTTCCAGGTTCCTGTTGGTTGCTCTTTGTCTCTGAACAAATTATTGCCAGCCTTGTGAGCAGATGCACCCGATGTATTTTGAATGCTCCAGGAGGTTAGGCAGCTGTCCTTCAGGGTCACAGGCAGTGGGGGGACAGTATAAGGTCTGGGTACCACCCTTCCCTCTCTGACCTGTTTTTTCAAATCTGTAAAATGGGCAATAAGACTAGCTAGCTTTTAGAGCCCACTGTATCTCTGAGATTCTCGTCTAAACATCAGCCATCTACTGGGAATGGGCCCCAGGCAAGGATTGCAGTATTCACCTGGACCAGGAACAGGTAGGAAATCATGCTGAGTAAGGAGGGGCCGAAGGGCCTTGGGAACGGTTGGGCTGGAGAGGAGCAGAGTTATCTGACTCCGTATCTCTAGAAAGGGGTTGTTTTTGTTCTGTGCAATCCTAAGGGACAGAACCCACCCAGGGGAGGCCGAGTGTTCCTTGGGATGAAGAAATCTCTCATCCTCTGTCATGACTGTCCTGTCACGCAGTGTCAAGAGAGAGACTCTAGCCCTGGGGGAAATGGGACTCCAAGTCAAAGATGCTGAGCCTGTCAGGGAAACTGTGAGGGGGTCAGAGTGTGGGAATCGGGGTTCAGGGGCTCTCTGGCGGTCCCCAGCACGACAGACTTCATGACTTCCCACCGTGCCTGAGGCCAGGCCACGTTCTCTGTCTCAGTGAGCAGCTCCATGACCCTCCTTGACATATCCAGGAGCCTGCAGTGATTCCTTCCCTAACCCACACCCCTCCCTGAACCGGCTTCTCTAGGGCATAGGGCCAGAGAGCTGGAGCCGGGGCCCAAGCCTTGAAGTACCCTCAAGTCCATTATCACCCACCTCCTTCATCTGACCCTCTCCCTTCCCAGAAGGAAAGCTACAGGAGGCTTCTTTGTAATTCTGTGAGTACCCTTGATCCGCTCAAGGCCACTTCAGAGTCAAAGCAAGGAGTGCTTCGTCATCGTAAGTTCCTACTTGGGCCCAGTGCCCATGGATGCCTCTGGAAGAGCCCTGAGCTGGGAGCAGGGGACCTGGGCGTCTTCCAGCTTTGCCACTGATCTGTTGTTTGGCCTGGACTCCTTCATGTATCTTTAGGGAAACTCACAAAATACTAGAGCTGGGAGGAAACTTGGAGACCTGCAGGTCAAACCTCCCCATCCGGCTGATGAGAAAACACAGACAGGTGGCCTTAGCACAGTGCCTGCACCATCTGGGGACCCAGTATGCTTTACAAACCTGAATGGGGAAATGGGCCTGCCAATATGTGCCACCCTGCACGTGAGCCTGAACAAGACACCCAATAAAGCTTCCGACCAGAAAACATTCAGCCTTGCGCAGGAGAAGGGCTCTGGTTACAGAGGTTGTCAGGACTCCAGACTGCAGGAGGAACAGTGGAGTCGGTGTGGTGAGGGGAGACCTGCGTTCTAGCCTGACTTTACCACCTGCTCTGTGCTCCAAGGCACAGAACCTCTCTGGGCCTCTGCTTCCTAATCTGAGAAATGGGTGGACGTGATTTTCAGTCTGCCTCACAGGTCAGGGGTAAGGTTGAGGTGAGATGCCCTTGTATGTGAAAGGGCTTTGGAAACTACACAGGTGTGAGCTGGTTACTGGGGTGAAGACCTCTGAAAGGGGGACCCCATGCTGTTTGTCAATTGCTTTGAGCCCTCCTGGGTTAACCTTTGCCCCATATGTAAAACCACCAGCACTGGGGGGTGGAGGGGGAGGCCTGTGGGCTCTGATGGACACAGAATTCCAGGTTTATTCCCATTAGTTGGGCGTTTGTTCTTGGGATAGAATGAGGAGACTTCCATGTGGGTAATGTTAGTGTTTCCATGCCACCCCCATGGGAATCCTTCAAGAATCTGGGACACCCCTCAAGTGGGCTGTGTGCCCATCTTTCTCCTTTTCCTGAACTCAATGTCCTGGGATGTGTCTGTGCTTGGCCATGTGTGTCTTGTCTTATGTCTGTCTTCTGTAGCTTTGCCCCCATGAGGGCTGGAGTGGGGACGCCTCTGGCATCCCAGACGTGGTCCAGGCTCGCTGTGGGAGCCGGGCCCACCTGGGTCTCATCTCCCACAATAAAGATAAGCCCCACAGACCTCACTGCTACCGCTGTGCTCACAACCTTGTCTGGGATTTTAAGAATGTCAAACTGCTATAGATGATTCAATAAATGTCTTATCATTTTTTCCTGGTGGCTGTAACTTGGCAGAAGTGGAGGGCAGGGAGGAGAGGAGGTGGAAGGGGAGGAAATCTGATCCCCCAGTGTAATCCAGTCTACAAGGTCCTGTGGCCTTTTCAAGTCCAAGGGAAGGGTATGAGAATGGGCCTGAGTGACCTTAGAATGGACTTGGAAGAGTAAAGTCCTGACCTCAAAAGGACCTGCAAGGATCATGCAACCTGAGTGGAATCGAGGTCACTTGGATGTTTTGGGTTCCTAGAAATGGAAGCAGCTCACCTCATAGTCTTTGTTGCTTCATGGCCTTTATACTGTTTTCTGAGAGTGGCCACCGGCTATCCCCAAAGCTTGCCTGCAGTGAGCATTTCATTCCACAGGTAACCACAGGCTGCCAGAGTCCCATCCCCTAATTCTTCTGGACATTCCGAGTCATCAGCCCCTGCCAGACCAGATAACCAATTCCAGGTAACCCCCATTTCCTTGAGGTTCTATTGATTTTTTTCACAACTTCCAATACCCATATTTATATTAGAATTTTTAGTTGCTAGCTACAGAAGATCATTTTGGCTGATGAATCAGAAAATAAGTTTAGAAAAGAAGAGATTGGGCAGCTCATAGAATTCTTTTGAGGCTGGAGGAACCAGAAAAGGGGTCTCAGGCCTTATGATGTCATGGAACTGATGCAAAGCTGCTGCCTGCTGCTGCTGCCAGCCCAGGGATATCTCCTCTGTGCCAGGGACCCAACCTCACAATTACCATTTTTGAAAGCAAATAGCTTTGCTGTCTTTGTCACCAGCAAGCCCAAATCCACATGCAGCCCCTTTCTTCCACTTGCTCACTTCTGAATCAAAGTCTCACATGAGTCCATCAGATTGACCGTGTTCTAGCTGCAATGAGGCTGGAAATTTGACTTTTCTGGATTCTACCTTGGGGAGGTCAGGCTCATACATGTGGAGAATTTCTAGATTTAACATTGGTGTTGTTAAACAGTCCTGAAATAAATGCCTACCACCGCAGGCCTGAGGTCCACAGCAGTTGCAGAGCCAGCTCCCTTCAGTGTTCAGGTGGGCCACTCTGAGGAAGTCAAGTCAATGGAAAGATGAATCCCAGCCCAACTGCACGTGATCCCTACAAGCAGCTAGACCACTCGCCGAAAGCTCCTAGGTATCCGGTGCGGGTGTTCCCCAGCTGGGAGGCTGCCTGAGGTCACCCCTGCTCTCTCCTCTCCAGGTCCACCTCTTCTTCCACTCCTAAGGGAAATTATCAGGCTATGTCATATGACTTAACCTGGCAGATATCTTGAGCTGCTTCCAAAATGGAACCTACCCTCGAAGGGTGAAAATTAGGCTCCTTGTGTGTCAGACTATGCTGACCGCTCACAAAGATGGCTTCCCTAGTGCTTAGAAAAATATTCTTAACTGGTGTGACCATGATAAATTGAGGTTCTATATGTTTCATTCGCAGAGAGAGGTCACACTCAACAAGCAAAGATAAAGAACCAAAGGTAAATGGAAAGCCTTGAATTCCATCCCAGTCTTGAATTTCTTGGCAACTGTGAAGATCAACCAAAGACTTAGTCCAGATGAGCACTTATTAAATCCTGTTTCCTCTATCCATTCCTCCCAATTCATCAACTATTCCAGCTCTCTTTTGTCCCAAACCCCATAAAAGAATGCCTTCAACCCTGGTTATTTCTGATGATGCTTTTTCCTCCGGGTAGTGTGAGCAGTTCCTCTTGGGTACCCAGTGGTCCTCAGGCTTTAGCATGCATCAGAATCATCTGAGGGCTTGGTAAAATACAGATTGCTGGGCCCGCCCCCAGAATTTCTGATCCAGGTCTGAGGTAGGGCATGATAATTTGCAGTTCTAAGAAGTTTCTAGGTGCTGCTGCTCCTGACCTGCAGACAGTGCTTTAGGAACCATTGTTCTAGACGTTCTACCCAAGGTCACTGGCTGGGTATCACAGTCCCTTTTTGGGAACCTTGGGGCTTGACAGTGATTAACTTCCCAGCATAGGGAGGACAAGCAGGGACATCAACAACATGAACTTTCATTGACTTTTCTTCCCAGGCCACTGTGTAGGGGCAGGAAGCAGAAAGTTCCAAGAGAAAAATCAGCCCATGGATGTCATTTATTTTCAATCAAAGTAAGTATTAGACCATCTCTGAATCAACTAGGATCAAGTTCAGTGGGCTATAAAAGAACAACCCCAGTGAAAAGTGACTTGAAGATAGAAGTTAATTTTTCTCACATTAAAGAAGTCCAGAGGTAGGCACTCCAGAATTGGTAGGGTGGCTGTATGGTCTCTCTAAGGACTCAAGCTTCTCCGTTTCTGCTCCTCCATCCTTAGCGTGTGACTTCCCCTCTCAGGGTCACCTCATGGTCCAAGAATGGCTCCCAGAGGTCTGGATGTCACCAGACTCAGGGGAAAGTGAGAGAAGGCAAAAGGTCCCTCCTCCTAGTTTTTTAATTTTCTTTTTAGAAGAAGCCTCAGATCTGCTTACATCTCATTGGCCAACAGTTAATCACAAGGCTACACTTCAAGGCAGGTGATGTTATGCACCCCTAGTAAAAATAGAAGAGAGAATGGATACTGGCTGGCAAACAGTCGTTTGTGCCATAGTCTCAAAACCTCAAATCTTTCAGGGTTTAGGTGATGGTCACTGAGCTCATCCACACCTGTGAAAACCCAGAGCCTAACTGATCCTACTGATGTCCCACTCTACACCTGGAAACAAACTGGGGGATGCAGTCTCCAACCTGGACCAAAGAATAACTTGAGATGGTCCCCAGTCAGAATTGAGGGAGCTGCTTATGTCCACCCACAGGAACCTACTCTGGTGTGAGGTGTGAGGGCGTGTTTGCCTCACTTCTGGTTTCCTACATCTTTCTTGCTCTCTCATGACTGCATTTCCTGAGTGGATTCTGCTCCCTCGCAGCTGCTACATTATTTAATCTCTTTTTAATTTGGGGGATCATCAGAGCGGTGACGTATTACACTTTTTTTTTTTGGTCTTTTAATTTTTGTCAGTTGTCCTCAAGTGAACCCAACTTAGGTGCTTCTGAGCCTCCCAACTATCTTAGACTGCCCCCTGGTGGATGCCTGTCACAGCCATTCTTCTGATCTGATCATAGAGATGGCTTTTTTCCCTGTTCGGGATGCAAGATTAAGGATTCCACGTGTGAAACTCAGCCACCAAGAGCTCTTCTAACTTTTAAGATGTGGTACTGTATATGTTCATATGGAGATAGTTTTTCTTGGCCTCTTGAAATTTTCATTTCCTCGATTTCTATAAAGGACAGGCTTGGGGTGTAAATCCTTTTAGAAGGAGGATGGTGGCAATAGGGTTTGTACCTTTCATTTATTTATTCAACAGATACTTGTTGAGCATCTGACTCTTCATTAAACAATTATCTCTTGAGTGCCTACTATGTGCCAGAAACTGTTCTGTCACTGGTGAGCACTGGTGATAAGGGCCCTGCTCTCAGGAGCTTACATTTCAAGTACAGAAGAAAAGAAATGAGCTGGTTTCAGATAGAGGAAAATGTTATGAAGAAAATAAAGCAGTTAGGACCCACCCGAATCCAGTATGACCTCATGTTAGCTTATTACATCTTCAAAACCCCTATTTCCAAATAAGGTCACATTGATAGGTACCTAGAGTTAGGACTTCAGTGTGTCTTTTTGGGGGTGGGGACACAATTCAATGCACAACAAAGGGAGAGAAAGTCTGAAGCTTCACTGGCTGAGCTGGCACACTGCTTTGACTTGGATAATTTGGAAGAGGTGGGGGTCAGTGATGGATATGTGGGGCAAGGGAGGGTGACAGCTTCCTCTCACCCACAGTCACCTCCTGGCACCACCAATGTGTTTTGGTAAAAAAGCAAACAAAAACTCACCCTGGCCCTGGTTTGGTCCTTTTTTGAGCATTTCTCACAGAAATTAACTGGCTCCTAATATTCCATTGCCTGCTAGATCATAAGCTGCACAGCAGAATCCAAATCCTTAGCGGGCTCAGTCTTAGCCAGTGAAGCCGGATGAAATTCATTCAAGCAGGCTGAACACTGACCTCCTTTCACTCTGCAAACAACCCCAACTTTCAAAGAAACTGAGTGCCCATTTCAAAGCAGAAACAAAAGCAAACCAAAACCATCTTCCGATAGCCATCTACACTCGTGAATGCCAGAAGACTTGTATAAAACCATCACTTACATCTATTCCAATTCACATAGACTCTCATAGGGGTCTGGGAGCGAAGCCTCAGCTTTAGTTGGCTTATCCCCAGCCAGCTCAACGGGAAGCATCTTTGTTCTGGTGCTCAGGGCTTTCTCCCAGGCCACCCCGCTCAGTCACTCTCCTCTCTCTTTGCCTTCCAGATAGCCCCTACCCCAGTCAATTATATTTTCACTGCCTTTCCTCCCTCACCCCAAGTCCCTCCTCTCTGCCCTTGATCTAGAGTTGGGCATGGCTTGGCAGTCAGTGTTTTCCTTGAGTTGATATTCTTTTGGAGCTCACATCTTTTGAATTTCCCTGATACTTGGGAACTGTCTGCGGTTTTCTCCTCAACCCCCTTTTCTTTAGACACTCCTTCCATGCGCAGAAGCATCTATTCCTATGCATTAAACATGATCTCAGTTGGTAATCCTGACTCTTCATCTCCAGGGACAATCTACTGGCACAGGCAGGGGCCGGTGCAGTAAGTACCATGAAGAGAGCTGAGTGAACTTGGCTCCAGCACCACAGACAGTTCCAAGGCACTGTACCTATTTGAGAGCAGATTGTGGCCAATTTATCTGATGTGAACAAAGGCAGATCTAGGTTTTATGGGGCCTGAAACATAATTTTGGGGGAGGTCCTCTTTAATAAAAAATGAAAAATTTAAAATTCAAAATTAGGTGTAAAAATGAATTTTTTAGAATGAAAAAAGTTGGTAACTATCAAATATTACAAAATCCAGAAAAATAACATTTGTATTAATTATGATAGTTTTAACCTACTTTTTGGTGGAATATTTTTTGATTCTGTCTTTATTGGGCAACAATTTTTATATCATTTTCTAGACAGATAATGGAAATGGAATTCAGTCACATGATCAAAATATGTGTTTTATTATTGATAGTTTGGACTCAGCACCAATGAGAACAGAATCCTCCACTTAAAGTTTTACATATTTGATGACTGGAAGGTTTCTTTCACAGCTTACTGCCTGGTTCCACACATGCCAAGCTTTGTTTCTCCACCATTACTCACAGTGCCGGACATTGTAGGACATTTCATGTTATGATATGATCTCTGGCCCTCTGCCTTTGTATGTCATGCTGAGTAGAATATAGGGTAGTGATAATCTAACTATATACTGAAGCAATAGTACACTACTTAATCATAACCCAAACTAAATGTATCTCCAACATAACTTCCTCTTAACTGGATCTCCAAAATGCTCATGGTCTGTTCAACAGTACCACGCATGTGAGATGGTGTTCAGTTTTCAGTCTCTTGTAGCATATTGTATCTTGACTGTTAGAGCTGTCTGCTCTAGCTGGGGGAGAGGTTTGGCAAGTAAACTTTTCCATGAGAATTTCCTCTTAAGCTTGAGTATGAATGAGGGGGAAAAAACAAGAAGAGAGACAAGAAAAAAAAAACAACATTAGAAGCAGAGAAATTATAGTGAAGACTTTTTCACTTTCTTCTGAAAAGCTTTCCAAGAGCCCAAATCTGATTAAATGCCTCTTAGATGTTTTCTTATAAAATTCTGTACTGAAGGCACACTGAGTTTTAAGCATTCATACAAGAAATATTAATGGCACCTCTGTTAGGTTTTACGTTCTTTAGATACCTGGCAGTAAAACTATGAGTTATGGATAAGAATTTTTTTTTTCTTACAGGGAATACATTCTAATCAAGAAAGCAGAAAGTACATAGGCAAACACATATGTCCCTAAACTGTTCCTGACTTACGCAGTTTAGGGCAGAAACCAGCGGCCGGCTGGGAGGAGTGGTGCCTGTTAAGGAGCACCCCTCACCCCAGGCTCCGCAGGGCAGGCAGCAGTGCTTGAAGAGACCACAGTGGCCTCAGCACAGGAGAGCCCAGGGCTCATCCAGACCGCCCAGGGGTTTGAGACCTAAAAGTCACCTGGTGGTGTCAGGATGGGCAGCTGGCGCGAAAGGGAGTTTGTCACTTTGCAGTCCTTACTAACCCTGGTTATTAGGGGCGGGTCCTAGCACCTTTAGGAACCATGAGCCTCTCTCAGCAAAATCCAGGCCTCGTCCCAGCCTGCCCCAGGGTTCCAGAGCTGAGTCCAGGCCGCAAAATGGGCTGGGCGGGAAGAACTGGCAGCTGGCTCAGGGAAGGGGCTCAGTTGGGAGTCTCTTCTCCCTCCAGGATGGGTTGGGTCAGGCCCAGTGTTGGTAGAAACCATGGAGAGTTCTCTCATGAGAGTCCAGTCTGCATCCCTGCCTCTTGAAGGAAGGAGAGGGCACTGCCAGGTGTGCGAACCAGGCCTGGAAACAGTGGGGATGGTGGTGGAAAGGCCCTGCTGGAAAAGGAACCCATCCTTTTTCAGTCCTTATTTGCCCCCAGGAAGGAACTTTGCCGGAAAGCAGGCCTTTCGCTGGAGTGAAAGGGATGCAGAGGAAGGGATGAGTTGAAGATGGAATGGGTTTTATCTTTAGGCACATTTAAGGGAGTGCTGCCTTATTTGGCCCACTCAAGCAATCAAAATGTCAGACCCAGCCCTGGCCCCAGAACGTCTGCATCCATTGCTTTGACTGGAACCCCAGGACTGGCCAAAGCCACATCCCTGAATGGAACCACACACTGAGGTTTGAGGAAAGGTCTAACTGGTCTGTGGACCTGCATGATGTCCAGGCTGCACCAAGCCTCCCAGTGACCTGAGGCCTGAGGCTGGGCCCTGGCCTGCAGGCAGACAACAGGGAAGCACACAGAGAGCAGAAGACAGGCCTCGTGGGCTCTGCAGACGACCTGCTGAGGGGTCCTGCCTCGTCATTCATTTGCATCACCAGCAGAGAAAAATTGAAGACAGGTCCTGACACAACCAGTCACTTAACCTGAAGCAGGTGAGGCAGCAGCAAATATAAAAAGCCTGGGAACCAAGAGCCAATTCTTCCCTCCAACCAAAATGTCTATGGGCAAGGTCTCCCATCTTGATTCATCTTGGCAAAAAATCGGTGCATGCGTCTGCACTGCCCTCTGTCGGTCACTTGGTTATCAACACCGGCAGCCCAGCACTAACCTGGAAATCGCAGGAGCTCTCCCCAGAATGGAGTGTTTTGCTAACCGGGCTTGTTTCCATACGGTGACTCATAAATGAGATAATGAGGGATAAGAGCAAGTTAACATATTTAATATAATTAACATCGGGTGGAAAAACTTATATCTTAAATCGCCTGTGGAAAGAATGTGGCCTAGAGAAGATTTTGCCGTGGGTTTAATCCTCCGCATTTCCTGTTGACGAAGCATGCGCTTACATTGTTTTCCTGATCATACAGAAAATTTATTTCTGAAGGTCACATAAATATAAGAAACATGTGTTTGGTGTCATTTAGGAAGTGAATATGTGTCTAAGAATATTCACACTTAATTGTAAACATGAGTGTTCGCATTTATCCGTTCATTCCTTCCTCAGTTTTTCAATGAGATGTTTGCCATGTCGTCTCTCCCATGCTTTGGGGGACACGAAGGTGAAAGAGATAAGGATGCTGGTCTCAAGGAGCTTGTTTGTAGGGAAGTTGATAAATACGCTGAAAGAAGGCAAACAGAGGGATGTGCCCAGATGCTGTTGGTGGCCGCCCAGGGCTCCCTCGCCGGTCCAGTTGCTGCAGGTGTGGGCTGCTAACGGCATCCACCTGCCCCTTCTCCAGACGCTTGCTGAGGGATGCCTGAGGGGTAACACTACCGCCCTCTCCACACTTCCCATCCGGGGTTGCCTGTGGCTGGAGACTGACTGATGTGGGCCCCGCCTCCTGCCCTCCGGGTGGGACCGCCTCTGTGGTGCCCTGTACACTCCAGAGCCCCCTGCAGGGTCGGGAAGAGGCTGATTCTCCTGAAACGACATTTTTGCCTACTCCTTCCCCTGCCCCTCCCTGCTTTCCTCACGCCTCTACAGTTTCTCCCAAGGGCAGCCCCTCCATAAGTTCCTTGCTCAAGAATCTCCATTTCAGGCTCTACTTCTTGGGAATCCAGACAAAAACATGTGCTATCAAAGAGGCCCAGGGAAGATGATGTCTAGTTTCAGGATCAGGGAAAATGTGCCTTGAAGGTTAGTTTAGATTTGAGCACATTAGAAAATATTCATTCATTCTACAGACACCTATTGACAAGTGCCTTCTATGATCCTGGCACTCTTCCAGGCCTCAGGGACACAGCGGCAAATATGACAGTCTTGTTTTCATGGGCACTTACATTCTGGTGGAGAAGGAAAGAAATAAGAAAACAAATAATGGACGATTAGATGAATTCAGATAAGTTCTATAGTGAAAATAAAGTATGGTAACTGGTTAATGTCACCAGTTCTCTTGCCTACCATTCTACAAACACTTACCCATGGGAACAGGTAGTTCAGTCCAACCTTTCTCCCAATGGTTATAATTCTTTACATCCAATGGTTCAGATTTCAGTCAGTGTCAATTCCCACTGAGTTCCTGTTGTGGATGGTTATTTTAAACCAGAGCATTGCCCCCAAACATGTTTCAAACACTTCCGAAGCCTGAATTTGGGATCTTGGAACATTCTTTAGGCTTTCCACAGTTCAAGCATTGAAGAGCTTCATTTAGTCTGGATTCAGAGCAGAGTCCCTCTAGAGGACTGGGAATGCTGTAAACTGGTAGAATGCAAGTCGCTGCCATTGCTGGCAGTGAGTACTTGTGGCTGCCTGACAGATGGTTCTGGGGACAAGGAGAAGTTGGCTCCCCTGGGAGTTCAGGCATGACTTGTCCTGCACCGCTATCAGTCCCGTTCTCCATGCCAGTATCCCAGAACCACACTGTCCTTTGATCCAATGTGCCTTCCCAAGGTAACCCCTCTTCTTTCTGGTCTGTGAGGTCTCCCAGGCAGAGAGTGTTTTATTCATCTTCCTGTGCCCCAAGGGCACAAACAAATCGTGTTGCATGAGAATTAACCAGTGACATTTGTGTTAATAAGTGAATTCCAGGTCCTTTTTTAATCCCTACTTACCTGCCTTACTCATGGTCCCCAGTGACCAGGCCATAGTCCTCTCTCCATTCGACAAGCCTGATGCCGTTTCCAGCCACTGTGCCTTTGCTCAGCCTGCTCTCCTGCTCGGTGGCTGCCTGGGTAATTGAAAGAAACCCCTGGGCTTTTGGGGTAGCCAAGCCTGCACTGGAATCCCAAAGTGTGTGACTTAGGGCAAATGGCTTCTGCATAGAAACTTTGTACACAGTGTCCACTCCTGCCTGTACATAGTAGGCACTCAATGTATGTCATTCTCCAGTTCTCCCATCTTCCCGGTCTGCTTTTGAAATGTCCTCTATTTTCATAACCAAACAGCATCTACCTTTCAAATCTCACCTCCTCCGCAAAGGCTCCCATGATCACTGTGACGCAGACTGACCTTAGAACCAGTTATTGTTCTCCAGTTTGTATGGGATAGGATCTTCCTAACGCAGCAGCAAACAATCCTATGAAATTCTACCTTCCTTTTACATAACACTTTGGATTGTCGTTAGGGCTTTGCTGAATATTCTGATCCTTCTCTTTCTTGGGATGGCATTCACCCAAGGTCCTTGAAGTCAGGCATAGGCATGTGACATGCACTGGCCAACGAACTGTGGCAGAAGTGAGCTGGACCACTTTGCCATTGAAGCATTAAAGAGCCGTGTAAGATTTGTCACGTTCTTGTTCCCTCTGCTGGAGCGAAGAACAGTATGGATCTGCAAATTACACTGGAAATAAACTTTGGCTGTTTGAAGTCACAGGGATTAACCCAGGTTGTTAATTTCTGCCACGGAATATAGCTCATTATGACTGAAGCACCCATTTTAGTCTCCTAAAATGAAATTCATAGTATGTGTGTGTTTGTGTCAATATGTATATACCTATATACATATATATATAATATGCATATATATTTACTTAATTTTAAAAAGTGATATAATGGTCTAACTGCAATATGAAGGAGAAAGAAAGGGGCATTAAATTGTAATGATATATATTCAGTAGTAAATGCTCTCAGCTGACAACACTAGCAGACCTAAAGAGGGAGATGCTTGTCCCTATACATCTTAGCACTAGGAATACAGCAGCTGCAAATGCAGACTCTTAGAGCTATGCCAGTGACTCAAACATAACTGGCAGTGCTGTTGTCACTGACATGAATATCTAAAAATAGGAACAAATCTCAGTAAAGTTTTTCATGAAAATTGAATCCTCCCTTGATTAACAAAGCAGTTGGCTTCCTGGGAAAATGCAATGTATTTTGAAACTACGCTCCAAATACTTTGTGTTTAAGTATAAACAGGAGTTGTGTTCCTGGTCCAGGTTTAAATGTAACCTACAGTTGGCCCAGGTTTTAAGTAAAAACCTACATGTTTTTTTGCCTACATAACAGAAGGCAAAAGGTCTGTTAGGATGTTGGAAAGTCGTGCAGAATGTGGGACAATTCTTTATAGTGTGCACCTGCCCTGTGTATTGCAGGATGTCTACTGTCCCTGGCCCCTGCCCAGTAAATGCCAGTTGCACCCCAACTCCAATTGCTGTGATGGTCAAACCCCCTCCCCCCCAGCTAAAATTTCCAAAGTGGCCAACAGAGGCTGGTTTTACCCTCCTTAAGAAGCACCAAAGTGTTTCTGAAGAAGGATGCTTCTTCATACTTCTTCAGAACCCCTAATACCACCCAACACTGACTTGGTTAAAAGTAGCTTTCTTTTAAAAATCTTTTGAGCTGATTTTTTAAAGTTGATTCTGTTAAGCTGATTTGTTCTTATTAGCACATGTTGGATGGTTGCTCCTATAGCCTGACTCTCCAGGATTCTATCTCTGATGTTGGCACTAGGACCTGTGATTTAAAGCAGCACAGTGGCGCCCAAAGGGCTGGATATGCAGATACCCTACAGGCCAGCACCTTCAAATGCCATGGATGTTTTCTGAGCATCCCTAACTTCCTCATTTGGTTTTTAGAGCTCATCACACAAGTTCTTTCCCATAATGATCTCTGGGGTTTCCACCCCATCTCAGCCTTCCCATTAGTCCCGGTTTCAGATGGCCAGACTTGGTTCAGGAGATGGTGGTCTTTGGGCTGGGCTGGCTCAGCTGAGACTAGCTGTCCGTGGGGAACAGGAGCACATTGCAGGCAGCTCATGTTCTTAGCTGCTTCTGGAAAGGATGGTGCTCCCAGATCCTTGTGGCCCTCTCTGCCCTCTTTCTCCCCCAACCCATCATTCACCATACCTGGCCGAGCTCAAGCTTCACACTGGAGGGATTTCCTTTATACCTTGTTTTCCACGGCTACACTTGAAAGCAAGATTCAGGAGGATTTCCCTCTACCAGGTACTGCTATGCTTCAGCAGCTCATTTCCTGTTGGCATTGTTTTGAGAACCAGGGGATGCTCTTGGGGATAGATATTCCCTGACCCCCATTTGCTAGTTTGGGAATTCTCTAAAAGGTTGATTGAAAACCTGATTCTTGGAAAATCTGTGTTCTGCTCTCCAGCTTCACAAATCATGCTGTATTGTGGCCTTTACATCAGCATCCTAACGTTACAGTTCCTGTCTCTCAGCAACAGGCTCTTGCTCTATCCTAGGCGTCGGCTAGGTGGTGACTTTCTTTTTTTTAATTTTTTTTCTTTTAATTAATTAATTAATTAATTATTTTATTTTTGGCTGCATTGGGTCTTCGTGTCTGTGCGAGGGCTTTTTCGACTTGCGGCCAGCGGGGGTCACTCTTCATGGCGGTGCGCGGGCCTCTCAGTGTCGCGGCCTCTCTTGTTGCGGAGCACAAGCTCCAGACGCGCAGGCTCAGCAGTTGTGGCTCGCGGGCCTAGCTGCTCCGTGGCACGTGGGATCCTCCCAGACCAGGGCTTGAACCCGTGTCCCCTGCATTGGCAGGCAGATTCTCAACCACTGCGCCACCAGGGAAGCCCCGGTGGTGACTTTCTTGACCTCTGCTTCTGAAGGTTAGACTTGTGTTTGGTGGGTGGAGGGTAGAACTCATCTGTTTCCTGATGGTGTCTCTCCAGACACCATTTCCAGCTGGCACTCCACGATGGCAACAGGCATTATCTCTGGCAGACAGCAGGGGTGGGAACGGACTGAAGATATCATCTCCCCCCATTTCTTTGATTCCTCTCTGGCCCAAATTTTATTTCCTGCCATGTTTTCACTTTGTGACTCTGTTCATACAGGCTTTAGTACACCACACACGTTTTGTTTTGTTTTTGCAGTTCTGCAAGATGTTTGATTTTCTGATTCTTGAATTCCTAGACCTTCGTCTTTTAATTAAAATTTTTAGTAATTTAATTTTTTATTAAGGTAACATGTAACATCAAGTTTCATGTGTAGAACATTATAATTTGGCTTCTGAATACAATACAGCATGGTCACCACCAAAAGTCTAGTTTCCATCCATCACTTTAAAGTCGACCCATTTCACACTCCCCCTGCCACTTCCCCTCAGGTAACCACCAATCTGTTTTCTATACCTATATGTTTGTTTTTGTTTTGTTTCGTTTGTTCAGTTATTTATCTATTTTTAGAATATTCCACATATGAGTGATATCATACCGTATTTGTTCTAGACCTTCTTAACAAGGTTGAATCCTGTTTCTATTCTCATTTCAGACAGGCCAGCTTGAACCAAACCATATCACTTTCATAAAGAAACTTACTAGAGTAAAAAGAAATAAGAGAGGTTAACCTATAGTATCTAGGGATGTACGTTGGTGTAATAAAACTTTAAAGAAACCCAGGAAGGGATTACTATAAAAGTCAAGATAGTCATTAATTTGGGGGGCTGGGACAGGATTGGGATTGTTATACCACATGGATGGGCTTCTGAAATGGTTTAGGAAAACTCCATTGATTTGGGTCCTGGCTACAGGGTATTTACCTTATCATAATTTATTAAAGCTATACATTTTTGGGGTATAGTTTCTATATCTGTATTTATCTTACAATAAAAGTTCTATTAAACAATCCAATTAAAATGCAGAGATTGTCAGGCTGGATTAAAAAACGTGATCCAGCTGTATTCTACTTACGGGGAAACACACTTTAGATCCTAAGAAACAAATAGATTGAAAGTAAAAGGCTGAAGAAAAATGTCATACAAACAGCAACCACAAGGATTCTGGAGTGGCTATACTGATATTTGACAAAACAGACATAGGGAGGGACATTTTATAATTATAAAAGAGTCAATCAATCAGGAATATATAATAACGATAAACATATGTGCACCTAATAACAGAATATCAAAGTACATGAAACAAAATTGATAGAATGCAGGGAGTAATAGACAATTCAATAGTAATAGTTGGAGACTACAATACCCCACTTTATTTTTTTTTATTAAAATTTTTTTGCTTTTTTGTTTTTGTTCTTTAACTGAAGTGTAGTTGATGTACAATATTACATGTTATAGGTGTACAACACAGTGATTCACAAATTTTAAAAGTTATGCTCCTTTAGAGTTATAAGATATTGACTATATTCTCTGTGTCGTACAATATATCCTTGTAACTTATTTTATACATGATAGTTTGTACCTCTTAATCCCCTACCCTTCCCCTTTCCCCCTGGTAACCACTAATTTGTTCTCTATATCTGTGTCTGTTTCTTTTTTGGTTATATTCACTAATCTGTTGTATTTTTTAGATGCCACATATAAGTGATATCATATAGTATTTGTCTCTCTCTGTCTGATTTATTTCACCAAGCATAATACCCTCCAAGTCCATCCATCCACATTGTTGCAAATGACAAAATTTTATTTTTTTTATGGCTGAGTAGTACTCCATTGTGTGTGTGTGTGTGTGTATCACATCTTCTTTATCCATTCATCTGTTGATGGACTCTTAGATTGCTTCCATACCTTGGCAATTGTAAATAATGCTACTATGGACATTGGGGTGCATGTATCTTTTCATGTATTAGTTTTATTTTTGTCATTCTAGTGTGTGTAGTGATATCCACTTTAGTTTTTTTTTTTTTTTCCACTTTAGTTTTAATCTGCATTTCCCTAATGAACTATTCTGATGAACAGCTTTTCCAGTATTTATTTGCTACTCATATCTTTCCTTTGGTTAAATGTCTGTTTATATCCTTTTTTCTAGAAATTGGGTTGTTTGTTTTCTTACTATTGATTTGTGAGAGTTTTAAAATATATATATATATTCTTTATACAAGTCCTTCATCAGATAAGTGATTTACGAATATTTTCACTGATCTGTAGCTTGTCCTTATTTTCTTAGTAGTATCAATTTTTAAAATTTTTTAAATTTTAAATTTAAAATTTTTCTATTGGGGTATAGTTGTTTTACAGTGTTGTGTTAGTTTCTACTGTACAACGAAGTAGAGTTCCCTGTGCTATACAGCAGGTTCTCATTAGTTATCTGTTTTATACATATTAGTATATATATGTCAATCTCAATCTCCCAATTCATCCCAACCACACCCCTGCTTTCCCCCATTGGTGTCCATACGTTTGTTCTCTACATCTGTGTCTCTACTTCTGCCTTGCAAACCGGTTCATCTGTACCATTTTTCTAGCTTCCACATATATGCGTTAATATATGATATTTGTTTTTCTCTTTCTGACTTACTTCACTCTGTATGACAGTCTCTGGGTCCATCCACATCTCTACAAATGACCCAATTTCGTTCCTTTTTATGGCTGAGTAATATTCCATTGTATACATGTACCACATCTTCTTTATCCAGTCCTCTGTTGATAGACATTTAGGTTGCTTCCATGACCTGGCTATTGTAAATAGTGCTGCAATGAACATTGGGGTGCATGTGTCTTTTTGAATTATGGTTTTCTCTGGGTATATGCCCAGTAGTGGGATTGCTGGGTCATCTGGTAATTCTATTTTTAGTTTTCTAAGGAACCTCCATACCGTTCTCCATAGTGGCTGTATCAATTTACATTCCCACCAATAGTGCAAGAGGGTTCCCTTTTCTCCACAGCCTCTCCAGCATTTGTTGTTTGTAGATTTTCTGATGATGCCCATTCTAACTGGTGTGAGGTGATACCTCATTGTAGTTTTGATTTGCATTTCTCTAATAATTAGTGATGTTGAGCAGCTTTTCATGTGCCTCTTTGCCATCAGTATGTCTTCTTTGGAGAAATGTCTATTTAGGTTTTTTGCCCGTTTTTTGATTGGGTTGTTTGTTTTTTTGATATTTAGCTGCATGAGCTGCTTATATATTTTGGAGATTAATCCTTTGTCTGTTGATTCGTTTGCAAATATTTTCTCCCATTCTGAGGGTTGTCTTTTTGTCTTGTTTATAGTTTCCTTTGCTGTGCAAAAGCTTTTAAGTTTCATTAGGTCCCATTTGTTTATTTTTGTTTTTATTTCCATTACTCTAGAAGGTGGGTCAAAAAGATCTTGCTGTGATTTATGTCAAAGAGTGTTCTTCCTGCGTTTTCCTCTAAGAGTTTTATAGTGTCCGGTCTTACATTTAGGCCTTTAATCCATTTTGAGTTTATTTTTGTGTGTGGTGTAAGGGAGTGTTCTAATTTCATTCTTTTGCATGTAGCTGTCCAGTTTTCCCAGCACCACTTATTGAAGAGACTGTCTTTTCTCCATTGTATATCCTTGCCTCCTTTGTCATAGATTAGTCAACCATAGGTGTGTGGGTTTATGTCTGGGCTTTCTATCCTGTTCCATTGATCTGTATTTCTGTTTTTGTGCCAGTACCAAATTGTCTTGATTACTGTAGCTGTGTAGTATAGTCTGAAGTCAGGGAGTCTGATTCCTCCAGCTCTGTTCTTTTTTCTCAAGATTGCTTTGGCTATTCGGGTTCTTTTGTGTCTCCATACAAATTTTAAGATTTTTTATTCTAGTTCTGTAAAAAAATGCCATTGGTAAATTGAATCTGTAGATTGCTTTGGGTCTTAATAGTATCTTTAGAAGAACAATCACTTTAAATTTTTATAAAGTCCAGTTTATCAATTTTTAAATTTATTTCACTAATTTTGTTTTCAGAGGCATTTTTATGCAGTAGGAAGTAGGCAGATTTTGAAGAATTTTGAGCAGGGGAGCAATATCTTGAAAGAGACATGAAAACAGAAATTGGTCTGATTGTAGACAATGATATAAATTGAAGTAGAAATAAATCTACAGTAAGGAAAATCAACTATTACATTAAATTAGGTATAAAATAAATAGCAATTTAGGTACATGTGGGAACAACAGGAATTATAGTTTATTAAAAATTTGCCTCTCTCTGCTTAACCAGAATGTACTAATGATTACATAGGGTTACTTACAGCCAGTGTTGGATTACTCCAGAGGGAAATCAGGAGTCCTCAGACAGGCAACATGAGAAGGCCCAACTTCCTTCCTACCATCTGACCTATTCCTCAAATGTCTTCTTTTTGGCATCATGATTTCTTATTCAGTAAGGAAATATAAATTTTCTAAGATGTAATTTAGCCATAATGCTTATAAGAGTTAGCTGTTACTATATCACAAATCACCCCAAAGGAGTTTTAAAACAATCACCATTTATTTAGCCCATGATTGTGAAGACTGGTGATTTGGGCTGTTATCAGCTGGGTAGTTTTCTGGTTTCTACTGGGCCCTCCCAGGTATCTGTGAATGGCTTTGCTCATCTTGGCTGGGCCCTGCCATGTGTCACCATGTCTTGCTGGGATGGTTGTCTCTACTCTGTGTGTTCTTGCAAGCTCCACCAGGCTGCCTGGATTTGTTTGCTTGGCAGCTGGTAGGGTTCCAAGAGATTGAGCTGAAGCACACAAAGCCTCGTGAGGCCCAGACTCAGAATTGGCAAGTGTCTTCCACTGTGTTTTGGGGGGTAAAAAACAAATCAAAGCCAGCCCAGACTCAAGGAATAAATATAGGGAGGGGAATAATTGTGACAATTTTTGCAAACAATCTATTTCAGTGTCTATCTGATGACCTGATATAAGGTCATTTTTGTGACATTCCTTGGGATGAAAAGCATCTTAGAGATCTTTTTTTTTCTGGGAGTTGATGGTGAAAGAATTATTTTTAAGATAGACTTTTATTATGCGCATTATTGCAGGACCTGGGGCCCTTAAAAATGAACCAGAGTTACGATCTAATGTGGAAATCCCAACTCTTGTTATTTGCCTCCCACAAGAATAAGAAACAGCCGCATTATTAAGTGCTGTACTTTGCTACAAATATTAACTAACAACAATTGACCCTCTCTGGGATTTTCCATTTAGTTATTTACTGGAAGCTGTTCCCATAATTTTCAACAATACTGTTATCTATGAGATTATCTTTCTTTTAGCTGTGCTGGGTTTTCAGTTGCATGAATACAGCTTAATATCTCTTCCTGTTGCTTCTCTAATTAAAAGCTTGTTGGATATCCAAACAAGAAATACTATATCCAAGCACTAGTAATAAAGACTGCTAACAATCAGGAAGAAAACATCAGAAAGGGACAACATCAACCAGACATGAGAAATCTGCTGATCAGGCAAAGAAAAGGGACCAGGGGTCTGGGGAGGATTATAGGGCAATGATGTGGCTCTGACAAGCCAGCCTCCCAGGAGTCGACGGAAGACTGCAGATGGAAAACCGCCAATGGGCAGCCTGAGTGTAGTTCAGGAACCCTGTTCCAAGCTGGATGTATGAATCCTGGGTCCTAGAAGAACATCTCATGTCTGCCTTTCCAATCACTACCACTCTTCTTTCCTGATTCCCTAACTCCCCCATTCCTCCCCTCTGGCTGCCTTTGACGGTCCTCAAAGCAGGTATCAGTTCCACTTCCACTACAGTAGTTATAAGAATCAGCCACTAGATAGCACCAGCTGTTCAGACTAAAGTGCTTTATTGAGCCAGCTCTGTAGGTCCTTCCTCCCAGAGCAAGGACAGGGTCTGAAGATAGCTTCCCCTCTCTGCCACTGTCATTCTCATTCTCCCACTTTTCTCTCCATCTTCTCACCCCATCCCAACCCCATTTAAAAATTAGGTTTTTTTCCAGAAGCAGTTTTTGTGTGATTTTGAAGGCAGAGGAGACAAGTGTGTGTGTGTGTGTGTGTGTGTGTGTGTGTGTGTGTGTGTGTGTATGTGTGTTATGGCATGGGGTGGTAGGGAGGGAGAGGGAATTTGTGAGTTCTACGCAATTTTGGATGGCCCCTCTAAGGGCACAGATTTAACTCTGGGCAAGAAAGAAGGTACTGCAACTGCTCACTACTCTCATACTTGAGCCCTCCCCTCTCTTGAGCATCCCCACTGAGCTTTTCCACAGGCAACTCTATCGTTTCAAAAACCAAACTCATTATTTCCTTCTACTTATCCTCTCCCACCCAATCCTCTCTTTCTAGTTCCCTCCTGATATATTACACTCTCATAACCCTATCATTTCAGGAACCTCAGAGCCATCCTGTTTCCTTACAGAACTCTCACCCTCCTGTGCAACCTGCTACCGATCAGTGATGCTTCACTTCACCTCTGCTTCCTTGGTCCTCCCATTCCTCTGCATTTGCACTGAGTGATGCTGCTGTTTGTCTGATCACCTGTGTGTTTGCATATAGCAGTGGTGTTGACACTGGGGATTCAACGGTAACATCTACCCTGAAATCTTAAAGATGAGTTGAAGTTAGCCAGGCAAGTGGGGGTAAAAGCATTCACAATAGAACAGTGGTTCCCAGCTGGAAACTAGGGGTGATTTTGCCCCATAGGAAACTTTTGGTAATGTCTGTAGACATTTTTAGTTGTTACATCCTGGAAGGAGGAGGAGGTGGTACTGGCATCTAGTGGGTAGAGGCTAAGGATGCTTCTAAACATCCTACAATGAAGAGGACAGTCCCCATAACAGAGAATCATCCACCGGCCTCCCCCCCACCCCCGCAAAATGTCAATAGTGCTGAGGTTGAGAAACCCTGTGACAGAGGAAGCAGCAGAGGGGTGAGAGAACATGGCTTTTCTGAGGCACTTGAAGGGTTTTATTATGGTGAGAAGGAGTGGTGGGGAGATGTAGCCAGAGACCCGAGATTGCAAAATTGCACTCAGGAGTTTAGACTCTCCTCAAGGCCAATGGAGAGTTCTTGAAGCCATTGGCGCCACTGCAGACTTTATTCTCAGGGTCACTGAGAGCCGCTGATGGGAGCTTTGGAGGCTCGGAAATATTTAGTGAATGAATAGGCACGATTTCAGTCACTGGTTTGAACCAGGCCTTCTTGTCCTGGTCTCATGTAGAAAAAATATTGGTATGCTATGATCCTTCGGATATAAACTAGAAGTAATCATATTCATTCATTTCATTAAATAAATAAACAGAGAAACTAAACTTACATACCAAAACACTGTTCTAAGCTTTTCATAAACATTTTTACCTTTCATCTACCCAACAACCCCTATGTAATAGGAATCTTTTTGTTTTTGTTTTATATCCTTGTTTTTTTCAGATGAGGACACAGAAATTGAAAGAGTCATCCCCCAAATATCAGACAGCAGGGACATAGTAAGGTATGTATATGTTAAATTTTAGGAGATACTGACAAATACTTTTCCAATGTGGCTGGCTGTACAACATAACAGTCCCACCAGCAGTATATGGAGTTAAAAATTGCTCACCAGCACTTAGTATGTCGATCTTTTAAATTTTAGTTATTCTCATGGGTAGGTAACAGTATATTTCATTATAGTTTTAATATTCATTCCTCTGTTAAATAATGACATTAAGCATATTTTTATGTGTTTAGTTGTACAATTGGATATTATATTTTTTCAAATGCCTGCTCAAATCTCCTGTCTATTTTTCTATTGAGTTGACAGTCTTTCTGTTTTTATTTGGAGGTGTTTTCAAAATATTTTCTGGATACAAATCTCTTGAGAGTTATATGTAGTTGATCATATCTTCTCCCACTATATGACTTCCAATTTTACTCTCTTAATGTAATCTTTTGATGAATAAACCTTAATGTCAATGTAGGCCAACTTACCAATCTTCTTTTCTGAGTACATTCTCTTAGTTACTCTTGGGGTTCTATTTAAGAAATCTTAGTCTATCTCATTTTCATGAATGTGTTCCCTATGTTATCTTTTTGATGTTCCTTTAAAAATCATTTACATTTAAGTTTCTGATTCATCTCAAGTTTATGCTTGTGTATAATGTGAAGTCAAAGCCAATGTTCATTGTTTTTCCATATGGCTATTCAGTTGACCCAGCACCATTTACTGACAAGGCCATCCTTCCTTTCCCCAGTGTTCCACAGTGTCAGTGTATTAGTTTCCTGTGGCTACTATAATACATTTCCACAAACTTGGTGACTTAAGACAACGAGAGAAATTTATTCTCTCACAGTTCTGGAAGCCAGAAATACAAAATCAGTATCACTGGGCTGAAATCAAGGTGTTGGCAGGGCTGTGCTCCCTCCAGAAGTTCTAAGAGAGAATCCATTCTTTGCCTCTTCCAGCTTCTGGTGGCTGCAGGCGTTCCTGTTTATAGCCACATCACTCCAATCTCTGCCTCCATCTTGAAATCACCTTCTCCTGGGTGTGTGTAATCTCCCTTTGCCTCTTTCTTATAAGGACACTCGTGATGGCATTTAGGGTCTGCCAGGATAATCCAAGATAGTCATCTCAGTGTTTTTAATCACCTCTGCAAAAAACGTTATCATATAAGGTAATATTCACAGGTTCTAAGGATTATGACTTGGTATCTTTCTGGAGCCATTTTTATCAGCCTACCACAATCACCAGCTATCATAAATCAGGTGTTCATGTATGTGTCTGTCTGGGCTTTCAATTTCATTCCATTGATCTATTTGTCTCTCTTTGTGCCATTATTACATTGTTGTGATTTTATTATATATCTTGATATCTAGTAGTGTAAGTCTTCCAATAATGTTCTCCCTGCCCCCACCCAACCCCAGGATTGTCTTGGCTTATTTTCCCCTTTTACATTTCTTTATAAATTCTAGAATCAGTTTGTCAGTTTCCTTAAAAACATAGGCTAGGATTTTGACTGAAATTCCTTTGCATCTCTAGGTCCATTTGGGAGTAACAGACACCTTCAACAATATTAAGTCTTCCAAAGCATAAACATGGTAATATTAAGCCATTTCTTTAAAAAAATATTTTTCAGTAAAATGTTATAGTTTTCTGTGAAGAGATGACATCTTAGATTTATTTCTGGTGTTTAACTTTTGATACTTTTGAAAATGGCATAATATTTTAAAAATTTATTTTCTAATTTTTGTTACTTGCCTAAAGAAATACAGTTAATTTTTACATAAACAAACTTGTTACCTTACTTATCAAGCATTATAAGTTATCTGTAAATTTTAAATATTCTACATGCAATCATGTCATCTGCAAATGCTGACTTATTAAAATGGAACATAAATTAGTATTTTAACCACTCTCTGTTAATGCAAAGACCCTAGAATTGTTATCATGTATTTTAGTTTTACATACCTATTAATCCCTTTAAACAATTATTATTTTTATACAATCAATATTTATTTTTAGATTCACCCTCATATTGAACTTTCTTTTGCTCTTTATTCTTTTCTGCATTTCCATGATTACTCTAGGATCATTTCCCTTATGCCTTTGGTATTTCATTTATTGTAGATCTGCTGTTAACAAATTCTCCCAGTTTTTCATTTTCTGAAATGTCTTTTTAAATTTTTTGATGGATATTTTTTTCTGGGAAAGAATTCAAGTTTAGCAGTTGTTTTCTTTAAGTACTTAGAAGATGCTATTCCATTGTCTTCTAGATTCCATTATTTTCATTGAGAAGTAAGCTGTAATTCTTATTTTGATTCTTTCAAGGAAGTGCCTCCTTTTCCCTCTAGTTACTTTCAATAGATTTTTCGTGTGTGTGTGTGTGTGTGTGTGTGTGTGTGTGTGTGTGTGTATTAGCAGTTTTGCTGTGATAAATGTAGGTGTGTTTTTTCTTTATATTTTCCTATTTGGGGTTCATAGTGTTTCTCAAACTTGTGGCTTGATGTCTTTCATCAGTTTTAGAGAATTTCTATCAAGTATCACTTCAAATATTGCTTCAGTCCCACTTATTCTCTATATTCTCTCCTGGACTACAATTATACATATTAGACCTTTTTGTTGTGTCTTTTATGTCTCTTACTCTATCTTCCTCCTTTTTTGTCCTTTACTTTTGATATTTTCTTCTGATCTATTCCCAGCTAACTAATTTTCTCTCTCTCTCAGTAGATGGATAGATATACAGAGCTCTCTCTATATTGATACATATATGCATTATATATGTGTATATAATATATATATATGTTGCTGTTAACACATCTTTTGAGCTTTTAATTTTGGTTTTGAAATTAAGATTCTTTTTTTTTTCTATTGTACTCTTTACAGTTCTCTAATCAAACCTACCAACTTGTTGCCTAATTTCTTGAACAGCAGCAATCACTTATTTTAAAGATAGTGTCTTATAAAACCAATATTGAATCATCAATATTGAATAAATATTGTGGCTCTGTGTCTGTTATCTGTTTTTTTCCTCATGATTTAAGCCATTTGGTTTTATTTCCTGATGTAGCAACAAATTTTGACTAAATCCCTACATTGAATATAAAAACATTTTAGAGCTGCTCTGGATGGTGTTATCTAAGCCTAAAGAGGGTTTATTTTGCCCCTGATAGGCAGTTAGGGTAGGATACAATAATTTTAACACAATCAGATAATGAGTTAATTTGAAGCTGGGCTTCAGTCTTTGTTAGAGATGGTGTATTTCTGGTTCATCTCTTTTCCTACAATATAGGTCCTTTAGGGCTCTCAACCAAAATTCTAGGTTGTTTACTAGGGCCCCCCCCACACTGCTCCACTTATTTTCCCCAAGTCTTATAAAAGTGTAGGAGATCCTTGCTCAGACTCTCTGTCTGTTAGCCACCACCTGTGAATCATCAAATTCCTTGATCAGAAAAGCAGTATGAAATTAATGACAAGCTCACCTCATTGTAAACTCATTCTCTCTAGGACTTGTTTCCTCAAGTTCTCACTGTTTTGTAGCTCTCCAATAACTTCCAAATACATATTTTAAAAACATATTTCCAAGTTTTTCTAGTTGATTTTAGTGGGAAAGTTGATTTGAAACCAGCTACTCTGTAATTATTAGAAGCATAAATCTCTGATTACTAATATTTGAAGTATATATAATTTTCCTGGATGAGTTTTTTCAGGAGATTTCTGTGGAAGAATAGTAAGGGCCCTGTATCAAGGTAAATTTTTTCTTATGATCCAGGATTTGGTGTATAAATTCATTTCACTTTTATCTTTTTCCCTATGAACTGGATAGATATCTGTAGGATTTTTCTCTTTACCCACTGCTACAAAGAAAATGTTTGTGGTTTCTGTGTTTATATTTCCTGTTCTTTTTAGTTTACAAAGACTTCTGGGGAGATGAAGGGAAAAATTCTAACTTTATAATGCTATCTTCAAATCAGAAGTCTGATCTCATTTTAATTTTAAATGAATCCCTCTGGCTTTTGTCTGGAACATTATTTAAAATAGCAAAAGATTAGAATAAACCTAAGTGTACATGAATACAGAATGGTTAAATAAATTATGATAAATTCATATAATAAAACATCATAGCCATTAAAAATAATGAGGTAACTTTCTACGTAATGACATGTAACTATTCCAAGAGGTATTGAGTGAGAATATCAAAGCGTGGAAGAATGTGTATGATATTACTGCTATAATTTGTGTGAAAAAAAAGTATACTTTTTTTTTTTTTATAAATGCATAAACAGTCTGGAATATATACAAAAACTAGTAAAAGTTACTACTTTCTCCAAAAGTTACTGCTGGGGAATGGGACAAGGTCACTGAGGGACAGGTTCAAGGTGGACATTAAGTTTTCAATGCATATCCTTCTCTTTGTTTTGGATGTTATACTGCGGGCATGTGTTACCTATTCAAAAATGTAAGTGAAATATTTTTAAAAATACAACATGCATTTTCATATTCTCTAGTGAAATAATTTTCATTTGTGGACATTACTGAACTGCCTATTTCCTTTCATTATTTGCTTATTATCATACATATTTTACATAATTATAATCAGAGAATTTGTTATTTTATTAAGATAACTTTTTCATATTTTTATAGTCTTCAAAATTATTTTAAACTTTTGCATAATATTTTGTTTAGCTCATGTACCATAATTTACTTATCCTTTCTCCAATGTTGGTCATTTACATGTTTCCTTATTATGTGTAACATAGTGATGAGTGTCTTTGTGAATGTATATTCATTTGGTCTCTATGATTAGCTCTAATACTTTATGGTTATTTGGTAAGGCTGAATGAAAATAAAATAAGCACTACATTGAGTAGAAAAAAGGTCAGAAATGATTATAGATGATCCTCTAGATACCCAGGATAAGCACAGTGATTCTCATTCATTTTAACCCTTGTCTATAAGGGTAAAACAAACAAGAGTTGTTGCTCTTTAAATATACCTACAGTGAAAATTGAACTCATAGGAAATAATGCACTTAAAGAATCATTAATTATTACCTAATTACTTGCACCACTGTGGCATGGACAGAAAAGTGCTCTGCGATGATGAAGTTGTCAATTACAGTTGATAATTAAGGGGCCAGGTGCATGTTTAACTTAACAAGATAAATATCTGCCCAGATGTTGTTTGTCTGCTGCTTCATTACCAGGTAGGTTAGAAGATTTTCATAAACTAGAAAGACTATTAAATTCATAACCTTGCTGCATCAAGAAATTTTTAACAAATCTGTTACTATAGCCAATATTCATTTAAATAGGCTGTTCATCAGACTTCCTGGAGAGCTGAAGAAGTAAGTATGTGCGTATAATACCATATTTGCAGATTCTCAGTGAAACGGCTATTTGAATATAAAATAGGGCTAAAATATGACAGTCTTGGAAACTAGAGAAGATGCCTCCCCATGCCAGAAACATGAAGGAATTTTATGCAAGATTTTATATGGCAGATTGAAAGAAGACTACAAAGAATCAGCCCATGTTAGACCATTCCAAGAAACCAAAGATCCTTGGAGGTAAGAGATGAAGGCTCTGGCAGAGTTACAGTATGATATCCTAAATTGGAGGGGAGAGGCTGGGAAGAAAGGACTGCCTGCAGAAAACATGGAAGTCAGGTCATGTTACTCCTTGTGTTAGTTTGCTTGGGCTATCATAACAAAATACCACAGACTGGCTGGCTCAAACAACAGAAATTTATTTTCTCAGAGTTCTGGAGGCTGAAAGTCCAAGATTAGGGTACTGGCAGGGCTGATTTTTCTTGAGAACTCTCATTGGCTTGCAGATAGCTGCCTCTGCCTGTGTGCTCACCTGGCCTTTTCTCTGTATATGTGCATCTCAGGTGTCTCTTCCTCTTCTTATAAGGACACTAGTCATATTGGACTAGGACCCCACCCTTATGATCTCATTTAATATTAGTTACCTCTTTAAAGGACCCTATCTCCAAGTACAGTCACATTTAATGCTTCAACATATGAATTTTGGGGAAACATAATTCAGTCTATAACACTCCTCTTTTTAAAACTCTCCAAAGGCCTTAAAATGGCCTGAAAGGGCCAGTGTAATCTGGTTCAATGCTGCTTCTCCAACATTTTCTCGTACTACTCTTCACCTTTGTGTATTGCACTCCAGCCACGTTGATCTTCTTACTGTATCTCTGACACCAAGCATACTCCCATGTCAGGGCCTTTGCAATGGCTATTCTCTGTCCCTGGGATGCTTTGTCTTAGGGAGCCTCACTGCTGCAAGGTCCCTGTTTAAAGAGCTCCTTGCCAAAGAAGTCTTTTCTGACCATCACATAGAAAATATAAATATATATTTCATAGAAAATAGAACTCACTGTCACTTTCTTTTCCTTCTTACACAGCTTTATTATCTTTTTTCATAACACTTAAGTCTTGTGATATATATTTGTTTACTTATTACCAATGTGTTCCTAGTAGATTTAGGCAGTGACTTATATGAGCTAAGGGGCTTCTTCTGTTTCTGTTACTGTTACAGTAGCTAGAAATAGAAGACAGGACTTACAAAAGAAAGACAATTCAATTGACAGATGTTAGTGGCAATAATAGAAGATAGAGGATAATGGAATAATGTTTTCAATTGGTTGATTTAAAATAATTATCAACTGAGAAAATTATCCTACAAGGTGTTTTCAGGTAAATGAAAACAAAAGTAATTTACCTTTAAGAGACATTCATTAAAGGAACATTGGTTCATGTAGGAGGAAAATGATCCTAAAATGTCTTTGATTTAAGATGCAAGAAGGAAAGGTAAGAAATACATACATACTTAAGTTTATAAACCTAAGCAAATATTATTTATCAATAAATAAATATTAATGTCCAACTTACGGAATTTAGGAAAACAGAATCAAAATGTAAATAGGAATGTAAAATTCCAAACCAGTAGAGGAGCAAAAATGGAAGAAGAAAAGAATGAATACAAGTTTATTAAATATAAAAAGGGGAAAAAAAGAGAAGAAAAATCAGCATAGAAAAAGTGAGACAAAGATGAATCAGTTATTAAGGTTGTAGACACCAATCAGAATATATCAAGAATCATATTAAAAGTAAACTAAATCCATCAGTTACAAGATGAAGTCTGTAAGTTTAGATTAAAAGAAAAAAATTCACCTATTTATGCTATTTATAAAAAAAAAGAAGAATCTGGAAAGATTGGGAGTGAAAGGATAGAAAAATATATACCCGGCAACACTAACCAAAACAAAGCTAGAGCAGCATCATTAAATTTAGTCAAAATAGAATTTTAAGTCAAATAGAATAATTTAGGACAAGGAGGGTCACTACATAATATAAAAATTTTAATTAACCAGGAAGACATAACCATTATAAATTTCTAGGCATCTAAGAAAATAATCTAGAGAAATATAAATATATAAGTAATACATACATCAGATTGATAAAAATTATAAAGAGAAATTGACAAAGTTACCATCATGATGGGAGATTCCAACAATTATAGAAAGGCAGATAAATATTAGTAAAGCCAGCGAAAATTTAAATATATAATCTAATAAGTTTGAGCTAACGGAGCTTGCAAAAAATTCTGCACCTGTCAAATAGAGTATGCGTTTGTCTTAAACACAATGAAACATGTATAAGAATTTACAGCAATTTCAACAAGATGATTTTGTTTTCTGACTTCAGGTACATTAGAAAACTTAATGGAAATTTCAGAAATACTTAGAACTAAATGACAGTGAAAATACTATACATTAAAACTTGTATAATCCATTAAACTTTTTAGGATGTGGCACAATGGTGAAGGGAAATTTATAATCCTCAATGCTTAAATATTTGTGTACAGAATAACTTAGTAATATATCGATTAAATAAAATGTTAAGAATACAAGGACAAGTTGACAGACACACAATTGTATTTGGACACTTTAGTAAGCAGTCCTTAGCCTCTGATAGATCCACAAACCAGAATAAGATTATACGGTATCTGATCATTCAAAATTAATGTGATTGGTAGTAAATACATAAAAATCTGCATACACAATAAAAAATTCACTTTTTCCAAAATTTTATTTAGTGTATAATATATAGGGTCTCAAAAATTTCCTTACTACATTAATTTTTTTTTAGATGCATAAACAAAAAAAACACAAATATCAGTGAATTAAGTGTTCTATTAGTGTTAGAAAAATACCTATAAAAAATCTCAGCTATGTTAGTTAGGATTCTTTGGTTGCAAAAGACAGAAACCCAATACCAATTCACTCAAGCCTAGAAGAGGGATTTATGGACACTTACCCAGACTGTGGAAAGGTGAGGTGGGCCTGGCATTAAAGATAAGTGGGTTCAGACCATAAGCTGTCAGACTTTCCCTCATTATTTTTAATTTCCACTCCTCTCATAGCTTCTGCACAGAGGGTTTCTCCCAGAGTGGGGGACGTGGCTTGGACCATCTCAGTGGCTGTAGCAGAGAAAGCCACTATGTGCTTACTACTCTGTGGCCTCTTCCTTGCACAAAGGACTATGACATTTCCCAGCCTCTTTTGCAGTTAGTTTGGGGCCAAGTTGTCAGTGAGCTTTATGTGGAAGAGACACAAACCACATCTAGTTGGAGGTACTTAAGAATTCTCTTTGTTCTCTCCTCCCCTGCACAGTGACCCTAGAAGTGCTATGTTGAGAAGCAAAGATACAGGGATCTTTGAGTTACAAGTTGTGAGGGGTTGCTCTTGAGTGCTTATGGACGTGCTGAAGACTTCTTGTGAGTGAGAAATAAATTTTGAGCTTTGCTACCATAGCATAACCTCACCTCATCTAAGTGAGTCAGATACTATAGTGCCTAGGATACATTCCCCAAGAGCTAGAGCAAAATCCTGAAGGATTCTGATGAATTCAAATTTGCAATGTGGACAGGAGGATAAGATAATAGGATGGGCTGAATTATGTATACACTCCTCTGACCAGGGTTGGGTCTGTTACCAGAAGGGTCTGGAGTTGCACAGATATGGCCACTATTGGGAGTCATGAAGATGTCCCAATTTGTGGCTATTTGATTAAGGCAAACAAGAAGATGATAATAAACATGAAAATAAAAATTAACGTATTTTATTGAAAATAAGTAAAGCCAATAAATAAGCCTAACAATTCATTCATTCAAAGAGAAAGTAAAATAATTAAGTCTTTGGCTGATTTTGTCAAGAAAAAAGAAAACACAGACACAGAATCAGAAATTAGAAAAAGGATATTGGCCACCAAATTCAAGGGGAGCTGATTTATACTCATATGTTTGAAAAGCTTTATGAAATATATGCCTTTTTTGGGATGTGACAACATGATCCTGAAAGTCATATATAATAATAAATGGAAGGAAATTACTAAGAAAGTTTTGGTAAAGAGAGAGAGAGGGGGGAATGATTTTCTCTATTCATTATTATAATATATAAAATGGTAATAATTAAAATGTACTCATACAGGAATTTTTGGATTTGTTCTTATTGTAAGATTATTAATTTTATGTGATAATAATGTTTATGACTATTAATCATATATAATTATTAATTTTTAATACTCTATTAAATTGATTTATGATTATTATATTTTTACTATATCTCTTCTCTTTTAAAAAATCATTTAAATTTGTATTCCATTTTCTACCATATTTATAATTTATAATTCAACAAAATTTTAACTGATTTCAGGGCTCGTGGCTAATCTACCTTTTCTACATCTTTATTATTTTTAAAAGTTTTTATTTATTTCATTTTTTTCACCATAGCACTTAACACCACTTGTGTGTGTGTATATATATATATATATACATATATATGTATATATACACACATATATATAATTTTTGCTTATGCTTTCTTCTTAAGATTCATCAATGTTGTTATGTATAGTAATAGTTTATTCATTTTCATTACTATATGGTATTCCATTAAGTAAAGATACTATAACTTATCCATTCTACATGGGTAGACATTTGGTTATTTCCAATTATTGTGGCTATTATGAATAGTGCTTCTATGAATGTCATCATATATGTATATGGTACACCTAAGCATGCATTTCTATAAGGTATATACCTAGGAATAGAATTAACATGTAATAGTTTATAGGTATCTTAACTATAGTGGGAAAATACAGCCTGCTTCCCAAAGCGGTTGTACTTCATTTTAAACCAGTCTAGCGGGTGTGTAGTGACATCTTATTGTGGTTTTAATTTGCCCTGCCCTGATTACTCATAAGGTTGAGCTCCTTTTCATGTGTTTATTAGCCGCTTGAATTTCCTCCTTCCTGAAGTGCCATTTCAAGTCTGTTGGTCTTGGTCAGCTGACATTTTCTTACTGACTTAGGAGTCCTTTACTTATTCTGAATGTAGTAAGTATTGCAGAAATCTGCTCTTCTGTGGCTTACCTTTCATTCTCTTAGTGACCTCTTTTGATGAACATAATTTTTTTTCTTATTTTAATGGTAAGCGTTTAAATCTTTTCTTTAATAGTGATGTTTACATCTCTCTTTTTTTTTTTTTTTTTACATCTCTTTTTTAAGAAGTCTTTTTCTAGGATACAAGAGCCAATCAGATGGTGCTCCCAATATCCAAAACTAAAACAGCTTGAGCAACAAAATAAATAATGATAATATTAGGTTATAACCCACAGAATAAAATAAATAGCTATTAACTCATACTGATACAAATAAATCATTGAATAAATAAAAAAGTGGGAAGAGGGATAGCTCTTCCTTATAGAAGAATAATAATTTTAAAATGTAGAAGATATAAGGCAATAGAAAGTCACTGTTAGGCAAACACCATAATATTTAAGAAATGCAACAACTTGGATTTAAGATCCAAGATCTCCAAAGGATGCTAAAATCAGTGGATGAAACTTTGAGGAGAAACAGGATATTTGTTTAGTCTCAGAGTATTTTCACCAAGAAATTTATTAATTACAAAGGGAAAAATAGTGACTTTGTAGTGGAGAAACCCAGTAGACACCATCTTAACTAGGTGATCAGTTAACACAAACAGGTAATAAGATATACTGATACCATGTAACCCTTTGTATGATGAACTGGAAAGAGAACAACATCACTCCTAAATATTCTTGCAAAAATGCATAACTTCAATATAATCATGAGACATATCAGACAAACCCAAAGTGGGAGACTTCATATGAAATAATTGACCAGTACTTTTCAAAATGCCAAGATCATGAAAGACAAAGAAGATTGAGGAATTATCACAAATTGGTGGACACTAAAGGGACATAAATGCAATGTGGGATCCTGGATTAGATCTCAGAATAGAGAAAGGACAGTTTAGAAAAACTGGTGAAGTTTGAATAAGTAAGGGCTATAGTTTTGTTCATAGTCTTGTGTCAATGCTAACTTCCTGTTTTGATAATTGCACTGTGGTATGGAAAATGAGAACATTAGGGAAACTTGGGTGAAGGGTACACAGGAACTCTCTGTACTATTTTGTTCGTAACTGTTCAGTAACTATAAAATTATTTCAAAATAGAAAGTTAAAATGTTGATGTCCTCTGTTCTTGAGGTCAGTTTAGCCTGATATAAAAGGCTCACATTTTATTTTTTTAAGTATATAAACTGTTACTCTTATTATCATCTGGCATATCACATTACCGTCAAAAACAAAATGACAGTCTGATTTTCTTTCCCCTAACAGTGACTTAGTCTTTTCGTCTGGATAGCCAATATATGTTTTCTTTTATTTATTTATTTATTTATTTATTTATTTATTTATTTATTTATTTAAGGAGTGTTAATCTTGAAACGACTAGTGGTCAGATTTGCGTAGCATTGTGCAGGATACACAAAGCACGGGGTGCCACAGGGGCTTTTTTTTCTTTTTTTCTTTCTTTCCTTCTTTCTTTCTTTTTGGCTGTGTTGGGTCTTCGTTTCTGTGCGAGGGCTTTCTCTAGTTGTGGCAAGCGGGGGCCACTCCTCATCGCGGTGCGCGGGTCTCTCACTATCGCGGCCTCTCTTGTTGCGGAGCACAGGCTCCAGACGCGCAGGCTCAGTAGTTGTGGCTCACGGGCCTAGTTGCTCCACGGCACGTGGGATCTTCCCAGACCAGGGCTCGAATCCATGTTCCCTGCATTGGCAGGCAGACTCGCAACCACTGCACCACCAGGGAAGCCCATATTTTTGTTAAAGTTTTGATAAAATTACTAGACTCTGTCTTGGTGTTGGCCATTCTGGATAAAATTTTTCAACATTTAGTGTGTCCTTTCAAAACAGAATTTTACATTTTTAAATTTATTGTTTAAGTAAAGTTTTTTCCCAACTTTTTATTTAAATAAATTTCAACTGTCCAGAAAAATTGAAAAGATATTAAAGCCAACATCCATATAGGTTTCATCTATATTTACCAATTGTTAACATTTTACTAATTTGCTCTGTATCTCTGTCTACACATGTGTGCATTATTTACTTTTATTTGCCAAATTTTTTTAAAGTAAATTGTTGATATAATAATACTTTATCTTTGAATATTTCATCATGTATCTCCTAAGAATTAGAACATTCTCATATATTAGCACAAAATAATGATTATGCTAAACATTGTGAAATACAGTTATCTAATATAGTCATATTCAAATTTCCTCAGTTGTTCAATAATGTTCTTAATAGCTTTTTTTTTCAATCTGAGTTCCAATAAAGGATTACACATTACACTTAGTTGTTGCATTTCTTAAATCTTCTAATCTAGAACAGTTCCTGCATCAATAACACAAGTTTGAATCATTGAAAGGATTCAAAAAACTCCAGAGGGTGTACTCCTGTAAGCCTTTAGTCAAGTAGAGAATATAGTACAGCAGGAGAAAGAAAGCACAGGGAAACATCAAAGAGGCCCAAGATTTCCGGGCACAGCTCCCCAGGCTTCCGTCTTAGTCACCTTGAACATGCTTCATGTTCTAATCGTAGATTATTATTATTATTATTTGGGAACTACTACTTGTTTAGCCATTTGAATCTGTGAAAAAAGAAATATGAATAAGTTCCATACAAAGAGTCTAAACAAGCAGACCAGCAGGTCTTAATAGTCAGTGGTTATTATTCTGGGGCCATAAAATACCCCAATCCAATATTTTGTCCATTCTACTATCTCTGATTCAATTCACACAATCAAATTTAAGTAAAGATTGGGCAAATTTTCAATATACTTGACTAATCGAGTCATCATAATCTGGAAAGCCAGGTATTAACAGCCACTATTTACTATTTACAGCATTTACAGCATTTACTATTTAAATGACGTTAGGTTAGGAGATTTCACAGACTGAAAGATCATTTATTACAAGACAGGTAGTATTATCCCTATTTTTACAGTCCAGTACATAGAAGGAGATAGTCAAGTAAACTAGAGATGACCCCATAGTAGTAAATGATTGAAAGCAGATTTGAAGTCAGGTCTGTCTGAATCCAAGCCCTACTCTTTCCACTGAAGAACACAGAGTATTTGGAGAGCTCAAATGCACAGCATGTATTAAATGTCTAAAGGTCTGAATGATTCACATGGGTCAGTCTGTACTGGTTGAGTTGAGGGGCTGTTTTCTGAAGCACCATTCCTTTTTATGTGGCAGAGTATCCTCTTGATATCCAGTTCTGTGTGTATCAGAAAGAACATTCTTTACCCAAGGTGATCCCTGTGTGAAAAATCTCCATGTAGCTTGACCTTCCAGAGAATCCACACTTTGCCCCTTCTGAGGCCGGCCTGGGATTTCCCTTCTCAGTATCTGACATTGGCGGGCTCAGTGTGTGGCAGGCACCAGTGCTGGAGTGGTGGGTCCCAGCACATAGGGAGCTCCTCTTCAAGTATGGTGCTGATTGGGCGGGTACCTAAATCCGTAGCATGACCTCGGGGAAAAAGAAGTTGGCTTTGGCTAATTCTGTCCTTGTTTTTGAGATCAGCATTTCACCTATATACTACCTCGTATTTTTTTAAAATCAACGTTTTTGAGGATTAATTTGCATATTTCCTTGTATTTTTGGTAGGGCTCTTTTCTGTCCTTTTTTCTATTATCATAATACATACTTATTGTAAAAATGCAAAGAGTACATAAATATATGACAGAAAGTGAAAGCTTCTTTAATTTTTTTTTTAAAAATTATTATTTTTTGGGTACTTAACCATGTCCCATATGTTTTATATACATAGCCTCATTCATGTCTTGCAACAACTCTGTAAATGGGCATTATTATTCCTATTTTGCAGATAACAAAAATGAGGCACGCAGATTAAATAATTTTTCCAGAAGGTCCACCAGGTAACAAAACCCATTCTCTTAATCATCGCACTGGACTGCATTTAATTCTTGCAGGGCTGACCTAGCTTTCTCACTTTGGCTCTGCCTGTTATGGTCTTTTCTCCACGTGATCTTTATTAGAATCTTTTTTTCCCCCTCTTTGACTTCAATTATATCTCCTTCTGACACGACATGTACTATGGGGACCTCACTAGCTAGTAAGCTTTATAAGAGCAAGAAGTAGTTATGTTTACTTTCTTAAGTAGCTGCAGTGTCTGTAGTGCAGGATCTGACATGGAGTTGCTGAGCAGTAAATCTTCATAGAATCAATAAGTGAATAAGTGAATGAATAGAGTTTTAACTGACGGGCCCTTTGTATGCATTATCTCATTTGATTCTGTTAAAATAAAATAAAACTCATTTGAAAGGGACAATGTATACAGTGTTCCACTGCTGAATTCAAGTCATCCTATCAACTGTTTATACAAAGATTTAATAAGAATAATAATGTTAAGAGTTTAGGGTTTTTATGTTCTCTGAAGAAGCCAAATGCTCTTCTTTTTTATATATGAATGTGGATTTGTCTTCCATCATACTCTGTTTTTACCATGTCGTGTGGGCGCTCTTCTCTCTTGCCTGATTTAAAGCCCTCTTTATTCAGAATTTTCTTGCCAGCGATGTCTTCCCGGTTCCCACGGGATGCAGTCACGCCAGTAGTCATCATGTTGGCGTTGTAAGAGGCACCTTAAAATCCAGTCCAGCTGGTTACTTACCTCAGCCTCCTTTCTCTTCCAGAATCAAAACTTTCTAGGGGGACTTCCCTGGTGGCGCAGTGGTTAAGAATCCGCCTGCCAATGCAGGGGACACGGGGTCAAGCCCTGGTCCAGGAAGATCCCACATGCCGCGGAGCAGCAAAGCCCGTGTGCCACAACTACTGAGCCTGCGCTCTAGAGCCCGCAAGCCACAACTACTGAAACCCGCCTGCCTAGAGCCCGAGCTCCTCAACGAAAGAAGCCACCGGCAATGAGAAGCCCGCGCACTGCAACGAAGAGTAGCCCCCGCTCGCCGCAACTAGAGAAAGCCCGCGCGCAGCAACGAAGACCCAGTGCAGCCAAAAATAAATAAAAGTTAAAAAAAAAAAAACTTTCTAGGGAAGAGGAGATGAAAACACCACCTGAATTACCTTCTGTTTTCAACTCAGATTCCCTGGTGTTGCACTCCACGTTTCTCCCAGCTCTGTGATTATTCTCTGTGAAATTGTGTAAGTGAGAAGAGTCGTGGGCTTGAGGTACTTTTTATTTATTTTTTATTTATTTAATTAATTTATTTATTTTTGGCTGCATTGGGGCTTTGTTGCTGAGCACGGGCTTTCTCTAGTTGTGGCGAGTGGGGACTACTCTTCGTTGTGGTGCGTGAGCCTCTCATTGCTGTGGCTTCTCTTGTTGCAGAGCATGGGCTCTAGGCACATGGGCTTCAGTAGTGGTGGCTTGTGGGCTCTAGAGCGCAGGCTCAGCAGTTGTGGCACACGGGCCTAGCTGCTCTGCGGCATGTGGGATCTTCCCGGACCAGGGCTTGAACCCGTGTCCCCTGCATTGGCAGGCGGATTCTTAACCACTGTGCCACCAGGGAAGCCCCGGTTTGAGGTACTTGGGTAGATTTTCCTCACAAGTATTTATGCGCATGCACACTGGAGGACAGCCATTTCCACTTCTCCAGGGTCTTCACACGGGCCTCTTCTTTTTTTTATTTTTTGGCTGTACCACATGGCATGTGGGATCTTAGTTCCCTGACAAGGGATGGAACCAGCACCCCCTACACTGGCAACGCGGAGTCTTTTTTTTTTTTTTTTTAATTGGAGTATAATTGCTTTACAATGTTGTGTTAGTTTCTGCTGTACAACGAAGTGAATCAGCTATATGTACACATATATCCCCTCCCTCTTGGACCTCCCTCCCATCCCCCGGCTTCCTGCCCATCTAGGTCATTACAGAGCACCGAGCTGAGCTCCTGTGCTGCACTGCTGATTCCCACTAGCTATCTGTTTTTACATATGGTAGTGTATTTATGTCAAACCTAATCGCCCAATTCATCCCACCCTCCCCTTTCCCCACTGTGTCCACATGTCCATTCCCTACATCTGCGTGAAGGGCAGAGTCTTAACCACTGGACTGCCAGGGAAGTCCCACGAGCCCCTTCTTGTCCCTCCCTTAGACCTTCACCTGCCCCACAGAGGGTCACATGCGCCACACCCCATGCTATTGTCTGACTCAGCTACAATCATACTGAAGCAGCCTGACTTCAAATATCCCACTGGTTTGTAGTTTGACCTTGAAGAAGTTGGTAGACCGTCTTTGACCATGTGGGAAATGGAACTTACTTCAGAAAGAGAATAGTGAACTAAGAGTTGTGGAATCACAGCTCTTAAAAAAAATAAGGAGCAGCTAAAATAGTTAATTATGCTAGTGTCTCTCCACCCATTTTGTTGATGAAAGAGCTTCTAAAACATTACCTGTCAATCTGATCCTTCAGATAAAAGACTCTCCCTTTGAAAACAGTCATCATATGAAAATCTGAGGGCCAGTATCCATATTTATTAGGGGGTGCCCACCCCTCCTGTCCTGTTGTATCATGGGTTTATAGCACACCAGTTATCCTGAGCTCCCTAAGCTCTTTCAAGAATTGTGCTAAAATTAAACCTGTCGGCTGTTCCTTGGGAGAATCACAAAGTTTCAGACATTTGTGTAGCTGACTTGCCTGCAGAAGTATGGAAGCAGTGTTTTGTTTTTTTAAATCTCGAGTTAGCAAAATATTTCTCCTTTTAGCTCCCCTGCCCCTGTGGTGGTGATTAGTATCTGATGGCCAAGTTCCTCTGGGAATGGCTGACATCTTCTGCCACTGCATAGATCAAAAGGGAAGAAGAGATATACGTTGGCCACTGAGTGAAGGGAAAAACAGGAAGATTGACAATCAGAAGAGATTAGAAAAAAGAAGGAATAAGAAACTTACAACTGTGAAAGGAAGAAAAAAATCAAACTCTATTTTCTTAAAATTAATTTTGGAGAAAGGTTAGGTCGATCAGGAAAGTGAAAGAAGCTCAGTGTCCAAAGCGAGGAGCAGCAAATAATCTGACGGTCCATGTGAGCTGAAATTAGTGCCGCAACAGATTTAGAAAGAACTAGGAAGGCTCTTCCCTAAAGGGAAATGTAGTAATACATCAATAGTCAAGTGTGTTGAGCTGTGTATTAGGTACAATTCCCATTTTGAGAGCTCCAAAAATTTCCTAGGAACAAGAATAGAAGGTGCCAGTGAGTGAATGAACTGAACAGAACAAGGTTGATGATGTTCCTTCTGACCTGGCCAGATTGCACCTGAAATATTGTGCTCAAACCAAAGGACCACTGAGATGGTGACGGTCTCGGAATCGCGTTTATGAGGAATTTTGAAGAAACAGGAAAGTTAGATTTCAAGAGGGGACACTTAAGGCCGTGGAGGTACCTCGTAGCTGCTTCCAAATATTTAAAGCCTTAGTGAATTAAATAAAAATCTGAGCACCAGCTCAGAGCCAGCCCAGTACATGGAGCCTGGGATGAGTAGATGAATATGGATACATCCTGCCTTCTGGATGCAGGAAGGAAAATGAGATTGACTCTGTGTGCTTCTAAAGAGCAAACTGGGATGACAGTAGCGGCTCTAAGACAGGAAGGTTTCAGTTTAATAAAAGGAAAAGGGCGTTTATAAACGCACCTGTCCCAAGGTAGAAAGGGCTGCTTAAGACACAACAAGCCTTCCTGTTGCAGGGCTTCGTGGTAGGTTAGCGTGATGAGGGATCTTAGCCGTCCTAGAGGAAGCATCAGGTAGAGACAGGATGACCACCTGTTTGGGCTGTCCTTGGAATGGATTCTCCATCCCCTTCCACTTCCCATGAATCTGTGTTTCTGAATCTTAAGATTTGGAAGAAAAACGAGGATAGAGTAGCCAAGTAGTAAAGGGAACATAGTTTAAGTAATTAAAGCGTAAATAATAATTGCTAACTTTTATTGAGAGCTTACCAAGTGCTTGGCAGGGTTGGACAGTACCTGTCCTGTGAGGTAGTGCTATTTTCTTTTCACAGCTGAGGAAACAGCTAAAGTCACTTGCCCAAGGTGCCACAGCAGGTCAACTAGCCTGGGCACCGAAATGCATGCTTTAGCCTCCAGACGGCGCCGCCTCGCTTTCTCACACCTAGTGTCATTTCCTCACTCAAACCTGCACTTGCGTGCCTTCAGAAACGATACCTTCAAGGATTCTAGGAACATGTTTAATTTTGCTGCAACTTGTATAAGCTTATAGGAATGCACACCAAATGTATAAAACTATGGAAATACGAGGAACTGTGGAAAATTATTTACCGCAAGGGTTTTTTACGTGGCATCCGTGTGTGTGTGTGTGTGTGTGTGCACGCACACGTCACTCTGTGAAGGAATCCTCAGAATGGTGATGCATTACCTCACAAAAGTTTAAGAACTACTGTTTTAAGACCTTCTCCAGCTTCTGTGCAGAGAAGAAAGCCTAACCAGATAGAAACTTTCATTCACCAACAGGAATCAGCTAGTTTAAGAAAGAAAACCAAATCAAAACAAAAAACTCTCAGCAATTGAAGTTATTAAAACAATTCTTTCTGATAGTAGGAACCATCTAGACTTAACCTTTTGGGATTCGCTTTACTAGGTGTTTCAGACACTATGAAGAGGCACTTAGTGGATGTTTCTTTTTCCCTAAAGGAACCTGGGAACAGAGGAAGAACACAGGAACGGACTAGGATGGAGGAATGAAGATTCCTCACTGGCTTTTCTTAAGCACCCCTCCCCTAGGGTTTTGCAATATTCAACAGGGAAGTCTCTGAATGATCATTTTGTTTTCACAGCGCTTCATTTCTCCCGCCTTCAATCCTGGCCTAACACCATCAAGCATTGCACAGCAGCAGAAACAGGCAACAAAATGGAAACCACAGAGATCAAAAGCAGTCAGATTTCCAAGCAGAAAAATTCATCTTTGTTTCTGAGCATCCAAAAACACTCTCCCATTCTTGCTGAATGCTTCTGATGTCAGTTAACTGCAGGAGTGATCCTTGCATAATAATTGCATTCTCCTTTGTGCTATCTGTTGTGATTGGTTTTTGGCAGAAAACTTTTGAAAAGCTATTGGGAGAAGGGAGGGTTTGGTTTTATTAACTAGTCTTACATTAAGCATTTAATGATTGCATTTGCATATTTCTGTTAGCACTACATAAAATACCAATACCATCTTGCTTTTTTTTTTTTTTTTAAATTAACAGTCCATTCTCTTGCAGGAAACGACCCAGAAAAAAAGAAAGAAAATCGAACACTTTCAACTAATGAAAAAGATCACTTCTATTCTGACTCAGCTTTTTTTCCTCTTGCTTAATTCTCACATCCGTTTTGGAAGGACGGTCTCTTTGCCTAAGTGTCCATCACCATTCCACATTAACTTGCTGAAATCTCCGTATGTAACCTGCTTGGGCTTTCCATTATGGCTTTCGCAAATTGAGGTTTCTTAGTTGTTATCAGCAGTGGTTCTTGATTTGTTAGCTATGAGCCTGTAGATCAGTGTATGTTGGTTCTGTTGATTACCTTAAGATGCTAATAAGGTTGAATAATATAACTGATATGTGAATAGTTTATCACAGTTTATAAACTGTTTTCATATTCAGATCTCCCCTAATCCTAATGAAACATGTGTTTGCTCAGAAAAGAAAATCATATTTTCTCAGCAAAATATTGCATTAGGTTATTGTCTTTGCAAAAATGTGCAAAAAGTGACCATATATATTCCATTGGTTCTTTTTCTCTGAAGAACCCTGACTAATACATTATCTCTATTATCTCTATCTCTATCTCTATCTCTCTATCTTCTGGTATCTGTCTCTCATCACTCCTCTCTGGGGTTGCATCTCCTTGCTACTAGTGCAGTAAAGTAGCTGGGACCTCTTTTCCATTGAGAGGAGACTCATCTCGTACACTCACTGGTTGGGGGACTTCCTAGTCCTGATCCTGCTCTACTATCTAAGAGCCAGAGGGCTGACTTGTCTCCTCGGCACTTATTTCTTGACTCTTTTTTTTTTGGTTGTGTCAGCCTTATAGATGAGTGACTATGTTCATTACCTGTGGGCTGAACTAGTTGGGCGAGGGGAGAAGAGAGGGTAACCTATGGTTATGAGCTAACAACGCTAACAATAATGGAAAGCACATAGCCATTGCTCTTACGGTATTGGCAATCACTTTTAAAAATCCAATTTATTTATTTTTTATTTTTTATTTTTTTAGAAGAGTAGCAGGGAGGTATTTTAAATTTTATTTATTTATTTATTTATTTATGGCTGTGTTGGGTCTTCGTTTCTGTGCAAGGGCTTTCTCTAGTTGCGTCAAGCGGGGGCCACTCTTCATCGCGGTGCGCGGGCCTCTCACTATCGCAGCCTCTCTTGTTGCGGAGCGCAGGCTCAGTAGTTGTGGCTCACGGGCCTAGTTGCTCCGCGGCATGTGGGATCTTCCCAGACCAGGGCTCGAACACGTGTCCCCTGCATTGGCAGGCAGATTCTCAACCACTGCACCACCAGGGAAGCCCCAATTTATTTTTTAATAGACTTTATTTTTTGGAACAGTGTTAGATTCATGGAAAAATTGACAGCATAGTACAGAGAGTTCCCATACACCACACACCCAGTTTCCCCTATTAGTAACACTTACAGGAGTATGGTATATGTGTTATATATAAATATGTTTGGCATATTAATTAGTCAACAAATGTTAGTCTGTTATTATTAACTAAAATCCATAGTTTACTCAGATTTCCTTAGTTTTTACCAAATGTCGTTTTTTCTGTTCTAGGATCCCATCCAGGATACTGTATTACATTTAGGTTTCCTGTCTCTCTAGGCTCCTCTTTGCTGGGACCATTTCTCAGACTTTCCTTGTTTTTGATGACCTTGACTGTTTTGAGAAACAGTTGTCAGGTGTTTGGGGATTTGTCTGATGCTTTCCTTGTGATTAGACTGGGGTTATGTGTTTTGGGGGGCAGATCACAGAGGTAAAGTGCCATTTGCATTACGGCATTGCAAAGGTACACCCTATCAATGTGATTTATGATTGTTAATATTGACCTTGATAACCTGGATGAGGTAGTGTGTGTCATACTTCAGCACTGCAGAGTTATGATTTTCCCACACCCACTATGTGCAGCCCACACCTAAGGAGTGGGGAGTTATGTTCCCTGTTCCTGAGGGCAGAGTCTCTACAGCGATGATTTGGAATTCTTCTGTATGGGAAATTTGTCTCTTCCGTAACAGAAATCGCTTTTCAAAAGTTATTAAAGGCAACAGTATAAAAGCTTTTAGAAGGAAGATATGGTATAATTTCTCCACAATGTTACAAATCTGTCCATCTGAGACATATATTTTGAATCATTCACTCCATAAATCTAAAATACAATTATGGCTACAGATGTGCCAAGAATTGTGCAAAAAAAGCTAAAGGATAAACAGTATATGCAGTTCTCAATTAGTGCAGAAATGTTAGATGAATCGCTGGGAAAATTCCTAAATGGGCTCTGAAACCTCTGGGGCAGCCCAGAATAGGCAGGTAGAGGTAGAAACAGATAATCCCATACACTGTGGTGAGTACTGATAATACAAGGACAGTATACAGAGTGTGCACTAGGGGCCCTAAGAAGAGAGGCCCTAAGTGGGCAAATGTGGAAAGACACATCCAGCAGTGGTGGTTGACCAGAGGTGCTTTTAGAAAGATCAGGAAGAGGAGGAGGATGGGAGGGAGATGATAGGGATGGTGAAGACTATAAAGGGAACGAGTTTGTGACAAATCGCTCACCCTCTCACTCTGCCCTTTGTTTCTTAGCTTTGTTACCTCTTGTGGCAAGGATGTGAGGTAAGGACCTCAGGTGAACAGAATTGAGTCAATCAGACTCCTCAGTTCGTGGCAATGAACATCATTGGTCCATGTGAGACATCTCTTTGGTTTGGTTTTATTTTTTCCACCCATTCCTCATTCTCTCCAGCCCCATTCTCATTACTCCATATGCACCCACTCTGGTATGTTCAAGCTAGGTCCCTTCAGTCTACTTTCCTAATATTCTTAAAAAATAGGTAGTGTTGTTTTGAGTTTGTAATTTTAAAATTTATATGATAGTAGTATCATGCTCTAAATCTTACTATTTCTTAATTTAAGAAACGTTTTTCTTTATTGTCACTGAATATTATTTTTAAAAATCTATCTAAAATGCCATACATAATTTAGTCCGTTATTTCTGACTGCTAAATTATATTCCATCCTGCTTAAACTCCTATTTTATTTATCCATTTTCCTGTTGTTATTATTATTATTTTATTTTTTATAAATTTTATTTATTTATTTATTTATTTATTTATTTATTTATTTATTTATGCTGTGTTGGGTCTTCATTTCTGTGCAAGGGCTTTCTCTAGTTGTGGCAAGCAGGGGCCCCTCTTCATCGCGGTGCGCGGGCCTCTCTCTTGTTGCGGAGCACAGGCTCCAGACGCGCAGGCTCAGTAGTTGTGGCTCACGGGCTTAGTTGCTCCGCGGCATGTGGGATCTTCCCAGACCAGGGCTCGAACCCGTGTCCCCTGCATTGGCAGACAGATTCTCAACCACTGCGCCACCAGGGAAGCCCATTTTCCTGTTGTTATATCCAATTCCTTGTTCTCATAAATGTTGCTACAATGAAAATCCTAATAAATGTCCCCATGTGACGATTAGAGAGCTTCTCTGGGTTACACACTCTAAGTGGAACTGCTTGACCTACTGTGTTGATATATGTATACCTACTTTCATTAAGTACAACCAAATTGCCGTCAGGATCACCAACGATCATGTTGCTGAATTCAAATGTCAGTTCTAAGTAACCTCTCAATAACATTTGTCAGAATTATGGTTGCCCCCCTTTTGAATTCTTTTTCATTTTGGTTCCACTGAACTAGATGATTTTCCCCTTTCTTCACTGGCCACATGTTCCCATTCTTCTTTGACTTTTGCTGACCTTTAGATGGGGGCAACTCCAGAGATCTGCTCTAGAAGAAGAGAACCCCTTCTCTTCACTATTTATATGCAGGACAGCGGGTGCGCTCATGCATTCTCCTGGCTGTTAATACCGTATCCATGTTAATGCCTTCAAATATACATGCACAGCCCTGACCTTAACTCCAAACTCTATACTCACAGCTAACTGCTGACTCAGTGTTTCCATTTGAATATCAGCCTGACTTTCCCATGACAGGTTCAGGGATGGTTATAAGGGAGGGACCTAGAAACACATGCTGATAACCATCTTGTTCATCTTGTTTTGAATTTGAATGGATTCTTCTCTCCTCTGGGTAGATTACTGGTTTTAGAAAATCAGAATCACTCCTTTCCCTTCGGTGTCTTGAGCACTCATGAAACCTACTCATCTTAACCACTGACACAGCCAAAGCACTTTTGCGGTGCAGACTGAGAGTTCTTACAGAAAACAGACCACCAGGATCACCAGTCTGCTTATGCCTGGGCAGGTTCCAAATGGGAACCAGAGTCCACCTTTGCCCCCCTACTCTGGGTCTAAGCACTTAGACATGTCTTTCCCAGAAGATGGTGCAGCAACTTCCCTTGGATACTCGTCTGGATTCTTCCTCCCTTTAGACAAATCTCCGCTCAAATATTGGCTTCTCAAAGAAGCAGTCCCTGATCAGCTGAACAAAAATAGGCTCCACCTACACCGTCACTCTCTGCCCACTTAGCCAGCTTTACATTTCATTACATAACTAACATGATGGTATATATTTTCTGACTCCCCACAGGAATGCATGCACCATGATGCCTGGACTTTGTTTTTTTTTGTCATGGTATTCCTAGCACTTGGCACACCAAGAATGGTGAATAAATGCTATTATTTGGCAGCCTCTATGCGTGGATATCACAAGGGAACATCCATGACCTTTTTATATTCTGCTTCTGTTTTTAGCTCTTTTCCTACTGGGGTCACTGTGGGAGCCAGGATGGCTGGGTGAGGGCAGCAAAAATCCAGACAGAAGGGTGGGGATGCCCCAGTTGTGACTGTGGGACTATTTCAGCCCCAAATGCTATTCTGATGGAAAGTTTTACCCTTAGTCCTCTGACACATTCCAACCACGTGGCTGTGTAAAGTGCCAGAGTTCAAGCTCTTGGGAGTGGAAGCCTTTGAAGCTAGGAGGAAAATTTATAGAATTTGGATCATATGCTGTTTTTCAGCTTCAGTTGCAAATGAGTTAGCAAAACAAAGTTTAAAGTTCCCAACTGAGCATTTAAAATAAAAATAGAATTTTTCAGGGAGCATAACATCTTTCATTGCAAGAGGGGATAAGCAAGCAGTGAGCCTTTTCTGAAAATTGGCATGACAGAACAATCCAAGGTGGTTGCCCAAGATAACTGGAAATTTGTGTGGGAAATGAGAAAACTCTGGCTACTGATAACCTCCTTCCTCTTGCAATAATACTGTGCGAGATGGTCAGCAGGGCATGTGCTTGACTACAAATGCTTCTTCTTTCTGATGTGTCTGAGGGCTGAGTGGAAGGGATTTTAATAGTGACTATTTTAGCTCTATACCTTTTTAAAAGTTTATTTTCTTGTACTTTTGTAAATTAAAGGGAGGCTTTACAATATTTTGCTCGTTCCATCACTGACCCATAAACAAGCATTTATAAGAGTTGGCACTAACCAAACGATTCTTGTGAGTGACCTAAAGCATACATTTGGGAGAGACAATAATCAGAGCTACAAGTCCTCTGATAAGGAAGGTTGTGAAGCCATAGCAACAGGCTGAAGATGCTGTTCCTTCTGTTTCCAAGCTTGCTGCATCCTTGCATCCTGGGAATGATGTTTCGCCCAACCTGGTGAGCTAATCTCGTATGGATTCTACTCAGATGTCACTTCCGTTGTGCAGCCTTCCTGACCATCGTTTTCCCCCCAGATGGAGTTCTTTGCTTTCTCCTCTAAGTTCCCACAACACTTTTTTTCATGCCTCTATTGTGGACCCTACCCCATATTGTAAACAAGTGTTTATCTTGTTTCGCTAGATCATTAAGTCATCAAGGGAAGGGGCCTAAGTTTTCTTCATTCTTGTGTCTCTGGCATTAGCACAGTGGCTGGCCCAGAAAGTGAATAAATGAGTGAGGTTATTCATCTATTATGTATATTGACCAACCACCACTCCAATTTTATGACCAACTTCTCCCGTGGTACAATGTGTTAATTTCTGATCCTGTCCGTCTGCACAGGGATGGGGTCATTGCAGCGGAAGTTCTCTCTCTGCAAGTCTTGGGGGTGAAATTGCACGGAGCAGCCAACTTGCACTGACTCCTACTGGTACGATTGAACATTGCTACTAGTACACTGCTGTGTGTTTCCTTCCCATTTTGGTGACTTCCCAGCAGACCCCAAAGGCTTACTGTTCAACCCCAAAGGCTTACCATTCTGCCTCAGATGCAGAATCGTGGTTTGACAGGAAGCCTGGATCCGTTTCTCGGTGCTCTTTGCCCGTCTTGGATGGCACTCGAATCCTGCTGAGATGGACCATAAACAGCGTGGCACTGCTCATCCTGCTCCGTTGAATTAATTTTCCTTGCTGTTTGGAGTCTCTGACTTCTTAAAAGAGTGACCAGATGTCTCTGAGTGCCTCTGGCAGGCTTGGCATCCAAAGACACTGCCACCTCTCCCAGTGTACCTCCATCAGGATGCCAGACCAAGCGGCCAAAGCAGGCTCTCCCGCCTGACCTGAGTATAGGGACTCTTCCAAAACTGTCCGAGTTCTTAGATGTCTGTCTTGGGCCTAGTAAATCTGTATTTGTTAATTTTTCAATGGGCCTTTAAAGTAAGCTAACAAAACCTCCCTAAGATCATCTTGTCATAGAGTGGAGACATAACTAGGTCAAGTTCATTCTCTTAGAACCCCACATCATGTGTTCACCAAGTAGGCATAGACTATATCTATGATGAACTGGTGTTGTGCCTGGGATGAAGGGGCTAAGATGCTCTCCCCAGAGTGCCAATTAATCATGTTCATCCCTGTTAAAATTGGTGAGGAGACCCTTGTAAAGTCCAATTATTTACCAGCCAAGTGAGCAGATTGGTACCTTGACAGTTAAGCTGCATTTTGGTTTTTGGTTTCTTAATCTGAAAAAATATGAGAAATTATTCGTTCACTGGAGGAGTTATTAAGTATGTTTCTATTGCTCCTAAGGTGCTGTGTTTTAGAAACCTCAAGGCCCAGTGGCGTACACATTGCATGAGACAGGGCAGCAGGAGCCCTGACTTCTAGGCCTGCCTCTGCCAACATCTAGCTGTGTGACTTCAGACTTGTCACCTCAACCCTTCTGGGCTTCACACTCATAGGGGATGAGAGTTCCTTCCATGTCTAATAAATCAAGCATGGTGACATTATTGGAGCCTCAGGGATTCAATTTTCTGCCTACATAAGAAGGTTCTTCCTCTCACTCGAGGCCATTTTAATCTCTCCCACCATAAGCTCTAGGTGGTTTGGCTGTTTTGTCCAGATCTGTCAAGAAGGCTCCAGGGAGCACCATTTTCCAGACTAGAATCCAAGGGTGCCTCTGGAATTGTGAGGCACAAAAATGCATCAAAGTCAGCTTTTTCTTCCTTTAAAAGACATATCTAATTTCAATTTCATAGCTGAAATTAAATAGATAATGGTGTATAAATCACGGGGCAAAGCATCATTTTGTAAAAAGACATCTGAATATACTCCACAGCAAAGAATGTGCGCCCAAACATAAGTACATCAAATGTAACAGCGTATATGTCCTTCTTCCCCCAATATCAGCAATTGAAAGGAATTATTCTCCCTAAATATCCTTCCAATTTCAGAGCTCTCTTTGATGGTTTCCTTTCTCTCGTCATTTGAATCCAATCTGCTGTTTGACCCTTATGTGTTCTTACGTTCTTCATTTCTGCTCTCAGTCTCTTTATTTTCTCTCTCATTTCTTTGTTCAAGCCTTCTCCACCTCTCATTTTGACAACTACAGTATCTTTTGGTTTCCCCACCTCCAGTCTCTTTTCTTTCCAAGACATCTCGTGTGCTGCTGCCAGATGACTCTTCCTGGAGCACAGCACTGAGTAAGCCCGGCCCCGACTCTGAGTTGATCCCACACTGCTCGCCAGCAGTGGTTAAGACAGTGGACTATTTAGTCAGACTCTTCGGTTTGGATCTTGGCTCCTCAGCTTGCTGACTCTGTGTGCTTGCAAAAGTTACATCCCTTCTGTAAGCTTCACTTTCTTCTGGAAGATGGAATTAATTATTGATCTAACACAAAACAGTGTTAGGGAAACTATATGCTTGGCACATAGAAATTGTCAAAGAACGTTAGCTGCTCTTTTTATGATAGGTATTCGTGGCTCTTCCTAATCAGTTCTCATCATTTCTGCCCAAACCCATGTGTCACCACCCCTCTTTACATAATCTGTGTTAGTCTACGTTGCTCACTGTTCCTTACAGCAGGCTGGATGTTCCCACCTCTGCACTTGCACCCATGTATGTCTTTTCACCTGGTTCCTTATTTATCCATGGTTAGATCAGTCATTCATAAAAAAATATTATGTAAATTTTCATGTATATAGTTAACCCTTGAACAATTCAGGGGTTTGGAGCACTTGACCCCCATGCAGTGGAAAATCCAAGTCTAACCTTACAGCCGTCCCTCCATATCTAAGGTTCCTCTGTATTTTCAGTCCTGCACCCATGGATTCAACCAACCACGGATTGTGTAGTACTGTAGAATGCATTTATTGAAAAAAATCCATGTATAAGTGGACCTAGGCAGTTCCCCTGTTGCTCAAGGGCCAACTGTATACACTAAATAGAATAGTAAAATGACCCTTCATGTACCTGTCACCCAGCTTCAACAATAACCAATACATGGCCAGGCTTGTTTCAACTTTACCCTTAATAGATTATTTTTATTTTTTATTTTAAAAAATTTATTTTATTGAAGTATAGTTGATTTACAATATTGTGTTAATTTTTGCTACACAGCAAAGTGATTCAGTTATACATATATATACTTTCTTTTTCATATTTTTTTCCATTATGATTTATCACAGGATATTGAATATAGTTCCCTGTGCTATACAGTAGGACCTTGTTGTTTATCCATTCTATATATAATAGTTTGCCTCTGCTAATCCCAAACTCCCAACCATCCCTCCCCTCGCCCCCGCCCAGCAACCACAAGTCTGTTCTCTTATGTCTGTGAATCTGTTTCTGTTTTGTAAATAAGTTCATTTGTGTCATTTTTTTAGATTCCACATGTAAGTGATATCACATGATATTTGTCTTTCTCTGTCTGACTTACTTCACTTAGTATAATAATCTCTAGGTCCATCCATGTTGCTGCAAGTGGCGTTTTAATAGACTATTTTAAAGCAGATCCCAGACACCATACCGTTTCATTCATAAGTACTTCAGTAAGTATCTCTAAAAGACAAGGACTCTTTTAAAAAACATAAACACAATACCATGATCACATCTAAAAAAATAAAAAGTCATTCTTTAATATCAAGTTTATAGTCAATGTTTAAATTTCTCTGACTGTCTCATAAATGTTTACATACTTAGTTTTATAGTTGGTTATTCAAATCAGGATTCCAAGAAAGTCCATCCATTGTATTTGGTTGATATGTCACTTAAATCTCTTTTAATCTATACATTCCCTTTTTTCCCTTATAATTTATTTGTTAAAGAAACTGGATCATTTGTCCTACAGAATTTCCCACATTCTGTTTTTTGCTGATTGCATTCCTGTAGCGTGGCTTAATATGTTCTTCTGTCTTCTGTATTACCCATAAATTGGTAGTTAGGGCTACAGACTTGATCAGACTCAGGTTCGAAATTTGGGGTAAGAATGCTTTAGAGGCAATGTCACGGACCATTTCTTGGGCACTGAGCCTTGGGTGCGGTTCTGGGTGTACAGGGGGTTGGGGCACGTTTCCCACATTAGGGTGCATACTCCTCCAGGATCCACCTCACTGATATTTTCTGGTCAATAATTTTTTCCCTGATATTAGAGCTTTTTAGGCATGAATCTTCCTTTTTCCTTCTCTGTAGTGGGCTTCCCAAGGGAAGTATGTGGAAATCAACTTCATAACCATCTTTTTCTCCCCTACCTTGAACGTGCATAGTCAGGTTTCAATAAGAAGCAATAAAAAATCAGGTACCTTTTCTCAATACCAGGCACTGTGGTACGCCCTTAACATGAATCATCTCACATAACTTCACAAGAACCTTATGATGAAGCTGTTTTAGTATTCTCATTCTAGAGGTGAGGAAACTGAGGGAGAGTTTAAGAATCTCCTCCAAAGAAACTTTTAAGTGATGCCCAAAATAACTGGGATCAGTCTCCAGTGTTGAGTCCTTACTATGGCAGTGATCCAGCCCTGTAGATAATCCTACTTCTTTTCATCCTATTTGAGAAACTCTTGGCTTTTCCTTTTGAACCTGGAGTGCTAGGTTATCTAAGTGTTAATAAAATTTTGCTATTTGCTGAAGTCGTTGAGTGCGTAAATTCAGGTTTGAAAAATGCTTTGAGTGCTACAGCTTAGAAGGGAGTGCAGTATACCAGTTAGAGAAGGAGGCTATGGAGTGGAATCCTAACTCTGCAACTCGCTAGCTGTGTGACCTTGGGTAAGTCACTTAACCTCTCTGTGCCTTATAATACAATATGTATGCTAAGTGAAAGTAATGAGAACAGCGCCTAGCAGCATATAGTAAGCACTTAGTAAATGTTACCTGATACTGTTATTATTGTCATCATTATCCAAAGCTTTTGAACAATTGCCAGAAAGAAACAAAAAGCTTGAAAATAACTAGTTCCTGTTGTGAAAAGGCCATCCCCCTTTTCCTTTAACTAGTCATTTCTTTTTCATAGAGGAATTAGAAGTACAGAGGTCTCTCTCCACCCTCCTCCCTCCACCACACACATTTTAATTAAGGTATCTTTTGAGAAGGAATACTTTAATCCAAAGTGATCACTTTGATACTCAAAGAGACACATTTGGAGGCCACTTGGCGAGGGGGAATTCAGGACGGAGAAGCTGAATAAATAGCAAGCAAAATGTTAATGTTTTGGCTTTGTGGTGTCTGCATCTGAGAGCACTCGCTGCAGATTGTTGGCCCGCTTCAGCTGGACGCTCCGGCGACTCCTTTTGTGTGCGCGGGAGCCCTGGCTGCGGATTGCCGCGCTGCCCCTAGGGGTCAGTCTGATCCAGGGATTGTCCGGATACGTGCCTCTCTGGGCACGGGAGGAGCTGGGCGCCAGGGCCACGCGGCCTCCCTGAAGGCCCCAGAGAGCATCCCGGTCGTCCCCGCCGCCGCGCGCCGCCGCCCCGCCTTAGCCCCTCCCGCGGTTCTCCTCCTGAAGACGCGTTTTTCCGAAGGCAGAGAAGGTCACATTTTTCTTCAATTTCATGGGGTTAGCCTCACTTCTTAATGGTAAAAAACAAAAAAGAAAGATGGCTCTAGATGGCTTAGTAATATTTTCTAATAATCTCTAATTTTTGCTTGTGCTGCATTCAACCTCTTGCATCCAAGAGCCATAAAATGTTAGAGCTATGAGAAACCTCATATACCTTTTATGTCAACCCTTCATCCACAAAGAAACTGAGGCCCAGAGGAGAAAACAAAAACAGCCTTGGTTATCACACGAGAAGTCTCAGCTGAAGGTTATTTCCACTATATGTAATCTTTTTCGTTATTTTTTTAAAAAACCTTATGAATGATTACTAATTTAAAGGCCATAAAATGATATAAAAAGTAGTTATTAGATGGCAAACTAGCATAGTAATTAACTGGAAGACTTCAGAGGCGGATTACCTGTGTTCAGATGGGAGTGGGCTGGGAGGAAAAGGATTATCACTAACAATCTGGGAGGTCCTAAGTCCTTAACCTCTCTGTCCCTCAGTTTACTTATCTGTAAAATGGTGGTGAATCGAGAGAACTCATTTTTTTAAAAGTTCCTACAAGATAATTCGGTAAACATTCAGTGACCGTTGGCTGACATTAATTATTACCATTGCAAGCGTTACAAAGGCAGTCCTTGAATTTTCAGGAAGGTGTGGGAATGCCCTGGTTCATCTTGGGAAGCACAATTTTACTGCTTCCAGTTTGTACCCTACATGACTACCAGAGTAATTTAAATATATTTCGTGAGTCCCTTCCCCCATCCCAATACGAAAACACAATGTCCAACTAAAGCAGAAGGAATGTCCCTTGGGAATCTGGTGAAGGAGTCAGGAGTAGGGTGATAACAATCAGGGTGGCAGGTGTTGGAAAGGAAGAGTCTGCCCCAGACACATTTTCAAGGGACAATTCTCAGGATTTAGTAACCCTGTCAAGTTCAAATTCCAAAGGAACAGGACTTTCCTGGGGACTTTGGGTATTTTATTTCTTGCTCTGTGGTTCAGCTGGCTGTGTGTTGTTCATGCTCAGGTCATCCAATCACAGCTTCCTAGAGGACAGAGTTTTCCCCCCAACCAATCCCCCCCTCCTGCTTTGGCTTCATGTGCAGGGGGTGCTTATGAAAATGCTTGCTATGGTGTGAATTGCTGGACAAGATGCTCGCTGCGATCTTCCCCTTATGAACTATCTTGGGTACCATTCTTTCTCTGCAAACACCCTATACAAGATAAGTAGTAAGAAAGTTAATCCAACAATAGACCACTGCCTTTAGGTTTTTCTGTCTTCTTTTTCCATTGATTTTGCTACATTTGTGGTGTTTGAAGATCCTGCCATGTACATTTTCCTCCTGTTAGTACTTAGTCTGCCTTCTGGAGAGGGCCTGGCATCTAATCCTTCTTTTCACCTGTCAGTTCTGGGGATATTCAAGGACAGCTACCAAGGCTCCTGAATTCTCCTTCACAGGTCTCCAGCCATTCTTCATGGAGCATGATTCAGAATCATCATTATCTTGGTTGCCATTAGCTTCTAGATCTTCTCCAGTTTGTAAATGTCTCTCATCACCTCTTAGATTTTGGTACCCAAATTGAACCCGGAACTGTGGATTAGATCGGATTTTCCCAGAGTGCTAGTTTATCACCTGCTTTATTCTAAACACTGCACTGTCATGAACACATTCCAGGAGTACATTAGTGTCTCTCAGAGCAACATTTTGCTCTTGAATCGTGGAGCATGGAGCAAGATAAACTCCAAAGTTTTTTCACATCAAGAGCTATTGAACCACATTACTCCCCGCTCCCCATCCTGTACTTGTTTGACTGATTCTTTGAGTCCGGAAACCGGATTCTGTATTTGTCTCAATACCAACTTGTTCATTTTGCAGACTATTAGTTTCTTTGGCTAGATTATGAATTCATTGAGGTCAGAGACTGTGTCTCTTAACTCTGTGTGTGCCCAACACAGTGCCTGGCATTTCATAGGTGCTTAACAAATGCTTGTGGACTGAAAGAATGAGCCAATTGAGAGTCTTTGAATCTTCAGTTTCTTATTCATAACTTTTACAACATTATTTGTAGCATGTAAATATGTTATATGTAAATATATTAAGTGTCCTTCTGTGTTTTCATCCCAAGTCAGTAATATTTTGATTAAGACAGAGCTATATAGGACCTAACTAGACACCATCCTTTATAATGTTGAATAAGAATTGTAATGATAGTAATCCACACTTCTTGGCCAGGGCTAATCAATGTACCATATATTTATTTCATTTTGCTAATACCCAGCTAAAATGTTCAGATACTGAGCACAAGGATTTCAGGAAGTTTTGCTGAAGACCGTGTTAAAATCAAGATGTGTTATATCCATAGCAATCCTGATATTGGTATTATTGGTAATAACCAAGCACTGGAATTGAGGTCCATGTAACATAACTTGAGTTTTAGTGATTTGCTGTTTCTTTAGGCAAATTGCTTACCCTCTCTGTGTTATTACTGCCTCCTATGAAAAATGTGGATAAAATAGTACTACGTTATTGGGTTGTTGTGTGGGTAGCACAGTAATCCATACAAAGCATTTAGCACAATTCCTGGCACACAGTGTCATGCTTAAAAGTGTGAACTACTCTTATTATTGCTTTTATTTGGCCAGCTATGAACCCACTCTTTTGGATTAGTATCCAATAAATTGTGCATTCATGCAGTCAAGTCTGTTTTGATTTTTAAAATTAGTTTAGCTTGTTTGGTGTTCTATATCCAAAAACCATGGTTGGCTCAATTTTTATCATATCAACCTTTTTTGTTTACTTGTTTGTTTTGTTTCTTTGCCTGGAAGGGACAAAGACCTGAGTGTGTTTCTTATGAGCAGATGCACGTGTTTGTTTAAGCTGGTGGCACAGGGCTGGGAAGAAAATGAGGTAGAATGGCCAACAGAGAACCTTGTAAATACAGGTCAGGCCAATGCAAAGAAAGTTTGTTGGCTAAATCATTTGTGTCTCAGTGATTTGTGAAAACAAAATGCAGGGAGTTTTCTCCATCTATCGGCAAGGTAGTTTAAGCATATGGCAAAATGTCCAGCATTTTTAATGCAATTGTATAAATTAATAAAGTCTAAAATCCAATGTCAACCAAGGTATGGTCACTGAGTGGTTTGATATTTGAGTTTTACCATGTGGGTCTTTCTGTTGCTTTAGTTGAATGCAGGTTTTGATATCCTCATCTGTCACAGGGGATAGTTTCAGGTAATTGTTACGATGTACTGGTCCTGACCATGTCATGGTTCTAGATTTTTCTAAATTGCCTTTATGATCCTGATATTATTTAATCCTCAAGTGACTTAGGTATGAGTTAGATACTATTATCTGAACTTTCCAAAGAGGTTGACTGATTTGTCCAAGGCCACACAGCTAGTAAGTGACAAAGCAAGGTCTGTTTGACCCCAACAGTCATGATTTTAACCATTTTGCTATACTAGCCTCTCCTTTTAGGAGAGGCTAGTATAGCAAAATGCTTCTGCCTTTTAGGAGATCTCAATGACCTCTTCAGCTCATTCAGTGAGCTTTGAGAATGCTTTATGGAAGTAGGAGTAGCTTATAGATTATTAAAAAGAACAAAAGGGCCATATAACTTCTGGTTTTGATCTCTGGGACAAGTAAAACCAAAGAAGTTGGATATCAGTTATTCATAAACAGCCATTAATTACCTTCGTAGACTTTTGAGGTTCGATCTTCAGTTACTCAATTCAGAATTGATTAATTAATAATTTAATTAATTCAACAAATATTAACGAAGCACTTATCACTTGCCTGTCATTGTCTAAATAGCTGAGGAACTACGCTGATTCAAAGGCTTTCTATAGAGTTGGATATTGGTCTAAACTAAGTACTCACTTTTTAATCATCATTGAAACTAAAGTTCTCACTTGATTGACATGTTTTTTATCCCTCTAGTATAATTTATATATACGTACACCTACTCCTGAACCCTGGCCATTCCTCACTTCTTGTATCCACTTAGCCAAACCCTACGCCTCCTTCATGGACCCAGGGCCACCTTCCCCTTGAAAACTTTCCTGACCACAAGGCTACAGGCTACAGGTTCCTCTTCCTCCTCTGAATCTCTATTTAGTGTCTCTAATACCCACTTGTCCCTAAGAGCATGACTGTTGGATTTTCATATTTCAAGGGTTCTTAAAATGGGGTGAGCCCAGAGTCATCCAGGGAGTTTTAATCAAAACTCATGTAACTGGCCTTTATCTCACTGAATATTTGCTGATTCAAATATTCAATATTTCTGGCGCTGGAACGTGATTATGTATCATTGAAATAGCTCTCTGAGTGATTCTGAAGCCTGAAACAGGCTAAGAAACCATAGTCTTGTATTGTTGTCGGTAGTTATTATGGAACCCCTACGTTTTATGTGCTATATTATATGCAATGTTATATAAATTAAATTTATATGCAATATTAGAGTATTACCTCTTCTACTAGATTTAAGCACCTGGAAACATTGTGATTATAATCCTTTGTATTTTCCTAATTTCCTAGCACAATGCTGAACGAATACTCAATAATCACTGAATGAATCATCAGTAAATGGGACTGATCCTGTTTCTTCTTCTTTCCTAATGCCCTCAGAAAATTTCAGGGGTGAAGTATGCAGTCTGATACTAAGCCTCACGTCTTAGAGACAAACTCCCTGGCCCTGGCCTGTGTGGTAGACACAAGGATGATTCACTTGCTTCTGCTTTTCTTCCTTACAATCGTAGTAGAATGGCAATTCCCACACCCTTGAAATTATTTGTGCAACCACGTGACTTCTTTTCTTCCTAGAAAACAAGTGATGGGTGTCTGTCCTAGGCCGGAGCATCGAATTGCTGTTGCAGTACCCACTCAGGTTCCCTTCCCCTGCCTGGGTAACCAGTAATGCTCCAGATACAGAGGCTCCAGGACATTGGGTCCCTGAGTGAGGAGACGAGAAGCAGACCCTCCATTTACCCATATGGGATGTGTAACATGAGCAAGAAACACAGCTTTGTGGTGACAAATGACATTTGTAGAGTTTTTGTTACTGCATCTTAATCTCTCTTGAGTGACCCAGCATGGACCAAATCCATATTGAATTATTTGCCATATGTATTATATAAGGCTTTTCAAAAAAAAAAAAAAAGGGTGTGTAGAGTTGAACTATTTCTAGGAAGGAACAGTAGAAACAAAGCCCAAAACTAAGGCCTAGTATAGAAAGTTAAGAAATGTGGGACTTTTGTTTATATGGGCACTAAGGTAATGTTTTTGTCCTACATGTGCTTATTAAAAATCAATATTCTTTTCACTCAGCTGGTAACATAATGAGGAGTTGTTTGTTAAGAGGGGTAAATACCATCTTCAGTCCTTTGATATGGAGGATTGAGGACTGAACATAAGGCAATCATCCGATGAAAGTTAGTACCTTGGTCACATTCTCAATTAGTCATTTGGGATAAATCCACTAAGAGAGATGGCTGGGTGACAGGTATGCCACTTTTCAGGGTTTTGATATTTACTAAAAAGTACCAGGAAGACAGTTCCACTTTACATGAGTACCAGTGATTTATAACAGGCTCTGTTTCTTTAAACTCTCCCCGATAATGGGTATTATCTTTTTCTCAGTGCTTGGTAGTTTAATAGATAAAAAATGATGTCTTAATTTGCATTTTTTCATCAGTAGTGAGGTTGTCCAGCATTACGTGTGCTATTGAACCTTTATTTCTTCTTTTGTGAATTGTCTCTTCGGGTCTTTGACAGGGATATCTTTAAGGAGGTGGATGTCTCTCTTGAAGTCAGGACACAAGGATTCTCAGCCCCTCTGCTCACCTTGGGGATTCATGACTGCTCCCAGGCAATCCTGCCAGCATCTCAGCACACAGGCTGGCAGAAGGGCGGGGAGATGCTATCAGCGTAGGAATCCCTGCCTCCTAACCCTAACTTCTGAGAGTCCCTTTCCTTTTGACTCCCTGAGTTCCAGGGTCTGATCAGCTTTCTGGAATGCCAAGGAAGGTTAGGGAGGGTGTGAGAATAAATCTCAGCTCAGGACATTGGGAGAACCCAGAGACTTTGACTTTTAAGAACTGGCCTCTCTTTTCTCTTCCTTTCCTTTTTTGAACCTCTCTCTCCCTCCCTTTTCCAGTTTCCCTTGTACAGGGGGTCAGGTGGGCGGCAGGGCTGCAGCAGCTGAGACTCTGACCCCTGGATTCCCCCTGGGAGCTGCCAGCAGCTGGTTCCATACCACGTGCTCCTCTCAAGAGAGTGCAGGCTCACTCACAACCTCTCCTGACCTTGGGGAGGGTCACATTCCAAGGAAGCCGTGGTTCTCCCTCCTCCCAACCTCCCTATCCCACCTCTGCGCAGGCTACCTTCCATTCTGGTCTTCCACCGCATGGGATCTGGGTGATCTTTCCTTGCAATCATCTTATCTCCCCCCACTGCCCAGGGCCCATCACCTACAAGGAAGATGAAGACTCCTGACTTGGCCTGTAAGGTCTCTGATCATCAAACCTATCACCTGATGAGGAGTTTCAGTTATACTTGGAAAGACAGATTGAGGGCAGATCCTGATGGACCTTGAATGCCAGGTGGAGGAGTTTCGATGGAATCCTTTAAGTAACGGGAAAGCAGTGCAGGTGAGTGTGTCATGGCCAGAGGTGTCCCTTATCATATGGGGAGGCCAGGTGACTCCTCTTTTGTTTATAAACCCTGACAAGAAGCAAGGGCTCACCTTCCTGCATTGGCAGCTAACATGTAGTGTCCTAGGCGGGACACCCCCTTTTCTGGGAGATCTACTGGAGAGAGGATGCAGGGGGGACTCTGGCTAAGATAGATGGATGAGAGTTTTCTTCTAAGAGAGAAGAGGAAGACTTCCTCCCACTTCTAAGGAGAGTGCTCTGTTAAATGCCACTTTGGCTTCTGTGGGGAGGGTGTGAAGGGGGTGCAGCTTTGTACTGAGACCTGAGGCAAAGTAACTGCAGAGGATTCTTCTGGGCACATGGTGGGTGCTGGCTCAGCTGTCTTCTCACCGTATCCTGCAGAGACTTAATCAACTCTCTGATGAAAGAGAGACAGAGAAGATCAGTTTGTCCTTTACTCACAAGTGCTGGCATGCTGGTGGTGTTACTTGGTTACTTTCTCCCCTCTCCTTGATCATAAGCACAAGGACGGTGGCCGAAGTGGCAAGAGCAGTGGTTGAGCTTTCACGGCTCCAAAGGAGCATGAAAAAGTTGGCTGGGACCCTGCTGCCAAATCAGGAGAGAGGGCTTGGAGTAGCAGGCGTTCAATGACTCCCCAGAGATGGGGATTACATTCAAAGGTAATGAGATTGCCTCCAAATTCATGATTGTCTTCCATCTTCCTGATATATGAGCAAGGGTTCTGGTAAAAAAAAAAAAAAAAAGCACATCCAAATTGGGTAATTTGGAGGAGTTCATATGAAACCATGAACAAAGGCAGAGGGGGTTACAGAAAGCTTCAAGGGGTACAGTAGTACCCAGGGGCTAGACAGGACTCTCTCACCCTTAGACCAGAAAGGGTAAGAAGAGGCAGAGAAGTTATGTGGAGTGGGCTTCCTTGCAGGAGCTGGGCTTTCAGCTGAGGGACACAGCCCGTGGTGACCTCACAGCACTGGAGGGAACGGAGGGAATAAATACCTTGACCTCATTCTTCTTTCTCTGAGCTCTTCCTGGTGCTTCCCATTAGCCAAACCCAGCTGGAAACTAGAGGACCAAGGGAGCCTGTTGAAGTAGTCCATACAGGCGAGTCTCCTAGGGCAGAGCAGAGAGCAGAGAGGAGAGGGTGGGTCTGGAGGGGCAAAGGGAGGTTACCCAGCACACGCTGATCCCACTGTAGAGGAGGAAAAGCCTTTCTTCTACCCTCTTAGGTTCAGAACTTGGGGACCTGCAAATTAAACTGACAAAAGACAGATTAGCAAGAGAAAAGAGAGATTGAAAATGTACTTAAGGGAATTCACAGAAAGATGTAACTCAAGGAAGCGGTTAGAATTTGGGGCTTATACACCATCTTAATAGGGGAAAGGAAAAGGGAGGAGGGCACTTACAGGAAAATAAATGACTTTTTGCAAAGATAGATGGATGCTTAGAAGAAAAGGTGGGAGACATGATAGTTTTATGACAGTGTCTCATCTCCCATGATGAGCCAGTCTTCCCAGTTGCAAGCTCTGGGACTTATGACGATTGAGTTCTTTCGAGTCCTTTTGGGAGACTCTGCTTTTAGGCAGAAAAGAGATTTCAGGAACTCAAATGCCTCTGCTCAAAATAGTTTTTAATGCCACAGTGGTGTGTTCGGGAACCCTTTACCACCAAAGGTAGCATGGTCTGTGGGGGACCGTAGGGAGACCAAAATTTCCTATTTTCCTCCACATAGAGAGCTGAGTAGGTGGCCCTGCTTCGAGGAAGTGCAGTCCTGCCCCATCTGAGATTTCTCTGCAGCATGACTAAGGACACTGCACCTTCATTTCCACGCAGCCCACAGGGTATGGCCCACAGCCTTCTCTTGCTAGGAAGTCAACGTCCTATCTATCTGGGAACTTTAGGAAATCTTATTGCTTCTAGGCAGGTTCTGCTGGAGTAAAGAATTCCAGACCATGTTTTCTTCAGGGCTTTGGGAATATGCATAGCACTTCTAACTACTCTAAGAAGATTCTGTGTACAATCATAAAAGTTTTTTGGAGTTCAAGAAGAAAGTGAACTTCCTAGGGGTGTGTGTGTGTGTGTGTGTGTGTGTGTGTGTGTGTATGTGTGTGTATGCTTTCCAGATGGAAGGAAGGTAAAACAGATAAGGTGATAGAATTTCCATTGTTAGATGCCTCTCGCTTGTCTGTGAAATACGCATGAAGGAGCTATACTGAGCCACGAATACTGAAAACACTTGAGGGTTTTGCCACGTGTGAAAACGTTACCCTTTGAAAAATCCAAGGCCCGCCCCGGGCCACACATGTCGGATCCGGAGCTCAGCTGTTAGGCAGCTCCTCACCTGCGCCAACAGCAAAAGCAAAAGGGGTACGGCACAGACATTGTTTAAAATGAGTGCGTTAAAAATACCATCTCAGCTTCACAAGTTTATGGAACAGTGAGGAGGCATCCTCATTTATGTACTCGGGTGAAGGTAATTCTGGGAGAAATGCACAAGCCAGTTAAAAGTATTTGTCTAATTGGGTTATGCAACAGCAGCTTTGAATCTCAGTGCTTAAGATTTTAAAGAACCAGCAACTTCTTGGTGCCCAAGAAGCAAAGCTTCTTGGGATGGAATGGGACAGAGGCAGGCAGCTCCGTCAAGGTGTGACTTTTGGAGCAACAGGACTATTGTGTGGGATGAAGGAGATCTGTTCATGAGGAAGGCTTCCCTAAGCGCTGAGGAGAAAAGAAACTATGTGCGTGTTGAAGGGAAGGATGCAAGGACTCCAGAAAAAGACCTGACGCTGAGGGTCCGTTTCCAGTTAAGGATGTTGGTGATAATCTTGGTTCAGGTTTACTTTAGAAGCCATGTGAGTTTTGTTTTCTCCCCCGCATGGTCAACTCCGAAAGAAACTAAGTCAGGTTCTTGAGCTTGGTCTTCCTCTTCAGAAGGCATCTGTTTTGCGCCCCCAGGCAAACATTTTACAAAGGGCTTTCTTGCCTCCTGTTAACTGCAACCTTAGCTGCCTACCAGCCCACTGACCCTTCCTCCCCCTTGTTTGACACAAACTTGGCTTGGCCAGGCTCCATTCCAGTGGCACATACCTAATGGGCTTGTCTAGGACTCACAGACCTTCTGAAAAGGGAGATCATAGCCGTAAAGCCAGTGGTATATTTGCTTCAAACCAGACTCTCTGTTGTCTCCATTTTTTATTTCTCTATTTACTACTTTATTCTGCAACTAGCCTTTGAGGTATAGTCAGAACTGTCAATGTTTCTGAAGTTCCTGCCTCCAGAGGTGGTGGGGTGGGAGGTTGACACAAGAGGAAAGGGTTAAGAAAGGCGGCCAATATGGTGGCCCCTTGGGAAGATAATCTCTAGTATTTACTCCTGAAAAGTGGGACAGTTGGCAAACCACCCAGAAGTCAGGGGAAAGGATTGTAAAAGCATAAGAAAGAGGAAAAATACTCAACATGTGTTGATTATGAATTTTAATTACTGAGTTATCTGTTCAGTCAAACAGGCTGGGAAAGAAATGTGGGCAAGAAGAACTCTATGAATGTTACAGATGATAAAATTCAGTTTTTAGGAAATGCACAATTAGACTGTGTCTACACAACCCAAAGTAAAAGCAGATGTAGCCGTCGTCAGACAATTTTGATTAATGGGGAAATTTGGAGCTTAAATTATCTGGTTCCGCCAGCTATGTTGATCAAATGAACTGGATCATTGCCAGATCTCCATTTCCTTCAGTGAGGTGTAGATACAACTTTTTGGGTGAGGCAGTCTCAGAGACAGAATTCATCATGTGAAGCAGCAGAGTCTAAGGGGAGGGGAACAGCACCACAAAGCAAGTGATGATGTCATCCTTACATTTGGATAATCCGTATGAGAGGTCATGGACTTAGTTTACTTCCTAATCACATAATCAATTCAGCAGGCCCCATAATCTCTGTATGGGGCCATACTACTTATTCTTCCTGGGGGTTGGTATCCAATTAGGGAAAAGGTCCTCATGATGTTGGTCTGTAATGAGACGACTGAGTGACTAGACAGAAGTAGAAGAGATGACAGAGCCCTTCCACACCCAGGGAAGACCTCTTTCGTGATAGCTCATGCCAATGTTGGGACTGGTGCCGTGAAGATGTACCATTTGCCATCTAACTGACTGAACCAAAGTTCTCTCTTTATATGATTGTCTGCCCTCCAAAGTTTTCACTGAGCCACTCAGGTCTGATGATTTGTGTCTTGGAGGATGCTCTTGCAGAAACAAACGTCTGTAGAAATAAGGCATTTTTGGAATATGGGTCCTTCAACATTAACTAAAGTGTCAAATGATCCTGAATGTCTTTTACTGCAAAATAATAGAAGCAAGTTAAAAATAAAAAGGAATAACCACACTGGAAATCATTAATGATAAAGGGTGATTAGAAAATGGCTACGATAACCCAAATGTCCATCAATGGATGAAATGATGAGTAAATTGTAGTATGTACATACTAATAGGGTATCAGCCATGAAAAGAAATGAAGTACTGATACTTTCTACAATGTAGATGAACCTCAAAAACATGCTAAGTAAAAGAAACCAGGCACAAAGGGTGGCATATTATATGACTGCATGTATATGAAATATCCAAAATAGGCAATGCCTCATTTAATTTGCCCTCAAATCATATGAAGTCAATAAGGAAACAGAGATCTACCAAGGGTAAGTAAATTTCCTCCAGAGGTTAGTAGTGGAGTTGGGGTTGGTGGTCTATTGCCAAGGGCTTCAGTGCTCTTAACCAGTACGCTAGTGGTTTCTAGACCTCTAGATTTTACAAACTAATAAAATTTCGAGAAACCAACATAAGGTAGTCATATTTTATTTTGTCTAGTATAAACATTGAGTAACAAACAAATAATAAAAGCAAAAAACCCTACCACCATTATGCAATCAAATAAAAATATATTTTTATACCAAAAAGCAGAAGGACCTAATCTCAAAATAGAGAATTGTCTTTGGAAATGGATCTGTTTAGCTCTATGAAAAATCTTTTCCTCATTTTGCTGTCCAGGAGGATTTCATAGTAGAGGCTGAGTTGTCTTTGCTGATGGCTGTTTGGGCAGCCAGCAATGAAGGTGGCCAGTGAGTGCTGGTGAGGGAAAGTCCCCATCTCTGTGCCCGTGCAAACCTCCCTCTCTGCCACCATGACCACTTTGTACATGGGACCATTGGATAAGTATTGGCTGGAAAAGGAAGCTGATTGACACCCATCAGACAGGTCACGTTGTCCACCAGATTCCTGAGATCCTCCTCCTCATTGGATGTCCAGTGGTAGAAATTTATGTGGAGCACAAATATCTTCATATGCTGTGCCCATTCCTAGGAGTTACCTCCCCACCTCCTCCTTTAGGCCTCCTTGCCACTATTTTTCCAATATTATTTTTTCCTAAAACTTGACCTTCTGGCAAACCCTTTGAGCATTGCTCATGAATACTTGTAGATTCACATATGAAGCCTTCTCTCCTTGCATATAAAGTGGACAATTAGATGTACTGCCCACAGTTTGGCTCCCTGGGAGGATTTTTCTCCTCTACTGCCTTCAGGGCTGGGACATCACCACCTTTCACCTCTGGCTGGTGCCAGTAGGCTGGAAAACACATCAGTAAAGCTGCCCATGCATTCCCTTCCTCTGTTAACCGGTAATGGAGAGAAGTCTCCAAGATATCATAGGTTCTGGCTGGGAAAAAGATAGCTCAGTATGAGGAGCAAGTACCGTGGGGGTCTGAGTCACCATCTGTGCTCTTCACAGTCCCTTGCAGACTTGCTTGGGCCAAGCCTTAAGCAGCCCATTTCCATTTGATAATGGAATACTGCCGTGCACACCCAATTTTCTGATCCAGTCAATCAAATCACATCCAGTTCATGACGGGTTACCACTTGATGTTCCATGGTCAGGTGTTCAGACTCTACTAGGCTTGGTAGCAAGTCTGGATCTGACTTTCTAACAGAATTGCCATTGGTAGGAGTTGGCATGGCCATACTCCAAACCCCAAGGGAGGTGTTGTGCGTTTCTCCTACTAGGACTTGCCAGAGAATCCATGAGCATCCCTGTCTGCCATAGACCCCCCTAGTCCAGTTGGATATGATTGGTCAGAAGGTCCAAGCGGCTAAGCAGTTTGAATGGCTGCCCCATGTTTAATCAAAACTGCCAGCCTCACAGGTGATCCAGAACTTGGGTCAGAGCAGTACACCTATGTTTTTTCTAGAATCCAAAGAGGCCCAACAAACCTAATGCTCTTTGGGAGAAATGGGTCAAGGTAAAATATTTGTCTCATACTTTAAAGAGATACCCTGCTATGCTCCCCAACTGCTGGACCCTTGGAACCTTCACTGATATGGCAGGCCCCTGAAATTTTGTGGAGATTTTCTTCCATAGTCTGGGATGCACATATCTTTCTAAGACACATGAAGTTCTTGCTACTCTCTGTTCTCCAGATCCAACTAGCATGATATCAGGGATGAAATGGACCAGAGATATTCTGCGGGACACCAAGGCAATCAAGATACCTCTGGACTGTCTTATGACAGAAAACAAGAGAGTAGACAGAACCCTTGCAAAGTATACAGTTGTCCCTTCCACTTGAAGACAACCTATTTCTATGTATATTTTCTTATCCCTTCCCTGGTTTATTGGGGGTAATGACATGTGATGATTAAGCACTGCCATCTGGTTTCTATTACCCTGAGGTCCCATTATTTCCTTTGAGATCAGGAAGTTCAATGCCAGCTTCCACCTTTGTCTTCTGCATCACCACCTCAGGGACTTTCAAAGATGCTGGTTCTTCTGTTGTCAGTGCATTTCTAAATGCCTTGATAAAGCATTGTCCAGGTCCTCTCAGGGGAATGGTTAGGAGATGACGATAATTTGAGTGTTCATGATGGTAGCACATGCCATGGATTGCCAGTGTCTTATTTTTCCCTGGCAGGAAGTTTATTTGTGCTTTCATAAAATATGTGGGCAACTCATTCCCAGAATCCCACTTTGAGGGTCTGTTTTCTAGAACTAACCTGTATTAGTCAAGGTCCTATCAAGAAATAGATGACATACTTAAATGGGATAAAATAGAAGAGTTTAATAAGGGAAGCAATTCTCACCTTTAGACCTGAATGGGCAAGAGGAGGAAACTTACCAGAATGTGGAAAGTGCTACGTGGGAACTGGATGCTTGGCAGGAACTGTGGCCTTAAGTAGAGAAATGCAGCCACTCCCCAAACCATATCCTGTCAGGGAAGAATAACGTGGCTCCCGCTTCTTCCACACTTCAAGCAATGTCCTCATTAAGACCTTTTAGGTTTTCTCTTTGGTTAAACGCAATTGGAAGCCAAAGAACAAGAGCTCCTAGTGTTCACCTCTGGAGGTGAGCCTACTGGACAGAGCACAGTGGAGAAGGGTGGAGAGTGGATCTGGAAGGACAAATGGAGAAGACCCAGCACTAAGGATGTGTTTCTGCATTCTGGAGTCATTGGGAAGTCATGACAACTTGTTTTGAGTAAAGACATAATATTATTGGACTATGTTTTAGGATAAAGGTGGCATTAAAGTTTGGGTGATTTACAGAAGGGATATCTACCAGGAGACCAACAGTCTGAATGTCCATGACATGAAGGTGTTGCAATGGGAATGGAGAGGATGGAGAAGAAGCTCGGAAGAAAAATATTCGGTGTATACATGTCTTTTATGCCAATCAGGTGATAGACAGTTGCTGTTTGAAGACTAGAGCTTCTATCTGATGCTGTATTAGTGAACCCAGTCAGGAGGCTGTGAAGACTGCATGCTGCAGCAGATTGCCTCAGAGTTCTGCTTTGAAGTTAGAAAGCCAAATAGATGTGAAGAGCATTTGGTCTCTCCTCATTTCTATGCACATGGAGATTTCATATTCATATCAAAGGAAGTCAGCTGTGTATGGAAAGGAGAAAATAATTTACGTTGGGGTCCTTATTTGTCAAACTCTATCAGGATTTCCTTCTTCTTGCTCATGAAAGTGACAGAATTCACTTTAAATGCTTTGACAGCATGTGATGAAACTTTTATTGCTACCAGAGGTGGTAACCGTAAAAATAATATTAGCTAATATTTATTGAGTACTTACAATGATCCAGGCAGTGTGCTTTGCACTATGTCTTATTAATCACTGGCAACAAACCTATGAGGTGACAGGTATTCTTTATTATTCCCATGTTACAGATAAGGAAGCAGAGACATAGACAAGTTAAGTCTAAGTTCACACAGAGAAGAAGAGACAAAGTTAGTTCTCTAAGGCAAAACTGGGCAGCTCTAAAGGCCATATTCTTAACTTTTCTCCTCTATTGTATCTCAATAAAATTTATGCTGATGATTGTCTATCGCCTGTTAATTATATATGCTTATGTGTGTGTGTGTGTACTCAGTGCATTTGAATCTTTGGCTTTATCCAGTGCTGCCATCAAAGTCAGGTTTTTAAACATACTAATAGTTAATATGATTAATTTTCTATGGGATGAGAAATTGATCAGGCTTTGGCTGAGTTATTTGGGCATAGGTAAGAATGAACAGAAGAATTATAGCTAATGTTTACACCAAGCACTTACTTTGGGTCAGGCAGTGTTTAAGTCCTTTACATATATTATCTCATTTTATCCTCATGACAGTTCTGGGAGAGAAATACCAACGGGGCTTTTCTGAAATTTAGCAATAATTAACAAGGTGGAAAAATTGCCCTCAGACTGAAAGGCTGTATTAACACTTGTTTTAATATTTCCACATAAAATGACCCTTTGGAAACAGAATTTTGTCAGGACTAGTCAATTACCCATCCATACTTTCAGGTTTACTCATTCACTCAGAAAATGCTGCCAGCTAATATTTATTCAGTTCTATTCTCAGTAATGGGTCTATTTTCAGTAATGGACCATGCTGTTGGATAAAACATAGCCCCTGCTTTTGAGATGCCTACATCTTCACGGAGGGAGAACTGAGGTCCATCTACATGCCACCAACACTTCCTGCCCTGGTGAAAAGTGGGTAAGAGAAACTGGATGGACCCAACCCTGATTGAGGAAGAGATACGATAACTAACAGTTTCTTAACATTTAAGATTGAATTGTTAATTCAATTTTGGTTGCTATCATGGAATTGTGATTATGCTGCTTTGTCCTAAGTCGTGAGTATTGCCCTTCCTGACCTCTAACTCTAACCAAATTCTTGCCTTCCTGCTTGACTCAGAGGTACAGAAAGCTAACCCCATCCAAATATTTTCTTTAAATGGGACTATTTTTTACTAGAAACAAGAAAATAATATCCTCATTTACCAATGTCTATTCTACCACTAATATGAGAACTACACACAATTCTTTAAGCAGTCATTGAGGAGCAGTAAATGCCATTTAGTCACCCCCTTGAGCAAGGACAGTTGGGTAACACTATTAATACTTCTGATGTTCCCCCCCCCCCTTTAGGAAAAAAGAGGGAAAAAGAAGTTATTTCTTAATGTGTCAGTGAAAATTTCCCCTATACATTAGGTTAAGATATTTTCGTACTCAACCTGCATCAGAGTGGTGCAACCCATTATGTTGATCATAAAACATTAGTCCCCAGGAAGGGTTTAGCTAAGAACACTTGCTAGAGCAGCAGTGTAGTCTGCAAATCGTTTGTGCAAACCATTGCTTCCATACAGCACCAAACTTATCCAGGGAGAAGAAATCATATTTCATCAGAGAACAGGTTTTCCATCTGATTTGTGCTCAGAACATGTAAAAAACATAGCAGATTGCATGCTGCATTGACTTAGGAACATACATATGCATTAAATCACTTATGTTTTACTTTTTTATGATGCATTGGTGAATTGTATTTCTTTTGCATTTGTAATTAGAAGGTGGAACAGATGTGATGGCTTCGTTTAAAGTGATATGTCCATTAAAATAACCTATACTACCAAGTAATTGTTTCCTCTAACAAGGGAGTCTGTCCATTGCATTGCCGTTTTTTGAGCCATTTAAATAGACAATGAGGAAAAACATGCGTATCTTTAGGAAATGTGGATTGATTATGGAAGTCAGAAATTTTTGTGATGGGGTTCAACTATTTTTATATATTGGTTGTTGCTTGTTTTTGTTTTCTTCTTTTTATTCAGAGATGGGACATCATCAAATAAACATTCATTCCTTCAACATCACTTTTTGTTCTCAAACTGAGACAAATAATCAGACCTGTCTGTATTTCCAAAGAGACCAAGACTTTTTTATTTTAGCAAGCTGCAGTACAGTAAACCTGAATACTCAACTATCACACACTTGGTGATCAAATGTAGTTGATATTAGCACCAGCCCTTTGAACCTAAATAAAATGTAGATTTTTATTTTGATCAATACAGCTTTCTGGAGATCTGCAGTTATGCTTGATTGAGACAGACTGTGACAGCCAACGCAATAGCCGGCAGACAATTCTTTAATATATGAACTCAACTGACCCAATTACCCACCTCCAGCCCCAATGCAAATAGCATCTGCGGCAGCCTTTTCACCATTTTATTCTTGCAACCTCAATGCACTTGTGATAAAAAAAATTTAACTAAAATTAGTCTTTGTAGAACAGATGCATATTAATACCTTGTACCACTATAATTAAACAGCTCTGTCTTTGAGTCACCAATGCTTGTAGACACATCCTCAAGTTCAAAGTTGACAATTTCTTTAAAGGGAAATTTAATATTGGGAACACCACATGGTCTGTACATAGCTTAAAAAGACAGTATGGTTTCATACAAATTCCATTTAAGATACATTATTGCCAAAAATAACAATCCTTTCTTGACATAAAGCATGCAGAAAGGCTTTATATGGGAAGAAATGTTGCAATGAAATATGTTATGATGATTATGATGTCCAGTCTAATAATCAACGCTTCTGTATAGAATGAGGCTGCTGAAAGCACTAGTATTATGCCCTATGAAGCAGGTGGAAAGAAAATCCTTTCAAACTCCTTTAACCAGATCCCTGAGATGGTCAGCATAGTTGTATAATTGAACACTAGCAAATATATTTTGAGGCTTACTTCTCCTTGCTTGATGGTTTTATAGGGGAGGAAAAAGTTTTCCTCGACCCTCTTGGGGTCTCTGGCTGAGTCTGAACATTAAATTAACAAAGACAGATTAACAGAGAAAAGTACGAAAATTCACTAAGTTTAAGTTTTACGTGACATGGAAACCTTCATAAGGAAATGAAGACCCGAAGAAACAGTTTGACTTGAGAATTTTTATGCTGGGTTTGATGCGGAGTGGGCAGTCATGCAGAGATATGATAGGTTATGAAGTAAGCGTAGCAAACTGGGGGAAACTTAGCAAGACCCGTTTGTTAGGACAGTGTCCCCTTGTCTTCAAAGATAAGGATGCTCTCCTTTCTTCCAGGTGTAGGGAAGGGACGTCTCACATGAAGGTTTATGACCTGTTTCAGGGAAGCAGGGTGGGAGGAAAGTCAAAGGGACTTTCCTGCTTCTGCTGTTTTCTCAAACTTCTTCAGCTTTAAATATTCAGTATGCCAAGTGCCATATTTTGGGGTAGTGTGTTTGCATTTACTGCAATATAGAAGAAAGGCTAGCTTTCTGTTTTTGCTGTGGAAGTTTATTACTATTTCTTGTTTTCCTTGTTTCACTAGTCATGACTCTGATTTTCTATTTCTATAATAAACATATTGAATGTACATTATCTGTTGATAGTAGCTCTCAAATCCTATTTGGAAGGAGATATACAGACACTCTCAGATCAATGATTGTGAATTGATTTGACCAAGCAAATAAAACCTTTGATGTTTCCTAACCATTGATTTTCCATTTACAAAAGAGAAATAATGATAAATTTTCTTCAACTGCATTATATGCTCTGTGTTTCCTATAAATCCATATTTCATAAATTCTTTAAAGGTTTATTCAAAATGCCAATTAAGTAGTTGTTGGCAAATGATTGATAGATATTAACAGCAAAGATGTTGCAATAGGAATAATAAACTCAATTTATTAAATTGATATCTTATTGGTTAGTTATTTCTGGATATCATATAAACAGACACTCAGGAAGTATGTTAGGGAACCTCTATTCTACAGTAGCCAAAAATGCACAGAAGGTTCAATACTCTATAAAGCTTACAACTGCTCATAAATCCACTTATATAAAGTATCATTATCTCTTTCAAGCTCAGGGGCTTGGGGAATGAAAAGGAAGAGTTTAAAGGTAGTTCTCTTATCAAAGAGGAAGTCATCTTTTGGGGACCCTTCTCAGCCCATCCTTTCAATAAGCATCACCTCCTGTGGGGTCACAACTGTGAGCCCTGGCAACCACATTTGTATGTTGGGACAGATTCTGCCCTTCTGCCCTCAGCATATCAGGTGGGCACTGGGTGGTCCTTGCATGGGGCTGTAACCAGGGATATTTAAACACAAGTGTTGCAGGTCAGCCTTGTGCAGAGAGAAACAGAAAGAAGAGGCCATGCAATGTACCAGCAAGAATAGTTTTATAGCTTTGATGTTTGTATCAATGTTCTATCACTGATGCAATGGAAATATGAAAAACCAGTGTTTAGTAATGTAAACTCTCTTGAGTTCTTTGACTGAAATTCTACTGCTTCCTGGGAAAAAGAGGTTAGATTGGATCACTTCTAGGACCAATACTTTATGTAGCTGTATTTGATTTTTTTCTTCATATTTTATGAAAATACATTTATTTTCCTTAAAGGAAATTTTGAGGCTAGCAATAGCTAGTAGCCACTAAGTTCTTTGATTTTTGAAACTTTTATTTAGATTTACTGTAGCTAAGAAGAAATTAAGATTCCTGTGTCGTCTTCTGATAATGCAAGTAAAAATGGATCTACTTTATTGTCTAAAACAGGGGGAATCCTTTCATCTGTTCCCTTGAAAATTTTAATTATTTAAATGGAAGGAATTTTTTCCAGTTTCTGCAACGACTACAGTGGCTGAATAGAGATTTTTCAACAAGTAAAAGCTCTTCTCTTGCCTCTCCAAAGAATGCACCATTTACTTCTCTTTTGACCCTTGTTCCTTAAATGCTCCCTGTGTCCTTCGCCCAAACCTCTCTTCTGTTTTTCTGTTATTTCTCTTGGCAATTTAATCCCCTCTTACGGCTTCAGTGATGATCCACAATTTGTATCTTCACCCTTAGTTCTAAGTCTGTAAATGTCCCAAGCATATATAAGCAGACTTTCCCAAAAGCCAATATATTATACATTTCCAAACAAAGATTGTGTGTATATAATATGTATGTATATATATGTGTGTGTATATATATCCTGATTTACATGTCTACAGTTCTGTATCTCCAACCACATTTAAAATTGTCAGTCCCCAGGAGCTCTAAAACTGTACTGGTCATCATCCTTCCTAGACCTGTTTTTCCTTTTTGTTTATTAATTTATTTTTATTTTATTTATTTTTGGCTGTGTTGGGTCTTCGTTGCTGTGCGTGGGCTTTCTCTAGTTGCAGTGAGCGGGGGCTACTCTTCATTGCAGTGCATGGGCTTCTCATTGCGGTGGCTTCTCTTGTTGAGGAGCACAGGCTCTAGGAGCGCAGGCTTCAGTAGTTGTGGCACGCGGGCTCAGTAGTTGTGGCACGCAGGCTCAGTAGTTGTGGCACACGGGCTTAGTTGCCCTGCAGCATGTGGGATCTTACCGGACCAGGGTTCGAACCCGTGTCCCCTGCACTGGCAGGCGGATTCTTAACCACTGCGCCACCAGGGAAGCCCTAGACCCGTTTTTCTACTCTCTTCCTACTTCTGTAGTCAATTCCATCGTCTCATCTTCCCAGACCCCAAGCAGAACCTCCTGGCTGTCTTTCAGCTCTTCAGTTCTTTTTCTACCCCTTGCCTCCCCTAGCAAAGCCATCTGCTGAGTCCCAGTGACTTTACCTCTTCTTCAGTGTCTGTCTTTTCTGAACCTTCTACTTTACCCCCTTACTCTGCTCTACTGCATTGGGTTGCCAGCTGTTCTGCCCCAACTCAAAATGCTTTCCTCTTCCAACTGATTATTACCTGACTTCCAGATTAATCTTTTTCAAACACAGTTCTGATTTTGTTACAGTGCCGCCAAGGTATTTCAGTGGCTTTCCTTTGCATTCAGCCTAAAATCCAAGCTCGCTATTTGGCCTTAACGTACGCTTTTGGTCTTTTCTCCTGCTTTCTGCAGCCGTGTGCTTGACATGCTCTTCCCACTGTGAAAAACACCTAGCTTCTCCAACTACGTATGGCCATTTTCTACTCCAAAGGCCATTACAGAAGCCACCTAGATAAAGCTTTCTCCAAGGCTCCCAGCTGGAAGGATGCTTCCAGTTCCCTGAATCCACGTAGTTTTTGTTTTTCTTTTATCTATCTCATTAGTTTACCAGAGCTGCCAAAACAAAGTACAAAGACTGGGGGACTTAAACAACAGAAATTTATTTTCTCCCAAATCTGGAGGCCTAGAAGTCTGAGATTAAGGTGTTGGCAGGATTGAGGCCTTTTTCCTTGGCCTAGAGATGGCAGTCTTCTCCCTGTGTCTTCACGTGGTCTCCCCTGTGTGTGTGTCAGTGTCCTAATCTCCTCCTCTTAAAAGGACAGCAGTCATATTGGATTAAGGTCCACCCAAATCACCTCATTTTAACTTAATTACCCCTTTAAAGAAACTGTCTCCAAATACAGTTAAATTCTGAGGTACTAGGGATTGGGGCTTCAACAGACACAATTCAGTCCCTAACACCTATCTTTGCAGCATGTCTCACTTTTTTGTGTACATATCATAACTTTCTGAATTTATTCTTAATATGAGAGGGCAGGGTCCACATTTCCTCCATGACGTGACTATGCACACCCCATAAACACTCAACACAGTACCTTGCACATAAGAGATATGTAATACTTTTTTTAAGATGAAAAGAAAATAAATTGAACTTTCTTTAAGGTACATCTGGTATGTAAATAATAAAGACTATGTTAAGACAAATCAGTTTGGGCAGGTTTGGGCAGGTGTCAATTATTTGGATAATTCTTGCAAATACAGCTACTGAGAAACATGAAGACTTTTAGCCAGGATTTTGCACATCGTTAGCATTAGTTACACTAATCAACTAGCTAACTAGCTGATGTGTATTCTGCCACAGAGTGTATTCTTTGGTCTGAATTATCTGACTAGCATTTCACAGTGAGTATTGCCAAATGTCATATTCAAAACGTTACAGAATGGGCACGGACTATAAAAAAACTTAGTTTTGTCTCATGGCCAATCTCTCTAATATAGAAACTCAATTCTGGCATATAATTACAAATTGATACATTGCTGTGGTGGATGGAAGATTCCTCAGGACTACTGACATATTTGGTAGATACAGATCAATGACCAAAAATGACATAGGTAATTAAAGATGGGCTAGTGGAGTACCCTTCCTTTTAAAATCAGCATATATGGATCTTTTGAGATATTGATCCATGTTTGCCCTTGGAAAATTTGCATATAAAAGCCTGCAGAATTAAGAAATATAAATTGGTGCAGTTGGTGCATAATATTGCTTCTGACTTTTACAAATGCCTATATTAGGATAATTAGCCAACTCAAAGTAGCTTGAGAGAGAGAGAGAGAGCTTTTAGGCTCCTGTCACTGAGAAGTTTCAGACAGGCTGAGCATTAACTTTAACATTAGCTTTCTGACTCTCGCCCTCTCTCTCTCCATCTCTGGCTTTCTCCCCTACTTCTCAGTATGTAGGCTTTTATCAGGAAAAAGCACACTCATCACAGAAACAAAGGTGGCCCCTGTAGCTCCATAGACCCTTATTAATCATCATTTTAGAAGGAGAAAGAACCTCTTTCCTCTGACATACATATCAGCCCCCTCTTCAGGACTCTGAAAAGGGCAGGGTGGGGAGTTGGGTCTCCTGAAGACAGTGGCAGGTGGGGAGGAAGTACAGATCCAAAGAAAGAGAAGTGCAGGTGAGGCAAAAAATAACAGAAGCCTCCCACAGCTGCTGAACTATTTACAAACAAAATCTATTTAACTTCTTTCTTGGGAAAATTCCCATCTTTTTTTTAACTCAAAGTACATCAGAGTGGCAAAGATGATCCTTCTAAAGATAGGAAGTCCATAAGAGAGTAAAACTTAATGCAATACAGTTAAATGAAATAAAGATAGGAAGTCCAGATAGTATTTTGTGATTAATGTAAATGCTGCTGCATAATAAAAATGTTAGGTGTCGGATGTACTCTGGCCTTCCAAGGTGAGCTTTTAAAGAGTGGTAATGGTAGCTAGGTACATTAGAATACTTAAAAGCTTTGGGGTAAAACAAACAATCTGAATATGTTTTCTGGTTCCAAATCTTGCTCCTGCTGCTTGCTTATTGGAATTTTTCCTTTCTTTCTTTTTTATTCCTTGAGCCAGGGACTGAATTTCTTTGGATTTTGCTTCATTCACTTGTCAGATGAGGCTATACTTTTCTCGGATGGTTGATGCAAGGGTTAAAGAGACGATGCACATAAAACACGTGTCATGTAGTAGATCCTCAATAAAGGGTAGTTTTCCAGCATGATGTATACTCTTAACACAGTCAAATTTGATTTCCCTTTCCCTTTATTAGCCATTTTTTCCCAGTTGACAGTATACAATACACATGGAAGCAAAAGTAGTTTGTTCAGGTGGTATGGATTAGGAGCAGAATTAATAATAAACTATGCTCACCATATTTCTGGTAATGAAAATGACAAGCATATAAAAAAGTTAATTACACCTTGTTATATGTCAGAAATCCAGTAGAAAGGAAAGACAGAGCTGGACACCCACTGAGTCACAATCATGGTAAGGCGAACATTTTGATAAGAGAGAATATTGTACGTCACATTGTCCCCGTCACTCTGTCAGTCATTGGTGACGCGGCCATATGAGGCCCGAAACAGCGCACAGCTGCTCAGCACACCATCCAAACCAAAGAATACAGCAAGGTCTTATATGTTGACCCATTATTTTAAAAAATTCAAAATCATATTTTCCGTTAATAGTGGAAAAATGGGTTGAGTACTTTACTGTCGCTTTGGATTTTGTGTTCAATATTTAAAGATGACGTAACTTCCCTATACTTTTATTTCTCAAAGATAGGTTACTGGCAGGCTGAAAAATGTTTTTGAATATCTCTGAAAAAGATTCCTTTCCACTTGTAAAATGGCAAACCTCTCTTATAAGCCTATGGAAAGAATATTTAAGGGAGAGTGTTCAATAATGTTAGTTTTATCTAACTGTTGCTTCTTTGGGCCCACAATTGAGATTAAATGACAGGAATGGGATTTTCATCAGAAGAAATCATTCTGGAAGTTAGATGAAAAACAGAAAAAAAAAACCTGAATTAATTTACACAGCCTAACATATGATCATAATTTTCTTCGCATGTGTTTATTGTTGGTAAAATTAAGAAAAATTCATATTTTAATCTGAAGTATATTCTCGTGAAATGTACATGGCTGTGTGGTTAAATGTTTATGGAAACTTTTCAGTTTTTGCTGTTCAGGCTGCTTTCAAAATATTCAAATATATTTGGCTTTTGTAACTTCGCTAATTAAACCTTCTAAAACAGATGGAATTATAGAAATTAGAGGTATCATTTTAATTGGTTTACGATCTGTGTGACACACAGTGCCATTCATACTGTATAAAATATATACGAATGGCTTGATAGAGATAGCACGCCAATTAATTTTTCTTTAACTCTTTCAATTAAATCTTGTTGTCTTTGTTATTTAATCCCCTTTCCTTTAGCCTGGCTCCAAGCAGGTCTGGTCAACCCTAACTGTGAAGATACAGGTTGTAACCTGAACCATATTGGAGAGTTTCTTTTAGGATGACTGAAGGGAGGAGAGAATCTGAATTTACCTTCTTTCTAAAGAAAATAAATGACTTTAAGCCTTTAAGCCTGCGTGTGGCAGCCCCCTGGCGTGTTGCATAGATTCACCTTTCTTTTTAAAATATGATTGCCTAATGTATGTGAGCAACCATATTCCTCTGATTTTCTGGAATACCCTTGATTTCAAATATTCTGTTTTACCATCCCACTAAGAACACTTGCATCTATCAGACCTCATGTTCAGATGTTTGAGTTGAGATGGGGAGCTATAATCTCTGTACGTAGATTTTTAGAAGATTTGTATAGGCTGCTTCATGTGTGTCTGTGTGCCTGAAGATCAAGAATCTGGTTGAATAAAGCTCACCCCAACCCTCAAAGATTCCAATTTTAAGGCCCACAATGAAGGCCTTGATTAAATAGACCTGGTTTACCCAGTAAAATAACATGCCGTTTTCAAAAAAACACTATACTACCTTTTTTGGGCTAATTTTTAACAAAATTAAACTTGACTGTTTCTTTCAAATATCTCAAGTTGCCATTTCAATGTGATTTTAAACACACTATTCCCCTTTGTTGCCATGGTAACGGGTTTGGGCCCTCATGGGTGACAGAAAAGTATCACAGGACTGGTTCCTGTTTGAACACACATGTTCACTGGGTCTTGCCTTGCAGTGCGAGGACAGAGGAGGTTGGAATCACCTCACTTCCCACAGCAAGGTAAACCCATGTATCACATCACACTCAGAGCTGGGAAAATCGCCCACAGCAGGGACAGATTACCTCTTACAGTCACTATGGAGAACGATTCAAATTCTAGCTTTAATGATACCAGATAGAGCCCTTCTCCTCCCCACCAATGTGACATTTTGCAGACATTTTATATATCAAGGAAATATTTAATTGAAACGTGCTTCTGAGAATGCCTACCGAGCTGGCTCTAGGCATCTTCCAGTGTTGCAGGAGTCAATTAAAAGAACGAATCAACTGTTTTTAAAACTTTAAAATATTTTTTAAAAAAAGGTGGGGTAAAGAAAGTGGACAAAAAGTAATGTTAAATAGCATGGAGCATGACTAATGGCGCTAGCATGTTAAAATCATTGGGAAAATGTCCTTGGAAGACAAATGAATTTTCAGCAGAATAATTAACTTAATTAACAAATTTGCATGCATATTCATCAGGCTATTGAAGTCTTTCCAGCCCAGCTTGATGAGCGTTGGTGTAATAATTGTCTCATTTACATTCTGCAATCTACTACAATTTAGGGCATGCAAAAAAAGACGACCTCTTCCCTTTGACTTTCTTTAGAACCCACACACTCCTAATAACAGGGCCATCACCCAGGCAGTGGCCTTAAGTTCTGGCCTTTTGAGAGAAGCTCCCACCAGGAGAGCTGGCTATGGTTTCCCCAGCCCCCAGCCTTCCTCTTCTTTTTTCTTCTTCTTTTTTTTTTTTTTCCTTTTGGCCCAGGTTCTCTGTTTTTGCCTCTGCTTGCTCTCCTGGGTAAATCTTGGCACCAGTTCTGACTTCAAATCTCCTGGGTCGCCAGACTGCATCATGTAAAAATTGCCATTTCCCTCTATCTCTGCAGGGCAATCTTTAAAGGCAGTAAGGTGTGACGCTCCAGACTGGCAGCTTGGCAAGACGGAGCCCATGGATACCAGCACACGGGAATCTGGACCGTTCACTCTGACAGCAGTCAGCACTGGGAACAAAAGGAATGGCGGGGAAAAAAAGCGCAAATGTATTTTTACATATTGTAGGCATATGGCCACAAGACCAGCAGAAATATATTTAATTACCAATTGCGTACATTGAGGAGAAAAACAGTGGGAAGGGAGAAAAAAAAACTGTGTACACAGCAATATTATTCTACTTTAACTTTTCACCTCGTTTTTGTTGTTTGTTTTGTTTTGTTTTGTTTTTTAGATGAAGATGAAAGGGACGTTGATTAGAATTGCGAAGGGTTATCTGCTGGAATCCTACCAAAGGTGATGCGGGTTTTGACACGCCTTCCTGAATAGTGTAACATTACATAAGAAAATATAAAAGTTTTCTTTTAATTATAAAATAATTTTATGAAGGTATTTTGGGGGGCTGGTGGGGGGGGGGCCTACCTGAAATACAACAATTAGACAATCTTACTGTTCTGTTAAAACTATACTTCTGATGTTACACATTCGTTTGGGCCTTAACAATGAACAAACCACCTTTAAAAATTTATAGTTTTGTTCTTTCTTATGAAATCAGAACAGTTCAGCCCCCATTGACTGTCTGCTAGGAAGCAGGCACTGTGCTAGCCAGTGGGATGAACCAGATCTACTCCCTGCACTCAAGAAGCTCATAGTCTAAGATGGAAGACAAGTACACATATGTATAATTACACTATTAAATTATTAAAGATACTAAGAGTATAACAAAAATTAAAAGTATAAGTATAGGAACTTCCCTGGTGGCACAGTGGTTAAGAATCCGCCTGCCAATGCAGGGGACACCGGTTTGATCCTTGGTCTGGGAAGATCCCACATGCCGCGGAGCAACTAAGCCCATGTGCCACAACTACTGAGCCTGCGCTCTAGAGCCTGTGAGCCACAACTACTGAGCCCACGTGCCACAACTACTGAAGCCCCTGCACCTAGAGCCCGTGCTCTGCAACAAGAGAAGCCACCACAATGAGAAGCCCGCGCACCGCAACAAAGAGTAGCCCCCGCTCGCCGCAACCAGAGAAAAGCCCGTGTGCAGCAACGAAGACCCAAAACGCAGCCAAAAATAAATAAAATTTAAACATAGTATAATTATAGTACACATACTAAAATATGTGCGTGTTATTAGGTAGGTATATTGATCCAGGCGCCAGAGAGAATTGACTCTTACTTCAGCCTGGGAGTCAGTCACCCAGGAAGGCCAGGGAAGAGTTCATTAACTCCTGGAAGAGTTAATGAAAAGGGGCTTTTGGTCTGAGCAAGAGTGTGGATAAGAGGTCTCATGGAATTCGCTGATCCTGTTGATTCTGTTTCCTCTGAGCCCTCTGAGGAGAGCTGGGGAGGGAGACCTTCAGCAGTAGGAGAGGCCGCGGCCCCAGCATTGACGTAGGGTTGGGAGACTTGGCTGTATGATCAAGTTAGTAGCCATGGACTCTAGTTTGGAAGAGGAATCCCAAGGACCAAGGCAGATAGACCTGATCCACCAAATTAGTGGCCAGGCCATGAGTTTCCCAACCCTGATTAATGATATCTGGCAGGTATGCCTCTCAGGTTGACATTTCTGCAAATCATGTGGGCAGTTCTCTTCCTTGTTCTTGCTGGCCTCCGAAGGGTTTTTGTTTTTAAATTTTTATTGGAGTATAGTTGCTTTACAGTGTTGTGTTAGTTTCTACTGTACAGCAAGGTGAATCAGCTATACGTATACGTATATCCCCTCTTTTTTGGATTTCCTTCCCATTTAGGTCACCACAGAGCATTGATTAGAGTTCCCTGTGCTATACAGTAGGTTCTCATTAGTTATGTATTTTATACATAGTATCAATAGTATATATGTGTCAATTGGAAGGATAGATATAGAGAGGGTTCCAACCCTAGGGATGGTATAGTTGTGATAACCACCAGAAGCTAGTCCCACCTTTACTGGAACAAGTTTGGTTTATTTGGGTCTTGACCCTGGAGAGGCCAACACCTAAGAAAGAGGCCAAGGTTATTGCAAGGCTCAGATGGACCCCATTTGAGCACATGAGTTGTGCTGAGTAATTAGTGACTCAGGTGTGCTTGGGTAGGAATTAAAAATGTTGAGGGGTCTGGGCAAGATGGCGGAAGAGTAAGACGCAGAAATCACCTTCCTTCCCACAGATACATTAGAAATACATCTACATGTGGAACTGCTCCTACAGAACACCCACTGAACGCTGGCAGAAGACCTCAGACCTCCCAAAAGGCAAGAAACTCCCCCCGTACTTGGGTAGGGCAAAAGAAAAAAGAAATAACAGAGACAAAAGAATAGGGACGGGACCTGCACCAGTGGGAGGGAGCTGTGAAGAAGGAAAGGTTTCCACACACTAGGAAGCCCCTTCGCGGGCGGAGACTGCGGGTGGCGGAGGGGGGGGAGCTTCGGAGCCATGGAGGAGAGCGCAGCCACAGGGGTGCGGAGGGCAAAGCGGAGAGATTCCCGCACAGAGGCTCGGCGCTGAGCAGCACTCACCAGCCCGAGAGGCTTGTCTGCTCACCCGCCGGGGCGGGCGGGGGCTGGGAGCTGAGGCTCGGGCTTTGGAGGTCGGATTGCAGGGAGAGGACTGGGGTTGGCTGCGTGAACACAGCCTGAAGGGGGCTAGTGCGCCACAGCTAGCCGGGAGGGAGTCGGGGAAAAAGTCTGGAGCTGCCGAAGAGGCAAGAGACTTTTTCTTGCCTCTTTGTTTTGGGGTGCGCAAGGAGAGGGGATTCAGAGCGCTGCTTAAACGAGCTCCAGAGCCGGGCGCGAGCCGCAGCTATCAGCGCGGACCCCAGAGACGGGCGTGAGACGCTAAGGCTGCTGCTGCCGCCACCAAGAAGCCTGTGTGCGAGCACAGGTCACTCTCCACACCGCCCCTCCCGGGAGCCTGTGCAGCTCGCCACTGCCAGGGTCCCGTGATCCAGGGACAACATCCCCGGGAGAACGCACTGCGCGCCTCAGGCTGCTGCAACGTCACGCCGGCCTCTGCCGCGCAGGCTCGCCCCGCCTCCGTACCCCTCCCTCCCCCGGCCTGAGTGAGCCAGAGCCCCCGAAGCAGCTGCTCCTTTAACCCCGTCCTGTCTGGGCGGGGAACAGACGCCCTCAGGCGACCTACACGCAGAGGCGGGGCCAAATCCAAAGCTGAACCCCGGGAGCTGTGCGAACAAAGAGGAGAAAAGGAAATTTCTCCCAGCAGCCTCAGAAGCAGCGGATTAAAGCTCCACAAACAACTTGATGTACCTGCATCTGTGGAATACCTGAATAGACAACGAATCATCCCAAATTGAGGAGGTGGACTTTGGGAGCAGGATATATTAATCTTTCCCCTTTTCCTTTTTTTGTGAGTGTATATGTGTATGCTTCTGGGTGAGATTTTATCCGTATAGCTTTGCTTTCACCATTTGTCCTAGGGTTCGGTCCGTCCTTTTTTTTTTTTTTTTATACTTAAAAATTTTTTTTTCTTAATGTTTTGTTAATAATTTTTTCCTTATTTTCTATTTTTAAAAATTAAAAAAATTTTTTTGTAATAAGTTTTTTCATATTTTATATTTTAAAAAATTAGAGAGAAGATGGTGGAAGAGTAAGACGCGGAGATCACCTTCCTTCCCACAGATACAGTAGAAATACATCTACACGTGGAACTGCTCCTACAGAACACCCACTGAACGCTGGCAGAAGACGTCAGACCTCCCAAAAGGCAAGAAACTCCCCCCGTACTTGGGTAGGGCAAAAGAGAAAAAGGAAATAACAGAGACAAAAGAATAGGGACGGGACCTGAACCAGTGGGAGGGAGCCGTGAAGGAGGAAAGATTTCCACGCACTAGGAAGCCCCTTCGCGGGCAGAGACTGCGGGTGGCAGAGGGGGGAAGCTTCGGAGCCACGGAGGAGAGCGCAGCCACAGGGGTGCAGAGGGCAAAGCGGAGAGATTCCCGCACAGAGGCTCGGCGCCGAGCAGCACTCAGCAGCCCGAGAGGCTTGTCTGCTCACCCGCCGGGGCGGGCGGGGCTGGGAGCTGAGGCTCGGGCTTCGGTCGGATCGCAGGGAGAGGACTGGGGTTGGCGGCGTGAACACAGCCTGAAGGGGTTAGCGCACCACAGCTGGCCGGGAGGGAGACCGGGAAAAAGTCTGCAGCTGCCGAAGAGGCAAGAGACTTTTTCTTGCCTCTTTGTTTCGCGACGCGCAAGGAGAAGGGATTCAGAGCGCCGCCTAAACGAACTCCAGAGACTGGCGCGAGCCGCGGAGATCAGCGCGGACCCCAGAGACGGGCGTGAGACGCTGGGGCTGCTGCTGCCGCCTCCAAAAAGCCTGTGTGCGAGCACAGGTCACTCTCCACACCGCCCCTCCCGGGAGCCTGTGCAGCCCGCCACTGCCAGGGTCCCGTGATCCGGGGACAACATCCCCGGGAGAACGCACTGCGCGCCTCAGGCTGCTGCAACGTCACGCCGGCCTCTGCCGCGCAGGCTCGCCCCGCCTCCTCCGTACCCCTCCCTCCCCCGGCCTGAGTGAGCCAGAGCCCCCGAAGCAGCTGCTCCTTTAACCCCGTTCTGTCTGGGCGGGGAACAGACGCCCTCAGGCGACCTACACGCAGAGGCGGGTCCAAATCCAAAGCTGAACCCCGGAAGCTGTGCGAACAAAGAAGAGAAAGGGAACTTTCTCCCAGCAGCCTCAGGAGCAGCGGATTAAAGCTCCACAAACAACTTGATGTGCCTGCATCTGTTGAATACCTGAATAGACAACGAATCATCCCAAATTCAGGAGGTGGACGTTGGGAGCAGGATATATTAATTTTTCCCCTTTTCCTTTTTTTGTCAGTGTATATGTATATGCTTCTGGGTGAGATTTTGTCTGTATAGCTTTGCTTTATAATAGCTTTATTTTATTTCACTATATTATAGCCTCTTTCTTTCTTTCTATTTTTTCTCCCTTTTACTCTGAGCCGTGTGGATGAAAGGCTCTTGGTGCTCCAGCCAGGCATCAGGGCTGTGCCTCTGAGGTGGGAGAGCCAACTTCAGGACACTGGTCCACAAGAGACCTCCCAGCTCCACGTAATACCAAATGGTGAAAATCTCTCAGATATCTCCATCTCAACATCAAGACCCAGCTTCACTCAACGACCAGCAAGCTACAGTGCTGGACACCCTATGCCAAACAACTAGCAAGACAGGAACACAGCCCCATCCATTAGCAGAGAGGCTGCCTAAAATCATAATAAGGCCACAGACACCCCAAATTACACCACCAGACGTGGACGTGCTCACCAGAAAGGCAAGATCCAGCCTCATCCACCAGAACTCAGGCACTAGTTCCCTCCACCAGGAAGCCTACACAACCCACTGAACCAACCTTAGCCACTGGGGACAGATACCAAAAACAATGGGAACTACGAACCTGCAGCCTGTGAAAAGGAGACCCCAAACACAGTAAGATAAGCAAAATGAGACGACAGAAAAACACACAGCAGATGAAGGAGCAGGGTCAAAACACACCAGACTTAACAAATGAAGAGGAAATAGGTAGTCTACCTGAAAAAGAATTCAGAATAATGATAGTAAGGATGATCCAAAATCTTGGAAATAGAATAGACAAAATGCAAGAAACATTTAACAAGGACATAGAAGAACTAAAGAGGAACCAAGCAATGATGAAAAACACAATAAATGAAATTAAAAATACTCTAGATGGGATCAATAGCAGAATAACTGAGGCAGAAGAAAGGATAAGTGACCTGGAACATAAAATGGTGGAAATAACTACTGCAGAGCAGGCTAAAGAAAAAAGAATGAAAAGAACTGAGGACAGTCTCAGAGACCTCTGGGACAACATTAAACGCACCAACATTCGAATTATAGGGGTCCCAGAAGAAGAAGAGAAAAAGAAAGGGACTGAGAAAATATTTGAAGAGATTATAGTTGAAAACGTCCCTAATATGGGAAAGGAAATAGTTAATCAAGTCCTGGAAGCACAGAGAGTCCCATACAGGATAAACCCAAGGAGAAACACGCCAAGACACATATTAATCAAACTGTGAAAAATTAAATATAAGGAAAACATATTAAAAGCAGCAAGGGAAAAACAACAAATAACACACAAGGGAATCCCCATAAGGCTAACATCCGATCTTTCAGCAGAAACTCTGCAAGCCAGAAGGGAGTGGCAGGATATACTTAAAGTGATGAAGGAGAAAAACCTGCAACCAAGATTACTCTACCCAGCAAAGATCTCAGTCAGATGTGATGGAGAAATTAAAACCTTTACAGACAAGCAAAAGCTGAGAGAGTTCAGCACCACCAAACCAGCTTTACAACAAATGCTAAAGGAACTTCTCTAGGCAAGAAACACAAGAGAAGGAAAACACCTACAATAACAAACCCAAAACAGTTAAGAAAATGGGAATAGGAACATACATATCGATAATTACCTTGAATGTAAATGGATTAAATGCTCCCACCAAAAGACACAGGCTGGCTGAATGGATACAAAAACAAGACCCATATATATGCTGTCTACAAGAGACCCACTTCAGACCTAGAGACACATACAGACTGAAAGTGAGGGGATGGAAAAAGATATTCCATGCAAATGGAAATCAAAAGAAAGCTGGAGTAGCAATTCTCATATCAGACAAAATAGACTTTAAAATAAAGAATATTACAAGAGACAAAGAAGGACACTATATAATGATCAAGGGATCTATCCAAGAGGAAGGTATAACAATTGTAAATATTTATGCACCCAACATAGGAGCACCTCAATACATAAGGCAAATACTAACAGCCATAAAAGGGGAAATCGACAGTAACACCTCATGGTAGGGGACTTTAACACCCCACTTTCACCAATGGACAGATCATCCAAAATGAAAGTAAATAAGGAAACACAAGCTTTAAATGATACATTAAACAAGATGGACTTAATTGATATTTATAGGACATTCCACCCAAAAACAACAGAATACACATTTTTCTCAAGTGCTCATGGAACATTCTCCAGGATAGATCATATCTTGGGTCACAAATCAAGCCTTGTTAAATTTAAGAAAATTGAAATCGTATCAAGTATCTTTTCTGACCACAACGCTATGAGACTAGATATCAATTACAGGAAAAGATCTGTAAAATATACAAACACATGGAGGCTACACAATACACTACTTAATAACGAAGTGATCACTGAAGAAATCAAAGGGGAAATCAAAAAATACCTAGAAACAAATGACTATGGAGATAACAACGACCCAAAACCTATGGGATGCAGCAAACGCAGTGCTAAGAGGGAAGTTTATAGCAATACAAGCCTACCTCAAGAAACAGGAAACATCTCGAATAAACAACCTAACCTTGCACCTAAAGCAATTAGAGAAAGAAGAACAAAAAAACCCCAAAGCCAGCAGAAGGAAAGAAATCATAAAGATCAGGTCAGAAATAAATGAAAAAGAAATGAAGGAAACAATAGCAAAAATCAATGAAACTAAAAGCTGGTTCTTTGAGAAGATAAACAAAATTGATAAACCATTAGCCAGACTCATCAAGAGAAAAAGGGAGAAGACTCAAATCAATAGAATTAGAAATGAAAAAGGAGAAGTAACCACTGACACTACAGAAATACAAACGATCATGAGAGATTACTACAAGCAACTCCATGCCAATAAAATGGACAACCTGGAAGAAATGGACAGATTCTTAGAAATGCACAAACTGCTGAGACTGAACCAGGAAGAAATAGAAAATATGAACAGACCAATCACAAGCACTGAAATTGAAACCGTGATTAAAAATCTTCCAACAAACAAAAGCCCAGGACCAGATGGCTTCACAGGTGAATTCTATCAAACATTTAGAGAAGAGCTAACACCTATCCTTCTCAAACTCTTCCACAATATTGCAGAGGGAGGAACACTCCCCAACTCATTCTACAAGGCCACCATCACCCTGATACCAAAACCAGACAAAGATGTCACAAAGAAAGAAAACTACAGGCCAATATCACTGATGAACATAGATGCAAAAATCCCCAACAAAATACTAGCAAACAGAATCCAACAGCACATTAAAAGGATCATACACCATGATCAAGTGGGGTTTATCCCAGGAATGCAAGGATTCTTCAATATACGCAAATCAATCAATGTGATACACCATATTAACAAATTGAGGGAGAAAAACCATATGATCATCTCAATAGATGCAGAGAAAGCTTTCGACAAAATTCAACACCCATTTATAATAAAAGCCCTGCAGAAAGTAGGCATGGTGGGAACTTAGTTCAACATAATAAAGGCCATATATGACAAACCCACAGCCAACATTGTCCTCAATGGTGAAAAACTGAAACCATTTCCACTAAGATCAGGAACAAGACAAGGTTGCCCACTCTCACCACTATTATTCAACATAGTTTTGGAAGTGTTAGCCACAGCAATCAGAGAAGACAAAGAAATAAAAGGAATCCAAATCGGAAAAGAAGAAGTAAAGCTGTCACTGTTTGCAGATGACATGATACTATACATAGAGAATCCTAAAGATGCTACCAGAAAACTCCTAGAGCTAATCAATGAATTTGGTAAAGTAGCAGGATACAAAATTAATGCACAGAAATCTCTTGCATTTCTATACACTAATGATGAAAAATCTGAAAGTGAAATTAAGAAAACACTCTCGTTTACCATTGCAACAAAAAGAATAAAATATCTAGGAATAAACCTACCTAAGGAGACAAAAGACCTGTATGCAGAAAATTATAAGACACTGATGAAAGAAATTAAAGATGATACAAATAGATGGAGAGATATACCATGTTCCTGGATTGGAAGAATCAACATTGTGAAAATGACTCTACTACCCAAAGCAATCTACAGATTCAATGCAATCCCTATCAAACTACCACTGGCATTTTTCACAGAACTAGAACAAAAAATTTCACAATTTGTACGGAAACACAAAAGACCCCGAATAGCCAAAGCAATCTTGAGAACGAAAAATGGAGCTGGGGGAATCAGGCTCCCTGACTTCAGACTATACTACAAAGCTACAGTAATCAAGACAGTTTGGTACTGGCACAAAAACAGAAATATAGATCAGTGGAACAGGATAGAAAGCCCAGAGATAAACCCACACACATATGGTCACCTTATCTTTGATAAAGGAGGCAAGCATATACAGTGGAGAAAAGACAGCCTCTTCAATAAGTGGTGCTGGGAAAACTGGACAGGTACATGTAAAAGAATGAAATTAGAACACTCCCTGACACCATACACAAAAATAAACTCAAAATGGATTAAAGACCTAAGTGTAAGGCCAGACACTATCAAACTCTTAGAGGAAAACATAGGCAGAACACTCTATGACATAAATCACAGCAAGATCCTTTTTGACCCACCTCCTAGAGAAATGGAAATAAAAACAAAAATAAACAAATGGGACCTAATGAAACTTAAAAGCTTTTGCACAGCAAAGGAAACCATAAACAAGATGAAAAGACAACCCTCAGAATGGGAGAAAATATTTGCAAATGAAGCAACTGACAAAGGATTAGTCTCCAAGATTTACAAGCAGCTCATGCAGCTCAATAACAAAAAAACAAACAACCCAATCCAAAAATGGGCAGAAGACCTAAATAGACATTTCTCCAAAGAAGATATACAGATTGCCAACAGACACATGAAAGAATGCTCAACATCATTAATCATTAGAGAAATGCAAATCAAAACCACAATGAGATATCATCTCACACCGGTCAGAATGGCCATCATCAAAAAATCTAGAAACAATAAATGCTGGAGAGGGTGTGGAGGAAAGGGAACACTCTTGCACTGTTGGTGGGAATGTAAATTGATACAGCCACTATGGAGAACAGTATGGAGGTTCCTTAAAATACTAAAAATAGAACTACCATACGACCCAGCAATCCCACTACTGGGCATATACCCTGAGAAAACCATAATTCAAAAAGAGTCATGTACCAAAATGTTCATTACAGCTCTATTTACAATAGCCAGGACATGGAAGCAACCTAAGTGTCCATCATCGGATGAATGTATAAAGAAGATGTGGCACATATATACAATGGAATATTACTCAGCCATAAAAAGAAATGAAATGGAGGTATTTGTAGTGAGGTGGATGGAGTTAGAGTCTGTCATACAGAGTGAAGTAAGTCAGAAAGAGAAAAACAAATACAGTATGCTAACACATATATATGGAATCTAAGGAAAAAAAAAAAAAAAGGTCATGAAGAACCTAGTGGCAAGACGGGAATAAAGACACAGACCTACTAGAGAATGGACTTGAGGATATGGGGAGGGGGAGGGGTGAGATGTGACAGGGTGAGAGAGTGGCATGGACATATATACACTACCAAATGTAAAATAGATAGCTAGTGGGAAGCAGCCGCATAGCACAGGGAGATCAGCCCGGTGCTTTGTGATCACCTAGAGGGGTGGGATAGGGAGGGTGGGAGGGAGGGAGATGCACGAGGAAAGAGATATGGGAACATATGTATATGTATTACTGATTGACTTTGTTATAAAGCAGAAACTAACACACCATTGTAAAGCAATTATACTCCAATAAAGATGTTTAAAAAAATAAAAAATAAAAAAAAATAAAAATGTTGAAATTGTCATGGATTAGGAGCTTGCTGGAAATTACCTTCCTATAGCCCAAATTTAAGGTACTTCTGGAAAATAAAGAGACTGCATCAGAAGAATTCTAAGGTCTTTCATTCACTCACTCATTTATCCATCCATTCATTCATTTATTCATCAGATTTATCCAACACCTACTATGCACCTGGTATTGTGCCACCTGTTGACGATACGATGGTGAACGAGGTAGACAGACACAGTCGCCGCCTTTCCAAGTCTTCTAGTCTGGCTGTGGAGAGAGGTGAGTAAGCAAGCAGAGATGACTAACTCCACGTGAGTATAAAAGATCAGGGGAGCACCTGGTAGGAACAGCTAACCAAGTATAGAGGGACCAGGAAACTTTTCTGAAGAAAACAAGCCTAACGTTACAGGTTTTAGCCCAGAAAAGACGGGGAGGGGACCAACAACAACCATCCATTGAGGGCTTACCCTGTGGTCAACACTTAAGTGACTTGCCCAAGGACACTCTATAGGAGGAAGAGTCTGATTTTTGCAAAAACAGACTCTATGTTCTTCATCACTTTGCTCCATTGTCAATATTGAAATTATTATTTAAGAGACCCAAATGCTGGTCACAACACACTGGGGACCAGATGGTAGATTTGACTGCTCAATTGGCCACGTGGAGTTTGGAGCTTCAGCTTCTCAACCAGTAGAGAAAACCCAATCCAAACTATTGGGTAGTAGAGGGAGCTAGGTCTCTTAGCTGCACAATACAGATGTTGTTTATACCCTGAATAACATAGTCCAAACAACTTTCCTATTGTTTAAGTAAGTCCACACCACTGGTTTTCAATTTGGTTGAAACATGCACATTTATGCCTTGAATAAAGTCTTGCTTACCTGTTAAAAAAGCACCATGTGGTGCTTTTAAAAGCTTGCAGAGTAAAGTAAGGATGATACTTACTACCAAAGGTCTAAAACAATGCCTTGATAAATTAGACACCCGCTTTTAAATTTATAAAAGGTGTGGCTCCAAATACATATATACTGATATTCTGTCTCCCAGAAGCATATGGAATATCTTAAAGGAAAAGTAATTTTTAAAAATTAAGATTCAAAGGAATATAAAGAGGAAGTTCATTTGAATAGGAATATGTATATTGCATCTGAGCTTCCTAGAAGCCAAAGCAAAAAGGGAAACATGGAAAACTGCATAATTTTTTATTATCAAAAAGAAGGAAGTACATACATTCTCACGGAGAAAAAGTATTTGCTAAGACACAAATTCTGAAAGTAACGTAGACTTCACCTTTGAAAGAAGGAAGGTACAATTTAAGGTGTTTGTAATGGAGTGGCTCACAGTACAATTCAAGAACTGTAATGAAATACAACCTTTCCCTTTCCCTTAAACCTAGACTGGAGGAAGCATTCCAACCAAGGCACTATTAGTGGAAAGTCAGAGAACCACTATGCCCTGATGCACAGATCTGGGTTCAGAAGGCAGCACTTATTAATCTATTTGGTTATGTATTCATGAAGCAAACATTTGTTGATTACCTGATTTGTGCCATTCATGCTTGTAGGGCTGGAATTGAGTGATAAAAAGAAAAAAAAAAATCCCTGCTCACAGTCCAAATGAAAAAGATTCTAGAACATTAATATAAAATTTTATAGTTTTAATTGTTCCAATGATGTGTGATGGATGAATTATGGGTTACTCAACTTACATGATGCTTTATGGTTTACAAAATGTTTTCATACATCATTACAACCCAAGTATCCTTACTGGGACGTTCCAGGTATAACTTAACATTCAGATTTAGGCAGATGTTCCTGGTTATATTATGAAAGTATTGTTTGTGCATGTATTTTTCCATTAGAAAGGATATGCTTGAGAGCCTATTTCAGAACTTAGTAAGAAAATCTGCTAGTTAATTCCACAAGAGACCTTAACATACTTTCATATGTTTGAGACTTGAAAGTTATACTGAGTGACACTTGGTTTAATGAACATCTTAATTTTCTTCACATCCCATGAATTATGGCAGGACTTTTGGCAAATAGTGAGATCCTTGTGCGAGGCACTGCTAGGAAATATTAATAATTGTTAAGTGATAACCACTTGTCAGTGTCTCAAGGCGATGATTGCTAGTCATATGGTCCACTCAGGCTCTCAGGCCCTTTATTATCCTTCCTCAGCATACCTATTGTGCACAGTGGGTGAAGAATTCTGCTTCTTTTCCAGTTAATTAACCCACATGCCAATGATACTGTTTCATCCTTGGTTAATTCAGAGCAACCTCCAGCTGTCTGCCTCCTGTCTATAAGAAAGAAGTAGCTGCAGACGTTCACCAGTGCAGGCAGGCAATGTGCTGGTGGGATGACCATCTCATCCCATCTTGCCCATGACTTTCTTGGTTTTAGTGCTAAAAGTCCGAAATCATGGTAACCACCTCTGTCCTAGGCAAACAGGACCAGGATTGGTTACCCCAAGTGCAGGGAACTATCTGTATAATCGAAAAGCAACAAATGAACATCTCCATCACTGAGTAAAATACAAGGGGCATAGATAATGTTGGGTGCCTTGGTTTGGATTCCCCTAAGAGTCTGTCGGTAGTGGAGAAGTATTAGCAAATACAGAGCAGCTGTGTGGAGCTGCATGGCCACAATGGTGGATCATTGGAATGAGAAGCAACATTGGCCTGCCATGCAGAGGAAAAGGAAATAGGTGGCTCAACTTGGCTTGTGTCTTAAAAGTCATTCCAGTGTCTATGAGTGTGGCTAAGAGGCTGCTGGGAGAGTTTTCTGTCTTCTTCAGTTCTCACATGCAGCCTTATAAGCAACCCAGTTAATTGAAGAAATCTGGGTGTCCCCATCTACCTGACTAATTATATTTTACATATTTGAAATTGCTTCTCACCTTTCTGATTTAGACTAAATAATTTAAATTCCATTCATATTTTTTATTCTTACAAAAAATTTTTTGGATAGGTTTCATTTGCTATGTTCTTTCTCATTCTGTCATTTTGCCTTTAGAATTGGTTTATTTGTTTATTTTTTTCACCCTTGTTGAGGTATAATTGTCAAATAAAATTGTAAGGTATTTAAAGTGAATGACATGATAATTTTATATAAGTATACATTGTGTATTTTTACAATTTTAACAATAGTTTTATTCAAAACTTAATTTAAAGACTAATAGATTTAATTCATTCTTTTCAAGTCCTCCTGCCTAATAGGCATTGGGTGAAGGGGGAGAAGAGTCTGAGATTTGGGGAAAGAAAGATACAGATATAAATCTTGGCCCTGAAATTTACTATAGATGTGCTCATGGGTAAGTTACTCAATGTCTCTGAATCTTGAATAAGGATAATATTTACTATGAACAGTAATTTTATCATTATTATTATTATTACCCCGCAAGAAATAAGATGTGTGAAATTCTTTCTCCCCACCTATCCCTGTCCCCAAATACAGTCTATAAAAGATTGTTTTGTCATATTAAAAAAAAAACTCTAATAATAAAAAGAACAGAATAAGAACCAAAAACCTGCTAGAGGGAGAAGAGATAAGCTAAGAAAACCTATTATAAACCTTAGTAGTGAGCTTCTTGGAAACAAAAGCAAAATACCATAGCCATATCCTATTCCAGTAAGATAAAATATAAAATGAAATCTTATAAGGTAAGAAATATTATTTTGTTTTAATTATAATATGAATTATTACATGATTCTATCAGAGACAGTGAAATACACAGTAGAAATTTTACAGAAGACAGAGAAGGGCCTCTGTGTCCTATTTCTTCTACTGACTGCAAATTAAAAGCTATGAATGTAGGGTTGTGTTGAAGGTTCCTAAAGGTATTCTATAGAGAACTGAGAGAAGATAGCCCAGACATCTGTTTTCTAATAAAATGAATAAATGCAGCAATACAACCTATAAAACTAGAGAAATCATTTGGTTTATGTCCTTTCTGTAATCATTTTCCAATGTGAGTTGTCATGGTTTACTTCGATGTTACATAAGCTTCCTAACTGGTCTCCTTGGCTCCAATCTTTCCCACCTTGACACTCTTTCTTTACACTGCAGCCTGTGTAGTATTTCTTTTTTCTTTTTTTAATTAATTAATTTATTTTATTAATTTATTTTATTAATTTATTTTATTAATTTATTTTTGGCTGCATTGGGTCTTTGTTGCTGCACGCAGGCTTTCTCTAGTTGTGGCGAGCGAGGGCTTCTCTTCGTTGTGGTGCGCGGGCTTCTCATTGCAGTGGCCTCTCCTGTTGCGGAGCACTGGCTCTAGGGGTGCGGGCTTCAGTAGCTGTGGCACGTGGGCTCAGTAGATATGGCTTGTGGGCTCTGGACTACAGGCTCAGCAATTGTGGTGCACGGGCTTAATTGCTTCGTGTCATGTGGGATCTTCCTGGACCAGGGCTCGAACCCGTGTCTCCTGCACTGGCAAGCAGATTCCCAACCACTGCGCCACCAGGGAAGCCCTGTGTAGTATTTCTGGAACATAGCTCTCATTGTGTCACTCCCTGGCTTTAAGTTCTTTCCATAGTTTATTCTTAAATTCTTTCAGTTTCTCAAATATGCCATGTATATGCCCTTCGTACATTCTTCTTTGTCCGGAATAGCCATCTCTGTTATCAAACTCCATTCCTCCCCACCCCTCACCAAATCGCCAATACTCATCCGTTAGAAGTCAGCTCAGACATCATTACTTCTACCTTGACATCCTCAACCTCCCTTTCCTGAATTAGTTCCCCCTTCTCTGTGTTCCTTGAGCACTCTACTACATACTATTGTTACTCTGTATTGACTTATCTAGACCTCCCATTAGACTGAAAGTATGTAAGTCAGGGATGTCATCGTCAGAACTTCAGTGAGCCTTTAGTGTTAGCAGAGCCCTGGCACATAGTAGGGGCTTCATACATATTTGATAAATACGTAAATGTGTGACTTGATAGAAGCTTTCAAACCAACAGTCGATGTCAAGGTAATAGCCAATGGACATTTTCCCATACTGGGTTTCATGAAACACTGCTTCTGAGAAATATCAATAGGAGTCCCGGACTAAAGACTTCTACAGTTAAGGAAGTAGAGAATGCTGTATATTTTATCTCTCAAAAATTCACTATTTTAATTAAAATATTAAAGGTTCTGGTATATTTTTCAATTAATAAATTTATTATTTATGTTTCCCCTACTTTTTTGGTGTGTGTGTGTGTGCATGCATGCACACAGTACCTGTTGGAACTAATGGCATGCAACAGCACTAGTTGCACTACAGGATTTTACTTTAAATTAAGAAATGAAACAAAGATGCATTTGTCTTCATGATTACTTACATCATTCTGTAAAGGTTGAGCCAATGCAGTAAGACCAAAAAGGAAAAAAGAAGGAAAAAAAGAAACAGCAGCAGTACAGAAAGACAAAATGACTATTTTGCAGATAATATCAATCAACTTTGAAAACACAAGGAAATCAGCTGGGAAAACCTATTCAACTAACAAGAAATATATGTGAGGTTAAAAAAGAAATATTGGGGGCTTCCCTGGTGGTGCAGTGGTTGGGAGTCTGCCTGCCAGCGCAGGGGACACGGGTTTGGGCCCTGGTCTGGGAGGATCCCACATGCCGCGGAGCAGCTAGGCCCGTGAGCCACAATTACTGAGCCTGCGCGTCTGGAGCCTGTGCTCCGCAGCGGGAGAGGCCGCGATGGTGAGAGGCCCGCGCGCCACGGTGGAGGGTGGCCCCCGCTTGCCGCAGGTGGAGAGGGCCCTCGCGCAGAAACAAAGACCCAACGCAGCTGTAAATAAATAAAATTAAAAAAAAAAAAAAAAGAAATATTGAAAATGACTATATATAGTACATAATGATCATCTTAGGAAATATTATGGGAAAAAAAAGAGCCCTCATATGCTAACAAGTATAACAAAACATAATGACTAACAAAATATAACAACTTAGGAATAAACCTCACATAAATATATATGATTTAAATAACCCAAATTTTAAAAATTAATATATAAATGATCCATAAATTAACAGATCTACCATATCTCTGGATGAAATCATTCAATATTGTAGGACATACCAAAATATTAATTAAACACAATGCTATTTAAAATCCCAGTTTAGAACTTGGTAAAGTGTTTCTAAAGTTCAGCTAGAAGATAAATGGGTAGAAGTAGCCAAAAAATAATAATAAAGAGCAATTAGGAGAAACCAGCAATGCTAGTTACTTAAATACATTAAAAGCTGTTAAGTCTCAAAACCACACTGTACCATGCAAGAATAATCCAAGAGATATTAGAATATTAAAAGGCATTTTTATACCTAAAGACAATGTAAAATAAAGGTAGAATCATACATAAATGTAAGATTGGGTAATGTTGCTGCAGATATTGGATAACAGTTTATAAATTAAATTTAGTTCCTCATTTCATGCTATATACAATTTCCAGATGGAGTAGGGAATTTAAATGTAAAGAAAAAAAACACAGGAGAACTAGGAGAAAATAAAAATACATTGTTTGCTTTTAAATTAATAGTTATTTTTTAGAGTTTTTAGAATTTTAGGTTTACAGAAAAATTGCACAGAAAGTACAGGGTTCCCATATGCCCCTTCCCCCTCTTCCCCTCACAGTTGCTCTAATTAGTAACATCTTGCATTGGTACATTTGTCTTCATTGATGAACCCATATTGATACATTATTATTAACTAAGTCGTAGTTTACATTAGGGCTCACTTTGTGTTATATAGTTATTAGGATTTTGACAAATGCATTATGTCATGTATCCACCATTACAGTATTACACAGGTAGTCTCACAAAAAATCTCCTAAGCTCCACCCATTCATCCCCGTTGAGCACCTGGAAACCACTGAATATTTTTTTTTACTACCTATATAGTATTGCATTTTTCCAGAGTGTCACTTAGTTGGAATCACACAGTATGTAGGCCTTTTAGACCGACTTCTTTCATTTAACAATATGAATTTAAGGTTTCTCCCTGTTTTTTCATGATTTAATAACTTATTTCTTCTTACCACTTAATAATATTCCATTGCATAGATATGCCATAGTTTATTTCTCCATTTACATATGGATGCACTAGATATTTTTAAAGGAAATTTTGTAATATTCATTAAAACAAAATAAAACATTTATTTTACTTTTTTTGAATTTTTGAATTTTATTTTACTTATTTTTTATACAGCAGATTCTTATTAGTTATCCATTTTATACATATTAGTGTATATATGTCAATCCCAATCTCCCAGTTCATCCCACCACAACCACCCACCCCTCCACTTTCCCCCCTTTGTGTCCATACGTTTGTTCTCTACATCTGTGTCTCTATTTCTGCCCTGCAAACCGGTTCATGTGTACCATTTTTCTAGGTCCCACATATATGCGTTAATATACGATATTTGTTTTTCTCTTTCTTACTTACTTCATTCTGTTTGACAGTCTCTAGATCCATCCACGTCTCTACAAATGACCCAGTTTCATTTCTTTTTATGGCTGAGTAATATTCTATTGTATATATGTACCACATCTTCTTTATCCATTCGTCTGTCGATGGGCATTTAGGTTGCCTCCATGACCTGGCTATTGTAAATAGTGCTGCAGTGAACATTGGGGTGCATGTGTCTTTTTGAATTATGGTTTTCTCTGGGTATATGCCCAGTAGTGGGATTGCTGGATCATATGGTAATTCTATTTTTAGTTTTATAAGGAACCTCCATACTGTTCTCCATAGTGGCTGTATCAATTTACATTCCCACCAACAGTGCAAGAAGGTTCCCTTTTCTCCACACCCTCTCCAGCATTTGTTGTTTGTAGATTTTCTGATGATGCCCATTCTAACTGGTGTGAGGTGATACCTCATTGTAGTTTTGATTTGCATTTCTCTAATAATTAGTGATGTTGAGCAGCTTTTCATGCACTTCTTGGCCATCTGTATGTCTTCTTTGGAGAAATGTCTTCTGGACATTAAGGTCTTCTGGACATTTTTTGATTGGGTTGTTTGTTTTTTTAATATTGAGCTGCATGAACTGTTTGTATATTTTGGAGATTAATCCTTTGTCTCTTGATTCGTTTGCAAATATTTTCTTGCATTCTGAGGGTTGTCTTTTCGTCTTGTTTCCTTTGTTTTGCAAAAGCTTTTACGTTTCATTGGGTCCCATTTGTTTATTTTTGTTTTTATTTCCATTACTCTAGGAGGTGGATCAAAAAAGATCTTGCTGTGATTTATGTCAAAGAGTGTTCTTCCTATGTTTTCCTCTCAGAGTTTTATAGTGTGTGGTCTTACATTTAGGTCTCGAATCCATTTTGAGTTTATTTTTGTGTATGGTGTTAGGGAGTGTTCTAATTTCATTCTTTTGCATGTAGCTGTCCAGTTTTCCCAGCACCACTTATTGAAGACACTGTCTTTTCTCCATTGTATATCTTTGCCTCCTTTGTCATGGATTAGTAGACCATAGGTGCATGGGTTTATCTCTGGGCTTTCTATCCTGTTCCATTGATCTGTATTTCTGTTTTTGTGCCAGTACCATATTGTCTTGATTACTGTAGCTTTGTAGTATAGACTAAAGTCTGGGAGTCTGATTCTCCAGCTCCGTTTTTTTCCCTCAAGACTGCTTTTTCTATTCGGGGTCTTTTGTGTCTCCATACAAATTTTAAGATTTTTGGTTCTAGTTCGGTAAAAAATACCACTGGTAATTTGATAGGGATTGCATTATTCTTTTTGTTGCAATGGTGAATGGGATTCTTTACTTAATTTCTCTTCTGATCTTTTGTTGTTAGTGTACAGGAAGGCAAGAGATTTCTGTGCATTAATTTGTATCCTGCAACTTTACCAAATTCATTGATTAGCTCTAGGAGTTTTCTGGTGGCATCTTTAGGATTCTCTATGTATCGTACCATGTCATCTGCAAACAATGACAGTTTTAATTCTTCTTTTCCAATTTGTATTCCTTTTATTTCTTTTTCTTCTCTGATTGCTGTGGCTAGGACTTCCAAAACTATGTTGAATAAAAGTGGTGAGAGTGGACATCCTTGTCTTGTTCCTTATCTTAGAGAAAGTGCTTTCAGTTTTTCACCATTGAGAATGATGTTTGCTGTGGGTTTGTTGTACATGGCTTTTATTACGTTGAGGTAGGTTTCCTCTATGCCCACTTTCTGGAGAGTTTTTATCATAAATGGGTGTTGAATTTTGTCAACAGCTTTTTCTGCATCTATTGAGATGATCATATGGTTTTTATTCTTCAGTTTGTTAATATGGTGTATCACATTGATTGATTTGTGTGTATTGCAGAATCCTTGCATCCCTGGGATAAATCCCACTTGATCATGGTGTATGATCCTTTTAATGTGCTGCTGGATTCTATTTTCTAGTATTTTGTTGAGGATTTTTGCATCTATATTCATCAGTGATATTGGTCTGTAATTTTCTTTTTTTGTAGTATCTTTGTCTGATTTTGGTATCAGGGTGATGGTGACCTCATAGAATGAGTTTGGGAGTTTTCCTTCCTGTGCAATTTTTTGGAAGAGTTTGAGAAGGATGGGTGTTAGCTCTTCTCTAAATGTTTGATAGAATTCACCTGTGAAGCCATCTGGTCCAGGACTTCTGTTTGTTGGAAGATTTTTAATCACAGTTTCAATTTCATTACTTGTGATTTGTTTGTTCATATTTTCTATTTCTTCCTGGTTCAGTCTTGGAAGGTTACACCTTTCTAAGAATTTGTCCATTTCTTCCAGGTTGTCCATTTTATTGGCATAGAGTTGCTTGTAGTAGTCTCTTAGGATGCTTTGTATTTCTGTGGTGTCCGTTGTAACTTCTCCTTTTTCATTTCTAATGTTATTGATTTGAGTCCTCTCCCTCTTTTTCTTGATGAGTCTGGCCAATGGTTTATCAATTTTGTTTATCTTCTCAAAGAACCAGCTTTTAGTTTTATTGCTCTTTGCTATTGTTTTCTTTGTTTCTATTTCATTTATTTCTGCTCTGATCTTTATGATTTCTTTCCTTCTACTAACTTTGGGTTTTGTTTGTTCTTCTTTCTCTAGTTCCTTTAGGTGTAAGGTTAGATTGTTTATTTGAGATTTTTCTTGTTTCTTGAGGTAGGCTTGTATTGCTATAAACTTCCCTCTTAGAACTGCTTTTGCTGCATCCCATAGGTTTTGGATCATCGTGTTTTTGTTGTCATTTGTCTCTAGGTATTTTTTGATTTCCTCTTTGATTTCTTCAGTGATCTCTTGGTTATTTAGTAATGTATAGTTTAGCCTCCAAGTGTTTGTGTTTTTTACGTTTTTTTCCCCTGTGATTGATTTCTAACCTCATAATATTGTCATTGGAAAGGATGCTTGATATGATTTCAATTTTCTTAAATTTAATGAGGTTTGATTTGTGACCCAAGATGTGATCTATCCTGGAGAATGTTCCATGTGCACTTGAGAAGAAAGTGTAGTCTGCTGTTTTTTGGATGGAATGTCCTATAAATATCAATTAAATCTATCTGATCTATTGTGTCATTTAAAACTGTGTTTCCTTTTTAATTTTCTGTCTGGATGATCTGTCTATTGGTGTAAGTGAGGTGTTAAAGTCCCCCACTATTACTGTGTTACTGTCGATTTCCTCTTTTATAGCTGTTAGCAGTTACCTTATGTATTGAGGTGCTCCTGTGTTGAGTGCATATATATTTATAATTTTTTTATCTTCTTCTTGGATTGATCCCTTGATCATTATGTAGTGTTCTTCCTTGTCTCTTGTAACATCCTTTATTTTAAAGTCTATTTTATCTGATATGAATATTGCTACTCCAGCTTTCTTTTGATTTCCATTTGTATGGAACATCTTTTTCCATCCCCTCCCTTTCAGTTTGTATGTGTCCCTAGGTCTGAAGTGGGTCTCTTGTAGACAGCATATATATGGGTCTTGTATTTGTATCCATTCAGTAAGCCTGTGTCTTTTGGTTGGAGCATTTAATCCATTTACATTTAAGGTAATTATTGATATGTATGCTCCTATTACCATTTTCTCAATTGTTATGGGTTTGTTTTTGTAGGTCCTTTTCTTCTCTTGTGTTTCCCACTTAGAGAAGTTCCTTTAGCATTTGTTGTAGAGCTGGTTTGGTGGTGCTGAATTATCTTAGTTTTTTCTTGTGTGTAAAGCTTTTGAATTCTTCGTCGAATCTGAATGATATCCTTGCCGGGTAGAGTAATCTTGGTTGTAGATTCTTCCCTTTCGTCACTGTAAATATTTCGTGCCACTCCCTTCTGGCTTGTAGAGTTTCTGCTGAGAAATCAGCTGTTAACCTTATGGGAGTTCACTTGTATGTTATTTGTCATTTTTCCCTCATTGCTTTTAATAATTTTTCTTTGTGTTAATTTTTTTCAATTTGATTACTATGTGTCTTTGCGTGTTTTTCCCTGGATTTATCCTGTCTGGGACTCTCTGCGCTTCCTGGATTTGGGTGGCTATTTCCTTTCCCATGTTAGGGAAGTTTTTGGCTATAATCTCTTCAAATATTTTCTCTGGTCCTTTCTCTCTCTCTTCTCCTTCTGGGACCCCTATAATGCGAATGTTGTTGCATTTAGTGTTGTCCCAGAGGTCTCTTAGGCTGTCTTCATTTCTTTTCATTCTTTTTTCTTTACTCTGTTCCATGGCAGTGATTTCCACCATTCTGTCTTCCAGGTCACTTATCCATTCTTCTTCCTCAGTTATTCTGCTATCGATTCCTTCTAGTGTATTTTTCATTTCAGTTATTGTATTGTTCATCTCTGTTTGTTCTTTAATTCTTCTAGGTGTTTGTTCTTTAATTCTTCTAGATCTTTGTTAAACATTTCTGGCATGTTCTCGATCTTTGCCTCCATTCTTTTTCCGAGGTCCTGGATCATCTTCACTATCACTATTCTGAATTCTTTTTCTGGAAGGTTGCCTATCTCCACTTCATTTAGTTGTTTTTCTGGGGTTTTATGTTGTTCCTTCATCTGATACATAGTCCTCTGCCTTTTCATTTTGTCTATCTTTCTGTGAATGTGGTTTTCCTTCCACAGGCTGCAGAATTGTAGTTCTTCTTGCTTCTGCTGTCTGCCCTCTGGTGGATGAGGCTATCTAAGAGGCTTGTGTAAGCTTCCTGATGGGAGGGACTGGTTGTGGGTAGAGCTGGGTGTTGTTCTGGTGGGCATAGCTCAGTAAAACTTTAATCTGTTTGTCTGCTGATTGGTGGGGCTGGGTTCCCTCCCTGTTGGTTGTTTTGCCTGAGGCGACCCAGCACTGGAGCCTACCCCTCTCTTTGGTGGGGCTAATGGCAGACTCTGGGAGGGCTCACACCAAGGAAAAACAAAACATTTATTGAGAGCCTACCATGGGCCAAGCTCTCTCCTCGAGTGTTGGGATGTATCAATGAGCAAAATATGCAATGATCTTTGCTCTTGGGAAGCTATATGAACGTGGGAGGAGACAGACACACAGAAAATAAAGAAGAGAAACAATAAATAGATAAATTTTAACATATACTGAAAGTGGTAATTGCTATGGCAAAGTATAAAAGAGAGCAAAGTACGGGAATTGGGAGTGTTGGGGCTGGTGAGATAAGGCAGCAGGTGGCAATTGTGAATAAGGTGTCAGAGCCCCATACAAAGATGATACTTATGCCCAGAGTTGGTGGAGATCAGTACAAACAGATGGCCTGTAAATGTAAAAATTTTAAACATACTACTAATATAAAAGGCAAATTCAAACAATGTTATAATATTTCACTTATTAAATTGGCAAAAGCTTTTAAAAATACAGGGTCAGTTATGTTATGTGGAGTTTTCACACAGTAGGAAAAAATAGTAACTTCTATAATCATTATTGAAGGAAATGGTGTAATATGGAATATGGAGTCTTAACAATGTTTAAACACAGTCATTCTACATCTATAAATGAATAGTTAAAAAGTAATCAGGGATGCTAACAGAACTGGTGTAAAAATTATTTAATTGTAATTTTAAAATTTGGAAATAGCTACAATTTCTATAATGAGGATAAAATTAGAAATTATTATGGTACATTCAATTAATATAATGCTATGCCATCTTTAAAAATGGTGAAATCATTTTTGAAGAATATTTAATGATTTGGGAAAGTGCTTATGCATAGAAAATGTTCCAAAAGAAATATACCAAATGTTAGCAGTAGTTATAAACCTTGGGTGGTGGGATTGTGGATGCTTAAAAATAACTTCTTTTTGATATTTACGTATAATACATTACAAAATTCATGCATAATACATATATGGTATAAAATACATGGTTAAAAATGAAAATTTCAGAAAAGTAGAAAGAAAATAAAAATAGTTTTGGCTTATTTCTCCTAATTCTATTTGTTGTTTTACTTTCTTCTTCTGGATCAATTATTACTTGTCTTTTTTCTTTGCTCCTTCCTTTGTCCCTCTCTTCCTGCTTCTACCTCCTCCTCCACCTTCTGCTGCTTCTTCTGATGTTCATGAGGCAAAGGGTATTCACATATTTTATTCACTGCCAGATTACACTCCAGAAAGTCATCTATAATTTCACCCTTTCTCCTCATCCTCACCAGCACTTATAGGCACTTATATATATAATTTAACATTCCTGTTTTTGCTATTTGGACAGATGAAGAGTCATGGCTTGTTTTGAATTGCATTTCTGTGATTTCCAGTGAGACTGAACTCCTTTTCATGTTCTTACTAGTTTTTTGGGTTTCCCTTCCTGTGAATTCAGTTTATAGGTCCTTTGCCCATTTTCTGGGGGTCGGGGATGTGGGGGTTGTTCATTCATTTGCCCCTCCCTCCCTCCCTTCTTTCCTTCCTTCCTTCCTTCATCCTTGCTGACTTGGAGGCATTCCTTGCTGTTCTGGATGGCAATCTCTTGTAAGTTTAAGCAATTCAAATATTTTCTCTCAACTTATGCCCTTCCTGTGAACTTTGCTATGCTGTCCTCTTTAGAAGAAATTCTTGAATTTTGATCCATCAATCTTTAATTGACTCACCAATATTTCCATGTAGAACATCACTTAGATCATCAGTTAGATCTTTGAATTTCTGTGTCCATCATTTTTTCTCTCCCCATTTCCATTTTTGTCTTTTCTCTCTTTATTCTATAATGAATTCTCAAGTTTGTCCTCTATATTACTTATTCGTATGTCAATGCCAATTCTGCTATTTCTGCCTTAAGTAAGGGCTTAATTCTGCCTTTTGAAATTTTATTTTCCTTATAGCCATGTCTTACTTCAGTAAACCCTACTTTCTTCTCATCTTATTGCTTATAGGTCTATTTTATCATTAACCTTCTTTTTCCATTTCATCTCATCATTTATTGAGATATAAACAACTCTTTTTTTTTTTTTTTTTTTTGCTTCTTTGAGCAAAAATGTCTAGAGGTATCCTTTTTCTGAGTCCTTAAGAAGGTATTACCTTTCTCTTAATCCCCCCTACTTTTTAGGTTGCTCTATCCTTACCTGGGGAGCTGGTGGGAGGGTACCCAAACCCCTGTGCTCTGACCACTTCTGTAGTGGCTGAATCTCCTTCCTGGAGTCACAGATGGAAGGTAGGTTGGTGAGTCCAGTGCCTCACATGTTTCCTGTCTAGTTCTGCTCCCTAAGACAGAAATGGGATCCCCTCCTACGTCCATCGCCAGCTCTCAAACGCATGAAACAGATGGACTGCATGGAAAACTATAGCCCTGGTTTTACTGCTTCTATTTCTATCTTCTCCCAGGCCTATTTTGTTTTATTTATGGAGACTACTATGCTGGTAGCCCACAACCTAAGTCTTGCCCAGGTGTTTTCTGAAGAGCTGAAGTCTCTGGATATAGATAGGGGTGAGGTGGGGGTGAGTGAAATGAGAAATTACCATCTGGCTGTCGTAAAAAATAGCATGAGCTCAGTGAAGGGCTAGATGGCTAGTTTTCTGGTGGGTACAGTTCATGTGTTTCTCAACTAAGCATCGTACACTGGAGGAGAATAAAAGGATTTTTCTTCCTTCGTTCAGGTATACAGTTTTTTGTTTTGTTTTGTTTTGTTTTTTTCCTTTAGAAACAAAGCTCACAGTGTCCTTTGTTGTGGCATGGTGTTTATGAGTCTGGTTATAGTGGCATTAAAGCCAGATTCTCCTAGTATTTGGAAACAAGCTCATTGTTCTAGTTTTCACTGGTGTTACGAATTTTCATCTTTGTGTGTCTTCAGAGATATTTTAACGAGGCATTGAGAAAGACCAGGAATCACTTAAAGCTGATCCATTTATTTAATATGCCACAGTTTCATTTCTCGCCCTGGAGGAGCAGTGATCTCTGTGCAGAAAGTTCTTCAAGGGATGCCGCAGGCCAGGCCAGGCTACTTCTCAAAGAATAACAGGCTTGAAACTGCTCCAGATATTTGCGCAAGCAATTCTCTATGAAAGAGAAAACTTTGCCTGAGAATTTCTGAAATTTGATATTACTAATGCCCACTTCCACCATATAAAAAGTTTTGATATGGCTTCTCCTAAAGGTATGAACTTTAGAGAAATTGCATCTTGATGAATCCATTCCAGTAGATGAAAATACAAAAATGAATGAAGTCTGGTTGTATGGATACTGAGTGACAGCAGGGAGCAAAGAATAATATAAATGAGATACATAACACATGGGGAGTGCTATATGGTTTAACATGTTGTTCTGTGTATGGACTTATTTGGTATCATTGCTTTTCGTTTGGGGGCCGAAAGCCAAAGAAAAACAATAGGTGTTAATAGCCCTTATTTCAACATGAGAAATACACCAGCTGTATATAAGTTTGCCAAATAAAATAGAACTTGCTCAGTTAAATTTGAATTTCAGATAAACAAGGAATAATTCTTTTTAGCATGAGTATGCCCCACATTTACAGGACTTGCAAAAGGTGGTGTCTGAGCATTTTTAGTGACACATTGAATATATTGTTATCAAAGTGTAGAGGCTGAGGAGTCCAGATGATAGAACATTGAATATATTGTTATCAAAGTGTAGAGGCTGAGGAGTCCAGGTGATAGAGTTTGGTGTCATTCCCATTGTCCCCACCCTCATGGGAGAGAGGAGGGTGTGCTTCCTTCTATAAACCCCTCCTGAGAAAGGCCTGAAGAACCTGCAGCCTGGAGAGAGCAGGAGCTTTGGGGTTATGTGCCTGGTAGACTCAAATTAAAGACTGGCAGGGATCATCTGCCTGGCAGTGAGCAAGGGGGAGAGGGTGTGTTAAAAGCAAGCTGCGCCTCCCTGGAGGACAGGACAGAGAGGCCTATTTTGCATGGATCGGACACGGGTCCCCTGGCAGGGACTGGAACTGCAGGTTATTTGAGAATGAGATCCACTCAGGAGGGCCTCCTTCCAGATGAAGAGACTTTGGCAGAAAGAGACCTTCCAATTGCAGGCACTGAGGAGGTTGCCATAAGGTGCCACCCGGAGGAGAACTGAGGGAGGTCAAGGCTAATGTCCTCAAGGAAGAACTTTCTGCGGAATTTATGAAAACATCCCAGAGCAGTTATCATCTAAAGGTCAGGGAGCACCAGCAGAGGTCATTCATTCATTCACTCATTCATTCATTCCTTATCAAAGATTTGTACTACATGCTGGGTACGCAGGGTTCTCCGTGCTTTGGATACATCAGAGAACACAGCAGACACAGATACTTGCTCTTGAGTAGCAAAGGGGTGGCAGACAATGAACTAAACCTGATAAATACATAAACTATAGAGTATGTTAGAAAGTAACTATTGCTATGCTGTTTTCTTAGAGCAGAGGCTGGGCCTTGGGGGTGCCAGGGGAGCTGGGGTGCAGGCCTTCATTAGCGAGGTAAGTGTTGATTGGAGTGCTCAGGGCTCCTTGTGGAAGCCTGCATCATCTTATGTGATATGTCAAGTGGGCATGCATCCAGTTCATTTAAAATCACCATAAATAAATTAATGCATATGACCAGTGGTCATACATCATTCTTAAATATCCTTTCAATTGGTCGAAAGAGAGCACAGTCGTAGTAAATAGCAAAATTCCCCAGTCAGAACTGTCATTTCGTACAGAGAAACCTAAGAGAGACTCAAAGTAAAAAAAAAAAAAGCTGGGGAAAAAGTTAATGTCAAGCTTTCCTCTTTGGTTCCTCCATCTACCTGGCTCCTGGGAAAGATGGTATTAGGAGGGATACGAGATACGAGTGTACAATGAAAGAGGTTGAAATGAAAGGCCGTCTTCTATTGGAAATGGAAGAGAACTAATAGAAAGAATGACCCTGAAATGGGGGAGGGTGGCAGTAAAAAAGACCAACATTTCTAAAAGCTGGTTTGAATGAGAGTTAAACAGGAAAAAGAATATATTTAAAGTATTTAAGTAGCTTTTTAATTATTTTAATTTATCAAAATAGTGCTTCTCTGAATACAATTCTGTGCCAAGTCTGACTTCAAAGTTAGGGAGCCATCTCAGTTCATGCAGGTTACCAAAGGTCATGTTCATAGCAGGATGGCTTTGAAGGAGTTGAAGATCACCAGGGAATGTGTAAATGAAATGTGGTTATACCATCAACAACAATGGACTAAGTGTACATGTAGCAACAAGGATAGATTTTATAATATGGGGTGACATAAAAATGGAAAATGATTAATAGCATAACACCATGACAATAATTAAACACACACACATGAAGCAACTACTCTGCATTTTTTATGCTATATGATGTCTACACAGACATATTGAACGTAGACAAAAAGGCTCAATAATAATACTACTAGAGTGGTTGGCAAGGAAAGGAGGGGAATTAAGAGTGGAAATGGGGAAGGAACGGCACTGAACAGCCACTGATATTGTGCCACATCAGACCCTAGATGCCTGCAACAGATGAAAGCCTTAGGTTTCTCCCAGCCATCCTCTTAAAGTAAGTTTGCAGCTTCCCAATAATGGGGTTCTGCACTGGGCTGTAGGTACCATGGCAGGCCCCAGGCTACCATCCGGCTCCGGTCCATGGGGGGCTAGCACTAGGGAGCAACCTTTCCTCTGGGGCAGACCATCAGACCTCTCTTGCCAATGAGACTTGGGTCTTGATCCGTGTCCCACATCTTTCATCTTCTCTACAACTCACTGATGGTGTGATGATTAGCTAAAGGAGAAACTCTCTTCCTATACTTTTAGATTCTAATTGGGGAATTGTTTTGCTGAGTTTTCAGCAGTCCAGCATGGTATTAGCTTTCTTGCCAACTCATATTTGCACTTAATCCTACCAACTTCTCCTGCTACCGCATGTGAAATCTAGTTAGAGATGGAAACTATATGTCTTCTGCCCACCACTGGGAGATCAAATTGCTTGCATTCAAATGCTGTGTGGCTTATATAATAGAAATTGTTTTTACCATATATTATATTTTAAATTGGTTTTCATGCTCAAGCAGTAAAGAAAGCACAGTTTAACTATTTTAGTATGGAATTCAGTTTTCCAAATGTAGTATATTTTCTTATTTCAAACTAGAATATATTTTCTTATTCAACCTAGAATTGTTTCATTCATTAAACAATATTTATTAAACATCTATCATGTGTCAGGACCTAATGTTTAAAGAGCCCTGGTTTAAAAAGTAAAAAGTCATGATTCCTACCTCCGTGAACTTCACAGTCTACCAGGGAGACTATTATAATACATTAAAGCAATTGCTATAAGTGTATAGTAGCATAAGAAAAAATGTTCCTTGCCGAATTAAAGAAAACTTTACAGAGGAAAATCTTTAACCAAGTCTTGAAAGACAGTTCAACAAGAGACACAGGGAGTGAAGAAGGGCTGTGAAAGGGTACTTGACAGACAGAATGGCTCTATTTGGGGGACAGAGCAAAGCAGGAATGAGGATGTTGAGATGGAGTTCCCGTCCCTGGTTCTCAGCACAGCCTTTGCAAATCCCTTAGGTCTTCGAGGAACTTTGGTTGAGGAATCATTACAGATCATTGATTGCAGCAGATTTGCAAAAAGTTTTTGTTTGCTTCAGAAAGAACCGTGGATTTGAGAACCGGTATGCATTGCAAAAATTCCAGTTAATGTATCACAATTACAGAAACACCTGTTCTAGATATGGCGATATTTTTGTTGTTGTTGATTCGCATTCGCTAGGCTGAGTACATCAAAAGTAACTTCTTCATTTAAAAAATTAATCAATAAATGATATTCCTAGCTTCAATTCCCCCTCCAAAAGTTTAGAAAACGTTTAGGTTGAAAAAGCCATGAATTTTTGTAGTTCCAGAAAAATCTCATAGTGAGCACTGACTCACAAACGATTGCAGAAGTACCATTTCTTCAAATATTACAGTTGATCGAGTAAAATAAGGAAATTTAGTTTTGACCTGATGGATTCTAGTTTCTTGCATGGAACTAAAATTTGAACGGTTTTTATTTTAAACTCTGAGAGCACTAGTCAACTCTATTTGGTAACAATAAAAAAAAAGCATAGTGTCTTTTTATCTGGTTTGGATCTATATAAATAGAGTCCTTGGAATGGAATGAGGCCACTTGCTGTTCAGTGATATTATCCCTTTGGTTTTAAATATTTGTCATATGTTATTTTTAATTGTGATTATTATCAATTTTTTCACAGATACCTAGAGGGTACAGGAGTGAATAATATTTGAAATTTTTAAAATGTGAATTTCTTTCTCTCCTCATTAATTCAGAGCAATTATCTCTTTGATTCAGCACTTTGCAAATGCTCTACACAGTAGCAACCTGTGTAGAGGATGATGGTGAGAAAATACGCTGGATTTCAGCTCCAAAATCCTCAGGGAACCTCAAGGCCAAGATTATGTAGCTGAAGCAAAGAGCAAGATTCAACAATTACATGTTTGTTTGTTTGTTTTTCTGGTAGTTTAGGAAGTCTAGGTGAATATTATAAACAAAACATATGCATTGACCCTCTTCTATGATTGAAACAATCCTATATCTACCAAGCCTTTATCTAACCCCTTTAAAGAAGAGGATTGACCAATGTGTTGACAACTTCTCAGCCCCCCCTACTTTTCTTTCAATGTGGAAAGCAAGCATTATAGGAACTAAATGTGCAGGCACTGGAGCCATACTGCATGGATCTGAGTCTTATTTCTTCCCCTTGGTGGCTGTGTGACTTGGGGAAACCTACTTAAACTCCATATACCTCACTTTCCACATCAGCAAAATGGGAATATTAATAGTTCCTGCCTCATGGGGTGACCTACAGGATTAAATGAGTCAATAGATGCATTGCTTGCTTTCCCAAATTATCGGCCTAAAGTCACATGGCAGAGATAGTGAGTTAGTGTTCACCAAATATCCATGTACCCCTATATATCCCAGCTTCCTTTGCCATTAGATTGGGGCTGTGTGGCTAGTTCTGACCAATCACCCTGAGCATCAGTGATCTGCGTCACTTCCAGGCCAAGGTCACTTCCAGGCCAAGGATCAGTGTGCTTTCTCTGTCCCTCCTTTCCCCCACCATGGTGACTTCAGAGACCACATGTTCCTGGGTTATAGCTTGACACGGTAAAAACTTGGGTCCCTGAGTCATAACTTAAAAGAGAGACACACAGGACAGCTGCCCCATCTGCAGTAAATTTTGCATGAATGAGAAATAGACCTTATATTACAATGAGCCAATGAGTTCTGTTGCCATAACATAGCCTAACATTACCCTATTACAAGTCATAAGTAGCTTAATTTTAATTTAAATATACCTGCTTTCTCCTCCCTTTGAACTTTATTTTAGACATATTTTAAGTTTTCCCAATAATTAACTTAAAACATTAAGTCATAAAATTCTTCAAGAAATAAATTTGTATATTTAACTTTTATTATATGACTTCTATGATTTTTGCATCAAATTAGGTTACTCTCTTTGATCTCTAGTGGGTATTAGGCCAATCTATGTAATTAGAGACAGAGACTTACCTGAAGAATTTCTGGTGCCAATTATCTAGAAAAGAGATGTGCTTTGCTTTCAGGAAATAGGGACTAAGAGGAGCCGGAAGGTGTGAAATTCTCTTGTTCTTGATAGTTTGTTCTTAGTAAGGGAAAGGTCAAGGTATCTAAAAGGCAGTAAAAAGTTGGGGATTGCAATGTGAGTGATCTCTGCCCTTGAAAAGAGTTCAAGTTTCTAGTAAACAAAGACCCCCGCCAAAGGCTATGGCCCAATACCATGGTAGTGGAGAAATGATTGTTTAAAAAAAAAAAAAGAAAAATAATAAAAAGAAAGATGTCTTAGTTCATTCAGGCAGGCTTCTATTACAGAACACCATAGACTGGGTGGCATATAAACAACAGAGATTTATTTCTCACAGTTCTGAAGACTGGGAGGTCCAAGATCAATGTGCTGGCAGATTTGGGGTCTGGTGAGAGTCTGTTTTCTGGTTCATAGACAGTGCCTTCTCACTGTGTCCTCACATGGTGGAAGGGTCGAGGAAGCTCTCTGGAGTATCTTTTAGAAGCAAACTGTAGTTGACCCTTGAACAATATGGATTTGAATTGTGTAGGTTCAAATCACTTATACACAGATTTTTTTTTCAGTAAATACATACTATAGTACTATAGGATCTGCAATTGGTTGAATCCTTAGATGTGGAACTGTTGATACAGAGAGATAACTGTAAAGTTATATGAAGATTTTCAATTGCGTGGAGGGTCGATGTCCTTAACCCCAAGTTGTTCAAGCGTCAACTGTAATCCCATTCATGAGGGCTTCACCTTCATGACCAAATCACCTCTCAAAGGCCCCACCTCCTAATACTATCACATTGGGATTTAGGATCTCAACATGTGTATTTGTGGATGGGGCACAAACATTCAGGCCGTAAAAGAAGGTAAACTCAAGGCAACAAGAATGCTGTCTCTTGGTCTCCCCAGCCAACAAAATTCTCCTCCAGAATTAATCATGGAAGTGTTGCAGGAAGGGGACTCCCTTCCAGGGCCCAAGAGTGGGTTCTTGTCTAACACTTGGAAATGAATTATCCGAGGAGACACACGTGCTGATAAAGCAAGAGACTTTATTGGGAAGGGGCGCCCAGGTGGAGAGCAGCAGGGTAAGTGAACCCAGGAGAATTGCTCTGCCACGTGGCTCACAGTCTCAGGTTTTATGGTCATGGGGTAAGTTTCCGGGTTGTCTCCGGCCAGTCATCTTGTTTGGCCCGTAGTCTGACTCAGGTACCTTCCTGGTGGCGTGCGCATCTCTCAGCCAAGATGGATTCCAGCAAGAAGGACTCTGGGAGGTTGGTTGTCTCCTCCCTCTTTTGGATTCTTCTGGTTAGTTTTTGGAGGCAGCACCATGTTCCTTATCAGGACCTCCTGTTGTGAGACAATTCAGGCAAGCAGGCCTGGCCAAGGTTGGTGGTTTCAGTCAGCTGTTCCCTAACTGACTGAAGTAAATGGTTTTGTTTTTCTTAAGACAGACTCCATTTTCTTAATTATCTTGAAAAAAATTGATGACTTTTCCACTAATTCTTAAGGATTTCAATTACACTTGATTCATAATTTTATGAATGAGCACCAATTAGAATATCCCTTTGAATGTACTCCACTTCTCCTAATTTGGAGTCTTGTGTGTGTGTGTGTGTGTGTGTGTGTGTTTCACAAACATAATTTTGTATTTGTTATGTGGAGTAAAGACTGGGGAAGGGAGACATAAAAGTTAGAGACACCAGTTAAGAGGGTATTGTATTACAAGGGTACAAAATAATAGGAAAGGGCAATTACAGAGGTAATTAGGAGAGAAAGCCAATTCAGGAAATGGTCTTTCCTTCTAACTGATAGACTTCCAAGAAATGTTTGTTTGTTTGTTTTAAACATCTTTATTGGAGTGTAATTGCTTTACAATATTGTGTTAGTTTCTGCTGTATAACAAAGTGAATCAGCTATATGTATACATATATCCCCATATCCCCTCCCTCTTGCGTCTCCCTCCCACCCTCCCTATCCCACCCCTCTAGGTGGTCACAAAGCACCGAGGTGATCTCCCTGTGCTATGCAGCTGCTTCCCACTAGCTATTTTACATTTGGTAGTGTATATATATCAGTGCTACTCTCTCACTTCGTCCCAGCTTACCCTTCCCCGTCCCCGTGTCCTCAAGTAATATGGAGTCTGGAATTTGTCTCTTCTTTACCATCTTTTCCAATAGTCTTATCAATTCTCTGGACTCAGAATTCTTGCATTTTTATTCCACTAAGTTGAGGGCAAGCCCATAAAACTGTCATGTAAAACAATTCAGATCCAAGGACTGGCTTTTCTTGATTGCAGGCTTGAGTGACAAATTACAGCTGTGAAAGTGATACAGTATTTTATTTCCCATACCAAATCCTAACTCTTGAGCTCATGTAGCTGGGTGTTTCTCTAGCATTTCTCTTGATATTTGCTTCTTCTGAACTTTTATGTGGCCTTTACTGTAGAGTACCTACGAGAATGGTCTTTTAGAGTTAAAATTTTATTACTAAATTTTAAAACGTAGGTAATAAGCTTGTGTGGTTCAAAATTCAAAAAGTATAAAATAATCAGCAGTGAAAATTGTCTCTCTATTCCTATTCCATCCCCTAGTTACCCATCTCCCTCCTGGAAGCAGCATGAGACAGTATTACTGAGTTTCTTATGTATATTTAAAGATATAAAGGGTGCATATACAAGTAAAGAAGTCACACACACACATGTACACATATGCATACACACATATTCTTTGTCCCTTTTTTACACAAATGGTAGATACCACATGCTTTCTTCTGAGCTCTTATTTTCTCCTTTAACAATATATCTAGGAAATTATCCCATATCAGTACATAAAGATTTTATTTTATTTCTACTTTTTAAACCGAAGTAAAAAAATATATGATATATATATATATATATATATACACACACACTCACTATATATATATATATATATATATATATATATATATATATATATATACACACACACACAAATATCGTAATTATACAGTTCAATGAATCTTACTGTGAATGCATATGTGTTATCAAAATTTGGATCAGGAAATAGGTTATTATAAAAACCCTGTAAGGCCCTATTAGCAGGTCTCTGAATTACTACCACCTCTTCCACCACAGTATCCGTTAGATACACTCCAAAACTGAGGGGCTTAAGACAACAGTCATTTATTGATACAATTCTGTGGGTTGTCAATTTGGGCTCAGCTCAGCTGGGAAGTTCTGTTGATCTGGATAAGGCTCAGCTAATCTCAGGGTGGGTGCTTGCTCCTGCATCAGCTTGTGACCGATAGATTGCCTGGGGGCTGGTTGACTTCTGGCTGGAGTGTCAAGGTTCTCCTCCATATAATCCCTCCAACAAGCCAACTGAGGCTTGTTCTCCTAGTGGCAGAATTGCAACAGTAGCAGGAATAGAAGTTACAAGGCTTCTTACGGCCTAGCCTCAGAACTGGTATATATTACTTTGTCACATTTTCTTTGTCAAAGAAAATCACAAGGCCAACCTAGTTTCAAGGGGTGAGACTCTACTTCTTTTTTTTTTTTTTTAGAAAGATATTCGCCATGTATTTCTTCTTTAGGTCTTTTTTTTTTTTAATTTATTTTTATATTTATTTTTGGCTGTGTTGGGTCTTTGTTTCTGTGCGAGGGCTTTCTCTAGTTGCGGCAAGCGGGGGCCACTCTTCATCGCGGTGCGCGGGCCTCTCACTGTCGCGGCCTCTCTTGTTGCGGAGCACAGGCTCCGGACACGCAGGCTCAGTAATTGTGGCACACGGGCCTGGTTGCTCCGCGGCATGTGGGATCTTCCCAGACCAGGGCTCGAACCCGTGTCCCCTGCACTGGCAGGCAGATTCCCAACCACTGCGCCACCAGGGAAGCCCGAGACTCTACTTCTTAATGCAAGGGTCTTCAAAGTATTTTGGCCGTTTTTATAATCAACCAAAATCACCATTAATAGGTTTCGCCTGTTTTTGATTTTTATATAAATGAAATCATACATTATGTACTACTTTTTTGGGTTTTTTTCACTTAACATTATGTCTATTGTTGTGAACAACAGACACAACAATTTATTGCTGTGTAGTATTTTTTAAGAATATACTATAGTTTATTCTACTCTTGGTGGACATTTGATGTATTTACCTATTTTAGCTATTATGAATAGTACCAATATAACATTTTTGTCCATGTCTTTTGGTGAACACATATACACATATCTGTTTGGTATGAAAATCTAGAAATGAAATTTCTAGGTAACAGTGCATATATATATTCAGCTTTAACAAATACCGCCAAATAGTTTTTCCCATGTTGTTGTAACAATTTACCCTCCCACCAGCAGTTTATGAGAAGTCCAATTGATACATATTCTTGCCTAAACTTGGTTATCACTTGTTACCAGTGATTTTAATTTGAACCATTCTCAAAGGTGTGTACTGATAGCTCATTGTTGAATTTGCATTTCCTTGGTGAATAATGATGTAGAGTTTCTTTTCATATGTTTATTGGCTAGTTGGATATCCTGTTTTGTGAAGTGTCTATTCAAGACCTTTGCTTATTTTTCTATTCAGTTATCTGTGTTTTAAAAAATTGATTTTTGAGTTATTTATAGATATTTGATGAGTCCTTCGACAGCTATATGTATTACAAGTATCTTCTCCCAATCTTGCCTTTTCACTCTCTTAGAAGTATCTTTTTATAGTCAGAAGTTGTAATATTTTAAGTAATCCAATTTACCAGTCTTCTGCAGGATGGAGAGTGCTTCCTGGGTCCACCTTAAGAAATTTTTGTCTACCCTAATGTCAGGAAGATATTTTTATGTGTTATTTTCTAGAAGTTTTATTGTTTTGCCTTTCATATTTAGATCAACAATCCTCCTTCAACTGATTTTTTTGGGTATGGGCTGAGGTAGGAATAAAAGTTTTCTTTTTCTGTGTGGATATCCAGTTCACTCAGCACTGTTTATTGCAAAGACCATCTTTTCAGCCTCCCACTGCAGTTTTACCTTTGTCATAAATTGAGTGTTTGTGTAAGGTTCGTAGGTCTCTGGATCCTCTCTTCAGTTCCATTATTCTGTTAATCCTTGTACCAAATACCATGCTACCTTAATTACTACAACTTTCTAAAAAATCAAGATACCCAGGAGATTAAGTACTCCAGTTTTCTTCTTCATATTCAAAGCTGTCTCTGCTATTCTTGGCCATTGCATTTCCATATGAGCTTTACTTACACACAAGTAAAAATCCTGTTTGGGTGTTGGCTAGGATTGTGTTGACTCTTTTGATTATTTGGGAAGAACTGACACTTTAACAATACTGAGTCTTCAAATTCATAATTATGTTCTGTTATTTCATTTATTCAGGTTTTAAAAACTGATTCTTAATAAATTTATGTAGTTTTCATTAGATTTGTTGTTCATTAGATTTTATATATATGAATGATTGGTTTTGTTATTGACTCATAACCAGTGACCTATCTGAGTTCACTTATGAATTCTAATAATTTGTCTCCATAAAGAAGACATTCTTGTCTAGTCCCAGATCTTAGGGGAAGAGTTTTCAACCTTTCACGATTGAACATGGTCTATTTAACTTTGTTTTGACCCGAGGTACTCCAAACTTATTTGACTGAGGAATAAGCTATTCATATTGGGAAACACTTTTACCGATAGATAATACCTGGAATGAGTCTACAATATCTGACAACTAGAATAAAAATTCTGGTGCTCAGAGAAACACATGGCATTTAGGTTTCCACTTTTGATTCCAACATTTGACTCTGCCATTTTGAGGAAGCCATTTTATTTGCTTAATCAATTCCTCTGTATACTTCAGATCAATTCACAAAGCAAACAAAAAGTGTACTTTTCTCAAGCAATGAAGCAAGATGTGTCTACTAATTAAAATGCAAAGAGTGAGTTGTATGTGGCATTGTTAATAGAGGGAGGACCCTCACACACATGGCTGTGTGCTCTGTAGTATTGTATTGTTGGTGGTTGAGAGAATTCAGCAGAAACAGTTAACAGCCGAAAGTTTTATAATTTGCCTTTTAGGGAGAAATTTGTGAGGGTGAAATGAAAACACTGGGTATTTTCTCCCCTTGACAAAAGTTTCTTGATTGTATCTTCTTCACTCTGATCACTACTCATTAATTTTCACCAAGCACCCCATCTCCACATGCATGCTTTCTCTCAAAAAATCCCGACCAAGACTCTGCCAAACTTCCCTCATCTGAATACATTACCCTTCTTACAGTTTACAGATAACTGACAAAGGCCAGGAAATAAAATGATGAATAAACAAATTGGCTGAAAAATCAGAGTTGTTGTAAAAGTGGCAGCAGTAAGATAAGCAAGCAGCAAAACACTGGTGGTGGTTAAATAATCTAACAGTAGGGTCAAAAAGGCTGGGCTTAAACTGGCTTCCTTAGAACTTTCTGGCCTTGTGGACAAAACCAGATGAATGGCACTTCTTGCAGGATTTAGTCATAAGACTAAAGTCAAAGAAAGTTTTATGTGTTTCATGGATGGCTTGGTTTTGTCATGTCTTTGCATGAGTCCTATCTCCATTTTGAATAGCACTAACTGGCTTTGCATATGATGGGAGTTAAATAAATGGTGGGTCAGAGAGTCACTGGGAGAAAGATTGTCATTTCTGTGTCAGCCACTGCACATTGGCCTCTTTGTTCTTCCTCAGATATACAAAGCACTTTCTCATCTTAGTTTGAACTTTTTGTCTCTCTGTCTAAAACAGCCTTCCCCAAATACTTACAGGGTGTTTACCCCCGATTTAGTTAAGTCTCTGTTTAGAGACGTCTTCCCTAATGCCCCTTTATAACTATCTCCCAAAACTTACTATCCCACTACCCTGCCTATTCTTCTTTATGGTTCTTGATTCTTGGCATTATGTTAAATGTTTATTGATATATTTATCTGTTCACCAATATCACTTCTATGAGGGCACAACTTTGTCTTGTTCACTGCTATACCGCCAACACTTAAAATAATGCCTTGCCTGTTGGTTAGGTACTTAGAAAGTATTTTCTGAATAAATGAACTAACAAACTGATAGAAAAGTTATTTAAGAAACAAAAGATAATTCATTGGCTCACTGAAATAAAAGAAATCTTGTCATATATAGGTGGTAGATGATACCCTCATACAAGGTCACTGGGACTCTCTCTCTGCCCCTCAGCTCGGCTTTCCTCCCTGTTGGCTTCATTCTCTAGCAGACTCTTTCCTCATCATGAACCCTGGCAACCCAAAGCTTACAGCAAACCAGGTTAAAATATCCAGAGATGAGGACATGCCTCTTTCCCAGTAGTGTCAGCAGGATTTCAGGGCTCTCCTGAGCTCTACTGAGCAACACTCCTGAACCGAATATTTTGGCCAAGGAATTGAAATATTACCATAATATTAGTAATATTACAGTAAAATTGGTACTATAACACTGGTAATTGGCCAGACTTTGGGCACTTGTCCCATCCTGGAGTCTGGGTGGTGTATGCCCACTCAAGCCACATGCACCAAGAATGAGGAAGGACAGTTCTTAAAAGAAAAATCAGGGTGCTGGTACTAGAAGATGGATAAAAGGATTACAGGAAGTCAAAAGCAACCGAGTACACTGTGTTCCCTATGATTGAATAAAGAAAGAAACACAAACAAAACCAAATCCTTGCTGCTCAATCCCCTTTTAACTTTCGGAAGTCCTCTCTGACAGGAAACTGGTACAAGTATATCAAAACTTTATTCCAAGTTGGGAGTCTTGTCTTTATGCTTTGTTAGCACCTCTAAGGTGCTAATTGAAACGATCAGGATGTAGTGAGCCTCTAAAATTTCAAATGCTGGACACACACCTGTGAGGAAGGCACTGAACTCTTGACTACTGCCCTCAAACACATGTGGAGCCCTTCTGTGTGCCAGGAACTACTTAGGATGCTGGGAACAAACTGCACCCCTCACTCCCTGTCCCCCTTCTCTGCTTTGGTTTTCTCCAAAGCACTTCTCACTTTCTAATATATTTTATGATTTATTTATTGTCTGCATCCCTCCTCACTTCCCAGAATGTAAATTCCATTAGGGCAGAGATTTTTGTCCCTTTTGTCCACTGTTGTATCCCTAGAGCCTAGAACTGTGCCTGGCATAAAGTAAACCTTGGTAAATATTTACTGAATAAATGAATGGGGATGAGTTGAACCTCTGTGCTTTTTATTTAATACTTCTCTATATTCAATAACTTAATATTATTCCATCTCGTATATTTTGCTCATTTCTTCACAAGATTTTAAGTTTTTCGCTTTCATACTCATTTCTTATAGTGTTTTTAGCTTCTCTGTTGTTCAAAAGGAAAGAGCTATTACCTAAAAATGTGTTTAGCGTCTGATATTGTTTGTAGCTAAACCAGCTTCATTAAAACACACACACACACAGACACACACACACGCGCAACAACAAGCAATGCACTGCAGTTTTATAACAATTCTCATTGTAGTTTGTGCCAGGAAAATAACAATCCCCTGTGATCAGAGCTTTATTTTTTTTTAATGCTCAGCTGTCATTAACATAAGGGTTTCCTGATTTGCTTTGTCAGTTTAGTATTAGATAAGGAAAAAGAAGAATGGGATCCAATTTTGACTTACATAAAAATTAGACATTTAAATCAAATTGAAAATTTTTTTCTTTTAGTCAGTGGCTAGTTGTGGCTTTACCAGAGATCCCAATATTCGGGCTTTGGTAGCCTAGTACAATCTGCCCGTCGTGCACATTGTTCCCTCTACAGGCCAAAGATTAGAAGTGGAGCTCCCTTTACCTTAACCTTATTTCCTTTTCTACTCCTCCATAAGCCCCTGCACTTCCCTCCAAAACCCTGGAATACTGCCTACTTTTCAGTAAGAAAAGCTATGTAGCAATGTCCCATTTCTCTTTTTGTCATGGCTGCCAAATTAGAATTCCCATGTTGAGTTTAGAGTTAGTGAGTTTATGCATATCAATATATTCGCAATTTCCTTTTTCTCTATAATATTAATTTTATATTCCTTTTTTATTTACTTTTTTGTCAGTGATTTTGGTTATATACTAATTCAAAGCTTTTAGGGAAAGACACAAGTTATAAATAAGCCAAGTAAAATTTTAGAGTACGTGTATGGGCTGGTTGCTATAACAGCCACAAGGGGAGAGGAGGAGGATCCAAGTAAAATATAAGACCTTTGACACTCTTGAAGAGTTTACAGTAATATTTGTTGAATGGGACAAATGTGGACCCAAGGAGCATGGATATGCTCTGGATCATTCCCTATCCTAGGATTGCAGAGGCCATGATAGCTGTCAGCTACTCTGAAAATGAGTAATTTAAACCTTTTCAAATATGAGAAGTTACTTTTCATGTCAAAAGATGCCGTAGACTCTGTACCAGTCAGGATAGGCTAGGGAAAGTGGTAATAACAAACAACTTCGGAATGTTAGAAGCTTTAAGCCACAAAATTTCTTTCTGGATCAGCTCATCCAGAAAGACCACCCCGAATCAATGAAGGCCTCTGACCATCATAGTCACTCTGGCAGACAGGCTGACAGAGGCGCCATCATCTCTGATTACAGAAGCAGAGGGAAGAGCCGAGCTTTGGAGGGTCTCCCACTGGCCCTTAAAGCCTGGCTCAGAAGTGACAATCACTGCTTCCTTTCATTCACTAGAACTAGTCATATGGCACCACAAGATTTGCAACCCTAGTGTGGGCTCAGAAGGATGAGAGAACTTGGATATATTGGGTAAATGGCACTAATAACTACCACAGATGTGCCTGTACAACAAGGTTATCAATTTTTAATATCTGTTGCTTGTGCAAATACATAATGATAGAAAGTTGCTATGCATTTGAGTAACACTTTAAAATTAATTTGTATTATATTAATCATGTTAATATCTAAGTAAATGTAGCAAGACTGAGACATTTTTATCTTAAGAGTTAGGCTAGGAAAAAATAGAGTTAGTACCAGGGTTTTTCTAGGGAGAGAATTCTCTTTGGTAAAAGAGCCTGATGATTATGTACGGGCAATGGTGGGAATGTGGAGGACAGGAGAATAGGCTGGTGTGAGAAGTTTGGAGTTTTGGGAGGCAGTACAAGAGGATGAAAAGAAGGAGGGGTATGGGAAAGGAGGTGGGGCGGGGAGGAGAGGGGAGAGAGACAGGCTAGCAAATGGGGAGAAGGATTTGTTCCCTGGAATGATGACTCTCTGCCTTTGACCTTCACCCACTCATCCACAAATGTCAACAGTTTAATAAATTCAGAAATGCATGATGTGAGTGAACTTTGGTTGTGAACACTAAAGAAAGAGATGTTTCATGCTGGATTGAAGCCTTAAACGTCTTAGACAGTAAGGATGCAGAAGAGGACTAGAGAATGTAAGCTGCTCAGAAATTTGCAGAAGTCTTAGAGAGGGCTCTAGGTGGTCTGGCCAATTTTGTGTACCTCTTGAATTCCTAGCTGACATTTTTGTTAATTAACACTATTATAGTTAATTGATATTATTTTAAAATGCACTTAATCCATTTGTACCTTGACTTATTCATTTAATAATATGTATTGAGTACAAACAAGATAATAAATAACATGATAAACAATGTTCCTGTCGCCCATGGAGGTTATTGTCACTCAGAAGAGGCAGAAATTAAATAAATACATATGGAAATAAACTTATTTATTCAGTCTACAACAATGCTCAATGGTTATAGATTTATAGACTGTAGATTATAGGGTCTGTGAGTTGAGAACCATAGTACCAGGAGTTCAGGCTATTCTTTAACGGGCTTGACATGGAAAGAACTAAATATACCTATGACAAATTTAATACTTCTCTTTTCTTAGAGTGTTCAAAGAGATTTCTTAATTTTTGATGCCATAAGTGATCCATGCTAGAAAGTTAGTGGATATAATTAAAGAGGAGAATTTACATTTGAGGAACTAAAGATAATATATCAATTAGAAAGAGGAGAAGGAGGAGATGAACAAATAATCATAAAATTGATTAGGAAGTTAATTAGATGAATATCTACCATTAAAAGTGTCATAGGGCTTCCCTGGTGGCGCAGTGGTTGAGAGTCTGCCTGCCAGTGCGGGGGACACGGGTTCGAGCCCTGGTCTGGGAAGATCCCACATGCCGCGGAGCGACTACGCCCGTGAGCCACAATTGCTGAGCCTGCGCGTCTGGAGCCTGTGCTCCACAACAAGAGAGGCCAATAGTGAGAGGCCCGCGCACCGCGATGAAGAGTGGCCCCCGCTTGCCGCAGCTGGAGAAAGCCCTCGCACAGAGACGAAGACCCAACACAGCCATAAATAAATAAATTAAAAAAATTAAAAAAAAAAAAAAAAAGTGTCATAACCCAGATAGTGTGGACGTTGAAGAACATATTGTTCCAAAATCATTTATCTATTCTAGGTCAAATGAAAGAATGAAAAACTTCCTAAGTTGTTTTCAGAAACTAACAAAACGTTTATATCAAAATCTGATAAAGATATGAAAACTATAGAATGAGTGCACTTATTAATGTCAATGCCAGCAATTATAAATAAAATATTTCCAAACTAAATAGAGCAGTCTATCAAAGTAATAATACACCATAGTTAGGCTTTATTCCAGAAGGAGTAGTTTAATGTTAGAATATCTATTAATTCATTTAATTAACAGATCAGAAAGAGAACAACATAAAATCATCACCATAGATGCTTTATATAAGCATTTAAAAATATTTAACGTCTATCACTGATTAAAAAATTCTTAGAAAATTAAAAATAGTGGCAAACTTCTTTTACCACATAAAGAATATTTAAAATTAAGAGTAAGACAAAAATTGTTATTTCTATTATTATCGAGTACTTTTTGGGAAGTCTACCCACTGTAATAGATATGAAACAGAAATATAATTATTATAAGGAAGGATACAGAATAATCATTATTTATAGATAATGTGAACTTCTACCATGAGAATTAAAGAGATCATTCTGAACCAATATATTTAAATAATATAACAAGTGAAAAAAATAAATATAATAACTTTTCTCTGTGCCTTCAGTTGTCAGTAGAAAATATATGGGAAAAATGGCCATGTTTGAAATAGTGGAAATACAAATTACCTAGGGAAAATACTAACAAAAAATGTTTAGTATTTTTATGGGGAAAAAAACACCTGAACTGAGCCTATTTCTCTGAGGTATAAGAAGGACTTCTTGAAACACTCAGGGAAACCTGAATGTTATAAGATGGAAGATCTCTCAAATCAAGGTATAAGCTTACTGCAACACCAAATGAAAATCACTATGAGATTTTGGGGTGCGAGAGCTGGGTAAGGCCAATAAAATGATTTTTAAGATAGTGTAGGGGAATAAATAAGTGCTAGCTGTCAATGGCATTTCTGGGTTAAGCACTTTTTATGCATTGTCTCACTTGATCCTCATGAAATTTTAAGTCTAAGCTTAGGCTCGGAAAGGTTAAATAATTTTCCAAGGGTTACACAGCTGGGTGGAATGGGGACTCCAACACAGGTCTGATGGCCTTATTCCAGAAACTGAGATTTTTTAATAACCATATTATATACTGCAAGAGCAACAGCCCTTTACATTTTTCGTATTATGAATTTTGTCTAGCCTATTTGAAGAAGAAGCAGTTTGCACTAAATAGTGTTACTCACATTCCCTTTACAGACTATTCAAAAAGGGATATTCAAAATCTTTCTTTACCTACACTTAAAATAGTAGTCTTATGGAAAGCTGTTCATGATACATGGTTAAGTGAAAAAGAAAAAGCCAAACCCCAAAACACATTGCAGAGCAGAATGATACACTTTTGCACAAAAATATCCTTTTATGTTTATATATATATGTATATGGCAGGATATTAATGCCCATCAATATATATGGCAAATATATATATATATATGGCAAAAATATATATGTATGGCAAATATATGTATGTATATATATAATATATGGCAAATACATATATTCCTTTTATATAAATGGCAGGATATTATTACCCCAAAATGTTAACAATGGCTATCTCAGAATAATCTTTCTTCTTTCTGTCTGTATTTTCTACAGTCAGTTCTTTTAAAAGTTGTAACATTCCAATAAACAAAACAAAAAACAGAAAAGCCCCCCAAACCCCAGCTCTTTTTAAGTCGAAGAATGCAGGGAGCTAAATTTGTTCCCTAATCTAGGTTCATAATGAGCAATTATCAGTATTTTTTATCTGCAGCCTGAAAAACATTAGTAGTATTAATAAAGTTATTCTAGGCATTTTATTTGGGAAAACTATCAAGTCCAATTAGCTTGATCTTTAGCCGTTACCTAAGTGTAAGGTGAAAATAAATAACGATTTTAGTATGGTCATCAGGTGAAATTATACCGTGTGTTTATTTTAGAAATGGGTCTCGTCAACTTCCGAGGCTGTTATAACAAATCCTGTTTTTCGTGCTAACGTCAGAATGTGGTACTCTTGTCCCTGGGTTTCCGTGCCCCTCCCGTTTCCCCTTTGCAATGCCCGCTGACTGGTGCACCAAGGGACGCTGGAACGCTCCACTAATAAGCAGCATTCCTTCCACAGTCATGTTCTGCTTGGTTGTTTGAGAATGTCCAATGATTCTTGTTCTCACCATGCAGCTCTACATGTTAACATGCATCTTAGCAAGACCTTAAATACTGACTTTCAGGCAGCCGCATTTCAGCTACACTCTCAGTGTTTCCTTTTTGTTTGTTAGCTATATAACCGAGCAAATGGGACTGAGGGACTCTGGCAGGGCTCCAAATCAGAGCGAAACGCATCCCGAATTGGCCCTTTGCCCAAAGGTATAATTTTCAGCTGTGAGTTGCCATTAATTTCGAAAATCACTTTTGTAGCTTCCGATTTTTCAGAGGAGTAGAAGCATTTTGTCTGCTCTCCAGGCAACCAGCGTTCACAAACAAAAACAAAATCACAGTATTTTGCTTTCTCTTTGCATCTGATTAGACTTCTTTAGCTAGAGTATTCAACATATTAAGGACATTCAAGTGTAAATGATATAACTACCTTGTGCTTGCCAGCCATAAACATCTCAATAACATGCAGATTTCTTTAGGTTATTTGATCTTGGAATAGATCCTTCTTTCAAGTTTGATACCTGAGATATTTTAAAACTAGATTTCTCCACCTTTATAAATAGTAAAAGTTCTTAGCAGTTTAAATTATGTTGGTATAAATAAATTACTCTGTGATTAAGGATATCAATTGACAATACATGTATTTAGTAAACATGAGTGCCAGTGTGTACAAAATATCCACAATACGCTAATACTACAGAGCATGGGGACTTGGCAAACAGCAAGTTGATATTTATTTCTATTGTTTTGTGAATAATGTCTTCTAATATGTCTTAAACTCCATCAGGCAAAGGATTTGTGGTCCTAATCAATAGATATCTGTCCTTCTTTGAAAAGATCATGCCTATAAGAACTTGAAGAATTTTTGTAGCTGCCATTTTGCTTTTTGTATTTATTATAAGTAAGATGTGTTATTTTTCTATTTTAACAAGTGCAGTTTACAAAGAGCAGCTTAAAAAAAATCAACTGAATTACATCAGCTAATCTTCTGTATCTTTTATCTCCCAAATTGAAAACTAAATGTACAAAAATAAAGAGAATTATATGCGACTTATCATTAGTTCTGTGACAAATACAAACCACAGTCTTTGAAATCAGACAGGCATGGTTTCTAATACTCTGGTAAAAGAATTAAACCTGTGCAGAAGACATCAGTCACAACCAACAATCTGACACTTATTCACTGTTTGAACCAAGGCATATACTCTCTGGCTTCAATTTCCTTAACTAAAAACATAAGAAATTATGCCTTTTTTTGCAAGGCTGTTGTGAGGAGTCAGGAGATAATATGTGAATAGATTTGGCACAGGACCTGACAAAATTTAAGAGTTTAATTACTGTGTGTGTATGTGTGGGCGTGTTGTTGTTGATTATGAAAGGAATATAAGCGTATTATAGAAAATTGAAAAAAAAAAAAGTAGAAACAATCACCATTGCCACACCATCCAGTTTTTTTGCTGGACTTTTTCCTATCATGGTTTTTGTAGTTGAGGTAATGCTCACTATAAAATTTTAGATTCTGCCTTAATTCAATGTACTTTATAACACCAACATTTTCTCATCTCGTTTCGAGCTCTTCATAAACATCAGTTTTAGTGTCTGCATAGTATTCCATCATGTTGTTTACTAACCATTTTCCTATCACTGGATAAGTTGTTTCCAATGTCTTGTATTGTGGATAGTGCCATGATAAACGCCTTTGCTTCTAACTTTTGTATTTCAGATTATTCCTTCAGAATAGATATTTATCCCATCTGTTCTTTGTTCCATGTTTCCACCTTTTCTGTCTTCATTTGATTAAAGTTCTTTTGTGATTCCATTTTATCTCCTTTATTGGCTCATTCACTATAACTCTGTTTCAGTGGTTGCTTTAGTACTGATAGCATACATATTGAACTCAGCACAGTGTACCTTGAAGTAACATTATACCACTTTATGTATAGAATAAGAACTTCACAATTGATTATATTCATCCCTCCCTCCTGCCCTGTGTGCTACTTTTGTCATTTACTTTTCTTGTACATATGTTATAAATTCCACAATACACTGTTTTTATTTTTTGTTTTAAACAATCAAGTCTTTTTTAAAGATATTTTATAAGTGACAAAATATTCTTTTATATTTAGTCACATATTTACCATTTCTGATGCTCTTTATTCCTCTGTATATCTCCAGATTTCCACCTGGTATCATTGATCATTTTCCTTCTACCTGAAAGGCTTCATTTCACTTTTCTGGTAGTGCAGATCTGCTGGAGATGATTTCTTTCAACTTTTGTGTGTCTGCAAAAATCTGTATTTTGCCATTGCTTTTGAAAGATTTTTTTTTTGTGCGGGGTATAGAATTCCAGATTGATAATTTTTTTCTTGTAGTATTAATACATTAGAAATGTTGTTCTACTCACTTCCAGCTTGCATTGTTTCTGACAAGAAGTTTCTTGTCATTCTTATCTTTGTTACTCTACATACTGTGAGCTTTTTTTCTCTGGCAACTCTTTAGGTTTCTCTTTTTCATGGGTTTTAAGCAATTTGAATATGATGTTACTTGATATAGTTTTCTTCAGGTTTCTGGGGCCTGGGATTTGTTGAGCTTGGATCTGGAGGTTTGCAGTTTTCATCAAATTTAGAAAATTTTCAGCCCTTTGTTTTCAAGTATTTTTTCTGACCCCTTATCCTATCCTCCTGAGACACCAATTACCTGTACAGCAGGATGTTTGAAGTTGTTCCACACTCACTGATTCTCTGTTCATTTCTTTTAGTCTTTGTCTATGTTTCACTCTTGGATAATTTCTATTGCTGTGTCTTCATGTTTGCTAATCTCTTTTTCTATATTATCTGAACTGCTGTTAATTTTATCCAATGGACTTTTCATCTTAGACATTGTAGTTTTCATCTCTGGAAATTCTATTTAGGTCTTTATATCTTGCATGTTTCTACTTAAAACACTCAATCTTTCTTCTACATGTGGAATATAGTTATAATAATTACTTTAATGTTATTTTCTAATTTAATCATCTGCGTCATTTCAGAATGTGTTTCTGTTGATCAATTTTCTCCTCCTTATGGGCCATATTTTCCTGCCTTTTTGCATGCCTAGTAATTTTCTATTGGATTTTGGATTGTGTATTTTACCTTGGTGTGTGTTGGATATTGTTGTGTTTCCATAAATATTCTTGAGCTTTGTTCTGGAATGCAGTTAAGTTACTTGAAAACCATTTTATCCTTTCAAGGCTTGATTTTTAAGATTTGTTAGATGGGACTGGAGCAGCATTTAATCTAGGGCTATTTTTTCTACCACTACTGAGGCAATATCCTTTTGAGTACTTTATGCAATGCCTCATGAATTACATGGTTTTCCACTCTGGCTGGTGGGAACATGAATTAGTTCAAGCCCTGTGCCAGTTTTATTTATTTACTTATTTTTGTGCAGGAACACTTTTTTAAAAAAATTGAGTACCTATTATGTGCCAGGTCCCATGTTGTGTGTTTAATATACATTACTTCTGATTCTTGCAAAAGCTCTTTGGTGTCAGTGGTATTATGTATCCATTTTGCTGATGAAGAAACTGAGATTCAGTGAGCATAAGCAATTTGCCAAAGACCATACACAGGAAATAACAGTAGTAGGATTGAAATCCCTGTGTTAGTTTTGAGGAGTGTTCGCTCTAATGCTTTCAGATGGTTCTTCCCCCAACCTTGGGCGATTTCTTCAGACAAATGCCCAGATCAGCATGCAGCTGAAGACTTGAGGGGATCCCTCTGCAGTTCCCCAGAGCACTCTCTCTATGCAGCTCTCCTCCCCCCACTACTTGGCCCTAAGAACTCTAGCCACAGTAAGCCTCCCCAGACTCCCAGCAATGGCTCCTCAACAAATTGAGACTGTTGGCCTCTGCCTAGGTTCCCCGTGACTGCGCCATGGCTTGGAAACTTTCTTTGGACCGTTAGCTGGCATAATCATATGGCTCACATAATTTGTTTCCTTCTCTTAGGAATCACTGTCCTCCCTATTGTCCAATGTCTAGAATCATAGCTTAGTATCTCTTGACCAGATATTTAGTTGTTTTAGGCATTTGTGTGTGGTGTGTGTGTGTAAATCTGGTTCCTTTTATTCCATCTTGGATGGAAAAGGAAATCCTTTCAGAATTGATTTCTAGGAATTATATATTATCTTTAGAGACAAATTACTCATCAAGAATTCTAAGTATAAGCTCTAGTTTATTTGGCTAAGAAATTAGATCTATCCAGAATCTACTAATGACAAGTTTATTCTGACTAGCAAAGCTAGATTTAGAAATAAAAGTCTGTTATATGCTATAGCATGTGTTATAGTTTCATTCTAAGTTTGTCCTTTTAACTTTATCCTCTTAAGAGATATACCCAAATCATCTACTTGGGAGGAAAGAGCATAAATTTCATACTTTTTGCCTAGCATAGTATCTGGTACCCAGTAGGTGTGCAATAAGTAATAGTGGGAGGAATGATGGATGAATAAGATTGTGAACATGCTAATAATACTACTAACTATAAGATAAAGGCACTAATGCCAGGTTTACACACATACATAGAATTCAACTAAAAGTTAATATTAGCAAATCTAAATATTTTAATGAATATTATTGGGTAGTTTTTGTTCAATGAAATATCCATTTTATTGGAAGAGGGAAATGTGTTAGGTTTAGTTGACAAAAATAGGGTATGCTGGGTCATGAATTCGGTAAAGATATTGAGAAGAATGGTTAGCTAGGGAGCCTGCTGAGTGCTTACACTCTTCAAACTATGAGATTCATGTGAGCCCATAACACAGATGAAGTTCAGACCAGTGGAGCAGATGCAGCTAATACTGAACTTTGTAGACACCACTCCCCATCACCTCAATTCTAAAATCTTGAATCATGACCATGATATTAAAATGAAAAGCCATGTACAAATAAATAGTAATTAATGACAGAAAAACACATAGTCTTACTGCTCTATCTTGGGGAGAAGTTCTGGGGAGTAGTTGGCAGTGTGGTGAAATGCAAAGGAGAAAAGACAAAGGCAAGAGCAGGAAGGATGGTCTTGGATTGCAAATAAGAGAGATGTTACTGGACAGGCAAGCACGTGAACCCACGCGTTGTACAGTATTTTGTTTCTCCCAATGATGGAATTACAGTCAGTGTTTTCATGAATTCAGGTCACACCACAGTTTTTTTGGTGGCCGTTACTGATTAATACTGTCTAATACCAGGACTGGATATTAGATTTAAGGATTAGATTTGGAGTCTAGAAACTGTGGCAGCTTGCTGTCTTGAAGGTTGGCGTCACCTTCTACTGCTACCAAGGAGGGTTAAACCCCCAAAAGTCTTGGAGGGCAAGAAAGAAGCTAATAAAAGTTTTATATATAGAATGCAATTTAAAATACTCAAATAGTATTCATATGGTGACAAGCATGACCATTGATTACTTTTAGTATAGAGACTAAATATTTTACTGTTTGATTAACATACTGGATAACACTGACATTTCTGCTGCTTTAGGTAGCATGTAACAAGAAATATTCGAAGACAATAAATATATAACTCTAGTAGAAAAAATAGAACAGACACAGAACCAAGACACGTGTCCTTAAGTCAAATACCTCGGTTAGTGTTAGTTCTGTATACATCTGTTTAAATGTAATAGAAAACAGAAAGATCATTACATATTTCAGTTAAATCAGCAGGTGCTAGTTTTGTAAACCAAATATCAAGAAAATGATTTCTTAATATATAGGAATCAAATCCACGTGATAAATGCTCATACTATTTTAATGCATTAAGATCTGGTAAAATAAAAAGACTTCACTTAACATTATGTGGTTAAGTCATTATATGAACTATTACTTGTTCCATGCTCTCAATAATATGCTAAAATGAAACAATAATATTACTTTCAAAAATCCAGTTTGTTAATTTCCATTTTATTTAAAACATCTACACAGCATCTGGGATTCAACCTAATGCAGTGGGCAGAATGCTTACAATGTTCGTGAAGCCTCAAGTCTGCCATGCATATTTATCTTTTTAAAAAGCGCCCCAATCTTGTTACTTTTTATGCATCAGTATATCTAATAGAGCATAGGTTGGATATACTTACAACTGATTGGATCCATGATTGAAGTATTAGCCACAAGGAAGCTTATTTAAGTGTCAGAGAGGCTAATACACTCTGAATTGGCTTGTGGTAAAATTCTGCTAAGCATTGGATAGTATAAACCCATCCCATCAGATCTTCTTCTTCTTCTTTATTTTTTTAAAAAACATATCCATTTTAACTGAAAAGTGTTACACATGCGCTTGGTAAAAAGCATTTAATCAACATGAAATGTTCAAAGACACACCTCAAAACCAACTACCCAGAAATCACAGTGTTAATATTTGAATGTCACTCAGAATTTCTCTAAGGATACACAGAAGGATGAGTAGAAATAATTTTATAGCATTTTTGTTATCTAGCTATATAAGTGTTATATGTTATATAATTATATCATTATATGTTAATATAAGTGTTATAATATAAATGTTATAAATATCACATCTTCTTTTAAAAAGCATAAACACTCAGCAATTTGAAAGAAATTAAAACTAGTGTGTGCTTTGAGAAACTCTGACATATGTTTCTAGGTCCTTCTGATATGTGTTTTCCATCTCAGCCTAGAAAGTATGTGGACATAATTGCAGAGGCCCTGTTCCATGCTACTTCGTATTCTTGAATATACTTAAATAATTCCTTATTATTATAGATAGTCTGAGTATATTTTCCAAAACCTAAGAGCATGGCAAATAAACCTAACTTAATCAATATACCTATTTGCCTCTTGGTAAACCCTGTTTAGCAATCTTTGTGTAGTTTTCTTAAACAAGAGGTAGTCACTCATGATTTATCATAAATATTGAATTTATATTTATTACAAGGTATATAGGGAAACTTCTTAAAAATCATGAAGATAATTTTATCAGGAACCAAGAGTGATAATTATAGTAGAGGGAAAATGATAAAGGTATTCCACATTAGATTAAGAAACAATAATATATCTACTGTCGTCATTATTTTTTAAACATTCTGAAGGTTCAAGCAAATATCGCAATGCAAGAAAATAATCAGTATAAATATTGGAATATAAGAGAAACTATTATTAACAGTTATATGAGTATATGATTGTATACCTACAAAATACAAGAACATCAGTTATAAAGCTATTAATAAAGCTAAAAGAATTTATTAAATTGCTGGACTACAAAAACACACACAAAATCAATAGCTTTCCCATTTCCTAGCTATAAGTGACAAAGTTGAAATGAAAAAATAAGATCTCATTCAGAATGACTGTAGAAACTATAAGTTACTTGGGAATACATTTAATAAGAAAAAATCTACATAAAGAGAAATATAGTGGAGTCATTAACATATGCCCATTTATCATATACAAATTAAACTTATTCCATGCTGCACATGCTTCTTTTTTTTTTTTTAAGATATGTATATTTCATGCAATGGAGCCCCCAGATATAGGCCAAGTCCTATACTGGGTGTTCAACGTAAGAAACAGCAATCTGTTTCAATATTGGAGGAAAAGCTGACTGTGTTGAATTTATTGTAAGATATTACATCTGTATACTGTTTATCAGGGGCCATTTAAAGGCTTTTCAAGGATAATTTTGACTATAAGCAATTGTCACCTTGAGTGCTGGTTTTGGAAACCAACCCTTGTGTAAGATGAGCCCCCGCTCACTGTGGTATATACAAGTTTTCTGAAGGACGTAAAGTAAGACCAGAATAAATGGAGTATGAGGTTATAATAGTATTAAACATTTGGTTGTCTAATATCAAAATAAAACGTACAGAAAGGCCAAAAGAAGCAGAAAACTGTCAAACGATGCTCTCTCCTCCAACTCTTTCCTGGAGGCATCTTAAGGCCAAATGCTTAGAACTGCCAGACATCTGCCTTCCCTTGATGCTTTTCTTCCCTGGCTGAGTTAGAGAATCCCCATTATTAAGGAAACGTGGCTGCATGCAGACTTTCAAACCATTACTTACCTCTGTAAATAAGATTTCAGGTAGTAAAAGTGAAGCATACTTGATTTCCTCGAACTAGTATGTCCATTTACAATAGCAGAGGCTGGACTTCCCTGGTGGCGCAGTGGTTGAGAATCCGCCAGCCAATGCAGGGGATATGGGCTCAAGCCGGGAAGATCCCACATGCCGCGGAGCAACTAAACCCACGAGCCACAACTACGGAAGCCTGCGAGCCTAGAGCCCGCGCTCCGCAACAAGAGAAGCCACCACAATGAGAAGCCCGCGCACCGCAACGACGAAGAGTAGCCCTCGCTCGCCGCAACTAGAGAAAGCCCGCGCGCAGCAACGAAGACCCAACACAGCCAAAAATATAATATAAAATATATAAATAAATTTATTTAAAAAAAAAAAAGAATAGCAGAGGCTAGGTCTGGGTTCCATGATGCTGCTAATACTTAGATGCTTTGGGTATGGGTGATGGGAAAGATCAGGAAGGTGTAAGAGCTCACGAAGACAATTAAATTAGAGACAATAATTAAATTAGAAGACAATAAAATTAGAGAACTCCTAAAATGAAGTGTGAAGGAAGTCAAGTTCTCCTGAGACACTCCTCCATTGTTCTGCTTCATTTTGTGGGATGTTTGTGTATTGTACTGGGAGAGGGGTGTTACCTGACTCCCTCGGTCTAACCTCTCCCATGAGCATAACCAAAACCTCTAAAATCTGTCAACCAGCTGAATGTTACATATATAGCCTTGGGGGACCATAGCAGGGGAAGATGCAGTGGCTATGACCTGAAACAATATAATGCAAATGTTGATCTTTCCCAGATGAATATAGACATATAATGCAATTACAATCAGAATCCCAACTGCCTTTTCTGTTTGCTTGTCTCTGGACCTGGACAAGCTGTCTCTAAATATATGATAGTTGTCAAGAGAATTTTTAAAAAGAGCTAGTGAGAGGCATTTACTCTATCAGCCATAAATAGACACTAAAAATACTGCAATAAAAATCCTGTGGTACTGGAATAGAAATAATAAATTGTGAAAACATAATAGTAAAGACCTAACTGCAATCATTCAACAACAAGTAATTTACTGGGCGTGTACTATGTGCCAGAGGCTATGCTAGTCATTGGTCAAAAGCTGTGAACAATATACAGTCATTGCCCTCGTTATAGACTGAATATTTCCAAAGTATGAGAAATGTCAGGGAGAATGAAAGGTGCTATGAAACATAAAACAGAGTGATGGATACTAGTGTGGGACCAAGGAGAAGCATCCCTGAGGCTGAGATTCTGGCTGAGTCTTGAAGGATCACCACAGTTAGCCAGGTTAAGAGGGGCCGTGTCAAGAGGACATGGCTCAGGGGGGAAGCACCCCATGTGGGAGCAGTCTGGCATGTTTAAACATAGGGAAACCTTGTGACTGGTGTGTAAGAGGGCCTCAGAAAATGAGTTTAAGAGCAGATCATGCAGCTCCTAGGAGAGGCTGAGAGAACTAATTTTACCTTAAGAACAATGGAAAACCCTTGAAGGTTTTATATAAATTTCCTTGTCTTTCAACTGATGTGGATGTATACATTTCAGTGCAATATTGATTGGTAAATGATATCTCAGTATCTCTTTGATATAGGACAACATTTGAATAGAAATATCAATAAATACTGGTTATCAAGTAGAAAAGTACTAGTATCTATATTATCAGTGAAAAATATCCCTTTCCTTTGATTTTTTTTCTTTTTCTGAGCTTACTACGTCCTCTGCTTTCTTGTCATCAGCTTTTATATGGTATATTTTGCTTATCAATTCTCCCTCATTGTGTGTGCTGTTGTTGTTTCCTTTTTTCTCTTTAGTGGTTTTTTTTTTTTAAGATTTATTTATTGATTGATTGATTGCTATGTTGGGTCTTCGTTTCTGTGCTAGGGCTTTCTCTAGTTGCGGCAAGCGGGGGCCACTCTTCATCGCGGTGCGCGGGCCTCTCACTATCGTGGCCTCTCTTGTTGCGGAGCACAGGCTCCAGACACGCAGGCTCAGTAATTGTGGCTCACGGGCCCAGTTGCTCCGTGGCATGTGGGATCCTCCCAGACCAGGGCTCGAACCCGTGTCCCCTGCATTAGCAGGCAGATTCTCAACCACTGCGCCACCAGGGAAGCCCCTCTTTAGTGGTTTTTAAGGGATTGACCAAGTTTCTCTTTTTTATTTATTTCTTCAAATAGTTTTGATGCAGAGCTAGGATTAGAGTGAGCTGAGTGAGAGGCCTTGAATGTAAAATTTCAGAGGGCACCAAAAAACCCAGTAATCAAGATGAAGGATATTTTCATGCAATATATTAAAAAAATCAAAATTAATGCAAAAAGTCCATGACGAATAACATCAAAAATTTAAATAAACACAGAAATCTGCACTGCACACTTTGCCTCGTCCTAACCCCAGCCCAGGATCTAATAAAACTGGACTTACAAAGACAGCCAGCTAGCTCTTGGGCTATAGTTTGCTGATTTGATTTTAGCTTTGTAGCACATGTATGGGAATTTAGCTTTGTCTTTGAACACCCAGAATTTAACAGCGTTTGTAACACTGTCCATTCCTTAAAAAATAAAAGGACATGAATATGTTTTTATTTACCTTCTACCTGCCCTTCTCCCAATTATTTTAATAACCTAGAGTTCTAGTTTCAGTTTACTTTGACGTAATATCTTTGACTTTAAGGTTCCTTTCTAAATAACAGCATTAAACTTCACAACTCCATTAACCACAGTTGTTTAGGTTTAGTTATATATTTTAGCAGTTATATTGCTCATTTTTGTATGTTAAGTTTTCCTCTCTTGAGCCCTGCTTTCAGAGTCTTTTTTGTTGTTGCTGTCGTTGGAGTGATTGACTAAATGATTTTCCCTAGGACTTAAAAAAGATGTTTTTTCCAGAAAATGGGCATAGGTGGTACATTTTTTAAAATCTTTAAATGTCCACAAATGTTATACTTTCTCCCTCTTGTTTGCACACCAGTTTGTCTGAGTACAGAATTCTAAGAGAAAATTTCTGTTTCCTTTTAACTCTGTGAACATTTCTTCATCTTCTAGTATTTAGTCCAGTGCTCTTCTGGTTCACTTGTCATTTATTCTTGGTATTTGGAAATGTCAATATGATATGACTAATGTGTGGTTTCAATATTCCTGTCCAGGACCTTTTAGATCTGATGACTCAAGTCTTTTTTTCATCTTTCTATTTTTGGACTTTGTTTTCCCTCTCTCCACTCAAATTCAGCTTTCTAGAACTCCGCTTACATGGATTGTATAGGACCCCGTGTGTGGTTAAAGGCCTTGGAGATGTCATTCATTATGTGGGTCTCCCATGGCCATGCCTGTGCTTTCTGGCCTGGATCCACCCTGGCTATCCAGGGTTGGGCACCTGACCCCGACTGGACCAATCAACATCCTTCTCCAGGAATTTCCTTTTCAACTGGAACTAAGGGGAATGGGTTAGTTCTTCTGAGTAGTAACAGAAGAGAACTGTAAAGTTTTAGGCTTGTAACTGACTATTTTCTGCCATCAGGAACATCCTCAGTTGCAGTGAGAAAGAGGGAAATTGCAGGAAGAAAGGAAAACAGATGGTGGTATTTGGAAACTTGGTTCCTGATGTTTCACTTTTAAGTCAGGAAGCATGTCATTCATTTTAAATGACCAAATTGACACCAAAGTGGAGGGACCAAGAGAAAAGAGACAAGGAAACCAATTGAGAAAATATGTTAATAGTTTCCATGAGAGGTGATTAGAACCTTTTTTTGAGTCTTTAATTTTAGGGATGCGTTGAAAATATAACTAGGAGTTATAGTCAGTAGACCTGTTCATAGATTAGATGTGAGAGTGGTGAGAAAGGGGAGGCTAGCATGTGCTAACCTTTCTTGTTGTGTGCCCGACAGACACAAGGATGAAGTTGACACCATATGCAATAATGAAGTCGAGAGAAGGAAGCCAGATACAAAGAAGCACATACTGTATGATTCAGGTTATACAAGCACAGAGCTAGGCAAAACCAGTCTATGGTGTCTGAAACCATTTTGGTAGAAGGGTGTCTGAAACCACTTTGGCAAGATGGGCCGTGAAGCCACTTTGGGGGCCACTGGCGATGTTCTGTTTCTTGACGTAGGTGCTGGTTACACATGAGTGTTCATTTTATGAAAAATGTATGATATGGCCATGTTTCTATATGAATTTCATACTGCAACAAAAATGGTAAAAGCAAGGGTGAGGAGCATTGGGGGTAAAGAGGATGATTACTGTTTGAAATATTCTGAATTTGAGGTGTCTGTAGAGCAGTGGTTCTCAAAGCGTGGTTCCCAGGGCAACAGCAGCATCACTCAGGAACTTGCTAGGAGAGCAAATCTTTGGGCTCGATATCAGATGTCTAGGAGTCAGACCTCCTGGTGGCAGGGCCCAGAAATCTGTGTTTGAACAAGCTTCCAGGTGATGCTAACGTACACTAACACTTGAGAAAGGATATCTGGATGGATCTGTTAGGCATATAGCTAAACCTGAGTCTGAAGTTAAGTAGAAAAAGGTTTGGGCTAAAGGCACAGTTTTGCGATTGCATCATTTATTTATTTTTTAATTTTTATTTTATATTGGAGTATAGCTGATTAACAATGTTGTGTTAGTTTCAGGTATACAGCAGAGTGATTCAGTTGTACATATATACGTACGTTGCGCTGGGTCTTGGTTGTGGCACGTGGGATCTTCGTTGCCACGTGCGGATCTTCGTTGTGGCCTGCGGGATCTTCTAGTTGCAGCATGCGGGATCTAGTTCCCTGACCAGGGATCGAACCCAGGCCCCCTGCATTGTGAGCGCGGAGTCTTAACCACTGGACCACCAGGGAAGTCCCATATATGTATATTTTAAGTGATCTTTAAAGTCATAAGAAGAGATGAACCCCTTCAAGGACATTGCATACAGAAAAAAAAAAAAAAAGACCCATAGGAAACCACAGCACTTCAGGGGTAAATAGGAAAATAAGAAACTGCTTGAACTGACAGCATACACATGCAAATATTACCCAGCTTTAAAAGACATTGGAGATAAACATTCATATGGAAAGATTTTTGTGATGTATTTTAAGTGAAAGAAGACAGGCAATAAAAGGGCACAAAACTTAGGATCCCACTGGCATACATTGATTATCTTTGAAGTGCGCAATTAAGACTATTTTTATTTTCTTCATTTTGCCTATCTGTTCTTTCTAGTTTTTCCTAATGTGAAGATGTCTTGCCTTTTGTAAATAAGGGAAAAAAACACAATAAAATTGTTTTCAAAAGGTAAACGATATCTTGTACACATGGAGCTAGATAAAACAGACACGAAGAAAATGCAATTTTAAGACTAGAAAAGTCTATATGAAGATGAAAATCACAATTGCAAAATTCTAAACTGTAATACAGGGAGAGAATTGGGTGCTTCAGAAAATTAAATTACGTTAGATGAGTTCAGTAAATTCTTTCTGAATGTGAAAGAAAAGAATAAGGAGCAGAACATAATGGGAGTAAGAGAAGATATATAAAGTACGGGCCCAAGAGACAGTTGTGCCCCTGCTTCCATTGCTGTTTCTCCCATAAATTTCTTTTTTTTTCTTTTTAACATCTTCATTGGAGTATAATTGCTTTACAATGGTGTGTTAGTTTCTGCTTTATAACAAAATGAATCAGCTGTACATATATCCCCATATCTCCTCCCTCTTATGTCTCCTTCCCACCCTCCCTATCCCACCCCTCTAGGTGGTCACAAAGCACCGAGCTGATCTCCCCATGCTATGTGGCTGCTTCTTACCAGCTCTCTATTTTACATTTGGTAGTGTATATATGTCCATGCCACTCTCTCACTCCATCCCAGCTTACACTTCCCCCTCCCCGTGTCCTCAAGTCCATTCTCGACGTCTGCATCTTTATTTCTGTCCTGCCCCTAGGTTTTTCAGAACCTTTTTTTTTTTAGATTCCATATATATGTGTTAGCATACGGTATTTGTTTTTCTCTTTCTGACTTACTTCTCTCTGTATGACAGACTCTAGGTCCAACCACCTCACTACAAATAACTCAATTTCGTTTCTTTTTATGGCTGAGTAATATTCCATTGTATATATGTGTCACATCTTCTTTATCCATTCATCTGTCGATGGACACTTATGCTGCTTCCATGTTCTGGCTATTGTAAATAGAGCTGCAATGAACATTGTGGTACGTGTGTCTTTTTGAATTGTGGTTTTCTCTGGGTATATGCCCAGTAGTGGGATTGCTGGGTCATATGGTAGTTCTATTTTTAGTTTTTTAAGGAACCTCTATACTGTTCTCCATAGTGGCTATATCAGTTTACATTCCCACCAACAGTGCAAGAGGGTTCCCTTTTCTCCACACCCTCTCCAGCATTTATTGTTTCTAGATTTTTTGATGATGGCCATTCTGACTGGTGTGAGGTGATACCTCATTGTAGTTTTGATTTGCATTTCTCTAATGATTAGTGATGTTGAGCATTCTTTCATGTGTCTGTAGGCCGTCTGTATATCTTCTTTGGAGAAATGTCTATTTAGGTCTTCTGCCCATTTTTGGATTGGGTTGTTTGTGTTTTTGATATTGAGCTGCATGAGCTGCTTGTAAATTTTGGAGATTAATCCTTTGTCAGTTGCTTCATTTGCAAATATTTTCTCCCATTCTGAGGGTTGTCTTTTCGTCTTGTTTATGTTTTCCTTTGCTGTGCAAAAGCTTCTAAGTTTCATTAGGTCCCATTTGTTTATTTTTGTTTTGATTTCCATTTCTCTAGGAGGTGGGTCAAAAAGGATCTGGCTGTGATTTATGTCATAGAGTGTTCTGCCTATGTATTCCTCTAAGAGTTTCATAGTGTGTGGTCTTACATTTAGGTCTCTAATCCATTTTGAGTTTTTTTTGTGTATGGTATTAGGAAGTGTTCTAATTTCATTCTTTTACATGTAGCTGTCCAGTTTTCCCAGCACCACTTATTGAAGAGGCTGTCTTTTCTCCATTGTATATTCTTGCCTCCTTTATCAAAAATAAGGTGACCATAGGTGCATAGGTTTATCTCTGGGCTTTCTATCCTGTTCCATTGATCTATATTTCTGTTTTTGTGCCAGTACCATACTGTCTTGATTACTGTAGCTTTGTAGTATAGTCTGAAGTCCAGGAGCCTGATTCCTCCAGCTCTGTATTTCTTTCTCAAGATTGCCTTGGCTATTCGGGGTCTTCTGTATTTCCATACAAATTGTGAAATTTTTTTGTTCTAGTTCTGTGAAAAATGCCATTGGTAGTTTGATAGGAATTGCATTGAATCTGTAGATTGCTTTAGGTAGTATAGTCATTTTCACAATGTTGATTCTTCCAATCCAAGAACATGGTATATCTCTCCATCTGTTTGTATCATGTTTAATTTCTTTCATCAGTGTCTTATAGTTTTCTGCATACAGGTCTTTTGTCTCCTTAGGTAGGTTTATTCCTGGGTATTTTATTCTTTTTGTTGCAATGGTAAATGGGAGTGTTTCCTTAATTTCTCTTTCAGATTTTTCATCATTAGTGTATAGAAATGCAAGAGATTTCTGTGCATTAATTTTGTATCCTGCCACTTTACCAAATTCATTGATTAGTTCTAGTAGTTTTCTGGTAGCATATTTAGGATTCTCTATAGTATCATGGTATCTGCAAACAGTGACAACTTTACTTCTTCTTTTCTCATTTGGATTCCTTTTATTTCTTTTTCATCTCTGATTGCTGTGGCTAAAACTTCCAAAACTATGTTGAGTAATAGTGGTGAGAGTGGACACCCTTGTCTTGTTCCTGATCTTAGAGGGAATGGTTTCAGTTTTTCACCATTGAGAATGATGTTGGCTGTGGGTTTGTCATATATGGCCTTTATTATGTTGAACTAAGTTCCCACCTTGCCTACTTTCTGGAGGGTTTTTATCATAAATGGGTGTTGAATTTTGTCAAAAGCTTTTTCTACGTCTATTGATATGATCATATGGTTTTTCTCCTTCAATTTGTTAATATGGTGTATCACATTGATTGATTTTCATATATTGAAGAATCCTTGCATTCCTGGGATAAACCCCACTTGATCATGGTGTGTGGTCCTTTTAATGTGCTGTTGAATTCTGTTTGCTAGTATTTTGTTGAGAATTTTTGCATCTATGTTCATCAGTGATATTGGCCTGTAGTTTTCTTTCTTTGTGACATCTTTGTCTGGTTTTGGTATCAGGTGGCTTCGTAGAATGAGTTCGCGAGTGTTCTTCCCTCTGCTATATTGTGGAAGAGTTTGAGAAGGATAGGTGTTAGCTCTTCTCTAAATGTTTGATAGAATTCACCTGTGAAGCCATCTGGTCCTGGGCTTTTGTTTGTTGGAAGATTTTTAATCGTAGTCTCAATTTCAGTGCTTGTCTTCCACAATTTTCTACACAGTAGCTAGAGCGATCTATTCATAGTATAAATCAGACCAGTTCACCGCCGTCTTAAATCCCCTCAGAGGCTTTCCATTGCATTTCAGTTGAAATACAACATTCTTGACTGGCTACAGAATTGTCCACTGTCCTCTCTAGCCATCTTCTATCTTCATGCTCCCAACACTCCAGTTACACTGACCTTCTTTCTGTTCTTTTTGGACCAAGTTCTTTCTCATCTCAAGGCCTTTGGGGATGCTGCTGCCCTCACTAGAAATATTCTCCTTTCCGTTATTCTTCAGGTCACAGCCTAAATCAAACATCCTCAGTGAAGCAGTCCTGCCATGCTGTACTTCTCCCTCATGGTATCCATCATAATACATAGATATAACTTATTTGTACATCTTCCAGTATAGTATAAACTTAGTGAGGGCAGGGTCCACGTCTAATTTATTCACCTCTGTTAGGCTGCATGTAACAGGGTCTCTAGCACCCAGGAGGTGCTCAATAAATAATTGTTAATGAATGATGGTTGCAGATGTTCTCTCATTGGTGTGTTTTCATGGCCGTTTAAAAGAGAAGTTTGAAAATGGATTCCCCTGCATCTATGCTTATGCCACCCTCTTACACAGACGTTGGCAGATGTGAGGCTTTAATTGCAGCTCCTCCTATTATATAAACCAATTTCTAGAAGTAAGCTAACTAAATTTTAGAAGGTGTGTTGTCCATTTGGAGTTTCCTTGTGTGGTGTTCGGATGGCCTGGAAGAATGAAAATGGCATCAAAATCTGCCTAGTATAATCTCAGTGAGTAGTTTATGCATCAACAGACTCTAGTTCAATAAATGGCAGGGGCTACCTTTTAATTATGTTGTTTTCATTCTGTCATCTAAAACAGTGCTGCACAAATTGTAGGTGTCTTATACATGCTTATTGATTTAATCATAAGTCAACAGACCTGTTTTCTTGCAGAATGATAGCTTAACATTTCTTAATTTTTAGTGATCATTTCCTACTGCCAAAGGGACCTCCCTTTCCTACTAAACTGATTAACTCCTGAAATAGTAAGAGCTAACTCCTTGTTGAAAACAATAATTGAAATCATGATGTTTCAAAATGTCTCTAGCAATGTTATGTGTTTAGCTTCTTTTATTCTCATAATATTTGTGTTAGTTATCTATTGCTGCATACCGAATTGCCACCAAATTTAGCAGCTTAAAACAACAAACTTGTACCATATCACAGTTTCTATAAGTCAGGAATCCAGAACAGCTCAGCTAGTCCCTCTGGCTCAGAGTCTTCTGAGACTTGACTTAGGGAAGATCCTCTTCCAAGTTCACTCATGGCTATTGGCAGACCTCAGATCCTCCTTGGCTGTTGGCTAGAGGCATCACTTCCTTGCCAATGGCACCCCCGCTCCTCTCCCCACCCCTGCCCCCACATAGGGCAGCTCACAATATGGCAGCTGGCTTTTCCCAGTGGGAGGGAGGAGAGAAAGAATGAGAGAGAGACCAAGAGAGAGAAACAAGAGAGGGCAAGTCAAAAGCCACAGTCTTTATGTTATCTAATCTCAGAAGTGATATGCTACCACTTTTGCCCTATTCTGTTCATTAGTCACTAGGTCCAGCCCACACTCAAGGGGAAGGGAACACAAGGGCGCAGATACCAGGAGGCGAGGATCTTTGGGGCTTTCTCAGGAGTTGCCTAGCACAGCATTTTCTCTTATTACTTAATACCAGAAATCTTTCTTATTATCTTGTGGGAAATTGCAACCATATAATAAGCAATCATATATCCAGCACCTAACTTTAACAATTGTTAACATTTTGCCATATTTGCTTCATTAATTTTCTTATTTCCATTTAAGTGCTTTTATGTTAGTTATGGACATCATGACATTTCACCTAGAAAAACTTCAACAGACATCCATGGAAAAGGAGTCCATGTTCCTACATAATCACAAAACCATGATCACATTTGACAAAATTATCAATAATTCCCTAATATTGTGCAATAATCAGCCCATTTTCAAATTTTCCAAATTGTTCCACAAATGTCTTTTACAGCTGGGGTGTCCAAATCAAGTTTTTGTGACCCTTAATTTTCTTTGAACTGAGAAGATCCTTGGTCCATAGTTCTGTATTAACTTGTTTTTCTATGCTAAATTATTGTTACACATTTGTTCCTCAACAAGAAACAGTTTGAAAGAATTCAAATGGAAGATAATTCAACAATTCCTAAGTATGCCATTTAAATTATAGATTTTAATCAAACTCTTCTAACTCATACATATTATGAGATTTAAATATTTCTGATCTCAACCACTTTCAGAGTAGCAGGAGACTGCTTTTTTATTTCCCAAATTACATGCTGTTGTTTTAGTTCTTTCTTTGTATTAGTCACATGAATTATTATTATTATTATTTTAATTTTTAAAATCTTAGACATTCTAAATTATTATCAAATTCACATTAATATATTAAAGTTGAAAAATATTTGATCATCTCAATGAAAGGAGGAAAAGCAATGACGTTGATAAATACATTTTTATTATTAAAAGCCCATACAAACCAGGAAAGTCTTTAGAAACCTATGAAGAATATCTATCCCAAACCTCAGTCAACATTGTTTTTTATAGAAAAATTTTGAAAGAGGTCTCTCTATAGCAAGAAAAGACAAAAATATCCATTCTCACGGTTTTTATTCTACATTGGTTTGGAAATTCTAGTTGGTGGAATAACACAAGGAAAAAAAATTAAAGTTATAAAAATAAGAAAAGAAGAAACAGAACTATCACCATTTGTGGACAATAGAACTATTTCTAGAAAACCCAAAATAATCTACAAATTATTAGAAATAATAAGAAAATCTATTAAAGTGTTTGTATTTAAGGTCAATATACAAAAATAATAAATGCCAACCACAGTTAGAAAATGCAAATAAAGAAAAAAAAAACCTTTTTATTTACAATAACAACAACAAACTGTAAAGAACATAAGAATAAATCTAACAAAATGTGCAGACTTGTATGGAGAAAATTAGAAAACTTTGTTAAAATGCACTAAAGCAGCCTAATAAGTGGTGAGGTAGTGCATGTTCATAGATAGGATAACCCAATATTGTAAAGATGTTAATTCTCTCCAAATAAATTCAATGAATTTCCAATCAAACTCTTAAGAGTGTTTTCCATGGAACCTGAGAAGTTGGTTCTAAAATTTGTATGTAAGACCATGGAGTCAAGAAAAGTCAAAGTATACAGAGGAAGAGACGGATGGAAGAACTTGCTGTACTTGGTGTCAAGGCTTGTTATAAAACTTTGTGATTAAGTCAGTATAGTATCGATGCAGGAATAGAGAAACTGACCAACAGAACAGAAGAGGGAGCCCGGAAATAGACCTACATATATATGGAATGTTTATACGTGACAGAGGAGTGTTTTAGATTGATGGGGGAAAGAATAGAGAATTCCAAAAATAGGTAGAACTAGTGGTTTTTAATACAGAAAAAAATAATGAAGTTTAACCCTACCTTACACCATGTACAAAACCCAATTACTGAATTTATATATGAAAGACACAACAATAAAAGTTTTAGAAGAAAATACCTAATATTATCTTTTTGACCTCAGGTTAGGGAAAAAGTCTTTTTGACTTTTTTAGATGAAGCACAAAAATAGTGTCGATATTAAAGTGTAAAATTAACTCATTAACGCTATAAAGAAAATGAAAGGCAAGTCACAAATTCAAAGATATGTAACATTTAATTAGCAAAGTAATGTTATATATGTGTGCATGTATTTCTACAAATCACAGAGAAAAAAATGGAACAAAAGACATAAAAAACATTTATTTTAGTTTTATCTTTGACAAAGATTTTAGAAATTAATAGATAAAATTCCTATTGCTTCAAACCTTATACTTTGACCCATCTCTAATAAACTAATTATTAGAATTCACATTAAAATTTGTAACACAAATTTAAGCTCTAGATGGTTTGGAAATAACTTTTTTTATTGTTGTAAAATATACATAACAAAAAAAATATACATAACATATCATTTACCATCTTAAAGTGTATAATTCAGTGCCACTGAGTATGGTAGTCATTACCACTATCTATTTCTAGAATTTTTCATCATCCCAAACAGAAACTCTGTGCCCATTAAGCAATAGTTCCCCATTCCCACTCTCTCCAGCCCCTGATAACCCCTATTCTATATTCTCTCTCTATGAATTTGCCTATTCTAGATATCTCATATTAGTGGTATCATACATTTGTCCTTTTGTGCCTGGTTTGTTTTACCTAGTATAATATATTCAAGGTTCATCCATGTTGTAGCATGTGTCAGAATTTCATTCCTTTTTATGGCTGAGTAATATTCCATTGTATGTATATACTACATTACACTTATTCATTCATCTGTTGATGGACATTTGGGTTGTTTCCACCTTTTGGCTATTACAAATAATGCTGCTATGAGCTTTGGTGTACAAGTACCTGAATCCCTGTTTACAGTTCTTTGGTGTATATACCTAGGAGTGGAATTGGTGGGTCATATGATAATTTTATGTTTAACTTTTTGAGGAACTGCCGAACTGTTTTCCATAAAGCCTGCACATTCCCATCAGCAATGCACTAAGGTTCCAATTGGGAACATCTTTATGTGTCACCCTATCTGATTTTGAAACAAAAACAAAACATGCTGAGATTAATTCACCTAGAGGTGAAAAGCAATAGTTAAATAGCAAACCTATGTGATATTAAAACCTGAGATTTGTGGATTTCTTCTTGTTTGGCGGACTTTTCAGGAATCCGCAAGTGTTGTTGAAACAAGCTTCTTTGTCAGCAGGTAATGTGAAAATTGAATTTGTTGTTGGTGATAAAGTTCACGTCTGCTTTCTTTGGGGGGACATTGATCTGGGAATATAGTTTACTGTAACCTGAAGTTCACGTCAACTTTCTTTGGGGGGACATTGATCTGGGAATATAGTTTACTGTAACCTGGTGATTTCAGTAATGCAAATGCAACAAAATGTTACTTAAAAACAAAACATAAATTCAATCGGGGGTGGCAAGGCAATTAAGGGGAGCTCTCTCCATTTTGTTGTCCTTCTGGGGCATTATGGCAGCTGCAGCCAATACTGAACAGAGAGCTGCAGCTGTTTACCGATGCATTAGGAAGAAGAGATTTTGGAACTCAGTTGCAGAATTTCTCCTGTGCAAAAGAAAGGCCAAAATTGTCGGAGAAGGGGGATATCTAAGGGATATAAGTAAATTTAATTTTCAGCAAGAGCCCAAGGTGCTAATACTGAGCATTACAATTGCAATGTATCAAATTCTTGGTTTTGAGTGGTCACAAGAAAGGTGATCTAAGTTCAGAACAGTCCAGTCATGTCTTTATTTCCCAGTATATCCATTACTCTTACATAGGCCCACAAAAGCAGTGTGTACCAATGCATCTTTCATTTAGGGTATTAATATAGTTCCTACATGTTAAAGAACTGTTAGTGTTCCAATTATCCATGAATTGCAAGGCTGTCCATTTCCACCATGATAAATTCAATGATTATAGGTAGGTGCTAAAACATCAAGTCTTCTGATATTTGATTATCCGTAACATAGAGCTTTGATAATAAAAAGATTTCTGTTGAAAATGGTATAACTTCAAATTGGAATGATGAGACTTAAAGGGGAACATTTATAAACCTGGGGCTCTTGGTTTTGACTTGTGACTAGATGCTTAACAGGTGGTCTGCCACTTGCCTTGTGACTCTGATGACATCATCTCTTTGCCAAGATGTCAAAGCTGAACACACACCCAACAGAACAGGAGCTACCTCTGTAATTCAACAAATTATATTTATCGTCTCATCTGGCTATACCCAGTTGCCCAGGAGTATGACTTTTGGTCATTATTCTTCACCATATATGTGGTTGTCATGTAAAAAAGCCAAACAAAACAGTCACAAAATCAATTTGTTTCCAGGGAAGAAAGGGGGCTTCAAGGCATGGAGGAGGACCCTAATCCCTTTGGGAAAAAAGCAGAAAGGTCAATTTGGTTTATTAAAGAGCTGATCCTTTTAGGTTCAGGATATAATATACTTCCTTTAATGCCATCTAATAGGAAATCAGAAACAGTCCAAAAGCATACTATTCCCTGAGGAAGAGTCAACACAAAATTAGTACCACCAGGCCAACTCCAGCGCCTTCTGTGGCCTTAAGCACAGAATCCTGCAATGCAAATGTCATTTCAGCTTCTTGGAATCAAATTTAAGGCCTGGTGTATAGAGGTGTTCTGGTAGGCACACACACATATATATATATAAAGGAAGGGCAAGTAAATTGTACTTTAGAATGATCTGGCAGATTTGTGCTGTAGCTTAAAAAAAGAAATATATTTTTCCCATAAACGACACATTAATGAACACACACTAATTGGGTACTTACTATTGCTCAGCACTCATAAGGGTAGATTATCTGAGCAGATTCTTCAAAGGAGAAAGAGAAGGGGCTCCTGGACCCTGAGAGGGTCCCAGGATCAAGGTGAGCCAGAAAGGGGCTTACCTAAGGTAGGGCACCTGGTCAGAATTAAGGTCCAAGAGGTCAAGCATTTGTCAGAGAAGTCTGTGGTTAGAATCAAACCTCAAGGGCACAGAAAGAAGGGACAATGATTTGAATTGGATGATAAAGTGTTGGTGAAGAATCAGAGTACTTGTGGCCCCCTTGCCTGGTATCTGCTGTTCAGTAAGAAAGCAGATACAATGGCTTCAAGGCACCACGAGTGCGTGCCAATGGGGATGGGTACAGATACATGCAACATGCAGTTCTTCTTCTCAAAGGACTCCCAGTGTAGCTGGGCTGACTCGATCACATGTGAAGCAACCAGAGAACAATTCAAAATAGCAAATGATGAAGGACTAAATAGTGGGTTGCGGACTGACTGTGTGAGATTCAGAGAGAATAGTCAGAGAAATCCTCACAGAGAGGGGAGATCAAGCAGGCTTCAATAAGCTTAGGGGAAGGGAGAGGGATTGGGGACATCCCAGGCAGAGGTACATCATGTACAAAGGCTCTGAGGTTGAAGGAACATGGCAGCTGCATAGATCATGGGAGATTAACCCACAACAAACATGGCACTGCACAGACCACAGGAATCTGGCCCCAGTGGAGCAAATGGTGCACTGTGAGAGCCAGTGGAAACTGGGTCTGGCTGGAGAAGCTTGAGGGCCAGTAAAGGTTTGGATGAAGTAGGAAAGAGAGAGCCCTGAAGGCAATGTGAAGAGAAGACTAGTCAGGAGGGGAATAGGGAAAAGTGGGAGAAAGAAGAGACAGAGTCTGAGGAAACCACATGGCAGCCAGCTGATGAAGTGGTCCAGCCACAGTGCCTAGTTTAGAACCCAGAAATAGGACAGGGGAGGAAATGATAAATGTCAGGACATTTTAGAAGGAAAATCAACAGGGTTTGTATTTTGACAGTATATGAAGTTTAAAGAAGAGAAGAGGAAAAGTTCAGAATTTCACATCTGAGTGAAAGTAAGGTTGGAGAAAGGAAACTTTCCATGTGAACTTGGTTGTGGAAAAATGACTATGCATGTAATATCAAGCATACTGATGTTAAAATCACATCTAAACATCCAAATGGAAATGTCCAGTAAGCAGGTAGAAAGATGGAAATAAAGCTAAGATAATAACATAGGACAGGAAATACAATTTGATCATACGCAAGGTAATTCTCAGTGAGCTGTATGTTCATTTATTATGATCCTGAGAGGAACTATTTTCTGTATTCCATATGGGATATGAATTTATGTCCTGGAATTAACTGAGTACAATTTTCCCTTTATTAGAAGAAGTAGTAACATAAAGCAATCTTCTTGGTACCAGAATGGAGAGGAGAGAAGTCTACATACAATCTAGAGATCTAACAGTCGACTTGGGTCAGCATTTTCTTTGAGTGTTGAGACTCCTTAACCATGATTTGAAGGCAAAAAGGAAACCCATCAGAATGTTCATCAACATTTTAAAGATTCTAGTGGAAAACTCAACATAAGAGCCAGAAGTAATTCTTTCCCACTGAAGCCCATCCTCTTGGTCTAAGTATCACTTCCTTACTGAATAGAACTTCTTTCATGGAAACAGGATGCTTTGTTTCCTTAGTGTGATGTTCTCATCAGAGAAATCTGTTGTTTAGTGTATACAGGTTGATTTGGTGGAATGGTATCTCTGTGTGGTGTTATGTAAATAGAGTTATAGCCCATCCTTCTGATAGTAACTTAGGCTATAATTAGGATGTATGTGTAATGATGCTGTGTGTGTGTTTGAGAGGGTGTGTGTGTGTGTGTGTGTGTACAGACACATGTGCGTGCTGAGAGCAGGGGGTAGAGAGATGTGTAAGCAAGTCCGTGTTAAAGTTCTTCATGTACAGAAAGTCGCCAATTCACAAAGGACTTTGATTACCTCTATCCATTATACACACACAGTGAGTGAGCGTGCCACTCACCATCTGTCATCTATTTCATTTGCATCACCAGCACCTGGCCTGTTTATCTGCTACATTCGTTTCTTCGCCGAATTCTTATGCTGCTTTAATAAAATATAGAAATGTTATTGTTAAAAACCAATTAATTTACAATCCTCTACAGAGATAGTATTACTTATAATTCAATTTGGCTTCTAATGATCTGCTTTCTTGCAAAATGACTTAATTCTTGTGTCAAAGATTAGTTATTAGATATTACCCTGCTGTACGAGTCATGTACTGCTGAGGTAGGCAGAGCAGCTTGGAATGTCCCTGGCCATTAATCAGAAGTCTGAAACATGTTCTTGTTTAACTCCTTTAAGAACCTGGCTGCAGACATCATGCCCTTAACTCTTTCCCTGACCAAATGCTCAGATAGCATGCTTCCTACATTAGGTTAGGTCTGGTGCATGGAGATCTGGAATTTCCAATGAAAGATTTTGGTCATTAGGAGCTTGAATAAACATATATAACTTGAAATTCTCTCCAGTGCCATGTATCCACATACATTTTTATTTGTCTATTTCATACAGAGTTTCCTTTCCTATCCAGCCATGTTACGAATGAGGTATGAAAAGATTGTCTCCTCTCCTAAACCCTGACTTTGAAGTGAACGTGGTTGTGTCTCTCACACAGTGACGGTGCTGGGTGTCGTTTGCCTTATTATTACAGTGTTACCCACACCCATCATGCAGGCCAACCTGCTCACATAGGGCAGTCTGGCAGCTCTCAGCCACCTCGTCCACACATTTCAAGAATGGACTCACTAAGCATATGGCTGTCGCCAGCACATTCTAGAAACATCAGCTTGGCCCAGAGGTATCTGAGAGAAAATTTATTCTTACAGATTAAAAATCCTTATATGCCTTCAAAATTTTTTTTTCAGTATAATATTCTCAAGCTGCCCATGTCTTTGTTTTTTAAACCTTCTGATGTCACCCAGAATTTAGTGTGGAAACTATTGTTTCCTTTCTTGATTTACTTTTGATTATAACACATGGCAAATGACATATCCTAACAGTGGAAAATATATATGTATATATATAGGTATATTTTTTGTATTTTATTTTCCATAGGTACAGAATATAAATATGCTTACATTTAAAATTATGGCTATAAAGACTAGGACCTGTCCTGAGAAACCAAATGAATTGCTATGAAAAAAATGAAACCACAAAAGTAATTGCTGGGGATTACTAATAACTGAGTCAGGATACTTCTCAAACCTTGAAATAATTCAATTAGCTGAATCTGAAGGGGCCAGAGAATTCAATAATACAGACCGAAAGGAGAATATCATTTTGATGTAAAAGGGAGAAAAAATCTTTTTCGTGGTCTCAATTAACTAAAAGGCCAGCATTCTACATTTACAAAAATCTATTTTTTCAATGATGCACTTGTTCTGCTGATACGTTCTAGTTTAATAAAATGCATTTGCTGCCAGCTCTGGAACATATGCACATATGAAAACTACAGGGGGGCTACAAAGGTAGCGACACTTTAGTTTGACTTCTTCTCTGGATGGTGCCACATGCAAGGCATGAGGTGCTCATTATTTTACAAAAGCAGAGAAACCAGCTTTGCGATCGGGGCAGGCAAAACTTGAACAACTGTCTTAGAAGAAACATTTTCTTTTTTGTACATTTATAATATCAAGGGAACTGTGCCTAGCTCCACACACTTTGTCTTACACAATAGGCTTTCTACAAACAATCAAACTCATTGGTAAATTCCAAAAGATCATCTGATTTCAGCTATATGCCTCATCCTGAATGCTACTCTCTGAATGCTCAGTCCATTATACATGTTATTTTAAATAGCTTTTCCTGCCTGTTCATGCACATTTTTATAGTCTTTTGCTAGTAAAATTAAACAGGAAAGATGGTATTTAATATGAGCTTGTCCCCAAACTTGGAAGATTTAGAAATTAGGTGTGAGGGGGCCAAAGGGAGAAAACTACAGGAATGAAGATGGACAAATGGTCTCCAAATCTGTTCCCTGGTGACTTTGGCTCAGGTTGATATGATTTATAAACTTCTTTTGGAATAACAAATACTTCATGTCCCTGAATCATTGCTCTATATGCAAAGTAGGGATGGGAACCAAATGCCAAAATATGTCCCCCAAAAGAAAAATTCCCAAATAACCCTATTCTCCAAAGCTTATTCTTCAGTTTCAGACAATACACCATCAACCTCAGAAAGAGGAGCTGAGCCAAGCAAGCTGCAATCTAATATGGAAATGTGTCCTGGCCATGGTACTGTGTCATTCTTCTGAATGGGATCACCTGCACCCATCTCTCCTAGGAGAAAATTTCAAACAGAGTTAGCTCCTTAAACCTTCTAATTAAAATGAGAAATCCCCAGGCTTCCATGACTCAGCCTCAGAAAAAGATTATTAGGAATTTAATAGGGAAAATATAGCAGCTCAGACCATCTGTGACCCAGTGCTCTGTGAGAATTTAAAGAAAACTGGAGGGAGGCAGCGCACACGCCAATGTACTCTTGAGGAGTACTTTGTAGGAGCTGCAATAAATCAACATCGTTAGAGTACAGCCTTTTTCAGATTTAATTACTGTTACATAATTATTAGCAAAGCATTCTCCTCTGAAACTGTAAAACTCATTACATCAAAACTCCCCAAGCTCCTGATGGAATTTATGAACTAGTTACTTTCTTTCTAGCCCTGGGAAAATAGTGGAAGAGAGTCCAAATTTGTCTCCAGCTTTTTAGAGGCAGAGGGAGATTTCTTCCGCCTGTTTTGTGTCATTTTAATAGGTTTCTGAACTGGCTTTCTATGCATCATTCTCTTAGACATCTATTGTATATTCTCACCTAAATATCTGTTTAAACGAGTTCCATTCCACTGGTAAAAGGTACTAAGCAAGTAAATTTCAAAGTATGAGGACAAGGAGCTGGCTGATTTTCAAAAGAGTGAAAGATAAATAATTTTTGAGTGTCTGATTTTTTTTTTTTGATGGTTCACGAAGAGTCAGAAAAATCACTGCAAGTCACGGGGCTTGTGTTGGAAGGTCCAGTGTCAACATGGGAGTGATCTGCATGCAATGGTTCACTGGGTTTGGCTGGGCATATCTTCCCAATACCATATGCAAGGGCATTGCTCAGATAGCTTGAAATCGGCCACGGTAGGGGTATTTACGATACAAAATTGGCAGATGCTACCATCTAGGCTTGTTCCTGCAGAGCCTGTTGTTAAACACTTACCAGCACAGCACTGTTACCGTGTTCACCAATGACACAAGTGTAAATGACATCTCTATTGTCTACACAGCTCTATCCTAGGATAAATGTCCCTCACCAAAACACTGTTTCAATCTAACTTTAAAAAAATTTGTTTATTTTAAAGTCTGGCTTGGGTAGGATGTTTGTTCCCGGAAGCAGGAATACCATACAGTGGGATTCCTTTAGAAGACAGGTAGATGCCCTCGCCCGTGGCTAATTAGCTTCTTACTCTAGCCGTTACTGAGCTCAAGATCGGGACATTCCTTCCAACGTGGGTCAGGCAGCCTCCCCGGATCCTTAGCCCCTTGCCTGCAGAGAACTGCGGCTGCTAGAGAAGGGTTTGTTCTTGCTCCTACACTCAGAATATCCAGCCAGATGTTGTTTCTGTAGGCTCTCCTGGGATTAGCTCTTATCACAGTGAGAGGAAGATAAAGGCAGCTGAGGCTTAACCAGTCAGCTGCCTTGGACCTACTCCCTCTGTTGCCTGACTCTTCGCCAGCCCTGGGACAACCTTAGTTTCTCCCTGGCGATCTCCTAATCCCCACTTTCTGCAGGATCTCCCACCACTCCTGTTGCTCATAACTACCTGGTAGCCAAACTAAATGACTCCCTGCCCCGAACATGTCCCATGCTCTTCTACGCTATTTTTTTTCCTAATAGAAGAGGTGACTAACACCCCTTGAACATTGTTCTAGAGTTCTGTTTTCACGTTCAGTGTGTACATTCTACACTTCAGATCATCTACTGATTTTTTCTTAGCAATCTGCTTTAACTGATAAGAGCTCTCACTGCTTTTTTTTTTTTTTATAGCAGCCTACTATTTCTTTTTAAATTTATAAATGTGATAGCTTTACAAATCTCTTGGAGAATAACGTACTTAAAATTTTCTTTTGTTTTCAGCATTGATTCTGTGTTCTCTGGATATAGTTCTTTTGTTTGCTAAATACTGTGTCTATTGCATGCTGGAGTTTTTCTTGGATGTTTGGTGATTCTTTGTGGTCTGTTCATATTATAGATGAGGATCTAATTTAAACAATGTTATTAGGAAGCGTTATTTCCTCTGCTCAGCTGAAACTTCCTATCTGCCCATGAATTTGTGTTCTGATTTGGAAAGCCCTACTTCTGCTGGCTGGAGGGAGGAAGAAGACATATAGGGCAGGTCAGGCTTTCTTTTCAGGTCTATGGGTGGTTTTTCTTCTGGGTTATGAAGACCAATTTCTTAGTGACCATACATTTGTTAGAATGCTGTGTGCTTCTAGAGCCCCATACCAATTGTTAAGTCTCTCTTATCAGAATTCTGAAGTCACAGAGGACTCAGAATTTCATCCATAGCCAAATGCCAAATCCAGAAGCATGAGATTATGGAATTGCCCCAACTTTTTATTGCCACTTAATTCATTAACTAGCCAGTCTCTCTTGTCTTCCTTCTAGCCTCCGCTGCTTCTGGGTTTGGAATTATTAGAGTTTCTGTTGGGGAAACTCACCTGGACACAGAGAATTCTCTTTCATTTGAAGTGGTTGTAGGTTTTTCAGTTGCATTTTCCCTTTTTCTGTTACATATTAGAGAAAATTTTCTTTGCTCTGATCTTTTGGTACTATACTGTCCAGCTTTTGAGTGTTGCTGTGTATTTAATTTTTTATCTTCTTCCTGCAGTTTAAGGGAATTTGGGGAGAGAGTGGTCATGTGTCCTCAGCTTTCTAGAACTAGAAGTCTCTCTCTCTCTTTTTTAATAGTACTTATTTCTGGCTCAATTATAACTATACCTGTAACTTAACAAAACAGAATTTAACTGTAGCACTGTCCACACTTGTGGCTTGAAAACACATGTTTAATGAAACAGCGTTAATCACATAAAATACTAGGGGTCTGTATTTTAATTAGGATATGTAACTGTGGACCTGCCTATCCGTTCCACATTTCCTGACTCATCATTGAAGAAAATGCTGCTTTTTAATCTAAGCCCATTATGAGGTATGAGGCACATTAAGAACTACCCAATTCTTCTCTCTTTATTTTTGAATATGGTTTAAATTATATCTATTAATTTCTTTTGTATTTTAGTAGGAAAATGTTATTAAAAAACCACGAAAGCTTATGGTGCTAATAGTCTTTTTAAGAAATCTTTGTGCAATGAACATCACATGTTATTCTCTAGACCGTCACTGAGTCTATGGTTGAAAAATACTGAGCCTTTTGCTTAATGCCAGGATTTATTGTTTCTTTTTCTAAAACATCATTATCGTAGGCCCAAAGCTAATTTTTCAAGGGAAGGAATGTGTTTTAAAGATAAAGAGGAGAAATGCTAATATTTTCCCATTACAACTTGCTAATCTGCAGTAGAGTTACATTTGAGCAGAAAATTCTTAAATATATATTTGTGAATATCAGTTATAGTACCTGGAATCTTATACTATAATCACATGATGAATCTATTTCAGTTTTATTGCCATGGCAATTAACCACTTAAAGATTTATTCTGTTTTCCTAATTCTTCTCTATATTTTGTCAGATGGATGAAGTCACTCGGTATAAATCTAGAATTCAAACATCTGACTGAGAGAATAAATGCTGTGCTTTAAATTGGTCAGCATGGCAATGCAGAGAAATCCAGAGGGTTACAGATGATATCAATCACTTGCTACACTCATGACTAATTTAATCTCCTTCTTACCATGTTCTCCCATCAGCCTAATGCTGCATGATCTGTCAAAGTCTCTGCCACAGTGTGACTGGGCCAGAGATGAAACAAATTGTTCAGCCAAACCTATTTGGCTACCATCTGATTCGGGTTTTGTAATAACTCATCCTGGCTTGTTTGAAATTAATTTTTATCATGGTCTATAAGGAAGGTATTTGATTAAGAGGATAGAGGTAACATGAATTCAGCACTTATTCTGGGTCAGGCACTGTTTTTAACATTTTGCATGTATTATCTCATTTAATCCTCACATCAATACCATGAGGCAAGTGCTACTGTTAGGTGAAATATCCAAGGGAAAAAAGTGAGGGCCAGAGAAAGTCACCTGCCCAAGGTCACACAGATGGTAAGCAAGGGATCCAGGATTTGCATCTGCATGGGGTAAATCCACAGTCCATGTTCGTATAACCCCTTGCTTTAAAAGAACAAGACAATTTTTGTTTAGAATTGTCGGACTGTATATTAAATATTTATATGTAAATACAATAAGTGGCCCTAAATATTAAATGAATTGTATCTGATTAACTTAAGGATATGTATACCCAAATATTTTATTTGAATTAATTCAGCTCATTTATGGACTTGAAAAAAAATAAAGCACGTTTCCATTAAACTACCTGTCAGTCAAATATTTTCTTAGTTTATATTGACTTTTCCCTTCTATTAGTCTGAATATATTGGCTTTTACTCAGTGTTCATACCTTCTAATCTGATTTAAAGAATACCTTTCCTATCCGTTTAAACTCTCTGCTTGTTACTGCCTTTCTGGACCTAAATCCCTCCTGCATGGCTTGAGACTGCCCACCTTTGCTCATCTGTTCCATCCCTGAACCCAGAGGCAGACCTAGGTTTGGGGAACCTGGAGTTTATATGATTGGGGTGGAGGTGGGGCAGAAGACTTTTAACACAAATAATGCAAAGTGCAAAAACACAAAATTAGGTCCAAAATGAGTATTTAATTAAGGTGAGCAAAGGAATCACAACACATTAGAGATTTTTTAAAAGCTGGAAAATACTACAAACATTAAGAAATCCAAAAATATAGACACACGCACAAAATATTTTTAATAGTTAACTGGCTGACAACTTACAAATACATTTTCCCCCCCTACATTATTTTTTTTCTGCATAATGGTTGATCTACCCTTCATATAGCAACGATTTGGTAATACAATTTTTAATAGAGTAGAAAGCGAAGCCAGTCTTTCATCTACCGCAGTTGATCACAATATCACTTTTGTTTAATGGCCCATCATTTTTATCCAAAGTGTGTGTGTGTGTGTGTGTGTTTACAAATCAATTTAATTATTAACAAAGACGATATACTTCACATATGTTCAAATCAAGATTTTGTAATTTCACACTTGTTTTATTGAACTTTCCAAAATGGCTTTACAAATGCCAGTTAAAATGGTACTTTTTTAGCTCTATCAAATGTGTTATTGCATCAAAAAAAGGGGGAAATGTATGGTCCATTTATACTTGGATATGCTGCCTTATCAGATGCATTCCTGACAGGAGAGAACTCCATTTGGCCAGTCCTGGATGAGACTGAATGTTCCACTTATGATTACACATATCTGATAATTGGAAGAATTTCCCACTACTAGCTTATGGCTTCATATTTTCCCCCCATTAGCACAATGTACTATAAGACACACTCTATGGTACAGGACCTTGAGGGTTAACTCAGCCTACTTGGGTAGTAGGACTATTCCAGAAAGCCATTCCTGCACCTAAAGAGCCAGCAATAGTATTGAATGACTGAGGACCACAACCCCAGACTAAATTTATCCCCAACTCAGCTTTCCTTAGCCAGATCCCCAAAATTTCATCTATAAGGAGAGGTCATGTGAGAGAGAGAGAGGCAGAGGGGCAGAGGGGCAAAGGCAGATGTTCATCCTGAGTCTTTGCACACACTCTGGACCAAGATCCAGGTACCCAGGGCCCAGAATTCCTTTCCCAAATGTATTCTGGGCTGGTTTCCTCAGCTGCTGACCTGCTGGGCCAGTCCTTGCATAGTGAACCATGCTTTCTCAGCCTCAAGTGATAGCCAAGGGGAGTCATGGGTGGGAAGAAAATGAGGGCAGGCTAGCACCTAAAGGCTGTCTTTCCCCACACTGCCAGGGTCCAAGGAGAAATTCCAAGAAGTCAGATTATTCTCCATTTGAACTAGGCTTTCCCATTCATTATACAGGCACATTTGTCAAAAGAGGAGGATAGGACATATTTTATTTAATACTTTGTTAGCTAGATTTATAACTTAAATGTTTTACAATGAATGTGCAATCCTTGTATTATCAAAACTAATAATGAAAAACTTGTCAAATGTCAAAACATGCAAACAAAACTTTAAAAGCCTAATCTGGACATTCCATTTGGGAACTCTTTTTGGTGTGTCAAGAAAGTGCACTAGGCCATCAGTCTGCTATATCTTTGGAATCTGGGAAGAGTTGAAGGGACTTAGGCAGTAACATTCAGGATTCCCAAGATCCCAATGTTACCCACCAGAGTTCCTGGCCTCCTTAATCAATAGAAACTGGTAAGAGGCCAGACAAGAAGTTCAGGCAAGGCTTTAAGGGATTTGTGCTGCAGCACGGGGGAGCAAAAACAAGTAGCAGGTGCCCTTGCTTGCTCCCCGAGGGGGGCGGTGTGAGCTGGTCCCTTATATGGGGTGAGGGTAGGGGTGGGTCCAGGGGTCGGGCAGGAGGGGTGGCTTAGGTGGTCTGCCCACCCCCTTGGTGGTGCTGTGTGCAGGGTGCATGTGCAGTACCCTGCTTTTGCTCCAGACACCCTACTTTTGCTGGGTGTTTGGTCTTTCTGTATCTTGTTCATAATTTGCCCCAACTGCATATGCTCACAATTATTTTTAGTCCTTTATAGTGTCTTTGTATTTTGTTGCTAAAGGAGATGTTTGTCCAGGTGCAAGCACCTGCAGCAAAGGGCCCCCGGTTCCCACCTGCCTGTCTTACCCAGGCCTGTGGGACAGAGAAGGCACAACACATGCTGTTCCAGCTCCTGGAAAAATGCCCTGACAAAGCAGGACACATACTTCGGGGCTTGAGCAAGTAGAAGCACATCTTGCTGCTCATATGATAGGTGCCTTGTCACCATGGCTGAGACTAATAAGCAACATGACCCTCATACCACTCCTGAGGGATGGAGCAAAGCATAGATCTCACAGCCTAAGACCATTTTGGATTGGTGGGGTCAGGCACTCAGTATGCTCATGATCACATAGCCAGTATCTGTAATATTAGTAAAAAGAAATCATTCTTGGATGAAAGAAAATTATTCTCTTTGGGAAGAGAGAAACAGTAACACTAAGCAGGATGGTGAGTTTTCATTACACAGCTCTTTAAAATTCTAAGCACTGTTATTTGTGTTGTATAACACTTAGAGAATGATAGAATCAGGACACATTATTAGGAATATAATCATATACAATCAGATACCTTCTCCTTACTCATCAACTGTTGTCAAGTACCTGCCGTGGGTCCCCTCCTAACCTAACCCCGATTCTGTGTCCCTCTGTGTCCAGACTTGGACAGAAGTTTTAAATTCTAAGAGGCTGTCCTGAACATCCAAGCTTCAGGACGATCAGGCCAGCACTCCCTGCGAAAAGAGGAAGTGGCCCTGGCGTTTTGTTCAGCTCTCAGGTCCACATGGTGTTCTGCCCCACATTGCTTAGGAAAAGCTGGAAGGGAGAGATCAGCGCCCCACTAGGGCTCCTCAGTGTGATTCCCTCCTAATGATCCTTTTCCAATCAGAGGGGAGTAATTTCCCTCCACCTCATTATTTTCCTGCCTAGCTTTCCACCCTTTGAAGCTGAGTCTTTCCTTCCATTAACAACCAACCAGGAAAGTGTACTCACTAGTACTTCGTACTAATCTTGTAGTTTTATAGCCTGACCTCTGACCAATCTTTTGACATATGTGGTTTCTTAAAGTGGCACTGCCTTCTTTTTCTAAACTTATTAAAAGACATTAAAAGGTATTCTACTTTTTTGGGGGGGGGTCCCCTGGAGAAAATCATACACACAAAATACTGTTGTCTTTTATTTAGGTGGTGGGGTGCCTTTTTGCCTGTCTCTATGTCAGGTTCCACATGGTGGCCTGGGTGCTCAGTATTCAGAAACCAGGCAAGAAATTAGCATTTCAAACTGATATTATTCTCTCATAAAGACAAACCCAATCCAAAAATGGGTGGAAGACCTAAATAGACATTTCTCCAAAGAAGACATACAGATGGCCAAGAAGCACATGAAAAGATGCTCAACATCACTAATTATTAGAGAAATGCAAATCAAAACCACAATGAGGTATCACCTCACACCGGTCAGAATGGGCATCATCAGAAAATCTACAAACAATAAATGCTGGAGAGGGTGTGGAGGAAAGGGAACCCTCTTGCACTGTTGGTGGGAATGTAAATTGATACAGCCACTATGGAGAACAGTATGGAGGTTCCTTAAAAAACTAAAAATAGAACTACCATATGACCCAGCAATCCCACTACTGGGCATATACCCTGAGAAAACCGTAATTCAAAAAGACACATGTACCACAGTGTTCATTGCAACACTATTTACAATAGCCAGGACATGGAAACAACCTAAATGTCCATCGATATATGAATGGATAAAGAAGATGTGGCACATATATACAATGGAATATTACTCAGCCATAAAAAGGAACGAAAATGAGTTATTTGTAGTGAGGTGGATGGACCTAGAGTCTGTCATACAGAGTGAAATAAGTCAGAAAGAGAAAAACAAATACTGTATGCTAACACATATGTATGGAATCTAGAAAAATGGTACTGATGAACCTAGCGGTAGGGCAGGAATAAAGATGCAGATGTTGAGAATGGACTTGAGGACACGGCGGGGAGGGGAAGGCTGGGATGTAGTGAGAGAGTAGCATTGACATATATACACTACCAAATGTAAAATGGATAGCTAGTGGGAAGCTGCTGCATAGCACAGGGAGATCAGCTCGGTGCTTTGTGATGACCTAGAGGTGTGGGATAGGGAGGGTGGGAGGGAGGCTCAAGAGGGAGGGGATATAGGGTTATATGTATGCATACAGCTGATTCACTTTGTTGTACAGCAGAAACGAATACAACATTGTAAAGCAATTTTACTCCAATAAAGGTGTATAAAAAATAAACAAAGGGAATTAAACATTTTTAAAAAACTGATACTATTCTCATCTTTTAGGACAGGATTAGCACTTGGTAAACACATAGAGTACTTTGTGCATACAATATAAATGGATTCAGTTAAACAAACATTTATTGAGCACCTGCTGTATGCAGGACACTGTGTTGAGTGCTGTAATGAGTGCTGTGTAGGTCAACAATATGACCAGGATTTACGATTTGATAGAGCATATGCCTTTACGTGGATATACAGTGGTCCCTCGGCATCTGCAGGTGATTGGTTCTAAGACCCCTGCAGATACCAAAACCCGTGGATACTCAAGACCCTTACATAAAATGGTGTAGTATTTGCATACAACTTATGCACATCCTCCTGTATATTTTATATCATTTCTAGATTATGTCTAATGCCTAATACAATGTAAATGCTATGTAAATGTGCACTGCAAATTCAAGTTTCGCATTTTGGAATATTCTGGAATTTTTTTCCAAATATTTTTGATCCACAGTTGGTTGAACCCACAGATGCCAAACCCTCGGATTTGGAGGGCCACTTGAACATAGAATTCTTAAAGTTCACAAAGTGAATAAATACAATATGACCAGGTGATGGAGTAAACATCTCAGAAAGTCAAGAGAGAGATGGGTAACACATGTTAAGATTGGGGAAGACAAAGGGAATCCATGATTCAGATTTTCTTTCTCATATTTTCTTTCTTCTAAGGTTTTCTTAACCGGTGTCTTTTCCCAGCTCCAATAATAAGTCTCCCAAACCTGTCAGTGGCTCCTCAGGTCTCCTACAAGGGTACAGCATTTTCCATGGTCTGGAGTCTGTATTCAAATTGATAGACAGATTTATAATGTTTGCAAACATCTTAAATATTTAGGCTTGCAGTGAAACGTCCAAGGAAATATAGTCAATTCTTAAAAGTCACAAAACACAAATAATATTATAGTACACTCTTTGCTGGAAATACACAAGTCATACTTGTCTCATCCTTAAAGCAAGATTTTGCCATTACTTTACTAAAACAATGAAACTGAGACATTACCAGGACTTTCTGAGCAATACTATGGAAGGACTGTTGAACTGGTTTTTGAAAGACTTGGGTCTAATTTAAACTCTGCTCCTTGCTAACAGTGTGAGTTTTGGTGAGTCACCTATTTCTCTGCTTTTCCATATCCAAGACTAGTAATTACATTTATTTACTGCAACATGTCAAAAAGTTTGTTGTGATAATCCATGTAAAATAATGCTTAAAGGTATCATTCAGAAGGAAAGCATCACTGTTAGAACAAGCTTTGAAATAAACTCTTGGATATAGTTTGGTTCCTGTTTCACTAGTCGTTAACAGTTATCAATGTTGTGTTTCTAATTTTCTTCACTGATCTTTATAGAATGTTTCTTTTCTAATTTCTCCACTTTTTCTAGCTTAGGATCAAAACCCATAAGTCTTTTACAAAGATGCGCACCTTTGCATCAGTTTGAGAATAGAAACCCTTTGGGGTCGTTTCCCTCATGTAACCTTGCTCCCCTTTCTGGTGAGAGCATCGTTGTTTGGTATGAATCAGAGCCAAAGCATATTGCCTTTTTGTATTCTCAGCTCCTGTCTTCCTCCCCCCTCTATCACCCACCCCTCCTGTAAATAACAGAAGCAAAAATGTGCAATTGCCAAATATAAAGTTGAGAAATCTCTGTCACTAATTTTTTTTTCTGAATCATAGGTTTCTCTTGTCAGTTTAACTTTTGAAAGTGGCAGTAAAAAGAATTTGGCAAGACTTACAGAATGAAATGGAGTGACTAAAGCAGAGACTTCATCACGATGGATGAAGAGATCCTTTCCAGGACAAATTCTGGAAGAAAAGTGGTTGATCTGTCTGATCTGACAACCAGGCTTCATGGTGGGAATGACTAAGGAAGAAAAGCAGTTGCCCACACAAAATACCCTGAGGGGCTCTGTGGAGACACAAGTTCCCAAGAAAACGAAACACTAAAGGAAAATACAGGTGAGAGACATATTCCCTACTCTTTAGGCTGATTGTTCTTCTTTTAGGCCTGAGACATGAAGTTCAATTAAAATATTTGTTTCTCATCGAGCATGATGCAAGTTGTGTATCTCATTCATTAGGGAACTTGAACTCCTTTTAATGGAGGCATGAAATCTAGCTGTGAAACCCAGATGACATATCATTCTGGCAGGATCATGAAGAAGAAAGTTTAAACTCTGAACAACTCTTTTATCTCAGCATTCTTAAATCAGCTAGGTGTGTGTGTGTGTGTGTGTATTCCTTGTCCTTCATCTTCTAAGGAAAAACAGTAAAAAGAAAAAGGAAGTGGGGAACCAGGAAAAATAGATGAGCATCGGCTAGCATTGGAGACTGGGTGCTTTTGGTTTTTCTCCATCACTAAATGTCTATGTAATAATAAGCCTATATATTTTAAAACGTATTTGTTTAATACGATAAAAATAAGAAATAAACCAAACCTCTAATTACATAGTTTGAAAGTCAGAGCTTCACACTGGTTAGGTCAAGTGCCCTCCGACTCAACATGCTGGGCTCTTCCGTAAATGATTCAATGGAGTGACCAGAAACCTAAAATTGAAGCCATATGGAAACTTACTGTGCACATTAAATTGTGTGTAGCAGTGTTAACAACATCTTGATTTGTGGCTGCAAGTAATAAATGAATTATATTAATTTTGTTGCTGCAAGCTAATTTCTCTGGAATTACTTTTTAATAACCAAGCATCATGTTCGCTGGTAAGATTTAAATACATTTAGGAACAAATTTGTAGACTTTTAAGTAATGCTAGATTATCATTTTGAAAGTTTAAGAGTTAATTTTCTATTTCCCCTAACACCAAACTTTTAGAGAGAAAACGATTTTGGTCCAGCTGGACACCTGGGTTGATAAGCAATGGCTGTATTACTACTCAGTAACAGTTACCCTCCTGGTACAGCCAGGTGGGAACTGAATTGTTGCAAGTATTTTTTCCCCTATTTTATAGGCGATTTGTCTTTATCATATAGCTTATCATTTTCCTCTCCCCTGCCAGACTGAAACTAATCATGCTTTCATGTCAGTGCACAGCTTTGAAGATTATGGTTGGTTGTCTTAAATGTCTTAGTTTGGTGGCGGAGAGTGTGGGTTCCCTTGGATTGAATTTTCATCCCAGCGCTTCTTAACTGTGTGACCCGGGGCTAGTTTTTGCGTCTCAGTTTCCTTAGGGGGTTAATAATAGGATATGCCCCCCAGGTCGTTGGGAGGATTAAATGAGAAAGTACACGTGAAGTGTGTAGGTTGAGACCTGCCTCGAAGAAGCCTCATTAAATTGAGCTGCTGTAATTCTCTGGGAGAGAACGAGGTTCATGCGAAGATTGTGAGGCTGCAGGTCAGGCAGATCTGGCTGAATTCCAGGTCCACCATTTATCACTTGGACAAGTTGCTTCACTGCTCTGAACCTCAATCTTTGTCTGGAAAATGAAATTCTCATACCAGACTCATCTCCCTGCACTTTTGGGAGGAATATATAAGATGAAACAACGTAAAGAAGTATAACATGGTCATGGTCATGTAATAGTTTCAATAAATTCATTAATATTCATTTCCTTTCTCTTCCGTGGGAAGTATTCTCAGCTCTATTATTGTGGGTGTGGAGCAGGGTCACAGCTAAGTCAGATGGCCTATTTCTCCCCTGTGTTCTTAGGCTCCATGTCAAAGGAGACTTCTGACAATAGCGAATAGTGGTATGGAAAATCTACACTCGCAAATCATGTAACAAATGTTTATATGTGAGTTTAAAAATGTATTGTTTTGGCTACAGATTTTTCTTCCTAATTATATTCGATATCAGATATTAAAATTAGTTGGCCTTCCCTGAGTAACACAGACTGGCGATGAATGGAGGAGACAGAAAAGAGAAAACTAGCCAGTACTTGAAAAATATTGCTATTGGGTAATCTGCCTGTGAGTAATTGGAATTTTACCATCAAAAATGTTCAACCACTTCACAAATAATAATAATATTACTGGGGGGGGGGGTGTTGGTGGTGCTGGGATGAATTGGGAGATTGGGATTGACATATATACACTAATATGTATAAAATAGATAACTAATAAGAATCTGTTGTATAAAAAATAAACAAAATAAAATTCAAAAAAAATAATAATACTTATTGAGTACTCACTATGTGCCAGACATGCTGAGTAATTTATATACAATATCTAATTAAATCTTCCCCTAAATGCTATCAAGTAATTGTTATGGCTCTCACAATTGCAAATAAAGATGGTGAGAGAGGTTAAAAAAAATCACTCCAGTCACTTCCTAAATTGATTGTTCAGCTTAAATGATAGAAGGGTGTAGAGTGGTCAGTTTTGGCCTTTTCTTGTTACCATCTGATTTCGTGACACAGAACTTTACAACAAAGAACTTTAAAAAACTTTAGAGCAATATTGTTCCAATATCTTGTAATTAGGAACCATGTTTTAATTTGTCTGCATGGTCCTTAATAATCCTATCCAGAAATCAAAGGCCTGGTTTGGTACAGTTATGCTACATGTCCTGCAGTAATTTTGAGAGGAATCTGGGGTAATAACTGCAAATACAGAGAACTTATCCTGTAGAATATTTAACACCGGAGGGGGCTGTACTTGGAGTAATATTAACTATCAGCCCTCTGGTCTTACTCTTCTTTTCTGTTCACACCCCACACTCTGGGTTTGAGTCCATTCATACCTCCAAGTCTACAACTGCAGCTCAGACATGTCTCCCCAACTCCAGACTTAGAGAGCTGCCATTGAACCTTTTAAACATAACTGAACCATTTGTGTCCTCTCCACTAAAGTTTTTGATTTACTAATTTATATTTATCTAAATATCTTTCTTCTGTCTTGGACTCCCTGTACTTGGAGAGTAGTGTCTTTTTCATTTTTATGTCTTCACACCTAATGGAGTTTCTGAAGAATAGCAGTTTAGTAATAGATATTTGTTGAATGAATGGGTGTTCTTTTGGCCTTGATTATTCACGATCCAAGAGAGCAGGAACCACGCCTAGCCTGCTCACCACTGTGTCCACCCTCTTCCCGGCACCCTCTTCGCAGCACGTGGCGCAGGGTGGCTCTTCTGAACAGCCTCTTACCTGGGTGAAGGACACATGGGCATCCTCACTATACCAGAAACTCCAGGAGATCGGGGAGCTTGTCTCCTCCTATGTCACTCTATCCTCACTGCCCAGCACAGTGAAGGACTCATCAGAGTAGGGACACAATAAATAATTGTTGGGTGAACAACTCTTCTCATTGAATCCTCCACTTTTCCTTTCTGTTGGGACAGGAAAGGTGAAGACCAAGACCCATTATTTTGAGGTGTTTTTGAAGGCACAGAGCAATTGCCAAATTATTGCCCTAGTGTTTTGTAAGGCAGGTTGGTAATATTTCCATTCCTCTTTCCATTGGCCATTGTGTCACAAACTAATTGAAATATATGTCTATAGAGCCCTGAAATATCCAACTAGGAAAGTGAGGATCTGGTACATATTCCTTTTTGCCCACAATTCCAGTTCTCCAGGGGTGCTGGCCAGTCTACATTCCTGTCTAGATCCTCTGTGATGTGACATGGGACCCCCTTGCATAGTCACCCAATGGGAATTTGCAAGTCTCCAGATGCAGTAGAGGATATAATTTTAAAAAGTCGTTGGGGGATATCTCTTTTATTTTCCAAGTCTGGGAGAGGGTCTTGGAGAACATGCACAAAGACCAATTTTTCCATTATGACAAGCCCACCATCCTAATTGCGACTCCATGGCACTGCTTTTAAGACACTACCATGAGGAAATCTTATTTAATGTTCCCAGGGTTACAGCAAGTCTGGATTCTTCCACCACAAAAGAAGAGTGACAGTCCCAGGTCAGGATCCACCAGGATGTCCCCTGTTATCTCGAGTCATGTCTTAACACACACACACAAAAATCCTTCATGACTAATTTTACTTCCATTATATTTTGAGAAGAAATAGATACGGCATGTTCAGCAAGGGGGATTTGAGAGTGGATGTATTTCAAAAGTGTACCAGGAAGAATGCCAAAATAGTTGGGAATCATTGCTCTCTAATGACATATCTCAGGTCTTCTACATGTTTATCCAACTTTTTGTCGGGAGTGCTGACTGCTCAAAGGCTGGAAAGAAAAACAGCCCTTGTGTCTCAGCAGATCACACACCTGTGATATTCCTGACCAAGGCTGCTGCACAAAGGCCAGCGTGACTCATGTTGTGACTTTACTTTCTTCTTTAACAAAAACACTAATGGCACCAGGAATTCCTCCTCTTTTCCATTGTCTGTATCCAACTATCTTGCTGAGAGCTGAAAAGATATTTCAGTTTTTCTTTCCTTTGCCTTTATCTGTCACCCCAAAGATTGTGTTCATTGTTTAGTGATGTGAAATACCTCTGGCGTTGGCATTCCAGGAAAGTATGTGGACCAGGTAATGAAGTAGCAAAGGATCAGTAGGTGGAGATGGAAACTGAGAACTGGTATTCCAAAAAACAATCCGTGGGTGATTCTGTTGCTGAGCAAAACATGGGAATCCTGACCTCCAAATCTAGGACGTGACTGGATTCTTGCAGGCAATTATGATGGGTCCTTTAAGCCTTTTTTGGTTCTTACGCTATACTCCAATATAAAGTCTCTGAACTTACTGGGGTCCTCCTCCCTTTCCTGACGTTAAAAGGATCCTGGTTCTTTACCATCTTTCCCTCAGAGTTCTCATTGCAGTACTGCCTTTTTCAAACTCTGGAGAGAAATAAGGTCCCTGATGTGGCACCCTGGCAATTCCTGTCACATTATAAAAGTCATCCCTGGAAATTGGCAGGTGAGAATACAGGGAATTCTCACCTTTCTGGTGTGATGGGGTCTGACATAAGATGTAATACAGTTCACAAGATTGGGTGCAGGTGTATACAGAGCTTGGGTTCTCTGGCTTTTTCATACATTTATTCCACCATAGATATCTTCCAGATCAGGGGCTTTCCAACATTTTTGACATTTGATGTCGTAAAATATATAGTACCGTGTGTGTGTATGTGTGTGTGTGTGTGTGTGTGTGTGTGTGTGTGTGTAGCTGAAGCAAAGTTTCAGATGAACTAGTACTTCCTTTTACTATGTGTGAGGGACTCTATTTTTCATTCTATTAAAAATATATTGATTAAGTTCACTAGACTAAATTTGTATCACAGTGTGTAACCTCGATCAAACCTGCACTTAGAAAAATATTCATACTGTTCAGATTTAGCAGGAGTTAATACATTTATACCATATTAGTAATAGAAATAATATCTGGTTTCATCAGCTGCTTGCTTACTTTGAATCAGGAAGTGGGCTAATCACTTTTCATAAATGATCGCATTTTATCTTCACAACCCTATGAAATATGTGTTATTATTCTCACGTTAAAGGTGAAAATCTGAATCTTATGCGGTTGCTCAGTGTCAGTTGTTGGATATGAAAGGTCTGTGCTGCTTTGCCTTTGAATTGAGGTTATCCTGTAATCAAACTAGAGCTTCTAGCCCTAATTACAATCAATGAATCAAGAACTTAATGAGCGCGTGCCCCGTAGGCACACAAAGAGGATTAAACATTGCCCCTGCTCACATAGGGTGTACAAGCTAGTCAAATCTCTACCTTAAATAGCAATGTATGGCCTAAATAAGATTTTGAATATAACATAATATCTAGACAGTGAAAATTTAGTTGACAATTATGTGATTGAAACAATAGGGCTGTGACTTCAGAGCAGCATGACGTCACTTTAGCCTAGAGGGACCTGGGAGGCTTCATGTAGGAGGTGGCCTTGAAGGACACATGAATTTGAAATGGTAAAGAATAGAAATGAAGACATCTCAAACAGGTGGAGCAATGCAAGACACAAAGGAGGATGGACATGCAGTAAACAGGCTTAAGCAGGGATGTATTTCCGTAGAGTAGAAGTTGTCTACCCTTGCTCCTCATAGATATCTCAGGAGCTAGGGCAGGGATGGGGGTGTCTTGGTCTTGGCTCACCACACCTGTCTTTACCAAGGCCAGAAACATTTTCATGTGCACACTAGCTCCCGAGAAATCATTTGAACAAAGTGTACTGATGCTTTTTTAGAAAAGTGGGTGAGGACCATTTATATAATGAAACAGGATATCAGGTTGGAAAAGTGGACTAGACATCCCATACATAAGGCCTTGGGTGCCCAACGAAGGGGCAAAAATCTGAGAACTGGCTTTGTCCACCTATGTCCATTAGCTCTGTGCCCAGGGGCAAGTGACATGACTTTGCTGATTCTGTTTCCAGTAAAATAAGAATCATGGGAATTATTACCCCTTACCTGGCACCCAGGGCCTTGTGTGAGACCTCTAGTCAACTTTTCCAACTTTTCCATGATAAGTTCCTAGGAGTAAATATGGTGAATATGTGAAAAGTGTCTTGTAAATTCTAAAGTCCTATATGATGTCAGCAGTTGTTTTTATTTTTAATATGGAGAATTTACACAAATGAAAAATTTTATCATTTATCAGATAGTAAATGAGAACTGTGAAAGGTGTTACTCCAAGGGATTGGTGTGTTGGAGTAGTTTGGGAAGATTAATCCGGCCTTGGGAAATTAGCTGGAAGGAGGGAGGGTGGAACAGGGGTGATTAGCTTGGAGGACAGTAAATTAGTCAAGATGTGAAGGGATAAGGGGAAATCAACAGAACCTGGAGACTAACTTCAAGGGCAATGGCCAGAAAAAGAAGGAAATATGAGAAACATTTAATACTTTTTTTTTTTTATTTTTTTACAAAATGCTTTTCACATTCATGCTCATTTAACCAGAGAAGGCTCAGAGAGTTTATTCACGAGAAGTTTCAGAAATGTTCTAGATAAGGCTGGAAGGAGGGGGTAGTGTTTTGGAAAGTGTTTCACATGTTGAGTTTTAGAGGACAATGGGATATCCAGGTGAAGATGTTTGGTGGGCTGAAGTGCAGATCTGGTAGTTTTCATATAGAGGGGACAGGAGGAGGAGAAATGGGCTGTGCAAGACAAGGAAGAGGTGCAAAGGGCTGAGGAAAGGTAAGAGAAGGGAGGGCTTGTAAAGCAGACAGAAGAATAGTTTAAAAAGTGTGAGGAAATCCACGATAGTTTGAGAGGGCAGGGGCAGCCAGAGAGACAGCAAAGAGAATAGGGATTGAATAACAGTCATTCGACATCAAGAAACCATGATACTTTGTATGATCCTTATTTTACCAGAAACTAAGAACCTGCAAGGTCGTGTTACTTGCCTAGGGGCATAAAGCTGATGGACATAACTGAACAAAGTTGGGCCCTCAGACCTAACACCCTTGGATGATCTTCCGTATCCCCCTACCTGGTACCCAGGGCCTTGTATGAGATGAGATCTCTAGTCAACTTTTCCAACCTGATATCCCAATTCTTTTTATCAGTGGTTTTTACACACTTTTTTCCCCTTTTTCCTATTTATCTACCTACCTATCTATTTATTTATTTATCTCCCTCCCTCCCTCCCCCCCCTCCCTGCCACCAGCCCGGGACGTCTGCCTCCTTCCTTGCCACATAACCCACACCCCCAACCAGCAGGTGGAGCCACACCTTTTCCTCCCGCTGCCCCTTCCCCTCCTGCAGGTGCCCCAGCGGCATGCGCCTGCGCACTGGGGCCAGTGCTCGGACTGCTGAGACACCGGCTGCTTCCTGTCAGCTGGGGCAGAGGTCTTTCTTTTGAAACATCAGTGTGCTTTGTTAAAACAGTATCTCGGGAGTAAATATTAAAACATATGCAGCCTCAGATGGTAGAGGTGGAGGAAGGACTACAGCAGATTAAAGAGAGCAGGTGCTAAAGAAGGTGAGACATTCCTTGTCAAGTACCTATCGAAGAACTTTGCTTAGGAAGGGAAGGGAGCAAAAGTCTAGATGGGGCTTTAGAGTGAAGAAGGGTGTTTTGTTGTTGTTTTGGTTTGGGTCTCCAATTTGGGAAGAAAGTCTTATATACATGGCTGGGTCTCTGCCTAGGTTAGAGCATCATGTTATATAATTTAGTATGAGGGGGCAGGGTATAGACCCTCCCCTTCCTATGCTCCTAGTATAGCGTTACTCAGAGGAAGAACCTGAACCTTGTCCTACTTTGGGTTTCCACTGGAAGCCTGATTAATAGATAGGGTCCCTGTTGGAAAGGGAGGATACCCCACACATACAGAACGTCTCAGATGCATCGAAGACAACTCAGTAACAGGTCCAAGGGGAGACAAGCTGCAGTAGCTTTGAGAAAACAGGAGGCCATGCTTGAACCTACCCTGACCCAGCTCCCTGGGTGGCTGAGTGCCCGGGGACCAAGAGGGCTGGGTGATTAAAGCAAGAGACCCTTATCAGGAGCTCGAGCATTCTGCCCTGTTCAAAATATGAACATGTTTTTCCTTATAAGCCAGAGACCCGCAGAGAGGTGATGAGAGAGAGAAAGCAGTTTCAAGGGGGAGCACACATGCCCAGAAGACATTTGGTGGAGGTCAAAGGTGGACCAGTGCCACCAGGTGGGCCACAGAGTAGAACATAGCCACACGATGCTTCATTGGAGGTGGCATTGGCATGGGCAACCTGGGCATGGGGACATGACTGAGAAAAGGCACAGGTGGCACCAGGATTGGTAGATGAAATCCTTTCCTTCCATGCCTTCAAAATACAGAAAGTGAGAGGCTTGAGGTCTTGCATTTTGCATGGGAAGAAGGAGGACTGGACTTAAGAACAAACCTACGTAGAATCTATAAGCTGGGGGAGCCAAAGAGACCATTTGGTAGCATGCATGTATGTAGTCAAAGAGGAAAAAGATAGTAGAAACAGAAAAAAGAATACTTGGGAAAAGTATAAGATCTCAGAGAGAAGAAGGAATTGGTGGATAGCAGAGTTAAAGGCATTGGTCTTGGAAAGAGGTAAGCAAACCTGGCCACATACAGCTGGGAAGGGATGGGGATCACTACTAAAAAGAAAATAAGCTAAGACAGTCTCTTATCTGGCAGACTGAACTCTCTAAGGCAGGTGATGCCATGGGCGGCACAAAAGTGTCATCTTGGAGGCCAGAAGCAGTGCAGTGTGAGGAGACAAAAATCAGTGTGATCAAGACAACCCCTTGAGGGGCATCAGTGAAGGATGGTTGTACTGCAGAAATGGTCCGGTTGAAGTTTGATATGCAGTGTATCTCATGAGCACACAGATGGAAGACATGCCCTGGAACGTTTCCCTCCAGAACTGTTATGAGGAATTTTAAAATAATTTAAAACTATATTGAACACCTATGATGTGCAAGGCAGACTGCTGAAGTGGTCCTCACAGTGTATAAGGTGAGGCCAAAGCTCTTGAGGCTTCAGAGTTTAGAAGGAGAGGCATGGCAGAGATTGCTAGGTGCCTAACCAACATCCATTTTCTCCCTCTTTCTTATTCAGGACCTGAATTTATTCCAGGTGGCAATATACTCTGATAAAAAGGATATATTTTACAGCTTCTCTGAAATCTAGAAGTGGTCAGTGAGATGTAAGTATAAGTCATGGGGTGGGGCTTTCATAAATATTCTCTAAAGGGGTCTGATCAGGTGGGTGGGACATTCTTTTGCCATCCCCTTTCCTTCTTCTTCATTGGAATGAGGACACAATGGCTAGAACTCCAGCAGCCATCTTGGGCCATGAGGTGAACTTGAGAATGGAAGCCCCATATTAAGGTTAGAGGAATAGAAAGGTAGAAGGAACCTAGGCCTCTGGTGCCTTTGGACAAATATACAAGTCCTACTTTATCTGCCACTTCTTTTAAATGAGCGTGAAATACATCTTTATTTTGTTGAGGCCACTTACATAATATATATATACACACACACACACACACACACTAATCCTGAGATTAAATATGAGATTCACATAACTCAGCTCAAAAGAAGAGATGCTTAATCAATTTGAAAGACATTAATTATTAAAAGGGTTCAGAAAATAGAAATACCTCTCATCCTCTCATGCTGGGAGGTAAAGGAAGCATGGGGTCAGGAAGAGAGCAAGGAGTTAAGGTGTCCTGACCTCAAGCCTTCTGGGTGCTGTGTACTATCTCACTGAGGCTGCAATAAGAGGTTAGCAGTGAGGCAGATTTTGACCCAAATCTGTCCGACTCCAAGCCTTCCTGATCCTCAGTTGCACTCTCTATTCTATACTATTTCCTCTTCCATTGGAGTGATACCTTAAGAGGTAGGATTCTGTAATGCATTGCATCTGTGATGTTGGTATATGAATGAACAGTTCATATGATTTCTCAGCGTTGCAGTCAACCAGGAACAGGGAGGGCCCTGTTGGGGAAGAGAACTGACACTCTGTCCTTGGTGAGTGTAAAGGTGGCAGCTGGGTGATTCCCATGCCAGAGGTCATCAGTGGGATCTGAAGGATAATTAAGCCACAGGGATCAGTCCCACACACCCTGATTCTATCAGTCCACTGAAGGAGAGAGCACACATCAGATTTGTGCATCCAAATTATGGAAGAAATTTCATTATCTCTAGGGTCTATGCCTAAAAATCCCACTCTTGCTTGAATTCCTTACAAACAAAGCTCTGAGATGAGATGCTTCTTCTGAACGTTTGCTTCTTCCCCAGACATTCAGCCAGCTGCTTTTCTTCGCAGCTCTCCCATATTGCCAGAAGGGAGACAGGAGAATGCAGCTCCTGTTGCAATCTCTAGTTCCAACATGAGTTTGTGACCCTCGAAAGACTATGCGGTGTTCAAAGATTGTCTGGACCAGCAAGACACTGAGCAGGCGCAGTGTGGGTCACCTTGGAGCAAGGGTGTGGGAACACCGCACCCATTCTGCTAATGACCAAACAGAACTGCCTTAATTTTCTTTTCTTTTTTTTTAAAACCAAACACAACAGATTCTTCTAGTTCCAGATGCTTCCTCACTTTCATGCTCTTTGCTCAGACAGGGTGAGCTCTTTGCTCAGACAGGGTGAGGGCCTTAACGAGGCTGGGCAATCCTGGACACAATCCCAGGGAGGGCAGGTGTTGTGCGCGGATTCGACGAAGCAACCACGAGTCACTCCCGCGTCGGCGACAGACAGGGGACAGGCGGCTCTCTACCTAAGGCAGACTTCTCTCTATCCCTGGAGGGCACACTGCCTCCTCCTTCCCGACTCCTTCGCCCCGGCCCTCGCGGGGTGTGAACGGGCAGGTGTTAACACACCCGCTTAGAAGGGCGCGTCCGTCACCCACCGAGTCCCGCGCCAGCACCTGCTGGCACCCTTGCCCCTCGGAGCACGGCGGCCGCGCGCGCCACAGGGCCGGGCGCTTAAGGCAGAGGGAGCTGAGGGACGGGGGACGCTGAGTCTCTCGGCCTCGGCTCAAGAAGCCCCGCCAGGCGCGGAGGGGCAGGACGGCGCAGCTCTTAGCCGAACTTGGGCAAACTGAAGCCGCCGCCGCCGCGCGTCCCCCATCGTGGCAGGCAGCACGGGTGATGGGGCGACCCCTTTCCCGCCCCTCGGGGCCTGGCCACCAAGAGGTCGCCTCCTCCCCAGTTCGGGGCAGGGTCTGCCGGGCGCGCCCGCTCCCCCCGCGGTGAAGTGTCTTCCCCGGCCTGCAAGGCCGGAGCAAGAGCCGCGGCCCCCGGGCCCCAGGGCGCCCACTGCGGGCGGGACCCGGGCAGTGCAGCCCGTGTCCCTGAGCCCGGCTGACTGCAGGCGACGGGAAGCCGCCTCCACCTCCTCCCCGCGCCCTCCGCGAGGCGCCGTCGGGCCTGCGCCCGCTCAGTCGATGCCCGCGGGGCGCACAAGTGGGCAGCGTGGGCGCAGCCGTGGAGCGCGGACCCCCTGCCTCGGCCCACCCAGCACCGCGCGGTCCCGCCATCGGTGGACCCATTTCTACTGGCCTCACCAGGCTTCGCAGCTGTCCCCATCTTCCCCCTGGAGGCAACCTGCGCACGAGGGCATCTGGAGTGAGGTCACTGCCACCTTGATTTTTATTTTAGAAGGGTCTCAGTTCTGCTTAAGAGGGTGAGCTCCTTTGCGCTATTCAAGTAGGGTTTAAACTTATACTCACACAGAATTTAGCCTCTAATCGGCCAGACTTATTTAAACGGCACGGAGTAAAACCTTCCAGTTTTAACATCCACTCTGGTGTTTGCTGGAAATTTGCCACCGAATTTCGGCCCGAGCTGAAGGTTACCAGGATTTATCATTGTTTCCCCAGGATGTTTAACCCCCATGGGCGCCTCTTCTTTCATTTAAGATACTTAAAAAAAAAAAAAAAAAAATTCTTGTAAGCACTTTGGCCATTTTGTTTAAGAAATTTGTTTTATCTCGCCCGGTTTTGAAATCCAGAACTATGTCTGAAATGGGGAGAAGGGAGTGTTGGAGACAGAAACCAGCTGTGTACCAGGAAATAATAAGTATCATGCAAAAATATCACAGCTAATAGATGTCCTTTACGAGTGGAAATATCTATGTTTAATTGCTTTAAAAATGTGGGTGGAAAACCACAATTATACATTGTGATAACAAACCTGTACAGATAATTTCTGAACAATACAAAACAAGTGCTGAAAATTTTTTCTTTAGGATTGATATAAGTATTCCAAAATTATGACACCACCTACCCAAATATCATGTTGCCCCATCTGCAAATCCTTGAAGAGGAATGGTTACCGATCGAATGCATTTAGACTCGTCCTTAATAAAAAGAAAATTGCATAGCTTTTTATACTGTTGTACACCCTCAAATGCATCTTCCAATATCATTGTCAGCTTAGTGTTATTCTCGATATTTAAAATGTTCAATTTTTCAGAGATACATTGTATATAAATTCCTAATAATTATAAACACATCATTTTATTCATCTGATTTTTAATAACATGCATTTTTATAATTACTGTACAACTGAAGTAGACACTGAATTATGCTGTGTGCATGTCTTTATTCAACAGTATATTCTTAGATACCTTGTTCAAACAAATTAAGTGAATTTAAAAGAAAATAAAACATGAAAAAAATATCCTTCCAGTAGAAACAGAATCACAGTGCTTTACAGACAAAAGGAAAGGAAAAGAAGTTCTCATAGGAAAAGAGATTTATTATTACATAGAAAATTCTCACAATAGTTGAAACACACTCCAGAAACTAGTAAACACCTTAGCTAGAGTTGCGCCTATTACTCAGCCCACAAGCATCTGCTTTGTCTTAATTAGAAGGGGGAGGTGAATGACCACTGTTTATTTTCATTTTCCTCATTAATTATGAAAAACTGCATTTAATTCATCTTGCATGGTGAGAGATTGGCTGCGCAGATGTAAGTCGTAAGGGAAGTGGCTGTCGGTGGGCAACCTGAACATGGCACCCTGCCCAAGGGGACCCCTGGGTGGCACTGCACAGTAATGCATGCCGTAATTGTAATTTTTGCCATAGTCCAAGGTTTCTTCTTGCTTCAGGGAAAATATCCCATTATAGTTAATTGGGGGAGGACTTAAGGGACCCTCAAACTGAGGGCTGGCACACTCAGGGGAAGTGCTTTCATAGAAGGATTCATACGCACTGCAATAATTGTAGGGTTTCATGGACTTGGAATTATCAAGAGTTCCATGCCCTGGGGGAGGGGTGAGCTCAGGGCTGTGGTAGGGCGGGTAGAAGGTAGAGTAGGGTGACCTTGTGTGGTGTGCCGCCTCCCCACCCTGACCCATCAGGAAACTCCTGGCATTGAGCTGCAAGCAGCCTGCCACCAAGTTTGTAGTTGGCTGGGAAAGACCTTTGCATAAGTTTTGGACGAACGTGAGCAGATCAGGTCTCTTGCCGATTCTCAGAATTTCAGAAAGTGCCCAGATGTAGTTTTTGGCCAGTCGTAAAGTTTCTATTTTGGACAGTTTTTGGGTTTTAGAATAACAGGGGACCACTTTTCTTAAATTGTCCAGGGCGTCGTTGAGGCCGTGCATCCTGTTCCTCTCGCGCGCGTTAGCTTCCTGTCTCCTGAACTTGACCCTCTCCAGTCGGAGCTTGGTCGTCTTTTTTTTCCTAAGACCCCTCCTTCTGGGCAACCCATTTTCATCTTCCTCTTCCCTGTCTTCCTCCTCTTCTTCTTTCTCAGTCTCTTCTCCAGGGGCCCTTTTGATGCTCTTTCCTCGAAGGACAATCTGTTTGGAAAAGCTTTCTGGTTTCTTAATTTGCTTCTGGTCCTCGCATTCTCTAGAAAACTTTCTGCACATCTGGGATTCTGGCATTACAACTGACTCATCAAACGGTAGTGTTAACATGGTTCTCTAATCTTAAATTACCTGAAAAAATGCCAGCACAATATTTAAAGTGTTTTCATTTTTAAAGTTTATACACTTAAAGCATATTCAATGACTTAATCATAAGAATACAAAAACATGAGAAAAAGACTGATTTTTACATTAAATAAAATTTTTGAGTTTGTGCAGCCTAGTAATTATTAAAGAAAACAATGACACATGCAATAGGATTAATTTATACCAAATTATCAAAAGAAAATAAAACAGGAAGTATTTATTGTAATACCACCACCACCTCCATTTCTCTTTGATTTTAAACTGATTTTTAATACACGAAAAGGACAGTGAAATTCAAACAAATGCAAAACATGATATAGCAATGCAGAATTTCATTAATTCCAATTCCCCTGAGTGCAAAATGAGAAGAGGCACCAGTTTTTAAAATAAGAAATGCTACCTCTCCATTAGCTGACAAATTTGTGGAGATTTATTTTTTAGAAAGAAAATAAGCCTTAACTTTATTTGCTGTATTATATAACTGTGAATTTAGATAAGTGGCTGTTGAAATACACCAATTTGAAGAAAAGATTAATCAGAGCCAATTTAAAAACTGCTTTCTTTCTGATCCGTAAAGAAACATGTAAAAGAGCACTCTTTTCCCAACCTTCACCAAAAGAAGCGAGGGGGAGGATTAGGCTAATTTGGGATAAACTCTATAAATAAATTTTTAAAATCACTGGCATTATTTTAAGTCAAGAAAAATATTGAGACTGCTTTTCTGTTTTAAATTTTTCTCAGTGTAATTGTCTGTTTACTGCTGTTCAAATCATCCTGACAAAAAACACTCTCGTAGTGTTTTTGTTCTACGAGCCACAGAAGTCTCCCTCTAGCTAATATCTGACAGGAACGGTCCAAGGATTCTGACTGCAATTGTGCACGTGTATTCAGAATCCCGAATGAAAGGGGAAAATAATTTGTGTTTCAAATGCAATTTTGGCTTTCGTTTGGCGAAGCAGCAAGTATTTTCATCTAAAGTCTTCAAACAACTAGGCATGTTAAAACAGAGACTTTTTAATTTAACAACCTCCAGCTCCCTCAACACACACACACACACAAACACACACACGCACAAACACACACACACAAACTCTTAATAATGTCCACATACTTGCAGTTACATAATAGCCGTGAAAGTATGTGATAATTACATCATAAGAATGAAATATGATAAGAAGTTATAGATGACAAAAGACCATATAAATACTATAAGACAGTGACACTGTATCTTTAAATACTTGCATGCAAAGCCAGCATCAATTGAAGTATATCTTTATTTATATTACCTTAGGTTTTAATTTCATTCAATAATCAGTTTTCATTTTGGATCTTCCACATCTTTTCAGGCTGAGTGTCGCATCGTCTCCTGGAGTCTCTAGATCTGTGTGTATCTGCACTATCTCATTGATCTCTAAAAAGTGACATTGATGCCAACTGCCAGAGCTGGTACCCATGCCATCTGCTAGTGACGTCACAGGGCAGAGAGAACCATGTGATCCTCTCTCTTGGGACCTTCATTCTGCACTGATCATCTGGCATCCCTGTAAGTGGGTACCAGCATTCATGCATCAACACAGAAGGTTAGACTGATAGGAAAAAAATCTGCACCAGCCTTTCACATACAGTAGGTGCGTTTCTCCTCGAGCTGCTTCGGCTTCACTGGCAATCTGTAGAAAGAGCTGTGTTAGTATTCAGTTTCGCCCTGCCAACGGTGCAACTATTAGGTAGTCGTTAATATTCCCTTCATTTACAAGGTGGGCTTTTGTGTGAGCGAGAGGTTTTTTGTTGTTGTTGTTGTTGATGTTTTGTAAAGATCACCATCCCATTTGTGCACCTGGGTACCCAGGGAAAGAAAGCCGTGAAAAGGAGCTGAAATCAGGAAAATGGTCTTGAGATGCTTAACCAAACCAAGATTTGTGTAAGCGAACAGGGATCAACAAAGGTCTCCTTATTTCCTTTCATGGCATGTAACTTATGGGTGTGTGTCTGTGTGTTCTCTTATTGACATGTAAGACTTCTGTGCTTCTTAAGAATTTGGAATAAAAGAACAGTTTCTCCATCTGGGGTCTGTGAAAGACATCCTCAGATGCTCTCCTTTCTACACTTGCTGGTATCTTTCAACAACTTTTCAGAGAGATTCTTTGTATATCTCTGTAAAATGCAGAGACAACTGCAAGTCCACTGTGAAAGATTTCAAACTACATTCTTATGTCCTCTACCCAAAGTCACAACTTCACTCTCTTATTGCCCTCTCTTTACAGCCTTCACTGGCCTGTTCCTTCTCATTTCATTTCATATCATATACAATGAACATAAAAATTATCACTTAGGTTTTTGTCTTTCCCTAGCATTTTGCTGAGTATTTTAGTCAAAGGTTAGCTTTCCTATTTTTTGGAGCTTTCAGATTTTTTTCTTTCTCCTAAAAATCATCCCCTCACATTTTTCCCCCTCTAGATCAAAATTATTTTAAATATCTTCTCATCCCTGTATCAGTGTCCAGTTGTTTTTCTCTGTCAGATTTATTTCATATTTATCTTTTTCTTCCACTTTTCCCTTTTGGTTTCTTAACAAAAGCAGGGTACAAACAGTTAAGCAAAGCTGGCAAAGCCTCATAGATAAAACGAACTGTGAAGCCAGAGGCAAACCTCGCCTTCTCCTTTTCTCTACTCCCCTGCCACCACCAGCCCCCTACCCCTGAAATAAAAGGACATTTTATTTCAGGATTGCCTGTCACTAAAGTTAAAAGGGCGCTTTAAAAAAAAATAAAAGTTTAAAAATAGACAAACACAACCTTTGTTGTTTGACAACTGAGTAATCTCCTTCTATAAAGTGAGACAGTATGCTTTTGGTATTAAAGTCATCCCTGGCAGAGTTGTAACTGTTGAATCTGTGTTAGCATTCCCCTTATAAATCCCAGTTTTGAAAGGTTTAAAATTCTGCTGCTTTAATGCACTTTGGTTCCAAATTGGCATCGGGGGACTCAAGCTAAATGCAATTTTTCTCCTGTCATACCCCACTCATTTCCGTCTCCCCACAAAGTTACCTGACTTTGCCTGGACTGTTCGAGAAAAGATGGGGAAGTTGGCAAAAAGAAGAATCATGCTAAGTAAAGGAGGGTCATTTTTTTTCTCTCAATGGTCTGGTAAAAAAATGCAAATTTAAAATAAAAATAAGGCTATAAACTCATAACTTAAAATAGGGGGGTAGGTTGGCCTAGCTCATGTTTTTTAAAAAATGAGACACACCAAAGGCATTTCAAATTTGTTGTTTAAGGGGATAGTCCTGGTAATGGGTGCATTAAGTGTATTTCATATAGCTTTTGGTTCAAAAACTACACACACTTTTTATATCAGCACAGAGAATATCTATAGGAAGACCAGGTGCAGAATTTTGTTTGTTCTCACGAATGGTTTACTTTTTAAATGTAAAGGAGCATGAGTATCAGAGTCACAAGCCACAAAGCAGCCAGCCCTGTCATGAATGTTGCATATTGCACCATATTCTAAACTTGCAAAGTCTCCAGGAGCTGCATTGTATTACAGGCATCACAGACATGAAAATCAAAATCCAAGGAACAGATAAAGTGACACATTAGTAGAAAATTATCACCCATGTAGCTCATCCCAGGGATAGATTTTATATTTTATCTTTGCGATGTGCAGACAAATGAGAAACAGCTTTTCCATGAAAACATTTGGGGCTGTTCTATTTCTGCCTTTGAACATGAAATAAAACCCTTTGGTGGTGGTAGTGATGTGGCGAGGGGGAGTATAGAATCTGTGTTGAGGTTTTCTGAGTATTAATCTATTGTTTGAATGTCTTAGTTTTTTTTTTTTTAAAGGGAGGAAACAAAAAGTTGTTATGTCAAGATTTAGCAAGGATTCAGTGTGTTTGTACAATAGTCTTTCAAAAGAAATTTCGTTATGCATTTTCTACTGTAGTTCCAGATATGCAAATGTCTGTGCTGTTAATATGCATTCATAACATACACCATAACGGCTGTTCTACTCTCTGCTAAGAAAGCATGTTAACAGCAGTACTCCAAACAGAAATACATTGTGAGTTATAGACAAATACTCGGAGTATAGGGAGTGTATCATCACCATTTCTCATTTTACGGCAATCCACTGCACACCAAAGTTTACATCTATAACTCAATTTAATATTAATTGAACTGATATGTTCTTTGCTTCTGAGGCCATGACATTTTTTAATAGATTTTTAAAAATTGCCCAATGTCTATCTGCCTGCCTCTGTCTTGCTTTCACTGGGTGAATGTTCATATTTCACTTATAAAAATGACCCAGAGAAAATTTAGGTATAATTCGACTCAGTTGCAAGGCAACAGAGGCGTAAAGTCTAAATTAAGACTCAAGTGTTGTTATTTTTAGGTCATCCAGTTGGTACCTGTGTCTTAGCAAATGGGAATTCTGTTGACTCTCTTTTTCACAATCCCCTCATTACTTAAGAGATCAGTTTGGAACATGACAGGCATTTTTCTCAGCTCTCCAAGGGTATAAGGCAGTAGAATGTAGACCTGGGCAGGATCAGGCAGCAAAATCTCAAGACCAGAGTTTTTTTCCCCAGAAGTAGGGTACTTCCTGAGATAGATTTTGGACAATTTTCTCTATTGCCTTTTTTTTTTTTTTTTAAAGCTTTTAGACAAATGCTTCAGGGCAGCCTGGAAGCCTGTGAACCAGCCCAGTGTTAATCCCTAGAGTTTTAACTCTGTGATCCGCATTGCCTTGAAAGAGTTTTATGGCTGTGGCAGAGCATCCCACTTTGGAAAACAGCCCTTGGGGTTTAAATAAAGGTATTTAACTTGTAAGACAAAACACAAAACAACCTTATTTCCCTTGAAACTTTAGAGGGCTTAAAAATATAATTTAAACTAGATGTCTTAATATTTTGTTTATGTGTATTACACGAGGCTTACTTAGACTAAATAGATAATCTGGAAATAAAGCAACATTTGGATTGTTTTTTAGATTTCTTTCAGAGTGAAGACTAGAGTGAATTGTACTATTATTATGCAATTTTAAAATATATGGTTGTTTATGCCACTCACAAAACGCTGCAACATTCAGTCTTTGACTTTAGTCTTTGCACAAAACAGCACTGCAGTCCTTTCCAGAAATACCTTTCTCATTTTTCTTCCGTGAAGCATACTTTTTATTTTACTCACCAAACCACATTTATTAAATTCATTTTCTAATTTGTTATCAAATAAGGTCACCTGAATCTGCCAGTGAAAACTTCTACCAGTATGAGAAAACCAGTATTATTGGACTGAGTTATTATACTTCCAGCCATTAGTAAAGAAATGGTGTTTTATTAACTTTTGTGATCTTACTGTAAGAAAATGTAGTTTCCTTTAGGCTTTTACAAATATTAAGAATGATTTATTGTCACTGATTACTATTTTTTATGCTGCTGAATTCAAAATTATTGCTATATTCCAGTGTTGTAATCGTTACTTATAAACATAGAAAACAGAAGTGCAGTTTGTCTTTTTCCTGTTACATGAATCCATTTTGTAAGATTGGAGTGGGTGCTTTATAAGGAGATTTTTTTTTTGCAAAAATTTATGCAAACCGCATCTTGAAAATCAAGTTTTATATTAGTTGCTTGTATGATGACATGCAGGCTCTCTTCACACAAAGAATATCCTGGATGGATCTTAAGAGGTTCTGGAGCTTCCTAAGATTATGTACAAATTTGGCATATATGTACATACGTACATTTTTCTAAAGAGAGGCTTTCTCTCAGATTCTTAAAAAGTTGAGAATCACAACAAGAATTTTGATGACCAACTAACCTTGTTTTAAGTCTCATCCTGCTGTTTAATAGCTATGTGTCATTCATTCATTCATTCACTCATTCATTTATTCATCCATTCAACAAAGGTTTACTGAATCTCTTTTGGAGTAATTCTTGACTCCGCTTTTTCACACACTAGAACCAAATGTCTGCAGATTCTCTCAGTTCTATCTTAAAACTATATCCAGGATCTGACCACTTTCTGGCAATTCCACTACTCCTACCCTGGTCCAGACTGCCTTCATCTTTCACCTGGCCTAAATGGCACCTGGGCTTTCACTCTTGGCTCCTTACATTCCGTACACAGTCCTCAATTCAGCATCCTGAGCATCTGGTTAAAACATGAATCAGATTGTGTTCCTCTATGCTCGGAAACCTTCAATGGCTTCCCCTCTCCCTCAGTCAAAACCTAAACTTAACAGAGGCCCAGAGTCTTCCTCTGGCCTTTCTGATCTCACCTTCTACCACTCTCCCCTTCACTCACTCAGCTCCAGCCGCACTGGCCCTCGGCTCTTCCTCACACTCTCAGGCACGCTCCTACCTCAGGATAGTTGCACTTAGTCCTACTTGGAATCCCCTTCCATGGTTTATTCTCACATTCTTCGTCTCTGCTCAAATGCTCCTATCAGGGAGGTCCCCTTTGACCACCCTAGTTTACACTGTACCCCTACCCCCATCTATCCCTCTCTATCCACCTTCCACCAGTTTTGCTTTTCTCAGTAGGGATTATCACTTGCTAACACAATACATGTACTTATTTAATGTGTGTATTAATCTGCAGTTCTAGTGCCTGCTCATGAAAGGCCATAAGTACATACTTGTTGAATGAAGATATTTGTTCCAGGCACTGGGTTAGTGGTGGCTATTCAATGGCGTGTAGAACAGCCATGGCAAAATTGTTGGGAAGTTTACAGTCTAAACGGTGGGCAGGCAATGAACAGGTAAACATAGAAATGTGAAATTTACATGTTGCTGGCTACAGAGAATCATGGGAAGATCTGCTGGATTACATGGGAACCTTTTTCTGAGTCATCTTTTATGCTGAGCTGTGAAGGAAGAGCAACAGAAGCAAGAGTACATGTGGAATGTCTAACGTTCTGGGAGGACCAGAAGGGTCAGAGCACAGTGAGAGTAAGGACCAGACCATATGAGATTGTGAATTGGTGAAGTATTTGGAATTTATTTCAAAGAAAGACATTGAGGGTTTAAGGCAATTTAAGGTTTGAAAGGATCATTCTGCATGCTTTGGAGAGAAGAAAAGAAGAAACAGGGAGAGATTTACAAAGCCTGTGAGAGTGGACAGAACAAGAGGGGCCTGGCTGTGGCCTGGATTAGAGTGGTGGTAATGGAAATGGAGAGAGGAGGCCTGGAAATATATTTTGGAGATACAGTCAGCAGAACTTACTGATGGATGGGCGTGGATTAGATGTGGGAAATTTCCTTAACCTCTGGTCCTGATGATAATGAACAGTACTCTTTCACGTGTAATCCGCCAAGCACCAGGCTAAATGCCTCATTTACAGTTGACCCTTGAATAATTTGGGGGTGGGTGATAGGGGTACCAACCCTCTTCACAGTCGAAAGTCCATGTATAACTTATAGTTGGCCTTCCACACACACAATTCCTTCATATCCATGGTTCCGCATCCTTGGGTTCAATCAACGGTGGATGGTGTAGTACTATGATATTTACTATTGAAAAATTTTGTAAGTGTACCCATGCAATTCCAACTGTGTTGTTCAAGGGTCAACTGTACATTGTCTCATGGGAACCTTGCAATAAGGTAGACGTGACTATCTCCGTTGTAGACTCCATGAAACTATACGGCTCAGAGAATTAACGTACCCACAACTGCTCAGTTTTTAAGTGGGAGAATCACGATTTGGACATAAGTCTGTCTGAATCCAAATCCTAGTTTCTTAACAACTCACACTTTACTGATCTAAGTATTAAATGATCAAATGTCAATGAACTGCCTAGAACTGTTTCTAGTACAAAATAAATCCTGAATAAATAATAAATATTAGATGAAGTAGAAAAACTGAACCATGAATCTATTCACAAAATGAAGAATTATCCTATTAATATATCTGGTGACTTAAGGGTTTTTACTATACATTTGTCTTTTAGAGCCATGTGCATAGACAGGTAGATCAGTAGACTGCCATGTATGACATAATCCTGTAACAATGATTACAGTCGTCATGACTGAGCTTCTGTTTGTCTGGAGTAGTTGAGGGTTGAGTTGTTCATTTATTCTTTCATTCTTTTTCATTCCTTCAACAAAACACTTACATTTGTGTGTTACCACTCTAGATATTATTAGGAGAAATAAAGATAAACAACAAAGAGCCCCACCTCTCAAGGAAGTTAGAGTTGAATTAACACACAAAATATGTCCACAATATTCTAATTAAAAGCAGAGTGAGCTTACTATGATAAGAGAGTTTGTTGGTAGGGAATGAAGAAAACATTTGAGTTTGCAAGTATTTGGAGAATTATTTTCATTTGAAGTATAATAAAGACTGAAAAGCACACATGACAATAAGTACACAGCTCAATTAATTTTGACAAATTGAACACATCTGTGTAATAAGATTGTGATCAAGAAACAGAACATTACCAGAAGCCTCCTTCCTGCCCCTTCCAGATACCCAACACTTTTCCCCAAGAGAGAGCACTATCCTGAATTCTAACAGCATTGCTTGGTTTTGTTCATTTTGTATATTATATAAATGGAATCATTCAGTATATACTTTTGGGGGATCTGATTTCTTTATCTCAGCATTTTGTTTGTGCAGTTTATCCATGTTGTTGCACGTAACTGTAGAATGTTCATTCTCATTGCTGTATAATATTCAATTGTATGACTATATCATAATTTGTTTCTCCATTCTGTTGTTGACAGGTGTTTGGATAATTTCCAGTTTGGGGCTATTATAAGTAGTGTTATCCTAATACAGATAATTTAGTAAACATATATACGTTAGGTGTAGTCCATTCCTAGGTATATATCCAACAGAAATGCATACATGTATTCTGCATGTGTAATTTTAAGAGGAATTCGGAATAGGACATTTAGAAAGAGTTAATCTTTAGTAATTACCTACATGATAGTCACACATTTTCTAAGATCATTACACAAGATCAATAACATTATCCCAAAGCTATGGAGTCTGTTACCAATCTACAAGTATTTATTGAGTGATTCCTATGCGACAAGCCACTGTGATACTGGAGAAAGACAGTAGAAGATACAATCCTCTCCTTCAATGACTCAAGAATCCTGTTTAGGAAATGAAACTAACAAACTTAAAGCATTGAGATGCATGAGGGGCAGACTATGGCATAGAGTATCAAACAAATGAATATTTGCTTTGTTTATGTAATATCCTTTAGGAAGATAGTGCAAATTTAAGATTATGCAGAAGGTTTACCAAGGACATATTTCAGAATACTTGCACTTAAAGAGTACTTAGTTGATTTTAAGTTTTAAAACATGAAGGCTAAATTATTGACTAACATTTAATCATGTTAATATTGACTAATATTTTAATACTTTCTTTGTACCAGCTTTTCTGCATATGCTATATAATTCTTACAACAGCTGAGAGGATTATATACATAAGCAGACCAGTATAGTAGCTAAAGCGTAAGTACATAAGCAGATCGGTATGTGGTATCGGGAACCAGAACCCCTGGTTCTAACACTTTCTTGCTGGTTGACTCTAAGTAAGGTCCTATGCTTCAGGTTTTCCATCCGTCAAATGGGGATAAATATATTCTTATCTCACAGGTTGTTGGATATACATGACTATAATATTAGCTGGCACATAGTAAGCCTTGCATTATTATTTGCTGGATTATTTTAAAATAAAAATAGGGGGAGGTTAAAAATAAGGCATTTATGTGAAATAATTCCTCAACTCTTTGTGAAGGAAAGGCTCACGTCTATGGCAATGTCCTCTGGTTTTCCAAGCATTCGGGTTATAGGTGGAGAGCACATATTATGTTGTCAATGAAATCAATTATTTTGAAAATGTTATATCCTTTTGCTTACAAATTTAGCTCCTTGGGCCAGGAAATATAGCAAAATGTTAAAGACAAATACCATCTGAGAGAAGGTTGAGCCAGGCTGCAAATGTTTAAGGGACTTGAGCTTCTCTGCTATGAATACTCCATTTCTTTCTTATAGAAACACTGAAGACTTTGCACTTTGTCTCCACCTACTTTAGAATTCCTTAGTGGCTTTGATGGAAGGAATACACTACAAACCCAGACGATAAACAGACTGAAAGCGTTTTTAGTCCTAATGTTTACATGCTTGCAGATATAAGGCCATGAGATGACTTTGGAAACTAAAGCATTAGATTAAAAGGCTAACTTTGCTAATGCCACGGATTCAAACACACACAGGCACAATCCAGTCACCCCCCAAGAGACCACATGTATTTGTCCCGAGATCTGCCATATGCAGGTAGAACTTATAACCCCTAGATCACACTAAAAAAAAATCATTGTTTACACCTATAGCAATAGAATAAGCAGCGAACTAATCCTACACAAAATGAAAAAGCCCAAATCATTATTTGTCTTTTTGTATTTTAGACTTCTGGTTGGTTTGCTCTGTTTGGCTGGCAAATCTCATCTAATTACAGTATATTTTTCATTTGTGTTTTAAAGTAGCAATCCGAACCCACTGTTATTATAACATATGTGGTAAGTTGTTGTTCCTGGGGTGGTAATAAATTCATGGCGATCCATTCACATCCTCATGGGTTGGAATTAATCTTTCTCCTCTGATTTCCCACTACACTTTGTGGTTCTATTATTGTGTGTAGCATAATTTACTTTGTAGTGGAGCTATTTGTGAATGCATCTGTCTCCCCAGCTAGATCGTGAGGACAAAAACTGTCTCGGATTTCTGTTTGTTTCATTCTGCTTTGCGGTCCCTACGTCACACAACACGCTGATTTGTACTTAGTAGGGACTCAATCAATATTGATAGTAGAATTGAACTGATCAATTGTAGTCATAGCACATTTGACTGCTCTCCTTAGAGCAATGAGGCAATTGATCGAATGACTACAATCGATCAATTGTAGTCATAGCACATTTGGCTGCTCACCTTAGAGCAACGAGGCCCATCTGTCAATCAAAGCTGTAATCTTTTCTTCATTAACGCCATGGCTAAGCAATGAGGTAATAAGTCAGTGACAGAGAGCTTCATGCCTCACATACTATAAGTTAAATGGTAGATTATATAATTCCTTAAGCAGGAAAAACTCCTTTGGAAAGCATGAGGCTCTAAGGTGGCAAAAATGATCAGTAATTTTATTCAGCCTACGTGTGAAGATTGAACCCAGATATCTCCTTCCTATTTTTTTTTTTAATCCAAAAAGGCTGCTGCAGTGCTAATTATTTCTTTCAAAAGCTAGAGTAACTATTTCACTAAGCAGTTTGCAGTTCATTTTGGCCACCAATACTGGTACAAGATCCAGTCTAAGACTGTGGCACATGGCTTTGAATTCTCTTATTGGCCAGTGTCATTTTCTGCAGGAAATATATCATTATCCCTTTGATTCAAAGATTAAGCATTCCCCAGGCTGGATTTTCTACCATTCACAGGATGTAAGTTTGGCTTGTTAGTGGCGATGATAACTTGCAGTACGCCAGCTCTACTTTTCCCCGTTACTTTTTTTGGGAGATATTGATATAAAAAAGAATGGAAGGGACCGTCCTCCGTCATGCTCCATCTGGCCCTGCTGGTTACTTGGCTGCTGAGGCAGCGCATACGTTTGGTGGACTGATAAGGAATGGGAAATCCACGATATTAATAACGATCCTCTTCTCCAAAGCAAAAATCCTTCCAGATTAGCATGTCTCTTACAAACAATCCATGTTGGGAGGGGGCTGAGAGAGAATCAGTGGAGAAAATGAAACAGAAGTAAGTGAATATATTACGTATTTGGAATTAAAGACCAGACAGGACACCTAAAGATGGCATGTACTTAACAGCTGTGATTATTGAATGTCTAGCATGATAAACCAATAGAACACGGTGCCTGTCCTTAAAAGACTCCTGGTCTTTAGGGGCATTTAGACTCATGTAGACACATCCCTAAAGTAGTGGGGGGTAAGAGTCATTTATAACAGTGGTCCCCAACCTTTTTGGCACCAGGGACCGGTTTCGTGGAAGACAATTCTTCCATGGACGGAGTCGGGGTGGGGGGGAATGGTTCAGGTGGCAATGCGAGTGATGGGGAGCAATGGGGAGCGGCAGGTGAAACTTTGCTTGCTCGCCCATGGCTCACCTCCTGCTGTGCGCCCCGGTTCCTAACAGGCCTCGGACTGATACCAGTCCATGGCCCGGATGTTGGGGACCCCTGATTTATACTCCATAGAAGAAGTCTGTCTCTTTCAGGTTTGAAATGATCCTAGACATTTTTGGTAGTGATGGCAATAAAAACATAATAGCCCATTGGAAACTCAAATGTGGATGAAATTAACATTCTTACCTGGAAGAATGATAATTTTTCTACAATAGGAAAGAGTAGATTGAAAAGGAAATTTTGAAATGTAACTTGTGAGGTCTTTGAGAACTTGGTTTTTAACTATTCCTCAGGAGACTTTGGTGATTATACTTGGTGATTGTGTTGCTATATAAGAAGTATAATCCAAGATGGATTGTATTATTATATGAATAATTATATATATGTTTATATATACAATAATATATATAAACATATATATGTTTATATTTTTTATTCTTGTGTACTGTGCTTAATGGATAAATCGACCTCTCCACCTGTCATTGGAGATAGGACCTTGCCAACAGCACTTTTTAAACCTCCACATGGTTGAGAATCTCTGTGCTTTGGGAGTTACCCACTAACCTACAAGGACCTTAGGAATACCTTTTAGAAGTGTCTGCCTCTTTTATTTCCTTCAACTTCCAGTTTTCATAAGCCACCCACTCTCCATATGAAATACACCTGGTTGGAGGACATAGCAGAATGGGTATACTACTAAGACTGCCAGATTTAGCAAATAAAAATGCAGGACACCTAGTTGAATTTGAATTTCAGACATATTTATGTATGGGACAAACATACTAAAAAGTATTCATTGTCTTTCTGAAATTCAGATTTAACTGGGCGTCCTATATTTTACCTGGCAACTCTATATGCTTCCTTTATTCTTGGAACCCCAAGTTGCTTTTTCCTCGTAAAATACACTTTCTGATTAACATGCTATGCACTAATAAAGTGTTTTCCAAAGAATGCTCTGTAGACTGTTAATGGGAATCGCAATGAAAAGAGTTGCATGGTCTAAGGTATTTTCTTTCAAGTGGGCTCTCTTGATTTCTTCCATATGCCCAATCACATTATGACTTTCCAAGAGCAGGGGAGCATGTCCCAAATTTGTTAGACCACTATGAGTGACTTCCTTTCTTCCTGGAGTATCTTGCAGAACTGAAATTTCTGATGGGCTACACATAGTATCCTGGCAAGGGCCAATATGCTTTTATTTATGATGAGTGTGATGGGTATTTTGAACCTGCCTCACTGATTTACTTTCCTTTCCTTTTTTGCTCTTACTGGCTTCTGTGATGAGTTGTACATTGCAGGGTGAAATCCAGCTTTCTCTTTTATCTCAAGTGTTTTACAGTCTCCCTTTGTGACTGGGGTAGGTTTAGTTAGAGCTAGAGTATAGTTGATTTACAATGTTGTGTTAATTTCTGCTGTACAGCAAAGTGATTCATATATATATATATATATATATATATTCTTTTCCTTTATGGTCTATTATGGAATATCAAATGTAGTTCCCTGTGCTATACAGTAGGACCTTGTTGTTTGTCCATTCTATATATAATAGTGCACATCTGCTAATCTCAAACTCCCAATCCTTCCCTCCCTACATCCCCTCAGACTTGGCAACCACAAGTCTGTTCTCTATGTCTGTGAATCTGTTTCTGTTTCATAGACATGTTCTTTTCTGTCGTATTTGAAATTCCACATTTAAGTGATATCATATGGTATTTGTCTTTCTCTTTCTGACTTACTTCATTTAATATGATAATCTTTAAGTTCATCCATGTTGCTGCAAATGGCATTATTTCATTCTTTTTTATAGCTGAGTATTCCGTTGTATATATGTACCACATCTTCTTTATCATGAATTTTATCTTATTGTTGGATGAAGGGCACCTAAAGCAGGTGTACAGGGCCAGCCACATAATTAGTGGGGCTGAGAATCCATTGAGGATGCAGGGACCCTAGTTCGGAAATTATTAAGAATTTCAAGATGGCAACAATAGATCATTAAACCAAGCATGGGGCCCTTCTGAGTGCAGGGTCTTTCTGAGTGAGTGCCCGCTCAGGTGGCACACCCATGAAAGTCAGCCCTGTGGGAGCACCATCCTCAGTGTCAAGACACTGAGAGTCTTCACCCAGGAAACCCCAGAAAGAATTTTCAAAGGCTAATAATCAAAACTATCTTCATAGTTACCAAGAAGTCATAAGCAGAAGCAAGGTAACTAGATTGGGCCTCAGAAGACGTAGAATTTTGATATTTTATTTATTGTGGATTTTTGCATTAATTTTGAATTTTAAAAACCTTGTGTTATTTATATTGATTTTGATACTATCTTAGTCTGCTCAGGCTGCTATAACAAAGAAACCAAGACTGGGTAGCTTAAACAACAGAAATTTACTTCTCACAGTTCTGGAAGCTGGAAGTCCAAGATCAATGTGCCAGTAAATACAGTTTCTAGTGAAGAAGGGCTCTCTTCCTGGCCTGCAGACAGCCACCTTCTCACTGTGTCCTCACATGACCTTTCTTTGTTGCACATACTGGAAGAGTGAAGGAGACAGGGAGAGAGGGAGAGAGAGGGAGATCTCTTCCTCATGTCATAAGGTCACTAATCCTATCCTGAGGGACACAACCTCATGACTTAATCTAACCCTATTTACATCCCAAAGGCCCCATCTCCAAAAACCATCACACTGGCAGTTAGGGCTTCAGCTACAATCTTTGGGGGGTGTAGACACTTACTCCATAACAGGCACCCCCTTAAATTTTGTTCTGGGGTGAGTGCTCACTCACACGCCCCTAACCCTGGCCTGGCAAATGGTGATGAAAAATTATGCTCTATCATTATTTACTTTAAAACATAGTTTAAAAAGGGAAACATTTTCTTCATTTATTTCTGTTTTACAACTCAAACACAGAGCTACATACATATTACATAGATACATACATACACCCCAATGAATAAATATGATTTCTTGGAAATAGCTGGCACAAAATCTAGAATCATTCTTTAAGAATACTTCAAATGGAAGTGAAAAATGTAAGATAATCTATTTGTCATTAGAATTATACTTATTTCAGATGAGTGTTTGTTTTAAGAAAGGCAAATTCTAAAAAATAATTGTGGCCAAACATATTTTATCTGGTAATTTATCTGCTATATGTTTTTTCTTTCTCCATATGAAAACAGTTACTTGGTTAATCATAACTTCTGAATAATGCAAAAGAGGCTGTTCTTATTTAACAAATCACAGCTTTAGTTATTTTCTTAAGTTTCTGGACCACTGTTGATTTATTTTTTTGAATTTTTGCTTACTTGTAGTGGCCATCTGTTTCTGAGTGCCAAGAGTCATTTCTTTATATTTTGGCAAAATACTCTTCTTTTCTTTGGCAGATGAGCCCTCTTCAGTCCGTATGCTTTTTGTGGTCCTAACTCCACCTCTGGAGATAGGTTAGACCCAGGGGCCAGTCAACAATTCCATTCCCTGGATGGAGTGCTTGCTTGGGGATCAGCATGGGGCCCAAGTAAGCCCAATGAGAGTCAGCCCCAGGCTTTTGATGGAACTGTTGGAAAAAGGAACTTTTTTTTCCACTGAGGCTGCTGAGCTGGAAGAATGTCAGCCTGGAGCTGCTAGTGCCATCTTGGCCACTCCTGAAGAGAGGCTGATGGAGAAAAATGCACTCACAGAAGGAGAGATGCCAAGACATGGTGAGGAGCAGATCCCTAATGGCATTTTTTTGAACACCTGGATCAAGCCATGCCTGAAGCAAGACTACCCCAGAATTTTAGTTATGTAAACAATAAGTTCACTTTAAAAATTCTGGTTTAAGTTTCTGTCACTTACCACTAAGAGTACTGACGAACTTTAATGCACTGAAATTTCAGAACTGGAGATGAATGATGATTATATTGCAAAAGTGGTCCCTTATTAATACCAAAGTCAGTCTGAGGGCTCATTAATTGATACCTTTCCCCAGACTATGTTAGATGCCTCCTTATAAGTACCTGGACTGGTACACTTGCACAAAGAATTGTAACTGCCTGCTTACCTGTCGGTCTCTTCTCTTGGACTGTGATAAGCCCCTTTGTGTGTGTGTGTGTGTGTGTGTGTGTGTGTGTGTGTGTGTGTGTGTGTATGTTTGTGTTTTTTTTTTTTTTTTTTTTGGCCACACGTCTTATGGGTTCTTAGTTCCCTGACCAGAGATCGAACCTGTGCCCCCTGCAGTGGAAGCACGTGAAGTCTTAACCACTGGACCGCCAGGGAAGTCTGTGATAAGCCCCTCTGGAGACTGTTTTTGGGTTCAAGGACATTCATTTGGTGCTTACTAAGTGTTAGGCCCTATTGGGTACTTTATTCCGTTATCTAATTGTCACAATAATCCTGTAAAGTATCTGTGCCTTTTTTTCTTAGTATCTTCATGACTGGCTTGTAGCTCTGTGTGTGTGTGTCAGGGGCCAACTATGTAACTAGGAGTTTTCTGAATTTACATCCCTTTTGAACATATATTTAAACTCAAGAACAACTGAACCAATTCTTTAGAACAGAGGTGGAGAGACTTTTCTCTCAAAGGCCAAGCAGTAAAAATTTAAAGGCTTTTTTTGCAGGTCATAGGGTCTCTTTTACTATCGTAATGTGAAAGCAGCCTTATGCAATATATAAACAAATGGGTGTGGCTGTGTTCCAATAAAACTCCATTTATGAAATTTGAATTTCATACAGTTTTTACATGTTGTGAAATATTGGTTCTTCTTTTGATAGTTTTCAACTATTTTGAAAGGTAAAACCATTCTTAGCTCTTGGCCTGTGCAAAAATAGGTGGTGGACTGAATTTTGCCTATAGGCAGAAATTTGCATATCCTGGTTTAGAACTTAGACCAGCACTTTCCAATAGAAAGGTAATGTGAACCACACAAGTCATTTAAAATTTTCTGGTATCCATAGTAAAAAAAAAAAGGCAAAAAGAAACAGATGAAATTAATTTTAATAAGATATTTGAATTCTTCCAATATAACCAAACTATTACCATTTCAACTGGTATTCAATATAAAAATTCATTAATGAGGTGTTTTACATTCTTTATTTTTGGGCTGTTAGAAATCTGGTGTATATTTTACATTACAGCATGTCTCCATTTGTATGCTAAATTTTCATCAGAAATATTTGATCTGTATTTAGATTTCATAAAATTTACAGTTGAAAAATAGATTCACAAGTTGTTAGAAAACATTCTTAAAAGTTTTCTGGTAGTTGAAGTTTTAAATTTTAAGTTAATTAACTTTAAATTAAAATTTAAACATGAACAATTTAGTTTCCCAATTACTCCAGTCACATTTTAAGGGCTCAATAGCTACTATATTGGACAGCACAGACTTAGAAGAACAAGAGATTGTTTCTTGCAGAGAGTATTTTCACTGGCATGGTTTAGAATTGCTAGTAAAATGGAGATTATAGAAAGCAGATAAACTATGTCAGTATTTTAAACCTTTAAAATTCTCTGCAGACAGTGTACCCCTCTGGCCTGCACCTGGGGTGGACCACCACCCCAAACTTGGTTCACCCCCGGAAGCCCTCATGCCAGGAATGTAGTGACCAAGGAAGAGAAAAATATGAGAGATTGCCAAAGAGGCATCTAGTTGTGGACCACGTAGGGCCTGCTAAGCCTTGGTGAGGATTTCAGACTTTCTCTTAAGTGTGATAGGCAGTCAGTCATTGGAGGGCCTTGAGCTGCTGCTGGCGAAGAGGCTTTAAGAGGGCGAAAGTATGGCAGGTGTCAGGTGATAGACATGTGGGGTGCAGGGCTGTGATGGAGGGGAAGTGAGTGGGGCACCTGGGATTCTAAGTTGAAGGAGGCACTCACCCTTAGGGTCACGTGAGTGCTGGTGTACCACCCTAGGGGTAAGCATCCCCTTACATTTTGGCCCTGGTGGCTGGGATAAAAGGAGTTCTGTATAGGAAGTGAGAGAGGTCACCAGAATTTGGATCTATTTTAAAGGAAGAGCTCACAGAATCTACTAACAAATTGGATATGGAATGTGAGCAAAATAGGGGAGTCAAGTCTGACACTACGATTTTGATTTTCACTGTAAATCCGGGCAGCCCCCAGGATAGCCTGTACTGCTCTTCCTGCTCCATTGCCAAGTTTACCAGAGCACAGAGTGCTTTTGAAAATAGGAGATTTCAATTAAACACATTTTGAAATTGCAGAGATTCAGTTGCGCAGCCCCAGTCTTCTTCATTGTAACAAAGGTCACACTGTGTATAAAGCTGGATGGTTTATGGTTCCACTTCATTGTGAACCACCACAGAGCTGGTTTGCCCTTAATACCACTGATGAGAAGTCTCAGGGTACCATCGCTGCATGAACCTGTTCTCACCCTTCTTGAATACCAAGGCTGCTGTGACCCTTCTCCCCATCAAAGGGGGCATCAGCCTATTCCCCCTGCTCCGGATCTGTAATGGAAATCCACGCTTGTTCTTACCCCCCTTGGCCCCCACCATCTCCACCCCTCTTAGATTCCATTTTACAACACACAAAGCAAGCTAGCCTTTGTTAAAAAGTTTAATGTTCTTAATTAGTTGAATCGGTTGGGCTAATTAGAATACCAATTAGAACTGGCAGGGCTATCGTTAATTTGAAAGTGTTGTGGTCTAGTGTTAATCGCTATTAAACCTTATAGTTTGTGAAAGAGAGAGGATGAATTCACAAAATACTATTTGAAATGTTAGAGGTCGGTGGTCAGAAGGAGCCTGCCTGTCAGTGAGTATTCCAGGGAGGCAATACCCACAGAGAAGTGCAGTTGCTGAAGACTTGGGCCCTGCATGGGGCATAAGTGTCTCCCTTTTCAAAAAAACAATGTTAAAAGCCTGCAATGTGTTTTACTAAAATAGCCAAAGTGTTTAATTCACCTAATGGACTAGTGATCTAGCATGATTCTTTACAAAAATCAGTTTAAGTTAGCAAGACACAAAAAAGTTTCTGCCATTACCAGAGCTGTTTGTCCCTTTGGGTTGTAACTTTCTCATATAAAGACCAACCCTCACAACGAAACCTCTTTTGTTTCTGGTCACTGTCTGAATAGGAAATTAAATCACAAAAACAAAAAACCAAAGTCTTAGTGCAGAAGAAATGCCATGTTTGGACTGTAGTCGTACATGAGTCTGTATTTTCATGTCTCATTTGGAGATGGCTAAATGGATAAGCAAATCTTAATTTATGTTTTCCAACAAGTATAAAAATCACTACTCGTTTTCTCAGCGAGCAAATATGGAACCGACAATTATAGCAATTCCTACCGTACATTTTCTGAGATATGACTTGATTTTCCCTCTATTCCAGTGATAAAGACAGAAGGTATTGCCAACCATTATCGTTGCTGGTATCCTCTCAATATATCTGTGGTACATTTCCGGAAAATAAACCATGCAGTTTATAGAAACAAATATAAAGATATATTTCATCATATGTATTATGGCACTGTTAGGAAACAAGGAATCTTTCTAAATGGCAAATTGCTCTACAAAGGATATAAAAATGTTCAGCTCAATTGCTACCTCAAATCTTGGAGGTGAGTGGAGAATAAATTTAAAACACTCAGACCAACAAATACATAAGTGACTGAGTGACTACCAGTATAGTATTTGTGTATAAAATTTGTAGGCAAAGAAGAAGTTTATAACCAAGAATTTGCTCTCAATGTATCTTAGGATCTATGGTGACATCTGTATAGATGTTATGAAGTAATATCTAGTTAAGTTCCACGTGATCTTATTAAGGTCTATTTTGCCTTGATCAAGTGCCCGCATATTACAGCCATTGTGCTAGATGCCTGCCCTGGGGACAGGAGAGTACATTGTTGAAAAAGACCTGATTAGGGTCTACCAGGAAAGACTGTATAACTGACAGCAAAACATACACACAAACAAAAAAAATATTTGATAACTGATCAAAATAAACTTGTTTCCTTTCATTGTAGATTCAAATACCACATTAAGCCTTTGCCTCACCACTAAATTTTTTACATTTGTTTTTAATCCTACTCACCAGCTCCAATTCTTTAGGACTACTGGTCATATGTTACCTTTAGGTTATGGTTGAAAATAATATTCAAGCTACTTGTTTAAGTCTTTATTTTGAACTTATATGTGAAAAATCAGTAATTGTTTTTGTAAAATGCCCAACAGTTAAGCACCAGAGGTTTTCCTTTAAGCACTGAGAGAGGGAAAAACCAAGACAAATGAAGTACAGACCCCAAGTAAAAGTTTGAACTGGGAACTGTACTGATCCACCGGTCATTTTTATTTTCTTTTGTTTTACTTGACTGCATTTCAAGTTACTTATGTCCTTGCATATGTTTTGGAGCTGCTTTTTTACATTGTAGGCAAATCCCTTGATGAATGTATTCTATAATCAAACCATAAATGCCTTCATTAATTCATCCATGCAGTGATTTAACAAGCATTTATTTATTTTTTACTATGTACCAGGTAGTATGCCAGGCTCTGGGATACAAAGATGCAAGTATAAGACAGCTATGTCAAAAAATTGATCAGTCTAAGAAGTGAGGCGAAGGTATAAAGAAATGGTTGGAATACTGTCTGGCAAGCAGTGTGTCACGGGCAAGGCCCAGGTGCTTTGGAGGACAAAAGATGTAGCAAGGAAATTGCTGTGTGGGCAGAGTTGGGGAGGTGAGGTCTGAGGGAGCTTTGAAGGACAAGTAGGGCCACTATGGGATGGCTGTCCCCTGGAATGTGCAAGGCAGAGGCCCTGGCTTAGGGTTTGGGGTGGGGGAGGTATCGGATGTTATTTGAACCTGGAAAATATAATGCAAAAGAAAGAGATGGGACAAATAAAAGTACAACTCTGATGTAATATGCATGTATATTTCCTCTCTAGAATCTCTCCAGCTCCTGAGGACAGGATTTGACCCACAACATCACTAGTTGTGTGGTTTAGAAAGTTATCTAATAAATTAACAAAGCTCAATGGTAATTTTCATCTACAAAGAATCTGTAGGATTGAGCTAAAGCGACATATTTTCAGAAATTTCTTTTGGCATCTGTAAAAGGTATACGAACACCAAGGAGAGTATATACAATTCATTTCAGTTTTAGGAAGAATGTTAAGAAAACAAATGAAATAATTTTTTATTTCCCTTTTGGTTTGATTTGAGACTAAATGTATCCCTTCTTACTAAAAAAAAAGCGTTCATACCAAGTCAGGCTCTCTCCTATTGCGATGTGCATCCTTACCCTGAAAATATATTTAGTGAAGTCAAATCAAGATGCTATTTCTTATTCACCCTGATTCCCCAACCTCCCTGGAAATTTTGAGCAGGTCCCTCATTTTACTATGGGTGCTTAATGTCTGTTATTTGAAGTCTGTGTGTCTACGTGTCTGTGCGTATGTTTATAGTTTATTTGCCCCGTGTCATTCTGCAAAAATGGATTCACTCAGTCAACTAGATAGGAGAGCCTTGAGCTCAGCTATCAGCTGGAGGAACAAAGAGAAGGCAGTCAGAACCCCCTGAAGGGAAGGTAGTGAACGCTCGCAGTCCCCTGAGGGTCCTCATCAGCACTAGAGAACTGTTTTGACAGAACCACTGAATTGAGTGCAGGAGTCAAATTCCTGGGACATCAAACCAGGACAGATTTCCCACTCACCCACAAACAACAGAGACCCCTTTGCCTTTGGGGAATAGGAGGAGCCCGGTCTGAGGGACACATTGACTTCCAGGGTTGGTTGGAATAACTTGCTGTAGGCAAAAGGGCAAGGAACATTGAGTAGCAGAAATGGAAGCAAATAATTTACTACTTTTTTTAAAAAAATTGCGAACCCTGATGTCTGGCCCCAGATATTTGAGCATATTCTCCGTTCTTCTAACAAAAGAAACACACATGCTTATTCCACCCTTTTCCGCCTCATCTGGCAGCCGCTTTCTGGTCCAGCAGACACTAACATCTAATGAGTCAAACTTCTCATTTTCAGACTAATCAGTCGGCTGCACTAATTGCAAATGCAAATATGCAAATTTATATTAATTAATTACTCTGCTAATTAGTTCTGCGGTCTTTTTTGGGTAATAAATCATTGTGCAGTGGAAGGGAAACAAGTCCTGTCCCATTTCACTCCACATAAAAATTTAATGTACTCATGGAAGAAAATATATAAAAAAAAAGACACCCTGAGTTGATCACTATGCTCCCACTGACTAGTCCCCTCCAGAAAGGTGCGATTGTGAGAGGGCTTTCACATCTTCAGCAAATGCCATCACTAAGGTGCCTGTTAGCAATTTAATTATCACATTACGGGCTTCAGAAAACGCCAGTTTGCTGTGCTGCAGGCTGTGACATGGAGCTCGACAGTTCACCCAGTTTGCAGCAAAACACTTAAAAATAAAATGAGAATATAGAAAGGGAATCACATTTCTTTGCTGAAACACTATAGCTTGGGACCCAATATTTTCAGGGTTTTTGTTGTTATTGTTGTTTTAGGCCAAAGTTACCATCTTGATTTCCATGCCCTTGAATGAAAAGTTTTATCATTCCGGTTTAGAGACTCAGTGAAGGACTGTATCATGGGGAAGGGGGTTCAGGACAAGGTGAGGAGGAGCTCTTAGGAGAGGAAACTATCTTTCACAATGTTTAGGAGGGATATTGTGCTCATCCAGACTTATTTATTTAGTAAATTCTTTTTGGTGACTTACTATGTTTCTAACGACCCATCTTGGCGGATAGAGTGACATATGAGAAACAGTCTCTCCCAATTAGCCTTTGAATTCTCTGAGGATAAGAGGCTGCGTCTGCTCTTTGCCCAGATAGAACATTCAATAAGTATTTGCTGAATGAGTGAATGAATGAATGAATGAATGGCTGCAGCCTTCAAGAACCTCAAGTCTATTTAAGGTGACAATAACCTATTCATGTACAGTCTTGCCTTTATTATTGGGTGGGTGCCAAGTGATACTCACTGATTAGGAGATGCGAGGAGGGAGCCATGGTGGTTAAGATTTAAATCCTCATGTGTTAAATGTCCCTTCATTTCCTTCTTCTCAGAAAGAAATTTCTATTTTAATTCCCCATGCTCTTTCCTCTCTATTGTGCCTTCTCCATGTGGGATTTGATGATTGAGCAATAAAAAGGAAACTGCCATCATTACATCTGGGCAACTGGCATTCAAGCCCTGGCTCACCCATTAGTGGTTTTGTAATCTTGGGCAAGCCGTTTAAGCTCATGGTGTCAGTTTCTTCATCTGTGAAAACAGGGGTGGTGGATTCCTCATCAGCGCCATGGTGGACGCCGGGCCTTTGCCGTCAGCACCCGGGGCTTTGCGGCTCAGCACCCAGTCCCCACCCCCTCGGTTGCTCTCTATGTGACTGTACTTTTTATGATTTATAAAAATTATTTACTTTTGAAATGTTTTTAAAGAGTTGGAATGGAGGGTACATGTACATGGTACAAAATTCAAAAAGTGTACAAGATATTCAATAAAAAGTTAGTCTCCTGCCCTGACCCCTAGCCTCTCTGTCCCTTCCCCAGTGGCAACAACTAATTCCTGTGTGTGCTTCAGTGATAGTCTCTGTACTTGTGTGTGTGTGTATTTCCCCCACACACGAATGATAGCATACCATGACCCTCTTCTGCATCTTACTCTTAAACTACCTTGTACTTTTTTATATATATAAATTTATTTATTTTATTTCTTTATTTTTGGTCTTCGTTGCTGCGCGCGGGCTTTCTCCAGCTGTGGCGAGCGGGGGCCACTCCTCGTTGCGGTGCACGGGCTTCTCATTGCGGTGGCTTCTCTCGTTGTAGAGCACGGGCTGCAGGAGCATGGGCTTCAGTAGTTGGGCTCGCAAGCTCTAGAGAGCAGGCTCAGTAGTTGTGGCGCACGGGCTTAGTTGCTCCGTGGCATGTGGGATCTTCCCAGACCAGGGCTTGAACCCGTGTTCCCTGCACTGGCAGGCGGATTCCCAACCACTGCGCCACCAGGGAAGCCCTACCTTGTACTTTTTAAGCGTGAATGTTTCACATTGTATGAGAGTACAGTAATTTACTTGTATCAGCCACCAATTGATGGACCTTTCGGTTGTTTCCAATTTTCAACAACTACAAATAAGGCTGCAATTAATATTCTTGTACATACAACACTTTGCCCATATGGAGGTAGATCTGCAGGATGATACCTGAAAATAGAACTGCTGGATCAAAGGATACATACTACTCGAAATCTCAATTCCTCAGTTTTCGCATCGACAAAGTGGAGATAACAGTGCTCCCTTTCTCATATGTGGCTGTGAGGAGTAACTGAGATAATTAGTGAAAAGTCCTTAGTATTGTTGTTTGTTATTCTTATTCTCAGCATCGACATTATTACTTTTCTTTTCACCACCTCATGGCTTTATGTTGAGGGTAAAAGGAGACCACAGTTGTAAAAGCAATGTGTATAGGGCTGTGCCAATGTTAGTCATCAATAAGAACCCATTTTGCTTTTCCTACCCTGTTTTCTCCGGTTTTTGTGCCATGGTGGCCTCTTGTGCTAAGCCTTCACATTGTTTCAGTTCATAGAAATATTTTGCAAGCGCTCTGGAAGGTTTTCTAAGGCTTCAGAAATGTCTGTATATGTAAAGCATTTAACAAAAACAAGGCTAATATTAACTTCATTCTCCCAAATTAGTCACGTGCCCAAGGTACAGAACAGGAGAAAGATGTGTGAGTGATAGCAAATGAGAATACAAACCAAGGGACTAAATTAGGGAGGTAGGAAGTGGGGAAGAGAAGCAGGGATGGAGAAAAGGGAACAGGAAGGAGCCAAGGTAGATGACCAATTAGATTGCAGGGCACCAAAGGGGAAGGTGTAACCAAGGTCCAGGACCCAGAGAGCTGCCAGCAGAGGAGGTGGTTGGACAGATGATGCAAGCATTTGATTAGCCTAGAGAATGCACAAATCCTCGCTGCCTTTCTGCATCATACTTCCATTGTTTGCTGAGCAATGGGCCTCCTTCCTGTCTCTTCTTTCCATGCATGATTCCAGGGCTCCTACTTTATCCCCTCCTCTTCTCTCTTTAAACTTTCCTCCCTGAGTTCAATCTCTTCTCAAAGTTTCAACTGCCACTGGTAGGTGGCTGTCTGGCTGGGTGCCTAGTGCCATGTTTTAAATCACTGACAGAGCACTTAAAAGTCACTCTTAAATGATCTGTGTTCATTTCCAGCACAACTTACTTGAAACCAATCTCATCCTCTCTTTGAAATGCCTTTTCCTTCTTATTGTATTTCCATGTATGTTAATAAACTGTAAATAACTTATTGCTTTGTATATACCCTGTCAGCAAGGACAATGTTGCCCGATAGTCTGTACACAACAACTGCTTGTTGGTTGACTGGTGGAGCCAAAGTGTTTCCCATGCTTGTAAAAGCCTCATCTTCCCCAGCACAGCTCACTTCTCTTATTTTCTATTTTGATATGAACACAATTTGGAGATTACTTTCTCAAAGATGAGACAGACTTTCGATTGTTTCGTGGCTTGCGCTGGATGATTAACAATTCTTCAGCAGAAGCCTTCAACCTGCTGATCTCAGAACAGCCTTCAGAAAAGCCAGTGAGCCACCTTACCGAGTGAGTTTATGTGCATGGGAGAATTCAAACCCTTCCACTCTGCAGGGCATATAGCTGTGCTCTACAGGGCCCAAAGGGGAGAGCTGGGCTAATTATTTATTTAATGTGAGAGCCTGAGCGCAGTATCTTAGAACCTAATTAGTCCCATAAAAGTGAATCATGATGCAGATTTTAAGAATGTGAAAGGGGATGGCCCAAATCTGGAGAACTGAACCTTCAGAATTCCATCTGAAAGAAAAAAATAAATGCTATTAATAAATGCTTTATGAAGGTGAAATGGAAAAAAAAATGTTTCTTCAGATAATTAAATTAAAAACCCTATGCCACATACTAGATGTGTTTTATATTTGAGTCATAGTTTTTAGGAAAAAAGATATTTTTTCAATGGATTATTTTTCCTAACCCATGTTTTAGATAAGAAGTTATTGAGTTTTGTTTTTGGCCTCACGTTTTTTAGCAATCAGCTGTAGTTAAAGGATGATGCCAGTGAACTGAGGTTGAACACTTCATGTCCCAGAATGACCAACTGGCTTATGGTAAGGAACTTTGTGTTCTGTACACCCACACTGTAGCCACCTCTTCTGAAAATATGTGCCACAGCATATGAGAAGGAATGCATTAGCTTTCTAGAAAAAGCAATTTAAAATCCTTGCCCTTTTAAAACTATTATTTTATATTCATGGTTTAGCATAAAGAAAAATAAAAATCACCCTTAATCTTACAATCCAAAGATGACCACTGTAAATATTTAGGGCTCTACCCTTCCTGATTTTTATGTATAGCTACATCTAGAACTGTTAGTGTCTATATACATTCATACTTCTCTATGGATATATCTCTAACATTCCTGGGGTTTGCACTGATGCTGCAGCTGGATCACTTGTTTAAGGCTTATTCTGATTGGTCAGAATCAGTGCTGTATATCGGTGCTCTGTGACGACCTAGATGGGTGGGATGAGGGGGGTGGTGAGAGGGAGGTCCAAGAGAGAGGGGATATAGGTGTATATATAGCTGATTCACTTCATTGTATAGCAGAAACTAACACAACATTGTAAAGCAATTTTACTTCAGTGGAAAAAAAAAAGAATCAGTACTGTATAGATTGATAAATACTTTGAGTGTCACCTTGTATCTGTCTAACAAAAGTGGAGTCAGTCTCCCCATATTGGGGTGGGTGTGTGTGTGTGTGTGTGTGTGCACATGTGTGTGCATATCTGTACTTACTGGTGTCAGTTTTTCAAAGTGCACGTCATTTTTATGACTGCAGAGTATTCAGTTGTGGGCATGGATATTCCGTAATTTATTCAACTAGTCCCATGTTATGGGATATTTTGAATTGTTTGCAGTTCAATCTTTTTTATATTTATATGTCATCCTATTTTGTTGTCGATCTTCCCTTTTCCTTTGTTATCTTTGTTGCTTACATTTCTTTCAAGTAGTGGTTTGAGATTTCTAAACTTATTGTTCTCAAATAGTCATTATCTTTTTATTGAAAATATTTGAATCCATCTTTATCAGCGTTAGGGTTTAATCAGTTTCTGCTAATTTCCCCATCTTAGCTTTCCTCCCAGAGTAGATATTTCTGCTTTTATTGTCTCCTCCCATCTCCTATGCTCAGTTGACTTTAAATAATTTGGGGCTTTTATATTCATTTCTTGAAATACAATTTGTATCTCTTCTTTCAAGAATTATGTTTGATATTTGCATTGTTTATAATCATATTAGCAATTGTTTAGCTGTTAACTGAACTTTACTGCCTTCATTGCTCACTGCCATTTCTTTTAAACAACATTTTACATATATAATATTTAAATGCTTTATTTTGTTACTTTCTCAATGAACTGAAATACTTTTTTGAGGACATTTTTCAGAAAAAGCATATGGGTGATAAACATATATATAGCCCTTGCTTATCAGGAAAAAAATGTTTCTCTTGCCTTCAAACATAAATGGCATGCAATCTGTTTTTGTTATTCTTAAAATTTCTTTACATATTCACCCCAATTATTTTCTGGCTTTGAGTTCTAATCTGATTACCTTTTTTTAAAAAAATTACTCATGCCTAAATATATATATATTATTTCTTTGTCTTTCAAATAGAAAACCATAACTAGAGTTTGTGTGTGTGTGTATGTGTGTGTGCCTTTCTTCATTACCTTTTGTACTGGACCCATGAACTCCAGGTTCATTTAGCATTTTTTTTATCACAGAAATCTTTCTGTTGTTATTTCAATCGTAAATAATTATGTCTCCTGCATATTTCTATTTTCTTTATTCTCTCATCATACTCATACTACATCTTGTGGATCGATCATCTGTGTCACTTATCTTTCCACTTGTTGCTTGCTGTGTATTTATCGTCTTACACTGAGCTCTCTGGGTGAAGCTCTAGTGTTCCAATTCACAGATTCCATTTTCTGCTATTCACCACTTCACTAGTACTTTATATTTGAAAAACCTGTTTTTTGTCTGACAGCATTCTCTTTTGGAAGCAGATTTTTTTTTCTTTGCAGAGATGCAACTCTGAGAGATACTGAATTTACAACAGTATGTATTGTCATGTATACTTAATACACAGCTTCAAATACACAGTTTTTAAAATTTCTTGTCATAAACCTATATCATTTTGGGAATTTGGTTCTGTTGCTTCTTTTGGTCAAGTGAATCTTTTCATATGTCTGGTGAATCTTCACCTTTGGGAGTAGGAGCAGATATAGATGTTTGTTTATTTTAAGTATTATGATGGCTTCACTGGCAATTTTATAGATCCCTGTTCACATGTATTTTAGTTCTAGACAAAAAGAAATAAAAACAGTTTATATTTTCTGCAGTTTTATTTTGGCAGATAAAGGTTCCAGATGCTTGAGAAGACAGAGTAGGAAATAAAGCCAGAAGCAATTCTGCATTCTGGAGCCCGTGGCTTTTTTCTCTGTGTCACTTAGTACCTGGCCTACCATGTGTGGTCCACGCTGCAGAATGCCACCCATTGTCAGTCCCATTCACGCTTTCTGAAGCCACTGGCAGGGGCTGTCTTTTCACTGTTTTGAGGCCGCTGTTTCACTCACTCTTGCCTAGAGATTCTGGCTACTCCATACTGAAGGTGGGAGACAGCCCCCTAGGCCATCATGGTTTCTATACGTGTCATTTACAGCTACTCCAGATTGGCTTAGCCCTTCAACTGGCCAAGTATAAGCTAAGACAGAGGCATGTGGCCTGTAAACTGCACTACTTTGTGGCATTATTCATAAAATTGAGATTTGCTCCCATGGGCCACCCTTTACCACAGCCCTACTCTTGTCAGTCTGGGGGTGTTTGCGAGGCTCTGATGATTAACCTTCTTAAGTGCATCCTTTTATAGCCAGAAATTGCAGCTTGGGTATTCCATTCCTCAATCTGGACCTGGTCAGCATTATGCCTGACATGTATTCTGTGACATTCTTGGCCTGTAGCTGACAGAGCCTCACCTATTTTTATTTTTAGGAAGTTTGCATAGTTGGGGCAGTTAATCAAGATTATTGAACCCCTGTAAAGACATCGAAAGCTATGACAAATTCCACCCGGCAGCCTTGTTGGTCTATAGGACACAGGAATATCTGAATGAACAATTCAATAATCACTATGATCTGTCATCTCTAAAATATGACCCACTCACCTGTATAAAGATATTCGGGCTTTGAATTTTCTTCTTGATATTTGGCATCATAAAGCTATAGATACCATCTATGGATCCTGAAGATCAAAAAACATTTTTCCCCAAGTCTGAAGATCTTTTAGGCAAAGGTACATTTTAATGTGGTTGGATTGATCCTGACTTCTGGGACTCTCTCTGTGTCTTTGTAGAAGACCTGAAATAACAGTTTGTTTACAATTTCCTTTCAAGTTGCTTTGCTCTCACTCTCACCTCCTTTCTTAAGGCACAAGCTGAGCTTTACAATTCAGAAGTTAAGCACATTAGAATATTTATTTAAAGGCAATTACACTTCCTGCTTTTTCTGGAGAGATGGGTTCAACATGTCACTAGATCACAAATTTTATTCACATTATGGTGGTGGCCGGGTCTGCGGGGGCTCAGCCTACAAGGGGATTGTCCCCCTGTTGTTTGAGAATGGTTTCCTCTACAAACCTTTTAACTCCACAAGTTTGTAACCATTAATTCTTAAGGGTTTTGACAAATCTCCCCAGTTAAATATTAAATAATAAATATGGTCCTGATGGTAACAGGGCTTTGTGAAGTCTGTTTGAAGTGTCCTTTAAAATATTAAATTCAAATAAATGATTGAATCAGAACAAAGGGTATATCTTAAGACAAATTCAGCCAAGTCTCTTTAACCTTTGAGTGTTCAACATAGATTAGAAAGCTAGGGCAGCACATGCTTTCATAGCAAATTGAAATGGGATTTTTGAAGCAAGTCTTGCAAATACAGGTAACCCATACCTAGGTTTGATCTGCCTTTGCCATTTGGGGGGAGAGATTTTGCTGCCTATTGTTTGATAAGTATGTGATTTTTTTTCTTTAAACACTTACATTCAAAGAAGCAAATCCTTGAAAACGCTAGCTTTGGGTGCTATGTTTATTCCTTGTCAATGTCTTCCATATGAAATCTGTTCTGCTTATAATATCTACCACAGTTGGAGCCCTGGAAAAAATCTGTTTCATATCTGCCCTTTGCACTTAGCTTATTTTGTTTTACACTTCCCCCATGTTATCTGTCTGTAATCAGTCCTGCTTACAAGCAGGCAGTCCCTGGGGAGGAAGACTTGGGGAGATTGCCCTGCATTTAGGGGGATCCTGGACTCCTGATACTTGCGCTGTACCCTACGAAAGGAGCAGGCAAAGGAGAGGGGGTGGCTTCACCAACTGGGCTAAAAAGACCAGTAAAGCCAAATTCCACCTCCTTCTTACTCCCCCTCGTGTCCCAGGCTGGTTTGGCACCCATTATGTCTATTCTCGGGTTTGTGCTCTGCCACTGGGTCTCCATCTGCTCTATCTGCTTCCTCACCACTGAGCAACCTCCCATAGGTCTTGATTGAGTCCACCCAGAACAGTGACTCCATATACCCAAGCTTCCCAGAGTAGAGGGTGACACAGTTGGCACAGGACATGCCCAATAAAGAAACCTTGTTAGAATAGGACGTGGAACAGTCCAGCTGGCTTCATGGGGGCTGAAGTGCGTGCACATGTCGAAGACAGACACCCACCAGACATCTCTGGAATGAATGCTTGTAGGCTGCAAGGGCTTCAGAAAGGAGCAGGAATAAGACTCCTGCTCCTCGAATTTGCTGCAGTGTAGGAGGCTGGTGGGCATCTGTGCCCAGCCTGGTGAGAAAACGCTCCAACACGAGGAGGGGTGCATCCTCCACTAAAGCCCAATAATCTGCCCCAGTTTTGATGTAGACCCTGTCCCCTGCTCTCCCTCTCTCACTGATGCTCCATCTGTAGGATAGGAGTCTCCCTTACTTCAGAAATAGATGAATAAAGTAATTAGCAAATACAGGAAAGGTTAGAAATTATCCAACCCAATAAAATGAGGTTTAAGATCCAGAGAGAGAAACCTCCTTTGGAAACCTGGGAATAAGATGCTCATTTTTCCTCTACAGGAAAGAGACATGTCATCTTTGGGGCAGCTCCCATGGTTGTGGAACCACCCTTGATGGTTTGAAGCCTGTGTGTAACCTGCTAGGCTGAACTTCTCCTAGGAATCCCGGTGCGGATTCTGTCTTCACACCCCTTTTCTGAATGGTGTCAGGCTGTTTAAAGGCATGGCCTTTGGTTGCTGTATGTCCATGCTGTTCATGCCACTAGGGGTCCTCATTGGTTTGCTCTGGACAGAGCAAAAGCCAGCTTCTAAGACAGAAACCACTAGGAAGAAGCTTTGACTTGAATTCTCTGCTGGTTTCAGGCTGTGTCGTCTCCAGCAAGTTACTCAGTGCCCCTGAGCCTCTGAATTCTCATTTTTACCATGGGAAGAAGGGGTCAAGAGATTACATTTGTTGAGGACCTACTGTGTGCCAGCCATTGCTTTTGCTTTAGTTGGAATTACTCCAAAAACAAAGTCCAAGGTAAGGACTTGGGTACAGCTGTTTATCTGGGGAGCGTGGATCACGGGAAGCAGGAGTGAGGGTCGGGAGAGTGTGACAGGAACAAGGAAAAGCCAATACAAAGGGACGTTATGGAGGGGTTGCTGAGGACTACAGGGTCCTGGTTCCAGTGAGACCTCCTCAGAAGGGTACAGAGTGCACTCCCAGAAGTGTCCACAAGTATCTGGAAAGGCTGCCTCCTTTACCCACTGGCTCCCATCCCACGTAGGTTGAGGGTTGCCTCTGAGGGTGATGCACTGTCTCACAGAGTGGAGAAGGCTCTGGGACAGAAGATGGAGACACATGGCGCCACTTAAGGTGAGTGAGTCCAAAATCAGGTGAGCTATCACTGATATCGAACACGAGCCAAAGGATGTGATACAGGTGCCTGGGCTATGGTTTCAATGATATAAACGTATATATGACCTGCCAATCATTTGATACATATGCAAGGGCCTAATATCTATGGTGCTCAATGATATATATGTATATTACATATAATACACATATATCATTATTATAATATATGTTATATATATTATCATTATTATGATTGTGCCTGATGCAAGGCAGAGTTTTGGAAACAGAGCTCGGCTGCCTGTTGGCACAGGGAGAGTGTATGTCCACTAACAAAGAAGAGCTACCTCCCCTGGGGACCACTGTGTTTTGGGGGAGGAGGGAGTGTGAGAAAGGGGCCACCCACCGATGAATCTTTTGGGAGCCATTCAGCTCTAGCTGCTAAGCTAGAGCCTCTAGCTGCTAAGATTCTCCTCAACTGGCACTTGTTAATGAATGAATGTAGCCATGGGGTTTCTCTTTGCTGACCCCATAGCAGGATCCGCAGGATCCTGGATATTTTTGAGATAATCAATAGAAACACCAATAGGTTGAAAACCTTCACCATCATGTAAAACACGCACAGAATGTGCCTGGCACTACATTCGTGTGCATGTGTGTAAAAGCTTTTTAATGTAATTATTACTACATTCCACAAAGTAACACTTTTCCAAACCTAAATACATAAATCTGTGTTAAATAAATAGTAACTTGAAATAGTCAAAAAAGATTAAAAAATTTTTCTTTTTACCCAGTGGAATATGTTGTGGATCCACCAGCAGAGCAAAATTTTAAGTTGGTGGCCAGAGCACAGACATAGCCTCACTGTAGTGAATAATGACCAATGTGCTTATTCATTAGGGCCTGACTATACCTGGACTGCACACGTTTATATTTCTACTTAGGATTATCTATACCCCAATTTATCTGAGGTGAACTGCTTCAAATTCTTAGTGAAATTTTCCAGAGAGTTTACCAAAATCTGATCATTTGCCATCTCTTGTTTAGCTTACTTCCTTTGGAGCTTGCAAACAGCAAAAGGTATTTTTAGTGAAAGTATTTACAGACTCTAAGCTCTGTGCTCTCTTTTCCGTCCTCAGAGCCTCTATCTTAGTTCAAACCATTCTCAGCTGTCAAATTATCATAACCTTCACTGTACCAGTGTCTGCCTCTCCGCTGGCTTCCAGTCCTGTCCCTGCTCCAATCCAAACTCCTCCTGCCCCTAAACGGATCCTTACAAAATGCAAATCTAGTCGTATATGTCACCCCTCTGTTTAAAATCTTTCAGTAGCGCCATATTTTTCAGAACAAGATGAAAACTTAGACCTTACATGATCGTGCTTCCCCCGCCTTTTCAGCCCACTTCAGTCCCCACACATTTCTGTGATTCCAACCAGACTCCAAAGGCTGCGACACTGCACCCCAGGTCTGTGTCTCAGCTGGAAACGCTCCCACTTCCTTTACCTGCCTCAGCACCTCCGCCTGGTCCTCCCTTCATATTCATCTCTGCTCAATGATTTTGAATGTTCTCCACTGAACCACAAATAAAATCAAAGAAGCCTGCCTCTTTCTAAAAGGTGATTTGGTCAAACTCTAGCATGGCACAGAGAGGTGGGTGAAAGTTCTAGACACAGGTAAGAAAAGGAAGTGATATAATTCCCAACTCTTCCCCACTGGGTCTTCACCATGTGTTTTAGCTGTTTTATTTAAACTGAATTCCAAGAGCACCAGACCTGTGCATATTTAAATATGTAAAAACTTGGAAGTTTAAGCAAATGCTATGTAAGTGATTCTTGGGTTTTTCACTGTTTTAAATGATCTGATACTCTTTATTATAGAGAATGGGACTTGATTGGCTATCTATAACAAATATGTCTGTGCTCCAATGAACTAATTAACTGACACAGACATTACCTCCTTAATATTCAGTACAATAAGATTTGACATATTTGTCAAGGCACAGAGGAAAATGGACCTGATTTTGGTTGAATAAGTTATCCCAAAGCTAAGTTCTTATAATTCCATAGGTTTAAAAATCAATAGGCCTACAATTTAATTTGCCATCAAAAAAGTGCCTTTTCTCACCAAAAAAGTAAAATTATCCTAGTTCATCCCAAGATTAAATAGGAATATGGTTACTAAAATAACTTGCTTATTATATTTGCCTTGTATAAGAAATTGAAGACCTTTTTTTAAAAAAAAAAATGTATTATATTTATGCTACCAGCTGCATGTCTAATTTATATTGTGGTGACTTAAAACAGAGCATTTTGTATTAAGGTTTATTGTTACTTAAGTTGCTTTCCAGAGGGGTAGCTGACACACGCGGAAGTAGCCTTCATTTAATGAGCACATTTAAATAGTCTCCTCTTCATTGGTGCACTAATAATACCAAATATGTGCTGACTCACTCATTCAATCCTATTTCAAAATATTTATTGAACATTTGTTATTTTTTGTGCCAGGCACGCTGTGACAGTGAACTCTCTTCTCAGAGTCCATGTAATGAGCTGATTATCTACCTTCCACGGGGAGAGCTTAGTTCAGACTATCCCTGATGCCCAAGGTATCAGGCAGATACTAGGCAGAAATAGTTTCTGTAGATGAAGTTTGGAATAGAATGACCAAGAAAGACCAGTTCTAGGCTGAATCGTTCACCTCAGGCTCAATTTTAAGAGGTACATCATCATCTGGGATGAACAAAATACCAAAAATTTATTTCTGAAATTTTGTACTAAAATATTTACCTTGATTACTGATTACTGAGAGGTTTTTGTGTGTGTGTGTGCCACCTTAAATTTTACACCCAAGTTTAGTGCCCCATTGTCCTTCCCTGGGTCCCAATCCGGCCACCAGGCAGACCTCATGGCTGCCTAAACGTTGTGGAAACTGGAATGGCCTCACTCTCCCTGCTCTCCGGGGCTCCTGCTTAAGTATACTTATCTAGGGATAAAGCATTTCATTCCACAATAACAAATTCTAGACTTAAGATGTCAGGGAAAAAATAGAAGGGTGATTTTAATTTATACTTCTGAGGAGTTGACTAATATCAATTCTTTACAAGGATCAGATTTAGGATAAAGAGGAGGAGCAAAGAATCCAGGTAAACACTCGTGCCCTGCGGGGGGAGAAAATGCGTAGGCAGGAAAGTCTGGGGACAAATAAGACAGACACATCTGTGTTACAGTCCAGGTTGATCCCAAGTGGTAGAAATGGTGGATCCAGAGCTTTTGAGGCAGTGGCTATCACTGCCATATTTTCTATATAAAGTATAAAGGGTATTTTTTTCAAGGAGGAGCCATGGACACAGCTTTGTGTTTCCTTCAAAATATAGCTAATTTTAATGGACAAGAACAAAGAAATTTAGAGTTGATGATGAACATCTGTCCATGATTAACCCTGCTTGCACTTAGAAATTAGAGACAATCACACCGTTTTGAAATCATAATATCACCTTCAAGTGAAACTGGTCATTCTCGGAACTTTGTCTCCAAAAAATAAAAGAAATGCTAGTAGTCAGTTTTAAATTGCCAGGGTTTTTGAAATATATTTCTTTCTAACCATAATGTTTATAGTTTTTAAAGTTTGGGTTTGTGATAATTTGTCCCCCTAAAAAAATTAAAAACAAAATATTTCATTTCATTGTCCCCATTTTCTAATCAAGAGAATATTTAAGACAATCCAAGTGTACATTATTTAACCAGTCTAGAGTATTTTGCAGATTGCCAACAAACATATGAAAGGATGCTCAACATCACTAATAATTAGAGAAATGCAAATCAAAACTACAATGACATATCACCTCACACCAGTCAGAATGGCCATCATCAAAAAATCTACAAATAATAAATGCTGGAGAGGGTGTGAAGAAAAGGGAACCCTCCTGCACTGTTGGTGGGAATGTATATTGATACAGCCACTATGGAGAACAGTATGGAGGTTCCTTAAAAAACTAAAAATAGAACTACCATACGACCCAGCAATCCCACTACCGGGCATATACCCTGAGAAAACCGTAATTCAAAAAGAGTCATGTACCACAATGTTCATTGCAGTTCTATTTACAATAGCCAGGACATGGAAGCAACCTAAGTGTCCATCGACAGATGAATGGATAAAGAAGATGTGGCACATATATACAATGGAATATTACTCAGCCATAAAAAGAAACGAAATTGAGTTACTTGTAGTGAGGTGGATGGACCTAGAGACTGTCATACGGAGTGAAGTTAAGTCAGAAAGAGAAAAACAAATACCGTATGCTAACACATATATATGGAATCTAAAAACAAAAAAAAAAGGTTCTGAAGAACCTAAGGGCAGGACAGGAATAAAGACGCAGACATAGCGAATGGACTTGAGGACATGGGGAGCGGGAAGGGTAGGCTGGGACGAAGTGAGAGAGTGGCATGGACATATATACACTACCAAATGTAAAACAGATAGCTAGTGGGAAGCAGCCACATAGCACAGGGAGATCAGCTCGGTGCTTTGTGACCACCTAGAGGGGTGGGATAGGGAGGGTGGGAGGGAGATGCAAGAGGGAGGGGATATGGGGATATATGTTTATGTATAGCTGACTCACTTTGTTATACAGCAGAAATTAACACACCATTGTAAAGCAATTATATTCCAATAAAGATGTTAAAATCAATAAATAGATATAGAGTATTTTAGAGACAATAAAATGATCTGTTTTTTCAATAATAGAAACTCTATATCCTGCAGCCCCTAACATACACAGCAGTGTACAACATTGGCAAACTCAGAAAACTTTAACACAGAAATCCAAGCTCAGATCTTACCTCAAGATTGAAACCCATTTAAATTCCAAGAATAAGTAGCTGACAGAGATAATTTTCATAGATTAACATTTTTCACCTGGGTTTTATATTTCTGGAAGAAATATACACTGCATTGGTTATGCATTGATCAAACTTTTATTGTGCCAGCTGTACTTCATAGACCTGAAAAAGTGATTCAAGCAAAACAAAAGAGAACATAAAAGCACAACTATAATGGTTTTAAATCCCAAAGAGGCAATTACAAGTTTGATGCCAGTGATGCAGCTGGACTCCATCGGAAAACGAAACACCTTATCCATATTAAGCAGTTATGAAGGCTAAGGCTCGGGATGTAAATAATAAATTTGCACTACAGTCATATTTGTAAAGTACATCCCTTTTAATAAGTGGAAAGAGTATGGTAATAAATTTCACACTAATTCATGTGCAAAGGAGAATTTTACAGAGTTCAAATGTGTTGAGGCAGGTAAAAAAACTGAGGTATGAAACAAATAATTATTGAGATAAAACAAGTGAAAAAAGATCCGAATCATGGGCACGGGATTGGATTGTAACTCTTTAACCACTTGGAGCTGGGTTCAGCCTAATGCAGCTTTTTGTATGCATGATGTTTCTCTGCCTCTCTTTAAAAGTAAAATGAAAGTAAATGGGGCATTGTGCTGCTTCCCAAATTAATTCACAAAAGCCTAGGACAAGACACTTCTAGAACTAATTATTGCATAGCTTAGAATATCTTCCTCTTCCCCAATTTTTAGACATAGGAATGAGAAGAGCAAACAGGATTCCATCCAACATTAAGCAAGCTGGCTGGGGCTCGTCCAAACTCCCCTCTGAGTGATCCAAAAATGCTCATTAATTCATTAATCTGCCAAACGTTTAGTGTCTATTACATATCAGGCACCAGGGATGCAAAGATCAGAAGGCACTGGACCAAACCTCAAGACCCCACATGTTAGTGGAGGAAATAGATGTGGACACAGATATTCCCAGGAAAAAGAAATAATTGCTAAAGTAGAAAAATTCAGTGTTGGGTTGCAGAGTGAAAGACTACTTATCTCTTTGTCTTAAGGAAAGAAGTTCAGACAAAGGCTCAATAGTAGAGCAAAACTTGAGTAGTTTTAAAGTAATCTTTAAAAAGCATTTGCTCCAAATCTTGCTGCTTGTAACAAATTGCTGAGGGTTACCCAATGTAAGCCCATTTTTCCTCAATGGGCCATTCACAAAAATCAATCCTAATTCTTACCAAGAAGAGTCTGATGATTACCCATAGAGTAAAAGATAAAATTGGATTACTTCCTCATATCAAACATAAAGATGGTTTTAAAAATTAAATGCAAGAAGCAAAATGTTAAACATTTAGAAAAAATATAGGATGACGTTTTATGAAGTTGGAGTAGGAAAAAAATTCTTAATCAATCCTCAAAAAAATGCAAGACCAGAAGGAAAAGAGACAATTTTAACAACATTAAAATTGAAATTTTCTTTTCATCAAAAGGCAAAAAAAAAAAAAATTCTGGGAAGACAACCCACAGACTGGAGAGATATTTCTAACTTGTATAACCAATACAGCATTAGCATCCAGAATATATGACATTTACAAATCAATAAGAAGAAAATTTAAAAGTAGAACAATGAGTAAAGAAATGAAAGAGCAGAGAAACAAGGGAAAAGATCCTCAACCTCTTGAGTTATCAGGATAAATGCAAATAAGAACATAGATTTCATACCTGTCCATTTGGCAAAAAGTCAAAAAAAACAGGATACAAACTATTGGCAAGGATGTAGGATTAAAGAAACTCTCACATACTGCTCATAGGATTGTCAAACTGCACAACTACTTTGAAAGACAAAACAGCAAAATCTAGTAAGGATGAGGATGTGCATACTTTATGATCCAGTAGTTTCAATTCTCGGTGTATATTCTAGAGAAACTCTTATGTATGTACACAGAGCACATGTCCAAAAGGACATAATTTTGAGCCAAAATGTCCATTAAGAGGAGACTAGATAAATAAAATGTGGCATATTCATATAATGAAATACTATATGGCAGTGAACATTAATGAACATGCAAGTTACTGAATGAAAAAGGGAAGTAGTAAAAATGAAAAGAGAAACAAAGCATGAGTATAAAAGAAAGCTGAACTGGAGCAACCCATGGATTTTTTCATAATAGAGGATCTTGAGGTGGGAGACTGTAGCTTGAATGTCTACATAGGGCTACAGCACATCCAGGGCAGGGAAGAAAGACCAGAGTTCCACATATAAAGCTTCCAGCATCAAAGTCTTCATCATCTGGAAAATCTCCATGTGCTAGTCTGGTGAAGCAGCAAAAAAGTTCACTCTGAGAGAGAAGGAAAACAGCCACAAAAACTTGAGATCCTATGCCTGCACCACTGCAGTGAGGAATCCCAAGTGTACCAAAAACATGGTGAGGAAACTCAGTGCTGAGAAATCAACATAAAAGCTATCATTCCAGAGTGAGGACAAAATAATAATAATTTTAGTAAACGGCTCAGTTTGCCACTCAAGGAAAGGAATACTAAAGGCTGAACTGTAAAAAGAAGGAAATTGCACCCAGAGAGATCCAGAAGAAGAATGAAATCATGAGAAACAAAAGAGGTAAACCTAAAGAAAAAATGACTGTAAAAGCAAAACCATAACAATAATCACTAAGTGGGGTGTAGGATAGGTAAAAATAAGTTGGAACAAAACTATGAGATCAGAATGACATGGAAGACTGAGAATGGGAAGTTGGATTTAAAGCTTCCCAAGGGCATGCTGCTATAGGATAAACACATATAGATGAACTTCAGACTTCACTATGTGAAATAGACTCCTTAACTGTCCACAACTTGCATATAATTCCTTTATTAAGCTCTTGTCAGCTGACTCATTTGAATGTATTGTTTTCTGTCATGACTCATTTTGATACAGAATTGAATATTTACATTAGAAGTTAAGAAATGTTGTAAACAAATGAACTAAATATAAATCCAAAGAAATAGAATAAATGAACTAGTAAAAAGAAGAACAAAAATTGATGTGTGTGAACTGGTTCCCACATTGCCTCTAACAGTACCTAGAATTCCACATATTGAGGTATGTTCCTGAAAGACATTTTAGTCAGGGCTTTGTGAACAGCTAAGAACAGAACTTCCTGAGTGAGAATATCATGGGCATGGGGGCTGGGAAGGAAAGAGAGCCCAGGGAAGGGAACACGATAGATTGATTTTATTATTTCCCTATGTCTGGCCCTGCCAGTTTATACCTAGAATCTGCACAGCTAGCTTTTTTTCCCCTTTACATATAAGACAAACATTTGCACATGCTTTGATTGTCATTTTCAGTTTCTTACAAACTCAGATTCACTCCTACAGTTGTCTAGTTGCTTCCGAACATCAGGTAGAATGACTGTTCTCTACTGTCTTACTTAGAATCATTTGGGTCTTGGAATTAAAATTTACAACGTTTCCACTCCATACGGCAGCATCAAACAATGACACCTAATTTCCTATGGCTGTGTTCTTTGTCACTAATTGTCTTGTAAAACTGAAATATTTAAAGAAACATTTCTGTTATGATTGTACACTATTACTCTGTTAAAGTACATATTGCAGGTACGCTTGCACTGTGTTAATGCAGATCTTTGGGATTTTTCAGGCTTGAAAAACACCATTTCTTTTTACTTCATACAAAATTTTGTTAGCCTGAAGCCATTTTACCTCTCCTATCTAATGTGATTGAGACTAGTTTGTAGGAATCAATAGTTGTTAAGGGATTCCGTAAGCTTTGAGGCAGAATAAATTATTTTATCATGTCCTCTTCCTTGGATATTCAGTTTAAAGGAATGTAGTGGCTTTAAACCTAGGCAAGAGACAGCCCTGAATCTTGCCCCAAGTACATGGGAACCCCTGTCTGAGCTGCATTACCCCTGAATGAATTTTGTCTACCTGTGAAGAGTTTTATTCTTGGAGAGCAGAACACTCGAGCATATAAATCTTGACTCTAATAAACTGGCTGACAAATGTTGGGTGAGGCATTTAATTCTCTGAGCCTCAGTTTTCCTCAAGTGTAATGTGGGGGATGATTTCCATCCCAAAGAATCATTGATTGACTAAGAAAACTCATGTAAAATCCGGTGCTGGCACAGAGAAGTCGAAATCCAGAAGTCATTACTATTCAGAGACTTACCAGGAGGGTCTGTGCAGAGGTCCTCCCAGGAGGAGTTTACACCAACGGAGGAGAGATGTTGGGGGTAGATTTGAGATTATTGTCCAAGGGGTGACTCTGGCTGCAGTGTGGTGTCCATCACACGGGATGTACTGTAGCCCAAGCCTCATGACTTCTGCCTAAGTCTCAAGAAGAGCAGTGCAATAAGAACAAGTCAAAAGTGGAACCAGGGGCATTAAGATGCTGCAAGCAAAAGTCAGCATTGTGTTGCAGCCCGTGTATCACATGTGGCACAAGGAGCTGTAGGGCACTGTTCACACTTGGTCTGAGTGATGGCACGAATCATGGGCTTGATGATGAGCTGGGGGAGGCTTTGAGGGACACCTCGCTTGAGGAGCTTTGAGGCCCAGTCACAGCAGACATCCCACTGCTGCTTGAGCAGGAGGAAATAGGTATGACTCATGCATGGACTCGCCAGAAGGACCCATCCTCAGAACCAGTGTGGAGGTATCTGAGGCAATGCTCAAGTATCCACCAAGAAATGGGGGAGGGCGGAGCCAAAAAAAATGTGCTCTTTCCAGGCTGATCTGGCTATGCCACCCAGGTTATCTTTGCATCCTCGGTGATACCCCACAGAGCTCTTCATTCCAGACATCAAGCTCTAGTTCCTCTCTAGTTGGCTTGCCATCTACTTTCTTCCTTCTCTATATTTGTCTATGTATCATTTATGCCATTCTTGGAGTATGATTAACCACATGTCATTTCTTTGGATTTATTATTAGTTGAATTTTGCCCAACCTTTGTAGTGTATAGAATGTGGAATATGGCTTTCACACTTGACACCCTTTTCTCTCCTACTCCTCAGACTTGCTCCTTGAACCTCTCCATCCAGATGTTCTTGGTTCTCCCTTAATACTTTTTTTTTCCTCCAGCTTTCACTTCTGTTTATTTTATCTCCCACTATTTGCTCTTAAAATGATGTCTTTGCAGGTCTAATGGCGTCAATATAAGCAGATTTGTATATCAACTGTTCACTTCTGTCCCCTGCTGAGGAAGATTTGAAAATCATCCTAACTCTTATTTATTTTTTCATTGTGTTTCCCAAAATGCTTTTCAAATTTTTCACTTTTAATGAAATTTTTGTAAGTTAAAATGTTGAACATATTTTTAAAAAACGATCCTTGGTATTTTTAATACTAAATGATGTTGGAGAACGAGGGAATGAAAAGCACCCACCAAACTGAGCAGGCATTTTGAGACCAAAAATAAGGCAGGCAGCTCTATATAATCAATGGATCAGTTTATTATAGGGTAACTTACTCGTAGGGTGGGATCTGGATCAGGCAGACAACAATCCAGAAGCATTTGCAGCTGCACTCTGCAATCCTGAGGGGCCATTAGGACAATTTTATAGTTAACCTAGGGCCTGGGGGTAGGTACTTGGAAACAAGACATGCATTCCTAAGTCAAGATTTAGGAATGGGTAACTAGTCTTGTGGATGATCATTATTTTGGGACTAACAGAGCGTAGAGGCTGCCTGATCCTAATGATTATTAAACAATATCTATTAACTACAAAGCCCTGGATGACAGAGAAGTAATTTGCTGTACAGTATAGACCTGGATAGGGTCAGCAGAAGGACAGGAAAAACTTTAAGGGCCCAACACGATGTTAGTTATGCTAACAGCTGTGCAGATGACTTCAGCAGTGTCTTTACCAGGAAGGTGAAATTTGGTGTATCTATAATAACAACCAAAAGGAACATTTTAAGAAAACTGGGAACTCTTGTTTTCAAATCCAGTATGAGATTAAGTACACATTATATTTCTAAATTAGTAGCTTTTTATTTATTAAAAATTTATAAAGTAACACATGAATAAAGAATGAGAGCAAGAAGGTAACAAGAGGAAGGAAAAAAGGGAGGGAGGTAGGGCAGGAGGGACTGTCATATATAAGTAAACCCTTTTATTTGAACATTTGAAATCACATCAATTTCATGGTCTTTCTCAAAGGAATTGACAGGCACAAGTTGTACCAATGGAAATATTCTAAAAGTTATGTAGCAGCTCTATGACTATCCCTTAGGCATTCGGTAACCATTCTTTGAATAGGTATCATATGCCAGGGCACTGTGCTTGGCTCTAGAAAATGAAACGCTTGACCTCCATTTCAGTGTTTTCAAATATAACTCTTAAACAACGTTTATGTTGGGTACTCATAAGAAAGGAATGTCTTTTCAAACAAGATAATAGATGCTCCTGCCTCAAGGGTTTGTGCCGAGTTATTTTTCTAGATGAGGGGAGGTTCTGTGATGATTTACTCTAAGTCCTGGTATTGTGGCCAAAGGAGATGGTTTGGGCAAGATGGTTTGTTACAGGGTTGAGGTGTGGTTGTTGGCCATGAAACGGAATGGAAACAATGAAATAGAGCAGAACAATACAAAATAATAGTTTGAGCTCATAACCTCATTCATTTTCTTATGTTGTAAAAATTCATGAGAACTTTCATGGATGATTTCTGCATGTGTCAATCCTTTTGGATCAGCTCTCTCTGATCTATCATGCGATAATGTGATAAATTGTGGGGCAAGGAGATATACATGCAAAGTGCGGAAGATCCGATTATCTCTAGTGATCTGGGATTCATCTTCCTTGGAGTAGAACTGGGATGAGGAAGAGAGGATATTGGCAGGAAACAGATATTGAGCATTAAAAATAAAAGAAAGAAAAAAGAAACCGGTATTGAGATGTGGGAGATCCAGAGAGGTAGCTAGAGGTCCCTCACAATGGTGATTCTGAAATAAAGGCCAAGAGAAGGATATCTCCATTCTGACAGAACCGGGCATCTTGCTTTATATGATGCCAAGGTACTGTCACTGCAGAGACAGCCATTTTGTCAGGAAACTCATAAGCTGTGGCACAGAGCTCTGCTCTCATCAACCCTTTCAGTGGACCTAAAGGAGGATGTAAGGGAAATAGTCCTTTGAGGAAGAGTAGTGGTAGATACAAGGAGCAGACAAGACAAAACTTTTTCTTCCTCCTACTCTTCCTCACTATAAATCTCCTCCTTCCAAATCATTCATACTCTTCCTAACTCTTCACTAGTATGCTTAGCTCCTAGCCACATTTTCCCATTAATGCTGACCTTCACTTTGAGGGACCTATTGATTTCATATTGAAAAACTATATAGGCTCATCATCTTCATAATATAGGGTTTTCATTTTCTCTTCACAAATACCTAAAATTCTCATAGAACACAAACGTGCTAGCTCAGTTACTTGACTTTTTAAAAATTTCTCCAGATCAAAGTGATAAATAATTAATGAGATATTTACTACTTTCTCTTTGGCCTAAATGCCTTACTTCTGTTCTAAAAGCTGCATTGTCCTGCCAACTTTAAGTAATGGAATACAGTAGTAAAATACATGTATTCATAAGTCACCTTATAAATATAATTGTTTTTTGGTTTCTACACCATTTGTTGCTTATAAGCTGTACATATGATGGTTGTCTTTATCATCTTACCCTAAGCGATTCTCTCTGCTCTCGAACTTCTAAATATAGAAGAATTGGAAAACTTGTTAGCAGTTTAGAGGCGAATTATAAAATTAAAAACTTCAAATCCAGACTTCTGAGGAAAAGTTAAAGAAATGTGGAGAGTTTAATCTAAGGAATTTAAAATTGAATGAAATCTGAAAATGGCTTCTCATATATATCTGAGGTTAAACAAAGTACTAACACTTCTGCTCTGACCCCTGCTCCCTCCCACGATGGCTGTAAACAGAAGTGAGGCCTCAAAGAAACGTGGAATGCCACGGGGGAAGGGCTAGTTTCTTCATCCTGACTCCACCCAAGCCCTCAGGGAGGGAGGCAAGTCGTCGCTGGACCTCATGGAGGCAGTTGGTCATCTGCTGTCCTTCATCTCAGCAGAGTCCTCAGGAAAGATTCTAGAAGGGAGAACAGAGGTTTTCCTCACTGCTAGGTGAGATTGTTTCCCAAACCCTTCTCCTCGCCTCCAGTCTCTTCCTTTCAGTCCTCACTGCAGCCACAGATTTGTTTGTTTTATTTTTATTTTAAAATACAAGTCTCTTCCATTTTATTTCCCTGTCTTAAACAATAGCAATTTCAAATACCTCTTCACTGCGTCAGAAATAAAGTTCTGACTCTTGCATTTATAACCCCTCAATCCTGGTCCCTGTCTCCTCCTTTAGCCTCATTTTTCAGCTAATCCATTCACCACCCTCTGCAGCATCACTGCCACATGGATATAAGCACGTGGACATCTTCATGCCTCAGAGCCACGTTGTTCAAACTCAGTCCAAATGCCATTCCTCTCCAAGATCTTCCCCAACTTCCAGTCTACGCAACAATTGCTCATCATACATATTTTTACTATAGAGCTTATTATGTGGTGTTATAGTTTTTGTTTTTCTTTTTTTTTTTAACATCTTTATTGGAGTATAATTGCTTTATAATGGTGTGTTAGTTTCTGCTTTATAACAAAGTGAATCAGCTATACGTATACATATATCCCCATATCCCCTCTCTCTTGCGTCTCCCTCCCACCCTCCCTATCCCACCCCTCTAGGTGGTCACAAAGCACCAAGCTGATCTCCCTGTGCTATGCGACTGCTTCCCACTAGCTATCTATTTTACATTTGGTAGTGTATATACGTCCATGCCACTCTCTCACTTCGTCCCAGCTTACCCTTCCTCCTCCCCGTGTCCTCAAGTCCATTCTCTACGTCTGCGTCTTTATTCCTGTCCTGCCTTTAGGTTCTTCAGAACCTTTTGTTTTTTTTTTTTAGATTCCATATATATGTGTTAGCATACTGTATTTGTTTTTCTCTTTCTGACTTACTTCACTCTGTATGACAGACTCTAGGTCCATCCACCTCACTACAAATAACTCAGTTTTGTTTCTTTTTATGGCTGAGTAATATTCCATTGTATATATGTGTCACATCTTCTTTATCCATTCATCTGTCAATGGACACTTAGGTTGCTTCCATGTCCTGGCTATTGTAAATAGTGCTGCAATGAACATTGTGGTACATGTCTCTTTTTGAATTATGGTTTTCTCAGGGTATATGCCCAGTAGTGGGGTTGCTGGGTCATATGGTAGTTTTATTTTTAGTTTTTTAAGGAACCTCCATACTGTTCTCCATAATGACTGTATTAATTTACATTCCCACCAACAGTACAAGAGGGTTCCCTTTTCTCCACACCCTCTCCAGCATTTATTGTTTGTAGATTTTTTGATGATGGCCATTCTGACCGTTGTGAAGTGATACCTCATTGTGGTTTTGATTTTCTTTTCATATCTATCTCTTCTATTCCGATTGAGCTCTCTCAGGGCAGGTTCTCTATCTTTTTCTCTTTTTATTAATGTCAACATCCATCCAGGTTCTGGCACAAAGACTTTGCTTAATAAATTCTGGTTGAACTGTGCATGCCCGGGAAGATGGCTGGTTAGTTATAAAGGAAGGTTTGTGACCTCATTTCCCAGGCAGACACGTTTGGGAAATTTCCACAACTGTCTTTTTCTATGGTCTTAGTATTAAGACCTCTTTTCTACAGTCTCTACCTGTAACCCCTAAGTCTGATGACTGTACTTGGAGGACATCACAGGAGACAGCCAAGTGCAGTGCCTAAGAGCACAGGTTCTAGAAAGAACTGCCTGGGTTGGAATCTCAGGTCTCCCCAGCAGTGTGGCCTCTGGTGATCATTGAACCTTTAAGCTTTCCTCAACTGTGGAAGAACCTCATGGCTACATTTTAGAGATGTTGTGAGGATGAAATGAGATAGTACACATAAAAATAGCAGCTCACATTTGTGGGCTAGGCACTGCTCTAAGTGCTTTATATATTACCTTACTAATACAGCCCCATAAGGTAATGCTATTTTTGTCACTTGGCAAATGAGGAAATGGAGGCATAGGAAGGCTAATAAGTGTCAGGGCTGAATTTTGTTTCCCAAGTCTGCATTCTTTTTTTTTTCTCCCCCACCAACTTTTATTAAGAATCAGATGAGTGGTAGGAATTGTGCTAGCCCCCCCTAGGATCCAACAGAACCAGATTCAATCCCTGACCTCCAGAGGCTCACAGGTTCGTGGGTCAGGCACAGGAGTAGACAAATATTGCAGATATGAATGTTAGCCGGTCCCAGATGAGGTGCCGTCTAACCAAACAAAGATGAGGGCCACCCCAGAAATGGTTCACCAACACCAAGTAAGAAACTACAGAGAACCCTGCCAGGCAATTCTGACCAGCTACTGGCTACCCCAAGTCTGCATTCTTAACCACTCTTTTTATTTAGAGCATCAACTTGAACACAACAAACTCCTACTTAAGGTGAACTAGAAATATTATTATCCCTTAGCTTTCTTTCATTCCAAGGTTTTCTGCCTTCTCAAGGTATCTTTTGAAATTCTTACAAAACTAGAATGAGTGATGTCAAAAATCAGTTTGTTTGTGCATGCAGTGCTTTTAGGAGTGTATTTAAAAATAGGTCATATAAATAATTACAAAGTTCACCCATCCAAAAATGATTGTGAAAATACTACCTCCTGATTATGATATAGTAATTGAGAGGGGCTGACGAGGGAAACACATTTTTTTTTTAATTTTATTTATTTATTTATCTATTTTTGGCTGTGTTGGGTCTTCGTCTCTGTGCGAGGGCTTTCTCTAGTTGCGGCAAGTGGGAGCCACTCCTCATCGCGGTGGGCGGGCCTCTCACTATCGCGGCCACTCTTGTTGGGGAGCACAGGCTCCAGACGCGCAGGCTCAGCAGTTGTGGCACACGGGCTCAGTTGCTCCGCGGCATGTGGGATCCTCCCGGACCAGGGCTCGAACCCGTGTCCCCTGCACCGGCAGGCAGACTCTCAACCACTGCGCCACCAGGGAAGCCCGGGAAACACATTTTTTTTCCTTTCCTCCTGAAAGTTAAGGACACTTGCTTTTTATACTACATTTTTTTCCTTTCCTCCTGAAAATTAAGGATATTTATTTACCTATTTGTTTGTTCATTTATAGGCAGAATGGGCGTTACTGTTCAAATTTGTGATATTTAATTTAGGAGTGGGAAGGGTGATGCCATTCATGTAATAATCACAGTCTTTACAAGCAAATTTCCCATTGTCAGACAACCAAATTAACTGGCATAAATGTTTGACAAATTGTAAAACAGTTGATTAAACCAGTTGCCAGATAGAACTCAATTCAGGTAATAACTTAATGTTCAACACATTTTAGGCCAGATTACATGAACAGTCTTTATTTAGCAAAAGCTGAGATCAAGATCGTTGTCCTACTTTTATTTTCTCAAAGACAATGTGATTATAATAATAATTTGACGATCTTTGGTATGAACAATGTCTAGGTTCAGTTCACTAGAAAGTGCATTTATTTCTGCCAGTAAAGAATGTAATTCTATAGTAGAAAAGAAGATGGGTTAAAGATTTTTTTTTTTTTTAAGATGCCTTATGTTGCAGGTGATGACCACAAAAGTCAACTGATACTCGCAAGATTATACAGCAAAGGCAGGGCCAGAATCCAGGACTCCTGCCTTCCTGGCTCTTGTTCTTCCTGTAACAATAAATTGCCTCATTATTTTTTGGAGATGTCTCATGTCTCCTAAATCTGTAATTCCTTAGAATTACACTCCAATAGAGACACTTTGGGGCCAGATTGGTGCTGGAGGTGCTCCACTCTCAAAGTGGAGGCAAGCATGGAGAAAGGACAGAGTGGGGTTCCCCCTTCTGCCCGTTACCAGTGGTCTTCTCCCTGTGCTATGTGGCTGCCTCACCTCTCAGGCTCAGGTTCAAGCTGTCATTGTCACCACATCCCCCTGCTATATGAACTGCCATAATGGTGATCTTCACTTAGCATGGTCCTGATTCAACTCAAGCTAAGCAGCAGCGTTAGAAATTATGGTAACATTTCCTCCCGCCCCTCCTTTCTAAGAACTGTTATTTTGTTCTTGCTAAAACTTTCAGAAAATGTTGAATATTAATATGAAAGTGAACATTTTGGTCTTATTCTTGATTTCATGGCACTCATGAAAAATGTGCTGCCTCTCCCCAGCCCTGCACTAATAATATAAAATGGGAGTCAATCTCAGAACTCTTTCCACAGAATTTGGACTCTGTTGATACACTACACTTGTACCCCCATAGCTACCCCCATAGCTACCATCATCTGGTAGGAATGAGCAGACAGAGAAGACCATTTACCATTCATACTCTAGAATTTTGCCATGTGTGGAAAGCGTTCTCCTTTATCTCATTTACTTATGAATGTATTTGATTTTATTTTTTCTTTTTAAAACAAGATTGCATATTTTCAGCATTTCCAAGATGATTATATGCTTTTTCTTGTTTGTCTATTAATACCACGAATTACATTAATTTCAAAATGTGAAATCGTTCCTAAGTTTCTGGCTGAACTATTTCTTGGCCATGGTGTAGATGCTCATATTTTTTAACATGTTATTTAGTTTTTTTGGTATCTACATTAGCAAGTGATATTTACCTTCAGTTTTGTGGAACTCTATTTTAAAACCATGTTTTAAGTATCAAGGTTTTGCTAACTTACTAACATCATTTGAGAAATTTCCATCTCTTGCTATGCCCTGGAATTACATAAAATTTATCTGTTTTTTCACAGGGTCTACAGTCCTGCATATAAAACAATCTGGGCTAAGAAAGTTTTGAAATATATTTTCAATTTTGTCCATGATTATTAATATATTCAAATTTTCTTCCTCTTCTTCAGTTAGATTTTGGTAATTTACACTTCCCTAGAAAATTATTCATTTTATCTGTATCTTCAAATTTAGTTTTAAAGAGTTACAGCCAGTATTCACTTATAGTTGTCACATTCTCGTCTATATTCTGTATTCTAATTCTAGATGTTGCATATTTGTGTTTTTTCTTTCTTGTCATTTTTATCCACTTTAGAATTGCCTATTTCATTGGTCTTTGCAAAGAAACAGTTGTTGTATTCATTTATTAATTCTATGAATCTTATTTTTTATTCTATTCAGATAGAGGTTTTAAAAAATCTTACCACTACTATGTTTCTATAAAATGTTTTTCTATTGATTTCAATTTTTTCCATATTTCAATAAACTTTTATTTGTTGCTTTTATTTATTGTATCACCACTGTAACATTTATCCTTTATCCGTGTAATAAGACCCTCTTTATTCAAACTTTTTTCCTTCATTCATATTGTCTTGTATTAACATAGGAACATGTTCTTTTTTTTTTTTAATTAATTAATTAATTTATTTTTATTTTTGGCTGTGTTGGGTCTTCATTTCTGTGCGAGGGCTTTCTCTAGTTGTGGCAAGCGGGGCCCACTCTTCATCGCGGTGCACGGGCCTCTCACTATTGTGGCCTCTCCTGTTGCAGAGCACAGGCTCCAGACGCGCAGGCTCAGTAGCTGTGGCTCACGGGCCTAGTTGCTCCGCGGCATGTGGGATCTTCCCAGACCAGGGCTCGAACCCGTGTCCCCTGCATAGGCAGGCAGATTCTCAACCACTGTGCCACCAGGGAAGGCCCAGAACATGTTCTTTTGTGTTAATACTATTGCTTGTTTTCACACAATGTATTACTTAGAACTTTTTCTGTCATTTTATTTTATGTATATTGTAAATATCAGCTAGGAGAGCTTTTAGCTGTAGGTCAGAAATCAGAACTAACCATAGCTTAAACAAGTAGGTATAATCCCTTTTGCTTTTCGATTTTGTTTTGTTTTGCATTTTCAAATAGGGAAATAGCTTTCATAATGCTATGCATCTTTAGCATGTCACTTTGTTGCCTCCTGGTTGCTGGATGGATACTGCAGCTCTAGACATCATAACTTTCCCAATTCAGGAAGGAAGGGTAAGGGTGGCACCAGCTATGTCAGTTCCTTTAATCTGAAAAGCAAAAACTTTCCCAGATACCCTATACTTCCATATCATTAACTAAAACTGATCACATGACCACCCTTAGCTGCAAGGGAGGCTGAAAGTGAGTATTCATCTGGTCTAGAGTCTGTAGTAGAGGGTGCAGAGGAGGAATAAGTTGGAAGTATCTGATTGATTAACCAACAAGCTATTGTCTGCTACAATATAACTATTGGAAATAAAATATGATTTTTTTACCCAATCTGAAATGACTTTTAAATTTATTCTTGTAATTGATTTTAATCCTCTCATTATGCTTCCCCTTTAAAAAAATATTTTAGTATTTTACAGAAGATAATTTCTTTACTTTTTTCTTTTCCCTTCTTTTTAAATTTCTACTAGTAGTTAACTTAATGTTTGTTGAAAAGAAATTTTAACCTATGTTTCTCTTATGATAAGATTCAAGATGGAATGATATCTTTAATATTCCATTATTTAAGAGAAGTAGTTATTAATTCCCAACTTTCCCTTTTCTTATACTTAATCACACCCGTTACCTGACCTATATTAATATTTGATATTTAGATCTAGAATATAATATACTTTATTATGCAGTGTATTGGGTTTTAGTATATTCACAAGTTGTACACCCATCACCACAATCTATTTTAGAACATGTTCATGACTCTAGAAGGAAATATGTAATAATGCATTACATTATTAGCTCTTTCTTTATATTTTTTTCTCTTTGAAGAATAATGTTTGATATTTTCATTGATTTTAGCCAGATTTTTAAATGTTCTTTAGACTTATTTCTAACTTAACTGTTTGCAATGTTTAAACCCAGTACTTCATAGCCTTTGTTGGCTAGAGATTGAATTCAGCAACATGTAACAGTTGCTTAAACAAGATAGCTATTTCATTTCTTTCATGTAGCAAGAAGTCTAAAGGTAGGGCAATCAGGGATGGAACAGCAACTTCATAATATCACTGGCTACCCACTTGTGCCATCCCTGGACTGTGGTCTTTTTCCTGTTGCTAGCAAGATGACTGCATTAGGGGCAAGAAATAGGAAGAAGTCTTCTAAGAAGAAAGAAGACTGTGCATATATCAGGAGAGCAATACTTTCACAGAAACAACTAGCACACTCTGCCTACATGTCATTGGTCATGTACCTGTGTCTGCCCAACTGCCAGGCTTCTAGGTGGACACAATGCCAACTCTAACACAATTGGGATTCTATTAGTAAATTAGAGAGGGAAAATTGATATTGGATAGGTAGCTATAGTCTTGCCAATTTCCCCTTTTTTAGATCTCTTCCTCGGTTGGTTGAAATATATCACCAAATAATATTTTTAAAATAATACGTTTTTTAAATCGAAACTATATTTCAATGCTTTCACTTGTGAAAACCCAGCTTTGCCTTGGATCATAAACTTTCGCACTCAAAATCCTGTATTTATTTATTAAAGCTTTATTGAGATATATTTTACACACCATAAAATTCACCCATTTAAGGTGAATAGTATAGTGATTTTTTAGCATATTCATGGATTTGTGCATCCAACACTACAATCTATTTTAAAACATGTTCATGATCCAAGGGAAACTCCATTCACATTAGCAGTCATGCCTCATTCCGCTCTCCTCCTGGCCCCTGGCAACCATGAACCTACTCTCTACCCCTATGGATTTTCCTATTCTAGACATTTCACAAAAATGGAATCTTACAATACATGGCCTTTTGTCACTGGTTTCTTTCATCTAGCGAATGCTTTCAAGGTTTATCCATGTTGTAGTTTGTATAAGTACTTCATTCCTTTAGTTGCTGAGTAGTATTCCGTTGTTTGGATATACCACATCTTGTTTATTCCATACAATTACCGTACTGTTGATGAATATTTGAGTTGTGTCTGCTTTGGGGCTATTATGAATAATGCTTCTATGAACCTTCATGTGCAAGTTTCGTTTGGACATATATTTTCATTTCTCTTGGGTATATACCTAGGAGTGGAATTATTGGCTATTAGGGTGACTCTATGTTGAAATTTTTGAGAAACTGTCAAACTGCTTTGCAAAGTGCCTGTACCATTTCACATTCCTATCAGCAGAATATGAGAGTTTCAATTCCTTCACATCCTTGTCAACGCTTTCTCTTGCCTGTTGTTTTTATTATAGCCATCTAAACAGGTACGAAGTAGAATATCATTGTAGTTTTCTGTTGTATTTCCTTAATGACTAATAATGTTGAGTGTCTTTTTAAGTGTTTATTGGACATTTGTATCTCTTCTTTGGAGCAATGTCTATTCAGAGCCTTTGCCCATTTTTGATTGGATTGTCTTTTTGTTGTTGAGTTGTAAGAGAGCTGTATATATTTTGGATACAAGTCTCTTGTCAGATGTATAATTTGCAGATATTTTATCCTATTCTGTTGTCTTTTCAATTTCTTGATGATGTCATTCGATGCACAAAAGTTTATAATTTTGATGAAGTTCACTTTGTCTTTTTTGTTCTGTCACTTAAGCATGTGGTATTGTAACTAGGAAACCATTGCCTAACCCAAGGCGATGAAGATTTGATTCCTTGTTCTCCTTTTAGTTTTATAGTTTTAGCTCTTACATGGAGGCCTATAATCCATTCTGAGTTAATTTTTGTGTATGGTATTAGGGAGGGGTCCAAATTCATTCTTTTGCATGTGGATATTCAGCTGTACTAGCATCCATCATTTGTTGAAAAAACTAATCTTTCCCAATTGCATTGTCCGGCACATTTGTTGAAAATCAATTGACCATAAGTGGGAGGGTTCATTTCTGGATTCTCAGTTCTATTTCATTGTTATGGAATATGTCTATATGTCTATTGTTACCATTATCATATTATCTCAATTTCTAGGGTTTTATAATAGATTCTGAAATCAGTAAATATGAGTCCTTCAACTTCCTCTTTTTTCAAAATTGCTATTCCTAGATTTCTTCTTGCTTATGTCTCTGACTTAATTGCTTTTTTCCGAGGGACATTTCCCAGAATGAAATGTACCACCATCAGCCCTCCCTCAGGTTCTTTTTCTCCCTTGCAATTTTCAGCACCCATATGGATGTGGGGAGATTGAGACAGGGAAGAGATCAGGGTCCATCCTCCAGCCACCTTCCAGAGTACTTCAAGAAGTATAGATGATGAATGGATGTCTCATCCTTTCACAGATGTAGGTCCCACATCTCCAAGTCAGGGAGCAGATTGGTGGGGAGAGACACGAACATTTTTTTCCTTCTTTTTTTTTTTTTTTTTTTTTTTTTTAAATAAACACCATGTTTTTGTTTTTTTTCTTAATTTTTTAATTTTTTAAATGCTATTCTTGTCTGCTTACATTCTTTTTATGTATGTATGTATGTATGTATGGCTGTGTTGGGTCTTCGTTTCTGTGCCAGGGCTTTCTCTAGTTGTGGCAAGTGGGGGCCACTCTTCATCGCGGTGCACGGGCCTCTCACTATCGCGGCCTCTCGTTGCCGAGCACAGGCTCCAGACGCGCAGGCTCAGTAATTGCGGCTCACGGGCCCAGTTGCTCCGTGGCATGTGGGATCTTCCCAGACCAGGGCTCGAACCCGCGTCCCCTGCATTGGCAGGCAGATTCCCAACCACTGCGCCACCAGGGAAGCCCTTTTTTTTTTTTTTTAATCATGGTCTCCTATGGTTTCGTAAAGTCTCATTTACCAATGCCTGGGTAGATTCCTCTTACCTCATTCCACCTTCTGTATAACAGAGGCTGATGTTCAGCCAGAACCCTCCACTATGACCATTGAATTTGTTCGTGGCCAGCATCTGTCATGTCTGGATGATAAATATTTTTAATAACACTCTGCTTATCACCCATGTCAATTACCCCTAGATACCAAGATGTGATTACTTTTCAGGTTAAGCTTGGCTGGTGTCATGAGCTTTCATCTAAGGTGGATGTGGAGCTGTAAGCCAGGTGCCACTTTGCTTTTGATGTCTCCATTGGATAGGATATGAAATTTGTGGCATAGCTGCAGTTTTTGACTGCAACTGTGTAACTTCATTTAATAATCATTTTGATCTTCCCTCTGGATAAATTTTCCCTGAGAGGAGGTTAGGCTCTTTGGGAGGTGAATTCATTCTCTCAAGTCATTAAGGTTCCAGTTAGTGCTCTGCAACTATAACTAATTAAACTATACTCAACTTCCCTAAAAATTAAACGTCCTATATCCATAGTGAATGTGAGGTTCACACTAAATAGACCCAGGCATGAATACACCAAAACTTGAGTCTTTCTTAAGGCTCACTTTACTTATGTTTGTTGCCTCCCAGTCTGTCTTGATGAAGGTATCTTGTGAGTGGGGGCATGATGAAGTTGATGTTTCATTTCCACTTTTGTATTTTACAGATTTTTTTGCTAATCTAAATATCTTATCTGGTAATAATATCTGAGAAGAGGGTGATAGACAGTAAAAAGGAAGAAGTATTCTTTATTTTAATTAAAATGCTAACATAAGGCATGATCACTGAGTGATAGCATTACAAAGCAGCTACTTGTTCTGCCATAGTTAGGTGTGATTTGATACGTCCATTATGAGTCTGTATTCTCAGGGGTTTATATCTTGGCCAAAATAGTCCCTCTGGGCTGAAAGTTGGCAGACATCTCAGCCTAATTACAGTCATTTTCCTTTTTGGATTAAGAAAATGGAATTATTAAAGTGCCTTAAGCCTACCCATGCCCTTAGTTTCAAAGGTCTGTATTTATATCCCTGTAAATTGTGGGCTCTTGATCATTTCAAATAAAATGGCAACTTAGCAAGAACCAGAGGACTTCTTTAGTACTTGAGAGCAACTTGATCCAAGCATTCCATGGAGAGGGACTCACCCTTGCTCAAGCAATTGAAGCAAAGAGCCAGGATATCACTGCGTTAATAATGAGGTATGTGGGAGTGTCAAGGACGCCAGGGCTGTGGGTTTTGCTGCCTTCAGTAAACAGGTAGGTGCATCTCTTGTTCCCAAGTCATGGGGTCACAGCCACCATCACATTCTTCCTTCGACTTTCAGCTGTTTCCCTAGAATTGTCCTACTACACATCTGACCTCCATTTTCCTCACCCATCTTTACCTATCAACAGGGGTGGACAGAATCCAAGGAGCTCAGAGGTGATTAGAGTATTTCTACTATAATAGGAAAAATCCTCAGTCAGCAGTCTTCTCTGAGGTGTCTCTTGTGTTGTTCTCTTAGAGACCTTGCAGTAATGTTAGTGGCTTTACCAGCCGGCAAAGAACAAGGTAAGTGACTTGCTTGCCTCCCCAAAATACCAGTGTATTACTTCTGCTGGAATTATTTGAAACATAGACTACTGGTGGATAGTACTAAAATTTTCATCATTTCTTAGGTGCAGTAGGTGAGATTTGACTTAAAATTCTCCATCTTACCTTTTATACCCCCTGTTTGACATTCTTATTGCTTGAGGCATGTCATATCCTCTTTCCAGTGTAAGTATTGTAGGTGGTAGATAGAATGGTTTTGCAACGTTTAGACAGCTTCCCTGACAAAAACCACGATCTATAATTTGCAAACTTTTGTGAAAAAAACAGTGAGGTTTCTGCAGTTTACAGCTTGGAATTCCCTGGGTTCTTGCTTGTAAATCTATCTAGATATATGCCATGAATATGTAATATGCAGACCCATGCTGAATGTAGCAGTGCAAAATATAAATAGGCTACATGGGCTTTTCAAAAAAGCAACAGGAGTTGGTAAAAAAGAATTCTACTCAGTTTTCTACACTGTGCAGACTATTAAAGAGACTGTGGAATCAAAATGTTGAAGATGCTAGAAAGAAAATTTTGCTGAGTCAGTTCCTTCTAAGAGGCTGGCATGAATGAGTCACGTGGTATGGAGGAGGAAGACACTTAGGCACACCCGTAGCTGTCAAGGATTTCATTTACTTAGCAGGTTTGGTATTTGTGTGAGTGCAATGAGCAAATAAAGCATGTCAATGGTACATAAACATGAAGCCTACAGCAATTAAATTAAAAACCAAAAAGGTTTTGAATGGTAAAACTGAATATATTTTAATTGAACATAATTCTATGGAAGACTATTAAATTACCACCTTGGAACAGAAGCACAAACAATGTGATAATGAGCTATGGAACCAAAATTTAGAGCAGATAAACTGAAAATATTACAGGTACCCTGGTGTAGGAAACGCACAGTGCTGATGATATGAAAATATGAATTATTTATATCTTCTTTAAATGTAGAATGTAAATTTGCTTGGAATTAATTTCTGTTGGGAAATCACTGCACAGTAAACATGGCTGTCTCTTAGGGTAATATGTTTTTCTCCTAAATGTTATTATTATTATTTTATTATTATTGTTGTTATATGGGGAAGAAAGAAGATGAAAAAATACTCAAGGTTGAAAACTGCCACATTATAGTTACATTGGAAAATCAAATCTTTTATTTCTAGGCAACGTGTAATGTAGACAGTTACAAAGTAATTTTTCCCACACTTTTCAACAAAGGAGAGCCAAACTGAGCGTTGTGGGCCTAATTGTGTTCCCCTCAAAAGTCTATGTTGGGGGACTTCCCTGACAGTCCAGTGGTTAAGACTTCACCTTCCAGTGCAGGGGTTGTGGGTTCGATCCCTGGTCGGGGAGCTAAGATCCTACATGCCTCACTGCCAAAAAACTAAAAAACATAAATCAGAAGCAATATTGTAACAAATTCAATAAAGACTTTAAAAAAAAGTCTATATTGAAGCTCTAACCTGCAATGTGATTGTACTTGGAGAATGGGTCCTTGGGAGGTATTCAATAATTAAGGTTAAATGAGGACAAAAAGATAGGGCCTTAATCCAATAGGACTTGTGTCCTTACAAGAAGAGGAAGAGGCATATCACTTTCTCTCCCTCTGCGAGTATAGAGGAGAGGCCATGTAAAGACATAGCAAGAAGGTGGCCAACTGAAAGCCAGGAACAGAGCCCTTGCCAGCGGTGGAATTGGCCAGCACCTGGATCTTGCACGTCTAGCCTTCAAAAATGTGAGAAATAAATTTCTGTTTTTTAAGCTGCCCAGTCTATGGTGCTTTATTATGGCAACCTGGAGAGACTCCGACACTGAGTAGAGTTTACATTTAAATTTAATTTGAAAGGCATTTTTATATTTACTGATGCTCACCCACTAAAGACCATAAAGGCTTTTGTGCTTTCAACCATCTGAACTGTGTGCACATGAATACCTGTGTGTACTTTTCCTTGATTACTTCTGTTTATTGATTCATTTAATGTATATTGTTATCTCTTCAGAACTGGAAAAAAGTTTATTCTCCCTCCTCTTATGACCTTCACGCATTCTCCCTTTCCATTGTATGCTGCCCAGCAGTGCTCACAGCTACTCCATGGCTTTTCTCCACCCACAGTACCCGGGGTACTGCCTGCGGATTGTCAGCATAGGTCCCTGGTCACGTGGCTCAAAACGTTTGCCAATTTGAGCTGAACTGCGAACGTATAGGCAGTACAGCATAGTTAAAAGTATGGCCTCTGGAGCCAACTGGCCTGGGTGTGACTCCCAACTTTGCCACTTATTAGCTATGTGACTTTGAGCAAGTTATTAACCTCTTAGTTTCCTCATCTGCAAAAATTGGGAAATAATAGCATTTCTCTCATAGAGTTACTGTGAGGATTTCATAAATTAATACATGTAAAGCATTTAGAATAATGTCTTTCATCTCGTAAGCACTCTATGTGTTTGCTCTTTTTATTATAGATAGTTCCTGGGAATCAGATACCACATTTCATACTTCTACTACTCTCTTGGTCCTCAGCCCTGTACCAAATGCATCATAATAGTTTTAATAAATTGTTAATTAACTGATTCTCAGCTTCTTAATAGACTCTGATACCTGATGGTTATGGTAGTTCTGAGTGAGCTGGGCAAATCTTGCTATACTGCATGGAGTCAAGTGCACCAATGCACCAGGCACCCTGGGTCCAAATGCTGATTCTGTCAGTTTGCAGCTGTGATACCCTGGGCAAGTTATAACTCTCCGAACTGAAGTCTTCTCATTTGTGTAGTGGGCATATTTTAGCACAATGTTTGGCACATGGTAAGAACTTAATAAGTGTTAGCTATTATTATTCTCCTGTTTTGCCTTCATGAGGTCATAGGGTCCATGTCTGTGGGTATGGAATTTGGAATAAAGATTGGTTTGCAGAAATTCTGGCTTCTGGGATGGGGAAGGCAAAGAGTAGACACGAGACCCCTGCCTGGTTTGTGGCTTTGGGTCCCGGGCCTCTGTCTTTACTAACATCTGCCTCCTTGACTACCCTTCCCAGAAAACCTCCAAGTAGCACTGCTGAGTTCAGAGTCGCTCTTGCTTGCAAGGCAGCCAAGGATGGTCATAGAATTCCTCAGTGTCCAAGCTGGACAGCATCTCGACAGTCACACACCCCAACCCATTTCACAGGTGAGGAGGCTGAATCCAGAAAAGGAAGGCAATCAGTGTGACCAAGTTACACAGGTAATTAGTAGTAGAGCTAAGACTAAGGCCCAGCTCTTCCAGCTCTCTATCCGTTGATCTTGACTAAACCATGGCATTCCTGAATTGATGCCAGAAGGCCTTTGTAACCTTTACCAAAATAGCCGTACTACATAACGTACATAAATCATACAAATCATGCACAGGTGAAGTGGAAACAGGAGGGAAGGGATCTGAATGAATTTCATTAATTAATATAAATATGTAGTAATGCTTTTTCTCCTACTCTCACTCAAGACATTGAGAGCCAAACACTCCCTAAGTATACAGGGAGAGTATGTGAGGCCCCTTGTCAATAGTGAGGGGTTAGTCGGTCACTAGGAGCCCGTCAATCCTTTATGGTGTCTGGCCAGGCCTCTCTGAACCTCCCTGATGCCCAACACCCACACCTCTCCTTAGCTTTACCTGGACCTTCTTTCCACGAGCACCCCTTCTTTCCTCCACACTCAGCCTCTCAACATTCTTCCAACTCATCAACCCCTTATCCATGCTGTGCCTTTGCACTTAACTTTCCCTCTGCCTGGAACATTCTTTCCACTCCCCCCTCCGCCCACCCAACAGCTCTCTTCACCTACTCTTGGCAGTGTATGGACTCCAATGCCAGCTCCTCCCTGAACCCTGAATGTTCTGGGCTCCTCCAGCACCTCGTTTTGACTTGTCATGTTACCATAAGAGGTGTGTTATGTCTCTCTTCCCTGCCAACAGTGGGCTCCTTCTGGCCAGGGACCTGTCTTACTCACTTCCGTATCCCAGCTCCTAACACATGGCTTGGCACATAGTGAGTGCCCATGCAGACTGGTTAGATAGATGAGTTAACAACCCTGCCCATATCTGCCCGCCATTTGTACCATTATAGCTCCAGAGCGCTTTCCCTTCTGTGTTTAGAGTCTGGAGCTCAATTAGGTTTCCAAATGTAGATTCCATCTTTTAATTATGAACTGGAGAAAAATATACGTATGAATGTGGGTATATTTTTAACCTTGGATGGCTGCATTCTTTCTACCTTTGCCTGTTTTGGAAATCGTTGCCTTCCCTATGATCACACCTCTCTCCCAATAAATGGGCATGAAAGTGAAGATGTGAATATTTTTATCTGACATTATTTTGGAGCATTGCTTTCCTGCTTGCTGCTGTTTCCTTTTCATGGACCATTAGCAGCTTCCAAAGGCAATATCCTTTCACTGTCACACTATGCCATGGGGGGCCATTTCAACAACTTCAGACTAGGGCATTAAGTGCAATTCTGGATGAGAGTCAGCACATAACCAAATAAAAATAATAAAGGGAAAGCTTGTAGGAGCCATTTGGAATGCTGTCCCGTGCTGAATTCATTTGCAGCCTCACAGAAACCTACCCATCACCAGTGATCAGCCCCGAGCCCGACCGTACCTTATTTAATTGTAAAGTATTTCATATCCTCAGAAACAGCCCTGTTAATTTGCTTTTCCTTTTTTGGAGATTGTCTTAGTGGAATGCTGAGATTCTAATCAGCGGGAGAAGAAGAAAACACAGGTTTTGATTTCAGCAAGCAAAAAAAAGTGCATTTCTTGTAGCTTTTCTTCCCTCCTTAAAATGAGCACTTAGGAAACCTCTTTGGAAATTCTTCCAAAATAGGTGCTGAGCACAGGGGAGAAGGAGGCAGAAGAGTGAGGTGAATTAACCTCAAGTGCCTTCCAGCATAAGCCACTGCCACCCCCAGCCTCCACGTGTTTCAGAAATGAACTGGGGAAAACCAAGCATGGGAATTCATCTCCAGACCAGTATCCCTGATGTTCAACCAACTGAGAGTCCCCTGAGCCAGGAGAAAGTCTCAACCAGGGAAGACTAGAAGACTAGCCTATATCAGTGTACCCCTCACCTTCTTGACGTCACAGCCACTGGGGGAGGTGGGTTGTTAAAGATATCGATTCCCAGAAACCAGTCACTAGAAATTCTGACTTGGTCAGCCTGGGGTGGGTAAAGAGAATCCATACATTAAGAAGTGTTCTGCGGGACTTCCCTGGTGGCGCAGTGGTTAAGAATCCACCTGCCAATGCAGGGGACACGGGTTCGAGCCCTGGTCTGGGAAGATCCCACATGCTGTGGAGCAACTAAGCCCGTGCGCCACAACCACTGAGCCTGTGCTCTAGAGCCCGTGAGCCACAACTACTGAGCCCACACACCGCAGCTACTGAAGCCCATGTGCCTAGAGCCCGTGCTCCGCAGCAAGAGAAGCCACCGCAATGAGAAGCCCGCGCACTGCAACGAAGAGTAGCCCCTGCTCACCACAACTAGAGAAAGCCCGCACAGCAACAAAGACCCAACACAGCCAAAACTAAATTAATTAATTATTAAAAAAAAAAAAGAGAGAGAAGTGTTCTGAGTGACCCTTATGATCAGGCAAGTTAGAAAATGCTGCCCTTATTTATTTATTTATCCATTCTGTAAATAAACTCCCGTTGATAACCAATTTTGTACAAGGTAACTATGGGGGTAGAGCAGAAATAAATGTGGAGTCTGCCCTCCAGGAGTCTACAGTCTAGAAGGAGCTTGTGGTACTTGCAGAAAGCTGCCAGTTCATCCTTTCGTCTTCTGCTCATCAACAATTCAGTGCTGCAGATGAATCAACACTCGTGGCAAATTCAATAATCAGTTAGGAAATGGTTGTGCAGTGTTTGTGCAAGATACCATTCCTGAGACCTGAAATGGTCACATCTCAGTGCCAATCCTTCAGTTCAGCCTATCTAAGGACAGGCTACCCTGGAAGACCAGGGATGTCTCATGAGTCTGCATAGTAAAATAACACAATTATAAAAATGATAGCTAACATTTATCACATGCTTATTATGTGCTGAGCATGGTGCTAGATGATTTTCCTCTAGGCTCTTTTAGTTGAGCACTTTGCTTACTTTGTTCATTGTTGTATCCCCAGCTTTCAGGACAGGGCCTGGCACACAGTAACTGTTCAATAAATACTTGTTAAATGAGTAAGTGAATACATTATTAGTTTATCTAATTTTTAAGACAGCTATCTGAGCTACATACCAAATATCCTAGATACTCTAAAAATCTGGGAGGGAGTCCACAGAATCTGTATTTTTATCAAGCTCTTTGAGAGATTCTCAGATTGGGGAAGTAGGAACTAGGGACCAACTCCCTAATGGATATTTAAATCCCCCAGGCCACATGGACGTTCAATGTTTTTTCACTTCTATTTGAAGACAAGGAATTCACCTCTTATGGTACCCTGTATCATAACCCATACCAAAGTCTAATCACTTTAATTGTTGAAAAGTTCTTCCTCATGATTAACTGAATCTTACCTTTTCTTCATTTCTACCCGCCATCCTTATTTCCTCTCCGGGAAAAGGACAATGCCCGCAACATTCAGCTACTGATCACCGGGTATAATGAAGATTTAAGATCATGCTGTGATTGAGAGGCAAACGCAGTGCTGAATCCATGGCCTGATCCCACATGAGAGGCCTCAAACTGTGCTCTGAGTTTAAGTAGAAGACAGACATAGGTCCCATAAACTTAGGTTTGAAACTTTATTCTAACATACTAGTCCTATGACCTTGTATAAATTACTTAGGTTCTCTGAACTTCAGTTTTCCCATGGGTGATGCAGGAATAATATCATATCATTATGAATATAAAATATAATAGCTAACAATGACAAAAACAAATCCCACATGTAACAATAAAATAATACAAACATAAAAATCATGGCTCACATCTTACATGTGCCTGTTATGTGCTAGACAATTTTCCTCTAAGCTCCTTTGGATGGTTTTGTTTGTTTCGTTCATTCTCGTATCCCCAACACTTAGGACAGTGTTGGAGACATAGTAACTGCTTGATAAATATTTGTTGAATAAATGATCGAACCCATTATTAGCTTATCTAATCTTCAAAGCAGCTCTCTGAGCTAAATGTTACCAGCAACCCTATTTTACTCATGAGAAAACTGAGAATTAATAAGATTACGTTACTTGCTCAACCAGTAGGTGATGGAACAGTGGTTTAACCCCAGACGCATTCCTTGTGCCACCTACCAACTAGCTGTTTCATGTCTTTGCCATTTATTGATTGTTACTAAATCTAACTTTAGATCTGTATCCTTGTGCATCATGACGTCTGTTGCTGGAGAGCGACTGCATTAATTTGGTTGTGATATGTGATCCCAATCCTGTCATTACTCCATCCTGTGGATGAATGTGCGTGGGAAGCTGGGAGCTGCCCTGGATGAGGACAGCGTTCCTTTTGCCCAGCGTCTGGTGGCCTCGCTGCCTGCTTTGTGAGAGACCATGCTTTACCCAGGGCCTATGGTTGTCTTTCCTCCCACTGAATAGTCACTGGGAAAAGCAAGAACTCTAAAACTGCTGGACTGAAAATGAAATATGCAACGGCTTCAGGCTACCTTTTCCCTTTGCTGGGAAGCACTGCCATGATAATTGTTTCTACAAAAAGAAACTTCAACTCAGGCAAAAAAAAAAAAAAAGAAAATTCAAACCCTCTGTTTGCTTGAACCTATCATAAATCATTGCTGGTAATTATAGAAGCTGATTGTGCAACAGTTTAGTTTAACTTAATTGGCTTTTTTTTTTTTTTAAAGCTGCAACACAATAAAAATAGTGAAGAACAAGTCAGGTTCTAGAGACAGAACATTTAGCTTTGGTGAAATGTCAAAGATCTGCACACGCTGCCAAAGGTGTGGGAATGTAACTCTCTGCTGTCAGCTCTGTTATTTAAATCTTTGTTCCTTGAGTTTTAAGTTCCGTTTTCTGAGTGCAGCCTAATGTGGGCTTTTATCCTATTATGGCTAACCAGGGTTTTAAATGATTGTGGGAAGAAATGTGCCCTGTAAACCAATTTAGAAACATGAGACTCCTGTGTCTGAAAGAGATGAGTTGTGCAAGATGAACTAGCAGTGTCCCATTTCAATTTAAGTATAATTTTTTCTTTTGGGGGTTCATTTTACTTGATTAAAATATTGGTTAAATCTTTACCTTTTTCCATCACAGAGGATAGTCTCATCCTTGTTTCCCTCCCTTGGTCTTCTCCAACATCACATTCATCATCTCATCTCATCTCATCATCATCATCATCGTCAGATTGTCTTAATAGTAATAGTGATAACAGCTAGCCCACTAGCTATGATCACTTCCACAGGCCAAATACAAGGCCAAGGCCTTTCCGTAGATTATCTCATTTAGTCTTCACAGCAACAATTTAAAAAACCATTCATTAGAAAATGGCAGGGCTTAGATTCACACTTGTGCCTGTCTGGCACCATGGTATATGATTTTTATCCACAGTGTTATTCTGTCACTTTCAGAGCTTTGTCTAAAACTGGGCCCCCATCTCTGGAACAAAGCATAGCCCAGCTCCATAGAAAAGGCAGAAAATAGAGCAAAACCCCAGAGCCACCATCCAGGGTGGCTTGAAATTGATCTTGTTACCAGTAGAGCTGATATCTGTCATGTCAGGGATGACACTTGGGGGCCTGTGTCCCTTCCAGGTGGCAATCTTCCCTGAGCAATAATCCTTCCCCCACAGCTCCTCATCCGGGGGGAGTTCCACCTCCTTTCCTGGCCCAGCCTGCCGGGTCCCCACTAGGCTTGGGGCTTTTGCCCAAATGTCAGCCAACATCTGGGGCTGAAGAGGTTCCTCTCTGCTCTTATCAGTCCCCTTCCTCTAGGGCTTGAATTCCTGATCCTTGGACTGTGGAGTGCACAGTGAGGCTAGGTACTAAGATGCTTCAGTAACTTCCTTTTAAATGAAAATCTCAGTGATGGTGAATACTATAGTGATTTATTTAGTGGTATTTGCCAGTACGATTCTAAGTGCTTTTATGTGTACTAACTGCCCTCACAACACCCTAGGAGGTAGGTCTATTGTTTTCTCCACTTTCCAGATGAGGAAATGAGGTAGAGAATGGTTAAGTGACTTACCTAAGGTCACATTGCTAGAAAGTGGCAAAGCCAGAAGGATACCCAAAGTCAGTAAGCTTAGTCATGATACAATGCTGTGATGTCACAATAGCATTATAAATGATATAAGGAACCAAACCTTTAAATTACTTCAGAGAAACATAACAGCTTCCAGATAAATTGATTTATGAAAAAATACTTTGGCCTCCAACTTACCATGTAACCTGTAGATTAAAAACAAAAAAATTACTTAAACAGCTAAAGTCTATTTTGATTCCATTTTTGTTACCTTCCCTTCCTCTCTCTTTCCTCCTTCCTACTCTTCCATAGGTGGTGTGAACCTTCTCATTCATGGTTACATGAATGTAACTGTGAGCCCATAAATGATATAAAGTATAGATGTGTTTAAAACTTAAATAAATATTATCATACTCTATGTGTCCTTCAGTTTAACCCAAAATTAACTTTTTAAAGTTAATCCATTTAATGCAGAACTAGATCTAGTTCATTTGTTTTAATTTCTCTCTCTCTCTCCCTATGTGTGTATATATATGTATACATATATAATTTTACATTATATTCATATATTTTAATTTAGCCATTTTTCTATTAAAGGGAGTTTTTTTCTAACTTCTCACATTGTCATATTTAATTTTTAAATTAAACTGAAATTTATTTTTATATAATGTGTGAGATAGGATTTTCACATGCCACACTGTCACTTATGAAATAGAACATTTTATCCTGACTTATGATGCATCCTGCTTTATATTTCAAGTGTTGATATACTTATGGGTCTATTTTTGACCACTCTAGAAGTCCGTTAATTTATACCTTCATCTCTGAACCAATACAATATTCTTTTAATCATTATAGATTTAAACAAAGCTTGATATCTGATAGGATAAGATTCGCACCTTTATTTTTCAAAATTAGAAAGGTGCGATTAGATAGTGAGATAGTCACTTTATTTTTTTATATTTCTTTCTTTAAATTGAAGTATAATTGATTTACAATATTATATTAGTTTCAGGTATACAACATAGTGATTCAATATTTTTATAGATTATACTCCGTTTAAAATTATTATAAAATATTGGCTATATTCCCTATGTTGTACAATATACCCTTGTAGCTTATTTATTTTATACACAGTTGTTTGTACCTCTTAATCCCTGTAACCCTATCTTGCCCCTCCTCCCTTCTCTCTCCCCACAGGTAATCACTGTTTGTTCTCTGTATTTATGAGTCTTTTTATGTTTAGTTATATTCATTTGTTTGTTTATTTTTTAGATTCCACATATAAATGATAATATACAGTATCTGTCTTTCTCTGTCTGACTTAATTCATTGAGCATAATAGCCTCCAGGTCTATCAGTATTGTTGCAAATGGGAAAATTTCATTCTTTTTTATGGCTGAGTAATAGTCCATTGCATATATTTACCACAAATGTATGGAAGCAACCTAAATATTCATCAATGATAACTGGATAGTCACTTTATCTGGATCAAAAACAAGGTATGAATTTACTCTGACCCCAAGGACATATCATGTACTATCTGTAATTAGTCCTCAAAACAATCTTGTAAGATTGAAAGTGTTATTCCTATGTTAGCGATAATGAAACTAAGATAATAGTTGGTGATAGGTAACTTGTTCATGTTAAGACACTAGACGGTGGCATGTGCAGAATCTCTTTGACTTCAAATGTGGTGCTTATTAAAGATATTTAACACCAGATCACTTAGTGCCTCTCATGAAGTCCCATAAAAAATAGTTGCTTCCTTCCTTGGGCAATATGAACTCTATATTTTTCTCTTTGGAGTCTAGGAAACTTAGATTCAAATTTGTGCTTAACAATTTAACTGACAAGTTCCTTATGATTTAATTATCTATTACTATTTTTTGTTCCTTTTCTTAATATCCTCTTCCAATTGACAGTTTTTCCTGTCTTGATTTTTAAATGTTTATTCTGAATGTGTTGCATTAATGAATATAGGTTTTATAGCTAACCTTAAATAATTTACAAATAAACAAATATATCTTATTTCTATTCCAACAATGCTTTTCAAACTTTAATGTGTATCGGAATCACCTGGGGTCTTGTTAAAATGCAGGTTTTCATTCGATAGGTCTGGGCAGGGCCTGAGACTCTGCTTCTCTAACCAGTTCCCAGGCAAGGTTGATGCTGCTGGGTTCAGGACCACACTCTGAGACGCCCAGCTCTTCACCCCAGACGAGAAGACAGCACAATCAAACTCCAGGGCTCCCCAGAGAGGAGATAGATGCCCACAGTAGGCCCAACTCACCGATGACGGTTCACAAGTTTTCTGTAGCTTCAGGTACAGCTGGGAAACAAAGGTATTCTTGGGTGTGATTTACTTTCAGCCACCTTCCATGGCCAGGACACGGGCTTTTCTGGCTAAGGAGAACCAGACAGGTAGTGAGGATATTCTTCCTTTCTGATAGAGGGTTCAAACCTGGAGGAACATTACAATCTCCTGGGGGGCTTTTAAAAACCCCTAGTTCAAGCCACATCCCAGCTCGATTAAATCAAAATTTCTTGGGGCAGGGCTTCAAAAATTTTCTAAAGTTTCCCAGGTGGTTCCAAAACGCAGGCAAGGTTGAGAACCACTCCTTTACAAGAAGAGAGAGAAATGGTCCCTTTGACCAGTTTTATGGAGAATTTTGCCCTCCCAGTCTTACCTTGACTCTTCTGAGGTAGGGGAGGCGCCAGGCCAGGCCAACATCCAGCCAGAGCTCTTGAGGTTATCTTTTCAAAACTGTTTCTGTAACCAAAAGGGGGGTCTGGTTGCTCGCCTCTCAAAAGCCAATAAAGAGGCCAGGTTGGTGGAAAGGAAAGTTTGCTTTGTTTTGGATGCCGGCAACCGGGGGAGAGGGTGGACGCCTGTCCAAAGGCCGACTCCCCCCACTGACAATCAGGGGGCAAGAGCTTTTATAGACGGAGGGAGGGGGCTACATGCAGAAACTGCGCAGTCAGCTCTGACAGGCATCTTGAAATTGGTCATCGGTGGTCTGACCAGAGTCATCTTGACTGTTTTAGGTACAGTTAGTCTTCGGTTCCAGGGTCGGTTTGTTCCCATTTCCCTGAGGCCAATTCTTGGAATTGTGGCAGCTTATGTCGTGGCTACAGCCTGGTCATCATGTAGTTAACTTCTTCCACCCGGTGGAGGTTTCAGTATCTATAAGACAGCTCACAGGAGATGGCCCAGAATATTATCTACAGCCCTCGAGAAGGAACTAAAGGTCCTTGACTATGCTTAATGACTGAACTATTATTATTTGGTCTTGCTAGACGGTTTTCCTTTGTTTTTGCATTTTCTCACTTCTCTGATTAAACTTATTCTTTGGCTAAAGTTTTTCCACAGGCAAAAGGCAGGCGGAGGACATGGGGCGGGGGCGAGGGCCATAGGGTCCTGCCTCATTTCATTTCTACTACCAATCCCCTGAAATTCCCCCTGTTGGGATCTTTTATCAGACCAGGTTCTTTTAGAAACTTTCTACTTTAAGATCCAAATAAAAATTAGAGAGTAAATATTTTAAACAACACAGAATTTTTTTTTACGTAAAAAAAGATAAATCATGGATGGAATTTATTGCCTTTTCTTCCTTATGTGCCTCAATCTGCATCTCCATTTCTTTCTGTCATTATTTTTCATGTCCAAGTTCATTGTATTGGAAGGCTGGTTTCAACTTTTCTCTTTAAGCCTCTTATGTCTATGAAGTGGAAAGTAGAGAGTTTGAAATCCACATGACCTTGGAATTGAATCTTGTCTCTGATTATTAGCTGTGTGTTAGAGGGTAAGGTTTTTCTTCATATAAAAAAGCCAGGATAATATTTACTTCACATGGTTGTTCACTGAGTTGAAAGGGTTAAATTAGTTAAATGAGACTATGTAACAGAATTCCTTCCATTTCATGGAAACTCAAATCTTAGTTTCCTTCCTTCTTTCCTTCCTTTGATCTCCACTGAGAAAGAAGTTACAATATATCATTTCCTAGAATTGATTCAACCTCCTTCTCCTAAAAGAGGTTTGAGGAGACTGAAAGGAACTATATACAAACAAATATTTAATGGAAAGCATGTGCCTGAATGAAATCATTCTTTTAGAGAGATAACTGTCACATGCCACCATTACTAAGTAATGTGTTCTTCATAATCTCAATTCAAATAAGTTTTGAATAGAAGAATTGCTATTAAAATTTGCAATGAAACACAGCAATTGCTTTTTATTTTTTTCTTTTCTCAGTTTTTTTCTTTGAAACTGAAGTCTGTGAATGGCAAAGAAATTAAAACCAAATATGTTTATCACCTTTAAAAAGTTCAGGCTTGGGGCTTCCCTGGTGGCGCAGTGGTTGAGAATCCGCCTGCCAATGCAGGGGACACGGGTTCGAGCCCTGGTCTGGGAAGATCCCACATGCCACGGAGCAACTGGGCCCGTGAGCCACAATTACTGAGCCTGCGCGTCTGGAGCCTGTGCTCCGCAACAAGAGAGGCCGCGACAGTGAGAGGCCCGCGCACCGCGATGAAGAGTGGTCCCCGCTTGCCGCAACTGGAGAAAGCCCTCGCACAGAAACGAAGACCCAACTCAGCCATAAATAAATAAATAAATAAAATTTAAAAAAAAAAAAAAAAAAGTTCAGGCTTTTCTCAATTTAGAAAATATCACTTTAAATATAGGTAAAGGTTTAGATTCATTATTTTAAAAAGAAATCCATTCCCATTGCATTAGAATATTTTGTAGGAGTAAAATTTCTTTTCTGCATAAGAGTAAGTAGTCACATTTCTTATATCTTCAGAATTCAAATTACAAGTAAATTTGGATATGCAGCTGTAGAGCAATGAAAGATCACCTGTTCTCAGAAAGCCTTGGTTCTGAGCTATACCAGGGATAGTCCTGAATAATATTGTTTGATTTCATGACTCCCTAACCTTGTTTCTACCCACCCTTTGAAAAGGTGTTGAATAATATATTTATTATTTAAGCTAATGAAATGTTTTCTTTTGAGGAATATTATGGCTTCTTTTGTAATAATCAGAGATAGTGCTGAAAGTCAGTGTCTTATACACTGGGGTTTCCAATTCAAATGGACACTGAGGTAATTAAAAAACAAGTGAAGTGGAGTTGCATTTTCTTTAAAACACATTGGAATAATTTTTACTTTTACAGAGAAAGAGAATTTTTCATTACATATGTGGTCCATCATTTTTGATGGAGACCCAGGTACAGAGAAATATTTCTCTACTAAAAGAAGAGAAATAGCATAAGTATAATGATAAATGGCATATATTGTGTGACCTTAGGTCATGGAGGCAGTAGGGAATGGTGAGGACTATGGTGAGGTCCAATTGTCACCATGTGGGAATTGAGCCCAAGGTTCCCAGGTCTTGTGAATTTGCAAGAGAAACCAGTAGCCTGGATTTTTATGTTGAAATGTCCTATGATTTAAAATAGATCTTTTAAAAAATAACTTATAGAACAAATAAAACATGAATGCCAACCAAATTCAGGAAGATCACAAGTTTGCAATTGCTGCTTGGAAAAAAAATAACACAGAAATTTAAGGGGAAGCAGTTTCAGTGAGGTGTCTGATATGAAGACTAGCTCTTTTCTGGAATGAATTGCTATCATTCAAAGGAAATGTGAGCTGCTCTGTGTGTACTATTGGAAATCTATTTGGTTGAATGAGACATGATAGAAGGTACATAACATTTTTGTGATGGAATGTTGGGGGTTGAAGGCATGTGTTTGGAGCAAGTGGGGAAGGAAGCAGCATGGAAGACACCACACCAGATGGCAAAGGGCATCATGGTTCCATCACTAAGGACTGAATGGGGCCCCCAGATGAAATGTCAGGGCACAAGACGGGATGATATAGTCCAGGTGAAGTGTACCAAGTCTCCATGAGACAGTGACCTGTTAAAGATATACTCCTTTTAAAGGTGATTTTTCTAATACCAACAAATGTTAAACAGGGCAGTTCTGTTTAGGATAGTCCATATAAAGGTTGACTTAATAAGAAAAAATCAACATTTCCCAAGGCTTTTGCCTTGCACCATCTCCCTAGCAATTGAGGTTCTCACCTTTGCTGTTGTTCATGACCCCACTTTTCCATGCTCCTGAAGAAGTATAGAGAAGACTCCTTAAGCTCACCATGGCCTCACCATTCTGGGTCCTGGCCCACGAATCTCATTTTGGCCAATCACCTTTCCATACTGGTAGACTGAAAAGGAGCAAACACTCTGTACACATAGTAAATTCATAGTACTGCATGCATTCTTTTTTTAAGCAAGGACTTTCCCCATGTGAGAGAAAGAAAAAGGAATTTGTATTCACACTGCTTTGTAGAGTTTTAAAATGTGTTTCGGGGGGATACAATTCAAACACTAAAATAATCCATTTCATGCATATTAATCGCTTTTTACATGAAAACAATTCCCATTTGCATGAGAGCTTTGGCAAGTTTTGAGTCTGGGGAAGATGTTATAAACAGTAGTGGGGAAAAATGAAACCAAACATTGCACTATGTTGGCAAGAGCTTAGGGAAGCAAGTGCACTTGTGCCAGTCTTCCTTGCTGTCAGTAGCAATCAGTCCACTGACCCTCCTGGCCCTTGCTGGCTCCTATCACCCTCTATCCAGAGTCTCAAGTTTGTGGTTCCTTGGATTTGAGTCCTGAGCCTCTTCTGCTCTCTAGCGATTGTTGTTCCTCAAATGAGTTCATTCTATCATGTGGATTTAAAAACCATCTTTGTGTTGCTGTGTCTCAAATTCACATCTCCAAGTCAGATAACTCCCTTGGTTTCCATCTCATTGACACTACCCTTTGGTGTCTCAATGACACAGAAAACTCACCTCCAAATGACTTAAACAAAAGAACATTTATTGGCTCACCTGTCACACTGAAACAAAAGTAGGTGGGCCCCATAGTCGAATTAATCCAGAGGCTATGGATTTTGTCTGCGCTTCTCTTGTCTCTCCCCTCTCCTGCCATGCTAGCTTTGTCTTCCAGCGGGCAGTGAGACGGCTCCTGCAGCATCAGACCTTGGGTCCTCGCTTTGCAATGTCCAGAGGAAGAGAGAAGGATGCTTCCTGGATCCACTCAAAAGAATGAGGAAACTTCTCTCCCAAAAATCCCCAGAAAAGCTTTTTATGAGTTTTCTTGTTTAAATTGGGATATGCCTATTCCTGAACCTATCCTTCCAGGACAGTTCCCATGGAGAGATTGGCTTAGCCTTTTTATCCCTAAATTACTCATGTGGCAAGCATATGGGATGACCTTGAAGTACTTAGACCAATATTCTCAACTCTATCAGACTTTGCACCCCATTTTGTATTGCTCCCTGTATTGTTGTGAAATAAAATCCATAGAGAATTAAATTTAACTATATACTTAATTGATACGATGTCCTAATTATAACATAAAAGAGGTATGAAAAGAGTTAATAATAAAATCATATACATTCCAATATGCAAGTGGTGGGGCACAGTTACCTTCGAACCTCACTCCCCAAAGTGTGGTCCATGGGCCAGCAGCATCAATACCAACTGGGAGCTCATTAGCAAGGCAGAGTCCCCAGGTGACTGTTGAGTTTTAGATGCACTGTGCTACAAGACATAATGTAGTCCACTGTTTCCCCCGTTTGTAGAATCACAGTAAATATGACAGCCACAAACGTGACTGATATAGATATGCTGTATTGACAACTTAGACATCCATTGGTGTTAGGATTTTTGGAAATGATGAGCAATACTTGAGACAAGAACAAAACAAAGTATGCCCTCAATTTGCATAATAGTTGCCATTCCTGGAAAACACAGAGCATAATAAAGGATGTAAAAATACCTTACGTTTACATGTAAAATGGAGTTTTTAGGTTTGTATAATTATAAACAGGTTTTGTACTAGATTCAGGTTTTTGCTTTTGCTTTTTAATATCAGGTAGGATATTTGAAAGTAGTGCAAGATCATGAGACAATTCTGCAGTCTTTCCTTTATTTTCTGCCAAATCTCCTGCCTCCCATGTAGGCTAGCCCTAAATGTAGTTTGAAGTAGAGAATTCAGCTAGAGATCTCTAAACTGGCAAAGTTCAGTTTATGTTCAGGTCAGGTTCACAAAGGGCCTGTTGGAAGTTTCCAGGGATTTCAAACAGAGGACAAGCCCAGACTGTGAATCATATGGGCAACCATTCACAGGCGTAAACAGGTAGAATGTATTCAGACGCTGTCTGTTAGCTAGTTATGTCACTTGTTAAGCTGAATGTGTGCAGATGTGTCTGCTGTATTGATAATTACCATGAGTCTGGAGACCTTGTCATTTTTGTTCACTACTATATCCCCATTTGTTAGCCCAGTGGTTCTCAAATTTAGCAGACATCAGAATGACCAGGCCACCTCCAGAGTCTCTGATCCAATAGGCCCAGGGTGGACCAGAGAATCTGTAGTTCTAACAAGTTTCCAGATGATGTTTCTTACATTAGCCAAGGTCCAAGCATCACACTAGGAGAACCACTCACCCAGTAAATATATGTGAAGAAAGGAATTGAATTCAATCAATTAGTCAACAAATACTTAGAGTGTGTGCTAGCACCAGGTGCAGTACACAAATCAGACACCATCATAGCCCTCAGGAAGAAACATTCAAGTGAGGGAGAAAAAAAGTAGAAAACTGTCAGTGTACTCAACGTGGGAAACCGAAGAAAGAAGAAGACAGGTATGGGCAGGGATCATGGAACCACAGGGACGTGAGGCACCCAGGGATTAGCAAGAGCAGGAAGCTCTTACCCCTCTGGGCCTAAAGGGGCAGGGCAGGGAGCTGTCACAGAAACAGTGGGAGCTCTAGACCTGGGAGAAGGGCAACTTGACAGGAGCTACAGGCTCAGGTAGTGGACCCCAGAAATGGCTACACTGGGGCCCTGCAGGGATGGGTGGTAGGGGATACAGTCCCCCCTTTTTCTTCTCTACCCTTCAGTCTCCTCAGTGACTCCCATGTAGGGTTTCCAGAAAAAATAAAGGACACTCAGTTAAATGTGAATTACAGATAAACAATGAATTTCTTCTTAGTATAAGTGCAATATTAGGACATACTTCTGTTATTATTCCTTGTTTATCTGAAATTCTAATTGGGTGTGCTGTATTTTGTTGATTTTGTTAAATCCAGCAGCCCTATCTCATGCAAACTTCACCGGAGGACAGAAAGCAGGGGTAGTGAGAGTTTCTCTACATGGAGTCAGGTAGAGACAGGGGATCTGGAGTTAAGGAGGGATTTTGAAAATCAGAAAATAATCACATGTTTGCATGATCTAGCAGAGAGAGAGAGAAAGATGACTATGTAGGAGAGATTGAAGACATTTGTGAGAAGGCTTAGAGAATATCATGGATCTGTTATGCATAGTGACAAGAGGAAAGGCAGCATATGTGGGCACAGAATCTTTACAATGGCTTACAAGCTCGACAGGATCTCCTCCATCCCTCCTATCATTTTGTCTTCATCTCCTACTACTCTCCCCCTTATTGTTCCTGCTCCAAAACCATTGGCCTCCTCACCATTCTTTGACATAGTTTGATAAGCAGGAGTGCTGAAAAATGACTCTGGATGCTCACTTGGGGTTACCTGGGCAATGAATTAATTGGAACCACCCTGGACAGGAGGGGCTGTCCCAAAACATGCTTCACATGGGACTGATGGCTTCCTTCCCCTGGCAGGAAGGGATAAAATTTCTCATGGAATCCAAGATGCCCAAATAACTTCCATAAGCACCAGGCACTTCAAATCCCAGCTGTCTTACTCCAAGCAGTGTTTCTTGTCCTACTAAGAAGGTCACTCTCACAGGTTAGAGAAATGGGATCAGAGAGAATCACATCAGGATAGGTTTTGGAGAGAGGGTTGATAGGACTTACTGGTGGGTTGGATTTGGTGGGTAAAGGAGAGAGAAGAGTCCAGGGCAATGCTCATCGTGAACAGCTGAGTGGATAGGATTTCCATTTACTGAAATGGGAAAGGCGTGTGGAAAAGCAGGTTGGGATGGGTTGGGAGGAAAATCAAGAGTTTGGGCATGTGTTTGAGATATTTATTATATGTCCAAGTGCAGGTGTCATATGAGTAATTAAATATACTAGGTTCAATTTGTAGGGAAAGGTCATTGTGGAGATATAAATTGGGGAGTTTTACATGCTTTTCAAAACCAAGGGACTGTTTTAATTCATGTAGGGAAATATACATTAGTAGTGAAGAGAAGGGAGGGTCAGAGAGAGCCCTGTGACCCTCCAGCATTTAGGGGCCAATCAGAAGAGAAAAGTCAGCCAAATGGATTGAGAAGGAATAGTCAGTGAAGGAGGAAAATACAAACAGAAGCATGTAGAGTCTTGAATATCAAGAGAAAAAAGTGAGTATGCAGAGGTTAATTAGTATAAATTTCACAGAGGGAAAATGGCAATATGTATCAATGTCTTAAAGATAATCACACTTTTTATTAAGTAATTCAACTTCTAAAACTCTAGACTATAAAATTCTAAAAACTATGGAACAAGATTTATGCACAAGATATTTTCATTGAAGCATTCTTTCATAATAACCAAAAATTATGTAAAACATAAATGTCCAAAAATAAGACATTAGTTAAATAAATTGTGATATAGCCATACAATTGAATCTTATGCATCCATTAAATTATGTTCATGAAGAGCTTTTAATGAGCTGAAGAAAATGCTTATGAGATGATATAATGTTGAGTGAAAAAATAGCATACAAAATTTTATGTACAGTATGATCTCTTATTTAATCATACATACTCATGCTGGAAAATGCTGAAAAATGCTGAAAAATGCTGGAAAGAAATATGCTAAAATGTTAATATAACCTTTAGATTATACTATTATGAACAGTTATTATACTTTTCTTTGTTTTTTTTAAAATTTTCCCCCATCATCATGTATTTCCTCTACAAGCAGAAAACATTGAAAAAAATTCTTCCTTAAATTGAGTTGAAATCTGTCTCACTCTTATCAAATCAACTGGTTCTTATTGTTCCTTTTAGAGATGAAAAAGTGAGCAAATCTAACTTCTTTTATCTATGACAGCCTTCAAATATTTGAAGAGAGCTGCCAGCCAAGAGTTTTAGCTTTACCTATGATCCCATGTTCCTCTGCCTTTCAAACTCCCAAGGAAAGAAATCATCTGTGCCACTTTCATAGCTCCTCATAGAGAGTCTTCTGCATCATTTATCACTTGTTCTGTGATTAGCCTTTCTAAACTTCAGTTTTCTCACCTGCAAAATGGGAATAAATTGTTGGGAGGACTGCATTTAGTGGAATGCTGTATATAAATGACTTTTATAATCTAAATACCATACAAATTTGAAAGAGTAGATGCACATGAGAGGATATCAGAGAGGATGGAAAAAGAGGGAGAAGAGAGGTGACCTGAGCATTTCCAACTCTGTCACTAACTACACCAGTGGTCTAGGCCAGACACAAAGACTCTCCTTCATCAAAGGAATTGTAACAGGTTCCTGTACTGTCTCCCAGGGTAGTCAGGAAGAAGTGAGGTGAAAAATACAAGCACCACTGACATGTGAAAAAGCACAGTGTGTATGCAGAAATGTATTGTTTCTACATTGGGACATTCTCCCCCACCTCACATCCCACATGCCCTCATGTGATGGGACCCACTGGGGACTTGTGATGCTGTCATGGGTGGATGTCATGGCAAGGCAGACATGATCCTTCTCCAGTGAGCCCCAACTCCGTGACTCACCATCTCAGAATCAATATATTACCAACATCAAGATCTTAGTCATGAGGCTAATTCCTATCCCCTCTCAACCCATCCAATTCCTGGGTGCTCTTAAAGACTCTGCTCAGCTTCCAACTCATCCTTGAAGCTGGGCAGACATGAGTTCATATCATTACTTTCATATTTACTTGTTATATGACTCCAGGCATATTATTAAACTTTCTGAGCATTAATTTCTTCATTTATAATGGAAGCCTAATAATAGACACTTGTTATGGTTCTATGGATTAAGTGATTAACACGTTTAACATTCATAACATAGAATTTATTACACAGGAGGAAATTAATAAATCATAGTTTTCTCCTTCCTTCTTACTCCCTTTTCCCGCTTCTCCTTCCTATTTTCCACAGGAATCTCTCCCTTCTCCAGAATTGCTCTTGCTATTATCTTCTGCCTGAAATGCTTTTCCTTAATTCTATAAAAGTTCAAGTTCTGCTCATTCTAAATGATGCTCAGGACGTGAAATTTCACTTGAACCTCCTCCCTGAAGTATTTCTTCTTCCATTGCACACTTATAGCACTTATTTATTCCTCCCCTTTAGAACTCATTAATTTCTAATTTGCCATTTAGATTTGTATTTATAATTTCTTTTTACTGCCTAAAATTGAATTTCTTGAGAGCAGGAGTGACCTATAGCATGATGGATCTGTAAGGTCTTGTAATCTACTCATGCATCTCCACTTTAAATATGAAGAAACTGAGACCCAGCGATGTGAACTGGTACTCCAGCGTCTTATGTTTAGTTGGAGGCAGAGCCAGGACTGGGCTTGGATTTTCTGATTACTTTTTCTATTGGTTCATACCAATGGAAGTGGATGAATTGCTGCAGGCTGTTTCTCCTTGAACTCTGCCCAGGGCTCTATTCTATCAGAAGTCAGTGAGGTAGCAGTTTGGGACTTGAAATATGAGCTCCAATAGTGTTGACTAGATGTTGCTGCTGAGTTGTGGAGTCTTTCTTAGGTCATTTCATTATTGTAGACCAGTAAACTATTGTTCTTCTCCCTCCCCTCCTCCTCCCTTATCAGTCTCTTACTTTCACCTTAGTGATGATTCAGCCATTTGGGAAACAAGGTATAATAGAGGGGTAAAAATTGTTCCCCACTCCCACATCAGGACTCAAGAACAAAACAGTTATCAAATTTGGTTAAGTGAATGGTAAGCTGACTACTTTTGGTAGGAAGCTAGGCCTTGACCAACTGTCTTTTCCTGAGTTTTCTATCTTCCTCTTGGTTCTATTTTCCTCTTGAGTTGGGTGTTCTATTTTCCTCAATTGATGACTTGCAGAAATGGGGTTCAAAATGTAATTCCATGTTTCATCAATTTTTCTCTACTTCCATAAAAGAGATTTTCCCCAAATCTAAAGCCAAAATCTCTTCTGCATAATGTTGGTCCATCAGACATCTTACTGATTATTTACAGGTTAGGGCCCAAGTGCTGCTGCAATTTTGTTTTTAATCCAAGTTTTCTGTCTTCCTTAGAAGGGTTCTCTAATTAATTGGCATGTAAATGAGGCATTGGAGCGTCGGGTTTATCAAGGGCTTCACATAGTTCTCAAAGACTTTCTCATCTCATTTTCGAGGCAATTTGCATACTTTCACTCATAGTTCTCCCTACATTTTCTTTGAAGAAATCTCTTAAATGCCTGTGGGTGTTCTGTGTATACAACTCCCTTGACCTCACACTTGTGCTTTGCTTTCCCTTGAGCAATGACATCGCCTTAGGCAAAAGTGACATATTTCCATCACTGATGAGCCTCCTGAAAGTCTCAGAGAGTGTCTTGGGTACTGGCTTGAATTTATCTAGATCTGGGGTTGTACATCCTGTTATCTTTAGAGATTCCATGCACAAATTAAAGGAAAAAATGCATTCCTCCATGTGGAAAGGAATAATAATCCTTCACAAATAAAGTTCCTTTCTTTTAGCTTTGCTAATTAAATTTAGATGGATTTGGTGAAGAATGGATATTTTTTCTTCTTCATTCTTACTATTCAAATGGCATGAAACCATGATGTCTTCACGAAAGGTGAGTTGCTCTGCCTCTTAACCTGCATTTTGAAATCATTCCATTGTTGTGGAAGAAGGGAGATAGCTTACTTCTGAAATTGCGTTTGGTACTTACCGGTCATCATTTCTCAGAAAGCAAAAAAAACATATCACTTTGAATGCTTAAATGTCCATAGTGTTATTCATCCATTCCTTTATTCAAAAAACAAATACTAATTGAATGGTATTACATGTCAGACACTTTGCTGGATTCTAACAAAAAACAGAGTCTGCCTCTAAGGGCCTGGTGACTTAGCACAAGCACTCATATATAGAAGGGGATGAAGTAAGCCAAGAATTAGGAAGGGTGGATTATGGTTCTGGGTTAATCATACTTGGTGACCTTGGACATGTCACACGTGAGGAAGTGGGGTTCAAAATGTAATTCCATGTTTCATCAATTTAAGATGCCATTGGAGGTAAGATGAACCTTTTTTTCTGTACCGCTAAGAAAAAACAAAAACTGCTTAACAAACTATGATAAAATACTCTTATCCAGTTGGAATTTTTATTTTATATACTGAAGTAGCTCTTTTAGACTTATTGACTTATTTCTAAAATCATATATCTTTCTTTTTGGTATACACCACAGGAAAATTCAAGCAAAATAAAATGAAATTTCAGAGTTGGAGTCTTCTGAGTCAGTTTTCTGCCCAGTGTTGTTGATGTCTATGCTTTTCCATCAGCGTCATTTTCTGTATCATCAAGAATGCTGGTTATGTGCATTTCTTTGAAAGAGCATGCCACTTTTGGTTCTGATCTTTTTCTTTCTAAGTTACTGATACCCATTCCACAACTTTTTATAAATTTATTTATTTTTATTTATTTTTGGCTGCGTTGGGTCTTTGTTGCTGCACGCTGGCTGCGGGGAGCGAGGACTACTCTTCATTGCGGTGCGCGGGCTTCTCATTGCTGTGGCTTCTCTTGTTGTGGAGCACGGGCTCTAGGCACACGGGCTTCAGTAGTTGTGGCACGCGGGCTCCAGAGCGCAGGCTCATTAGTTGTGGCGCACTGGCTTAGTCGCTCCGCAGCATGTGGGATCTTCCTGGACCAGGGCTCGAACCCGTGTCCCCTGCATTGGCAGGTGGATTCTTAACCACTGTGTCGCCAGGGAAGCCCCCATTCTGCAATTTTTGACACTGGAAGTTTCTTGGTCTTACCAGAATGTGTTAATTGGTGGTTTTCAGGCAATAACTAGAACTCGAAGCCCTTCATCAAATGTTTTTGTTCCCTGCCCCTTCGAGTCAAGCCCCAACCGGGGTCCTCCTGTCTGGTGTCATTCAAGCCAACAGAACAAGACCGAGTTCAGTTCAGAAGCAAAGGAAAGCTTCGTTCTTTGACCAGAGACTGGAGAGGTACGAGCACAGGCTCTGGAGCACACGCTCTCCCCGAGAGGCTGTGGGCGGGGCTGCTTTATAGCGTTCTGTCAGCGGGGCGGGGTCAGTCGTCTAGCGGAGCAGGCGCAGCTGTGCTGCTCAGGCTCAGATCGCAGTTCTGGGAGCAGCACTTCCGCACGCGGCTCGCAGCCGCCATCTTGAGTTGAGTGCCGCGCGCGGCGCTTCTCTACACGGTCGCCGAGCTGAAGTGTCGGTGCGGTGAATCTGCGCTGGGAACTCTAGTCCTACGTGTTTGTTGCAAGGCCTCTGCACACGGCACCCTTTGAGCAAGTGGAACTAGACTAAGCACAAAGGAAAAGAAAAAAAAGGTCAGACTTTATTTTATTACGCAGATTCTGTTTTTATTTCCTGGGAATTGTTAATGGGCTTTGCTGCTCACAAATCCCTTTCTTTTGTCCTGCTCCTCATTCATGAGGGGCGCTGAGGGCTGATGGTCCATCTTCTGCAACTATTGATACTTTCTGCTGAGTTCGGGTGTCGTCATAACGCCAGCAGAGGAGCGGAGATTCTCCCCAGCTGCGTTTGGATGTGTGTGGTTGTCCCCAGGTCTCAGCCCTCACTGTTCATATCCCCGAGTGACCACCATTTGTCTAACCTTTAGGAGACAAAGGACACCAGACAATTTAAGGTACATGGCCCAAATATCAGCAAGAGAACAATGGGCACATGTCAGATTTTCCTAAAAATGAAGGTAGCTAGGTCTTTTGCCTGTAGGCAAAAGTGTGCCCTGAGGCTGAGGCTCAGTGCCGTGGCCTGAATATCCCTGATCGCATGCTGGTTTTTCAGAAGAGAAGCTTCAAGTCAGACAGACGTTCATATGATTAGTCAAGGGGGCCGTTGCCTCAGGTTGTCTCTCCAGAGTTTGGGGCTTGGGGGCCCTCTTCTCTCGCGTGTGATGTGTCCACGGAGTGATCGCCTGCAACTTCAGGACAGGATGAGTGGTTTGGGTCACCAGGTGGGGTCCATTCCACTTAGAAGTGAGCTGATCTTTTGGGCTGCTGGTTTTCCAGGTTTTTAGGTGCACCCAGTATCCTGGCCAGAAGAGGTGTAGGGCCAGGTCGGTGGGTGTGGACAGCACCTGGTTATCATATTCCATGAGAGCTTTCATGGACTCTCCTACCTGGAGGGCATTCTCGAGTTGTTCTGTTTCAAGGGGGTTAAGGCGTGTCTTCTCTCAGGCTTGGAGAATGGGTCTGCATACGTGAGTTCAAATGCACACAACTTTAACTTATCTCTTGGGACTGACTTGCATGTGGAGCAGGGCAATCAGAAGCAACTGAATCCAGTTTTCTTAAGTTTCCTGACCCAGCTTGGCTAAGGCCCGTTTCAAGGTCCGATTGGATCTCTCTACTTTCCCCAGCAATTGGGGTCTCCAGACTGAGTGCAAGGTCCATTTTATGCCCAAGGCACTCATTATCCCTTTTGTCACTTGGGGCACAAATGCTGGACCATTATCGCTTTGTACGATCCTAGGAGCCCAAACCTGGGGATTATTTCTTTTAGTAATGCCTTAGCCGCTTCAGCTGCCATTTCAGTTCTAGCAAGGAAGGCTCCTATACACCCAGAAAATGTGTCCACTAGCACTAAGAAATACCTGAAATTGCCCAGTACTCTCGACCTGACGGTGAAATCAATCTGCCAGTCTTCTCCATCATATGTCCCTCTGGTCTGAATGGGCCTTATCTGGGAGCCCCTTGGGGGGTCTGGATTTGGGGTTGTTCATTGTGCAAATGGAACATATCTCAACTCTTCAACTGATTATACTTTCATTCCAGGAGTTACCATGACCTCAACTCACCAATATATAGGGCTCCCCCCTCTATAGTGAATTCCTTGTTGAGCCTCCCGGATAGCTTGATAAGCTGCAGTTTGGGGAAAGAAGTATTGCCCATGTTCATTAACCAGCCATGCATGATCTTCTAGATCTCTACTGAAGCCCCATTTTCCAGCTTTGTCTAATTTTTCCTCTGTGTAGATTAGGGAATAATTGGATGGATTTAGCTTTTGAGGTTTGAGGGGTAGTGACCAAGTTACTGGTTCCAGGGCCACCCTTTTGGCAGTTGCATCCACTTTGTTGTTTCCCTTTATTACCTCTGCATCCCCCTTTTGGTGACCCCTACGATGAATCACTGCCATAATTTTTTTTAAACTGTACTGCTTCTAAGAAGTTCAATATGTTCAAGCCACGTTTCACCTGTTTATTCTTTGCAGTAAGTGTACCTCTTTCCTCCCAAATAGTCCCATGTGTATAGGATAGTATATGATTATCAGGAATCTTTGTAAACATTTAAGATCTTCCCTGTCCCAAGCTAAGGCTTGGGTGAGGGCTGTCAGCTCTGCCTTTAGGAAAGAAGTCCCTGGGGGTAGGCTTCTTGCTTCTATGACTTGGGTCTGGGAGGTTACTGCATATCCCACCCGCCTTTTTCACTCTCTCCTGGGTCGGAGCAACTGGAATAGGTTTCTATTTCCAGGGGCCCCATTTCTGTAGGTAGCAGAGTGGTAGGATTAAAATGCTGGACTGGGTTCTGTAGGTTAGGTTCTGGCTGGTATGGAGGGGGCCCCTCGGGCCTGTGGCCCAAACTGGGACATATGAAGGAAAGGGGTAGGGAGGGAGCAATAGGAGGAGGGTTAGGAAGGAGATCAAGAAGGTCCTGGGGGGAGGTTCAGGGACTGGTACTACCTCAGTGGAGGAGAGCTCACATCCCTTTTGAAGGCCTTTGTTCTGATATAAGGCCATTAAAAAAAACTGGATCTAGGGAACTTTGTCCCATTTTTTTGTCTCTGCCATAGCAGGTCCAGTTGTAAGATGATGTTGCAATTTAGAGACCCATTGAAGGGGCCAACATTCCCCGTCTGCCAGCTGGTATTGGGGCCAGGCTTTATTACATAGGAAGATTAAATGTTTTGGGGTCAAGGGGTGATTTTCAAAAAACTTCTAGTTCTGCAGGATGCACCTTAATGGGTATCCTTCAGTATGGTGGATGTTTGGGTTCCCCATACCTTAGATGTTCTGTTTTGGATTTGTTCCCAACTACTGGGGGTGGGAGGGAGGGGCAATTGGAGTGATTTGCTGGCACGCAAATGCCACAGGATCTGACCCAAGTAAGATTTCTGGTTTAGGAAATTTGGAATCAGAAACAGACTGTTAATGGATTCCTCAAAAGGTCAAAATAGGAGTCGGTGAAATGGCATGGACTCTGATATAACTTATAACTGGGGGTCCCCTTTGAATTTGTAATGGCCTGTGCTTGAGATATTTACTCCCTCTGCAGTCTCAGTCAGAATGTCCCACAGAGTGTTAGATGGGACTGCCTCTGGACCAGAGCAGCCTAGACACGCTAGTTCCTGACAGACTTGGTCCATTAGGGGGTGGCACAGCTGGCTGAGGCAGGGGTCTTCTCTTGCCTCCTTTTGGCCATTAAGGAGGAGTTTTTGGACTTTGGACTGGGTGAGAGCTAAAAGCACGAGGGATTCTCATGGGGTACCCACCATATCGCTGGGGCAGCTGGTATTCTGTGCTGATACCTGGAGGAGAATCTGTGGAACCTCGGTCGATAAAGAAGCACTCGCGGTTTGCCTCACAAGCAGAGGTGGGAGGAGAGGTCAGGCAGTGGGTTGTTTCCTGTTTTTGCCAGCAACTCCTGGTGCCTCTTCAAGAGACTCACGGGACTCCCCAGCCCACTTCAGAGAAACTAGGCTGACTGGAAGAGGTCAAGTCACTACTGGTCACATACCTACCTTGGGACCCCTTTGCACTTGGGCATCCCTGGTACCTTTTCCTGAACTTGGATCGAGCATCCTTGTTCCATTTTGTCAGGAGTCCTTACTACCTGGGACTTTTCCTGGTGTCACCTCTTGGCTCACAGGGCTGGCCACTTTCCTTTACCAAACTGAAAGTGACTATGGGGAATGCTACTGTTGACCCTGGAGGTCAGCAAGGAGGGCAAAAAGCCCTGGTGTGGCTGCCACTGCCTTGTACAGAAGTCAAGAGGACAGCGCTACTGGTGAGACAGTGGGCAAGACTGCAGTGGCTCCCTCTCATCATAGGTCCTCACTGTCCCCAGATGTCCAGGACGCAGGGAAGGCCAGCCAGAGGCAGTGGGCAGGCACGCCTGGCTTTGTCTCTGGTCCCCAGTGATGCTATAGTGTGATCCTCAAGGGGGCGCAGTCCAGATGACTCTGGGGACTGTGCTGTGTGTACACCACCCCCAGGTATTGAGTGGCCGGGCAGAGTTGCTCTGAATGCAGCTGAACGCTGCTACCTTCTACCCCATCAGAGTGTACTCAAAGACCAGAGTCAGTCATCCTTATACAAACCTCCCAAAGGCTCTGCCACCCTCCTACTGGAGCCAGGGCGAGCCCAGAGCCTAATGGATAGCCTGGAGAGAGGATATTTGAGAACCCCCTGCCCCAAAGACACTGGGGGCAGTTTTGGTACAGGGCACACAAGAGCCAGAGCAGGATCATGCCTAATTCCCCCACCCCAGTCTACTCTGCAGAGTTTGTAACAATCTTTGAACTCTCAAATAAAACATTACTTAAAGTAGTGGCTTTCAAACTTTCAAACATTTTTGACTTATTCACAGTAAGAAATATGTTTTGCTTTAGTTATAACTGAATATTTCATAAAACTATACTCACCCTTCCTATTGATCTCATTCAGATGTTTTATTTTTTTCTACCGTATTTCATTAAAAAAAAAAAAAAAGCCAGTGTGACCTACTAACATGATTTCATGATCTACAGTGAGTCATGGCCCACAGTGGGAAATACACTAGTGTATTTCTGAAAACAGACTATGTTTTCACTCGGAAGAAAGGGAGTGGGTGGTATTAGGAACAAATTGAGAAAGGGAAGCTCTGGTTTTCAGTGAGATCAGGATTATCTATCCTCAGTGTAGACACCCGAATGGCCTGTAGACAAGAGCCCACAGATAGCAGAGTGATTCTACTCTCCTCTCTCCTAAGAAACATGGAAGATTCATTCTGTGGGAAAAAAGAAATGAGGAGAAGGAACAGTGGCAACAGTCACAACTTACAGATTACATCAGTGATTTGGTGTAAAAGCAAACTATTTATTTGCATAACAATCATGACAAAGTATTTTTATAACAGGACAGAAAATTAAAGTAAAAATATTTACCACATTTTCTTTCACATGGGCTTTATATGAAGAAGATTTTGAGAGGATTTAAGGAAGGACCAGATTGCTTTCCTTAACAAAAAAGATGGTCACTGTCTTCGTCCATTTGGGCTGCTATAACAAAATATCACAGACTGGATGGCTTATAAACAACAGAAATTTGTTTTTCACAGTTCTGGAGGCTGGAAGTCCAAGATCAGAGTGCCAGCATGGTTGGGTGAGGGCTCTCTTCAAGGTCCCAGACTTCCTGCTGTGTCTTCACTGGTGGAAGGGGCAAGGGAGCTCTGTGGAGTCTCTTTTATAAGGGTACTAATCCCATTCATGAGGGCTCCACACTCATGACCTAATCACCGCCCAAAGAACCCACCTCCTAACACCGTTATGTTAGGCAGTAGGATTCTAACATGTGAATTGTGGGGGGAACAAACATTCAGACCATAGCAGACAGAGAAGAAAATGAACAGAAAGGAGGCCAGAGGACCAACATGGGAGAAAGGAGAGGAGAAAGAGTTGACAGTGGGAGTTTAAGAAAGAAAGGAGGCTGGGAAACCTACCATGCAGTTAAGAAGCTTTTTTATAAAATTTGGATATATCAAATATAATTCCTCCCTTGACATACTACCCAATTCTGAGAAAACCTCTAGAAAAGAGTTATATTACCCTTTAAAGCTTTTGTCAAAATGGTGTATGTGTGTTTGTGCGAGTGTGTGTATTTTGTGTGTGATGAAATGAGCCTGAAGGCCACAGGGCCAGTTTAATTTGGATTACAGAAGTAAACTGTAACTAATAAGTAACTAATAAGTTGACTCTTAGCTGATTGAGCAATTGAGGGGGGTCACCCAATAGGAAAATGAGTGAGTTACAAGTGGTTTAGAGATCTAGTTTACACTCATAAGTATTTGCATGCAAGCCAGCAAATGTTTCCCTATGAACATTTTTCTCAGCAAAATCAAAGTGAGCCTGGCGAACCATGTGTTCATTGTAGTGTTTAAAATTTTCAAATAGCCTTGTAACTTTCTGAAGTCAGTATCAGTATTGGCTTCTGAGATCTATCAGCAGTCTATAGGGTCTGATCTCACCTAGTTCGAAGTCTTAAAGAGAAACACGATTTTCTTCATTTCCATAAAATTGAAAGAAATCTGTAGAATATTTCCACATAGGAGGCTCCTCCCCTCTCCATGAAATTAAGTTCTCACAGGACCTCAGTTGATTAAGAAACCTTAAGATAAGAAGGGAGGCTGAAGCAACATTTGAATGAGACTTTTGGGGGAAAATTCCACAACACACCATAAAGTTGAACCAGCTTATGTTTTCCTAAGACCACAGCTGGGTATACTCAATGTGGTGAGACTATTAAGAACTGTCACATCGTCGAAGTTCAGGGTATCAAAAGAAAAATACTTATTGAGCTTCCCTTGAACTTGAGGATTTGATAAGACCTGTAACCCCTGCATTCTAAGGGGCCCCTTACTTCTCTCAGCAGATAAGCTATACCAAATGGAGTGGCGGGTGTGATAACAGTGTTCCTAGGGCAGTCTCCTTATAAGTAAGGTTTTATGAGTCATGGTGAGGAACCAAGAAGATGACGCACCCTCACCACTCCAAAGACAACAGATGAATTCCCACCATGCTCCTGGATGTTCCAATGATCTCAGTGGAATCTGAGAGATAGTGGGTTTGTAGCCTTCTCTTTAGGATGCCCAGGTAAACACCCACAGGGATCATTTTCTTCTTTTGCTATCTTATAGGAATAAGTGAAATTGAATGTGCCTGCAAACTTAGAGCCTTAGCATCTGAAGTAATTTGTTCCGGTAGCTAAAGAAAACAGACAATAGGCAAATCAGGATCTAGAATAGAAAATTGCGGCCAACTCTATGAGAATTATTCTTTTCTCTATAAAAATCATGGGGAATTATATTTCTCTTACTGTAGATGCCATAATTTTCTTAATCTTCAAATTGGGTGTTTTTATAGCACCATGCTGTGTCTATGTAGATAAAGACTACACCCATTATACTTTGCTCTTCTATCTCTAAACCATCCTACTACTACTTTCAAGAGTTCAGCTTGGACTTCCCTGGTCGTGCAGTGGATAAGAATCCACCTGCCAATGCAGGGGACATGGGTTCGAGCCCTGGTCCAGGAAGATCCCACATGCCGCGGAGCAACTAAGCCCGTGCGCCACAACTACTGAGCCTGCGCTCTAGAGCCTGTGAGCCACAACTACTGAGCCCACGAGCCACAACTACTGAAGCCTGCATCCCTAGAGCCTGTGCTCTGCAACAAGAGAAGCCACCGCAAGGAGAAACCAGCGCACTGCAACGAAGAGTAGCCCCCGCTCGCTGCAACTACAGAAAAGCCTGTGTGCAGCTATGAAGACCCAGTGGAGCCAAAAATAAATAAAAATCTAAAAAAAAAGAGTTCAGCTTTGCTCTGTGTCCTATTTCTAGTTTCAATTTCATCTCTGTAAAATGAGGGACTCAGCCCAAGGTTTCTTTTTTTTTTTGTAAATATTTATTTTATTTATTATCATTTATTTTCAGCTGCATTGGGTCTTTGTTGCTGTGCGTGGGCTTTGTCTAGTCGCGGCGAGTGGGGGCTACTCTTTGTTGCAGTGCACAGGCTTCTCAGTGTGGTGGCTTCTCTTGTTGAGGAGCACAGGCTCTAGGCACGTGGGCTTCAGTAGTTGTGGCTTGTGGGCTCAGTAGTTGTGGCTCACAGGCTCTAGAGCGCAGGCTCAGTAGTTGTGGCGCATGAGCTTAGTTGCTCTGTGGCATGTGGGATCTTCCCGGACCAGGGCTCGAACCCATGTCCCCTGCATTGACAGGCGGATTCTTAACCACTGTGCCACCAGGGAATCCCCCCAAGATTTCTAAGGTTCACCCAGTTCTGTTTTTTTCTTTGATTTTTAAGACTCCATCCTTGCTGTCTTCCAGTGGCATGCTGGGGTCAGCTCCCACTGGTCCACAGTGGCAGCTCTTTCCAACTCTGCATTCAGTAACATCAGATTGATAGCTTAAAATCATCATGGCAGGAGCATTTACACCTCAGAAATTGGCAAATACAATATCAGAGTGTTTTATTCCTGGAGAGCCAATTGTTAAACATTTATCAGTGGTATATTATTATATACCACTACATATCTCTCAAGCTGAATTCTAACTTTTAGCCTGACAGATGGAGAGCCAATTGTTAAACATTTATCAGTACACCACTACACATCTCTCAAGCTCAAGTCTAACTTTCAGCCTGATGGGTATCAGGCTGAAATTTGAATTTATTATGGCCATCTCAAACTCTACTGGCAAAAAGTAAAACTTGAGTCTCAAATATGTTCCCTTCCCCTTCTCTATCCCTTGTTTCTTTTGAGAAAGGAACTACATATTTTTCAGTCAGCTATGCATAAAATCTTTGTATTATCTTTGTTTTATCTATCTCCACACACTAAGGGTATGCAGAGTCTTAATGGTTGTTCCTTTGAAGTTTCTCTTAAAACCGCCATTTTTCCTCATTTCCCTTGCCAACCTTCATCATGTCACACCTGAATTCATTCAAGAAACTCCTAACTTTCTTTTACTTCTCTCTCTCCCAAGCCTATAAATGGCAACAAACTTTCTTAAATCTTATCTTCCCCCGACAAAAAAACTTTCGTGGCTCTAACTCTCTGATCATATTTCATGTCTAACACCCTCTGCCTGGTTTATAAAACTCCTGTCAATCTGGCGCTATGTCAGCCATCTCACTTTTTTTTTCCTACTCTATCCCATTCCTCTGTTACAATGAGTCTTCCTGTCATCTCACATAAGTCTCATCTCCCAAGTTGTTCTCTCAAGGACTCAGGACACCCTTGCCTGCAGCTGTAGGAAAGAAGTCAAGGCTGTAGCAGCTGCTGCTGCAGCAGATTAACCTCCCAGACTCCACCTTTCATTGGGCTGCTCTGAGCCCGCTCAGGTTCAGCTCCCCTGGCTCCCCTCTCTCCCCATCCAGCTCACGTCTGCAAGCTGCCATTGCCTTTTTGTTTTGACTCCTTTGAGAATGCTAACCTGATTCTGAACTGTCTTCAGTGATTCTATTGGCCCTGCTGAGAAGAGAACCCTAGAAGATGCTGGCTAGGCTCTGAATATGCTCTGTTCATATTCTGATAACCCCACAGCTAAAAGCCCTGGGCCCTAAACCATGTGCATGGAGAGAACAGACATGCTTATTTTCTCCTATTGCCCTTTCCCTTTCTTCTCTTTATTCATTTATTTGATAAAGTTTAATGAGCATATACTGCATCAGGCACTAGGATGGGAAATAGAGATGCAAAGCTGAAAAGATATAATCACAGGCTTCCAGTACGGGAGTTGGCAAATTATGACCTGTGGACCAAATCGAGCTCACTGTTTTTGTACAGCCTGTGAGCTAAGGATTGTTTTCACATATTTAAAGAGTTGGGAAAAAAATTAAAAGAAGAATATATGAAATTCAAATTTCAGTGTTGATAAACAAAGTTTTATTGGAACACAGCCGTGCCCATTTTCAAGGTACTGTCTATGGCTGCTTTTCCACTGCAACAGCAGAGCTGAGTAGTTATGGCAGAGACTTTATGGCCCACAAAGCCTAGAATATTTACTATCTTGCCCTTTACAGAAAAAGTTTGATGACCCCTGTTCTAAGATTTCAACATTTAGTGAGTGAGATAGATATGCAAACAGTTAATTACAGTATACTTAGATGACTAATTTGATGGCAGTATAGACAAGAGACAATAGTTGGAGGGGATAAAGCTCCTACTAGAAAATGTGTCTAAATTGAATAGTATAGGAAGTGAAGAGATGTTCAACATCCAACAAATATGGGGAATAAAATGATTATATGTGTTTAAAAAAAAATGACTTCAGGGTAAGAGATGGGTTACAGAGGCGTGAGAGTGAAACCTTTGGAAAGAGGATGAATGATGGGTTATGGGGAATAGCCTATGAGAATAAAACAGTTCTTCTCAATTAATGTAGAAGTTGGTTTAACCTTTCCAACATCCTAAACCACAGGTCATGTCAGAAAATAAGAACATTCTTCTTGGTTCACTTTGGCCTTCCATTTCCAAAGGCTTATCAGATTAAAAGAAGAGGGTGGGTAATTCATTTTAGGTCAATTATCGAAGCCAAGAGGTGTGCTCATTCCTCAAAACTCTAACCTATCATCATCCTTCATGTTCTTAATTGCTGACCTTCTTCCTATTCCACAGAGAAAATAGAAACAATTAAAAGAGAAATTTCACCTCTCTCACACCTCCTCACCTATCTCCATCAGTGCCTGTATTACCTACCTCTCATGCTGCTTCTTCTGCTCATGCTTCCAACTAAAGCTAACCACTCTGTTTGAAGCCTAGATTCCATCCCTCTATCTCTGCTCCAGTAATCATCCCCACTCCCCTCTGTAGTATCTTTATCATCATCTCCCACTCTCTGGACTCTCTCCTGGGTCATCTTCATTGGCATATAAATGTGCTCTGAGTTCTGCCACATCAAAAAGAATTCTCTCTTGAACTCACATGCCTTTTCCACTATCAGGACATTTATCTGCTAACCTTTTCAACAAAACACCTTAAAAGAGTTGTCTCTACTCACTCTCTCCAATTTCTCACCTCTTGTTTTTTCTTGAATTCATTTAAATCAGACTTTTGCCAACACCACTCCACCAAAACTGCTCAGGTCAACCCCACTAGTAACTTCCTCATTGCCAAATCCAATGGTCTATTCTCCATTCTCATTGTACTTGTGCCAGTAACAGCTTTTGACACAATCAGTCTCTCTTCCTGGAGATACTTTCTTCACTTTACCTCTAGGACACACTACTCCCTTGCCTTTCCTCCCACCTCACTGGCCAATTCTAAGTTTCCTTGCTGGTTCTTCCACATCTCCTCAATCTCTTAATAAGGCAGGGTGTACCAGCACTTAATCCTGGAACTTCTTTCTTCTCTGTCTACACTCAGGCCCTGACTGATTATTTCATCATGATGGCTATAAATACCAGTCATACGTTTATGAATCTCAAATTTGCATCTCCATCATAGATCTGTTCTCTCAGTTTTAGACCTTATAAACCCAATTTTCTACTTCTCTACTTAGATGTCTAAGACACATCTCAAACAATATGTCCAAAACAAAACTACTAAATTCCACACACACCCCCAACTGGCTCTCCTTAGAGTTTTCCCCATCCTAGTAAATTATGACTCCATCCTTCCATTTACTCAAGACATAAACCTTGGCATCTGTCACTGTCTCCTTTAATATGCTCACACTCCTCATCCAACAAGCCAATAAGCCAATCCTATCAGGTCTATCTTCAAAATATATTGAGATATATCTGACTACTTCTCACCACCTATATTACTACTACCCTGGTCCACAGCATTAGCTCTGCTCTGGATTATTGCTAAAGCCTCTGAAGTATTATTCTGCCTGTTCTATGCCTTGTCCCCTACATACAGTCTATTCTCAACACAGCATCTAGAATAACCCTTTAAAAATCTAAGTCAGATCTGCCATCCCTGTTTTCAACACTTCTAAATGTTTCTCATCTCTTAGATAAGAGAGTCTGGGTAGTCAAGCATTTTTGGTTTCCTCCAAGACACAGGAAAGCAAGAAAGGAGAGGGGTTTGAATTGTTTTCAGTAGCCCATTCATGTCACAATGTGAAAAATCCTTACAAAAATGATAAAATACTTCTGCAGGACACGAAAGATCTTTAAAAAAAAAAGACATTTATACCATGTTCATGGATGGTAGGACTCAATGTCCTCCTTTAAGCAATTATCCTAGAGAAGGTTTCAGTGTGTCTGTGAGATTATATGTGCAAGAATGTTCATTGAAACATTGCCTATAACAGCAAAAAATCTGAGAAAAACCCAAATGATCAACATAACAAATTATGATTTAGTCATGCAGTGAAATTGAGTTGTATATCTACATGGATAACTTTCAAAAACATAATATATTGAAGTAGCAGAATTATATCATTTTGTAAATTTTAGCGTATTTATATAATACATATCACATATATGTGATATGTATATATGAATATTTTGTATACGTGTGTGTATATATATGTATATATTACCAGTCCTATGTGAATGATAAATACCAAATTCAAGATAGTGGCTATTTTTGAGGGTGGGGAATAGAATTGAGGATGAGTATCCTAGGGGTTTCACCTGTACTGAAATGTTTTATTTCTTTTAAAAAATTATGAGGCAAACATGGCAAAACTATTTAATCAAATAATTATTAAAACTAATTATTGGGTTCACAGATTCACATTAATTATTTCTATTTTTTATTATGTTTGAAATAGTTTATAAGTAAAAAAAGTGATTTAGCTCTTAAAGTTGTTCACAGTCTACAGTTTAGAGGTGGAGTAAGACATGCCTGCAACTAATTCGTATTTGGAATGTTTTAGATGACTAGAACAGAGAATCCCTCAATCTAGCTTCAAAATGGGGACATTTAGTTTAAAGTCACACAAAGCACACTTACTGAAATGAAAGGGCAGAAACCAAAGTACAGCCAGAACTCCTGGGGACTGGAACTGAGAACTGGAAAGTGGACAGGACCCTGGGCTACCTTTCATAGAGGCTGCAAGTTTACACTTGGCGCTCTCGCTCTCTCTCTCTCTCTCTCTCTCTGCTTTTCTCTGGGCATCTGCTTTACCCTCTGCTCTCTACTTTCTCTTGACTCCTCTGATTCATCTGTAAGACGTGAGATGAAGTTGCCCTTCTGTCACTGCAACTTTCATTTGTAATTCTGTTCAGATTTGAAAAGAACATGTGTAATTAATAGATATCATCATTTAGAACCAGGCCACACAGGTCTTTTGTCCATCCCCAGTCCATATATAGGTCACTTCCCATGCCTAATCTCTTGTTCAATCTTAGTGCCCATTCCAATGCAAATAGCAGCCCAGGGGTGTTTTCCTGAGCAAGGGCTGTGGGAAGTATCACTTAGTACTACTACTACTACTTCTATTGCTACTACTACTACTTACACTAATCGAATTTGCTTCATACAGCAACCCTATGAAATAATACTATCATCTCCATTTTACAGATGAGGAAAGTGAGGCAGGAAGAAGCTAAGTGACTTACCAAGGTCTTACTGTAAATGGTAAAGCCAGGATTCTAAGGCAATCTGAGCATAGCTGGCAAATTGACTGGCATTTCTTGCTCTTTACTTCAGCCAGAGCAGAGCCCTGGGCTCCTCAACCAAGTGTTCCAACTCTCGGGGTGGGGATGGGGGAATCTCCATCAGTTCAGAGTTGTTGGGAGGGAGTTGTTGCTACCAATAGTTAAAATATTGACTATACATACATGCTATTGAATCCCTTCACTTTATTTGATCTTTTTAACTTGATGTCATGGTACATCTTCTCTGATTAGCCTCTCTAATAATAAAACTTTTGAAATATTTTTCTAATTTTCCTTTAAATAGCAATGCCATACACAGAACAGCAAAAAGATCCAAGCAAGTAAAAAAGATATAGACTTCTCCTGACTTCTGTCCTTAGTCCCCTGGTTTTCTTCCCATTAGGCAACCACTCTACCATTTGCTCATGTATCCTTCTAGAGAAGAAAGAAACTACTGTAATTGGTTGTACACACCCAAGCCATTATGTCTTTTATCTATGCCCCATCGGGGGCGGGGTGTTCATGGCATCAGAATCTGCCAGGGAATGGAATAAAGGTGCTTTCTGAACTCACACCTTACTCTTGCTCCTGCTGTTCTGTCCTTTCTCTGCTTTTCCACAACCGTGAGTTCCTCATGAATGTTGTCCAGATTAAATGTGTCCATCTCTGGGACCACCTCCCTTCCCACCTCATCCTGCCTGCTGCTCCAACTCTCCAGGAAGAACCCATCATCTCCTTGGAGTGCAACCTGAGCACTTTGCACATACCAGTACTCTAGCATGTTTCCAACAGTGTCATAATTGTTGGAATGCTCGCCCTCCTCTGTCCTTGCTCCCTATAAATTCCTTGATCGCAGAAACCCTTCATTACAAATCTCTGTGACTTTACATAGAAGAGTGCTTATCACATAGTAGGGGATCCGTAAATTTTTGATAAATGAAAGAAGACAGGCAAGACCTTCCCACTGGTGAGTTGAATCTAATTGAAATGTGATTGAATCCCGGGAGCAAATCCTGGTTGGGCTCCTTCTCAAGGAACTGAATTCCTCACTGCAGCTCTCCAGAGGGGTCTGCTCATCAGGGCTCAGTGTGTGGTCTAGAGTCATGTGCACTGACATATTGCAACGCCGTATTTTAATGATGCCTTAGGTAGGAGGCAGTGCTGTCACATATGAAATGGCTAGTGAAGGAGACGGCTCTTCCTTTTCCCATTTTGAAAGTTATCAGATATTTTGGAGGAAGATGCAAATATCAAATCCCTTTCAGACACACAGACATGGGCAGAGACACATACGCACACGGAAACGCTGTGTCTTAGCTAAATATAACCCTTTGTAGCAACAGTATCTCAATAATTTTCAAGTGAAAAGATAAGGAAGGGGAGCCAAGTCTTTCATAATGAATGCAAGCCTATAGCTTTTAAGCAGGGCTAACATATGGGCCACTGATGTGAATGTGAATGCAAATTAGATATTTTTGATTGCTTGAAATAAAGTCAGCAGAATCAAAACCTCACACAACAAATGGTGCAGCTTTAACTGTTTCAGTGCCAGGTTGAAAACAAGAGCTCTTAACACATCCTCAGGAAAAAGAGGTTTTCAGGCTGACATTTTGGATTGAGGCCTATCTAGGTAGGACAAAGATAGGGACTGCCCCTTCCTTTTATTGCCATTCTGGTTCTTTTATAGGAAATTTTTTCATTTTTATTGCACAGAAATAGATTAAAGATCTACTTTGACCTCTGACTTTTCCAACTTGTAAGTTGTCCAAAATCTTGAGGTAGTAAGGAGCCTTTAGAGATCATTTATACTTTGGGCAGGTAAAGTCACAATCACCATGGGAGGCACTGTCCTAGGTGCTGGAGATCCAGAGGACCTGAAATAGTCACTTAGCTCAAGGAGACTGCTGAATTTTGGAGACATGAGATCAAAAATGTCACTCTGGTGTAGTATGTGATGCTTGCTTTGGTGAAGGTGAGCCTAGAATGCCATAGGCGCACAGGTGTGGGGCATCTCCTCTGGGAGGGAGTGAGTGTGGTTCATGGAAGTCTTCCTGGGGGAGTGACCCATAAACTAAGCCTTGAAGGGTAAAGAGTAGCAAGGCAGTCAGAAGAAAAGGGACAAGCCTACACAGAGGCACAAGGCTGAGAGTAAGGCTAATGCAGTGAGGTGCAGAGTTCCTTGTGAGGGAGAACACGAGAGGGCATTGGGTGAGCACACTTTGTAAGCAGAGGTAGCCCTGCTCCCAGCATACTCAGCCGCTGATGTGGTTCTGAGAACTGAAAGTACAAGAACAAAGCTTAGAGAAAGCCTTTAATAATGTGAGGCTTTGCCTCCTCAAAAGAATGAAGTGCTTGCCAACTAGGCTGGACCATGCAGCAGATTCCTGCCCAAACTCAGGCAGGTAAAACATGAGAACCAGAGTAGATCAGGTGACCCCTGGCCGCTTGTCCTTTATTCCCAGGCTTGAATCCCAGCCTCCATAGCTTACCATTTGCAGGGACTTCTACTGTCAAATCAGCTCAACATTTCTGCCCCTTCTAGTAATATAAGATTTTCCCCACCATTTCCCTACTCTTTAGCACAGGGTTTCTCAACCTTGCTACTATTGACCTTTTGGACTGATACTTCTTTGCTGTGGGGGCCTCTTCTTTTTCTCGTTTTTTTAATATATTTATTTATTTATTTGTTATTTATTTTTGTTATTTATATTTTGCGTGGGGTCTTCGTTGCTGCGTGCGGGCTTCTCACAGGCTCTAGGCACTAGGGCTTCAGTAGCTGTGGTGCACGGGCTTAGCTGCTCTGCGGCATGTGGGATCTTCCCGGACCAGGGATCGAACCCGTGTCCCCTGCATTGGCAGCAGATTCTTAACCACTGCGCCACCAGGGAAGTCCTGGGGCCTCTTCTTTATGTTGTAGGATGTATATCAGCATCAGTGACCTTGACAGACTAGATGCCAGTTGCACCCTCCACACACACCAGGTGTAAATGTATCCGGATATTGTCAGATGTCCTCTGGGGGTTAGGGTGAGGCAAAACCATCCCTATTTGAGAACCCTTGTGGGAGATAATATAAAATATTTATAATGGTCTCTGCCCCCAGTTCCTGACACAGAGCTCCTAAAACCCTTGTAATTTCCTACGTGATGAGAACACTAAGAGCATCTCTTGCTCTCATATTTGTCTTTAACCTCATCCCTGACACAGGACTCTTAAAACCTCTGCAGATTCCTAAGTGGTAAGAGCACTAGGAGCGTCTTTTGTTCTATTGAGGCAACTCCAGATGGGCTTCTGGATGGGGGCTGGTCACCAGAAAGACCAAGCCATGACGAGGAGCTTGGAATTTTCTCCCCCACTCCTCACCCTCCAGAGAGTTGTGAGGGGCTAGGAATGGGATTAATAATTTATCATGCCTACCTGAGGAAGTATAAAAATCCTCAAATAATGGGGTTCCGAGAGCTTCCAGGTGGGTGAACTCATCCACATCAGGTGGGTGATGTACCCGAACTCCACAGGGACAGAAGCACCTGTGCTTGGGATCCTCCCAGACCTCACATCATATCTTTTAATAAACTGGTAAATGTAAATAAGTGCTTTCCTGAGTTCTGTGAGCTGCTCTAGTTAATTGAACTTGAGGAGGGGGTTGATAGAAGCTTTGGTCTACAGCCGGTCAGTCAGAAGCATGGGTGATAACCTGAGCTGTGTAGCATCTGAAGTGAGGTGCGGCAAGGCAGTCTTGCGGGACTGAGCTCTTACCTGTGAGATCTACTGCTATTTTCCTGTGTGTATTGTAGATTGAGTTAAATTTAAGACACTCAGCTGGTGTCTGAGAACTGCTTGTTGTTGTTGGGAAAACTCTCCACACATTTGGTGACGAGGAGTGTCGGAAGTGAAGTGTTCCGTGTGAAGGTAAAGGAGACTCAGGGAAGAAACTCACAGCAGGGAAGAACTGGGTTTTTCCCTACATAGGAAGGAAAAGGCTCTGTTTTTCCCTGCTGTAACCCAAACACACAAATACACTTCCTCTGGTAAATGCTCATTTCCCTGCTCCAGAGTTACAGTGTGACCTTGACGGGTGCTTCTGGGTCTCATGTGACCCCTCTTCCTGTCCAAAATGTGACCTGACCGAGGCTAGATGCCTGGTTCAGCTGCTGCAATCAGAGTATTTTCAAGGTGCTCTCACTGACCTAGGAGGTTCAAAACTTTCTTCCAGTAGCAAATTTGGATGTCGTGAGCCTGGGGGCTATTGGTGGCCAGGTTACCAGACATAGCCTAAGATTCTGTAAGGGAGTCAAGTTAAGGAGAAGAGATAACATGGAGTGAACTTCTGGTGGCATTTGAGCATCTGGAGCTATCGGCCCTAAGACCTGTGGTCTGCCTTCATGATCATTGAACTTCCCTTTATACTCAGTTCATGTAAGTTGAGTTTGAGTCACTAAGAACCAAAGTAGGCCTAATGACTGCACCACCCCATGCTGAGGAAAGTCCAGTCCTAAGGAAGACAGGCAAGTCAACAGGATGAAGTGAGAGTGCAATGTTATTTGTGTCGATGTCTAGAGCACAATTCATCTGGCTGCCCATCCCAGGCTGGCTTAGGGCAGAGCTGCTTCCTGGGGTCATCTTACCTCCATGAGAAGAGCAAAGAGATGGCAGTGAGACAGATGATCAGAGTTCAATTCTTGTGTGGGATCAGACTTATAAAGGAAAAAGCTCAACTGTTTTCCTTTACACTACAAACACTTCTGTACTCTGGCAACCAAATGTGTAGTAGTTTTTGTTGTGGTGGTGGTTGTTGTTGTTTTTCACACCAGGCAATTCTGTGACGTCAGCTGGGTGTCCTGCAATTTAACTTAATTCTGAAACTATCTACCCAGAGATAACTCCATATCCCATAGGTTAACGGCTCAGTCCCACAATTCTGCCTTCTCTGGCCAACCTCAGATGCCAGTCACAAGTCCAGGTTGTCACCTGTGCTTCTGACCAGCTGGCTCTAAATCAGAGGTTCCCACATCCCCTCCTCAGATTTGATTAATTTAATAGAGTGGCTCACAGAATTCAGGAAAGCATGATTCTAGCTAGATGACTGGATTATTATAAAGGAACAGCCAGATGGAAGAGATGCATAGGGCAAGGTATGTGGGAAAGGCATGGAGATTCCATGGTGTGCCACCTCCACTTGTTCACCGATGTGGATGCTCTCTGAACCTTGTCCTTTTGGGTTTTTATGGAGACTTCATTACATAGGCAAGATTGATTAAATCATTGGCCATTGGTGATTGAACTCAGTCTCCATCCCATGTCCCTTCCCACAGGTAGGGGTGAGGATGGGACCAGAAATTCCAACCTTCTAATCACATGATTGATTCTACAGGCAACCAGCCCCCATCCTGTTGGAGCTTTCCAAAATTCTCCTCATTAACACAAAATCAGGTGTGGTTGAAAGGGGCTTGTTATGAATAATGAGATGCTCCTTTTACCTTTACAGCTCTGGAGGTATTTCAGGAACAAAGGACAGAAGACCAAATATAGCAAAAGATTCTCTCATTGCTCTTAATGGTTAGGAAATGCCAAGTGTTTTAGGAGTTGTGCCAGAAAGTAGGAGACTAAGACCAAATATATATATTTCTTATTATAAATCACATTACAGACATTTATCCCCTTTGCTTATCCCAGTGAGTATCCCCAGAACTGTGACCTTATAAAATGTCCTCACTTCTATTTCGACCTTACTCTTCTAGTGATGGGGTAGAAAGGGGGCAGAATGGAGCCAAGAGGAGCCTTGAACCTCTGTAGTTGATAGCATTTCTCCACTTTTTATTCTTTCCTCACTCTGAATGATCTTATTGTTCAGACCTATGGCCAAACAGAGATGCAGCCATCCTCCTAAGGAGAGGAAATCCATCAAGCATCCTTAGAAAATCTGTTTCCCTTCTTCCAAATCCTCACCTTTATTCCCAGTATCCACTGGGGCCTATAGGGTAGACAGTTCAACTCCCAAAGCCTTTACCATTGTTTTTTAAATGCTTCTTCCAGCATTGAAATAGATTTGTACTGGAAGTTAATAAAATTTACCCCGAATCAGAGGATTTACAATTAATCAGATCTTAAAATTCAACTGCATTTTTCCCAATTTTGAATTATAATCAGTTACATTTTTCTTTTGAATTCAATAGAAAATATATTATGCATCAAAGAGCAATGTGGTCCAACGATGCAATATCAGCACTGTTGAGCCTCATCCTCTCTGTCCATGACACAGCCTCTAATTCTAATGGGAGAGCAGAACACAGAGGAGGAAGACATTATGTCCTTTGTCATTTGCCCCATCCCCAAACATCTCTTGTGCCATGTTTAAGTTCCTTTGCCTGTGTAACCCGCATTATTCTAATTGCAACAGAAACATCCCTTTTTAACCTACAGAGGCACATCAGCCTTAACAATGGCTGAGGGACAGAAGAAAGGAAAAATAGCCTATTCTAGCTAGCACCAGGCCACCCACCTGTGTCTGACTCTTTCAATCCAAAAGGTCCAAACCTGCATGTCAGAACTCTGGTGGTAGGAGGGGAGCCTGCTCTGATGCTAGAAATAAGCCCCCACACTAGCTGTGCCCCCTGCTGTGGGAAGTTACCCACCAAGAATGCAACTGCAGAGCTGCTCAGGGTTCCCAGGCAAGCCGTTCTCAGCCTCGCTACAAATTCCTATTCTTGCTAATACAAGATTCTGCTTACAATACATGGGATGTTGCTTGCAAGATCTGGAGCTGTATTTTGTGTTTTAAGGGTAGCTGGGACTTAGTTTAATCGAGTCTGGTAAGACATGTAGACACAGAAACGACTGTCATGAAGTTAAGAAGTTTATACAGTTCCCTAGAAACAGGAAGCCTGGTGTGCCGTGCAGGGCCACATGGAGAAGCACAGGGTTGGACAGGAGGTGAGAGGTGGGGAAGTGTGGGCAAGAGCCTTTCTTGTGGTTTCTGTGGGAAGCAAGAGGCAAGGCAAGGGTAAACAAGTTTGGGATTGGCTTGTTTGAATAATTTCAGCAGGCTCTGAGGCATAGGGGCTGTACCTAGTGGTTTGGTACCTGTCCCTGGGGTGATTAGGGCAGGGGAACGGTAGTAGGCTGGAATCTGAAAACCTAGTAAAGACTCCAATTGGAGGTATTGGTTGGCTTGCATATGAAAGGCATGCCACTGGCTGACTTGTTTCCTGTCTCTGTCTCTAGGAATTGGCTAACCCTGTGTGGTGCAGTCTATCCAGGGCCAACAAGGCCTTAGATGGCAAAGCATCAGAATACAGAAAATAAAAAGATATGGTTGATGCAGTTTGCCATTGGGGGTATAAACATTAAAGTGGTGGTTTGCAGACCTTTTGTTTGTTTGTTTTATGCTACTGAATCCTGTTTTCAAATGAAATCTTATTTACATGGACAACAGTGTGTAAAGTTGTTAATGGAGAGCTCTTCTGGTTGGAATAAGGATCATCAGCCCACAGCCTTGAATACACAGCTTCCCTGCCCTTTTCCTGAGTGGTTCTTGAGGGGATCCTAGAGATCTAGGGATGATGGCTTAGAAGCAGGGCACTGGAGGGCTCTCCTAATGCCAGTTGTACCTGCCACAATGTGGGAGCCTGGTGCCCACATTCTAGTCTCTTGTACATATACTGCCTTTGTCTGCTGGAGGTTCATAAGAGGTCCCATGAACCCATCACCCAGGTCTGTTCTGCCAGAGCACTGCTCCCAAGTATACCATCTGCACCAAGGACAAGGCCAGGAAAGGAGACACCCCAATGCAAGCTGGGATTTGTATTGGGTATTAATTATATTGTTTAGAGACTTATTAGGAACTGAAATCACAATGTATTCCTCTGGGAAGTTAGACTGGGCCACGCAGAAGACTCTGGCCTAGAATAAAGAGACCAGCACAACTTCCTTTGCCCCCTTTCTGCTAAGCTTCTGAATCTCAAGTCCTCTCTATCTTTCCCCTCAAATGGCTAGGAAAGCCCAGTCTGAAGATGAGCCAGTTAACCATGGAAGAATAAGAGCAAGGATTTGGCCTGTTGTCTAGGCCAGATTAATTATGATGATCTGCCCTAGACCTTCTCTCTCAGGCGTGTCTTAGTTCACTAACTGCAAGTAAGCAAAACAAAGAAAGTAAATCAGCATTTCACTGTCATTGGTGTCGTCATCATCATCATCACCATTTATATTGTTAATTTTATTATAATGATCAGTTTTTTCTTAATGTCCCTTTCTTGCTTCAAGGCAATTATTATTAATGTAAGTTTAGTGTCCGTCTTTGCCCTGAGATGGTGGGAGAAGTTGTAGCTCTCTATCTCGTTAAACTGAATTTTCTAAGTCTATGTTCCCTCGAATGACTGTGTCAATGAGATGACATTGTTGTTATTTCTCTGTTGACTTATTGTATCACGTATTTGTAGGTATGCTGAAAGCCTGGGCTCCTCACTAAGAGGCTCACTCCATGACCTTTGGTGAACCTCATTTCATCCTGTTCCTTGTGCTCATCAAGGACCATTTGTTGTCCTTGATTGTACTTCTGTGCCCTGTTCCTTCCCATGTGTTTTTTCTTTTGGTTGTTTTTTCTTGAGGGAAAAGCATCCATTGGGAGGAAAGAGCGACCTTCTTATTTGGAATCTGAGTTAGAAAATGATTCCCTGTTGTTTTGCACGATGGAAATTTCAAGTAACATCTCCTTGGAAACAGTGGCAACTGACAACCCAATTAATCACCTATTACTCAGTATCAAGTAATGGAATAATTTTGGTTTATTTATTCTTGATTTTGAATTCAGAACTGTGTTCTAGAGAGTTGGAGAAACTTGCTAGAAGCCTGACATCTGAAAAAGCAGAATAATATCCTACTTTTCTATGAGGCTGCTCTGTGAATGGTAGAACATCCTGAGCACCTAAGAAAAGTGCCTAAGTTGGGGGTTTATTGTATGTACTAAGTGCAATTAGTGTCATGTTAGCTCCAGCAGAAACCTGATATGGGAGATTCAAAATGATGTGTTAGAAGAGCACTCGACTAAGACTTAGAACACTATTTTTGTAATACAGGTGTTTCTATTTATTGGCTACATGATTTTAAATTCCTCTTTTCCTTTCATTCATATTGACATGTATGTTGACTGTTCAAGTGAGATTATTTATATAAAAATTTTTGAAATTTATAAAGTACGATCCATATGTAGAATGTTATTGCCTGCAGTTATCTAAAATGAAAGAAGCGCACATGCAGTTCTCAACTTACTTTCTTGGCTTCCTAGATAATATAGAAAATTAGAAGTTAACTTTAACTCGTATGGACAGGTAGGTGAAGTAGAAAACAAGCTCATGTGGAGATGGAAAGGAATCATCCTTGAGCAGATGAATAATGATAGAGGGAAGCAGTTGGCGGTGGGTTGTGTTATGTTCCCAGGCCTTACTGATTCTGGCACAGCCACCCCGAAGATTTCCAAAAATTTAGGAGCAAACACTTAAATATATAACAAAAAAAGCAAAGGCATTTGAAGAATATGATAGTATAACTTCAAGGTTAATTTAGCAAATTAAAAAAAATTGTGGGGGTCTATTCACTTACAATTAGCATACTAAGGTTTTGAAATACCCTCAGAAATGTCTAAAACACATAGATGTGGAAATCAGCCTAGAAATTGTTCAAGGATGTGAAGTGAAGATTCTGAGGTGCTCCATAATTCTGTTTTTTATTTCATTTTGAATTGCTAAGTGATAGAACCCCAAGTGACATAAGAAATAAACTAGTCCAATCATTTCATGATCCACATGGTAAATCTGATTTTCAAGGTGGTAACTGACTTCTCTAAGGTTACACTCTAAATCTGTGCTGTCCTATCTGGTCAACATTAGCCACACATCGCTATTGGGCACTTGAAATGTGACTAGAGAAACTAAAATAATCGAATATTAAATTTTATTTTATTTTAATTAATTTAAATTTAAAAACTGCTGTTTGGTTCAGTTATTGGAACATTTTCACTATGTCAAAGCAACTTGGCTATGTTAATCTACTTTTTAACTGTGAACTTTATGGAATCTAAATACAGATCAATTATTTCTGAGGAAAATTTAACATCTAAATCAAGAGGTGCTGTAAGTGTAAAATACACATCAAATTTCAGAGACTTTGTTATTAAAAAATACAAATATTTCATCAATATATTTTATATTGATTTTATGTTGAAATAATGTTTTGGATATATTGAATTAAATAAAATCTATTAAAATTAATTTTACCTGTCTCTTTGTACTTTGTTTTAATGTGGCTGCTAAAAATGTAATTACATATGTGGCTCACATTATATTTCTGTTGGATAGTGCTGCTTTAGAGGCTAAAACAAGACTACAAATCTAGTTTTTTATTCTTGGTCTCTTGTTCTTTCCACTGAACTTTGATGCCTCTTTAGCACATTTGCTTATCTCCTCCATTATTTTTTCAAAAGCTGGTATGTGGGCTTTCATCAAAAGTTAAAAAAAAATTTAAAAAGCTATCTGGCTGGAGAGAGTATTCTGGGAAGATGGCAGAGTAGGAAGTACTGGGAATCTGTCTCTCCAACTAGACAACAATTTCACTGGCAGAATCCATCAGATATAACCCTTTCAGAACTCTGGAGTCTATTGAAGGTTTGCAACTTCCAGGGGAAGCCTTGGTAGGCAAATTGCAGTTAATTCCAGTCAACTTCAGCTCTTAGTACAGTAGCAGCTACGCACCCTCCACCCTCACCCCCATGGCAGGCTGCTGTGCATATGTTCCTGAAGCAGCCTACACACAGTTTGCAGTAGCCAGGGTGGGGAAAAAGGACCCTGTTCTCCGAGTATCAGGGGTCTGTATTCTGATCACTGATTGCTGCTTCTGATCTCAGGGGCTCAGGCCGAGAGATAGGCAGCCTCTTTTGTTGCAGTAACATGGCTGTCCTCATTGTTGTGAGCCCCTCCTTCTCTGACTGAAGTGATTTTTTAGGGGATTTAAAAGGTTAGTGCCCTTTCCCCCCTCCCCTTTATTTTTTCTCATTTCCCCTTCTAGAAGTCAGACATTAAAGACTAGGATATTTAAAACAAATACACATATGTGGAAAATTAGAAAGTGACCACACATGTCCAGGGAAAGTCTAAGCCTCAGAAAAAACCTGAGACGACATTACGTTTACACCTCAGGCTGATCCTTGATCCTTGGTACAGAGACAGCCTACAACAATTTACAAAAACAATAAACAAATACAATTACAAGAAACAGCAAACTCTGGAGAAGGGGAAGAATCTAATTTCCAGAGTTACCACATTATTAGATTCAAATGTCCAGTTCTCAATAAAAACAACAAATCTCAAGGCATAGAAAGAAAGGGGAAAGTATGGCTCATTCAAAGGAAGAAAAAAATCGGCAGAAATTGTCCCTGAAAAAGACCTGATGGTTGATCTAACAGACAAAGACTTTAAAGCAGCTGTCTTAAAGATGCTCAAAGAACCAAGAAAGATGTGGATAAAGCAAGAAAATTATGAATAAACAGAATGGAAATATCAATAAAGAGACAGAAAACTTATAAGCAAATAAAATTGAAATTCTGAAGTTGAAAAGTACAATAACTAAAATGAAAAATTCACTAGAGGGATTCAAAGACAGACTTAAGAGGGCAGAAGAAAGAATCAGTGAGCTTGAAGAGAGGACAATGGAAATTATCAAGTCTAAGGAACAAAAAATAAAAAAGATTGGAAAAAGTGAACAAAGCCCAAGGTGCCTGTGGGACACCATTAAGCAGACAAACATATGCATTGTGGGAGTCTAAGAAGTAAGAAAAAGAGAAAGAAGAAGAGAGCATATTTGAAGAAATAACGGCTCAAAACTCCCCAAATTTGATAAAATACATGAATATAAACATCCAAATAGCTCAATGAACTCCAAATAAGGTGAACTCAAAGAGACTCACACTAAGACACAGTACAATCAAATTTTCAAAAGTCAAAGAGAGAGAGAATCTTGAAAGCAGCAAGAGAGAAAAAAACTCGTCACACACGGGATCCTTAATAAGAATATCAGCAGATTTCTCATCAGAAACTTTGGAAGCAAAAAGGCAATGGGCATATATATTCAAAGTGCTAAAAGTAAAAAAAAACCAAACCAAAACAAAACAAAACAAAAAAAACCCACTGTATCACCCAGAATCCTACATCCAGCAAAACTGTCCTACAAAAGTGTGGGGGAAATTAAGACTCCCCATAAAAACAAAAGCTGAGGAAGTCCGTTACTGAAAGAATGCTCAAGAGACTCCTGCAGGGTAAAATGAAAGGACATTAGACAATATCTCAAAGCTGTATGAAGAAATAGAGATATCAATAAAGGTAAAAATATGGACAATTATAGAAGCTAGTATTATTGTAACAATGGTTTGTAACTCCACTTTTTGTTCCCTGTGTGATTTAAGAGATCAGTGAATTTAAAATAATTATCAGTTTATGTTTTAGGGCACACAGTGTATAAAGGTAATTTTGTGATATCAAAAATCAAAAAAGATGGGGATAGGGCTGTAAAAGAGCAGAGTTTTTACATGTTATTGAAATTAGGTTGGTTTAAATTCAAATTACAGTGTTATAACTTTAGGATGTTAAATGTAATACCCATGGTAACAGCAAAGAAAATAGATATAGAATATACAAAAAGGAAATGAAGAAGAAATATAAACATTTCACTACAGAAAGTCAACTATACACAAAAGAAGATGACATGCAGGAAATGCGGGACAGAAAAGCTATAAGGCACATAGAAAACAAACAGCCAAATGACAGAAGTCTCTTCTTATCAGTACTTACTTTAAATGTAAATGGATTAAACTGTTCAGTCAAAAGACAATGATCCAACTAAATCTATTTATAAGAGACACAAATAGATTGAACGTGAGCACATGGAAAAAGATATTCTATGCAAGTAGTAATCAAAAGAGAGCAGAGGTGGCTATACTAATATCAGATAAAGTAGACTTAAAATTAAAAAGTTTACAAGAGACAAAGAAGGACATTATATATTAATAAAAGGGTCAATACAGCAAGAAGATATACCAATTATAAACATTTATGTACCTAATAAAAGACCATCAAAATACATGAAGCAAAAAATGACAGAATTGAAGGGAAAAATACAGGGCTACAGTAATAGTTGTAGACTTCAATATACATTCTCAATAATGGCTAGAATAACCAAACAGAAGATAAATAAGGAAATAGTGGACATATACAACATAATAAATCAGCTAGATCTAACAGACACATACAGAACATTGTACCCAATGACATAATACACATTCTTCTCAAGTGATGGGTGTATGACCTATGCCCAATGCTTGGAAGGGCCCCAAACTTCATTTAATGCATGGCTTTCATCATCTTGAAATTCTTAAGTTTTTAACAAAGGACTCTGCATTTTCATTTTGCACTAGGCCTTGCAAATTATGTAGCTGGTCCTGGGTACAGATGGTGGAAGTAGATGGGAATTAATATTTTTAAAATATTTCGAAAGATGAAGTTGCACTTGAGGCTTACATCTGGATGAAAGTGAGAAGTGGGGCCTTTGGAGACACTTTATCACATGCTTATCCCTAAACTGAAATAAACCAGTATATACAGTTCCTTCCAATCTTTGTTTTTAGATTAAGAAATAGACCGATAGCCGACCTGTGGCAGCAGTGAAATTATGGGTATGATTCCACCAGAAAAACATCAATGTAAACAGCTGTCCACTAAGTGGGGAAACAAGAAATAGAAAAAAAGACTCAACCAGTCGTTTGCAACTGCAGATTACAATTTAGGCTGTAATTACAATAACTACAATGGAAAGAATTATAATGTGCACTGAGTTAAATATTTCACTTGTGCAGAATTTAACACCAAGTTTATTCTTTTTCTAATAAGTGATTTTTATTGCCTTCAGTACATAAATGAAAATGGTCAAGACTGAAATTTAGCAAGTGATAAATGGTTCATTTTTACATATTTGCCAGTTTGTATACATGCATACATGTGTTTATGCATGCATCAATATATATTTATATAATATACATTCATGTGGAGGAGGGAGAATCATGTGCCAAGCACCTTGGAAAGAGAAGGAACGTGGTAAATTCTGGCCATTCACTGGCAAAGAAAGCACTGAAAAAGGACCAGATTCATGGTGGGAAGATCATAAGTTTGATTTCAGAAGCACATGAAAAGTTTAATCCAAAGTGCCTCTGAGATATTTAAAGGAGCTTATTAATAAATAATCATTTTGGATACATGCATTTGGAAATCAAAGGAAATATCTGATCTGGAGAGGTGAATTTGAAAGTCACCTGTTTATAACTAGTGATTGAAGTCTTGGGCATTAATTAAGAAAAGAAAAATAGAAGAGAGAAGAAGAGGCCAGTGGCTAATCCTTGCAGAATGGATAAGCCTGCTTGTGTGACTGAGAATGTAGGGGGGGGGGGGGCACAGAGGTGGGAGGAAAACCTGCACTGAATTGAGACGAAGAGACTCCAAGAGAAGAGATGATCTTATGAAGATGAAATGGTCAGTGGTGCCAAAAAGTACTAGCAGGTGTAATAAAGAAGAAAACAGAACAGTACCTGTTAGATTAAGTAATATAGAGGCCACCAGTACCACTAAAAGAGCTGCTCAGGGGACAGAAGCCAGACTAGGGTGGATTGAGAAGTGGATGGGATAATGATAGTGAAAATGCACACTTTGCTGATGCCCTGTCTCTCACTCTGTCACTCCTTCTCTTCTTCAAAGACGTAAAGAATCAAGCCATACGATCCTCCATCTGCTCATTCACTCTGCTGAGGATGCTTGAGGTGTATTGGAGGTGTCCAGGAAGAGCCCATTCTCTCCAGGGGCTGAGAACAAAGCCAGGACAGCAAAGGTGATGGCCCTGCACTTCTGGCCCTGCTCCAAGTCTCAGTCTGGGAGTGATATATGAAGCTAGGGAAATCGCTGAGCAAGTGGGCTTCATTCCTACTTTAAGAAGACAGGAGATTTGCGGAGTATTCATTGCCTTCCAGAGGAAGACTAACCCTGGGTCTAAGCTGAGACTCAGCCAGAAGGAAGCGTGTAGTCAGAATATGGCCCCTGTGAGGCCATGCCTGGTGAGCACTGTGCTGAGGTCCCGCAGTTAGTGGGAAGCGTCCTCCTGATTACTGCAGATGACCAGAGGTCTCACGTTCACAAAGTTCTCAGATTTAGACTTCTGTCCCTGAGTCTAACTGAGGCAACACACACAGTCTTGGAAGTACACTAGCAGGATTGGAAAGAAGACATCCAAAAACTGTAAATGTCTCTATTCCCTTTCACCTCGGGCAAGCTACTGAACATTTCTGTGCCCCAATTTCTTTCTTTGAAATAACGATAATGGAACATACCTCATCAGGTTGTTGGAAAATTAAATGATGTAAGATATGAAAAGTGCTTTGAGCAGCATATAGTAAGCACTCAATAAATGTAAGCTGTTATTATTTTTCTTACTACCAGACGCTTGTGAACGGCATGATTGCATTACACTGTAAATATTTCTGGTATAAAACATTAATTTGTTAAAAGTAAATATTTTAAAAATAGCATCATTTTGGTGACCCTGTTTTGACACTTCTTTATCTCTTTTTAGTATACTAGGGCCTTAAAACAATCTAAGTGTTTTGGGTTATTCTCCACTTCTGAGTGGAGTTGACAATGATTGCTAAAGAGGAATTGCCTATAGAAACTGAATGTGGGAGAAAGTGGTGATGGGGAGTCTAACTCTGTCTTCATAATTGCAAGAGATTTCTTGAATGCTCGGCCTCTATTGTTTTTTAAAATGTATTGGGTTGGCCAAAAAGTGCCTTCATCTTTTAAGTAAAAATAAAAGACACACTTTTCATTCTCACCAAGAACTTTATTGAACGACGTATTCATCCTTTTGTTCCACTACTTTCTGCCATTTTTCAGGCAACTTCATAATTCCATCTTCCCAAAACTTTTTATCTTTTTGAGCAAAGAACTGTTCCAAGTGCCTTTTACAGTCTTCCAGGGAATTGAAATTTTTTCCATTAAGAGAATTTTGTAAAGACCGAAATAAATGGAAATCCAAAGGTGCAATGTCTGGTGAATACGGCAGATGATTCAGAACTTCCCAGCCAAGCTGTAACAGTTTTTGCCTGGTCACCAAGGAAACATGCAGTCTTGCGTTACCCTGATGGGAGATTATGCATTTTCTGTTGACTGATTCTGGACGCTTTCCATCGGATGCTGCTTTCAGTTGGTCTAACTGGGAGCAGTACTTGTTGGAATTAATCGTTTGGTTTTCCAGAAGGAGCTCATAATTGAGGCCACCCTTCCATTCCCACCATATACACAACATCACCTCCTTTGGATGAAGACCTGACTTTGGTGTGGTGGGTGGTGGTTTATTTCACTTGCCCCACGATCTCTTCTGTTCCACATTATTGTACAGTATCCACTTTTCATCACCTATCAATCACAATTTGTTTTAAAAACAGACCGTTTTCATTACGTTTATGTAGAGAATCGCATGTGGAAATACGGTCAAGAAGGTATTTTTCGCTTAACTTATGTGGAACGCAAACATCAAAGTGATTAACATAACCAAAGTGGTGCAAATGATTTTCAACGCTTGATTTGGATATTTTGAGTATGTCAGCTATCTCCCACGTGGTATAACATTGATTGTTCTCAATTAATGTCTCAATTTGATCGCTATCAACTTCAACTGGTCTACCCAACCGTGGAGCATCGTCCAGTGAGAAATCTCCAGCACGAAACTTCGCAAACCACTTTTGACATGTTCTATCATTCACAGCACCTTCTCCATACACTGCACAAATCTTTTTTTGTGTTTCAGTTGCATTTTTACCTTTCTTTTTTTTTTTTTTTTTTTTTTTTTTTTTTTTTTTTTTTTTTTTTTTTTTCTACCACGGGCTTTATTTTTTTTTTTTTTTTTTTTTCACACACACACACACTGTATTTTATTTTTACAAGAGATAAATCGACTGACACCAAGCATTGTACATGGATGACCACAACAAAAGCAACAATGATTGCAATTACCAAACCTGAAACACACTCATACTATGTCATAGTATTGACATTCAGTCCAGTAATCCTCCACTGTCATTTTTACCTTTCTTGAAATAATATAGCATAATAGGCTGAAAATGTTACTTTTTTTCCTTCCATCTTCAATATTAAAATGGCTACACAAAAATTCACCAATTTTGATGTCTTTTGTTAAATGCACGCTGATATGACAGCTGTCACATACAATCTAACAAAATTATTTTAAATGAAGTTAAAGACAACTAGGTGCTACTAGAGCCACCTTATGGAAACAAACGAACGAACGTTTTGGCCAACCCAATATTTGATCTGGTGATAAAATGCCTGTTGCTGCACTGCTGTTATCAATGTCATCGTTATTCAAATGGCCAGTTCTAGTTGGAAAACTGTCTTCACACGTTGTGACCAGTAGGTAAGGCCAGCTCTTAGCATGTCTGTAGGCAAATGGAACTGCCAAGGGTTGCTTTGTGAATTGTTATACCAAACATTAACTTAGAGAACTGTAGCTCATAGGGACATTAAAGTTTCAGGTGCTTATCAAATAAATTTAGAACTTTCTAGAGGCTGAAGGTTCTGGGGAAAAAAGGGAATTGAAAAAGCTTGTCTGATGTAGATTGATGGTCAGGCAGAAAATTCTCATTTTTCATAGAAAAAAAAAAGTTGCTAAAAGACTAGTTATTGGACATTGTTATTCAAACCAGACAAATTAATCTTTGGAAATTCAGAGTTCATGGAACATATATATTTAAGAGCAACAGTAGCTTCACTACTTTTTACTATTGTCAAATACAGAAAATATTCACATTAAGTGATGGTATTTCTGAGCTCCAATTAATTTCTTCTAAAAGGCACTCCAAATTTCTGAAAGATATGCCTGTCTTGGCACCCACCCTGGGCTAATAAAGGAACAGATATGATACTTAGCAAAGCTAAAACTTCAGGCTGGGAACGGGGAGACTAATTCACAGTGAATTCCATGGAGAGAAATCTAGACTTAGGAGCAGGTAGAGGCCATGAAGGAGGGCAAGAATGGCTCACATTTCAAGCCTCTGGGCTAGGGATCTCCACTTGGACAGACAGCATCTTCTTAGGAATAATCTTAACTGGTTTTGGGGTTGAGAAGATATGGTGGGTAGCGGGGGCAGAAAATGGCAGCTCTCTTCTTGATGCTGGGTCCTCTAGCACTTGTTTTGTATAAATTTTACTAACCTGGTGGATAGGTATTACATTGCGACTTAACAATTGAGAAAACTGAGGCTCAGAGAGTGTATGTGACTTACCCCAGGTCACATAGCTGGCAATTTGGCAAGGATGGTTGGGTGCTGGGACCAAACCCCATACCATTCATTCCTCATCATACGTGATCTTTACTGCTCCATCCTAGCTGCCTCTCATCACACAGTTGGGTGCCCCCAGTTTCAATATCTCTTTCTAATGATACTTGGAGGTGTCTTTTAACTAGTGAATTACAAACACGGATTACATGAACATAGCTGAATCTGTATCATGGGATAAGAACTATTCACAGTTTACTTTTCAATTAACCTAAGTATAATCATTATATTCCTGCTGGCATTTTTTGCTATACCTGTCTCATTGTAATCAACTAGTTAATTGACTGACAGCTACCTTGATTATGAAAGGGCACAGACAGTTTAACAAGTTAAAAATATCATAGAGGAAAGCAGATGAAGCAAAAATAGGAAATGAGGAAAAGCTGCATTTTGGCTAAGGATGAGACTTTGCTTCACCCGGTGCCCTCTTCTTTCATTTCCTGAATCCCACTAACACTCCTGCCTGGGCTCTACCTGGTTCTTATCACAGGCTGGAGGGTAGTACAGGAATGGCTGCTTCTTGCTTTCTTAAACTGGAGACTTATAATCAATGACAGAGAACGACCAATATAAGGTGATAAAATAGATCGAAGTTCCACATTTCCCCCATATTGTCAAAATATTGCTTTATTTCATTCTAACACCTTTTCTATGTAAATGTATAAACATTTTTGCTGCATTGAAATTATACCATAGACAATTTTATTTTCTGCTTTCTTTTTACTTTATATTGTTACAGCATGCAAAATTCTTTGAAAAGAATTTGGAAAACAGATTTAATTAGTTTTTCTTTTAATCATGAAACAAATATATTCATATGGTAGACAAGTCAGGAGCATACAACAGTATGGTCTCTCCCTACCCACACCCAGCCCTATCTCATCCCTGGCACACTGGTAAAATGCCTGCCAGACCTCTGGCTATTAGGGCAAATCTCTGACTCTCTGTGGTCATCCTGCAGCCAGTTGTAGAGTAGCTGAGCTGCAGAAATGGGACAGAGGTGTTTGCACACAGCTTCTCTGCATCCCTAGCCAGGGACACTTCTTCCTTAATAGTTTTTGCCTAAATCTGTGAAATACTCACCCCCTCCACCCTGGCTGCCAAAGCTCAGTTCTGCTGCTTGGCCATTTAATAATGACCATAAACATTGTGCACTTGGAAGATCTGGCTGTATCTGCCAGGTTGTTCTGCCCTTGGACCTTAGGGCAGAGGGCTTGTGAGTTTGTATGCATAGAGGCTGCATGTTATCCATCCAAGAGCCATGACCATGTGGGGTGGTAAAAACAAACTCGAAGAAACAAGACACCCAAGACTGTGCCCAGGCCCTCCAACCACCTGTCCTTGCTCCTGGCCTTGTGGCTTTAGGTTCTGGACTCTGTATCCAACTTGGATTGTTGTATCCTTTGGCAACTTTCCTACCTCTTTTTACTTCTTGGTCTTTGGCTAGTTCACACCTATGACTTTCGATGTTAAGTGTTATCATGTGGGTTTCTTCCATCCTAACTTCATGGCCACATAGAATTTTAACTCTGGCCATGGCAAGGCTATTCTCCCTCTCACTCCTTCTGGGATGGAGCAGATTCCAATATTTTCGCCTGTGGATGTTGTTGGGTCACCTACCCTGGGGCAAAGCATGCAGTCCCAGCCGTTCTCCCACTCCCCATATCCGGGAAATTCAGTGTGATAGGAAGAAAAGACAGCCACTATCATTGTCCAAAAGAGAGAGAGAAGATGAGTGGAACTGACACTGAATTTACGTTAGCCACTCCATGCAGTGTCACCACCACCTTGCCCTCCATACAGTGTCACCACCACCTTGCCCATATTTCTTCTCTTGCACTAATTCTAAGGTAGTTTCAGTAAATTTCAGGCTCCCAAGTATTCTACAGCCCGATTCTCTGCCTCCCAGGAACAAAGGGCTGGTAAGCTAATTTATCACCAAATGCTGCCAAACTAACAGCAGGACAAATTGTCAAAGACTTTAGAGTATCCCTTCAGAAGTCCCTGCTCCCTCTCATTCACTGGCGGTGTGAGTAAAATGGACTACTTTTCCAGAAAGCAGCCAGAACTGCAAACTGTAATTATGTATCCTTTGTCCCAGATATTCTATTTCCGAATTTATACTTTAGGAAATTATTGGACAAGCATCTGAAGAGGCAACTGGGTAACTGTAAAATTCGGATGGCAGAGTTGGTCATAAAAGCCAAAAAAGGGAGAGTGGAAGGGAAGGATGGAAGAAGGAAAGAGAGAGAGAGCGAGAAACTTTATTGTCTCACAGTATGGAATTGGTTAAATAAACCATGGTCCATCTATAAATGAAATACTATAATACTGGGCAACTTTTAAAAATAGTTTAAATGTAGTTACTAGCCTGGAAAATGTTCTTCTTATATCGTTAAGTTAGAAAAAGCAGGTTACCAAACAGTATCCTTTTAAGGATATGAACTAAATGTTAACAGTGGTTATTTGTGGGTGCTGTGATTTCAGGTGACTTTTAAAAATTATTTTTGTTTATACGCTCTTTTTGAAATCATCTACAAACACATGCATTACCTCTGTAATTAAAACTCACAGTGAAGGAGGAAAGTAACTAGTGAAGTAACTGAAGCTCCCAGCCATTCTGAGCTCATTGCTTTTTGTGAGAAGTGACAAGCACCCCTGGGACCCAAACACATCTTCCTGTCTTGGAAACAGTGCTCTCTCCCCAAGTCAGGATGAGCAGAGAAACCTGGATGAGAACCTCATACTTGCCGGATATCACCGCATATAAATTCCTGGCGTTGGCAATCCTGAGCCAACAAGCAGAAGCACCACCTGGGGGCCAGCCCTGAAGAATGAGTTTTCAAGAGCTTCATCTCGCTGAAGCTTCTGCACAGCGCCACCCAGAGGACAATCAGGGAAATACAGTGGTTCCTCAGCTCTTCAGACCTGTTTCTGATCTCAGGAAAAGAGGCTGCAGTTATCTCTCAGTCCACTGATGTCCGGTCCCCAGCTACCCTGACGAACCAAGCCTCGCTGGACCGCCCGGGTGCACTACTTTCAGGTACTCCATCCCAAATGAGATCGGAATCTTTGCGGGCGGTGCCTAGGAATCTGTATTTTAAATAAGCCACTCTTTGGACACTGAAAGCTGGAAGGCAGTTAGGTTGTCTACACACCCTACTGTCTATGCCCTTGGAAACTCAGGCCAGCAGAGCTAATTTCTCCTTTCTCTCTATGCAAGGAGGTGGAGTGCGTGGGAGTTCAAACAAGCTGAATCTCACAACAACTTTATGAATTCCTTCCTTCATTCCCACTGCCTGACACTGGTGGTAAATGAATAAGCCAGGGCTACCCCTCCCTAGGATGATGCAGACAGAGGGGATGCTGGCATGTAAGTAGGTAGTTACTGTACAGTGTGATAGGAGAATGGTTAGAGGTCAGAATACAGAAACCAAGATGTGACAAGGTGTGGAGTATTCAGAACTGGTAGAAAATCTGTGTGCCTGGAGCCGCAGAGGCAGGGACAGCAAGAGGCTATGGAGTCGGTGAGAGATTCATTGAGCCCATTGTACAGCTGAGAAAACGGAAGAATTTGGAGCTAAAGTAACTTGCTTGTGGTAATGTAGGTAATTTGGATGAGAAATAACTCTTTTCTCCCCAGGTAGAACACTGGCTGGTGTCCCTACCACCCATTCAGATTGCTATGTGTGGCCCTGTAACCCCAGAAAAAGGGATATTTTACTGCATTAGATCTTAATTATTTTGATGTCATGGATCCCTTTGAGAATCTGATGGAATGAACACATATACACACTTTTGAAAAATTGTGAGGGGTTTATTGACCCACTGAAGCACTTCTACAGTTTATAAGATAAAAACTCCTAACCCCCAATAAAGGACAGAAAGAGGTGGGAAGGGTAAGAGTGCACGGAACTGAAATCTAAGAAAACAATTTTCGTCATTACTGGAAGAAAATGTCTTTGCAAAGGGCAGGAGGAAAACAAGAAGATGAGTAGGCCATGTGACTTGCTGCCAGCAAAACATCCAAAGTGATGACAGCTGACGTGCTAGCAGTATTTTAGGATCTCTCCACCACTTGCACATTTGTTGCTTCGATACACTGACAAAGGCCCACATTACAGATTATCGACTCTCTTTCCATTGAGGCTTTTCCACTGAGGCATAACAATATCAAAGCTATGGGCCTGGAAGAAACATCAAGCTACTGGTGTGATGAAAACTAGGCAATGTGTATTAATGAAATCATTCAGTGCCTTTCCCACAGGATACCAGAACATTCTCACTTGCCTCTTGGTGGCAGGGTTTCCTCTGCAATGTCTCTCCCAGACATTGCCTCAGTGCTACCAACAGTGTTTGCCCAGCCTGGCCTCTGCTGTTAGGGCCTTGTTCTGTTAAAATAAATATGATAAACTCACTCTCTATAAGATGGCTGTTCATAATGTAATGAGTGGCCCTATTGAAATGACAGCTGAATTGAAGCATCAGTTTCAAGGCCTCAGCTAGGAGAAGTGAGGAATGCAAGAATACAAAGGAAGAAGATAATTTGGTTCCATGGCCCTAAGATCACTTAGCTTCTCTCTGACAGTGCCATCCTTGATGTCTAATCTGAAGTCAAGTTAAAAAACACTTAGACCAGCACTAAGAATGTTTGCTCAGTGGAACTTGTCCTTTTAAAACCTTCCACAGATGGAACCTCAACTGACAATTTCCCTCATCCCCATTATAGCAGCCCTGAAAGAGATCTTTAGAGAATCTATTCATCAACTTCTGTTTCATATCTTACAAGGTATAGATTATTATTATTCCTGCTTAATAGATAAAGAAAGTGAGTCATCTGTAGTGAAAAGAGTGGGGTTTGGTACCGTGGAGTTCTGGATTCAGTGGATCTGAGCATCAATATCCTTGTCTATAAAATGGGGATAAAACCTATACTATCCAACATTATTATAGAAATTAATCAGCTACTTTATCAAAAGTGCCTAGCATCAAGTCAGGTAGACAGTAGGTGCTCAAAGAACAGTTTGTTCTTTTAACCAATTGGACCGAAGTCACGCTTGTGGAAAATGGCAGAGCCAGGTGTTCTGACAGCAAATCCAAGAATCAGTCCATGCGTGCTTTCCTGCCCTGCCTGCTTCTTCTGTCTTCTCAAAGCCAGTGTGGAAAGAGCTTCACATTCCCATCTGGAGACTTGGAGATTCACCTTTCATGACAAAGATTCCTGCAGAATTAATTCACAGCATTGCTAAGGTGGGGTGGTGCTGGATGTGAGTGATTTTTTTTATAGTGTTACAATAATTTATCATCTTCTCTCCAGCAGCCGTACTCTGGCTGGCAGCTCTAAAAACCCTGCAGTCCACGAGAGAGCAGTGAGCAGAAATATTTTCAAGAGCAGATGGGACGTACCTTCAAAATGCAGGATTGTCCCACTGAAACTGGGACATCTGGCAACCCTAAAAAAGCCCAAACTAGATGAAATAAAAATTATGAGATGGAGGAGCAGAAAATATGTCTTTGCATTGATTAGCAGGGAATGTAATTAATCTCCTTCAACTCCCTTTTCAGTCCTGTGGTGTAAAACAAGAAGAAATCTCAGTCTTACTGCGTTCCCCTGTGACAATTCCTACGCGATAATTTCAAAGTAGTATGAGTTTTAAAACTTCGTAGTAATGCCTCCCCTTCTATTGTTCAGAACTGTTCAGGGAGTGATAAAATTCATGCCCAAACTTCCTCAATACAGTGCTTTTCTTATTAGCCTGGCCAACATGGGGTAAGGGAAAGGGTGGAAAATGTTCAGCTGACTAGAATCAGGCCAACTTTTAGTTTTAATAGGAAATGATACAAACAAATATTTCTTTGCCTGTTAAGAGGTTTTATTCTGGATTTTTCTTTTTGTGGGTGCAGAAGCAAGAAGGGGAGAGCTGACCAGCCCCAAGGAAAGCGGGAAGATTTTCAGCTTTTCTTCTCAACTTCCTTCCTCCTCATTCTGTTTTGTCTCCTAGCATCCTATGCTATTTTGGCCACATATTTCGTATCAAACCTGTGTTCCGTTTAAACTAAACACCATTGGACTAGACACCAGTCTTACTGTGTGACTGTGCACCTCTGTCTCTTTTTCCTGCCTTGCTTGGGGCCAGCCCAGTGCCCAGAATACTGTAGGTACTGGAAAGTAAAACGTGTGTGGGTTTGAACAGACTGGACCCCTTGTATTGACCGATAATTCTGCCTTTGATCTGGAAGAGGACCAGATGAGGAGTCAGTACCAGAGTTCAGTTACCTGCTAAGCCACAGAAACAGGAACAAAGACAAAATCTAAGACTCTAAACCTTTTAAAGCCAAATATCCTGTCTTTATGAAAGTAGCATATATATATATATCGTTTCTTATTGAATTGTAGTTTATTCTCCCAAGTATTCTATTATGCCCACTTCTTGGATTAGAAAAACATTATGGACTGAATCATGTCCCCTCAAAATTCATATGTTGAAGCCCTACCTCTCCAATGTGAGGGTATTTGAAGATGGGACATTTGGGAGATAATTAGGATTAGATGAGGTCATGATAGTAGAGCCTTCATGATGGATTAGTGGCCTTATAAGAAGAGGAAGAGGTAAACCTCTCTCTCTGTGTGCAGTGCTCAGAGAAAGACCATGTGAATGCACTTCAAGATGGCAGCCATCTGCAAGCTACAAAGAGAGCTCTCATCAGGAACTAAATTGGTTGATACCTTGATACAGGACTTCCAGCCTCCAGAACTATGAGAAATGAATTTCTGTTGTTTAAGCCATCCAGTCTGTGGTGTCTTGATATGGCAGCCTGAGCTGACTAATACAAGAATTGATGTTCAGAGTGATTAAATACCATGCCCAAGGGCACCTGATTAGGAAATGGTGAAGCCAAGACAAGAGCCCATGTCTCTAACTCCAAGCCCAGGACAATTTCTACTACACCATGTGGCCAGCTCCAAGTTCATGACCTATCGTACATAACTGTGTAAACCACACATGGATATAAGCCTCTCTTTTACCCCAGGGGTTACTTCCTGGAACACACCACTAATGTGAGCAGTGCATGGGAGTTAGAAGACTTAGGCTTGCCTCACCCTCCACCATGTATGAGCTGTGAAACCAGGCAGCCTCAGTTTCCTTATATGAATAGTGGGAACTTGTGGAATCAAATTGGATGATAAACTTGAAGTATATTTATGAGCTGTTAAACACCTCAAAAACAACAGATAGCACATTAATTTTTAGTCAGAAGCCCCCTCAGAGATGATAGAGACTATTTCTCTCACTTTGCAAGTAAGGAAATTGATAATAAACAATGATCTTTGAGAACTAACCCTGTCAGAGTCATCCTCCATTCATCCCTGAGAGAACATTTGAGGGCTGTTGACTTAAACAATTAAGAGAGAAGTCAGGGCCAATTTATTCATTAGGCACAGAAGGTATGGTATGTAAAGTACACAGGACTTTAGGGCCTAATTTTTTTTTTTAACATCTTTATTGGAGTATAATTGCTTTACAGTGTTGTGTTAGTTTCTGCTGAAACAAAGTGAATCAGCTATACGTATACATACATCCCCATATCTCCTCCCTCTTGCGTCTCCCTCCCACCCTCCCTATCCCACCCCTCTAGGTGGTCACAAAGCACCGAGCTGATCTCCCTGTGCTATGCAGCTGCTTCCCACTAGCTATCTATTTTACATTTGGTAGTGTATATATGTTCACGCCACTCTCTCACTTCGTCCCAGCTTACCCTTCCCCCTCCCCATGTCCTCAAGTCCATTCTCTACGTCTGCGTCTTTATTCCTGTCCTGCCCCTAGGTTCTTTTTTTTTTAATTAATTAATTAATTTATTTTTGTCTGCGTTGGGTCTCGGTTGCTGCACGTGGGCTTTCTCTAGTTGCGGCGAGCGGAGACCACTCTTCACTGCGGTGCGCAGGCTTCTCACTGCAGTGGCTTCTCTTGTTGCGGAGCAACATCTTTCATTTCTTTCATCAGTGTCTTATAGTTTTCTGCATACAGGTCTTCTGTCTCCTTAGGTAGGTTTATTCCTAAGTATTTTATTCTTTTTGTTGCAATGGTAAATGGGAGTGTTTCCTTAATTTCTCTTTCAGATTTTTCATAGGGCCTATTTTTAATTTATTTTAACATCCAAAGGAAAAAGTAAACTTTTAGATCAAATGAAATATTTTAATATATCATATTAACAAGTTCATCTTTACACCAATGTAGTTGTAAATTATAATTTTTAATACAGTTTATGAAGGAGGGGGCCCACAAAGGCAAAAGTGCCTCAGGCCCAGAACATCCTGTGCAGGCCTGAGAAAAGTACCACGTAATGAAAATACTTTTACTTCCAAGGGAAACATTTCATTCACTTGGATTCAATATTGCTCTGGAGTTCTGCAGCCACTCTCGGCTCTGTACTGTTCTCCTAAAAGCACTGCGATCTCTCCAGAGTCTTGTCTGCTTATGCTGTTCCTGTTGTCTACAGCATGCCCTCTGTCCTCACCGTCTTCTCCACAAGGCAAACACTGTAGTGTCATCTGCCTCGGTGCCTTTGTTAGATTGCATCATAGGTCTTGGTCTCTTGGTTTTAACCATTCTTATCATTCTCACTACCTTTTGCCTTGCGTTTTAATCATTCATTCAGTCGGCCAGCCATATCCAAAATGTGCAGAATGCCCTGTGAGAGGCAGTAAAGCTTAGTGGTAATGACCAAGGACTCTGGTCCTGAGTTCGAAGCTCAGTTTTGCCACATACTAGCTGTGTGATATTTGCCTAGTCAGTGAACACATTTGCCTCAGTCTCTTCATCTGTAAAATGGAACTAATGATAGCATTAGTTCAAAGTTTCTTTTGAAGGTTATTTGAATATACATGCATATGTGTGCATATATTCGCATACACAAATTTGCTGCTGGGAACACAGTAAGCACTATGTAATGATAGATATTATCATTATTTATTGTTATTTTATTAATATAATTATTATAATATTATTATGTATCAATTTCTAGGCACTAAGAATACAAAGAGCTCTTTAAGGGGTTCACATTCTAGTGGAAAATTAGGCATATAAAGAAGACATATTAAGATAAATCTTTCGAAGGGTTTTGAGAGCCCAGACCCTCTCTAGCTAGGGGAAGTTGGGAAGACATTTGAAATGTATGTGGCCTGAGGCTGGGTCTTGGTAGAGGGTTGGGGTTCTGCAGGTTGATGAGAGGAACGGCATTCTAGGAAGGGTTTGCAGATTTAAATAGTCTCAAGATGGCAAGTTATGTTTGGAAATTGGTGAGAAATTTAGTGTGGCCAGAGCATAGGCCATTTCCAGGGAAAGGAGTCAAAGTGGGGGGGTGGGGGGGGGAAGGTGGGAGAGAAAGAGCCAAGCCATACTTGGAAGTTTGGTCCTTTCCCTACAAGCTTTTGGAAATTGGAGAGTAATCTGCTTAAATGTCTACTCTAGGAAGATCACAGTGGTGCAGGGTTGAGAGAGTTCTAGAGGGAGGGGTAATTGCAGGAGAGAACCAGTCAACAGACTATTGTGAGCATGAGCTCAGATTTTAGTGTGGAAGCTAAGTCAGAGAGGGTGTGAGGAGAGAGATTAAGAGGCCAGAAATGCAAGACTTGACAGGGCATGGTGACAGATTGGTTGTAGGAAGAAAGGGTGAGGGAAAGATTGAGACTGATTGATTCTCAGCCTGGGCGGCAGGATCAGTGAAGACTGAAAATGGAGAAGGAGGAGTTTGCAGCGCCTCTGGCATGCGCGTGGAGACGGCAGGGAAGCCGCTGAAAGGAAGAGTCTGGTACTCAGAAGAGAGACCTAAGCTGGGGATAAAGGTCTAGGGAATGACAGTTGAAGCCACAAGAGTAGTTGTGGATGATGGTCGAAGCCACAAGAGTAGCCGAGAGCACCCAGGGGAGTGTATCAGCCGTAGTTGGATGAGAGTCACAGATCGCCTGCAGGGATTCAAACCTGAGCAGTTATGGTGAAGTTGGATGGAGCCCATGACAGAGTATTATCTTATTTAATTGTTCATTGTCTGTCTTGTCCACAGGAATGTTAGCTTCTTGAGAATAGAATCTTTGTGTTCTGCAAAAAAGGCATTGGCACACATGCCACTATTATCGTGTAATATAAATATAGACTGGAGCGTTTGGGGAAAATATTACCAGCAGATGGGGAATAGAGTGTACATGATCCTCCAAAGTTTATTATTCCAGAGAAAGGTATCCAGGTCAGGCACACCATTAAAACAGCTCTGGTAGAGAGAAATCTTCCACTCCTCTGAAATTCTACATATTTATAACGGTGGGAAGGGGGCGACCACGTAACAGTAGAAGCTTCCTGGTAGATGTGTCCTCATTAGAAAGGCGGAACCTCAGAGCTCCATGAATGTCTGCTCTGGTCCCTGTCCCAGGGAGCTAACTCTCCTTGCTGGACCACTAGAGGAGAGGAGGTGAGCCTCCAGGGCCATGCAGTCTGGCTCTGAGCACCAGTGCTCAGCTCATAGTAAGTGGTCAAAACCAGTCATTGAATAAATGATATGCCCCAAAGTGTCTAGCAGTGCTTGGCACACAGCAGGTACTCAAGGAGTGAGCTTTCTTCTGTCTTCCAGATGTTTACAGGACTCGTGCTAATTTCTAATTTATTTCTGTATGCCCTCTTCTCCACTCATACGTCCTTGCCAGGTCTGCTTCTCCTTATGGACCCTAAATACCCTGGGGTTCTTCCTCTTTTTTTCCTCCAATCTCATTTGCTCGACCTGTGTCCCATCCCTTTACCCCTCTCTTTTCTACTGGACATAACGCTTTACAACAATCTAGTAAAATAGGGACTACGGCAGCCATTTTTCAGCTAAGGAAACTGAGACTTTCAAGGCTTAATGTCTTGCCCAAGGTCATAGGGGTGGTAAGTTGCAGTGTGGGAGTGTCTAAACCTTTTGACTCCAGGCCCAAGTCTCTGCAGTTGCCTCCTTTAGGAAGTATGTGATCCTCCTTCACAATTGTCCTTCAGTAGATCTTTGGGAGAAGATGATGGAATGATCATCATGTTGCACTTCCAGAAAAGCCACACAACATAGGCTGTTTAGAGTGGAATAATAGAAATGAGTAGAAAGAGTTCTATTAGTCAAGAGAGCTGGGTTACAGGGTCAGCTCTAACACTTGGCATATGTGTGACCTTGGGCAAATCTCTGCACCACTCTGGGCCTCAGTCTTCACTTCTGCAAAATAGGAATAATAATTCCTGCCCTTTATACTTTATAGAATTGTTGAAAGAATCAACAATTGCATAATGAATGTGCAAAGCAAATGCAAAAATGAATGCATAATTTGAGTGAAAAAGCATAGAGGATTGTAAAGTTGTCCACAGTATCAGGGGTCTCTCTTTTTCATTATAAAAATGGTCAATAATGAAAGAGTGCTCTTTAGGGTCTCTAAAGATTGAATCACAGTATCAATTATGTATTAATTTAAATGTTAAATTAATTTTTCCTAAAAGGCATCGTGCATGTTTGAACTGTGCTTTATAAACTTTCTTTTAATCAGCCAGACTAAATTTCTTATAGTTCATTCTGGCAGAAATAATTCATTGCCATTGTCATCACTTCGATAAACAGTGCTTTGAGGGCTTAAAACACCCCCAAGGATAGAACCAATATTTGCCAAGGGATCTTTTGGTCCATGAATCTCACTAATTTGCTCCTTGTGTTATATGAATGAGGAAAAGGCCCTGGCTCTTGGATCTGGGACATCTGAACTGACTCCTGCCAAGTGGCAGGGACAATTTTAGTGCTGCTGAGAATCTGACTGCTGTTTCCGCCTACTCCCGCCTTCCCCCTTCCTCCTGTCCTTGAGCACGCAGATGCTGCCTGCCTTCTGCTCTCTCCTTTACCAGTTTCTTGTATTTCCATGTCTCCTTGCACCCGTTTGCCTCTCTCCGGATTCTCACTTATCCCTGTGTTTTCTTCCTTATCCCTCCCCATCCCCCATGCACAGTTTTATATTGCTTGGTTTCTCCGGTAGACCTATGTTATGTCTTTCCTTATCCCAGGGAGCATGATAGAGCATAGCCTGGTGGTAGCAGGGGTGATTTTGTTTTTTTCCTTTAACCCTCAAAATGCCAACGGTAGGAGTTTTTCCAAATGTGGCCAGCATCTTTGCCTTCTTTTTCTTCTTTTCCCTGGATTGCCGTATCCTTCCATTAACTGGATACCTCTCTCCAGTTCTGCTCACTCCTGTCTGCCAAGTCACCCCACTGCATTCAGAGTGAACCTTCTAAATATTTAATCTGACCATGTCACTTCTAGAATGTCCCAGTAACTCCAGATAAAATCCATACTCCTCAACTTCACATTCAAGGTCATGTATTACCTGGCCCCTGCTTACTGCTGGGAACTTACTCATTTCCAGCTACACACGTAGCACACACTTAATCTCTGTTGGCATTGCTAGTGAATAAATGAATGAGTGAATGCATTAGTGAATGGTAGATGCTCAGCATGGGCAGTAGTGTAGTGCAATGGAAAGGTTAGACCTGTGTTCAGGTCTCAGCCACTTATTCACATAGATTAATTCATAGTAATTAATCTATGATAGTAAATTAATAGCAAATATTAGGCCCTTCCTCAGGGCCAGGACTAGGGAGAGGTGAATGAGGGATTCACTTTGGATGCAAAATTTAAGGGGACACCAAAAAACTCAGGAATCAAGAAAATATTATTTTAATATAATATTTTTAAAAATCAAAATTAATGCAAAAAATCCATGATGAATGCAATTTCAGAATCTAATAAAAATGGTATCTCCCCTGCACTTGCACAACTCACCTCACTCTCTTCATCCTGCCCTTCTGACAGGATAACTGTGAGGACTCAGTGCAGGGTGTTAGCAGCCACCTAGCCTGCTGGCTGGTCTTTCACTCTGACTTGAGTTTTCTCTAAAGCAGCGATGCCCTGAGTGTGGCTCACAGACCAGTGTTGATCTGTAAACCATTGTTAGTCTACAGTGAGATAAGTACAGAAGTTAAAAGTGTTTATATATTTTTGTAGTAATTGGACAGTGATTTTATGCTCAGTCTATTTACAAATTTGGGCTTTTATTTTGCATGTCTTATAGGTTTTTTAATTTTCTTTTTTAGCAATTCATTTTTATTGTAGTTTACAAAAGTTTCGAAATTATTTTACAAAACTGGTCCTTCATCACAGATAATTTAAGAATCACTGACCTCAAGTCTGAGACAGCTCAAAAGATCTGTGGTTTTCTAGAATTGGTTTATTTGTTCGTAACAAGGAGATGTACCAAACTGGGTAGATGTGATCTAGAAACCACTAACTCCGGGGGGCGGGGGTGGTTCCAGCATTATTGTAGTCTATGCAAATGGCGCCCCCTGGTGTTCTGAGCATAGCAGCCCTGTGTGGGTCCTGCACAGCCGACCAGGATCCACTCTTTGTATCCCTTTCCTACCTTTCAGGTTGTATTTCATTTTCCCTTTTTATTCCTCACTTGCTGCTGCATTCATCTGGACATTGTATCCATCCATCTATCCATTCATTCAGCGAATACTTATGAGCCCCTACTATGGGTGGGGCACATTTACAGATGTGGGAATATAGTGATGAAAGAATCAGACATGGTACCTACCTTTACCTAGCTTACAGTCCAGAACAGAGACCAGATGAACAATTACACAGACAAATAAATGTATCAGTTACAAACAGGTGGCGTACCATAAAAGCTAAACAGAGTGCTCTGATGAATTAGAGAGCAAAGCTTCCTTAAACAGGGTGTTCAGTGAAGCCCTCTCTGAGGACAGGAGCTCTGAAGTACGACAAGGTCTTAACCATGCAAATAGCAAGGGAAAAACATTTATAGGAAGAAGGAATAAAATGCACTAAATCCAAAGGAGGGAAAGAGCCCTCTTTCCCTGAAAGTAGAGCAGGACCTGAAAGTAGAGCAGTGTGATTGGACAGAGGGACACGAGGTGAGGTTGAGAGGTGGCATGCCACATCCTATAGCATCTGTCAGCCATCGTGAGCTGTTTGCACTCCGCTCTAAATGCAATGAGAAGTCTGTCCCCAACTTTAAAGCTTGTACCCCATCTTTGAATTATATATTATTTGGGATATTAAGTGTGAGTAACACGATCCGACTCAACCTGGTAAGCCTCTGTTAGCTGCTGTGTGGGACATTGTTTCCCATCTGTGTAGGGCACGTCCACCACCATCCTCCATGACCGCTCCTCCCTGCACTGTTGCTTATTTTTGTACAAACTCTGATCTTGGGGAATCAGGCTGGGCAGGCATAATCTGCTTGGACTCAGTGATGGGTCAAGAGAAGAATGTGTGATGAAAGCCGAACTCATCAGGTTACCTTTCTGAGGTTTACTGTATCTAGAACCAACAGGAAACAGTATGTGTCTTTTGTGACTGGACTCCAACTGCCTGTGACTACATTCTCCACCTCAAGGAGAAAACTTGTGTGCATTGGAGTGAATAGGGTCCAAAAGAGGCAGTCTGACATAAAAGATAGATGGACAGAAAGTTGGAATAGTATCAGTCACAGGTCCCAGTCTCTGACCCTTTACACTGCCCTGGTTCCTTCATTACCCTAGAAACCTTCTAATAAACCCTTTTTATTTATTGTTTTGCCTAAGCTTGTTTGAGTACAGTTTCTGTGACCTGTAACTAAAAAGACATTACAACTGCAGCCTCCCAGGCTCTTGACCTCCTCCAGGGCCCGTCCCTTTCCACACTCCCACCTTGTGCAGGACTTCATCTCCCTTCACGTATTTTAAATACAGTGAGGGAAAGTCCATGTTTCCCAAAGTGGGTTTGTCAGAAACTTTCTACCATTGGAAAACTGAATTTGACCATTTCTCAATTTTTTGGAGATGTCCTTTATCATAGCAGCTGTTAGAGAATTGGAAGTTCATAAGTGAATATTCCCCATAGCTTCTATGAGTCTCTAGTTTGGACATATACATACCGTATCCTCATAGATACTCACACAGATGCACACACAGACACACAAAGGCACACATGCTGGAGTGCATTCTTATGGGTGCTCAGGGCATTTTCAGTTGTTGCTTTTATGACCAAATAAAAGGAATATCATTTTCCTCAATGTTCTATAAATGAAAGGCCTTTTCTTGGGCTCTGGGTCAGTTTAGAGTTCTTCAAAACCATCTGGAGCATGATTTCCTTTCTTCTTAACAATTTCTTTGTGCTGTTTTTCTTTAAACTCAACTGTAGTAAGAGGAAAAAAAGCCTCTAAAACCAAGCCAAAAATCGGTGTGAATCCTGACAGCAGGCTCCAAAATGCCAAGTGAGAGAGAAAGAAATGGAAACGCTGACTTTTTCCAAAGCCATGTAACAATTCATCCTTCAGCAGATATCCATGTGGTCTTAATGTGTGTAAGCTTTCAGAGCTGGCCCGGGCCAGCAGGAGCAGTTTGTCTTGGTGGCTGTCTATTGTCATGTGCCCATCTATCCATCTCCTTCTACCACACTGCATCTGGTGATCTTTAGGATTCGCTGCAAATCCAGATGTTCAATCTGGCTTAGAAACCCCCAGAGGACTAACTATTGGTGTGTCACAGAGGTGCATGTAGATATCTTAAACTGCAAATGGTAAGTTAATGAGGAAGGTGGCTTGTAGGAGTCTTGGAACGAATGATCTACTGCTGGAAATTGGATTTTTCTGTGGCTTGCTCTACTTTTAAGAATAAATTCTACTGTTAATCCTAGATCTATACTATATTGCTCATACAGGTGGTGTTATGACTATAAATGTGCCCATTTTGAGAACCATTTATACAAAATTCTCAACTCCAAGACACATTAGGTATACACTAGTTATTTGATCTTCAAAATAATTCTATTAATACATTTTTCCATCGAATGATTCTAATAAACATCCATCTTCTTCAGTTCCTTTAAGGTAGATTATTTGTGACTACTTACATATATTTAGGGAAAAGTAATGTTTTGAGTAAGGTGGTGGAGAATATATGTTCTCTGAAACAAAAGTATCAACTTGTAAGATTTAATCACATGGCTTTCCCTTTAATAAGATTTGATGATTACCTTTGTCACTTTTTATCTTGGGGGGATTTTTGCACTTCATGGGACTCTATGGCTGAATTAAAGATTCTAGTTGGCTATTTGCTGAGTGTGACGGATTTTGTGAGCTGCTACTGAAGCTGGTAAGCTGGTCCCTGGGAAATGTCCCTGGATTCTCTTTTCCACCTGCCTGCTAGGTGACAGGGGTGGAAGTGGAGAAGCCTAGACTTGGAGCCAGAAACCTCGTTCGAGGTTAGGCTCTAGTAATGACCATTCATGTCGCCCTTTGGCAAGTCATTTACTTCTTAGAGCTTCCCGTTCCTTGTTTGTAAAATGGGAGTAATAGCTGCCCAAACTGTCTATGTCGTCATGGGATTTAAATGAGATTATACATGTGAAAACACTTCCTAATCTATAAAAAAAAAAAAAAATCACAGAAAGGTTAATTATTGATAACGTCCTCTTCATTTTGTCCATAAAATAATGACGTTCCCTCTGCCTGGAATGGTCTGTCCCTGCATCTTCGCAAGGTGTGTTGTTTCAGATTCCAGCAAGAAACAGAGTCCATCCCAAATTTTTTGGTTGAGGGACTGTACTGTGGGTTGGGTTAAGGAGACAACCAGGAAAGGTGGGAAACCTAGACGGTACCAGTACTGAGAAGCCATTGCTACCTCTAAGGCCAGAAGAACTGGGGCTGGGGTGGGAGGAACCATGTTACTGGGGCCCTGCTGGAGCTGGAACCAGGGAGGGGGCCACCCCAGGAGAGCTGCCATTGTAGAGGACCACAGTCTCCACCTGTCTGATAAGGCTCAGGCTCTAAGCAAGGAAAGATTTACTTACTCTCCCTCCTCCTGCCCTCTGGTGTCTCATTGGCTAAATCCCATTGGAAATAAGCTGGGAAGGGAGTCAGAATAGAGAAAAGCAGAGCATGGATGGGGGCAAATGGAGAACCACCAGTTCACCTGGCTTCTTGTTATGTCATTTCTATCCCCTCAGAATGGCTTTCCTTACCACCCAGTCTAAAGGAACTTTCACCAATCCTTTTCAACTCCATCACCTTGCATTTTCTTTATAACACTTACCACCACCTAGAATTATCTTACCATTTATTTGCTTGGTTACTTATTGTTCCTCTTCCCCCTACTGGAAGGTCCGTTCCATGAAGTGAGGGTCCTTTTTGGTTTTGTCCACTGCTCTATCTCGAGGGCTTAGAGCATAATAAATCATTGTTTAGTACCTGCAGAATGAATAATGATGGTAGAGTAATTGAGGAAGAGGTAATATGATTAAAGATGCCATCAAAAGAATACCTGAGCTTTAACTCTATTGGCAGAAATATCTTTGCTCCTGACCTCTGGCCGAATTGCTAGTCAAATTTTCCCCTTCTGAAGAACTCAGGCTGCCCACTCCTGCCAGGGGTTGGGGAATGTTCATTAATGACATTGCCTCAAAGATTCTTTGTCCCCTCGTTGTTCTTTGCACATTGCAACAGAAATAGCTTTTACATGACAAAGTGTCAGGAAGAACCAAGACCACTCATTTTCTATTCACATCTGGAAGTGGGGACTCTACCATTTCCTCTACGCATTCCTTATCATTTTGGCAAAAGGGGAGCTCATGTTGATGCACAGAAACCCCTGCCCCCAGAGTCCTGGATGCGTCATGGCAATGACAACAATGCTAGAAATCCCTTACACTTATATAAAGTGCTTTAGGGATTAAAAAGTACTTTCATAGTCATCATCTTTTAATCGTGACACTAACACATAAGACAGGTACTACTTTCTTGTTTCTTTAATAAGAAAGTTGAGGCTCAAAGAGTTTAACTGAGTTGAGGCAAAATGGAGGTTTGTCTCAAACTCAGTCCCCTTGGGAGCTGTTTCCTATATCAGTATCACTGAAAAGGACAAACAACTGTACAGGCAAAACCTGTCACTGACAAGGGAAATCCATGAATGCGAAATCTGGAATAGTCTTTATCTAGCAACTGGCATGGATTCATTCAGCATCTTTTAGTTGATCAGGGAGCTCGAGCAAGTAACAAAGACATGGATTTTGGACTCAGCCTTAAGTTTAAGACATTGCCTTAGAACACATTTATCTTTTGATTTTAGGTTAAGTCACTTCACTCTGAGTCACAGTTTTCTCTTCTCCTAAATAATTTATTTAACACGTCTTCTAGAGTTGTTTGAGAACTAACTTGCCCCAAATCGCACCATTAGCAAAGGGCGAAACCAGAATTTGAGCGCAGTCACTAATGCTAGAGTTTGCCCTGTGAGATAATAACATTGAGAATGAGACCGGAAATTCTTCAGTCCTCCTAAATCTCATTTGCTCACTCAGCCAACCCCATGGTTTGCCCTCTCATTGTTAGAAAAAATGAAGAGGAATGAGGGAGGGAAAAGGGACTTGATGAAGTGAGTCCTTGACTTTCAGCAGGCGTTGAGTCTGAGAGTAGAGAAGCAGAAGATAGGAGCTGAAGCAGAGCATTGACTCACATCTGTCTTGACATAAAATTTATCTTGAATAAGTGAGGACTTGAGTCTGTCCCCTCCAAGTATAAAAGAAAGAATAATCCAGTATCTTTAGCATGGTATCATCTCCCCTACCTTCACTTTCCAGTGCTCTCACTAAGCGGGAAATAGAAATTCTGTGGCTCCTTTTGATGTAGGCCATGGGGACCCAGATGAAGCCGAGGACAAACAGCTCTCCTTCTGCTCAACAGCAATAAACAGCCACCTGTCCCCAGGGGAAGTGGACCTCACCGCTGATGTGAGCATAAACTGTCCGGTCTGCCAGGGCTGCATCCCGTGGTGACAACGGAAAGGGAGTCCTTGCTGCTCAGGAGGGCAAGTGGACTTTGCAGTTAATCAAGCCTTCGAGGAGGCATCGTAGTTAATCATGTCAGATATTGTAGCATCAGCTCTATTTGAAACAAAAGAAGGGCAGGGGTCACTAGCAGTACCAGGCAAAAGGAATGGCAGGTAAAGAGGAATGTTTTAGCTATGACTTACTGTTTCTAAAAGAAAGGGGGAAAAGATGCTGGCTATGATTTTAATGCGGGTCAAGGTTATTTGAAATGTGCATGGAAGTTATTCTTGTGAAGTAAAATCGGCAGTGTGGGAGACCTGGATTCACTGAGAGAGGTGATCTACTACCAGAGACTCTGAAATTGGAATCAGCTGCCTTGGAAAACAGAGAGCTCCCCGTTTCCATTCACATGTCCAGCAGAACCCAGGTGACTGTCAGGTGAACATTTGGAGTGGATTTAACCACTGGATTGGTAGGGAGTGGATTAAAGTGGCTTGGATGATTTAATGTTATTTAAACTGTGCATGGGCTTCTCAGTGAACACATCCATATAATGAGAGCAAGAATTATATCCCCAGTGCCTGGCACAGAGAAACTGCTCAATTAATGAGTTAGTAATAATAATACATACATACATGCATGCTTTTCCAATCAAGTTCCTGCAACGTACTAGGTATTATGCTAAGAGATTCACACATCATTCAGTCCTGTCCCCACCCAGTGAGTTGTAGATCAGGTATTCAAAATCTGTCCCCCTAACGTTGGTCCTTGCACATAGTATCTCTCAGCCACTGCTCTTTTTAGGGGCCTAGTTGGTTAGTAAATGTTAATCTGAGAAGCTGACTCACACAGTAGTTCTAAATGCTATTATTGGCTTCCCAGGGACCCCTATATTTTAGCAGTGCCTTCAGTGCTTTAACACAAACGTATAGTATGTGAAGTGTTTGGGCACCTTGGCAACCTCATAGAGGTTTGAGGGAGCATGGGAGATTTTCCTCAGTGACTAGCCACTTGTTGGAGATCTATGCATTTTGGGTAGGGTCTAACCATGTTCATTACCATACTTGAAAATGTTTTATGAGCAGTGCATCTTCAGGAAAAAGGAGACAGACACTCTGCTAGGCATTTGGGTGGAATTATTATTTAATCCTCTAAATAATGCAGTGAAACACATATTATTATTTAAATTCCTATAGAAAATGAAACCAAAGCTCAGAATGGTTTACCAACTTAACAGAGGCCACATAACAAGTAGCAGAATCTGTTTTGGGTTTTTTTGTTTGTTTTATAAATTTATTTTATTTATTTTTGGCTGTGTTGGATCTTCCTTGCTGCACGCAGGCTTTCTCTAGTTGTGGCGAGAGGGGGCTACTCTTCATTGCAGTGCACGGGCTTCTCATTGCAGTGGCTTCTCTTGTTGTGGAGCACGGGCTCTAAGTGCACGGGCTTCAGTAGTTGTGGCACACAGGCTCAGTAGTTGTGGCTCGTGGGCTCTAGAGCGCAGGCTCAGTAGTTGTGGCACAGGGGCTTAGTTGCTCTGCGGCATGTGGGATCTTCCCGGACCAGGGCTCGAACCCGTGTCCCCTGTATTAGCAGGCAGATTCTTAACCACTGCACCACCAGGGAAGTCCTAGAATCTGGTTTTAAATACAGGTCTTTGTAATTCCAGAACCCCCATATCTGGAAGGTTTGGGGAAGACTGGGGAAGGTATTTAGCTTATTACTTCTAAAACTTTCTGTGGGTAAAAGCTTTGATCCCTGTGAGATAATCATGATTCAATAAGGTGGGAAACACTGCTTATTCCACACTGAATGTGGATATTCTCAGCGAGCACATGAACTCAGTAGACATCCTAAGAATTCCTGCTACGAGAACTGTTTGTGCTTAATCAGCATTTCCCAAAGGTATTTGACCACCAAGCCTCTCCCTACCACCATTCATTGTTGTTGCTGTTCAGGTGGTTGTTCTTTGTTTCCATGTAATATATGTTAACATTCCATGGACCTTGGATTATAATTTGTGAAACCCTGGTTTATTCTGCTCTTAGGATAAAATCAAAGTCATGGTAGGGACAGACAATCATTAATACTCTCTTTGTGTGTATGTGTGTGTGTATGTGTGTTGTGCACATGTGTGTGTTGTATGTGTGTGTGTGTGTGCATAAGAGAACCAGAGAGAGAGAGAGAGAGAGAGAGAGAGAGAGAGAGCCTGAGTCCTATGACCATGCCTAATTAGGAAGAGGGAGCAGGTGAATACAGATAAGTTCTGTCACTTCACTTGCTTTTCCCTACAAGTAGGCTCAACGATTGCCCCAAATTTTCTTCTTACCCACTGTCATATGAATATTGCAAATGGGAATTTAATGGGAAGTAATTTTGTCAGGGATTAGCATGTTTTGCTGGGAGTGGTGGGAATAGGCAAGGGTGGGAGGAAGAAAGGAAGGTAAAGATGAATCCATTTCCTGGTGTGGACAGATGATGCTAAAGTCTGGGACATGACAGAATGTACCAGCTTCTCTTAGGGAAAGTTGGCAGGGCAATTAGGGCCCAGCTTCTCTGAGCCACTGCATATATACCCCTGACCTACAGGTGGAGAGAGAGGCTGATAGGAAAATTTTAAGATCTCCTCTGATGGAATTGCAGATTTTGAAGAGTCTGCTTGGGTGTAAGTTCTTCTACCACGGTTCCATATCTCAGATAGATAAGACTATACTAGATGATATTTAAGGTTGCTAACAGAGTAATGCCCCATGACTTGACGATTTTAACCATCTTTACATAAGCGTTACTAAAGATTGATCATTATGGCATTCTTGTTCAGAATGCTGCTTGGCAAGTAGCCCCCAATATAGGCTCTCCAAGAGTCTTCTAAAATACTCATGAAGAAGTAGAATAAGAGGAAATCCAAAGCATTAGAAACTGAAATTTATAGACAACATATCAGGATTTGGAATGCCTTGTCAATAAAACACAAATGCAATTATTTTAGGAAGAAAACCATCAGTTTGTGTCATGACCTGGTTCAATGTCATGAAACAGTATCATTAAAGAAATAATAATAGATGTTGTCTTCCTTCTATATCATCTCCTGTAGACTTAAGAACCAGGACCTGTACCCACCAGATTGGGAATGCGTTTATCCCCCAGTCCTTCCCTCCCACTTTTTAAAATCTCAGGCAGAGACTATAAATCTTAGAACTCAACTAGGAGATGTAGAGAGCAGGGTTGGGTAGAGTGCATTCTGGAAAATTCCATCCTATGAAGAAAACAGTGAAGCCCAAGGCTGAGGAAGGAAAAACTTACAGAGCACAACAAGCTTGGCATGGTCAGTTTTCACCTATTGTTTGGGTTCATAGCATGAGAGACCCAAGGCAGGAAAATTAGACATTAGTTAAAAGCTTCCTAGAGACTGGTCATGGATCTGGACGATGTGCCCATTAACCTGCCCTCACATTTTAGATTTGAGAAGGGAAATCAGCAAGTGGAATCTGAACAAGAAAAGGCCTATCCTTTCATCCTGTCTGAAAATAAATATGGGGAATTACTAGATCTCACCTTACTTTAAGGATAGACAATAATAGTAAGGAAACAACATGGGGACTATGATAGAAAATAACCTCCAAATAGGACATTTGGTGTACTGCTGGAGAAAACCAGAAAAGGAAGTTATTTCTACAAATCATCTATTCATGATCCCAAAGAAAATTGGGAGAAGAGATTTGGAATATTCAGTACAGAACAAAAAGACATATACTATGTGAAACATGAGCAGACACAGCCATTAAGAGAGCACATTGAGATTAAAAGTCTGGAGTGTGGGATGAAAATAGACTTAAATGAAATAATATAGAATTTCAAGGAATCTTAAAAGACAATAGCAGCATTAAAGCTTACATTGGAACAGAGTAGAACTGATGTGTAAAAGAATTATCAGTGATATAAATGACAAGTTTGTAAAATTCTTCCAGAATGAAGAGACAATATACAAAAAGAAGAGTACAATGCTGGGGAAAAAAGATTATAAATGCTAAGGGCAAACATAGGTGGCCAACTTGCAAATAAGTATTATTTCTGAATGAAACCCTGGACAAAGTAGAAAAGACATAAATTTATAATAATAGAACATTTTCTGCAAATTCCATGTGAAGTCAAAGAAATGACACATACATGTAGACATTTGGATAAAGACAAACAACTAGGATAAAGATAAAAATCAATTATGATCCAAGTAAGAAAAACAGGTTTTCTGCAAAGAAACAAACATTAATTTAGCTCAGTTTCTCATTTATAACCTTAAATGTCAGTATACAATAAAGCAATGTTTTTTCTCTCTCAATGAAGAGTTTTTAGACCCAAGAATTTTAGACTCAGACAATTGTGAGAAGGCAATATAAATGTATTTTCTGATAAACAGAAGCTCATAAAATATACCAATGACGTACATACCCTACCTAATAAAGTTATTTGCAGATCCACTCCAATTAGCTAGGAAGTAAAGCAAACTTCAGAGCTCAAGAGCTCAAGAATGAAGAAGTCATAATATAAAAGGAGTGATTCTGAGTACTTGCTGGCCTGTTTACACAATTCTTTGTCAGAACAAATGCACAATATACATATATGTATATATATTATATATATTTATATATTTAACTGAGATACTATAGCATTCCAAGGACTCTTAAAAGACTTAATAGTACCATTAAAGTTTACATTGGAAGAGAGTAGAACTGACATGCAAAATATTTTATATATTGTAGATATATAATTTAATATTTTATATATATAAAATGATAAGCAAGATTATATATGAAGTGAATAATATAATTAATAAGATGATTTTATATGTATATATAATCCCACACTTACATTCTTACAAAACTGAGGATCTAAAATATCAGTGCCCATAAAACATGTACACAAATCAATCTATATGAGCTAATGCATATAGACAGCATCAAAAATTCCAAAAAAAGCAATAGTACAGGCCTCAATGTCTTGATCTCTGGCCTAATGCAATAATACTAGAACTTAATAACAAATGGTTAATCTATGAAAGCATTAGCAAATTAAGAGCAAAATTTCCAAATAAACCAGGTTGAGTTTTTGGATTTTGGCTTCCAGCTAAAGTGCTAAATGTTGGAAGTCTTTGGAAGATGACCATTTTTGTTTGTTTTAGTGTCAGATATGGATAGGTATTAAAGAGGATGTCATATTACCAGCTTAAGGAAAGGTCAGTTATGAAATTTAAAGAAGATTGAATTTTTTTCTTAGTAGCTTTTATTACCAAGTGGTACCTCACCCTTCAGATCAAATTGCTTTTGTAAGAAATGTAAACTATTTTACAAACCTGAGAGGAAATTTGACTCCAAACAAGCCTAAAGTGTCCTATAGAGAATGAGAGAAACAGAAAACATTTGCCAAGTTGTATATGTGCTCTGTCACCTACCACACCTCTTATGAACATTCCTTGCCTGCCCCAGAGGGTGAGCCTTCACTAATAAGGGAAATACATATCACCAATCTCCTTTGTTCCCCCTCCTTGGCCTACTTTTAACAAGCTTATCTGAATTATTTATTGTTCTTTGCTTTATTTGAAAAGCCAATCCTATGAAGACTGTAGAATTTTCCCAGAAGTTCAGGCCCTGATTCCTGGCTTTTCTCCAAGCCCTGCACAGTGGAGATGCCAGCCATGTGGGTCACAGGCCTGTGGGACCTGACAGTGCCACTGAGGACCACTTTGCTGTGCTCAGGCCCACTGGTTTGGGATGACTTTGCTTCCTTCCATGGCTCAGGTGTCCATCAGCTTTGTGCCGTGGTCTTGGTGTGTTGCTCCATAGCTTGAGAAGCCTAAAGGGAATAATTCCACTGAGTTTTTCAAAACAGAAAAACGTATTTGATTCTTAAACTTCTCTTGAGCACAATGCTGATACATCCCTGCTCTTGAAAGTTCTAGAGATTTGGCCTTGTTGAACCGTAATACTTAGTGACTCATAGAGTGAAAAAGAATACCTTAAGTTGGGTTTGAATTATAGTGCAGGTCCTGTTTCTGGGCCCCTTTGCTAGGACTTGGTAAGATGGGTGCTGGAACTCCTAAAGCAGGAAGTGAAAACCACAATTTTTGCCTATGGCTGGCTCTAATTGCTCATATTTTGAACTCACTTATCTTCTAACAGAGACTAAGGAAGAGAGCAGACATTTAGTAAATATTTACAGAAAACGTTGGAGCCCAAGAGCAAGGAGTGTGGTGACCATGCTTACTAGATTTTTCCAGAACCTTCTTTGTTTTAAACATTCTATCTCATTATGCATAGAGGTGTAATTTTGTCTTGATTATTGATTGAAGAAATATGGTCCCTTTAGTCTGGGCTTCAGATAGTTAAAGGAAGATAAGCTGTGGGCCTGGTGTGGACCTGTGTGAAGCAAAACATGTTAAAACACCTAGCACATCATGGAAAGTCTCTCAGCTTTGGAGTAATAAAGACCTAGGTTTGCACTCCAGCTTCACCATGTATCACTTGTTTGGTCGTGGGAAACATTGTCATAAAATTAGGTTACATATTGTGGTAGGGAGAGTTGATGTTCCCATGGCCATAGTCATGGAAAAAATATTTGGAGAGTGGAGAGGGAGAGTACTATGAGGTCATATTTCCTGGGACTGAAGGTCAGAAAGCCTTCATTTCCCTAATCCTGCATATATGATCTTCATAATCAGCTCTGTGCCTCCAGCTCTACTTCCATGAAAAGGGTCAGGTTGCCTAAAGTTTTGTTCCTAAAACAACTAGAAGGGATAAGGGAATCCAGAAATGTCTTAATACATTTTAGCTAGGAGGTTTACTGCCACTCCTGCTATGTCAACAGACCCAGGAGGATATTTGCAGAGTGGTTTACATTTATTAAGTTGTAAAGAAATATTTTACTCAACACTACTGTTCTGTGCAAAGGTTGCAAATTCATTCCAGTTTGGTAGGAGCAGGAAAGGAGAGAAAGAAAGCCTGTTGCATATGGGAAAACCTTTCACAAGTAAAATTCTATGATAATGAAAGCCCTGGAACAGCCTCTTTTTACAGCGCTCTTCCCAACATATCACAATGTGTTATCCTTAAGCCGAACATCAGTGAAACTTTGAGTGTTCATCGGGCTCTCTGGCCCTGCATTTCCTTGAGACTGATGTCCATGACTATGTCTCTGCCAAACGTAGTAAGAGCTATTGGAAAACTCACAGGGATTTTATAAGCTCTTTCCTTTCTGAGGCTTTATGAACACCCTCTCTCTCCCATGTGGACAAGTGCCCCCCTTGCTGTGCACATTGAAAATACTTAGTAGTTTGTGTCACCTACAGAGCAAGGTCTGTGTGGAATACATTTTATAGCTTTTCATCCAGAATGGAGTCTAAGGTGTAGAAGAGACTTAATATATGTTTATGAGAATATTTATTATGATGAGAAATGAAAAAGTTATAATTAATGAGAACAATAATAATAATCATATAATAATCCTAGTGTGGTGACATTTACCGGTGACATACTGTCCTCCTGATGCTTTTGTATAGTTATTTCATTTAATCCTCATAAAAACACTAGACAAGATGAAAAGCTAACATGGCCTGTGGCCCCCCTTTCTGAGATCCAACCCTGGAGCTACCACAGATGATAAAGGAAAACAAAGATAGCCCCAACCAACCTACATAAAACACAAGACATTCCTAGACAACAGAAGGACAAGCACCACAGATGAGTGACTGGGTAGGGAAGGGATTTTACATGTGCTCTTTTTTTCTCCCCACATTACCCTGAGCAGACTGCTACCCACCCTATTATTTCTGAAAGTCAATATCAGCAGCCAGCCCAGGGAGGCTAGGGGATACCTAGTCAGGGCAGGGCTGGAGGAGACCACAGTCAGAGCCAGTACCAACAGATACATGACAACTGGATCATTCAGTAATTGGACTTTTATTCCTTAATAACCAAGCTCCCCCACCCCAAGAGGTTGGTTAGGTGATGACAAATGAGTGAAAGGGCTATTGTAAAAGAGCAGAGCCAGCACACAGACGTGAATGTGGCTCCAGAGGCTCTCCTGTCTGAGGGGGATTCCTTTATCCCCACCTACTATTTAAACTCCTGTGGACATAAGGAAGGATATAGGCTTCAGCGCTTTCCTACAGGTTCATATCACCAGCTGAGATGTCCACTATATCCAAGGGAATGTGAACTCAGAGGGAAAAACAGAAAGATAGCTAAGGATCAAACCACATTAAGAGGAAGAGAGCAACTTGAACAGCCTATACTGGATAAAGGAATATTAATAAGCCAGAGAAAAATTTAAAATGACTCCCTATCTGGCAAGACACCACCTTAACCAAATTATCAAAGTTAACATTACCAGTAATGGGACAAATTGACTTCATATGACTCTTGATATGATACACTGAGAAGAACACAGAACACAGAATCACTTTAGTGTTATTTCTGCAAAACTACATAGCCTGAATCTAATCATAGGGAAACATTAGACAAACCCAAATTGAGGAATATTCTGCAAGATAATGCTTCAAAATGTTGCTGTCATTGTATTCAAAAGACTTAGGAATGTTCCAGATTAAAGGAGAATAAAAAGACATCACAACTGAATGCAGCTCATGATCCATCTTTTGTTATCTATATCTTTTGTTATAAAAGACACTATGGGCAATGAAATTGGTGAATGCTGAATAAGGTCTATAGATTAGACAATAATATTCTATCAACATTAATTTCCTGATTTTGAACACTATATAGTAGTATCTAGGAGTTTGCTCTTGCTTTTAGACATTAAACACTGAAATCTTTAGGGATAAAGAGGTATCATGTCCGTAATTTACTCTTAGATGATTTAGATCTATCTTAGATGATCTATCTGCAAAATGGGAATAACATTAGCATCTATACCATAGGGTTAATGTGAGGTTTTCATTAGAACAATGTTGGGAACACAAACAGTGCTTAAATAAATTGGTGAGTAAGGCATCAAGGAGAGGTTTATAAAGGAGATCATCCGTAAGTCAAGCCCTGATAAGTGCTTAGGTGTTTTTCAAGTGGACTAACCAGGAGGATGTCAGGGAGAAGGGAAAGCATATGCAAAGTCATGGAGGAAGATAAAGTTGAGGGTCTGGGGAGATTTGACTAGCTCCATGTAGCTGGAGGTTTCTATTTATGTCTCGTATTAGAGGTAGACAGTGCTGGAAAGGGACTGGAGCCCTATGAAGCTCTGGTTTATTAAATCAGACTCTGTTACTCTTTGTCATCCTTCTTTCCACTGCCTGTCACCTTTTCTCTCTTGCAAATCCTTTCCTTTTTCTGCTTGCTGTCTTTATCTTGCAGATGGCTATTCATGGATCTGTGTATTTTGTTAAGACTTTGCCCCTCTGTATTCATGCCTGCATCCTGTAACTAATCCCAAAGCCAAAATCAAATTAATCCTTGTTGCTTAAACATCTCCTATCCAACATACCTGGTTCTTGTAGTAGCAAATCTCACCTCTACCATAGGACTCCCTCATTCCTCAGAATCTTAGTCTTGAAAACTCATTGATCCTCAGACTTGAACTTCTGCATTATATTTCTAGACATGGCCTTGGTTTCCTCTTGACCAAATTTATATTCTTATGCCATCCACCCAATCTATCTTGAGTAAGTAACCCTTTTGGACTGACCTGTCCCAGAATGCCTATTTTGGTTCTGGTGAGGAATGGAGGAGGCTCTCACCCTGCCCTTGTTCTCTGGGGGCAGTTAATTTCGTGCCTGTACCCCTCAGTGACTCATCCTCCCTGACAGGTAATTGGAAGTCTGAGATGCTGAGCATGGAACTGGGACAGACATAAAATTGAGACAGTACTTGTTTTATCATCTGCAGTCCTGAGTCCTCATAGAAACAATAAAAGAGCAGTATTGATAAAAGAAATAAATTGAGGACAGTCAGGCATTCAAAAGAGATGTGAAACTCTAAGATGCTAGACAGAGAGAGAGAGTCCAAGTAGAGGCGGGAGACAGAACCTGGGAAAGCCAGGTGAGTACAAGAGAGGTCAAAGACAAGGTGGAAGGGAACAAGCCAATTTTTATGAGGCGATATCCTGGTCAGGACATTGAAGGCAGCTAGGGAAGATGGACACTGTGCCATCCAAAATCACTTGGGAGCTCTGGAAAACGGTCAGGAGTTCCTGGAGACCGTCCAAACAGTACAAGTTACTAACCGTGCGCAACTCCCTTTTAAGGAAATGTCCTCGAGGCAGTATGATTGCAAAAGGGTATTCAGACTTGGAGATAGAAGCAAGCATTGTGGTTCAGGTCATGTGACCTTGGACAAAGCAAGTCACCTTTCTGAGTCTTAGCTTCTTACATGTTAAATGTAGGAGGGGGAAAAAAAAAACAATAAAAAACAACAACTTTCCTGCCCTGGGTATCCAACAAATCTTTAGAAACAAAGTAAAATAATGCATGTGAAAGCACTTAATGAAGCTGTAAAGCCAATATTAATGGAGCAAATTATAATCATTAATTCGATTTCACAGAGGAAGAAATGTTAACAATAGAATGTGCTTGCTATTTCTAGGGTTTGCCGGTCTGTGGGAACAGGGAAATATCAAGAACGGAGGTCTGACGTAGGGATAAAATTACCAATTCATTCCACCTTCCTTTCAGAGTTCTTATGACAATTAACTTGCCAAGTTTCAACCACAAGACCATATGTTTGTTAGATCATGTGGGTAAATGTGGTTTATTCTGATTATTTGTTTGTATTAACATTATTAGTGCAGTGCTTCATTTATTATGCTGACCCAAATTCAATCTGTCAGGAGGCTTCACAGAACACAAAAGTGTAAAAATACTCTCAATGCAAGTGATTTTTAGAATAGGAGAACACTACGCTCACCTCCTCCCCAGCAGATCTTGGGGGCAATCACCTTGGCCCTCACACGGAGTGCTACTCATGCTATCACAGTCCCGACCCTTTGTAAAGCCTTGAAGATCCTTCTGAAGTGTCAAAGGAATATTCCTATGAACTAGTGACAGCTTTAATATTTAATGTACTTTAATTATTCTAATTATTTGGAAGTTGGTATTCAGTGCCCTAATTCAAACTAGGTCATTTGCCCAAACAAATTACTCATTTTCTGAGTATACTGAGTAACTAAATATATATTGAACTCTTGCCTTCAATGCTTCTCTCTCACAATTACAAATAATATGCTAAGTTCAGACACTAAAGTGTAGAATCATTATAATTAGCTAAATTCACAGTTTTCTAAGTCATAAGTCAGCCCACCAGGTGAGGAGGCTTCCTTCTTCTTCAGCCTCATTTCTCCCCTTTGCTACCACATACTCTGTGTTTCAGCCATGCAGACAATTTGCAGTTCCCCAAAGGTATCATCCATTCAATAATTTTGTGCCTTTGTATATGCATCCTCCCCACAGCTTCAAGCCTAGTTCAGTCTTTGTTCATCAGGGAAGCTCCTACTCATGCTTCAAAACTCATGGCATGCATTATGTCCTTGGTGAAGCCTTCCCAAATTTCCATTAGATAGTACGTGCCCTCTCCCTCTTTGCCCTCACTGTTCCTCCCTGGGAGTTACTGGCTATGGCCCTCAAATGGCTACAAGCTTCTTGGGGGAGAGGAGAATGATTTGTTCATGTTCGCATTTCCTTTTCCTAGCCCGTGGTCTGGCACAAAGTGGACCTCCAAAAATCTTGTGGGACCAAGGAATGCAAGAAGTCTCCTCTAGTCTGGTTCATTTGTGTGAAGGAGACTCACTGTCTCACTCCCCTGTTTCAAATGCTTCCTGATATAAAATATCAGGAAAACAGGTTTTTTCTTATGACAAATGGGCATGGATTATGAAAATGTTATGCAATATTAGGCAAATGCGGCACTGTTTCCTGCAGGAACTGTCCACGTATACAACTTTCAGACAGTTCAGCAGTGAAGCTTTTGTTGCAGGTGGATGGGACTATCACAGTCAGCTTCTTTAGGGGATGAACTTTGCTTGTCCCTGAGCTTCACTCCAACTGGAGGAGGTAAGACTGTTTATCAGGACCTTTTCTTTGTGCCATAGCAACCTAATTGCTCTCCCTGATCATTAAAAGGAGAGACACAGGAAATCAGCTTCCTTTCTCCTTCCTATTTGTAAGAATCTTTTGACTGAAACTAAGCCAACAGACTTGAGTTGAATGCAGGTGAAATTGAGGGGACTGCAGCTGTTAGAAACAAATAGAATGATGTTAAATGCCATTGATGATGAGGGGGTTGAAGAGTTCACTGGGAAAGAGACAGAAGAAGGAGAAGTAATTCTCTGTGGATGGGTGCAAATCAAAATGATAATCTAGAGTTGCAGCTGAGAATTGACAGATAAATGTGTGGTCATGAGAGATAGCTAATTCCAGGGAAGGAGAGGGGTGTGTGTGGCGGGGAGAGAGAGAGACAGAGAGAGAGGGAGAGAGAGAGACAGAGAGAGAGAGGAAGTCCAGGAGGTAAGAACTGCTTATAAACATGATGCTCCATTTCTGGTTTCCAGATAGTGATATTTCTGCGTGAGGATGTCATTCAGAAGAAGGTTCAAAATGCCATAATCAGAACGGCATTTTAGTACCTCATCTTTAAAATCAGTTGTTAATTAATGAAACATACTAAATACTAATGAAATTGAATGTTCCAATTAGACAAGAGAACATATTTAAAGATATATATTTATATATCAACATATATAAATACAGTTTTGCTATATATATGTTTATATATATACACATATATATGTGTCTGTCTGTCTGCCCCCCTGTAGAATAAAAACAATTGTATTTTCGGCTGATATGTTTATTAAGTCAGCACAGGACTCCCTCTCACTTCTGGTTCTGACATGAGAATGGCCCATTTCAATCACTATCACTAAGGAACTGGTAAGAGAGGGGGAATTGGGCTCTAGTAATTGTCTATTCATGTTTGATAATGTGCAGCTAAATAATAACTTTACCAGATCACTCCCCAAACTCCTCCAAGGCAAAAGATCCAGAAGTGAGAAATTTCGGGGGGAAAGATATTTTTAAGGACGGCTTTTTTCATTATTTTTTGGTATTTCTCCACTGAAAATTACATGGAGTGATAAATGCAACAAGGGACACATCCTGCTTTCTGCAGCAACAATAAAGAGAGCATTAGAGAGAAACAAATCATGGTATGTCCATTCAATGACTGCTATGTGGCCACCAAAAATAAGTCAGATCTACGTGCTTGGACATGGTATGATGTCCAGCAGGTGTTCATAAGTGAAAAATTATGGAGGACAATGATTGGCAACACTTTTTACAATAATTACCTCACAAGATTGAGAAGGTGGGAAAAATTTCTCACTTCATTTTTTACACATTATATTGTTTAATATGTATTGTTTAAAATGTTTGCAATGAGCCAGACTGATACATTTTTAAATAAAGAATGACTGAAGGTGGGAATGTAAATGAGAGAATGAGAAAAGAGAATGAAGGAAGCAGGGCACAGATCCCAAGAATATGATCAAGGTGTGACAGTCTTTACAGGTAGGACTAATGATTTTCTCTGTCATGTTTGAAGATGCCATTGATATTGTGCTAGGAAAAGAAATAGTCTATATATTTTGAGTCATCCTGAATAAGTTATGTTGCTAATAATATACTAGGTTTCTAGTTAAACATTGAACTTTTAGCAGATTTAATATAATTTTATTAAAGAGGGGCACTGGGGAAGGAAGGAGGGTACATTTGGGAACTTAGTTTAATTTTTTAAAAAGGAAAAAGGAGCTGGACTCCCAGAACCATAGGGCATGCAGAGCAACTTGGACAAGTTTCAGAGAATCACAGAGACACAAGGGTTGGGCTAGGAGAGGAAGGGACCAGGAGATTAAAAATAAAACTCTTTTTATAAACATCGTATCTTATAATCTGCATAATACTTCATCACTTGGGTGTCTTGTTACACACTTAGGTGGTTTTTCTAAGATTTTTTGGCATGTGTTTATAGGTTCTAGAGAATAGATATTGAAAATATTTTCAGAGAAGAGAATGAATATATCAAACCTTAGATGTTTCAAGTAAAAAGCCCACCCAAATTATAAGATCTTATTTATTTTCTACTCATTTATTTCTAATAAGTCTATGAAGCTCAATTATGACTGTTACTGTATAATTTAAGACACCCTGTATATCCTTCAAATCTCACGTTAAAGAAAAAATCTCAGGGATGATGGGGTCTTTAATTAGGTGGTAGAAAATGTGGCTGAATTAGAGATGGCAAACTCAGAAAAAGAAAGCAGTTTATTCTAAGTGACACAGATAATTGATGATATAGCCCAGATTTAAATCTGAGTCTATCTCACCAAAGCTATACTCTTAAGAAAAAACAAATTTTGTCTGAATAGAAAAGTATTGCATGCTTTAATTAGAGCCTCACATATCCATTTACACTTTCTAAAAGGGTCATCTTATAGAACTGGCAAAGTAGTGACTTCTCTGTGACAAGATGTGACTGGTACCAAAAAGTGCCTAACTCAGAGATTGCCATGAAAATAGAGGTGTCCACTCTGTTGGATATTGAGAGAAAGACAGATACATGGTAGACAGAAACATGGCCCCCATACCAAAGATGTCGATATGCTACCTTACATATCAAAAGGGACTTTGTAGATATGAATAAATTAAGGATCTTGAGATGGGGAGACTATCCTGGATTATCTGGGTGGGCCCAGCGTGACTGTAAGTGTCCTTATTGGAGAGAGGGAGGAGAGTCAGAGTCGGAAAAGGAGATGTGATAGCAGGAGTAGAATATCAATGTCCGAGAGATTGGACTAGGTTGTACTGCTGGTATTGAAGCTGGAGGAGGGGCCAGGATCTGAAGAACGTGGGCAGCCTCTAGAAGCTGGAAAAGGCAGGAAATGGATTCTTCCCAAGAGCCCTCAGAAAGGAGTGCAGACTTGCTAACCCCTTAATTTAGTCCAGTGAGATGAATTTTGGATTTCTGACCTCTAGAACTATAATTTGTGTTGTCTTAAGCTACTAAATTTGTAGTACTTTGTTGCAGCTCGATAGAAAACTAAAACAAATTGTAATAGGCTCTTCTAGGTGAACTTGATGTTTCAAGGGATCAGTGTCAGTGGGGAATAGGAATAGGAAAACTGGAAAATGTTGCTGATTAAGAGATGGCAGAACCACTGATGGTGGAAGGGTCTCAAGAGTTTGACTTCAAGATGTATGGATGGTGACTTGTCCTTTTTCATCATTCTTCCTTAATCTCAGGCCCAAGGAAAAAACAGCGTAATCAGAATGACACACATGTAGCAATATGTTCACTTTATCACACAGAGTATTTTCTGCATATTGCAGAAATTTTTTAAAGAATAATTTCAGTAAGGTCTTAATGAAATAATTATCCTTGTGTTTAATCCTTCCATAGTTTAACCACTCTGATTTGCTCAAAACTTTGTAAATTTTCAAGGACAAATTTAACTGAAAATAATAAATTATTTAAAACCTACAGAAAAAGGCTTTCTGAACCAATTCCCACGGAGCAGACATTTCCTGAATCTCAATCTTCCATCATCCTCCAGAAGATGCAAAAGAAGAAGTTGGGCAAGTCACATAATTTCCCTGGAGTTCTTATTTTGTGAAATTATGCCTAATTCATTGAGACAGGCAGAGAATGTTGAATCTTAAATCTGGAAGGAACCCCAGAGATGGAAGTAGCCCAGATTTCTCATTTTATGTATGAGAAAACTGGATTAGTTACTTCAGTTGCTTGCCCAAGATTTCACATTGCATTGCCCTCTGCTTGTGCCCCTAAATGCACAACATACTGGGCTCTGTACTAGGCAGTAGTGATGCAGAAGTGACAGATTTTTTTTGTCCTTAAGAATTTTATAATCTAGGAAGGAAGACAGACAAATAACGTACATATATAATTTATTTTGTAAATACAATGATAGAAGTAAGCATGAAGAATTGGTTAGGCTTGGAGGAGGGGCACATAGTCCAGACGGGCATCACTCATCATGGATACTCATTGATTTTTAAAATAAAAACTTTTACTGACTTGTTTTTATTTTACAAAAATAATTGTGTACTTAGTCAATTGTTTTTAAAATACTGTCAATAAAATGAAGAAAGTAAAAATTGTCCATAATCATATCATCCAGAGATAACTATTCTTAACATTGTCTTATATATCCTAATATAGTAAAATTACATCTACATAGATATATACACACAAGCATGCATATATGTATATATTTCTAGTCTCTCTCAATATATGTATAATTTTAATGTATATATATATATATATATATACATGCTGCTGCTATTTGTTACTTAGCAAATCACAAATATTTTAAAATCACTGAATATCAGAGTTAGAATAAATATACTAAATACCATCTTGTCCAACTGCCAAATAAATAATTTTTACAAATTTTTGAATAGTTTAAGATTTACAGAAAAATTGCAAAGATAGTACAGAGTTCCCCATATCCACTTTCCTCTATTATTAACATCTTACATTAGTATGGTAATTTATTACAATTAATAAATCAATATTGATACATCATTATTAACTACAGTCTGTACCTTTGTTTCCTTAGTTTTTACCTACTGTTCTTTTTCTGTTCCATGATGCCATCCAAGACACCACATTACATTTAGTTTTCACATCTTCTTAGGTTCCTCTTAACCATTATAGTTTCTGAGACTTTCCTTGTTTTTGGTAACCTTGACATTTTTGAAGAATACTGATCAAATATTTTGTAGAGTGTCCTTCAACTGGGATTTGTCTGGTGTTTTTCTTATAATCAGACTGGAGTTATGGGTGTGAGGGAGGAAGGTCACAGAGGTAAAATAGCATTCTCATCGCATGGTATCAAGGGTGCAAACTATCAACATGACATGACTGTTGATGTTAACCTTGATCACCTGGTTCAGGTATTGTTTGTCAGGTTTCTTATCTGTAAAGTTACTCCCTCCCACCTTTCCATACTTTATTATTTGGAAGAGAGTCACTATGCTAAGCCCACACTCAAGGAGTAAGAAGTTAGAAAGTGTAGTATCTAAATAAATTATTTGGAATTCTTCTGCACAGGAGATTTGTCTATTCTCCCACAGTTATTTGTTTATATAAATCACTTATTTATATGATTATGGATGGACTCGTGGGTATTTATTTTAAATTTTGGGTTATAATCCAATACTGCTTTATGTATTGTGTGCTCAAATTGTACCAGCTTGGGCCATTAGGAGCTTTTTCAGCTGGCTTTTGTATCTCTTTGACATACCACATCATTGTGTGTGTGTGTGTGTGTGTGTTTGTGTGTGTGTGTGTTTAGCACTTCCTTACTTTAAGATGTTATGAGTTTATCATTTATAGTTCAACAATCTCTCAAGGTGCATTGGTTCCTTTTACAGGAGAATGATATATTAGAAACCAAGATCTGGGTACTATACATGCTTATTACTACTGGGTGTTTTGCTTCTAGGCCCTCTCAGCTGACAGAGGGAGGAAATATAATGTGTATGCTAACTCATCTATATAAACATATGCCTAAATATTTCCATATGTAACCATCTGTGTGTATATTAAGCTAACCATGAGTTAATACTGTTGTCCTCAACTCTAATCCATTACCACCTGGGTTGTTCTAGCCTCTTCCCCTTGTTTATTTGTAAATTTCCACTCCAACTGTGAGAAACCTGGCTCTCACATTGTTTCTTTTCCCTTTTATTTTTACTTAGCCTGGCTAAAGAGTCATCCCTTTTATTGATCTTTTCAAATAACCAGGTTTTGGTTTCATTGATTTTTCTCTATTGTTTTCCTGTTTTTCAATTTCATTGATTTTTGCTCTTATTTTTATTATTTCTTTTCTTCTGCTTGCTTTAAGCTTATGTTGCTTAGATTATAGATTTTAGATCTTTATTATTTTCTAAAATATGTATTTAATACTATAAATTTCCGTCTAAGCACTGCTTTTGCTGCGTCTTACAAATTTTGATAATTGTGGTAAGTTGTATTTTCATTTTCATTTAGTTCAAAATATTTTTAAACCTAAGATTTCTTCTTTAACCCAGGTGTTATTTAGAATTGTGTTGTTTAATCTTCAAATATTTTGAAATTTTATAGTTATGTTTCTGTTACTGATTTCTAGTTTGATTCTATTGTGGCATGAAAACACACTTTATGTGATTTCTACTCTTATAAATTTATTAAGGTACGTTTTATGACCCGGAATGTGGTCAACTTTGTTGAATGTTCTATGTGAGCTTGAGAAGAATATGTATTCTCCTATAGTTGAGTGAAATTTTCTATACATTTCAACAGGATCAAGTTGGTTAATAGTGCTGTTCAGGTCATCAGTATCCTCACTGATTTTCTGCCTGCTTTGTGTTATCAGTTACTGAAAGAGGGGTGGTGAAGTCTCCAACTACAATAGTGGATTTGCCTATTTCTCCTTTCAGTTATATCAATTTTCACCTCGTGTATGTTTATGCTCTTGTGTTAAGTGCATATGTTACCTGGTCCAAGCTCTACTGCTCACTGCATGACAGGCCAATAAATCAAGAGACAAGTTGTTGGGGCAAAGGATAGCGATTTTATTCAAGTGGTGGACTAGTGAACCATCTCACCTGAGTTAGAAGTGAGGCTTCTTTTATACTAAAAGAGGAGAGGGAGTGGCTGGTTGTTTCAGACATCTTGGTGCCAGCCAGACTCTGGAGGGGATGTGATAATTCTTTGTTCTTACAGCTGTACACATAGGTCTGATCACAATGTTCCTATAAACCTTCAAAAAGACAAATGCTATTTTCTGTTCTGCAACTTTTTATCTCTATATGAATGAAAAGTGTTATGCCTTTAAAGGTCAAGCCTGGGAGGCAGAGCCTTGAGAAAGGGTTATTATGTATATTTCAGGCTATAGGCAACATTGTTTTACTGTTTGGAGAGAGAAAGGCACAGAGCCATCATGACTAAGCACAGGCAACAGAGCACAAAGTTAGAACTAAAGGAATTGAGCCAATATGGAGTCAGATTTGTTCTCTGTTACACATACATATTTAGAATTGTTATGTCTTCTGGAGAATTTATACCTTTATCATTACATAATGCCGATATTTACCCCTGATAATCTTCCTTGTTCTAAAGTCTGCTTTGTCTGAAGTGAATATAGCTAATCCAGCTTTCTTTTGATTAGTGTGGTGTATCTTTCTCCATCCCTTTTACTTTTAATCTGAGTGTTTATATTTAAAATGGATTTCTTGTAGATAACATCTACAAATTGGGGGTGGTTGTTTTTTAACCCACTCTGACAATCTCTGACAATCTCTTTCAATTGCTGTATTTTGAGCATTCACATTTAAAGTGATTATTGATATAATTGGCATAATGTCTCTATGCTATTCCTACTATGTCTGTAATTGTTTTCTATTTGTTGCATTTGTTCTTTGTTTCTTTTTTCCCCTCTTTTTTTTCTGCTTCCTCCGGTTTTATTGAGCATTTTATATGACTCTATTCTATTTTCTCTTTTAGCCTGTTGTATACTTATTTTAAAACATACTTAGTGGTTTCCTTAGAGTTTACACTACTCATTTTTAACTAAAGTCACCTTTAAATAACATTATGCCACCTCTCATGTAATGCAGGTAACTTATAATGGGGTATTCCCACTTCCTCTCTCCCATCCTTGTGATATTATATTTTATTTCACTTATTCATATACTTTAATCATCCAAAACGTTGCTACTACTATTACTGCAAGCAGTTATAGTTTACACAAATTAAGAATAGGAAAAATAAAAAATTTTATTTTACATGTATATATTCCTTCTTCAATGTTTCTCCTTTCTTTTGTAGATCTAAATTTCTGACCTGTTTCATTTTCCTTCTACCTGAAGAAAAAATTTTAACATATCTTGTAGGGTAGTCCTGCTAGTGATTCTCTTAATTTTTGTGTTTCTGAGAATACGTTTATTTCTTCCTCACATTTGAAGGATAATTTCATTGGTTATAAAATTCTAATTTGATGGGAGGTTTTCATTCAATGTTTGAAATATTTTACTTCACTCTCTTCTTGCTTTTATGGCTGGTGAGAAGTCCAGTGTAATTCTTATCCTTGTTTCTTTATAAGTACATCTCCCCAAGCCCCCCAGCTTCTTGCAAACTTTTCTCTTTGTTTTTGGTTTTCTATAATTTGAAAATAATATGCCTAGTTATGGTTTTCTAGTATTTATCCTACTTAGTGCTTTCTAAATGTCCTAAATCTGTGGAGTCTGTCATTATTTCATTTGATTTTCAGTTTGGGAAGTTTCTACTGACCTATTTTTAAGGTCACTGATTCTTTTCATGGCTGTGTGAGTCTACTGATGAGTACATCAAATGTATTCTTCATTTTTGTTATAGCATTTTTGATTTCTAGACTTTCCTTTAGATTTTTTCTTAGAGTTTCCATCTCTCTGCTTATATTACCCATCTTTCCTTGCATGCTATATACTTTTTCCATTAGGCCCTTAACATATTAATCATAGTTATTTTACATTTCTTATCTGATAATTCCAACATCTGTATCATGGTTGATTTTGGTTCTGATAATTGTTTTACCTCTTTAGACTGTGTTTTTTCTTCCCTTGTAATTTTTTGTTGAAAGTAATACATGTTGTATCAGGTAATAAGAACTGAAGGAAATAGCCTTTAGTGTAAGAATTTATATTATTTGACCAGAGATTGGGCTGTATTTAATGTTAGCTGTGGCTATAGATGCCAGAGGCTTTCAAATTCCTCTAGTGTCCTCGTTTTTTGTCTCCCATCTTGACTTTGATTTTCCCCAAGTACTCCTCAGAGAGAGAGAAGAGAGGAGAGGGAGAAAGAGAGAGAGAGATTGTAGATTTTTAAGTTGTAAGCCACTATGATTATATCAGAACTCTGTTGGTATGTTAGTAGAATGTGGGGGAGAGGATACATTCTGCAATCTTCTGATTAGATCTCAGTGTTTTAGTGGGTCTCTGTGTTGGGGCTGAGACTTTCACAAGTGTTTCTCCAATAGTATAGCTTCTTCCTTCCTACCCCTATTGCCATACCTGGCAGCAGCATTCCCAATCTATTTCCTTGAAGCCCTGACCCCTATTGACTATGGTTTTTCTTAGGTGAGACAAGAAATCTAAAGTGGTCTAGAGTAGGAGGAATGCTTTTCCACAACTGGGGTAAGGTTCTGGCAAAATATTTTCTCTTGGAGAACAGGCCTTTGTTATGGAGAAGGATCTGAGCATATTTCACAATGATTACTCTTCCCCTACTGCTCCCAGAGCCATGAGAGTCTTTCTTGCATCCTCACTGTGAGGACCTGTTGGGTTTCCTGAAGGTAAAGTTCACAAAAATGGAAGAGATTCTCTTGGACTGCATCCTTTAGAGATCTTAGGTGCTGTCCAACTGTGCCATATTCACTGTGTTCATGGTGTGGAATAGTAGGGTTTTTTACTTATTAACTCTATGAGGTTTGTTGATGTAAATGGTAGTTGTAAGGGTGTTGGTTCTTCTTGAACCACTGAGTAGCCCTTTGGATTAAAATGGCTTGGAGCTATTAGCCTAGGCAATACTGAGTACATTCTAGGTTAGGAGATCCACGAAGGGAATATGACAATGGACAGTGTAAGAAGTACATGTTAGTAATATATCAACTATTCAGTTATGCTGAAATTGTTGAGTACCCAAGACAGTGTAGAGACAAGATAAGTCCACTCACTCTTTTCAATGAGATATCCCTGGGTATTTGGTACTCTCCCTTCCAACCAAACATTGTGGGGCTTTGTAGAGAAAGGGGCAAAATCAGTGCCCACTTCCTCTATTACTGTCAAGTAATCCCGTTCAGTTTATCGGATATTTACTGAGCAGTTATTTATTTCCTATGAGCAAGATAACTGGGAATAGTGTCCAGCTGCCTGGTGTGTTCTAGAAAACTTCAAGTATACCATTAGTTTGCATTCCCCAAATACCATTAGTTTGCATTCTGAGAGCATTTTATGCCTCAGTTAGAGCAATGAGCAATGCACAGCATACGCCACTGTTTTGAGTCATGGCTCGTGGTCCCATTTTAGGATTAAAGACTAGAGAGCTGCCTCCATTTTGTTACTTTTCTGTATGGTCAGATTTAACATATTCATTGTTAAAAAGCAGTTTCAGTTCCTTACTGATTTTCATCTACACTGTAGAGTGGGTAATCTAAGTCATTAGAATGTATATTTTTCCCCGTGGGGATCAGTAAAGAGAGATAGTAAAGAAAGTTTTTTTGTTGCCAGTAATAATGCAACCCATAAACTTTTAAAATATATCTTGAATTGCCATTTTTCTAAAAATACTTCATTCACCTATCCTCTGTTATCTTAGGCTATTTTACATGATATTATAATTTTTGTTTATGTCTTCTATCATCTCCATCCTAAAAAAGAGCCCTTAATTCAAGGAGAATGTCTCATTTTTATATCTATAGTACCTAGAAGAATGCCAGCCCAGAGATCCTGCTCAATAAATACTCATTGAGATGAAATTAAAATGAGTAAGAGTCTAGTTAAATTTGAAATCCGGCCTAGATTTCATTACTGAGCTCTAGACCTATATATCCAAACTCCCTGCATAATTATTATTATTATAGTCATCATTATACATACAATCTCAAAGCATCCAATGATGATTGTATTAAGTTTACAGGCCATTTTTATGCATTATTGCCATGAACCCTACAATATTTCTGTGAGAGGAGCATCTGTAAAATAAGTATCTACATTTTACTGATGAGAATACTCAGATTCAGAAATGGAGACCTGCCCATTGTCTCACAGGTAGTAAACATTGCAGCCAGAGCTGGAACTAAGCACCTGTGGCTCTAAGTCCTAAGCAATTTATGTCTTTCCTTTGTCTAATACAGAGTTTTTTTCAATCTCAGTGCTCTTGATATTTGGGACTGAAAAGTTCTTTGTGATGGGGGGGTGCTCTGTGTATTATAGCATGCTTAACACTATCCTTGGCCTCTACCCGTGAGACACTAGTAGCATCATCCATCCCACTGTGACAACCAAAAATGTCTTCAGACATTGGCAAAGGTCCCCTTGGGGACAAAATAAATTCCATTTAAGAATCAGTGGTCTAATAGCAGGCACAACATGGTAAGTGCTCCGTGACAAGCATAAGCAAAATGAGAGTAAAATAGGGGAGTCCCATTCCCGGTGGAGGCAGCATTTGATTTGGATCGTTACTGTAGAAAGATTAAATTGACCTAGCAGGACTTATTGTGATAAGAATGAATACCCAAATATTTATTGAGCACGCATGATATGACAAATCTAACTCAAAGGGGTAAAAAACAGTAATAAGCATCATTAAAGGTCTTACTAAAGTGAAACACCATCTTAATGTCCATCTACTGGACATTAAGAGCTATTTGGAAAACACTTCATTTGATTCATTTGATCTTACTAAAGAATGTGGGTCTGATGAGGTTCTAGGGAGGCTGAAGGTCTGTCTCCCTCCCCCAGGCTCTGCCTCTGATCGTTAAAAACCACCACCACCATCATCATTCACATGTTCTCTGTAAGTGAAGTTTTCACAGGGTAAAAGTGAGAAGAGTAAAAGTGGGAACGTTCCCAATGAGCTGGAAATGTACTAGAAAACACAAGCTCCATGTATAGCTCAACAATCAATATATCTTTTAAAAGCTTAATAATAGAAGGTATTTGTGTGTAGAAGAACAATGTCAAGAAGCAAAACTGGCCAATCAGGAGAAAGGATGCACTAACCAGAAACAATGATTCTGAAATTCTTCCCTTGGGACACGCTACATCAGAGTTGCTTTGGAGAACTTACCAATAACAATGCATATTTTCTCATCCCACCCCAGACCTACTGACTAAAATCTCTAGCACTAGGGACTTCCATGCACTTTTAGGTTTGAGAAACTTTGAATCAAAAGTATCAACTGTCTGTTGTGTCTCCTTCTGATAGTTTGAACCCATTAGACATTTCAACAATACAATTGACTCTATTCTAGATTCATCAAGCTGCCTGATGATTGTAGCTTGGCTTCTCATGTAGATCAAAGGTTTCAGTTCTCCAGAGCTTACAAGCCTGCTTCTGATTTTGGCACTCTTAATTCTTCCCTTCATCTTGTTCTCCATCTTGGTCTAGGACCTACTCTCACTCCACAGTCCTTCCTGTAGTGAACTCACCTGTCACCTTGGCTTCAATTAGAAGCTATTTTGTTACTGGACATGCATGTAAACCCAGACTTCATTACTGAACACTAGACTCATGTATCCAAACTGCATACTGATACTTCCCCTTGGTGTTTCCATGGGAACCCCAAACTCTGTATTTGCAAACAAAACGCACTAGATCCCTTTATAAACCTATACTTGAGAAAAATCTTTGACCACTGTCTTCCCCCACAGAGTGGATCAGTTAATAAGACCTGCTGATTTTTTCTCACACATGGTTCTAAAGTAACTCATGTCTTTATCTCTAACTGTGGAGCTATGGCTGCAGTCACTATTGCATCTCACCTGGTCCCCAGCCTCCTGTCTTTAGTCATGTTCCTTCCACTCATTGAATTCTCCATATTAAAGCAAGAGGATCTTTTTAGCATATAAATCTGATCATGTCACTTCTCACTACCCTCAGAATAAAGTTCAAATCTCTTAATGAAATGCAAAGCCTTTATGATCTGCTTACTCCTTTTCTCACCAGCTATATCACTTGACATTGACTTTTCATATATTATGCAGTAGCCATACTTAGACTCTTGCAATTCTTCAAGTGCACCATTCTCTCTCTGGCCCCCAGACCTTTGCACATGCTGTTCCCTCTGCCTGGGTCGCCCTCCTTCTCCCCACCCCATGCAGAGGATAGGAGCTTACGTTTACTTACGGGCATTCTTAAGAAGGCTACCCCCAGACAAATGGAACTACAAGTAAACTCCGTTAATTGGAAAGACATTAAACTGTGCCTCTTCTTTTAACGTGTTTTCTCAGGATGACCCATTAATGGTGGAAGCATTAGGAAAGGGATTCCTGAGACCCTAATTCCAGGGCCTAATATACCAAAAATTCATTTTGTGATATTCTCAAATCACTTAGTTTTTCTGGGTCTCATTTTCCTTATCCCTGCCATTTATTACAGGATTTCCAAAGAGATCAAGGTTATGAGAATGATATACTTATTGAAAATATGGAAAATACATGGATTCATTTTTCCAGTCTCATTTTTGCCCTACCCTCATCTCCCTACTAATTGGAGCACTCCCTTTAGCTTATTTCCCTTCTTCTTCACCTCCTTGACTAACTTCTGTTCTCACTTAGGATCAAGCTTAGACTCCATATTTTCCAGGATGCTTTTTCCAAACCCTCAAACCTGGGCTGAGGGCTCAAACTATGAGATTCCATAGAACCCTCTCCTTTTACCCCCCAAAACTTAGCATCTCTGTTGTCACTTTGATTTACTTTATTGCCTCTCCCTTAGACAGTGAACTAATTCAACTTTAAGTATTTCTTTATTACTAAAGAAGAAATTATTCTGCATGCTAGGGAACAGAACTAGAAGGAAGGTGTTTTATTTGGAAGACTGTTCATAGAATAACAATGCATTAGCTATCAATTTCCCTTGTTTCACAGACTTTGATACAATATGATATCTTTAATTTTCACGCAGAGAGCTTTTTTAAAAATTCAGTGATGTACACATTATTTTTCTGAATTAACTATGTCTCTGAAGAGGAATTGATTTTCCCAAGACCATTCTAGTAGGAACTGGGTTAAGATAGGGTCCTATTCTCCTAATTTCTAACGCAGATTTCAATGCATTGTGTACTGCAACTTCCCAATAAATGATCTACATAAATAATACATATATAACTAATAGGCAACTAAAATATGGCTAGTTGAGGATTTCTTTGTGGCTGCAATTGAATGTCTATTTGTATTAAAAAATCACTTTTATTAAAATGAAAACTGTTAATATATGGACTCCATTTTCCAAGTGTAGTTCTGCATGTGATACTTCAGTTCAAGTATGCTTTGCCAGTTAGCCTTTGTCCAAGACAAAGGTTCTGCTCTTCCTAGGGCTGAGTGGGTTGTAGATGCCACAGGAGGAAAAGGTGGCTGTGGTGTTATCTCAGGCCTCGAGAGACTCCTGGGCTTCCGAGAGTAAGGGTCTTAGAACCTGGTGGTGAAGAGGTGAGAGAAGCCTAAGAGACAAGAGTTTCTCCCAGGATAGGTTTCAGGCCAGTTTATAGGGCTATTCGGATTCTGCCCACTAATATTAGGAGCTCTGCAGAGGAACCTCACTAGTTGTCATAGAGGGAGAGGGAAGATTTGATGAGGCCCTTTCCCCTCATTCCTCTTGAAGACAACCTCAGCACTCTCCTTTTATATATTGGGGTTCCTGTTTGTTTGAAGTTAAATATAAGTTGAAATGCACACAGTCTTTTCCATCATTTCAAACTCTGCTAATGCAGCTTTTCAAAATGAAGACTATTTGTTGGCATGCATGACTCAGGATAGAATAATTTTTAGGGAGTGCTTTAGCATTATGTCTTTCACAAGAATGCACGCTGAATGTGACTGTGAAATTTAATTTTTTAAAATGAGGCCAATAATGTGCTTATTTACCTTTCTAAAATGAAATTGTCTGATCTTTCAACTAAAATACTTCATAGATACTGAAATTCCATGGAGGATAAGACTGACTGTTAGCCCTTACAGTTTGGTCCTCTTCTTTATGGGTTTGGGAGTATGTGTGTATATTTATGTTCTGTTTGCTCTGAACTTTCCAATAGAAGTTCCTGTGAATTGAACCTCTCCACCTGGAATATCAAGTTCCACTGTCCTCATTTCCAGTGATGGTTTGCAATGCAAATCATCAGGTTGGTACCACACAGTACCATAACCATGGTAACCAAATGAAGACAAGTTTGCTTTACTTCCTCAGCGAAGTGCTTTCCAGTCTTGCATTCAGACCTGATGCTACTGCCAACAGGTCAGAGGGCATTAAAGGGACAGCAAGAGGATTCATAGAAATAAAAACACAACTGGAAACATTGTATCCATTCTCCACGCATTCCTCTGAGTCCAGGACTTCTTACTAATAACTTCTGCTATTTCTAACTAGTACTTTCTTGCTGCTTTCTTTCCTTAAAGGGGAGGGTAAAGGGAGTCACTACATATTTTTCTCCCCAACTTGACCACGGATCTTTGCAAGCAGACTGTCCTGGCCTTCTATGACTAACTTTTAAATAGGCACAAATAAAAACCTAGGTCACAGTTCTGTCACAAAGGCTTTTTAATGTTAGCAGCTGTGATGCTCAAGGAGACAGGAAAGCATCCAAGACTACTACAAACACTTTTTGAGAACAACTACAGCAAACTAACTACAAGGGCCACTTCTCTGCTGAGATTCCTTTCTTCTGGTAGAGTAACTTTTATCGTTTGTTTGTTTGTTTCCAGCCTGTGGGGGAGGGGATATTAGTTCTCTGTTCTCATTTTCTCTCAGTTGGAATGAAAGGGCAGCTGTGGCATGTTCTGAAACTTTTTTTTTACCTGCAGCTGTGTGACGGAGTGACTCCTGGGAAGAGAGACTATTAGCAATACGGTAAGAAATCTAATTGTCATGGGTTCTGGCCTGGATGATTTCAGCATCCCTGTGACTGCCTGGGTGGCTGCCATTAACACAGAAAGGTCTACAACACAGGGGATGGGAATGCTCTAGGCTCAGAATGGTTAGCTTCTTTCTTCTATGTCGTGAATATTATTTCAGGCAATGTTTTTAAGATGTTATATTTCCTTCCTTTTGTATCTATTGTTTGTATCTTGGATCATTTGTGTCACTTTCCCCTTACTATCTGAAGGAAGTCTAATTCATTAAGATGAAGTAAAAGAGTTAAACTCTTTGGCTTTTAACTAATCAGTTAATTCACTAAATATGAAAACTGAGCTTGATGTGCTCAGGCCATGTGGGCTTTCTGGTACAGGTGGAAACTGCTGTAGAAGTGAAAACTTCTTTTGCAAGAGTAGAGAAAGCTGATTCAAGGATAGGCTTGCCAGATAAATACAAGACACCCAGTTACATTTGAATTTTAAATAGACAGCAATTTTTTTTGGTATAAATAGGTCCCAAATAATGTATGACCCATACTTATGCTAAACTATTTATTTTTGACCTGAAATTTAAATGTAACAGAACACCCTGTATTTTTTAGTTGATAAGCCAGGCAATTTGATTCAGGGATGAAAATTGAAGAATTGTAAGGAAAAAAAGAGTATGCATTTTTCTCACTATAAACCTTTCAAACCTTTAAAAGTTCCATCAAAAGATCACCTAAAAAAAAAAAAAAAGATCACCTAATTATCAGTCTTATTATGTTAGAAATGATTTAATACTGGGACTCAAACCTTAAAAGGAGAAAGCAATAGTCAAAAATAATCATAATGAGTCAGCTATTCTCATGCTAATGAATTTCTATCTGAAAATCTAATATGGTAACTCATTCTTTTTAGTTTTCCTTTTCTTAAATAATAATAAGACCTTACATTTACATTTTTTAGTCATTCATAGATTTTCTATTTTTGAATTGCCTGATCATTACACTGCTTCTACTTCCATGTATCTTTTTCTTTTTGATTTGTAATTGCATGTCATACATTAAGGATATGAAAACTTTTAATGTCACATATACTGCAAATATTTTCACATTTTTTTAAACATTTTGACATGTTTACTATTTTTGCCACAGTAAATTTGAAAATTTTATCTGGTTAAATCCATCATGATTTCCTTTCATTGCCTTTGGTGTCATTTCTCTCCAGGCTTTTACCACCTCAAGATTAGAAAAAATGTTCACAATATTTTATTCTAGGACCATTTGTATTTCATTTTTTCACATTAAATCATTAACACTATTGAAATTTATTTTGATGAATTGTTTAGGACTCTGTTTTTTGTTTTATTTTTTGTTTTTTAATTAATATTTAATTTAGAAATAATTGTAGATTCACATACTGTTGGTTGTAAGAAATAGTACAAAGTCTTCCTGCCTTAATGCAGGAATCTTTTTAACAATGCATACATAACTTATTTCTGCATATGCAGATTTTATCCAGGAAGAGTTTGTCTTCCCAACAGTCAGTGGGTACAAAGCTGTAATATCATGACAGTTTCTTAAGATCATTTATAATGAATAAGATCTATTCCCTTTGCTACATTCCCTGAGATTTTATGGTTATGATCACAGTGGGAAAGGAAGAATGATGACACCTCTCATACCAAAGGAGTGAAGAACACTGCTAGAATTTGCCTCTGTAGGAAGTCTAGGAGGAAAGCGGATTTAGACACAGGAGTTGGCTTAAATCTTGATCTCTTCTCTTCACTATCAGCTATTTCTTTGTGAATTAAGATCTTTACCATCGTGTTAGTTTCCTATTGAACTGAAATATAATGCAATTTTTATTGTGTAACAGTGTATTTTTAAACGTGAGATGTATGCACCTGAAGATCTTAAAGCAAATTGCTGGACCAGTCATTTGCAAAGGTTATTAGGAAAGCAAGGAAAGTTATTAGATGGAAGGAAAGTGTGATAGAGCCCAACTATATGGCTGATTCACTTTGTTGTACAACAGAATAACACAGTATTGTGAAGCAATTATACTCCAATAAAGATCTGTTAAAAAATGTTTTTAATAAATAAAAGATTTAAAAAAAAGAGAAATAAACGTCTGCATTGGTCAGCTTCTCCAGAGAAATGAAACAGAACATAGATACATAGATACATAGATACGTAGATAGATACAGACATAGATATATGCAGAGAAAGAAATATCTCTACCTACCTATCTATGTGTCTATCTATCTATCGAGAGATTTATTATAAGGAATTGCCTCACACAATAACAGAACTTGAGAAGTTCCATGATATGTCATCTGCCAGCTGGAGACCCAGGAAAGCTGGTGGTGAGGTTCCCGTCTGAGTCCGAAACTTGAGAACCAGGAGCATCAATAGTGTAAATCCGACTTCCCAAGCAGGAGGAGACTCATGTCCCAACTCAATCAGGCAGAGAAAAAGAATTTTCCCTTCACCTTTTTCTTCTGTTCAGGCCCTCAACAGATTGAATGATACTCATCCACAGTGGGGAGAACAATCTGCATTACTCAATCTACTGAGTCAAATGCTAATCTCTTCTGGAAACACCCTCACAGACACACCCAGAAATAATAATTAGCCAGCTATTTGGGCACCCTGTGGCCCAGTGAAGTGAACACATAAAATTAATCATCACACCATCAGATAAGATGACACAAGATTTCAGTAAGTTAACACTGAAGAACATCTGTTTAATTGTTGCAAAGTCACCGGTTAATAGCCCTTTGGTAAAATTTATGCTATCATTGCTTACATGTATTTTGAACCCCTTGTCTAGAATGCTTGCCTACCCATTATCCCATCTTCAAGATCCAGAATGAATACTTTCGCTTCCAAGAGGCCTTTACTTATGCCCCTAAAAGAACGTTTTCCTCTTTTAACTTTTGAGAACAGTTGTATTGTACTTCTTTTAAAATGCATATTCTGCTTCACAATATGTAGTTAATAAATGCTGTTTCTTATACTGTAAGCTCCTCAAAGTTTCTTTGTACACAGTAGACAGTAAAATATTGAACTGAGTTGAATTAGTAGATATCATTATTGAATTTATTTAACTTATAGGGTCATTTATACCATGTGCTTTTATGAGCAACTACAGGTGTACAGTACCTTGCCTGAAATGATGAAGACTACAAAGATGAATAACTCACAATTCCCACAATTTTGAGCAAAGACAGAGTCCAGGGTCAGAAGTAATTATACATTCATTAAGCAGTTATTGCTAATCACCTATTATTATCCATGTCCTAGACTAAGTATCATGGATACAAAAATGAGTAAGTCATGGTCCTTGTCCCCAACAAGTCCATTTAGTTGAGTGGGAAAGGCAGAAATGTAAATAAACTACTTAACTTGAGTGTGAAGAGTGCTACAATAAGGGGTCACACAGTTTGCTGTGAGTTCCGGAAGTAGGCTGGGGTGGGATTGGAGAGTGATAAGGAGAAAAAGTTCTACAGAATAAGTTCTGTTTGAACTCAATGAGATGGTATCCAGTAAGGAGAAGGGGCAGCACTATAGAAGGATCTGTACCCAGTGGGATCAGAGAGGAGGGCACATTTGGGAACAAGTAGTTCTGTGTATCCAGAATATGAAGTACATGAAGGAACCTAGGCTGCAATGAGGTTGAAATGGGAGACCAAAAGTAGTGCATAGATGCCCCCACATCCTTTCATCCTCCTTCCCTAGCATGAAGCAAAGCAAATGTTTAGAAGACAAGAGTAGAAATGATGACAAAGGAGGGCATCATTGAGAAATAAAAATCTCTTTAAAGCTGGAAAGGGATTGGAACAGAGCTAGCAGTAGATGGATCATTCGATCCAACTTTACCAGCCTCAGAGTCATTTCAAGTTTCCAGGAAGCTGTATATAAGGTTCTTGAAATAATAATCTTTTGCTTATTTTCCCCAGCAAAAGAGGAAAACTCCAAGTGCAAGAGAACTGACTTTGGGTTCCAACTTGGGCACAACTGCCTTGTCTTTAGATCCAGCTTGCTCCTAAATGGCAGGAGTGAACACCCTTCACATATTTCCTGGTGGGAGGAAACCACCCACAGAACAAGTCATCACAGACTGCTTGTTCCTCCCAGCAGAGTGATGACAGAACACTCTATTCCCCAGGCTCTGCCTCTACTTCACTGAATCATTTGGGAACATTTACAAGTATTTGTGGGACTTTGATACTTGGATAGGTAGGAAGAGCAGAAGGGCATTCCTGGCTTGGGCTTGTTGCTTGAGTTTTTGAGTGGTCTTCCAAACTTGTGAGTAATAGGAACAATGTTTTATTCTTCTCACTTTTATAGTTTTGATGAATATAGCTTTAAAATATTTTTTAAATATGAGCTCCATTGGTCAAATTTTAAACAGTCTGTGTGGAGGCTAGAAATGGAATAATCAACTTATGGAATTATCTCATCTCATCCAATTCTCTCATATCATGCAAGAAGAAATTACATCCCAAGACAACTTGAAACTACATGCCCAATGTCATATACCAATTAACTATTTGTTGATTAATTAAAACTTTTGTTTCCCTGGTGATGAATTAATATCTTTCATCTGCTTGTTAGCTGTTGGGAGGCTCATAAGAGAAGAGTAGAAAAAGGTATCTACTCAGATAGTTTTGGTCAAAATGGCAGAAGTGGACATCAAGTGATGACAGAAAATTCTGCTTCAAAATGGTGATGTTATATATATACATGCATGTGTGTGTGTATATATGAATATATATATAAAATCTTATCACTTTTAAAATTCAGATCCACAATGCACTATTCCCTGATTCTGTATACCTATTCCTGGCAAGTTGCACCTTCTGATAAGTTGTTTAACTGCTAAATACCAAACCATTCTTAATGATTTCATAACCAGATTTTCTTTGATATTCTCAATCCCTTGTTGGCATTCATTCATTCATTCAACAAACATACATTATCTTTTCCACATAATTATGATGTGAGAGCTAAGATCTCTGTCCTGAAGAACAGAGATGGTTAAGCAGAGTTGTTAAACAGACATTAAGCAGACTTATAAAACAATGTAAAAATACTTCAATAGTGATTTACACTGAACTATGGAATTAGTAACAGTTAAAGCCGCACTCATGTAGGGAGAGCATGTAGATAGAGAGGATAAGAGAGGGCTGAGGACTGTGGTATAGACCATTCAAAATTTAGAGGTTGGAAAGGAGAAAACCAGCAAAAGAGCTTGGAAAAAAAAAAAGCTTTGAGTGAGATAGGAGGAAATCTGGGAAATTGTGGTATTAAAAAACAAATGAAAAGATTGTTTCCATTAAGAGGAAGGGGTCAGCTATATCAAATGCTGCTGAAAATTCTAAAATGATAAGAACTGATAGTTGACCATTTTTATGCTGATTTGAGTGGGTTATTAAGAGAATGGGAGGTGTGGATGGTAATCTTTGCTATGATTCACGTGAAACTACAAGTTCTGATTCACATCAGGTTGATACCAGTGAAGGTGGTTGGTCTGAGATATATTGCAAGGGCTCCTTTGTCTGTCTGTGTGTCCTTCTGCCTCTCTCTCTCAGTTTAATGGCTTGATGTGCTATGTGAAAGGAACAGAGGAATCAAGGAAGACTCACAAGTTCTTGGCCTGAGCAACTACTTGAACAGTGGTGCTATTTATCGAGATGGACACTGTAATAGATGCAGGTATGTGGGAGGGTCATGTGGAAGTCAAGGAAAGAACAAAGAATTCAGTGCAGTACATATTAAGTTAAAGATGTCTATAAGTATCTAAGTGGAGATGTCACGTAACTGGGAATACCCCATTCTGGGTCTCAGGAACCTTATTCTGAAGCTATGGACCAGATTTGGAAACGTGAATTTGGGAATCACCGTCGATTGAATAGCAACGTAGAGTAGGAGAGATTGAAACGGTCAATGGAGGATTATTTTAAGATGGGAAACGTTATACCATGTTGTAAGCTGAAGGGAATGACCTGGTAATTGTGCCCGGGCAAAGATGTGAGCAGAATAGAGGTGACAGGGGATGCTTGAAATTGGGATTTAAAAAGATGTTCATTTACAATGTTGAAGTATGAGAATCAAGTAGAGTGAAGGATTGTTGAGAGTGGGCAGATTTTTTTTTTAATTGGAGTATAGTTGATTTACAATATTGTTAGTTTCAGGTGTACTGCAAAGTGATTCAGTTATACATGCATATATATATAATATATATATGTATTTTTTTTCAGATTCTTTTCCCTTATAGGTTATTACAAAATTGTGAGTATAGTTCCCTATGCTATACAGTAGGTCCTTGGTGGTTATCTATTCTATATATAGTAGTGTATATGTTTAATCCCAAACTCCTAATTTATCCCTCCCCTCCTTTCCCCTTTGGTAACCATAAGTTTGTCTTCTGTGTCTGTAGGTCTATTTCTGTTTTGCATATAAGTTTACTTCTATCTTTTTTTTTTTTTGGATTCCCCATATAAGTGATATCACATGATATTTGTCTTTGTCTGGCTTACTTCACTTAGTATGATAATCTCTAGGTCCATCCATGTTGCTGCAAATGGCATTATTTCATTCTTTTTTTATGGCTGAGTAGTATTCCATTGTATGCATATACACCACATCTTCTTTATCCATTCATCTGTCGATGAACATTTAGGTTGCTTCCATGTCTTGGCTATTGTAAATAGTGCTGCAGTGAACATTGGAGTGCATTATCTTTTCGAATTGTGGTTTTCTCCAGATATGAAAAGTGGACAGATTATTAAACTGAGTGCTCAGATGTTGATAAGTCATCTAGATTGATAACGAAATCTTCCAGAAAGATAACAGAAATACCATCTTAAAAGTTTCAGTAAATGGGGCAAATGTTTCCTAGATGTTGATGTCCTACATAGTCTGATAGCATGTTCTTCAAAGGACAGAGGAAACAAGATCTGAAAGCAGCAATGAAGAACATGAAGGAAATTTACACCATCTTCAAGACTATGTTCCTAATTCAATGGGCAAAAAAGAAAAAGCCACAACTTGAGACAGTGACAAAGGAAGCTGTGTCCAGGTTTCAATTAGAGAAAGAATTGAAGGGACATTCAGTGAAGAGCTTCAGATAAAGGGGATTTGGTGGGTTCCAATCCATGAATTCCAGAGGGCACAAGGGTTAGGAGAGTCCTGAAAGGGTGGGAGATTGGGCCAGATGAGGCAACATGCACTGCCATATGAGCATGGCTCTAGGGCATGATGGGATTAATCCTGTGGTCTCCTAGGGCAAGAAGTGTAAATCAGTTCTCTTTGAGTGTCAGCCTCTCAGTACTGATCTCTTAGTTTGTGAAGAGAGGTGAGTGGTACTGAGGCTCATGGTAATTATCTTTTTGAGAATATAAGGAGCTCTGGGGGCTTCCTTTTCAAACGTCTATGAATGGCATTACAGCTGGAAAAGGGACAGGTCTTCCTGGAGCCCAAGGCTCTGTGTAGACTTCTCTTAAATCCTGCTACTAGGGAAGGCATTACATATGGAAGATGGAGGGGAGAAAGGCAAGCCTGGATACTATGTGAGATCTTACAAAGGCTTGAACAAAGGCTGTGATAACAAGAATCCAGAAGGAGACATAGAGATCTCTTGTGGACCCAGAATGCCTTGGAGCTGTTCTCTCATTATGAAGTTCTCTTCTTGACCACAGGGCTCATTCAGAAGCGATGGCCAAGGCTAGAGCTACAGCCTGTAATTATAACCTTGAAATTAAGTCCATAGTTAAGGGAATTTCCAAACTCTGATATGAACCTCTAACTAGTCTCAGGGAAATCTGCATTCTCATGGTCACAGAATTATTTTATTCTCATACTCCCCAAATATATCTACTTCTCAATTATCCAAACTAAGTAATCTCAAGATGACATGAGTTAGCTACAAAATAAGTGTCAAATTTATTTCCTATGAGAAGAACGATTGGATTGGTTGTTGATTCATCTTCTTTACTTGACAGTTCTTGCCAGAACAATGACAAGAGGCAACATAAAGAAGAGAAGAAAAAAGAAAAAACAAAAAACTGACCAATATGGGTATTGATTGTTCTATATACATTTTTCATTAAATTTTCCCAACAACCCTATGAAGTTACTATTTCATACTCATTATAGAGATGAGGAAACAAATTATCAGAGGAATTTGAAAATTTCCCCAAGGAGATGTCAGAAAAGCAGCAGAGCTGATTAAAATCTGTAGTTATCTGATCTGAAAACACTTGCTCTTTTAACCACATACCAACCAAGAATACTAGCTAAGCCAACTGCACGTTCCTTTCCCAAGTAACCAAGTAACCAACTAAAATGCTGTGCTGGGATCTATGAGAAATACAGAGGTAAATAAAGCACAGTCTCTATTCTGCAGTATGAACTACCAATTTGGCAAGACAACCTGTTTGCGTAGAGGTGCAAAAAGTTAAATAATTCCAGAGGACAAAGATGTAATCATTATCACTGCTCTGAGTATTATGTATGGTTGAATTTGCTCAAGTGAAAGAAAATGTGATGTAATATTAATGTAACAAAGCTAATTTTTTCTCATTTTGACTACTTAAAAAATTTTGAAACTCTGATAACATTTCAGTACGTTACTTTTTGTCTCTTCAGTACATTGGTTTTGGTCTTGTTTTGTTTTGTTCTTGCAAAATTGAGTTCTTGATGCGTATATAGTTTCACATCCTCTTGTTTTTTTCAGTTAAACTAGATAATATAAGAAATTTCCCGTGTTAATGGCAGTTCTTTATACACATAACGATTAATGACATAGTAATCATAATACAAGGGAACTGAAGAGAGAGAAGGGCCTCTCAGGCACAGGAGACAACGCAATCCAGAATGAGGAATCACTTTGGGCCAAGTCAGAGTTGGCAAGACTTAGGTTCCAAGTGGTCCTGGGGAGGGGTTAACTAGAGGAGTCAGCAGAGGCCACATGCCATAACTTCTGCCCTGTCAGTCCACTGGACTATTTGGGCCTGCCACCTGATCTGTGTCCCTTTCCAAAGGACTGTCTGTGGGTCAAGCCAGTGGATGCCAAAGCAAGGTCATTCAAGCATCAGAGAATACATTTCCAGAAGCAGATTTGTTTACTAACTGGGAAGGCATCCACTATAACAGAGGGAACAAACGAGTTTTTCTTTACAAACCTGTCCCTGACCCTTGCTTTAGCAAGGGTTCCCACTTTCCTTGGCAAGCTTTTTCCTGCTCTAAAGCCAAGTACAACTGAGCAGGCAGGGAGCGTATCCTCACTGGCTGTGCAAGGCTGGTGGCTGAGGTCACACATGCCATTGTAGAATGGAAGTTTGGGGATATATGAATAAAGCAGCACCTTTATCTAAAATCTGGATGACTTTTACAGTGTTGTGTTTGAAAAAGTGGTAGCTAGGTGAAAATTCAACATTATGTACAGAAGCAGCAATTTGAGGACTGAACTGCTTGACAGCCCTTGCTCCCACTACAAAACAAAATCTTTGTGCTAAACAGAAACTGACTTTCAGCTGAGGTCAGTGGAGGAGCAAGATTACTGGGGGAATCTTATTTTTTTGTAATACATTATTCTTTCCTTCAAGCCCTGATCCTTTATGGAGTCTGATATTTAATGAATGTTGTTGAGCATGGTTTTGGAGGTTTCCTCCTCGTGAGATTTTGTACTGTCAGAGTTGATGCTTTTATTATAATTCACACATACAAGATACAAGGCATTACCAAAGAGAACTTTTTTTTTATTCAAAAATTAAACAACTAAAAATTAAATGTAGTTTCTAAACTTTATTTTACCATGTTATGAATTCTAGCATATGAAATAATTCTGTAAATTTTAGAAATATAATCATCTTTGTATGATTTTTGTCTTATGTTATCATAGAAATTTTTATAAACATTTATTTGCTCCCAGAAGATATTCCTAAAGTTAACTTTCTAAAGTTAGCTGGCTAAAAGACCTACCATTAGTATAGATATTAACTATCCACCCTTTGCCTTAAATTTTAATTAATTGAGATTTCTTAATAATTGCTTTTTTAAACATAAAATTAACAGTCATCATAATTAATTTTTGCAGTAATTTGTTATTGCAACAGTAATTGTATATTTATACTTCAACTGAATGACAGAATTTTAATATACAAATCATATAGGAAGACCCTTATAGCCAGTTGCACCTGGAATGCTCATCTGTAATTAAATGAAAATATTCAAACGTTTATAATAAATCTGAACAACTTGACTTGTTAAAATGCTGATTAGAAATGATTGTCTACATGTCATGTGATCAGTAATTATGCATAAGTTTAGGGATGCAAGACATGCTGCTGAAGTAGGTATTTGACTATTAAGTCATTTCTCTAAACTTGGAAGAATAAACTAATGCAATTTCAAGTAGATGCCATGGAAAGAATTCAGTCACGGTTTAGTGGTTTTGAACTCTAGTTTTGCTACTTTAGTTCTGTACATATTTATTTAGCACCTACTATATGCTGAGAATTCAGTCAAATACTGACACATCAACTAATAAGAAGGAGGCCTTTGTTCTCTATGTGCTGATAGTCTGGGAAGTTTACACAATTTACACAGCTTCTCTAAACTTCTGTCTCCTTTCTTACTCTGTGAGCCTCACAACTATATTAATAAAGGTCAAATGAGATGATGGGGACAGTCTGTATTTCTTGTGCCATGTAAATAATGTATTTATTAATATCCCAGTTGTTCCAACCATCTTACAGGGCAGATAGTGCAGATTAATTGTCATGGGAACATGCTTAGAGTCCAGAGCCTGGGTTTGAATCCTGGTTGTTGTGTGACTTTGGGTAAGCAATTTAACCCCACTGCTCTTAGATTTACTACAAAATTGTGACAATTAGATTACTTCCGGACTTCCCTGGTGGTGCAGTGGTTAAGAATCTGCCTGCCAATGCAGGGGACATGGGTTTGAGCCCTGGTCCGGGAAGATCCCACGTGCTGCGGAACAACTAAGCCCGTGCGCCACAACTACTGAGCCTGTGCTCTAGGGTCCGTGAGCTACAACTACTGAGCCCACGTGCCGCAACTTCTGAAGCCTGCACACCTAGAGCCCGTGCTCCACAAGGGAAGCCACCACAATGAGAAGCCCGCGCACCGCAACGAAGAGTAGCCCCTGCTCGTGGCAACTAGAGAAAGCCCACGCAGCAACAAAGACCCAATACAGCCAAAAATAAATAAATAAATTCATTTAAAAAAACAATTAGATTACTTCCTTCATTGACAATTAAATTAAATAATGGATTATAGAATTCAGCGTAGAATCTAGCACATAATAAGTATTCTTCTGCTGAGGTTAACAGTTATTAAAATTCAGTGCAATTGATCCCCAATTAAAAATAAGGGAATGCAGAGAGGTTATATAATTTATTCAAGGCCACACAATAAATTGCAGAGATGAGACTCAGCCAAAGCCCTCATTTTTTACATTTCGGGTCTCTAAACATATTGTTATAGATGTAACTGTTGGATGAATTTGAAGGATACTTATTATGTTAATCAATGCTTTTAAACTTTCTCCTTGGCTGGGTAGGTCCTCCAGTCCAATTTCTTTGCTTGCCATCCACATCCCAGACCACCAGATTGAATCATCCAGAGTGTGGATGTGGCCTGGTGAAGGGTGAGACCACATTAGTCCTTGGTCTCCAGCTGCCTCTCCACTGAGAAAGAAACAATTATCTCATTGAGACAGGGACCTTGCTTGGGTAGGTGAGCCAGGCTCCCAAAAATTGTAAAGCTGGGCCCACTCATTGAATTGTGAATCCTGTCGTCCTCTCCCTCTCACTGAGCCAAGCCTGAAAGCTGAGCTCTTTGTGCCTAATCTGTTTGTGTGTGTTTTTTTAATTAGCTTGTTGAATTACTCTCTTAAAGATGGCGGAGAAGTCTCAAGGAGACGAGGAAAAGAGCAGGAGAGACATCCTGAGGTCCACCAAGAGGACATGGGCTCCCCTGGATGAGCAGCTGCCCCCTGGCTCTGAGGAGGAGAGCCACAGTCTCACCACCCCCATGCTGGGTGAGAACGGGCCCTCAGGGCTATTTGAATCCAACCTACTGTGAGTGGTGAGGGATATGGGGGCTTGGGGCTGGGGGCAAATGATTTTGGAACAAAGACTTGACTTTGAAGATACCAGTATTCCTGGCATGATACCAGAAACTTCTATGAAATGGGCATATCTGACTTCTCCTACAGACACCTAAAACACAGACCTTCTTGATGGAAACAGACCAACTAACGAATGAACTCTGCTTCCTTTCCACTCCAAGATCCCCTCATCCTAAGTCCCCAGGATCATAAAGCTATGTGGAGCCCATGCCAGAGACACGAAGCTTCTTGTAGGACATCAAACATTTTATTGAAAGGCTCTTATTTGCTGGGTCTTGCACAAGGTGTTGATAATAATTTTAATTGTTTAAAGAGTAATAAGTAAGAAAACATTTCTCCCTTCACTATGATTTTTTGTTTGTTTGATTTTTTATGATGTAACTGTTTGATGGCTTTTCTTCTTTGCCCACCACCAATTTATTCTATCCCTTCACAGTATCTCAGTTGAAGACTAAGCAACTCCCATGTCTACTTGGCCTCTTTGGTTCACCAGACACCTTGTGAGGGGGTAATTCAGGTACCTCACTGCTTCGTAGGATAAAGTCAAAGAAAATAAGCCCAGAGTAACCTGTAACCAACCAGAATGGAAACAAATATTTACAGGAAAACTACTTTTATATCCTTTCCTTTTTTCCTGTTGACTATTTGTTGAGCCAGTGATAAAGATCCACCTTAAAAGACCGGGTGCCTTTTTAACACAGGGTGCCTTTGGCAATTCTGGGACTGTAGTGCAATTTGCCCCTGGAATGAATGCAAATTTGGTTTCTAACCTGGCAGAGAACTCCTTGCAAATGAACATCACTGGCTAGCTGCCTTATGTAAATGTGATTCAGTAAGGAGAGGCTCCATGTGATTTATATCCAACAAGAGAAAGGCAAAAGTCTCCTATGCTTTTTCACCCTTTGTATTCACACCAGGTAATTTAAAAATTATTCTAACATCTCTTGCTCTTTGGTGATTTATTTTTTTCCTTTTCACATTTTTTTCTCTCTCTCTCTCTCTTTTTTTAAGTTAGTCTTCTGGCAAGTTTACACTTCATTTTCAGGAAAAACTGATTATGGAAAACCGGAAGTTTTGCCTTGGGGAAAAAATGAATATGCTTATAGAAACATGTGACTAAATACTAGGAAACAGACCTATTGGGTGGTGGCTGAATAACGGGGTGGGATCACTTTAGCTGGTTCTGCTTTGACTGACTGGTCTGTTTCTCATTAGTAGAAGATTCCAAACAAGAAAGTATTCCGCACTGGCTGGACTCTGGATTCTTGTAAGTGTTTCTTTATGCCCTTACGCATCCTTCTTGCAAAGATCCATGAAAACATTATGGGTAATCCTTCTGGGACAGGTGTGACATGTAGGGATTTTCATTTTAACTGGGTGTTTGAAGGATTACTCTGTTATTGCAAAAGTTATATATCAGTTTAAAAGTACAAAATAGAATAATATTATTTCAGCCCCCAGCTGTTCATTGGTTTCCAAAAGTCCTCTTGTAATAAAGCCTAACTGCATAACTCTGTTTAATTAAGGAGCAATTTAGCATAATTTATTTACACACATTGTTTGACTCACAATACTTTTGTTTCCTTATAGTGTCTCTGTAAATGAAAACCTTCAGCCAGTCATCAGCCACATTGGTAAGACCAGAGAACCCAGAAGCAGTTATGCTTTGTGGACCTGAGTAGGAGATGTATTAAAATGTTTGTGTGAATAAATCTTTTAAAAATGAGAATTATCAGAGGTTCCTAGAAATGGAAAAAAAAAAATCTCAGAAACCATTCTGCTCAATCACTTTCTTTAATATTTAAGGCAAGCTCAGAAAGGATAGGAGTTATCCAGCAGCAGGTTGGGGACTAGAAACAAGGACTCTTGCCATATCATTAGCTCAGACTCTAGCAGAAAACTCTCTGGGTCTGTGAAGACGTTTTGCAAGGATGTAATTATGGAAATGAAAATGAAATTGTCTAATTTTTCCTCACACTGTATTGTACTTTTATTTCTAAATCTAGTTTCTTTCTATTCTTCAGTCTTAAAATTATATCCTCTCTTTCTAATGATGCATTTGTTCTCAGAAACAACAAATGACTGAATTCTATAGCAAACAGTACAAATATGTATTTCCGAGGCAGAAAATGTATCACACTTGTTACATTGAGATTTGATAAGAACATTACAAGAAGAAAAAGAAATTTAACTACAGGTCTCACAGTTTACATCCTCATTAAATCAAATACGGTATTTCATAGAATGTAAGACTCCTCAATCATAAAATGCACCCACATTTTAAGTACCACTCCAATAGGAAAATAAAACAACCATCCTTGTCATCCCTATCAATTATAACTAGGCCTTATAGCAGGTGACATTGACTACTAGACACATCCTGATTTCATAGATGTTAAAATGTGAAAACAGTGTGTTTTAAAATTGATGTAATGCCATAAATAATGCATGTAAAAAATGACATAAATAAGGAGTTTAATGATTAGAGGGAAAATTATTAGTCTAATTGCTACTTACTTGGCTGGTTTTAATTATTTCACTTCCTTCGCTGCCACTTAAATTAAGATTGACCATTGGCTACAAACCAGTTTAAATTTAGGAATTTTTACTTTAAAAATCTAGGTATATCGTTCAAATATCCTCCTTTGCCAAGCTTCTTTATTTTTTTTAAATATAAAAGTTCCATGATGCCAAAAATCTCTGAAGATGTTTGCCAATAAATTGAATTTAAGTACCTTTGTTCCTGACAGTTTATTCTCATGAAAAGGCAGGAAGTTAAGAAATATAGCCAGCATTTCATATCCCTCTGATAATTCATCTTGCCCAGGTTATAGTAGGAGGCCTGGCACCAGTTCTGGGGTTGTCAGTAACTATATTAAAAGCTTCACTTCCCAGAAATTAAGACAAATCATGGCCCTTCCTCCTTTGAATCAAGTCAATGAAGTAAAAGCGTGAGGTGAAGAGTTGGAGGAAAGAAGGGTAACAAGATGACTCTGAGATCAGACATGCACAGTTTCTATTTGCCAGGTCCTTTGTCTTTAGCGAAGTTTTTAATAATAATGGAATAGCTTCTTACAAGTTTAATTGAGCCTTCACTTTTACAAGGCCCTTCCTCATCTATCATATTTTAAACTCAGTAACCTGTGTGGTAGCAAGGCTGGTGTTCATGTGTGTTTGCAGGTGGAGAATCTGGGTGGTCAAGTGCCACGATTTTTAGTTACAGCTGGTTTGAGGTGGGTGGAGGGACCTGTGGCTGGGGATTCTCTCAGCCCCTCTGTGTGCTGGTTTTGCTGCAATGAGCTCAAGGCACCCTGAGTTTAGGGAAGCCAAGGACCGCACCAGGAAGTGGAAACTATAACAGTAGTAGCAGAAACTGGAGACCTGAAGGTCATGAGGGGTGTGTCAGAGAGAAAACTGTGGTGAGACAAAAAGGAACTGAAGAAGAGAAAGAAAAGTAGTTTCTGCTGGAGGGAAAATCCTGTAAAAACCCCCACAATCTCAGTATGACGGAGAGTGGTGCATTCGTTCCTAGGTAAGCCATAACCATTACCACAAACTTGGTGGCTTAAAACAGAAATTGGTTTTCTCACAGTTGTGAAGGCTGAAAGTCTGAAATCAAAGTGTCAGCAAGGTTATTCTCTCTCTGAAGGTTCTAAGGGAAGAATCCTTCCTGGCCTCTTTCTTGTGGTTCCCATCAAACCCTGGCATTCCTTGACTAGTAGCTACATCATTGCATGCTCTGCCTCTGTTTTCACATGGCTGTCTTTTCTCTGTGAGTCTTCTCTATTCTCTTAAGGATTCCAGTCATTGGCTTTAGGATTTAAGGCTCACCCTTATCCAGTATGACCTCACCTTTACTAATTGTATCTGCAGAGAACCTATTTCCAGATAAAGGATACATTCTGATATGAAATTTCAGATACTGAAATGAAATTTGAGGGGGATACTATTCAACTGACTACAAGTAGAAATCACTCTGAGGCTGGTTTCCCTCAGTGATCATTCTTAGGCTTTATACATTAAAGTAGTAACAAGATCCAAGTGACTGCTCATCTTCCAGGTGACCCAGTACCTCCCATGGAGGTACCTCTAGTAGACCTCAAATAAAATGAAGAGGTGGAATAAGGCTTCAGTGGCCCTATTGCTGATTTCCTTCTATGTTTTGAGATGGCCAAGGTCAGGTCTTGGCTTCTAATGGTGGTTTTTTTGGCTTTCATACTGCTCTGCAGCTACCTAAAGTCTATTTTTTTTTAAGTCTAATTTTTATTAAACTGGAATCTGCTTGGCGTATCTTGTTCACCACCATTATGCTAGGTAGAGCTCCCAGAAGGGAATGAAATTAGTACATGTGGAGGGCACACAGCCTAGGTACTTTTTATGTATATTATCTCATTTACCAGAACCATCTTCTGAGGTGGATATTATCATTATTAACTTTTGCAAAGAGGAAAATGAGACTCAGAAAGGTTAAGTAACTTGCCCAAAGTAACCCAGTTAGTAGATAAGTGAGTTGAGATTTGAACATGGGTCTCTCTGACTCTACAGCCACGTTTCCTCTCTAGAGGACTATAGTATAATTTACTATCCGTGTTATGCATGGACACTCCTGGAAGTATCCTGGGAGGAAAGCTCTGCATCAGTGTCCCTGCTAGAAAAGTCAAAGCATGAACAATGTGGGTCAGTTCACTGGCATCTACTTCTCCCTCCAGGTCTTCTGACTCTTGTGCACCAGCGTTTACGGCCACAACTCAGTCCTCTTGAATTTAAATGTTTTGAAGTAGGACAACGCTAATTTTTTTAATGTCAGTCAAGTATCATTAGAAATGCAAAATGGCCACATCTGGATCTTAAAATAAAAAAGATGCATCAAATTAGTTTTCTAGAAAGTCATAAGAAGCCCATTCTACCTTAACTCCAGAAATTTTAAATTATAAGAAACTAAACTCTTGGAAAATTGACATGAGTGAGATACTAGCGCTTAAGAGTTGGAAAATTCCATGGTTATTGTTTTTTTTCCTGAGGTTCACTAGGCTTCTGATCCCTATACATTTCAGTCTCAAAATTATAATTAGTAATAATTAGTAATTATCATATATTGAGTGCCTGTTGCATATTTTAAAAATATTATGAAGTATTTCTCAAACAAGGTGATTGAATAACCGCATTAAATATTGAAGAAACAGAGACTCAGTAAAGTTAAGAGATTTACCTAAAACCACATAAAGCCAAAGAGGTGGACACATGATTTGAATTCTGTTTGATTTCAAAGTTCATGCTCTTTTTACCAGAAACCAATATACTGCATACTGGTGTAAATCCATGGCCATTAATTTTATCCCTAGCTTTTCCTTATTTCTGTGAGCCAAGCTTGGATGGCAAAAAGGGACACTTCCATTTAAGGGTTTTTTTGTATTGATAAAACCTTATTTCATTTACACTTGAGGTACATAAAGAAGATTTAAATATTATTAATTAAAAATAATTGTAGAGAGGGCAGACAGCAGAAGCAAGAAGAACTACAATCCTGAAGCCTGTGGAACAAAAACCACATTCACAGAAAGATAGACAAGATGAAAAGGCAGAGGGCTATGTACCAGATGAAGGAACAAGATAAAACCCAGAAAAACAACTAAATGAAATGGAGATAGGCAATCTTCCAGAAAGAGAATTCAGAACAACGATAGTGAAGATGATCCAGGACCTCGGAAAAAGAATGGAGGCAAAGATCGAGAAGATGCAAGAAATGTTTAACAAAGATCTAGAAGAATTAAAGAACAAACAAACGAGGATGAACAATACAATAACTGAAATGAAAAATACACTAGAAGGAATCAATACCAGAATAACTGAGGCAGAAGAACGGATAGGTGACCTGTAAGACAGAATGGTGGAATTCACTGCTGCAGAACAGAATAAAGAAAAAAGAATGAAAAGAAATGAAGACAGCCTAAGAGACCTCTGGGACAACATTGAACACAACAACATTCACGTTATAGGGGTCCCAGAACGAGAAGAGAGAGAGAAAGGACCCGAGAAAATATTTGAAGAAATTATAGTCGAAAACTTCCCTAACGTGGAAAAGGAAATAGCCACCCAAGTCCCGGAAGCGCACAGAGTCCCATACAGGATAAACCCAAGGAAAAACACGCCAAGACACATAGTAATCAAATTGGCAAAAATTAAAGACAAAGAAAAATTATTGAAAGCAGCAGGGGAAAAACGACAACATACAAGGGAACTCCCATAAGGTTAACAGCTGATTTCTCAGCAGAAACTCTACAAGCCAGAAGGGAGTGGCATGATATACTTAAAGGGATGAAAGGGAAGAACCTACAACCAAGATTACTCTACCCAGCAAGGATCTCATTCAGATTCGATGGAGAAATCAAAAGCTTTACAGACAAGCAAAAGCTAAGAGAATTCAGCACCACCAAACCAGCTCTACAACAAATGCTAAAGGAACTTCTCTAAGTGGGAAACACAAGAGAAGAAAAGGACCTACAAAAACAAACCCACAACAATTAAGAAAATGGTCATAGGAACATACATATCGATAATTACCTTAAATGTGAATGGATTAAATGCTCCAACCAAAAGACACAGGCTTGCTGAATGGATACAAAAACAAGACCCATATATATGCTGTCTACAAGAAACCCACTTCAGACCTAGGGACACATACAGACTGAAAGTGAGGGGATGGAAAAAGATATTCCATGCAAATGGAAATCAAAAGAAAGCTGGAGTAGCAATTCTCATATCAGATAAATAGACTTTAAAATAAAGAATGGTACAAGAGACAAGGAAGGACACTACATAATGATTAAGGGATCAATCCAAGAGGAAGATATAACAATTATAAATATATATGCACCCAACATAGGAGCACCTCAATACATAACGCAACTGCTAACAGCTCTAAAAGAGGAAATCGACAGTAATACAGTAATAGTGGGGGGCTTTAATACCTCACTTACACCAATGTACAGATCATCCAAACAGAAAATTAATAAGGAAACACAAGCATTAAATGACACAATGGACCAGATAGATTTAATTGATATTTATAGGACATTCCACCCCAAAACAGCAGATTATACTTCTTCTCAAGTGCTCATGGAACATTCTCCAGGATAGATCACATCTTGGGTCACAAATCAAGCCTCAGTAAATTTAAGAAAATTGAAATCATATCAAGCATCTTTTCTGACCAAAACGCTATGAGATTAGAAATGAATTACAGGGAAAAAAACGGGAAGAACACAAATACATGGAGGCTAAACAATACTTTACTAAATAACCAAGAGATCACTGAAGAAATCAGAGGAAATCAAAAAATACCTAGAGACAAATGACAATGTAAACATGACAATCCAAAACCTATGAGATGCAGCAAAAGCAGTTCTTAGAGGGAAATTTATAGCTATACAAGCCTACCTCAAGAAATAAGAAAAATCTCAAATAAACAATCTAACGTTACACCTAAAGGAACTAGAGAAAGAAGAACAAACAAAACCCAGAGTTAGCAGAAGGAAAGAAATCATCAAGATCAGAGCAGAAATAAATGAAATAGAAACAAAGAAAACAATAGCAAAGATCAATAAAACTAAAAGCTGGTTCTTTGAGAACATAAACAAAATGGATAAAACATTAGCCAGACTGATCAAGAAAGAGAGGGAGAGGACTCAAATCAATAAAATTAGAAATGAAAAAGGAGAAGTTACAACAGACACCACAGAAGTAGAAGTACAAAGCATCCTAAGAGACTATGACAAGCAACACTATGCCAATAAAATAGACAACCTGGAAGAAATGGACAAATTCTTAGAAAGGTATAAGCTTCCAAGACTGAACCAGGAAGAAATAGAAAATATGAACAGACCAATCACAAGTAATGAAATTGAAACTGTGATTAAAAATCTTCCAACAAACAAAAGTCCAGGACCACATGGCTTCACAGGTGAATTCTATCAAACATTTAGAAAAGAGCTAACACCCATTCTTCTCAAACTATTCCAAAAAATTGCAGAGGAAGGAATACTCCCAAACTCATTCTATGAGGCCACCATCACCCTGATGCCAAAATCAGACAAAGATACTACAAAAAAAGAAAATCACAGACCAATATTACTGATGAATATACATGCAAAAATCCTCAACAAAATACTAGCAAACAGAATCCCACAACACACTAAAAGGATCATACACCATGATCAAGTGGGATTTATCCCAGGGATGCAAGGATTCTTCAATATATGCAAAACAATCAATGTGATACATCATATTAAACTGAAGAATAAAAACCATATGATCATCTCAATAGATGCAGAAAAAGCTTTTGACAAAATTCAACACCCATTTATGATAAAAACTCTCCAGAAAGTGGGCATAGAGGGAACCTACCTCAACATAATATAGGCCATATCTGACAAATCCACAGCAAACATCATTTTCAATGGTGAAAAACTGAAACCATTTCCTCTAAGATCAGGAAGAAGACAAGGATGCCCACTCTCAGAACTATTATTCAACATAGTTTAAAAAGTCCTAGCTGCAGCAATCAGAGAAGAAAAAGAAATAAAAGGAATACAAATTGGAAAAGAAGTAAAACTGTCACTGTTTACAGATGACATGATACTATACATAGAGAATCCTAAAGATGCCACCAGAAAACTACTAGAGCTAATCAATGAATTTGGTAAAGTTGCAGGATACAAAATTAATGCACAGAAATCTCTTGCATTCCTATACACTAATGATGAAAAACCTGGAAGAGAAATTAAGGAAACATTCTCATTTACCATTGCAACAAAAAGAATAAAATACCTAGGAATAAACCTACCTAGGGAGACAAAAGACCTGTATGCAGAAAATTGTAAGACACTGATGAAAGAAATTAAAGAGGATACAAGCAGATAGAGAGATATACCATGTTCTTGGATTGGAAGAATCAATATTGTGAAAATGACTGTTCTACCCAAAGCAATCAACAAATTCAATGCAATCCCTATCAAATTACCAAAGGCATTTTTTACAGAACTAGAACAAAAATTCTTAAAATGTATGGAGACACAAAAGACCCCAAATAGCCCAGCAGTCTTGAGGGAAAAAAACGGAGCTGGAGGAATCAGACTCCCTGACTTCAGACTATACTACAAAGCTACAGTAATCAATACAATATGGTACTGGCACAAAACCAGAAATATAGATCAATGGAACAGTATAGAAAGCCCAGAGATAAACCCACGCAACTATGGTCAACTAATTTATGACAAAGGAGGCAAGGATATACAATGGAGAAAAGACAGTCTCTTCAATAAGTGGTGCTGGGAAAATTGGACAGCTACATGTAAAAGAATGAAATTAGAACGCTCCTGAACACCATACAGAAAAATAAACTCAAAACGGATTAGAAACCTAAATGTAAGACGAGGCACTGTAAAACTCTTAGAGGAAAACATAGGAAGAACACTCTCTGACATAAATCACAGCAAGATATTTTTTGATCCATCTCCTAGAGTAATGGAAATAAAAACAAAAATAAACAAATGGGACCTAATGAAACTTTAAAGCTTTTGCACAGCAAAGGAAACCATAAACAAGACGAAAAGACAACCCTCAGAATGGGAGAAAATATTTGCGAATAAATCAATGGACAAAGAATTAATCTCCAAAATATATAAACAGCTCATGCAGCTCAATATTAAAACAACAAACAACCCAATCCAAAAATGGGCAGAAGACCTAAATAGATATTTCTCCAAAGAAGACATACAGATGGCCAAGAGGCACAGGAAAAGATGCTCAACATCACTAATTGTTAGAGAAATGCAAATGAAAACTACAATGAGCTATCACCTCACACCGATTAGGATGGGCATCATCAGAAAATCTACAAACAACAAATGCTGGAGAGGGTGTGGAGAAAAGGGAACCCTCTTGCACTGCTGGTGGGAATGTAAATTGATACAGCCACTATGGAGAACAGTATGGAGGTTCCTTAAAAAACTAAAAATAGAATTACCATATGACCCAGCAATCCCACTACTGGGCATATACCCAGAGAAAACCATAATTCAAAAAGACACATGCACCCCAATGTTCATTGCAGCACTATTTACGATAGCCAGGTCATGGAAGCAACCTAAATACCCATCGACAGACGAATGGATAAAGATGTGGTACATATATACAATGGAATATTACTCAGCTATAAAAAGGAACGAAATTGGGTCATTTGTAGAGACGTGGATGCATCTAGAGTCTGTCATACAGAGTGAAGTAAGTCAGAAAGAGAAAAACAAATATTGTATATTAATGCATATATGTGGAACCTAGAAAATGGTACAGATGAACCGGTTTGCAGAGCAGAAATTGAGACACAGAAGTAGAGAAAAAATGTATGGACACCAAGGGGGAAAAGCGGTGGGGGTGGAGGTGGTGATGTGATGAATTGTGCGATTGGGATTGACATGTATACACTGATGTGTATAAAACGGATGACTAATAAGAACCTGCTGTATAAAAAAATAAATTAAATTTAAACAAAATTTAAAAAGAAAAAAAAATAGTTTGCTTTTAGTATAGAAAAAAAAATAATTGTAGAGGAAGACATATAAAGCTATTCTGAAATTAACCTATAAATAACTCCTATAACTCAAATTTGCCTCAGGTTTCACAAGTTTGTGGGTAAAAATTAAATTATAATGAAATTAGTACCCCAAATTTGATAGATTATTGCCTCCATCCTGGTGACACAGGGTCTATTGCAAAGCATCGCCCATAAGTATTTCTGGGATTCATCAGAAGATGCCTCAGACGTTTTCATGAATGAGTTGATTTCCACTGTCACTGCTTCTACTCCAACAGATTCCCCTGGGTGTCAACATATGGACAATTCATATTTCATCACTCCCTGAGCATCAGTTTTTCTTTTTTGGGTTTTCTTTTTTTTTTTTAACATCTTTATTGGAGTATAATTGCTTTACAATGGTGTGTTAGTTTCTGCTTTATAACAAAGTGAATCAGTTATGCATATACATATATCCGCATATCTCTTCCCTCTTGCATCTCCCTGCCTCCCACCCTCCCTAATCCCACCCCTCTAGATGGTCACAAAGCACGGAGTTAATCTCCCTGTGCTATGCGGCTGCTTCCCACTAGCTAGCTATTTTATGTTTGGTGGTGTATATATGTCCATGTCACTGTCTCACTTTCTCCCAGCTTACCCTTCCCCCTCCCCGTATCCTCAAGTCCATTCTCTAGTAGGTTTGCATCTTTATTCCCATCTTGCTCCTAGGTTCTTCATGACCTTTTTTTTTTTTTTTTTTAGATTCCATATATATGTGTTAACATATGATATTTGTTTTTCTCTTTCTGACTTACTTCACTCTGAATGACACTCTCTAGGTCCATCCACCTCACTACAAATAACTCAGTTTCGTTCCTTTTTATGGCTGAGTAATATTCCATTGTATATATGTGCCACATCTTCTTTATCCATTCATCTGTTGATGGACACTTAGGTTGCTTCCATGTCCTGGCTATTGTAAATAGAGCTGCAATGAACATTTTGGTACATGACTCTTTTTGAATTATGGTTTTCTCAGGGTATATGCCCAGCAGTGGGATTGCTGGGTTGTACAGTAGTTCTATTTTTAGTTTTTTATGGACCCTCCATACTGTTCTCCATAGTGGCTGTATCAATTTACATTCCCGCCAGCAGTGCAAGAGGGTTCCCTTTTCTCCACGCCGTTTGATGATGGCCATTCTGACTGGTGTGAGATGATACCTCATTGTAGTTTTGATTTGCATTTCTCTAATGATTAATGATGTTGAGCATTCTTTCATGTGTTTGTTGGCAATGTGTATATCTTCTCTAGAGAAATGTCTATATAGGTCTTCTGCCCATTTTTGGATTGGGTTGTTTGTTTTTTTCATATTGAGCTGCATGAGCTGCTTGTAAATTTTGGAGATTAATCCTTTGTCAGTTGCTTCATTTGCAAATATTTTCTCCCACTCTGAGGGTTGTCTTTTCGTCTTGTTTCTGGTTGCCTTTGCTGTGCAAAAGCTTTTAAGTTTCATTAGGTCCCATTTGATTATTTTTGTTTTTATTTCCATTTCTCTAGGAGGTGGGTCAAAAAGGATCTTGGGGTGATTTATGTCTTTGAGTGTTCTGCCTATGTTTTCCTCTAAGAGATTTACAGTGCCCCGTCTTACATTTAGGTCTTTAATCCATTTTGAGTTTATTTTTCTGTATGGTGTTAGGGAGTGTTCTAATTTCATTCTTTTACATGTAGCTGTCCAGTTTTCCCAGCACCACTTATTGAAGAGGCTGTCTTTTCTCCACTGTATATTCTTGCCTCCTTTATCAAAGATAAGGTGACCATATGTGCTTGGGTTTCTCTCTGGGCTTTCTATCCTGTTCCATTGATCTATATTTCTGTTTTTGTGCCAGTACCATACTGTCTTGATAACTGTAGCTTTGTAGTATAGCCTGAAGTCAGGGAGCCTGATTCCTCCAGCTACATTTTTCTTTCTCAAGATTGCTTTGGGTATTCAGGGTCTTTTGTGTTTCCATACCAATTGTGAGATTTTTTGTTCTAGTTCTGTGAAAAATGCCAGTGGTAATTTGATAGGGATTGCATTGAATCTGTACATTGCTTTGGGTAGTATAGTCATTTTCACAATGTTGATTCTTCCAATTCAAGAACATGGTATATCTCTCCATCTATTTATATCACCTTTAATTTCTTTCATCAATGTCTTACAATTTTCTGCATACAGGTCTTTTGTCTCCTTAAGTAGGTTTATTCCTAGATATTTTATTCTTTTTGTTACAATGGTTAATGGGAGTGTTTTCTTAATTTCACTTTCAGATTTTTCATCATTAGTATATAGGAATGCAAGAGATTTCTGTGCATTAATTTTGTATCCTGCTACTTTACCAAATTCATTGATTAGCTCTAGTAGTTTTCTGGTAGCATCTTTAGGATTCTCTACATATAGTATCATGTCATCTGCAAACAGTGACAGCTTTACTTCTTCTTTTCCAATTTGTATTCCTTTTATTTCTTTTTCTTCTCTGATTGGTGTGGCCAAAACTTCCAAAACTATGTTGAATAATAGTAGTGAGAGTGGGCAACCTTGTCTTGTTCCTGATCTTAGTGGAAATGGCTTCAGTTTTTCACCATTGAGGATGATGTTTGCTGTGGGTTTGTCATATATGGCCTTTACTATGTTGAGGAAAGTTCCCTCTATGCCTACTTTCTGGAAGGTTTTTATCATAAATGGGTGTTGAATTTTGTCGAAAGCTTTCTGTGCATCTATTGAGATGATAATATGGTTTTTCTCCTTCAATTTGTTAATATGATGTATCACGTTGATTGATTTGCGTATATTGAAGAATCCGTGCATTCCTGGGCTAAACCCCACTTGATCATGGTGTATGATCCTTTTAGTGTGCTGTTGGATTCTGTTTGCTAGTATTTTGTTGAGGATTTTTGCATCTATGTTCGTCCGTGATATTGGCCTGTAGTTTTCTTTCTTCATGACATCTTTGTCTGGTTTTGGTGATGGAGTGATGGTGGCCTCGTAGAATGAGTTTGGGAGTGTTCCTCCCTCTGCTATATTTTGGCAGAGTTTGATAAGGCTAGGCATTAGCTCTTCTCTAAATGTTTGATAGAATTCGCCTGTGAATCCACCTGGTCCTGGAAGATTTTTAATCACAGTTTCAGTTTCAGTGCTTTAGATTGGTCTGTTCTTATTTTCTATTTCTTCCTGGTTCAGTCTCAGAAGGTTGTGCATTTCTAAGAATTTGTCCATTTCTTCCAGGTTGTCCATCTTATTGGCATATCGTTGCTTGTCGTAATCTCTCATGATCCTTTGTATTTCTGCAGTTGTTCTGTCAGTTGTTACTTCTCCTTTTTCATTTCTAATTCTATTGATTTGAGTCTTCTCCCTTTTTTTCTTGATAAGTCTGGATAATGGTTTATCAATTTTGTTTATCTTCTCAAAGAACCAGCTTTTAGTTTTATTGACCTTTGCTATCGTTTCCTTCATTTCTTTTTCATTTATTTCTGATCTGATCTTTATGATTTCTTTCCTTCTGCTAACTTTGGGGTTTTTTTGTTCTTCTTTCTCTAATTGCTTTAGATGTAAGGTTAGCTTGTTTATTTGAGATGTTTCTTGTTTCTTAAGGTAGGATTGTATTGCTATAAACTTCCCTCTTAGAACTGCTTTTGCTGCATCCCATAGGTTTTTGGGTCATCATGTTTTCATTGTCATTTGTTTCTAGGTATTTTTTAACTTCCTCTTTGATTTCTTCAGTGATCTCTTGGTTATTAAGTAATGTGTTGTTTAGCTTCCATGTGTTTGTATTTCTTACAGATTTTTTTCTGTAATTGATATCTAGTCTCATAGTGTTGTTGTCGGAAAAGATGCTTGATACAATTTCAGTTTTCTTAAATTTACCAAGCCTTGATTTGTGACCCAAGATATGATCTATCCTGAAGAATGTTCCATGAGCACTTGAGAAGAATGTGTATTCTGTTGTTTATGGGTGGAATGTCCTATAAATATCAATTAAGTCCATCTTGTTTAATGTATCATTTAAAACTTGTGTTTCCTTATTTATTTTCATTTTGGATGATCTGTCCATTGGTGAAAGTGGGGTGTTAAAAGTCCCCTACCATGATTGTGTTACTGTCGATTTCCCCTTTTATAGCTGTTAGTATTTGCCTTATGTATTGAGGTGCTCCTATGTTGGGTGCATAAATATTTACAATTGTTATATCTTCTTCTTGGATTGATCCCTTGTTCATTATGTAGTGTCCTTCTTTGTCTCTTGTAATAGCCTTTATTTTAAAGTCTATTTTGTCTGATATGAGAATTGCTACTCCTGCTTTCTTTTGATTTCCTTTTGCATGGAATATCTTTTTCCATCCCCTCACTTTCAGTCTGTATGTGTCCCTAGGTCTGAAGTGGGTCTCTTGTAGACAGCATATATACAGGTGTTGTTTTTGTATCCATTCAGCCAATCTATGTCTTTTGTTTGGAGCCCTTAATCCATTTACATTTAAGGTAATTATCGATATGTATGCTCCTATTACCATTTTCTTAATTGTTTTGGGTTTATTATTGTAGGTCTTTTCCTTCTCTTGTGTTTCCTGCCTAGAGAAGTTCCTTTAGCATTTGTTGTAAAGCTGGTTTGGTGGTGCTGAATTCTCTTAGCTTTTGCTTGTCTGTAAAGGTTTTAATTTCTCCGTCAAATCTGAATGAGATCCTTGTAGGTTTTTTTCCTTCATCACTTTAAATATGTCCTGCCACTCCCTTCTGGCTTGCAGAGTTTCTGCTGAAAGATCAGCTGTTAACCTTATGGGGATTCCCTTATGTGTTATTTTTTGTTTTTCCCTTGCTGCTTTTAATATTTGTTCTTTGTATTTAATTTTTGATAGTTTGATTAATATGTGTCTTGGCTTGTTTCTCCTTGGATTTATCCTGTATGGGACTCTCTGTGCTTCCTGGACTTGATTAACTATTTCCTTTCCCATATTAGGGAAGTTTTCAACTATAATCTCTTCAGATGTTTTCTCAGTCCCTTTCTTTTTCTCTTCTTCTTCTGGGACCCCTATAATTCGAATGTTGGTGCGTTTAATGTTGTCCCAGAGGTCTCTGAGACTGTCTTCAATTTTTTTCAATCTTTTTTCTTTATTCTGCTCTGCAGTAGTTATTTCCACTATTTTATCTTCCAGGTCACTTATCCATTCTTCTGCCTCAGTTATTCTGCTATTGATCCCTTCTAGAGAATTTTTGATTTCATTTATTGTGTTGTTCATCACTGTTTGTTTGCTCTTTAGTTCTTCGAGTCCCTTGTTAAACGTTTCTTTTATTTTCTCCATTCTATTTCCAAGGTTTTGGATCATCTTTACTATCATTATTCTGAATTCTTTTTCAGGTAGAGTGCCTATTTCCTCTTCATTTGTTAGGTCTGGTGGGTTTTGCCTTGCTCCTTCATCTGCTGTGTGTTTCTCTGTCTTCTCATTTTGCTTAACTTACTGTGTTTGGGGTCTCCTTTTCGCAGGCTGCAGGTTCGTAGTTTCCGTTGTTTTTGGTGTCTGTCCCCACTTGCTAAGGTTGGTTCAGTGGGTTGTTTAGGCTTCCTGGTGGAGGGGACTAGTGCCTGTGTTCTGGTGGATGAGGCTGGATCTCGTCTTTCTGGTGGGCAGGTCCACGTCCGGTGGTGTGTTTTGGGGTGTCTGTGGCCTTATTATGATTTTAGGCAGCCTCTGGCCTAATGGGTGGGGTTGTGTTCCTGTCTTGCTAGTTGTTTGGCATAGGGTGTCCAGCACTGTAGCTTGCTGGTCGTTGAGTGGAGCTGGGTCTTGGCGTTGAGATGGAGATCTCTGGGAGATTTTCACCATTTGATATTACATGGAGCTGGGAGGTCTCTTGTGGACCAGTGTCCTGAACTGGGCTCTCCCACCTCAGTGGCACAGCCCTGACACCTGGCTGGAGCACCAAGAGCCTGACCTTCACACGGCTCACAATGAAAGGGAGAAAAAAAAGCGTGAAAGAAGAAGATAAAATAAAATAAAATAAAATAAAATAAAGTTATTAAAAAATTATTATTAAGAAAAAATATTTTTTAAGTAATAAAAAAATTTTTAAAAATGGACAGACAGAACCCTAGGACAAATGGTAAAAGCAAAGCTCTACAGACAAAATCACACACAGATGCATACACATACACACTCACAAAAAGAGAAAAAGGAAAAAAATATGTATATCGTTGCCCCCAAAGTCCACCTCCTCAATTTGGGATGATTCCGTTGTCTATTCAGGTATTCCACAGACGCAGGGTACATCAAGTTGATTGTGGAGATTTAATCCGCTGCTCCTGAGGCTGCTGGGAGAAATTTCCCTTTCTCTTCTTTGTTCACACAGCTCCCGGGGTTCAGCTTTGGATTTGGACCCGCCTCTGCGTGTAGGTCGCCTGAGGGAGTCTGTTCCCCGCCCAGACAGAACGGGGTTAAAGGAGCAGCTGCTTCGGGGGCTCTGGCTCACTCAGGCCGGGGGAGGGAGGGGCACGGATGCTGGGCGAGCCTGTGGCGGCAGAGGCTGGCGTGACATTGCACCAGCCCGAGGCGCGCTGTGTATTGTCCCGGGGAAGTTGTCCCTGGATCACGGGACCTTGGCAGTGGTGGGCTGCACCGGCTCCCGGGAGGGGCGGTGTGGACAGTGACCTGTGCTCGCACACAGGCTTCTTGGTGGTGGCAGCAGCAGCCTTAGCGTCTCCTGCCCGTCTCTGGGGTCCGCGCTGATAGCTGCGGCTGGCGCCCGTCTCTGGAGCTCTTTTAAGTGGCGCTCTGAATCCCCTCTCCTCGCGCACCTTTTGGGAGGCCTGAGGTCTTCTGCCAGCATTCAGTAGGTGTTCTGTAGGAGTTGTTCCACATGTAGATGTATTTCTGATGTATTTGTGGGGAGGAAGGTGATCTCCGCGTCTTACTCTTCCGCCATCTTGAAGCTCCTCCCTGAGCATTAGTTTTTCTTGTGCTCCTCTGGGTACTGCCTTTGAGTCCTTATAGTGCTCTAGTTCTTGCAGAATTTGTAGAAACACTCTTTTCTATTATACTGCATGTAGGGATCTAGGCAGCATGACTAGTGTTCTGTGTCACACAAAACTCATGATGGAAATAAACTTTCAGCTTCTTCCTGCAGCCCATATCTCTCCTTGAGCCTTAGACTTAGTCTGGAGACTAGAGAACAAACATGCTATCGACTTCATTTCCTTGTCCATAAGCACATAACACTTCTGACAAATTCCCTTTTATTCCATTCTTCAGTTATTTAACAAATATGTATAGAATGCCTCCTCCAAACTAGACACTCCATTAAGATTGGAAATAGCAAAGAAGAAAGATGCAGTGGAGATAGACACAATAAACAAATAAATATGTAATATGCCAGGAGTATAGATGGCCAGGGAAGGTATTTTAGATAAGGTTACCTTTCAGCAGCTACCTGAAAGAAGTGAAGTTATCTGACATTTGCTTATCTGTAGGATGAGCTGCTCCATGCAAATGACACAGCATGTGCAAAGGCCCTGGGGTGGGAATGTACCCTCTGTATTCCAAGAACAGCAAGGAGGCCTGAATGGTTGCAGCTAAATGAGCAAGGGATACAGTAAAGAGCTATGAGTTCAAGAATTATTCAGAGGCCAAATAATTTAGGGCTATATGTATCCCTGTAAGTACTTTGACTTTTATTCTGAGGGAAAAGTGAACTTTTAACATGTTTTATACAAAGGAGTGGCATAGTCTTGGTTCTTTTTAACAGGACAGCTCTGGCTGCTACTTGGAAAATAAACTCTGCTGGGGAAAATTTTGAAGCAGGGAGCCCAGTTAGGAGGCTAAGGAAATAATTCAGAGGAGCGAAGATGGGGGCATAGACCAGGGCAGTAGCAGTTGTTGCAGAGAGAAGTGCTAGATTCTGGATATATCTGGAATATAGGCAGGACAGGATATGCTCATGGATGTAGGGTATGAAAGAGAGAGAGAGAGAAGTCAAGCATGAATGCAGTGGATTTTGCACAAGCATCTGGGAAGATGCATGGTTATTTATTGGGATGGGAAGAACATGAAGGGTCAGGCTGGCGGTAAGAGATGCAATTTTAGGCATGCTATGGCTCAAATACCTAATAGATACCCAAGCAGATACTAGTAAATAGGTATACATTAGTACGAATTGGAAATACAAATCTAGAGTTCAGTGGAAAGTCTGGGAATAGATAAATGTTTGGGTCGAGTTGGCATATAGATGATGATAAGCCAGAAGTCCAAATAAGATCACCAAGCAAGTGCACAGAGACAGAGAAGAAGTCAGGAAGATATGGAAAAACCAGCAAGGGAGGAGGAGAAGGAGTAGGTCATGAAGTAAAAAGGAGACCAAGAGAAAAGTGTCTGGAAGATGAGTGAAGTTAGGGTATCAAGGAGGGAGTGATCAACACTGTCAACTGTTGTTAATGTGTCATACATGATGAGGAATGAGAATTGACCATTAGGTTTGGCAATTAGGTCATTGGTGACCTTGAAAAGAGCTATTTCAGAGGAACAGTGGAGGAGAAAGCCTGATAGTACTGCTTTCAAGTGAAAATGGGAATAGAAGAAGTAGAAACAGAAAAGTATTTGGAGGAGTTATGAGGTAAAAGGGAGCAGTGAATTAAAATGACAGCTGGAGGAGAGGTGGAGACAAAAGATATTCTCTTCCGGGAATGCGAGTTATTGAGGCAAGGTGTATTGGCTGATGGGAATGATGGGAATGATCCAGTGGCCAAGCAGTACTGAGGTGGTCGTGGCACCTTCCCCTGGCTTCCCAGAGCCATTGGCAGAGCCTGGGTCTCCGCTCTGGGACCTTGCCTCCTGGGGCTTTGAGGTCTCTTCCACTGAAACATCGCTTACCCAGGATTATTTACCAATAGAAATCATTTGGGCTTCTCCCTTTTTGAAAAATAACTTCCCTTGCTCCTTCCTTCCATATGAACATCAATAACTGTAAAAAGTTGGACAACTGCCCATACGGCTTGAATCCCGAGTCTCACTAATGTACTTCACAAAGGTTTCTCACCTTCTGCCCTGTCTTCTGACAAACATTAGGGTATCTTAGCTGAGTGGTCTGACAGTCTCCTTTTGATGTATCTCCAGGACACCGTCTGCTCAGGGCACATGACAGGAAAGAGCCTCATGGGCCTCGTTCAATTTCTTTCTCTTTTCCCTTTCCAAGAACCACCACCACTGGGTGCAGATTAACTCCTCTTGGTCACCAACTTCACAAGCAAACAAGTTTGATTCTTGGTTTGAGCTCAATAAGGATCCACAGACCTTCCTATAATCACAAACACAATAGGACATTCAGAGCCTCTTTGGGGTCAGCGGTGGTACTAAAGGGATCATGGTCATGGATGTTAAATTTCCTCTTCTCAGGCTGCTGACTCATTCCTAATCCCAGGTTTCATATTAAAATTGTGTATAAGAAAGCCTGGAGAGAGGAGCTGGACTGTGGCAAACCCATTCCCACCACCAGAGAACAAATCCAACATCGGCTCTGCCTGACTGTGGAGCATACCATCCTGATGCTGCAAGGGCAGACGCATACATGTAGTGCATGTGTCAACATGTGGGTTTATATCATGTGTGCTTGTGCAACAACACATCCACGCATAACTGCGAGTGAAAAGACTAGAACGATCTCCTACAGCAAAAAGACAGTTTCTATCAAAGTTCTGCTTGGTGCCATTGATTACTTGATGGGTGGTTAATTCATTTGTCCTTTTTAATATTTAGACATTTCTTCTCTGATTCTCAGAGAGGTCCCTGAAGAGTAAACTTACCCCTTTCGGGGACTTCCCTGGTAGCACAGTGGTTAACAATCTGCCTGCCAATGCAGGGGACATGGGTTCAAGTCCTGGTCCAGGAAGATCCCACATGCCACGGAGCAACTAAGCCAGTACGTCACAACTACTGAGCCTGCGCTCTAGAGCCCGCGAGCCACAACTACTTAGCCCACATGCCACAACTACTGAAGCCCGCGCACCTAGAGCCCATGCTCCACAACAAGAGAAGCCACCGCAATGAGAAGCCCAAGTACCGCAATCAAGAGTAGCCCCCACTCGCCACAATTAGAGAAAGCCCGCGCACAGCAACGAAGACCCAACGCAGCCAAAAATCAATCAATCAATAAATTAATTTTTTTTAATTATTAAATAATAAGAACTTACAAGATCAAGTTCTAAATTTGTCTATATTATAAGAATGTTTATAATATGAACATAATGTTTATCAAATGAAAACATTCAAAGCAGAGAACTATGCAAGGTGGAGAATGCAAAGATGTAGAATATATGACTCCTGCTCTCAAGTATGTCACTCTGACTTTCCAGGACCATTACAATGTGAATATAACCTGTTACAATTTTCTACAAGACTGTCTAGTCTTATCTCCTCTCATTATACCTAGTTCTTTCTCTTTCTTCATCCAGTTCCTCCTGTCTTAAAGTCTTTCCTTTTCCGTTTACCTCTTGCCCTTCTTTTGAGACTTTACCCAAGTCCCATATTCTCTGTAAGGCCCTTCCTGACACCTGCACTAAGAGACTCAGTCTCTCTTCTGAACATCAGTGACATCCATCATGGGTTCTACCCATATGACACTTGGTCTGTGCTGCCTCAAATTATTAGTATATGATCGGCCTCATTAACAAAATTGTAAAGGCCACTGAGGCAAGAATCATCTCTAACACATCTGATTTCCCTAAAGCTAGTCAACAAAAAGATCTTAGTAAAACTGGTCCATAATAAACATGATTTAGTCAGATTAGGCAATCTTCAAAAAAAGGTGAGACTTGAGCTAGTCAATCAAAGAGAGATATGGTTTTGAAAAAACAAAGAGACAAAGCAAGTCGATGTCATTTCCTGTAAGCAATAGGAGCTTGAATAAAGGCACAGAGTGAGAAGCAAACTGAATATGTTCAGGAAAGCATGTAGGGTGATAAGACTAGAGAAAAGGTTTCATGCTAAGGAGCAAAGGGAGACATGTTTCTGTTAAATAGGGTGTGGTCAGGTTATAAATGCCTTAAAATCCAGAAAGAGGGAATCACGCTTGACGTCTTAGGACAGGGATGGCAAAGAAGTGTCATCTCAAGTTCCAGCCAAAGGATGGGTAGTTACAGCTGGGGTCTGTGTTGAGTAGAACTGTGAAGCCATATCTTTGTTCACCTGAATAGAGGGTCATGAATAATAAGTAATAACTCCACAGGTGCAGCATTGGGGAATTGAAGCAGGTGTGTTTCACATTTGCCATCTCTATTGTAATGAGTTATGAATGGTTTCTAAGAAGAGAGATGACAGATTCCAGTGTTTATCCTGGCAATGGGAAGAAGGTACACCCTTTGGGAAGAAGCTATTATGACCTCAGGCTTGGGGTGATGAGGGCTTGGGCTGGGTGTCAGCAGAGGAATAGAGAAGAAGAGTCCACAGCATCTGGAAAATAAACAGCTATCTGGGTTAACAAGAGCAAAGCATCACAACTGGCTTTAAAGTTCTGAGCATGAGGGTCAGGGAGAATGTCAGAGTCTCTTTTTTTTGTAAGAATATAGTTTAATAAATTGCCAACTGAGACAAATAAACCCTGCTGACTGCCTCTACTAAGTGTCTTGGTCATGCAGGAGTTAAATATACAGAAAGCTGCAGAATGCTATTATTTTAGAGCCCTGTGAAAATGCAATTTGATTAGTCTATTGGACGATATTCCAAAGAACCAAATGTCTTCCATGAATCAGTCAGAAATGCTTAGGAAAACCAAAATAAAAAATGCTTTCCAAGCCAATAAAGGTGCTAATTAGTGCCTTCTGCATATCTCACTACATCTTCTCCAGTAATACATTTTGCAGGGTTAAGTGCAGTGTCTGCTGCTTCAGATGGCAGAAGTCCACCTAACAGTAGGGAGGGTGGCTGTGGACTCAAGTATCTAAAAGGGAATCAGAACTGCCGTTTTAACCCATGCAATGGGATGTATTGAGTAGAGCAGGGAATTTTTTTTTTTCTCACTTTAATTTTCCTTCAGACCAACCCTTAGGAAACTTGAGGATAGGAGGACTTTAATTTTTTCTCTCTTTCTTTGTTCCCTCAATGCTTTTAGAGAGTAAAATCTGGCTTTAAAAACCTAATAAGAGTGCTATCTTGGAAGGACAAAGAAATGGAGAAAATATCAGAGCCAAGCACCCAGAGAAGCCAGTGTGGATTTGAGGAGGCTTAGCAGGCAGGCTTATGTGGTGAACACAGGTGCATCTGTAAGGGTCCCACCTTCTACCTGCAGAAGCTTGGGGAAATCCGGGGTAACAGGAGCAGTTTGTTTGTCCCATGATGGCATTCCCTAGGTGTCAAATTTGTGCCCTGATCAGAGGTCACAGACTTAAATGCTTCTGTGAGCCTGGCAGGCAGGCAGACTGCAGAGAATTGCAGAGCGCATCACCTCCAGCAGATGTTGCCCTGAAGAGACCTGAGCCAGGGCTGCTGGATCTTCTGGGTTTTAACAAAAGCTTAGGAATACCAATGCTGCTGAGAACCGGGCTACCAGCTTCAGGTTCATTATTGAAAACAGGCAAAGAAGCAAGGGCCTGACCCTGACCAGCTTGTCCTCAGGTTCCAGGAAGTTTACCTTACAAATTAACAAAGTGGAAAAAAAAAAAAAGCTAAAGTAAAACCAAAAATCCTCAAACAGGCAAGGAATAATAGATTCACACCGTCCTGTGCAAGACTCAACTGTCAGCGTCCAACACTGGGAAGGCCAGTTCCTGTTTCCACAGTCATCAGGAAGTGAACACGTAGTAACGCTGAAAATGCCCCTTGGTCTCCCAGGACTCAGGGTGTCCAGGGAGTGAAAAATGGAAATGAAGCAGTGAAGCTAATTAATTTTTGATAATTATATTACAATTTTAAAAATCAGGCTTGTCTTGTGAGTTTAAAAAATTATATCGATTTTCCCTGGCTACATTTTCTCCAGAATCTAAGCTTGGCAGCAGAGAAGCCTATGTGTCTGAATATATTGGATAGAGATAGACATTTGTGTCATTTTAAACAAGATCAAAAAGAAAGAGTATAAAGAGTCTAACAAAAGATGTAAAAGCTATATCTGTATATCAGTGAGGGCGAGATTCAGGTGAGGGGGGTCAAACATCCTGCCCAGCCCCTAGCTGTCAGCGACGGCTGGGCCTTACGGGGCCCGCTGATGCTAAAACTGTGTAAGGCTTTCATGTGTGTCATCGGAACAGAAAACAACGCCACGGTGAACTAGCCAGGTCCACTTTGCACGTTCCTTAGAAAATATGTTTCCTTCAGGGGCTTCTTTTCCCCTTTGGGGCTGCCCTTGGTTTCCTGGCAACCAGATTGCTCCTGAACCTGGACAGCAGAGCTGCGGGGTGTGATCCGTGGAATGTGGCTACTAGATCTGTGTGGGCACTAGAATCTCATGAAGAAGCCCTGAGTGAAGGGATGTGGAATTTTATGGATGACTTAGATTTTCTGTGGGGCTAGGGTTTTTGAAAACTCAACAAGGCTGTGCTAACTCTTTTCATCACTATCTGAAAATGGTTCATTTCCTCTCTGACAGTTTGAGCAATTCACTCTGGCCACAATGCCAGACCCCTGGCCTGGACGTATACATCCGTTCACATGTTCTAGGAAACCCAGAGCGATAGCAGACAACCAGAAAAGACTGAGGCAGTGGCAAGAGTGGCGGTACTGGCAGAATATGAAGCCAAATGTCCTAGAACCCCGGAGTGTTTTATGCAAGAGCTGCTCAGAAATTCCAGAATTCTCTGGATGAGCTAACTAAGCACAAATGGAGCCTGCCTTTGTGAGATACATGCAAAGCAGTAGATGGAGATGGTGGGGGCAGGGAGAAATAGACAAAAAATTGCTGAATATGATAAATATTTATTTAAACCTTCCATTTTGGGCAACCTATTATTTAATTCATCAAGTCATTACAACATGACTGCCAAAAAATTATACTGTGCTTGCATCTATAACATGATTAATAAAGTGGCAAATAGGCTTTCTCCCATGTGACAACTTTAATCAATTGGCATTGGCTCTATGATTTGAGAAACTTTGAGACTGAGTTCAGTGAGCAAGAGTGCTGCAGTGGATTAGCAATGCCTGCCTAGGTGAGAGATTTGGTGTTGGATAGATGATGTTTTTCGAACTGGATTGTGGAGGTGACTGACAGAGTGAAGGAAGAGCTAAATGGGAGACCACTCTGCCCAGAACAGCACTCCTTTTATCTATTTAAATTACTAGAAATTTGCAAAAGAATTCCTCATTAAAACCCATAGTTTTAGAACTACTGATGTAATGGGCAAAACACTGGAGTTTGGATTCTAAGCTCATTTCTAAATTGGTGCATAAGTTTAAGTCAGATATTTTAACTTACATGAATAACTGTCACCAGATACCACATAGCACATTTAATAAATGTCACATTTGTATCATAATAATGGTCATTCACCTTGATATTCCATCCTTGGTAGTGGCTCTCTATAATGTTCTATGAAGCAGTTTATTCTAAACTCATAGTTTATTCTAAACAAAGGATGAAGTTTGTTTATTCAAAAAAAAAAAAGCCACTCATGAAGTTTACTCTACACAAAGGATGGCATAAAAGCTTCATCTCATTCAATTCCTGACAATTTTGAGAGCCTATCTAGGCTCTATGAGAAAGTGATGTAATTGATTAATGATGTCTGCTATGAGAGTGAGATTGAGAGTGGTAGCATGGAGATATATATATACTTTATTTTTAAACCTTTATCATAGATTAATATTTTTCACCCTATATAGCTCTTGTGGTGACAGAATTCCATTTGTTTTGTAGGGCAGAACTTACTGTATCTGTTTTCTCATTACCTTTTAACATTGTAGTTATGTATTTCGGACTTAATTAAGAATCCACTGTTTGCTCACGCCTCAGTAATATACCTCTAGTCTTTATCTTTCTAGACCAGTTGCCCTTTTCCATTTGGCAGGGTCACTGAGCCTTAAAAAAAACAGCTGAAAACTATGAGTATTCTTATCTTCACCCTCAAAATTTGGTATTAAGAGACAAGTTCCCAGATACCTTGAGATCTATTCAGAGACCCCCTACCCAGAGAGGAACTCTGGCTCCAGACTGAAGAGCCCTTTATTACTTTCCTTTTTTATATATGTTTCGATCATTTAAGCTTGTTTTTCCAAAATCTCTCCCAACCTGTGTTATATTTCTTATGGTGAAGAACTTCACATTCTCATAGAAGTGCTGGGTGGTAATACTTCCAGTTTGATACATGTCACACATTTGCGCCCAGGAGAGCCACAGTGAGAGGAAATTGGAAGCCCTGGGGATGGAGTGGGGGACTTCTGAGGAACTGCCTGTCTTCTGAACACTTCCTTCTGCAGATGTCTGCCGCAGCGTTACCTCACGACACAGGTTCTGAGTACTGCTTCGGCCCCTGAATAGGCCTCTCTGACATCCAATATGTAGCTCTTCTATTCTGTCCTCAGCACCACTAACCAGGCAAATGGACTTTCAACATCGTCCTTCTCACATTTACTTGTTTGCTCAAAAACTTTTTATGGTTTTCCATGTCCTAACACATACATAATAAACTCTTCTTTCCGGCTTTCAAATAAGCAACAAGACAATCTGTTGACAGCGTAGTGTCTTGAAAAGAAACAACAGCAACAAATAAAAATAAGCTGTGGCATCCTACTGGCCATGGGAAATTTATTTACTCTGAGCCTCAGTTTACTTCTCTCTTAAGTGGGGATGAATGATACCTATTTCACGGATAAACAGATTGTGCAGGTAACATGCTTAGCACACTGCCTCACACAAACTTAATGTTAAATAAATCAATAATAAATGTAATGATAAATTCCTGGATCTGCTACTTCTGACTGTGTGGTCATGGGCTCATTACTCAGCTTCTGTGAGTCTCAGTTTCCTTATCTGAAGAATAAGAATAGGTCCTAAATTATAAGACTGTTGTAAGGATTAGGTGATACAAATTAATGGAAACTGGTCCGTGAATGCTGGGTTCTTCATGTATTCTTTTGCCTGTCCCCATCCTTGCTCCTCAACCTTTTGTACCAGGAGAGAGTATTCCAAAATGCCTTGTGATCTAATCAGCCTAGCCCTATCACTGTGCTTGGCACTTGCTATAGACACTCTTCTTTCATGACGACACCTCTTTTCCATCTATCAAATTCTCCCCATTCTTAAAAATCCAAGACAAGTACTGTTTCCTCCATGAAATCTTTGCTGACTACTTCATTTGCCACTGACTTCCCCCTTCACTGAGCAAGTACCACATTTCTTCAAGTGCTTGTCACACAGTTTAGTCATTAATTACATTCTGTCTTGTTCACTACAGAGATGCCTTGTATCTCAGGCCGATACAGTTTGGATATGGAAATCAGTGCCATGTTGGTTCGTTTGAAGGTGAGAAAATCTTCCTTTAGAAAAAAAGGAAATTAAGCTCATCTCCTCTTTTTTGTTGCAGTTCCTTTTCATGAACAAGGAATGGTTCAAATGACTGTGAAAGACTACACGAGGTAGGTGACAGAGTCACTGTTATTTCACTGCAGGATTTTACAGCCACGTCTTTCATAAATGAAGTGGAAGTGAGGAGGTCTCTTTATAATGCCATGGGTCTTGGGATCTTGTCACTGGTTTAGCCACAGTGCCTAAACCATTTGTACCAGCCTCGAGAGAGATAGAGGTTCTTTAATTGTCATAAAAGAGTGCGCAAATTACCTCAGCAAATGCTGGCTTGCGGGGAGTTTAATTAAAGCATCCGCATAAATGGTATTCTACTAAAATTCAGCTATTCATGAGGACCTGTTCATAAAGTAGTTACATTCATTATTTTCATATTGTCCGTTATTATCACGCTATTTGCTGGACAAGAATGCCTACAGTTTCCAATGTTAGGAGTTTAATTAAAGCATCTGCGTAAATGGTATTCTACTAAAATTCAGCTATTCATGAGGACCTGTTCATAAAGTAGTTACATCCGTGTTTCCATATTGTCCGTTATTATCATGCTATTTGCTGGACAAGAATGCCTACAGTTTCCAATGTTAGGAGTTTAATTAAAGCATCTGCGTAAATGGTATTCTACTAAAATTCAGCTAGTCATGAGGACCTGTTCATAAAGTAGTTACAACCGTGTTTCCATATTGTCCGTTATTATCACGCTATTTGCTGGACAAGAATGCCTACGGTTTCCACTGTTAGGTAGAAAGCATTCTGAGTGTCCCTAATATGAGGAGAGAGACTAGGTCCCAAAGGGGTCCCAACAGCAGCAGGAACATCACCTGGCAACTTAGTAGAACTGCAGGTTCCCAAGCCTCACCCCAGTCACATCACATCAGAAAATCTGGACGTAGGGATCAGAAATCTACGTTTTTGCAAGCCCTTCAAATATTCTGAGGCCCACTCTAATGTAAGAACCACCAGAACAGACAGTGTGCTTTCGGGGCTTGGGAACTCTGCTTCCCACGCTCTAGTCACTCTTGCCTTCTCCGGATAATTCAAACTTGTCGAAAACCAAACGTTCAACACTGTATCCCTCTACCTCCTACCGATTCACACCTAAAATGCTACTTTGGCATAGTTTTTCCCTCTTAGAAGATTAGATGTTTCTGCTACTCACAGAATCATAGAGGCGTGGGGACCACAGAAATCCCTCAGGCAACTCGTTTTGTTGAAGAGGAAAATGACAAGTCAAGGTCAGTGACTCACCCACGCTCCTACAGCTTGATTAGAACTGTGACTGAACATGGATTCTCCTGGATCCAAGGTCAGGGCAGTTTCTGGGTAGCTCTGCTGAACATTGTAAAATAAAGTGTGAATCTCAAACACAGAGTGAAACAAAAATTATGGCAAACCTAATGCAAACTGAGGGGAGGCAGTAAGTGAAAGGTATCTTCTTCCTGCCTTCCAAGGCTCTCGGCCAGCTCAGTCATCTGCTAAAACAGAATCTTTATTATTCAGAAATGTGCACTTTCCCGGCCTTAATACAGAGAAGCAATTAAACAAAGAAGAGGCGGGGCCCAGCTCTTCTTACCAAATGTGGACCAGGCTAAGGCAAATTCAGGAGCCCATGTAAGATAACTTGGTCTCCTTGGGAGAACTGATATCAACATTGTATTCTTTGATAAATTCCAATTTTGTGCCCACTTGCTGTTCTATTGATGAAGCTAGATATGTTATGGTATATCTGAGCCATATAAAAGTGAACTATATTATAACAGGGTTCCATTCCGTTTGGAAACCCTTTCAAATGACTTGCATCGCAGGCCTATTTGGAGAGAGAGACGCTCGTGTTTGCCTTTGCCATAAGAAAGGAGTTTGTTAGCGTTGCATATGGATGACCACAGGAGACGGCACTTAGAGAGTGTTAACTATGCAGTATGAAACCCTCCACCATTATGAGAATTCATGCAGAGTCGCTTCAGTGGTTGCTTGCTCTACCTCTTTCATCACATAATTTTAACTTTTTCCTGAAAGTTGGTGCCTAGCAAAGCTGTATTCCTGAAAGGTTCCCCAATGATTTGCCATCTGTCCAAAGTGAGACATTCTGTCACCTTTATAATGAGCACTTGCGGGCACCTAACACTTAGATTCTTACACCTTCTGTAACGCCACGCTCTTGAAGAGAGGGGCAGTTCCTCTGCTGCACACTCTCTCTTCTTCAAAGGTGTGGCCATTAGGAGATTACTAGAAAAAAAGAGGAAATGCAAATGTTTGCTCTGGAAGGGAAAGAGTCACAATGACCTCCCAGGGGACTATCTAAACCAACACATCTCATCGTTGGTATTTCCCCCACCCCCACCCCCGACTGCAGATCTCTGCATCAGTTTTTAGAAACTCCCACGCTCTCCAGAGGGACCAGTTTCAACTCTTGCCATTCTGCTGCAAGTATACCACAAAGGTATGTGATTTCCAGGCACTTTTCATCCAGAAAAATCATTCTCTTCAATGATGGAGTTCATGAAATTACAAATAGGCACTTGAGAAATACTTGTTGAATGGATGGATGAGAGAATGAATAAAGGATTTCGGAACCCCAACTTGCAAGAACGATGTAAAAGGTTCAGTGAAGGTGGACTAAATATCTGTCAATGGGGAAATGGCCAGTTAAACTATTGGCCCACCCATTTTATGGAATTCTATACAGTGATAAAAGGAATAGGTAGAGATAACTATACTAACTTACAATGATCTTTAAGTCATATTTTAAGAGGAAAAAAATCAAGATGCAGAAAGATACATAGAATATGTTACTGCTTATAAAGCCAACAAGTGAAAACTATAAAGCATATGTGTAACTACATAAAAAAAAAATGTCTGGAAGGATACACATAAATTCAGTAGGAAGGCAGTCAGGATTTGTAGGGGTAATGGCCAAGGGGAGAGAGACGCTTATGTAGGACATTACAATTTTTAACAAGGTGAGTGTATTTTATGTCTTTCTTACCTGATTAGATATAGATTTTAAAAAGTAAATAATATTGAAAGTATTTTTAATGACAAATCAATCAATAATTATATTCTTGGCCGTGAGAATGTGAGCCATTAGAAAGCAGGACTATATTATTTTTGTTCTTTTTTGTGCCTTGGGTGCCTACCAGAGAGCCTAGAACATGACAGACGTTCAATAAATATTTGTGTAAATGGGTAGTCAGTGAGGAGGAAGTGAGCTGGTATATATAAATATAATGTCCACATAACTGAAGGGTATCATTTTAAGTGCCAGCACCGAATAAAACAAGTTGAAAAAAGTACTTCTTGTTTCTCAGCCAAGTCCAAAAAAATACAGAACATATTTTAACCTCACCTAGGGACTTAAAAGTCATTATTTGTGAACGTTAGTCCTGTAGTCTCCATTTAGTGATATCCTCAACAAATCTGCATGACTGGGGATGCCCCAGACTGATACTCTTTTTAAATATTCTTTTTTTTAGTCTACTGTTTTCAGGGTTGTTTTTTTTCCTTCTGTTTCATATTGCCATCAACTACCATTTTTTGTGGTTATCACTTCACTGCCTCTGGTTTTTGTCCCACAATCTCCCTGCCATATCTAATTTAACATCTGCCTGTTGTGAAATGGAAAACCTGTTAAATAAACTCATTTTAAAGTACAGGCAAGCAGTCCCTGAGCGGGGGTGAAGGACTGTCCTTTTAGGAAGTATATATGAGCTCTAGTAAATGCACCATCTGTTTGTCTATTCAGATTCCTCCTTTACTCAATTTCTGGAAGATTGGGTGGGTGAGGTGACTAGGGAAAAAAAATGGCTTTTGGTTGAACTGTTACTGGATAAAGATATTCATATTTTTACTGCAGCATTCCTGAATGGCTGGAATTTTGGGAAAAAGATCCAGTGGAGATTCTCTTGGATCTGGGGTTTGGTGCTGACGAGCCAGACATCTACACACGAATCCCAGCCAGATTCCTGGGTTGTGGCTCAGCAGCCAGAGGAATCAACATCCGTGTTTTTCTTGAAGCTCAAAAACAGCGAATGGACATTGAGAACACTAACTTGTACAGTAAGTGAGGACCACATGGCGTCAGAATCTCAGCAATGACAATGAGCAGTCAGATGAGCCACAGTATTAGGAGGGATGGGCCAGGAGATCTGTGCAGTAGCAATCAACGCCAATATCTCAGTGGCTTCAAACAGAAACAGGTTTATGTCACGATCACTCTCCATGTCCACTGCGGATTGGTGTATATTTTGGGAGGAAGAAAGATCTGTTCCATGATGTTTTCCTTATCCATGGACTTGGCTCAACTATCTGGAACATCACTGATAGTAATGACAGGGAAAAGGTGGAAATAGAGAACCATACTTGGGTCTTAAAGCCTCCTGCTCAGAACTTACACATATCAAGTGTGCTCAGATTTCATTGTCCAAAATAAATCATGTGGCCACACTTCACTCCAAAGGGGTGACAACATGCAATCCTACCACATGCCCAGAAGGAAGACAGTACTGGTGAACGGCACTAATACATACCATAGCCACATACCCAGAGGTCAGAGAAACCAGGATCTGGCAAGGCTTATCATGAGTCACTAAGTGAAACCTTAATTTCCTCATCTGTGAGGCTTAGAACACTGCTTATTTCCACCCCAAGCTGTAATTGGTAGTTATAAATCTGTCATATCTTCAGATTCGTGGATTAACTGTGCTTAAATCTTATAGTTCTCATGCATGCTGCAGTTTTTCTCCAACTGATGGTCAATGGAATACTTTTCTCTAGGACACTACTGAGGATATTCTTGGAGTATGTGTACTGTGCTCAAATAATTTGGGAGAAAGATGGCTTACAGTTAAACAGGTTTTTTTACTGCAGGCTTTGTTTAATATGCTGAGGTGCCCTCTCAGTCTCCTAGGGGGGATGCAATGCAGCGTTTTCAAAATCAGTTCAGGACAGAACCTCTCTTAGAGGAGCATTAAAGAACACCTCCTCCGTGGAATAGAGTTTGCAGAATTCTGGACTGGGGAACATGCCAAAATTCTGTTAAATAAATTCTTCTAAATAAATAAATTCACTGAAAGGAAAGTCAAGTGAGATGAAGTGTTTCTCTCAAACAAATATCAGGAACAGAGGTTTTACTTAGATTTTTCATTTCAGTTTCTGTTTCCCCTGCTTTCATAGGGGTGAAATGGGTCTCAGAAATCTCAGCAATGACATTTTTTAAAAAGAGTATGCAAAACTGAAGGTGTTGCAATGTAATGTTTCTTTACCTTTAGAAGAAATTAATACCATTCTTTGTTGTCTCCTCCTCCAAGCCCCACAGAGATGCAAAATCTCTGATCAATTATTTATTTGGGGAGAATAATAACACTTAACCAATATTTGAGGAGTGATTGAGCAGATCTGTGAAGTAAACATTTCACAGATGACATTGACACATGGATTATAGGGAAACCAGGAGTTGGCCCCTGATCCTGTGACTGCCGGCCCCTTCTTATTTCCACCACTTAAAACTGTACTAATAGAGCACGGTACCTGTTCTCACTCAACACTTACAGTACACTTTCAACTCGAGAAAACTGAGAAAGTCAAATGTAAAACAAGCAATAGTAAAATTAGTTGGTTGTCCCATAGACAGAATGGAAAAGTATGTCTCCTTCAAAGTCAGTACAAAATGTTCCAACTTGAAGGGATGAGAATCAGTTGGTTCATTGTTCAGTGTACCTCAAAGCAAAACAAACAAACAAAACGCCCCATCCAACACTTCACACTATTATGTTCTCTGAATTGCCTGAACCAATTAAATTGATAGGTTTTGTATTAGTCTAAGTATAAAACTCTGCTATAGGGCTTCCCTGGTGGCGCAGTGGTTGAGAATCTGCCTGCCAATGCAGGGGACACGGGTTCGAGCCCTGGTCTGGGAAGATCCCGCATGCCGCGGAGCAGCTGGGCCCGTGAGCCACAACTACTGAGCCTGTGCGTCTGGAGCCTGTGCTCCGCAACAAGAGAGGCCCGCGCACCGCGATGAAGAGTGGCCCCCGCTTGCCACAACTAGAGAAAGCCCTAGCACAGAAACGAAGACCCAACACAGCCATAAATAAATAAATAAAATTTTTTTTTTAATCTGCTATAGAAAGGATACTAAGACAATCGTAAAAGTGGAATTATGATTCAATCATGCTGTTGAGCTTACAACTAAATTTAAGGGGGAAGTGTAATCAGAATATTTCTGAAAACATCTGGAACCCAAGAGTTCCTCTAGGTCTTGACAGAATATCACAGTCCTCCATAAGACGCCCATCACATTTTTTTGGAGTAGAATTATGAATGGTCAATATCTGCCACTTTCAGGTGAAGGAAACAGGTAGGCACCATGATTTGCTCATGGAGGAGTCTTTAGCATTGCTATGATGATGCAAACAACAGAACAGAGGACAGCATCCTTCCACACCAATGGGCCTTTGGCCGTTGATGAGCTATGCAACCCTTCGTGCTATCACTGGGGTTGAGAGAAGGCTGTGTAATAAAAGCAAAATGTTCTGTTTCCATTACTGTGGTTTTACTGTCTGGAGATACCAAAAATATTTTATACAATTTTTTCAAAGTAGCAGTGCATCCCCAAAATAGCCCTTGCTACATTAGATCTCTCCCACATACTAATTAAGCCAATTCTTGCATATTGCCCGAATGAGTGAGGCCAGGTGGTTCAGAAAGACTTACAAGTTGAGGAGCTGGTTTGTTTGGAAAGGTAAATGGGTTTTCACATTAATGACTATCTTCTCTTGGAAGACTGAAGACAATACATTCCCTTCCTGAGTCGTGCACATTTATTTTAACTGATATTTATATAGCATTGTGCTTTTCACAACAGATGTGAGAGATATATAAGACTGGTATTATTACCTCATTCTCCAGATGAAGAAACTGGCCATTTACTATGTGCCAGGCACAGGATTAAGTACCATGAATCTATTAATTCATTTACTTTGTGGTCACACTTTCAGTGACTGGTTGATCTGGGATTTGGATCCAGGCCTTCTGATTCTATATGTCATGATCTTTCCACACTCTCAGGTGAAGGGTATAGATGGATATGATGGAGGTGATGATGAGGATGGTGACTGCCTCAAGCTATGGAAGAATCTCCAAGCTCACTTCCTATGAAAGAGCTGGGTTCACTCTCTGACATTTACTTTAACACATGACATTAATCTCAAGATTCATCCTTGCCTACAGTTTTTATAGATTAACACATAAAAACTATATGAATCTATATAGTTACGCATATTCAACTAAATATAAAAGGCATTCTCTTTCCCTATAATACAGTGATACCTTGTTACGTAGGGGAATCTCCTCCATAATAATCAATGGCACACACTAAGGAAAACTTGAGTTTCAGAAACTTAAAGTCCTTCCCATCTTGAAAATCACATGTGTTAACAAATCTCTTCAGTTTTTACTACATGAATGCAGTTTCGTTGAAACTAAAAATTGTGTGTTCCTTGTATGGTTCAGGCCGTTTCTAACAGCTGGAAATATTGGATCATGTGGCCAGTGCTTTCTCATCTTTGCTGAATGATGTCAGCATCCTGCAGAACAAAGCTGAAGAGGAAGATGAAGGAAAAAGTGTGCAAAGAACCTCAGTGAGTGAAGCCAAGGAGCATCGAAGAAGAATGGGTGAACTTTTTGGGAATGGTTCAAAGCAGAACACTAGAAGGGATGATAGGCTGGGAGCATCACAGTCATTGAAGATGAGAAACAAATTTTCCATCGTCTCTGCAGAAGCAGGGTGTGGAGCAGAGTTGCCATGACAAACAAACACGACCAAAGTCATTTGTCTCTTTCAGCAGAGCACTGGTCTCTTCAAGGCTGTGATGACTTGACACCTTGTGATCCTCCCCAAGCTCTTCTGAGCAAGCAGTGGCCTCACTCATCCATGCTGGCCAAGCAGGCTCCGCCTTCCTGTGTGTCTGAGGGGTCAGTCAAGGACAGAACTCAAAAGGAGAACTCACTTCAGACTAACAAACTCAAGAGCTTGTCTTGTCTTGCAGGCAAAGCACCAGACTCCTTCAAAATGGAAGAGGTCAGTGTACTCAACTTCTAAGGGAAGTAACTCCCACCAAGGCATCTTTTGCCTTCCACCCCTCATTTAACCCCTTTATCTTTCAACCCTTCAGCATTACATCTTATCATTCCAAACTTCTGTTTAATCTAGGACATTTAAGGTCATTCTAGTTACTTCAGTCAGAACTAAACTAGTATGAAGCCAGCCTTTGCTTTCTCCCATTTCTTTTCCTTTTTTTGCTCACAACTGAATCCACAGGTTATTTTTCACTTTGCTTTTCCTCAGTGTTTTATTATGCATCTCAGTATACTTTCATCTACTCTCTAACTTTTCATGTTTCACCTCTTTGAGGGTCAGTTCAGCTACTTCCCGCTAAGTGAACCTAGCCCACCACTCTTCCTCTGTATTCTCGTAGCCTTGGCAGGGAGAGCTTGTTACAGTAAAGATTGTGTGTGTGTGTTGATAACACCTCCCCCGCTGGACTGTCAGCTCCTTGAGGATTAGATTTTATCTTCAAGGGAATATGTCTTGGGAATATTTCCCCTGCAACACCTAATGCAGGGCCTTGGACAAAAAAAGTAGGGACTTGGGTTTGATAGCATTTTATTTGTTTGCTTGCTTTGGGATTTAGTGATACTCACATAGCTTGACCTCCATTTCACACATATTCTTTGCCTCTTCATCCCACCTTCATTCACACATGCTAATTTTCATTGTCATTTAGATGGCACACCCAACTGTACTTCAAAGTCTTTTAAAAAAATGTATACACATTTTCACTCATCTCTTTATTCTTTAATTACAAAGAAAGTATAGAAGAGCAAGGCTTTTTCCCCCTTTTCATGTAAATTGTTTAGAAGTCGGGTAGGATATTTATATGCCAATCCCAAGGTCAGGCCACTCTCTTTCGAGCCCTCTACAGGTGAGACACTCTACATGTGAGCCCACTACATGTGAGGCTTTGGGACACAGACTCTGCCCTCAGGGGAACCACAGTGTAGTGGCAGGGATAAGCACAAAAACCAATAACATGGTAGGGAGAGTGACAGCTCTGCTGATAGACTTTCATGTCACTAAAGAGACAAGTTTGGATATCTGGGGAGTAAGAAAAGGGGTTCTTAATCAGCCAGGGGGCTGAGACAATCAAGGAAATCGTAGGATGTTAAAGCTTAACAATAACTTTAAAAGAAGTCTAAGAATGCCTATTGGTAGGTCTCCCCATCCCACAAAGAGATAAAAATTGCCTCAAAATGTATAGCTGTTAATGATCCTAATATCTATGTGTATATGTTTTTGTATGCATATGTCTTATGTCAGAAATTAAGAACCTTAAAATATTAATCTGACTTTAAAACAGTAGCATAAAAATGAATAAAAATTATAAATGGAGAAAAAACAGAGCTTTGGTCAAGTGCCGTGATTTGAATACAATCGCAGGTGGCACTGAAAGAGAGTATTTTCTTTTATTCAATCTTGTAAAAATTATTTAATTACCAAACTAATAGTTAAATTACTATAAAGACTATCAAGACAATCTGCAAGTCATTATTCAGTCTGCTGTCTATCTCCTAGGATCCAAACAGGAAATTTCACCAAACGCCAGCCTGTTGACAAGCCTCAGTAGACTCCACTGTCCCCTTACTAAGCTTCTTCTGCATCAAACTATACTGACTTAGAGGAGAACAAAGTTCCTTGTATGTCGTCTATATGTGAGAGTACAGGGAGAGATAAATATCATCATATTCAACATAAAGAACTAAGAAGAGAATGTTAGTCCTTGCATGGCAAACTTTCAAATACTCTTATATGACAATTATTCAAGGAAAAGCAATACGTATTAGTATATATAGGTGTGGTAAGGGAGAACACACTCAGACACCAAAAATAAAAATAAAATAAAAATAAAAACCTCACGTTTTGTGGCACATAGTGGGAACTTGGTAAATATTCATAAACGGGTAAATTAATATTAGAAGTATTTGATAATATTAATTTAGTCTGTGAGTGGCTTCCATATAAAAACAAAATATTCTGTTGAACTTTGAAGCCAACTTTGTTTGTGGTGTTTCTTTAATATTTGCCCAGATTTGTGTAAGAGGCTATATGTATATATAAGGCAGCGAGAGCCTTCAAAATGATATTTAAAAACTCACTATTTGGGCTTCCCTGGTGGCGCAGTGGTTGAGAATCTGCCTGCCAATGCAGGGGACACGGGTTCGAGCCCTGGTCTGGGAAGATCCCGCATGCCGCGGAGCGACTGGGCCCGTGAGCCACAATTGCTGAGCCTGCGCGTCTGGAGCCTGTGCTCCGCAGCAGGAGGGGCCGCGATGGTGAGAGGCCCGCGCACCGCGATGAAGTGTGGCCCCCACTTGCCGCAACTAGAGAAAGCCCTCGCAAAGAAATGAAGACTCAACACAGTCATAAATAAATAAATAAATAAATAAAAGAACGTGAATTTCTTAAAAAAAAAAAAAAAACTCACTATTTGAATTTTCTTTTTTTTAAATAAATTTATTATGTATTTATTTTTGGCTGCATTGCGTTTTTGTTGCTGCGCGTGGGCTTTCTCTAGTTGCAGCGAGTGGGGGGCTGCTCTTCATTGTGGGCACGGGCTTCTCATTGTGGTGGCTTCTCTTGTTGCGGAGCACGGGTTCTAGGCGTGGGGGCCTCAGTAGTTGTGGCTCGCGGGCTCTAGAGCACAGGCTCAGTAGTTGCGGCGCACGGGCTTAGTTGCTCCGCGGCATGTGGGATCTTCCCAGACGAGATCTCGAACCCATTTCCCCAGAATTGGCAGGCAGATTCTTAACCACTGCACCACCAGGGAAGTCCCGAATTTTGTTTTCTTAAAAATGTATATTTAAAATATTAAATCTTCATCACACAGACTGGGAGAAAAATATTTCTTTCACTTAATACCAATGTATGAGTAAATGAAACTTGGGTAGGTTGTAGCTTAAACAGGAGCTAATGCCAGATTTAATAGTCATTTTTTAATGGCAAATTTTAAAATACAAGAAATGAAAACGATGTGTGAAATTGGCAGATTTTCATGGCAGTTGAAACATAAGCCAATGTACTTAAATATCTACCTATCAGAATTTCAACTCTGATTGGCCAAATTCTGCCTCCAGATCACTCTATGATGCTTTCCCTAAAGTCCTACTAAAGGCTGAATATGGTAATATTTGGCTCACTTCTCAAAATTATGATTCCAACCAAGTTGTACATAGATTTTTAATGCAAAAATCAACATTTTTGTGTTTAATTTTACTGAGTTAAACTGAGTCTGTTCCTTTCTTTTTTTAATTCCCAAATATATTATGAGAATTTAATACTTATGAAACTTCTGTAATTGTAGACTCTCTTAGGATGCTTCTTTGTATCTACAATATAACATCTTTAACCTTCCCTCTCGCTTACATACAAGGATCCTGCTCTCTGGAACTCCTATGTAAGAATGTTGCCCATATTATTAAACAATGCCAGTCAGCATCTTGTTTAGGTGAGAAGTGTTTCAAACGTTATAATTATTTCTTTTTTTTTTTTTTATTAATAAGTTTGGCCCAGGTGGAATAACCCAGGAATACACCTGGTTTCCATTTTACATTATTGGGAATTTTTTGTTTTTGTTCTTTTTTTTAATAGATGAATAGGTACTTTACATTGCGCTAAGTGGATTTTTCTCCAGGATAATGGTCACAGAGAAAAAATTTACGTATTATACTGAAAAATTTATATGGTGCACACTGGTTTGAGTTACAAAACCAGTAAAAATAATGTTAAGAAGTATGTCTAATCAATTACAAGTATAAAGTACCTTCTGTGAAAAGAGAGATGAAGGATTAAAAAGAGGGAATAAATATTTCTTCTTACATTGCTGAGCTATATATCCTCATAGTCCTCTGTTTATTCCTGGGTTAAAGGTAATTTTTGGCCATATGTACCACAATGTTTAAAATGTTTTCATCCTTTGACTCAGCCTTCAGTATTCAGACATGAATCCCAAATAAATAATATGACATGTAGAAATAGATTTATGTACAAAGATACTCATCTCAGCATCATTTCTATTCGCAAAATTTAGAAAACTTTCCAACATTAGGAGAATCATTAAGTAAATTAATGTACCTTCAGAATATGGCCTATTGTGCACTCATTGAAGATGGTATTTTCAAAGAAATTTTATGATGTGGGGAAAAAAGGTCCCTCCAAATTTTGAGTGAAAATTTGACTACGTTACTATGTCCAGAATTAATGTATTAAAAGAAAACCTGCAAAGACATACTCCAAAATAATAACAGTAACCATTTTCTTACCTTCTTTAACTTTTTATGTTTATCAAGTTTCTATAGAAAGCTGTTATTATTTTTAAAGAAATAATTATTATTTTGTTTTAACAATAATTTTATTCTCATTAATAGGGTAATATTCATTAATTTCTTAGAAGAATTTTTAAAATAAATTCTACTCTCTCAATTTGAAAATCAAATTTTCTTTGAGCTTTCTAAGCTTTATATAGCAACTGAGTTATGAAATTTCCTGAATTGCTCTCCACAAATTTACCAAGTTGTAAATAAATCCCTTAGCTAAAATTAAATATGGGAAATAACTTGCTTGCTCCAAATATAGTTAAAGCTCTTTAGGAACAAAGAAAATATTTCTAGGTTAATAGCAATAATATTATTTAAGTTTAGTTCAAATGCCACATTTTCCAGGCAGGGCCTCTATTCCTTCCACCCAGAAGTGATCTTTCCCTTTCCCTCTTCTTAACTCCCTTAGTTCTTTGAATCTTAGTTATGAGTGCCTTGTACATACCACCTGCCTGCCGCAGACTGTTAGCTCTCTGAGTTCAGAAATCATGTTTAATCCTCTTGGCAGTAGCGAGTAGGTATTCATTATATGTTGATTAAATAAATGAAGTGAATTTATTATGAAAGCATTTCTAATGAGACTGATGCATTTTGGTGTCTCAGGTCCAGAGCTTTGAAGAAGAGGCTGGTAATCCTCTTGACATGACCTCAGGAACTGTAGGTAAGAATTCATCAAGGTGTACAATTTCATAAGTGGTCTTTCACAAAGAAAATGTCAATAACTAGTGCTCAATTTTCTTAATATGTAGAACTTAAATTATCTTCAGGAGATGCTATACCTACTATTACTACGACTTCAACCTACTATTATTAAACACCTGCTAGCAAGGCATATGTACATGTAAATTTCAAAATACTTACTACAGAAATGTCCAGTATTCCTGGGGCTAATGTAGTATGTGTTATTGTCTAACAAAAACTCTATATGGCCCAAATAGGCTAATGAAATGGATTTTACACAGACCTGGGACTAACTGAGTGAATAATTTCTTACTCCTACTGCCAACTGCTTGCTGTTGCACAAGTCATATTTTACTGGACCTCAGTTTTTCCGTCTGTAATGAAGAGATAAGTACAGATAATTTTTAAGTTCTCTGCTGGCACTTATAATCTAAATTAAGTGATTCTATGACCATCATATTAATCTCACAGTGGAAACAAGTTGCCTAAATGTAACATTCCAAATCATCTCTTAGACTGGTGTTATATTACTCTAGAAAACAGAGAAGGAAGTCTTTCTACACTACTGGTTCTTACACTGCCATTCAGCCATCATTGTGATTCAGCATTTCCATGATCCTATAAAAGAGCTAAAAGTAGACAGGGGTTAGTTAAGCAAAATAAAGCAGATGAAGCTCGCGTGTTTCCTAGAAGAAAATATGCAAATTTAAAATTTAATTTAGTGTGGTGTCAAACACATTTTTTTCATTACAAAGTGTATGTATGGGCCTCATTTTGCTAAACGCCGTTTAGAAATTATGCATTAGTAATTATAGGGTCCTGCTGATTACATAAATTGTTATCCTGCTCTTCGAAGTAATTACCACTAACCTGCACTGAGGTTTATAAGACAAAAATAAGCATCTGTTTTCCATCTAATTGAGCGCTTCTCAGTGAAGCTGGAGGTCCCCCTGCCAATAGGAATTGCCTTCCTTGACATTCAATTAAGAGGTCTGCTGATACCATGTAAGTCTCCCCAGTCATTCCAAAAAATGATTTGGGAAGTTAGGCAAAAGCGCTAATTTACATTTAATCTCAAATTCATAGGACAAATTAAGATGGGTAAAGGTTAGCCTAATGGAGAAAATCTGAATTATAGTAAAGCAAATGTGATTTTATTACTTTCAACAACAGTGTTGTTAACCCAAGAAAAAATAGGACTGACAAAAAATAAGTAAAACTAGTTTGATTAATAGGGAAAGGGAAAATCATTACTTTGATTGATATATATGAATAGATCACATATATATGAATTATATATGTACATATTAAATATATACACATATGAATGAATGAATGTTTACACAAAGTTCAAAAGATGACTTCACTCAAAAGATGAAAGCACATGGACTGTTTGACCAATAGGATATGGCAGAAATGATGTTGTGCCACTTTCAAGCTTATCCTTTAACCCACCTGGCTGCTTCCTGTTTCTTGAGATACCTGCTCTTGGAACATTCCTTCTGGAAACCTAGCCCTAGCTCATTCTGTGTGAAAAGTGCAACACGTGGGTATCACTCTGGTGGGACAGCTTTGAATGAGCTCACCTGTGAATAAACCATCTTAGTTACCCAGTTCGGTCAAACTTTCAAATGACTCTAGCCCAGATGCCATCAGACTGCAACTGCCTGACAGAATCCAAGCAACAGCCACATAGCTAAACTGAATCAATCCACAGAACCATGGAAGTAATAATGAATTGTAGTTTTAAGCCACATATATACATACAAATAGATGAAGGTATGTGATGAACACTTCAAATGCCTTTAAAACTTAAAGATATTTTAAAGACTATTTCATCTACTCAAGCACAATACTCTGAATATTAGCAGAAAAAGTGTATTTAAGCATTTCCCTAAATGAATTTGAGCAAAATTTCTTCTTATGAAAGATGGGGACCCAAGGCCACAAATGCACCATCCTCCCTTTATCATTGAAACATTATCACTGGAATGACGAGGGAATATAAATATAAGAAGGAAACATATAACAATTCTCATCTCACTGAAAATATTCATTTCTGAGGATTCCAAATGATTCTTTGTAGTCATTCTTTAATTGGTGGCCATTTCTTGGAATAGCCTCTAATTGTGAACTGCTAGATACTGTGGTAATTTTTCTGTGTTTGCTGATATTATAGTGACAGGAAAGGTATGCCTTGACTAATCTGAGAGTTAACTTAGATTCATTTGGAAATTATGACCATAACTCGTTAGTATAGTTCTACAGTGCACTTACAATGCTAAAGGAAGCTCTTCAGACTAATGATAGACAGTGAACTGTGATGTTTATACCATACACAAATGTAATACATATGACATTTTCAGGATGGAGGAAGGGGAGGTTGGTAAATGGATCAATATAGCTCAAAGTTTTTACATCTTATGTGAAATGGTACAATATTAAAGTACACCACGAGGGACTTCCCTGGTGGCACAGTGGTTAAGAATCCACCTGCCAATGCAGGGGACACAGGTTCGATCCCTGGTCCAGGAAGATCCCACATGCCGCGGAGCAACTAAGCCCGTGAGCCACAACTACTGAGCTTGCGCTTTAGAGCCCACGAGCCACAACTACTGAGCTTGCGTGCCACAACTACTGAAGCCCGCGCACCTAGAGCCCATGCTCCGCAACAAGAGAAGCCCCCGCTCGCCGCAACTAGAGAAAGCCCATGTGCAGCAACGAAGACCCAATGCAGCCAAAAAATAAAAATAAAAATAAATAAATAAATAAAATTTAAAAAAAGAAAATAAAGTACACTGTGAAATTTTGAGGATTTAAAGCAACCATTAAAAAATCAATAGATAGCTAGTGGGAAGCAGCCGCATAGCACAGGGAGATCAGCTCAGTGCTTTGTGACCACCTAGAGAGGTGGGATAGGGAGGGTGGGAGGGACACGCAAGAGGGAGGAGATATGGGGATATATGTATATGTATAAATGATTCACTTTGTTATAAAGCAGAAACTAACACACAATTGTAAAGCAATTATACTCCAATAAAGATGTTAAAAAAAAAAAAATGGGCAGAAGACCTAAATAGACGTTTCTCCAAAGAAGACATACAGATGGCCGAGAGGCACATGAAAAGCTGCTCAACATCACTAATTATTAGAGAAATGCAAATCAAAACTACAATGAGCTATCACCTCACACCGATTAGAATGGGCATCATTAGAAAATCTACAAACAACAAATGCTGGAGAGGGTGTGAAGAAAAGGGAAACCTCTTGCACTGTTGGTGGGAATGTAAATCGATACAGCCACTATGGAGAACAGTATGGAGGTTCCTTAAAAAACTGAAAATAGAATTACATATGATCCAGTAATCCCACTACTGGGCATATATCCAGAGAAAACCGTAATTCAGAAAGACACATGCACCCCAATGTTCATTGCAGCACTATTTACAATAGCCAGGTCATGGAAGCAACCTCAATGCCCATCGACAGACAAATGGATAAAGAAGATGTGGTACATATATACAATGGAATATTACTCAGCCATAAAAAGCAACGAAACTGGGTCAGTTGTAGAGATGTGGATGGATCTAGAGACTGTCATACAGAATGAAGTAAGTCAGAAAGAGAAAAATAAAAATCAGATATTAATGCATATATGTGGAATCCAGAAAAATAGTACAGATGAACCAGTTTGCAAGGTAGGAATAGATACATAGATGTAGAGAACAAACGTATGGACACCAAGGGGGGAAAGCAGCAGGGGTGGGTGGGGATGGTGGGATGAATTGGGAGATAGGGATTGACATGTATACACTGATGTGTATAAAATAGATAACTAATAAGAACCTGCTGTATAAAAAAAAGTTAAAAAAATCACAGAGGTATAGCAAAAAGCTAATAGAAAAATTAAATTATAATTCAAAAATGTACAATGAAGGCAGTAAGTGACAGATTGAATACTGCAGAAAAATAACTGAATTTAAAAAGTAGGAGACATGTGTGAGAAATTATTTAAGAATCAAGTAGAAAAATGAAATGGATATAATAAACAAAATGTCAAGGAAGACAGATCCAAGGAGTATATTACATAGTCGTAACAGGTGGTTAGAGTTGGACTCCTCCCATCTTAGTTTTGACTGAGGTTCTTAAAAAGATATCAGATACAAAGTCAACATGTGACAAATCCATATATGCAACTTTTCTAAGGAAATTGTAGGACTCAGTTCCACAACTCTTGAGCTCATTGTGTATTTAAAGAGGGGACAAGTTGCAGAGAGAAAGAAAAGAATGTTGAAGGTATTTAATTGGGGAACAGAAATGCCCTGTTGTGTGCCCTTCTGCCACTTGGAGGAGGACTGGGGATGCTACTTTGAGACCCAAGCAGTAAGGGGCATTTAAAGGAGACCACTCACAGAGCAATTTCATTATATTTAACAAGGACAGTCACAGTGTGACGGGTACGTCACATGTTCTGGGTACTTCACGTGCATTACACCTTTTAATCCTCAAAATAAACCATTGAGTTAGGCACTATTATTTTTTCTAATTATTAGATGAAGAAACTGAAGCACAGAGAGGTTAAGTAACTTTCCATGGCCTCACAGATAGTAGAAAGTGGTTCCAGGTTTCAAATTCAGGTCATCTAGCACCAGAGTCTGTACTCTTAAATACTATACCATACAACTTTGAAATGACTCCTCTGCAGTTGGAAGACATGTGGTTGGTGAATGAGAAAAATAATGCAGGCTGTGAAATGGATTGTGACTCCAGGCTGAGAACTGCTCAAGAACAAGTCAAGGAGGGCAAGGGAAGAGTTGACCACTGTATTTCATCAATTATAAGATGAACAATTTTTCCTTGAAATCAAGATACATCTTACAATTGATGGCAGGTCATAATTTAATTGGCAGAGGGTTTTTTTCCTTTTTTAGTGGTACATAAATAATAGAAATCTTAAAATTAATGGTATCTAATACCATTTGATGGCAATGGGCATAAAGAAAAGGAAATGCCACCTGACCAAACTACAGACTCTGCATTGAATCATATTGACACAGCTATAACAATGTGAACACTGTTGATTGGTTTTCAGCTTTGAGAATCAACAAATAGGCAAACACAGAGACTTAATTCTGGTCACATAAACATTTTGAAGGTAGAATTATAGCTGTTGGGAAGTGGTAGATGAAAAGTTGGAAGAAAGGTGGAGGAAAGAACAGGGACTTTCATCCAAAAAGAAAACAGATCGCACCCAACCTGGGTGACTGAGAAGTAGTTTCCATAAACATATGAGCAAGCTTAAACCCAGCAATGAATGGTGCCAAATCCTAGGTTTGGAAATATTAGGGAGAAATTACCACTCTTAGGACTGCAGGGGCAGGGGAAGGAGTAGTGGCTGAAACCAGGGGGTGAACAGCTGTATGGAAAGCTGTGGCTTTTTGTAGAGTGAGGCAGCCAAGCTGTGGATGACCCAGCAGGGAGGCAGGTGGGAAAATAAATACTCGAAACTCCCTCTCTCGCTATCCTCCAATCTCCAGCGGCCAAACCCAAGATGATGCCGGAGATCAAGGAAGCTCACTGATATGGTCAATAAGGGACACATAGAGTAGAGGAGAAAGGAGACTAGATCTGGAGGAGCAAACAGAAAACATTCAGCACAGTACACTAATGTCTTTACCTTAGATAGAAGGTTGGCAAGATAATGATTAAAGCTGATAGACTGCAAAAGTAAGAAATGTTCAGATAGATGACAGATAATAGATAGATAGATGATAGAAATTTAAGGACAAAGGAAGTGCAGTAGCAGTGTAAATTAGCTAAATCTTACCTTTTATAAATAAATAAATATTGCAACAAAAATAGTTTTCATTAAGTCTAGGTACATGAAGGAAATGAGAACACCTAAATATCACAGTAAAATGTATGAGATACAATGATAAGGTGGGGAAAGGGGTAATCCATAAATTTCCAGACAGAAAAGTACAGACTACTTACAAGTGAAAACGTTCCAACATGTCATTAGGAACAGTAAATGGCAGATGGGAGTAAACTGATGTACACATAATTTAGAAGTGGGAAAATGTGAACTAATGATTTTATACCCATTCATATTTTTTCTGTATGCAAGGGCAGCTTAAAGTCATTCTCAAAGGAAGATTCATGAAGTATTCCCTTCACTACCCTTCTAGGACAATGTCCTGACTGATTAAGATGTTACTCAAAATAACATAGTCCTGGGAATTCCCTGGTAGTCCAGTGGTTAGGACTCCAAGCTGTCACTACCTAGGTTCAATCCCTGGTCAGGAAACTAAGATCCTGCAAGAAAAAAAAAAAAAAAAGTACTCTAGAATAATTCAAATAGGGTATGGAAAAAGTGAACTCAAGTAAAAACCAACTAAACATACAAAGTTAATTATTGTCAAATTTTTTGAAACAAAATATTACAAAGTAACATGGGATAAAAATAAAATTTACAATAACAATTTGCTTAAATTCTATGTAACAAACTACTGTGAAAAGTTGGAAATAGGATAAAAGAGAAATAAAGACAAAAACTAATCAGGGTTTATCATATTAAAATCTAATAAAGTATACTTCCAGGTAAAAAAAAATTAAAAAGAAGACTTTAAAAATTTAATCAAAATTATAAAGCACATTTAAGATTTAAAAATTATGAATCATTACATACCAAATAATTAACATCTAATATATAAAGGCTGATTTTATGAATTTGTAAAAAGCCTCTAGAAATCAATTAGAACAACAACAAAACCTTATTAGATTAATGAGGAAAGGAAATAGATACAAAGTCCGGGGAAGAAATATACAAGCTCCATAAAAATGGTAAAACATGATCAATGTCTCCTGTAACTAAAGAAATACAAATGTAAACAATAATGATAACATGTGTTTCACCTACCATATTAGCAAATATTTAAAGATTTATATAATACCCAGTGATAATAAAAATTTAAAACAAACACCCAGTGTTGGTTGGAAGCTAAATTGTCATAATTATTTGGAGTATAATCTGTTGATGTTGCACAATTTTAAATGTATGTAACTTTAGTGCAACTATTATAGTTCTGAAACTTGACCTATCAATAGACTCAAATGTACACGCAAGGATTTTTTACTATAAAAATGTTTATAATAACAAGCAACTAGAGGCAGCCTAAGTGCCAAAAATATGTTTGCTTCAAATAATTATTGTACATTCTGACGTTAAAATCTATTCATCTATTCTGACATTAAAATCTATTTTTTTAAATGAGGCAGATATTTATATGTTGATACGGAAAGGTCTCTATGAGATATACAGCTGCTAAAGGAGGGGAAAAAAGATACGTGCAAAAGAGTCTATGTACATACCTCTTTGTGTTGAAAGAGTATATTTCTATTGAGGGAGGAAAGTATGTGCAGGATGCTTCTGAAAGAATGTATAAGGGACTGTTAATGGCAGTACCTTAACAGAAGGGAAACTCACATGTTTTTAATTAATTGGCATCTTTTATTATGTTACCATGTGTATATGTTATTTTCATAACACTACTTAGCAAAAGAAACTCTGTGATACTATAGGAAATTGACACATGAAAATGGGAGATTTTGTTTTAATAAAAATTATATATGTTAAGGTGTACAATGTGATAATTTGATGTACATATACACAGTGAAATAATTACTATGATGATGACTACTCAAGCTAATTAACATGTCATCTCTTCACATAGTTAACTTTTTGTGTGTGTGTAATGAATGAACCCAAAATCTCTCTCAGCAAATTTCTAATATTCAATACAGTATTACCAACTATAGTCATCATGCTGTACCTTGGATCACTAGACTTACTCATCCTGAATAACTGCAACTTTGTACCCTTTGACCAACATCTCCACTCAAATTGGGAGATTTTATTATTCCTCTCATCTTTTACAGGTCAAGCATGAAATAATAAAATATGATAGAAAAGATATTAATATTATAATTGATAATATGCCTTTAATAGAAGACTATTGAAATAAGTATTCTTTGCTGGTGTTCTTGGAATATTTATTAAAATATCTAACAAACTGTATGCAAAGATTATTTCATTTATATCTTATACACACACACACGCTCACACATAATGTATAGGCCACTTTGCCATAGATATAAATGCAGTAATGTTTGAATTCAATAAAAAAAATATAAGAGACACTTTCCTCCTCCAAACAAAGCAAAATACCAAATCCAAGACTTGGGGACTGAGTCCTCCATCTTATAGAAAAGTGCAGAAAATGCAAAGTTAACACTATAAATTCAGATCATTTGAATAATGATGGAGAACATTTCATATAAAGCTGGAGAATTGGAACAGAGGCACTGATCTGAGGCAAATTCATAGCCTTAATTGCTTTCACAATCAAATAAGTAAAAACTAAAATTAAGCACATGTCTCAAGAAATAATCATAAAAACAATAAAGTAAACATAATTAGAAGATAGGGATTAATAGACAAGTAGAAATGAATAATGTGGGAAGCAGAAAACAAGTGACTTGATAAGTAAAATCCAAGTACTAGTTTTCATTTTTGGGGGAAAAAAATGAAAAACAAAAAAGAAAAAGACAACACTGTCAAAAAATAAAAGAGAAAAATGCATACAGACAGAATTAAGTAATCAAAATAAAATTAGAGGAAAGATACATGGTCACTGATACAAAAAATAAATTGTGTAATATGCAAACCCATTTTTAAATTATGAAGAAACACCAGTACTACTAGTGGGATTAAAACCAGAGATAATTAACATGGATGATATTTTAGAAAAATAAATATTTATATCAGTAAATTATATATTGGTATTATTTACCTATATTTATGTATGCATATATATAAAATTAACAAAAAATATAGGTAAGTAAGTTAACACCATAGAGGGAGAAACAAGCAAAAATTAAGTGTATCAAAAACTGCCTCTGAGAGTGGCATGGACTTATATATACTACCAAATGTAAAATAGATAGCTAGTGGTAAGAAGCTGCATAGCACAGGGAGACCAGCTCGGTGCTTTGTGACCACCTAGAGGGGTGGGATAAGGAGGGTGGGAGGGAGACGCAAGAGGGAGGAGATATGGGGATATATGTATATGTATAGCTGATTCACTTTGTTATAAAGCAGAAACTAACACACCATTGTAAAGCAATTATACTCCAATAAAGATGTTTAAAAAAAAAAAAAAAAAAACTGCCTCTGAGAGTAGCAGTGACCAACAACGACCAAAAAAAAAAAATTATGTGACCAGATTCTTTCAATGTTTTGAGAAGCAATTGCTTTTTCTATATAAATTTTTTCAGATAATGTAAGCATTTATCAATCTTTCCAGTTCCATACAGGTTTTTAAAATCCTGATATCAAAATGTTACTAAAATGGTTCACAAAATTGATAAATTTCACTTATGAATATAGACACAAAATATTTTAATTAAATAATGGTGACTTAAATAAAGTAAAATATAAAAGAGTACTAATCCTTGGATAACTCACTTTTATTCCAAGATTTCCATGTTTCAACAATTGAAAAATATAATTGATATAATTTATCATTGACTACCATGATAAATTATGAAAGGAAATAAATGATACATTGACTTGATAGATTATGAAAAAGATGTATATGTTTATGAAACATTTCACTCTATCAACAGAAATTTCAGATAAATGACATTTAAGATAGACAACTGAATGCAAAAAAAAAAAAAGCAAGTTACAAAAGGGCTAGAAGTAAATATAGATGAATATTTATATCATTTGAAATAATGATTTTAAAAGCTTTACTTAAAATACAACAAATTAATAGATTTTTTTCTACCTAAAATTGAAAACCTACATGTGAAAACAACCATAAAGAATAAAAAGGTAAATGACAAACTGGAAGTATATTTTCATCATAAAGAAGAGAGGATTATGATTTTTTAACTACATAAAATTTATTGCATATCAAACATCTAACAAGAGCAATAGTGTTTTCCCATAAATTTAAAGATGGACCATCATCAGTAAAATCACTTAAAACATATCCAGTAACAGTTCAAAAAACATTTAATAATCTCAAAATATGCAGAAAAGAAAATAACAAAATGCAAAAGTAATTAATGGTTAAATATCAAAACAAAGAAATAAAAACTCTTTGCAATGGAAGGGAAGTTTCTTAATCTAAGGGCATCTATCAAATCTTGACAGCAAATATCAATCCTAGCAAAGAAACCTTAAAGAAATTCCATTAGCCAGGAACAAAACCTGCTAACATTGCTTTTATTCAACATTGAACTAAAAGTCAAAGCAGAATGACAACACCATGAAAGTATGAAGTGTATAAACTTAAAAACTGTTCACCTTTGCAGGCAAGGTGACTGTCTACATAGAAATCTCAAGAGAATTGATAGACATATTAGTAGAATGATAAGGTTTAGCAAGCTTGTTGAATTCTAGAGCAAAATGCAAAAATCAGTATATTTCCATGCATCAGCAATAACCAAACGAAGACATTAACAGAAAAAAAAAAAAAGGATTTCTTTCAGAATTTCAACAAAAACAATAAACCTATAAAAGTACCTCAGAATATATCTAAATGAAGACTCAGTATATTTATTGAAAATTAAATTTTCACCAATTAATCTAGAAGTACAACACAACTTCAGTAAAAATTCTGATAGGAAAATAGAAAAAAGGCAAATGACTAAACAAAAATGGACAAAACATATAAATATACAATTCACAGAAAAGTTGGCCAATAAAGAAGAAAAAATGCTTCATCCCATTATAATCAGAAGGAGGTAAATTTAAATAAGATACTATTTTAAACCCAAAATATTGGCAAAATTTTTATATTTTGATACTACCAAATGCCAGTAAGCCTATAGAGAAAGGGGAGAACTCTTACACTACTGGTGAGATTATAAATTGGTACAACCATTTTGTAAAGCAGTTTCAAAGCAGTTTAGCAAAATCTAGTAAAGTTTAAGATACACAGACTCTTTGATTCGGCCATTCCATTTTTAGTATATGCCCTAGAGAGATACTCACATATATGCAGAAGAATGGAGGTATAAGAATATTTTTTTTGCAACACTGAAATAATGAAAGACTTAAAACAACCTAAGGGCAATCAAATCAATAACAGAAACGTTAAAGATATTATAATATAGTCATACAGTAGAATAATACACAACAGTGATAATAAACAAGTTAATTTATCCACTAGGGAAAATATCACAAATATTAGCAACATTTGCTCTGTATTAATGCATATTAAAGTAAAAGCAAAAAAATATGCAAGGAAAAATGTAAACACCAAATTCAGGATCCTGGTTAACTGGGAAGGAAGGAAAGGACTGAGGAAATGGTATCAGGACAAGATAAACCGAGGGCTTCTACTGTATCTGTGGTGTTTCCTTTAAAAAAAAAAAACTGAAATAACTATGGCTAAATGTTGCGCTTTAACAGAGCTGGTGGAAGGTTTCAAGGAATAGGTATTTGTTGTTTTATTTTTCTGTACCCTCTAGTGTTTGAAATATTTCCCAATGTGAGAAAATTTAACAAAAACCAAAGGCATCAGTAGGAATTTTACTCAACAAAATAATGTAAATGAAGCAAATTTCAACCTCAGTAGTAATCTAAGAAATATAAATTTAAGTTACACTAAAATAGACAAATGAGTTACTAAATTGATGGAGGGTTAAGAAATCATATAATCTAATGTTGTCAAGGATACACATTGTTTTCCAAAGGCAATATAACAACATGTATCAGAAATATTGCAAATGGTTTACCTTCTGAGCTGTGCGCACCCTCTAGAAAGTTATCCTAAAACAGTTATAAAAGAGGTGTGAAAAATAAAAATAAAAACAATCAAAGAAATTAAATTTTTAAAAAATCAGTACTAGCCTAGATATCCAACATAAAAGATTGTTTAAATAAATAATGCTGCATATCATGCAGTGATTAATGAGAACACAACTGGTATTTTACGCCACAGTGGTTAAAGACTTAGAGTTAGGAGATAAAAACAAGTCAAAATAAAACTCATGTTCCTACAGAAAAATATCTGAATTTGCTTATATAAAATTACATATTTAATCTATATAATACACATAAAAATTACATATGAGATAAACTACAGGTAATAGTTTGGTGACCATCTCATGGTGATGAGTTTCAGGTAATATTTTGTCTTTCCCCTTCTTACATTTTATACAATACAAATGAAAATGTTTGAAACAAGTTTCTAACCCTTAGCACTCCAACAACAACAACAAAAATCAATCCTTTGATCAATCAAGAGAGAGAAAGAGGGAGAGATCACAGTATTAACAATGGCAATCTCCAGAGGATAGAATTACATCTGGTTTTTCCTCCTTTTGCTTATCTGTATTTTCTAATTTGTCTACACAGAATAATCATTCAATGAAGATAATCCTAAATGTTAATTTTTACAATTTGAATATATTTGGGGACTTAGAGAACTTTGAAGAGATAACTTTTATATCCTATCTCCTGGTTGGTCTTCTTCCTAGAGAGTTTAGTTACCACTAAACTAGAATCGTTTATTCTCTCTCAATTTTTCCCTTCCCTTCCTTTCTCTTCCCTCCCCTCCCCTCCCCTTCTCTTTCTCTCCCTCTCCCTCTCCCTCTCTCTTCTTCTTTCTTTGTTATTTCAAAGAGGCTGGTATTCGAATTTAGAAAACACCAAAAATGGCCTATTTCCTTTGTTAGGCAGACAAATTCCGTAGTCCCTGCTATTCTTCCTCCTTTATTTTCTCTACCTATACCCGCTTCCTTTTGCTATTATTGCCCTTGGTGAATGACACCTCCACAGGACTTACTGGAAAAACTGTAACCTGGCTCTCTTGTGCCAAACTGTGTTCCTTTTAGGGGTAGGAATCTTGTCCTAGTCACCCAGTAAGCCTAGCACAGTGCCTGACCCATCAGGGAATCCCATACGTACATGTTGCCTCCCCACATTGGTCATGTCGCCTTCTGGGCTTCTCTTGTCTTAGCCAAAAGAGTTCCCAATTCTAATTCATCAGTAGTGATTTAATGTTGCAACAGTGCCTTATGGGCAGAGTATAATGACTAGCTTAAAATGTAGTGCATAGTTTTTTTTAATGGTTTTACTGTCATAGATTTCAATATTTGTAAATTAGGAATTTATCCAATTTGTACATACCTTTCAAATCTGTGAATTGCTCCTTCATTTTATTCATGTTGCATTTAGTACTAAGTAATGTAGACAATTTACTTCACTTTTACACACATTTCAGCAACGTCTCTCAGAAAGTTGGTTTATCAGAATATACGTGAAATCTGTTGCTGAAATTTATACTCCAATCAATTACAATTATTATGAAGGAGCATTTCCTTGTTAATTAACAATTTACATCAATACACAGATTTGTAGTGTCCCAAGCAGTTTTAATTATATTACTTAATGTAATGATCACACTATTCTTTCCTCTTTAGAGATAAGACATCAATAAATTAACTTGACTAAGTTTACACAGCTGGCCAAGGGAAGGACCAAAATTCAAGCCAGGATCTTGTCCTCCTTCCATACTGAATTAATTCATTCAACAAATATTCAATGAGCACTTATACATACAAGAACCTGTTCTAGGTGCTGGGGTTACAGATGGAAGCCGAACAGAGCCTAGTCTCTTGGAGCATACAAGATTCAGGAGAAACTAATTAATTATTAATGTACAATTGTGGTAAGTGTCAAGAGGAAAAAGCAGAAGATGAATTGAAAGCTGCTAACATCCCGGAAAGAGCCAAGTACAGATTCAAGTGCCTTGATAAAGCATCATTTTAACTTCTTGGCAATATCTGAGTGCTCTGTGTCAGGCACACTTCCAGACACTTTCCATCTATTAATTCATTGAATCCTCCCTTGGAGGTGGATTCTATCATTAGCATTCCCATTACACAGATGAGGCAACTGATGTACAGAGATTGTGTGGTTGCCCATGACCACACATCTCAGAGCCCCTGACTGTCTTTTGTTTCTTGTTGCCTTCTAAATTGGCATTGACAGAATCCCTGTGGTGACGAGCTCTTCGCGCTTGCCTTAAACCCTAGTGCAGAAGGTCTATTGAAACAACAACATTGCTCAAATATAAAACAAACTTAGATCATGAGACTCAGAAGATACTGATTTCTATAATAACCTCCTACACATGAATCTACTTTGGTGTTTATGGCTTCATACCTGGATTATTACCACTGACCTCCCCGATGGTGTGATTTGCTAACTTGAAGGTAAAAATGGACTCCATTGGCAATGAGAAGAGGGGCAGGAGTGCCCACCTCTTTGGTTGTTTGCTTGGCCTAGGTAGTGTTATTTGTTTTGGGGGAATTAGTGCCCAGGGAAAAGGGTAGCCAGAATGAAGGGAACTGATCACTTGAGACTGCCTGTTCACAAGACAGATTGGGACCAACACACTGGTGGAGCACAGGTCTCAGTGGCTCTGTCCCTTGGCTCAGTCGCCTGGCCTCAATTTGAGTCCAATTGCTTAATTTTCTGCACACCCCACGAAAGCCAATTCCCATGCTGCTCTGTGTCTTCTTTATATTTCTCCATAATACCATCTTTGGCTGTTTAACTGCAGTGGGCTTTATGATAAGGGTTACTGTTTGTTGTTTTCTTCGTTGGCAGTAGGCAAAGACTTAATTTTAAAAGACACACTCAAACTCAAACAGCCCTGAACGACTTACACAGAAAGCAGGGTGTTTTCTAGGCTTGTTTTTGAGATATTACAATTTTTATTAGGCAATTTTATCATTGTTATAAATAAGTAATTGTACTGGGGAGAAGGGATAATCCTTATTTAATTAAATTCATCTATACTCCCAGGTTGGCAGCAACAAGACATATGTGAGACTAATACCCACAGCCTGCCTCTTTGCATGTGCAATTAAAAATTCACTCTACAGTAGCACTGCCAGTTTCGTGTTGCTTTTGGCATTTACAAATTCTTTTATTTTGTGACTTTTTTTTTTACCATACACATATGCTGGAGCAGATGTTGCTTATTTGTTGTTTATTCAAATCTGTAGGCTCTGGCAGCTAACTCCATTGTTCTGTAATGAAGCTTTATTCACTGTCCTGTATTAGGACCCAGCGCCTGCACGAGAGGCTGCGTTAGCTCCCGGTAGGATGCCACAGTTATTGCCCTTGTAGTTGGCTGTTTATAGTCGGAAGCTTGCATTGGGGAGAAAAATCAACAACAACAAAGGGCTGGGTGGTTATAGTTGGGGTGAATGGAAAGGAACGGAACAGGCGGGAAGGTCACCCAGCATTACTCTGCTCTGTAGTTCTGCCTGGTGGCCTCAGCCTGGCATGCGGCTTCATCTGCTGTGGGGATTTGGTGTCTGAGGCTGGGAAGCATTTCCTCCCTGTTCTTCCTCTTCTTTTTCTTTCCTTTCCTCTCTCTAGTTACTGAATTCGTTCACGGGCAGGGTGTCTAGTGCATCTCCTCACCCCCACTCCAGCCCCTTATTTCCAGTGCATACACAGATTCACTAACAGCCACGCTTAGTCCAGCGCAAAACTTTCCTCCATATATCACACCCTCATCACATCTTTCCTCATCCACGTACTGTTTCTGGCTGCCTGTGTCTTGGGGAAGCCACACTTCATAAAGTCAAGAATGTCAGGTCCATGTTGACCAAAATAAAGACCTGCTGATCCCTAGAGCTCCAACACCAATTTGGAGACGTTCGCCTTCTGGAAAACCCCTGTCTTGGCCAGGAGGCAATCAATCAGAGATGTAACCACCTCCATCTGGCACATTATGCCATGGAACCTCACTATTAACACATTTGTGATTCATCTTGTCCCAACGAGTGGTGCCAGGGATCAAGCCACGTCCTCCCTCCCCGTGGCAGCTGGGAGCAGTCTAGCTTCCAGCAGGCAGAGTTAACACATTGGCTCCTGTGACATTGCAAGTAACAATTCTTTTAATTATCACACCTTCCCTCCCCCTCCCCACCCACTCCACAGACATTTTGGCACCATGGGGATATTTTGCAGCCGGCAATCAGTGCTTTTCTTAATTGACTGAGTATGTTCCAATAGCATGAAGGCTGGTATTATCCACTATCGAATAAAAGGGGCAGTTGCTTGATGCTAAGTTCTATAGCTATAACCCTACACTTGTTTGGGAGCTTTTACTTCCATAGGAATGCTCTAGTGTTCGTTCATGATTGTTTTTTAAATTTCATTTCTCCTAATTGTCTATACTTGGATATATCCTTAGGATTGAATTCAAGGTCTTTCCCATTCTGGCCTCAGTACATCCTGACAGTCTCACTTCCTTTCCCACAGCCCAAACTGCACATATTTGGGTTGCTCTGCATCCCTCAGCACTTCCCACTTTTACATCTTTGTAGTTGCCTTGCTCCCTTTTCATGGAATCCACTTCCAGTATCTTTTTCTACATGCCAAAAGTCATCCATCCTCAAGGTCTCAGTTCAGCTATTGCCTCTTCTATCATCTCCTCCAAGAACCCTCTTCCCTGGAGTACCCCTTCTTCAGTGTTCCCATAAATTTTGATATGCCTTTACCATAGGCCTGAACACAGTTTGCCTTGAATTATAATTAGCTGGTGCAAAGCATATGTCTCTAACTAAATTGATATTTCTTTTACGGATTCTTTGCGTACATCTTTGCAGCCATGTCTTGATTAGGGGTTGGCATCACATCCGTGGAGCTCTTAGCACGGGAAATGGGCTTAAAGAATGGGGATAAACCTGTACTGAGTATTCTGTAAGCCAGGCATCACACACAGCACCTTACATTCTTAACTCATCCTTAAAACAACCACAGGAATTAGTGGATTTTACCCCCATTTTACAGAAGAGGAAACTGAGGCTAAGCGAGGATAAATAATTGGATCCAGGTAACCCAGCTATTGAGTGACTGAGCTAGGATTCACAGATCTGTCTGATCCAAAAACTTTTATTCTTGCCAAAACATTCCTCTATTTCCCTAACAAAAAGTTTAATGTTATGTTAGAATAGTCAAGATACCACCCTAATATTAAAATGTAGGTAGAATTAGATTTATAATTCAACAGAGAAAACACTGTTGTACTTCTAAGGGAATATTAAAATCAAAGTATATTAATATGGTTGAAATGAACCACACCAAAAAAGGGGGAGCAAACCAAAGTTTATGATTTAACTAGGGGTTCAGTTTATTTAAATTCAGGCTTAATAATAATAACAGTTATTATTATCATTATATAAATCCCCACAGAACTATGCTAGATGAAAATAAACAAGAGCATGCTCTTCTATGCCCCTTATAAAAATTATTTTTTTGTTTAACAAGAGATGTGTTTCAGGGTTTGTTCAGAGGATAGCTTGTATCAGATATGAAACCAGGAATCCTTTATTTTGTTTTAGCCTAACAGGTTGTTTTGGAAGAGGATTAGAAAATCAGTCTCTCACAGGCCCTTTTTTGAGCCTGGAGAGGTGATTATGGAAGGAATGAAGGGTGAGGCCAAGGTGGTTGATAGAAGCCACCAAAGAGGAAGAAAGGGAAGGTAAAGAGAACGTGTTTCAGATGTTTTTTATCACATGATTTATCCCCTATTCTTGCCCCAGCTCAGCCCCACCACTTTTCCCCCACTCCTTTCTAGGTTCCTTTAATTACTGGCCAAGTGCTAGTATAAAACCATTCAAGGTGAATATTGCATCAAGAAACTAGGCCATTAATAAGGGAGTTTGTGTTTTGCCAAAAGTCCCAGGTAGTATGAAGTTGATGTGAAGATCGATGGCTTAGGGGAGTGCAAGGGGAAAATCATAGCTTCCCACCTTCTTTTCAGGAATCTGCTGGAAGAAATATCCCAGTACTTGTCTTGTGTAGCAAACATTATCCTGTATGGTAAGCACAAGGCTCTAGAAAAGTCTGAGCAAGTGAAAAGGAAACTGGTACTAGAAGAGGCTTTGAATATTAGGGCTTTTCCTTCCATATCTGATCTTATTCTGGCTGTTCTCCTCACTTTGGAAAGAGAGTTGGCATTTTCCCCTCTTAGTCTTCCCTGGGAAAGTTGAAACCAGAGGTGAGGCTGGTTCTTCTCCCTGGGAAGAGAGGTTAGAGAGTGGCTCAGAGCCAGAGCAGCTGAGAATTTGATTGGTTTCTGCTGCTGCCAACTGTAGTCTGCTTCTGGTGCCCACACAGACTTCAAGGATGATATCTGACATGGTCTATTTCCTTCAGCATGTGCAATTTGCCCACCTGCATGGCAGTTGCACAGGTTTAACCTTGGTCATGGTCTGATGCACTAACCAATAGGATTTAAAATTTATTTTATAAAATATAACATGATATGAACTTGTAAATATTCTATTTTCATTAAATGACTTTCTTTTAAAAATATGCAGAGTCTACAGGGAAATTCAAAGCTCTGTTTCTATCATTATTGTTCTTATTGTATTAATAGGTAATATTATTAGTATAAATTCTTGCCTCCTGAAAAATATGACTATTTCAAAAACCAGTATTTGCTCTTTGTTAACGATAAAGTGAATAAATTGTGATTTCCTAGCAGTCCAAAGACACTGACATGCATACCTTGGTAATCTAGTGGGGGATCTGACACCTATTCGAAACTCAGAAAGTATTTCTTCAATGGATGAATGAGACAACAAAGATTTCTCAGGAGCTGTATTCCTGCCTTTGATAAAAAGGCAAAATCAAGCCCCTATCTAAATGTCTTCATAGAGCAATGATATGAGAGAGAAAGAGAGAGCTAGAGAGAGAGAGAGATGGAGAAACTTATGATGGCCAGGCTCTAAAGGCTTAGATAAAATCAACGTCACTTAAATAAATTTTTGCAAAGATAATGTAGTGCAGTAGTATGGACTTCTGCTGACCTGACTTGATAATTATAAAAAGCTTTGAATTTAGAAGAATAAAAAAATTTTATGCCCATCAGACTATTATTTTCAAACATTAATATCAAATAATATATCAACTGGGATTTTATCAGAGAAATTGAAAGTTTACATGGAGATATTGAATAGAAGAATGGACCAAGATGTTTTGGGCAAGGCATTTTTTTCTTTTTATTTACTTTTATGTACATCACCAGCTCTTCCTACACTTTCCAATACCTTCTCAATATATTTTTTCATAAAATAAATTTTTACTCCTGGTAAACTAACAAATCTAATAATTTCAATTTACTCTTGGCATCTACTCTTATAGTCATTTCCATCCTTTTTTTTTTCTCTGGATAGAATGATTTCTAAGCCTGCTATGAAGCTGTCATCCTCAGGGATTTTCCTTCACCTTCTTTTTCCTACATCTTTTCGGGTTGGATTATCCTTTTCCTAGAACTCATTTATTTCCTTGGGTACCCCTTTTTTTTTTCAGAGAACATCCTCCAGTGATTTCATTAGATTAAAAAGATATATAATCAGAAAACAAAACTCTGCTCTTAGTGTGCCTTTCTAATCAACAAGATGGCGGCGCTTAATGCCTGATGCACAGTTGTCACTTTAGGATATCTTAGCATCACCAACCCTCTGGTGTTTTTTCACTTCAACTTGAAGGACTTCCATTAGTTTTTATCATTGGGCAGGTCTGCTAGTGATAAATTCTCTCAATTTTGTTTATCTGGGAATGTCTTAAATTGTCTTTTATTTTTGAAGGACAGTTTTGCTGAATATAGAATTTCTCGGTTGGCATTCTTTTCTCTTTCAGTGCTTTGACAATGTCATCCCACAGCCTCTGGTCTTCATGGTCTCTGATGGGAAGTTAACTGTTAATCTTATTGAGTTTCCCTATGGTTTATTGTTATGATAGTTTGTTGTTGTTTCTGGTTGGTTGGTTTGTTTTAAAGTGACTTCCCTGGATTAATTCTGTGAAGTCTGTCTTCTTTGTCATGTGCAGTCACTGAAGTCTCTACTCAGATAGCTTAGTGGTCAGTTAATGATCGGGCAGATTTTTTTTTTAAGTACCTTGAACAAATAAGTCTCCCACACACTGCTGATGGTTTCGGTGCATACGTTGGAGCACAGCTTCAATGCTCCAACTATATACAACTCAGCCTAGTCTTCACTTCCTCCTTGTTCAGAGCCTCAAGGTCAGCCAGAGGTGAAAGATTGGGGTCTCCTCAGATCTTTCCTGTCATGCACACAACCTTGCACATGTGTACAACCTTCTAGATCCATAGGAATATATTGGAGCTTTTCAAAGTCTTCTGTGGGTATTAGTCAGCTTCATGTTTGCCCCAAGTGGTATCGCCATCTCAGGTAGCTGCAATGTTAAACAATCATCATTGGTTGTTTTTGACAAATACCCTGAAGATGTGGCTTTCCTCACTTAAGGACCTGTGAGTCAGATCAAATAAAGACAAGCTTAGTGAATGGGGTTTTGCCAGAGAGCTGCCAGCCAGGTCAACTAGTGACAGTTCTCCAGGGATGGGCTTTTCTGGGAGGTTCACACTTTTTCTGCTTCTACCACTCACTGCTAAGTCTTCTGATTTTCACAGCTATTGTTGTTCCAAGGCTGCTGGTTTTCAAGGCTAATGCAGAGCTGGGGAAAGGATGATGGGATTAGGGTAAGTTAAAATGCCACGAAGTTCACTGTTCTTATTTATATCCAGCTTTTTTTTTTTCCCCTTGAATAAATGCTCCTTAGGTTGTTGCAAGCCTTGAGTTAATTTCTAGAGTTCTGAAAAAGTTAATTTTGACAATTTTTGCCAGTGTTCTTGTTGCTTTTATGTAGAAATGGGGTTTGGCAGGCTATTTTTCCATTATTCCAGAAGTACTTCTCTCCTTTTATGTCTTTGTAATAAAACAAATTTCTTTTTTTTTTTTTTAAGAGGATTCATTATCCGATCTAAACTATTAAAGTATTAGCAAGGAGGTATGTTTCCCTTGAATTACTTAACAATATATTCCTATAATACAGCTAAGAGATGCACACACATCAATGGTTATCATCAAAATATAGATAGGAACACATCCACATACTTCCCTCCCTTTTATACTTCCTTCTGCCCCTCTGATGCCAACCTAATGAACAAGTCCTGGTGTACATTTCTCAAAGATGGTTTAACAATTCCATGTCCAAGATGCTACTATATGAACAAATTTCTTTACTACAGTTTTAGCAAGATATTTGCAAAGAAAAAGATTTTATGTGTTCATTCTACCATTTTAGTCCAGAGTCTACATTTTTTTTATTATTCAGTAACAATGGATTGAAACATTTCTACTAGTAGAATATCAGGTAGTAAGACACACCAGAAGGAAAGATATTCTTGGTTAAGACCATCCTTCTTTTAAATCCCCATATGATCAGCAGTCTGTTTTGTTTCCGTGTAAAGCTAGATTCAGTGGTTATGTTTATATTTATGTTGTATACCCGACAGCATTCTGAACCTTCCTGAATTCGAGAGGTGGCTTCTCATGACATTAAGTTACATTTGTGTTATTCTTGCCATTAATAAGAGCTTCATATTTTTCTAGCTTATAAGTTTTTTCCTTACAGTCACCAGTATAGTAGCTTAAGCAGTCAGGCTTATCCCCATTTTTCAGATGCTAAACTTTGGCTCAGAGAAGTTAAGTGACTTGCCACAAAACAACCAATTAGTATGCACCAAGGTTGGAAGTTGGATTCAGGTCATCTGTATTAAAATTTAGAGACCTCTTCGTTATACCATCCAGTGTCCTCGACTCCAGGTACCATGGACTTTCAGATTGTTATTTAGTCCAAACCATCCAATGCTTAAAATACCTGCATAACCTCCAATATTTTCTTAAGCATCTAAAGTAAGGGAGATGGAGAGGTCAGTTCATAAATATTTCCAATAAAATTATGCTTTATAAGAGAAGACCAGGGCTAGTTATCTTTGTTTTTGATGGGGAGCAGGGTATGGAAGGGAAGAGAGACTCAACTTTAGCTCAATAACTTATTTTAAAAAATAACTGCTTGCAAGTTTGCAGATTTATACTTTTTCTAGTAATTTAACAAATATTTATTGAGTACCTATTATGTGTCCAGAGCTATAAATAACAAAGTCTCCACAAAAGGAAGAGATGACATACAATTAATAGGTGTACACATCTCATGAATAGAGTTATTTTCTCTGTTTTGTACAATACTGTATGCCCAGTTCCTTAGGACATACCCAGATCCTGATACATAATGGGTGTTCAATAAATATACATTTATATAATTAATTAATTAACTAATAAGGTAATCTTAGATGTTTTTAAAGGTTATGAAAAAATAAAATGGAGTAATGGAGTATAGAATGTCCTGGCACAGGGAGTTATATTTTATTAGATGGTTAGGAAAGATTCTCTGAGGAGAAGGGATTGGACACCCTTGTCATCTGATTTTAGAATATTCATTGCTCGTTGTTTTTGAAAGCTATTTCAGAAACAACCACTGAGAAAACTCCTGACTCAGAAATTCCATTTATACTTTCAAATCACAAGGAACCCTGGAATGTTGTTTCTTATTCCCTGAAGTAGAATGGCAGGAATAAACACTGGACCTCACTTCAGGTCCACTGCTGATGTTTTGTATCACCATCAGCCAAGAGACTAAACAGATATTTCTTTTTAAACTCTAAGCTGTAAGCTTGAGAATGTTACTTAGTTCAGCTTAATTTTATATTAATTTCCTTAAGGAGCATAAGAGTGGCTTCTGGAAAGTATATATTGATTAGCAAAACTATAGAAATTACCATAATCCAGAATTTAGCCCTTAGAAAATAAATGCCAATATTTTCTCCTTTCTTCTTTGGACATAGATACAGGACTGACTGGTGAAATACCAAAGATTCGATATGTGTGCTTTAATGGAAAAAGCATGAACATAAGGTCAGGTCACATTGTTTGTGTGACCTATGGTAAGTTATTTGAGGCCCGCAAACCCCAATGTTCCCATTTTTTATGATGGGCTTGATGAAATCTACCCAACTTGGCAGTTGTAAGGATCAGAAACAGTGTGTACAGAACATCACAAACAGTAGTGGTGAGCAATAAATAGTGGCTATTAGTACTGTAGTTATTACTGTGGATTCATCTTGAAAGTCATTTGTAAATCCTCTTCTGTCATTTCTATGGACAAGGATATGAAGACATGATAAGTGATTATCAATAGATAGTCCTTAGTACTCTCTTAAGAAAAATGAGACATTAACTGATTTAAAAATGGAAGTCTTTTCATTGATTCTTAAAAGGGAAGTATGTGTAATTACACAGACTTTCATTTTCAAATATGATCCAGACTATTACTAGTAACATACTAAGTGACTAATTAAGGGCTCATTCAAGTGGTACATGAGAGTTTACTGAGAATTCTAATTCAGTTTTCTATAAAGAGGCCAGGCCGCTACACAATGCTTTGACAACGTTATAAGATGCCTACTGTACATACAAACATGTAAATTTTTGGAATTTTTACAGTTTTCAAGAATTATGGTTTGTTATCAACAAACATTAGTTTAGTAACATTACCTTGAATTGATCATGGTTTTCAATTGTGGCTCTTTCTTGGTTTTTTTAATGTAAATTATTGTTAATTTACTTCTTTTTCATTTATTCTATTTATGATTAGCCCTTCAGGGCCTGTGATGAATATTTACATATATTGGACTTTCAATAATTAGATTTTTTTAACATTATGTTCTAGAGTTCATTTATGAATCATCTCTACCATTTATCTTAGACTGTGTTCCCCAGAAACAGCCCTTGGTAAAAGGTTCGTGTTAAAGTGATTTATTAGGAAGTGTTCCCAGGAAAAACAGTAGGGGAGTGTGGAGTGGGACTAGGGACAGAAGGAGGTAATACACTTTTTAACACACCCCTTCCACACACTGACAAAGGTCCAATTTTTCATCTTCTCTGATTCCACAGGCACTATCTGTTATTTCAGCTTTGAAAATAGCTAGTGCCTTAAATCACACAGTAGATTCCTTAGATAGCTGGGAGAGTAGTTTTCAATGGATTTTTTCTGATTTCCTCTGTGCCCAAAGCAAGAAACAGCCTGAGGATTAGTACAAGTGAATAAGACAAAAAACACAAGACCAAAAAGGTTTCTAAAATGCATATGTTGGCAGCGTAAAAACACTAGCTTGTCTTTCAAACAACTGTCAGACTCCCAAACCTCTCCTGCCTACTTTTTGCCTTTCCAAATCTGATTACTCCATCAATAAAAGGAATTATTTTAATCTTAGTAGTTTGCATATATGGTGTGGTTGTCCTGGTCACATTCCAATCTAGATAATTATATCTGCTCTTCCTCAAACCCCCTGTTGCTTATATTCCAAGTGGCATTCTTCTTTCCTTTTTAATCAACTGCTCCTAGGCACCACTGGGAGGTAGTAAACAGCTACAGGGAGCTACCCTGGAGATGGCTGCACATCCTTGGTAGGTGTGCTCATCCCAGTATAATTTGTCTATCAACTTATTCAATTTTTAAAGCACTTGGCATCCTTCAGGAAGAAAAGCCTAGAGAAGGGAAAATCCTATTATTACTCCTGTAACCTCAGTAGATTTGAAGCACTGCTCTAATTAGAATGGAGACAACACCAACAATTAAAAAGTGATAGACCTGTGCAGAGAGGATGATTTACATAAAGGAGTTTCTCAATAGCAAGTATTTCATTGATAACCTGCAATAAAATTAGCCTTAAGTTTCAGAGTGCCAAGGTACCATACCTCCATGCAATATTAAGCATTTCTAAGTTACACAAGAGGGGCATTGAGATATAACCAAATATCTCCAACAGTTTACTTAAAAGAAAATGTGTATCAGTATAAAATCAAAATCGTCTTGCTTTTTGTGAAGAAAACTTCACTGTAAGTGGAAAGAAAAGAGTTTAGACGAATTTATTTCAGAGGAAACATATTCTGATTGGTCTCCATTAACAGTCACTCTTTAGACAAGTCCCTTACCTTACAAATAATTCAATGTCCCATCTTCTAAGGAAAAAAATCACCATATTCTCTTGTAATTTTCTGGTTTATGTTTGTGCCCTATTCCTGCTCCCACAGTACTTTAGGGACCTAAAATAAATTCAGTAAACTTGGTTGACAGAGCGAAGATAAAATATTTGAATTTCAGAAAAGAATATTTAACTTCAGAAGAAAAGTGCTTAAATTTACTTCTAACAAAAATCACTGTAGGGAAAGAAAATAAAGCTCCTTTTCTATTTGTAGCAAGGGAAATGGTGGGGAAATAATTTCAGAAGCACCATATTTACTGTTGTTAGAGAAATTGTACATGCTCTTCTGACAGTTCCTGGTAGTTGTGGCCTCCCTGGGATCCTAAGGAATCCTGGAGAAGACAGAAGCCAGCTGGCTCGCAGACCCTTAGGACTCATATGCCTTCTTGGTACCCATTAGTGTTATGGGAGCAAGGACTCTGAAGTCTGTATCCAGACCAAAGGTGGAACCATTTCCCCAAATGTAAGAACTTTTCTGTTTTATGTGTATCTCTCCAATCACCACCCAATTTGCCCCTCTCCCCAGTATGACCAGTATCCCATAACAAATAATAGGGCCGTTTATGGGGAAATGGAAGGAAGACAAGTTTATGTTATTCTTTGGGGGGATCCCTCTCATGTCCTTTGCTTCTGATACACAACACTGCTAGAGGCACCTGGGTCTTGCCAACTCGCTGTACCCAAGTTTCACAAATATTTGTTTCTTAGCTGATCCATAGCCTAATTCCAAGACAAAATGCTTCTAAGTGGGGTCCTCCTTTTTCCTTGGAGAAGGTAGAGATGATGTTAGAAAAGGCTTTGAGCCAAGAAAGTAAAAGGGAGTCAAGAAAGGCCAAAGGCAGATTTCAGAAACTTCCCTTCCTTAATTTGGTTACAACATAGTACCCCATAATTATAGTTGAGTATAAAGACTTACCTACAGTTATTTCTAATTTGTGAATGAGGAAACCAAGACTCATAAAAGTTAAGTAACTTGCTCAAGTTCACCCAACTGGCAAGTGTTGGCATCAGGACGAAACCCAGATTTCTCTGACTCCAGTTGGAATGCCCTGCCCAAATTCTGTGCTGCAAATAACCTATCGGGATGTAACTTTATTATAAAATGAGTTTTGCTGGTGCAGGTTGCATTTCATTAGAAGCCAAAGCAGATAAACTGTTTTATCACATGTGTCATGAGGGAGTGGGTAACACAAAGCCTTTCAGGATTCACTCTGTGAAACCTGATTGCTCACCACCTTGTAGTATGTCTGAGAGAGGAAATCCTCTCTGCTCTCCTCTCTGACTCCCTGTTCACCTTCGTCTTCTTATAATTTCTAAAATATGCCCATGTTACCTGTAATATGTATATATTAACCATAATAATTTATTTATTTTTAAAAATAGATTTAGTCTTCCCTCCTTTTCTTTGTCTATAAATACATGCAAGTTACCCTCTCCATGTCTTGGTAGGCTTTGGTGGACCATGTTGAGCCAATATGCATGCTCAGACATTTAGGGGTGGGCATGAGGTTATGGTTATTTCAGGCAATCAAATTGTTGTCATTATAAAATGGAAGGCTTACTGACTCCATTTCTAGGCCAACCCTCATACTTTACATATGAGGAAAGAAAGGCCCACAAGGTTAGTGACTTGTTCCAACGCCAGTGATGATTAGTGACAAATCGAGACCCAAGACTCTCAGTTCTGAATCTTCAATTCTGATTATTTTATGATTAACCAGTTCTCTGTGTAACATGTTCCCAAATTATTCTTTGTTTAAACGATATGTGTAAAGGTAAATTTAAGCAGGTAATAGCATTTTGATGGCATGAATAATGTCTGATTTCTTTTCAATCCCCAGAATTTACCTCAGTGCCTAGCACAGAGCAAACACTCATGTTTGTTGGGGAAACAAATGATCTAGTAGTTTTTTAAATAAAGCAAGCTCTTCTTCAAACAGTTAAAAATTAGAGTAAGCTTTTCTTAGAATGTCTTTTAAAAAATATTTCCTTTACAAAGTTATTTTATGAATGCTTAATTGAAAATAAAATGGTTTCACCTTAAATTAAGACACTATATTTCAGATTCAGCTACAATGATTGTATTAAGAAGGTTCTTTATCTACAGATACTTGGTGATGATAAAAATCTTGAGTGAACTTTGTTAGACTTCTTTATCTATGGCAAAATCTGTAATTTTCCCAATGTTAAAAGGAACCCAAGTTTATTCTAAAATCAAAGAACAAACAGAAGTTCAAGTGGGTTGCAAACTTGGCAAAAACACATCCTTCTAAGAAAAAAAGAATTCAGCCTCAAAATCTGTTACTGCTGTGCATCTTCTGGTTTTCCTTTTGTAAGAGCAAAGACCAGAAAAAAGAATGATAACATCACATAAAGCAATGGAATATACTTTGTGTGACAAAAGATATTAAAATTGCTTGTTTGAAATTAAGCCAGATATATAATTCCTTTTGAAAAGTCAATTTGAAATAGGCCACCTTGTGACCACAATCATGCTTTAAGTTTGGGTGTGTAACCTCGTTCTGAGCACTACCATTAATCATACTTCAATTGCCATCACTTATCTGGTGCTACTAGGTAGAAATAAGTTTTTCTAATATACTTGTGTTTGCGTTTCACTATTTATAGATCCGTGATTATATTTCTCATTTGTTATCATGCTTCCCTTTGCTATCATGAATATCACAAAACTGCATACAACATCTTCACTTGATTTTTCCCCCTGTAGTAGGTATTCAGGATTTCTCTTCTGAGTAGTTTTTAGCATTTGAATCCAAATAGTTTACACATGTCAGTGAAACCGTGCTTTAAAGAGGAGCCAGTGCTGCTGGAGCCCCAGATAAAAGGACTTAGTTTTTAAAGTGTACAAAGACTCTGTTATAAGGCTATTTTACTCTTTGTAAGGGCTACCAACATCCTCAGAGTTCATTCTCAGGACATTTGACTGAACTTCTGCCAAGGAGAGACACAATCTTATTCACCATTGTATCCCCTGAATCTAGAACACTGCCTAACTCACAGTAAGCACTCAATAGATAAATATTTCTGGAAATGAATAAATAAATATAGCAAGCTTTTTTCTAGACGGTGGCTAGTCATCAGCTTTAAAATTATTTTATTTCATTGCTTAGGAGGCATGTCTTATAACTTATGTGTTTCTAAAACATATGTTGAAAAAGATCTTCTGGGGTATTTTTTATTGCTATCAAATTAAATTAAAAGGCACTTTTAGCATTTTCCTTTACCATCTATTTTACCCATAATCTGTGCCCTGTCGACTAGACAAGTTCCTCAAAGCCTGGACTGTGCATCAGGTCTGTAATAATGACTCCATTATTCATCCAATGCCTGGCACAGAGTAGCCAATCAGTAATATAGTTGTCAAGTAAATGAATGAGAATATATAAAATAATTTTTACCAGAATTTAAAATGATTTTGAAGTAGTAAAAAATAACACTGGTAGTGCAAAAAAAAAAAGTGACATGAAAGACATTCTTTAGAGAAAAATCAAAATGAACAAGGCAAAGAGGTGAAAGGGATTAAATATGACAGATATGGAGGGCAGGGTCTCAATCCTGTGTCCATCTTTCCAACAAGCTTCAGTGGGTTAAGGTCCCTAAAAACCCAAGCCTCCTTTTTTTTGAAAAAAAAAAAAAAAATGGAGATTAATTAGGATTAAAATTTAAAGTTACTGGGAATTCCCTGGCGGCCCAGTGGTTAGGGCTCTGTGCTCTCACTGCCGAGGGCCCAGGTTTGATCCCTGATCAGGGAAATAAGATCGCACACACAGCATGGCCAGATAAATAAATATTTAAAAAAATTTTAAATACAATAAAAAGATACAATGCTATGAGAATACTAGATTAGCCATGGCAAAGCATTTTTAGTTTTCTGGGTGATTGATTGTCCTGGATGTTTCACTCAGACAGAAAAGCAGTATCATTCAAAAAAGTTTAACTGAAGAGAGGTTTGAAAAGGAACTATTTACTGAGATGGGCTGAATTCAAGGAACCAATAAGAGATGAGGAAGCACCGCTAGGCTAGGAAGAGCAGAAAGCCATTACCACTCCTAGGTCTGAAAAAACAGTGGGAAAGAATCATGTTACTGGAGCCTGGTAAAAGTGGAAGCTTTAGAAGGAAAACACTACCTGGAGATCTCACCGTAAGGGAGTGCAGCTATTTTCAAATAGTACCCCGAAGGAAGTGGTGGTAAGTAAGTACTCAGTGTTCTTTCTCCTGCCCTTCAGTCTCTACCAGTGCCTCCCATTGACTGAACACAAGTGAAAACCTGGAGGAAAGACAGGGCAAAAATTGACTGGAGTAGCGGCAGTGAAAGTAAGGAAGGGCAAATGGAGACTAACCAACACACAAGTGGCTTCCCTGAGAGTTTCCCCTTTGCCCCCGATGCGGCCACCAGTCCTACATCTGTCCCCTAGAATGTAGGTAGATGAAAATCATAAGCCTGATTCTTGATGAAAATTTTAGTTCTCCAGCTTGGTGTCTCCAAACTTTTTTTTCCTTTTTCATCCTGGATTATTACATTTTTAAGAATTGTGTTTTTAATAAACAGTTTTTACTTATAATTGTAAGAAAAATAGATCCAGTTTGGATACTTAAATTGTTACTTTTGATGAAGTAGGCTACCATGTAAACGGACTGTTGCCTCTTGCTGTCTGAGCAGTTGGCATAATCAGCTGCCCGTCAGCTGGTTAAGTCAAGCAAGGATAATGTTGCTCCCAGACAGCTTCACAAGAGAAAAAACATTTGGACCCGTGGTCTTCAAAACTATGGTAGTTGAATCAGTACAGAAATTAAAACTTCAAAGAAATTGGTATCACAAAATTTGTAATCCACCTATTGTCTCAAATGGTCATGGCGACGTTGTTCATTTAGTCCTAGAAACTTCTATTCTCCTATTTTCAAATATGAGATAAGCACTGGTTCCAAATGAAAATTTTTCATTACATTCTTCCCGAATGATGAATGCAGGTTTACAATTCAAAATTGGCTCTGTACCCCTTCTTTTTTTCTCAAGAATATCTAATAAATAAGTATCTATGTACACAAAGAAGATATGTGTATTGAAACAATATAATCTTTATAGATTCATATAAATGTTCTGTTTCAGAAATAATTTAATTGATTGAAATTACTTTGTTTCATTCCAAGATTCTTCATGATGGATCCCCTGATTACTTTATGCCACTTAGCTCCAGGCGCACTGGCCTCTACTCCTTATGGGTAGAAACGTAGCTTGTGGGGGGAGGAGGGAGCACAGAAACATAAGTCACTCCCTCTGATTACTCTAAAATGTCCTTTTCAACTATTGTTTAGGTAGTGTGTTACATGACAGCTTCTAAAAAAAAATTATATGAAAAGATGCCAGAGGAAGCAATGTGAATTATGTATATTTTAAAATATGGTCAGACCATGAGACCAATAGAGAAGGTTTTTCACACTCACCTCTCAGCAGAAACCAGAGGATAAGAGCACATCAGTTTCATTTTAAAGTAGATATTTTGCAACTCAAGAATTTTATACCTTTTTAAGTTGTCATATAATTGTGAAGCAACATTTCAGATAAGCAAACTCTCAGGAAGTAGAGTACCCACATTTTCTTTCTCAAAGATGTACACCAGCCTACTGAATGAGGAAATCCTGTTTAAGAGGATGAGCAAGGCAAAGTAGAAGGAAGTGTAAATTATACAGACGTAATCCAAATGTCATGAAAATTCTTAAAAAGAAGGCACATGAAAAAAATAATTTAACAACAACATTCTAGATCTAAAATCCTAGATCATATCAAAGAAAGCTGAATGCAGAAGAAAATAAAATTATCAACAAATACTGATTAATTGGGCAGTCAATAGACATGTATAATTCTTGATGTTGAAAATCGCAGTGTGAAATATGTTTGAACTTTTTAAGTTACCACTAATTAAATTTAAAAACACACTGTATGCCTTATGAATTACCAGAGGAAAAAAGCAACCTAAGAAAATATAGTCCACCTGGCAAAAGAATAATCATTGAAAATTAATCATATTAATGATACTAACAAATATTGAGTGCCAGGCACTAGGCTAAGTGTTTTACATTATCTCCTTTAATCCTCGATTAAGTCTCTGAGATAGCTATTTATGATGCAGTTCGAAATCAGGTCAGCTTAAATGTGAAGTTATGGTCTTTATTAATACAACAAGAATAGCAGATAGATTATAACTATGTCCCAATTCTCATTGATTAGTATTAGCCTTCAGTAATGTTGAACTGATAAATATTCTGAGGCTGAATCTCAGCTCAGCAGAAAAGACCAGCATGGACTATTAGTGATGCCTATTTTAAAAAAAAGAGAGAGAGAAGATTTGCATCAAGTATGCCATATGCTTACTACATCAATCACAATTATAAAAGTAGATAACATAAAATTACGAACAATAAGACCAAGCTCATATTTTATGAAAATGGTTATAGATATAATAAATGGATCTAACAAAGGAAAAGACTCAAAGGTCATTAAAATAATTCAACGACATTTAAAATAAAGAATCATAGAAAAGTTAAAAATGAATGGGCAAAAATATACCAAAAAGTGTGCTAAAGTAAACAAAAAGAAAGCAGGAATTCCAACATTATTATTATTAGATAGAGTAGAATTCAAGAAAAAAAAAGTACATACAAAAATTTATGAAATAAAGCCAAAGCTATGATAAGAGGCAGAAACTTAGTCTTTGCTCTTTTTAGAGACTGTAGAATGAAAACAAATGATTTATTTGACTGACAACATTAGAAAATAAGTAAGAAAAAGAAAGTATTTCCATTAATTCAAGAAACAGGAGTCCAAAATGTCAATAACTATTGTGGATTAAAAGTTGTCAAAGAATTTCATCTTTTAAGATGCACCATGATCAGTGGTTTTATGGCTGAGCACTTTAAAAAGTTTAAGGACGTGATACTACCTAAGCTTTCTACACTGCTTGAGAGCATAGGAAAAAAAAGAAAAGAGAAACCTATCTAGTTATTTTTTTATACAAGTGGCACAATCATTATACCAAAATCTGAAAAAGAAATTCATGTGCTTACAAATACACACATATGAACACACACACAAATTACAAGGAATTTTTTATAGAGAAAAATTCACAATATATTATGTGAAAAGAAGCAGAATATATACTGTGTATGTTAGGATGATTATTTTATAAAACATACATATACATGTGCACAAAGAAAATGTACTGGATTGAAGTAGATATATATTATAGTAACTTTCCTGTATGGTTAGATTATATGTAATTTTTATTTTCTTTTTTATGTTTTTTCACTTTCCAAATTTTTTTCACTGCTATGTATTACTTCTCCAATGCTAAAAAATAACTAATGGTATTAAGCCAAAAAGAAGCTGATTTTAGAGAAGCAGCTATTTTTTTTTGTAATGATGAAGGAAGATTATTCTGACTAAAGAACAAAGGAGAAATTGCTAAACCTGGAGCAATAAACAAAAAACAAAAAGAAGAGGGAGGAGGTGAGGGAGAGGGAGGGGAGTAGGAGGAAAAAGGAAAAAGGAAAAGTAAGGATTTCCAGGTTGTAAGAAAGAGATTGAAACAAAAATGTCAGCAGGGTGCTAATGGAAGTTATCAACTCCTTATGTAGAAATCTTTATGGGATAGAAGCTCCTCTGCTTCCAGCCTGCTGGCATAGAAGAAAAAATTAAATCTCTTCAGGTGTACCTGCCACAATCACGAATATTGTCAGCCTTTCTTGAGTTCTAGAATTCAGTCAAGATAAAATATAAGCTGTGTGAGGCCAGGTACTTTTGTTGCTGTGTCCATGGAGTTTCTGGAGCAGTGCAGGGCCCTGCAGGGCCAGTGAACATGCGTCAAGTGGAAGAATGGGGGTTTGCAGTAGAGCAACCTGCCCGGCTCTGTCTCATGGCCTGTTCTCTTCAGAATATTAACTGTGACTTGGCCCACAGCAAGAATGTGTTTCCAAGCCATAGATGACACAAATAGCTTTCAGAATGAAGGTCAAAATCATCCTTGACTGGATGAAAACATGGTCCCAAACTAGCTAGGTCAATTTTGTGAGAATACAAAATAGAGACTGATCTCAGTACAACCCAACACTGCAAACACAGCTTCTGACTAGACTAACCTTAAGCTGTGCGTACAGAAGAGAAATATCAAGAAGAAGGGAAAAAGGGCGCCCTGCTCCACTCCATGCTGGTAAGACCATGTCTCAATCACGGAATCTAATTCTGGGAGCCCAGTTTTACAGCAAACATTATTAAGTAAGTGCTTATTCCAAAATACAAAACACAAATGGCCTGGAGACGCTGCCCTCTGAGGGCTGATTTAAGGGGATCTGGGGAGATTTAAGGTGAGAAAAGGCCTGGAGAGTGCAAGAGAGCTGTCCGGAGGAAAATGGGTTAGACAAGTCCAGTATTACTCCACGGAGTGAGCTATGAGCAACAGATGGAAAGTGCTAAAGTAGGTTTGGCTCAATATAAAAGGGCATTTTCTAAAAGGTATGATACCCTCTGAGTACACAAGAGTAGGTCTCTGTCACCACAAGTGGGCAAGCACCAGCTAGACGACCATCTATAAGGAATGTTCTGGAAGGTACTCCACTGGATGGTAGGATGCACCATGCAGGCTTCCAACATGGGGGACTGACTGGCCCATAGAGAGGTTTTGTGTGTTCTACAAATGAATTTTTTTAAATGCCTTTGGGGGGAACACACACTCTGGAGTCCAAACTATTCACACGGCTCCCTACTGTCTTGAACCTTGCTGCTTCACATATCTATGTGACCTGCCCAGCTTCTAAAGGCATGCGAGTTTGCATAATCTGTAATGTCCAGTCCAATTCGAAGATAATTTGCCCCTGAGATGTAACTTCACCACGGAGCTGTCACAGAATTTTCTGCCATTGGAGGATGGAAGAGGGAAGAACTTGGCAAAGAGGTAGAGTAGAATAGCTCAGTGAAGATGGGAACCCCAAACAGCCTAAGGTTGAACCATTTCTTTTGTTCTGCACAACTCCAGCATACATCACACCCTTAAAGATTCCTTTTCTTTTTCTCCCTCCCCTCATTTATGTTTCAATTCCACACGCTTTTTTTTTTTCCTGAGCCTCTAGGAACTCAGACTACATTAAGTAAAAATTTCCCACTTAGGAGTCAGAGCTTTTACCACTAACTCAGCTCAGAAAAGCAACCCTTCAGGTTGACTTCTCTTACTGCTTTAAGCCATTCCAGAGACTCTTGTCAGGGCCCTGACTCCTCTGTGCTGTGGTTGGTGTAATGCTGCCACCTGGTGACTATTTGGACAAAGTGCCTGCAGCATCGCTCTCCTCCCAGGCAGAAATGTTTCACACCCGTGAGATGGCGAAGCAAACCTTCCCAGGGCAGGGTCTACCTAATTGGGAGGGTAAAATCTTAACTCTGTGAGGACAGTCCTGTGCTGGAAAAGGTAAATTCTAATAAATATTAATATTAATAATGACACTCATTAATGATATTTAATAACATTAGTAATGATTGAATTCTGATAATATTAAGATGATGTTCTGCAGTAAAAATGTATATATAATTACATCATCTTTTCCATGTACATAAATTCTTCACGTATATATTATTGGATATTATCCTCTTCGCAACCCCACAAACAACATCATCAGCATATTTATTCTTTTCCCCATGAGGAAACAGACTCAGAGAGTGGAAGTGGCATGCCCAAGACCACACAACTAGTAAGTAGGAGAGTCAGAATCTTAACCCAGCAGACTTGGCCCCAGATTCTCTAGATGACTCAGCTATGGGAGCAAACTGGATCTTAGTAGCATACATTATAGAGAGATTAACCCCCTGAGCTACGGGAGTGGCAGAGCCGGGGAATCAGCAGTCTAAGGGGCATGACAAACTCACGAGGGGATTCGTGGTGGTTTGGTACAGGATCCACCCAGTAGGCAAGGGTTTGAATAATAAGATCTAGCTAGGGGAAAGGGACTGGTAGGGGTAAGTCAAGGCCCCAATCTAGTGGAGTAAGGAAGAGTTATGGCTCCTTGTGCATATTAAGTGCAGAGACAAAATCCTATTGGAGGTGATGAGGCTTCTGAAGTTCTACCTGTCTTGGCCTTGATAGTTTCAGGAACTGGGGTGGGTTGGCCTGGGGGTGCAGGTACTAAGTCCATTACTCTTGCCAGAGGCCATATCATCTTCCCCTAAGTCATGCCAACCTTCATATTACATATTAGGTGTGAGGGTGTGGGAGTGCTAAACGATGCACATTTGTAATTGTCTATTTGCTTAATCATCTATCATAGCCATCCTGGACTAGGCGATTTCTCATCCTTTGTATCATGTAATTCCTACAACCCTAAGAGAATGGTCAGAATTTGCAAACACGGGACTTCCCTGGTGGCACAGTGATTAAGAATTCGCCTGCCAATGCAGGGGACACGGATTCGAGCCCTGGTCTGGGAAGATCCCACATACCACAGAGCAACTAAGCCCATGTGCCACAACTACTGAGCCTGCACTCTAGAGCCCGTGCTCCGAAACAAGAGAAGCCACCACAATAAGTCTGCGCACCGCAAAGAAAAGTAGCCCCTGCTCACCGCAACTAGAGAAAGCCTGCGCACAGCAACGAAGACCCAACGCAGCCCAAAATTAATTAATTTTTTTAAAAAAAGAATTTGCAAACCCAATTTTGAGAGTTTATTATCGAGTTGTCAAAAAGGTGGTTTATAGGCAGGAAAGATTTTTAGCCTCCGGAAGAAACGAAACCATCTATAAATTGGACCACATTTTCTTGGTGACTTGCTCAAAATGATTCAGATACATGTATTTGGCTTCTAAAACACAGGATAAATAAGGCTCTACTCCTGAGAGAAATATGCCCAATTCCACCATTTGATCTCACCATCAAAGAGAAGTTTTCACAATCTGGTTTCTTCACAAATTCACTTAAATGAGTTTCAGAGGTTATTTTTGTTTGTTTTTGGTTTTTTGTGCTTTACAAAGTACAGTTAACTAAAGGTAACAGTTATAATAACTATATCCCTTTTAGAGGAAATCACTCTCTCTACTTTTTAGGGACCCTTTATGTTTGTGGTTGTTTATTTTCATTTGGACCAGATTGACTTGAACCTACCAGCATACGAATGAATGGGCTTTAACCTATAATTTTGTTCTAGTGCTCTAATGTATAATTTCATTCCAGAGTTATAAGAAAGGGAAGAGCAACCGTTTTATATGAAGCTTATATTCCAGAATAGTAATTGCTTAGACATTATCTGGAAATTTTAAAGAATAATGATGTACTGGGAGTCCTTCACAGCTTGTGGCACAAATCTTGCACCAAAACAAATACAGAAAAAGTGAGAGGTTGCAAAGTCTGTTTCGTCCATCTTCAGCAAGTTTCAACCCTTCTGTTGAATCTTTGGGTCTCCTAATGTTTACATAGCATGGTGGAAGGGGAATATAACATTCTGTCCATTGCAATACTTATACACAGATACATAAATTGTGGTGTTTATTGTTTTTTCAGTGTGGCATTTAAGGCATATGCATTTCCTTCTGGATTTTCTTCCCCTTAGTGAAGATGCATCTCACAATCAGATTGTTACTTAGTTTTAAGAGATGTTAATTCCTCTTCCTTTGTTTCATGTTTTACTCCTTGTAACAGGAAACCAGTGACTCAGTTTTACATGGACCCTCTGATAACTGAGAAAAAAATCCTTGAAATTCCCTTATTCACTTATACTTCCACACAGTGGACATCTACTGAGGATCTGTAGTGTGTCAGACACAGAGAGTGTTTGACCCCAGTCCTGCTGGTGGTCTGTTTTCACTTTACTGACCCCAGGCCTCTTTATCTTTCTGCAGGTGCCATGGCGACAGAGCAAACAGCTGCCAGGCTGACAGCAGCAGGTTCCTGGAGGAACCACCACCCCTGCAGGTAAAGGGCCCCTTGAGGATCGGAATAGGAACAGAAGGAAAGATAAGATGAAAGTGCGTCACCACAGTTGGAAAGTGCAACCAATGCTTAGAAGACACGCCATAGGCACCCAAGAGATGGGGGACAATGGAGTCACAGTGGACAAGTACAGAAAGCTCAGTGTTCGTTTCCTTTTTGTTTTCTTTTGATTTTTCTAAGGAAGGAAACTGAGTCTCGTAGAAAGAAGGTCCCAGGTAAAGTAGTAAACTTACACAAACCTGAGTTTGTAACCCTTGTCTCCTGATTCCTAAGTCAATGATAATGATAAGAAAAAAGGAAGACACAGCATTTCTTAAACCTAGTACCTCCCCCACCTTTCTGACCCATTTGCCTTTATTCCCATTTCTCCCACAGATACCCTGCTTGTCAAGCTACCAGAGTCCTGCTGAGAATGGATATAGAAAGCCAAGGAATCAGAGCCACAGCTTACAGTCATCCCAGGACTGTCAGCAAGAGTCACAGGAGTCTGATTCCAAGAGCATAGTGAGGACATCCTTTTCAAGTCAAGACTGGAGTGTCTTGGAAGAAAAAGCCTCAACCTCTGTGGTAGAGAAAGAGTCTCAGTCTGAGGCCATGGACGGGCCCCCAGAGCTGTTGACCCAAGATCTGGCCCTTGATAAAACCACCCCTAGGGGAGAACCCCCAAGGAAAAACAGCCATCTGTGGCAGCATCCGCCTGTGCCCCAGACTGAAAATGAGGCCATTGTAGGCATGGTTACCTCCAAATATGATTGCCCTCTGGGTCTTATGGTGATGCACATCACAGAAGTGAAGGATGGGTTCCTGAGGCCTGAACGAGCTGGGGCAGTATATGTGCAAAGCCACCGCTGTGAGTCTCAGAGGTCACCTGGAATTGATCATGCTCAAGACAAATCCTTTCATGTTGACTCGGAGGCCCCAAGAGGAACAGAAGGCGGTTAAACTCTGTCCTGATATTAACAACGCCTTACTGATGCAAAAAAAGTGTCCCACAGCACGTCCCCAAGCCCAGTGAAGCCATGCCCTACACAGGCGACCTTGTCCAAATATCTGGGAAGTCCATTCCCCATCTAGATTAAGTGGCTGGCGATACTCCCCAAGTGAGGCCAAGGTGTAGTGCTTTGGGTCAAATACCACCTAGGGCAGAATCTGAGATGGGAAACCTTCCTCCAGATGCTAAGGTAAACGCTGTTAGCTCCAAGTCCGTGATAATCCAGATGTTCTCCAAACTGGCAACAGCTGCTCAGAGTGCTGTGGTCTTGGGAACGGATTCTAGAGAAGCAACTTTAGAATGCACTACGTGTGACCCTGTTACCACGGCAGAACCAGGACTGGGAACAGAAGCAAGACAGTTCAATGAGGGCTTCCCTGGTGGCGCAGTGGTTGAGAATCTGTCTGCTAATGCAGGGGACACGGGTTCGAGCCCTGGTCTGGGAAGATCCCACATGCCGCGGAGCAACTGGGCCCATGAGCCACAACTACTGAGCCTGCGCGTCTGGAGCCTGTGCTCCGCAACAAGAGAGGCCACGATAATGAGAGGCCCGCGCACCGCGATGAAGAGTGGCCCCCGCTCACCGCAACTAGAGAAAGCCCTCGCACAGAAACGAAGACCCAACACAGCCATAAATAAATAAATAAATTAAAAAAAAAAAAAAAAGACAGTTCAATGACGTTTCTGTTCAGACTTAACACATGTGAGCCTAGGCCCTGGCATTGCTGTTCAGCTCCGAGTAACAAGGCCCAGCCCCTCACCATATCTGCCTCTGCAGACACATGTTTCCCTGGTCTCTACCCAGGGGGCACCTGCCAAGCTGTGCCTGCCCACCGTGGTGGCTGCTGTCACCGCCATCTCCCCTGCCACGTGGCGAGGCAAAGGCCCAGCTCTGTGTCTTCAGCCTGTAGGCACTGCTCATGCTCACATAACCATCTGGAAGCCCAGTTCCTGAAGACTTTGAAAGTCCTTCAGGACTCCACAGTGAGGGAGCTGTGTTCTGTCAGTATTTACCTCTGCAAAGATGGGGAAGCAGAGGCAGCAACAATAAATACCTCAGGGGTAAAGTTCAGCCTTCCCTTCCAAATGTGAGCTCTTGGGACATACCTTTCCATTTCAAATCATGACTAATATTTGTAGACTGCTTTATTATTTACAATATATTCTCACAAATTTCTTCTTATTTGATACTTCTGATCACCTTATGAAGGAAGGAAGGCAAATTTTATTATCCACCCCCATTTTACAGAGGGGTATAGAACAGTACGTTCATATGTAAGGTTCTAAGCATCAATGCATCTGTACCTCCTCTTCAGTTCAGTCTAACTGAAAATTCTGTCTGATATTCACTTAGCTGTATAATCTTGCACAAGCCATTTCATCTCTCTGAGCCTAGTTCCTGTTTTGTAAAATAGGGAGACTATTCATGTCATCGATGCAGCATCGTTTTCAGATTAAATGAGAGAAAACTTGCAAGGCACTCAACACACTCAGACGCTCAGCACAGTGCCCGGCACATAGAAAGCCCTAGAAAATGCTAATTGTGTGGTTACAATTTTTGTTACTATTTTATTATTGTTCAGGTCTTAAATATAAGACTTCTCATGTCAAATAGAGGAAGTGTTGGTCTTCCTTTGCTAAGCTTGTTTAAAAGTGAACATTGAGGTTACTGAGGACTGAAGGACCCCCAACCCTGTTCAGCTCCTGGTAAATACACAAGCATTTACTGAGTCCTTCCAATGAACCCTCTTCAGCAATTCTCAAGGTCAGAAATAATGTAGGCTATCAAAGCTAGCCATTGATTTAAAAAATTAAGAGTATTAAACATGAAACTACATGTATAGACAGGGTGGGAAAACGAGGTAGCACATATAACGTAGGACTATAGCTGTTCAAAGGAGAATGAAGGGCAACTATAATTTCCTGGGTGCCTATTTGGTGCCTTCTGTGTTACCTTCCCATTCTGTTAATTCCACAAATACTTACTGAGTGCTATACCAAGCACTTTATTTATGCTGTGCCAAATAACCCCCATTTTCATCCATGCCATAAATGTGCCAAGTCCTCCCTCTTTTACAGACGAGGAAGCAAGAACTGAGAGAGTTTAATTTTCCAACTTCCCACAACTCCTAAGTCCAGAGTCACATTCAAACTTAGCCGAAACCAAATTCTTGGACAATCCACTCCAAAGATGTGTCCAACTTTAAAATATCTAAATCTACGTAAGTGTAATAGTAACATGAGAAAGTGATTATTTGAAAGATAAGGCAAATTACTACATGGTCCTTCAAGATATAGAAATCTATACAAATGTAATATAAATATAGAAAGCGATTATATGAAAGATAAAATAAGGGTTGAACTTAGTAAAAGAAGGTGTTGAGATCAATTCTAGGTATAATATTATGCTAAGTTTCAGTGGGAGAAAAGAACAAAAGCTAATGTATAGCTGGGGTCCTTTGGAGTAAAAAGACCGGGATTCAAATCCTGGAGAATAGTAGGAGTCATCATCATCATTGATGTTAGTTGAGAGATTGTAAATGCAGTGGTTTTCAATTGGGGATAATTTTACCCCACCCATGGCGACATTTGGCAATGTATGGAGACATGTTCGGTTGTCATAACTGGGGTAGGTGCTACTGGCATTTAGTGGGTGGAGGTCAGGGATGGTGCTAAACATCCTACAATACATAGGACATCCCCTCACAACAAAGGATTATCTGACCTAAAATGTCAACAATGTCAAAGTTGAAAAACTCAGCTCTAAGGGAATAAACATTTACTTGACCATATATATAGTTCATGTAGGAAAATGTTAGGGATGAAAGACAGCTGGAGAAGGTGACATTTTAAGAGGCTATAAGGGGAAAAATATTAAATCCTACAGTTAGGTACTCCAATTTCCATGATGAAAACCAGATTATAGATCTAACATATCCTGAAAAAAATATTATTTTTCTAATTTACATTTTTAAGATAAATTTTATAAGGAAATATAAATTAAACCGTATTTGGTTTTATATTTTGTTTAAAATAATAAAGTATAAAAAAACAAAATGATGTTTAAAACTTCAGAAGAAAGTCACAGAGAGGGTGTGCTCTCGTGGGTTATCTATGATAATGGTTTGCTGATATGATTAATTTCTTATAAATAAGTGATTTCTTCACAATAATTTGTTAATTCGAAATAAAATCTTTCCAGAAAAGAAAATGAGATGTATATGAAATAAGAGTTTTGGATATTAGAAGATCCATCTATAATGTTTATGATTTAGATTCAAAGAAAAAGAAAATCATACAAATTTTAAAAAGTAATATGAGCCAATTCAAAAGTGAAGGGTCAATATTGTTGTTCTTACTGTTGAAGATAAAGTTTGTTTTAAGGCCCAGGTTGGGTCAGTAGAGTAAACCTTGCATTGTATTTGATTTATAACCTAGCCCTTATATTGGATAAAAAAGAGTTCAAAACAGTCTCTTTTTTTGTTTGCTTGCCTAAGGTTTCCTTTTTTCTGAAACTTCTGTATCTGTTCTAAAGCAGAAATGTATTGATAGTTTCAGTGTTTCCAAATGACCGGGAGATGGCAGCATATCAGAATCTTCCACATCGCTCCCTTCACAGGGAGCTATACACCATCAGTTATTCCTAAATCCCAGCCCCCATGCCTTCCAATCACAAAGGGTTACCCCAAAATATCTAGATGAAGCATAAAATTCAATGTTTATAACGTTCAGCCTACTTGAGCACCATATTTCCATGGCCCTGCCCTCACTGTCCCTAGATCTTGGTCACCTTGTAAGAATCTACTAAGACCAATCGGCTCATTCCTTAGGGACAAATAACTTCTCCGTATGACTAGCTACACTGTATTCCCCGCTGTGACTCAGCTAGATCTTGAGAAGAAAAGAAATGAATCAGGAGAATTGGGTTTGAAATCTACCATGTTTTGATCTCCGACAAGTTAGTTAACTATTTGTGTCAGAACACTTATCTATAAAAAGAAGTCCTCCATGGTCTGTATGATCTTTCCTAGTTTTAAGAACCATAACTGTAGTCACCTTTCAAGCACTCTTGCCGACATCAACATTCTAACTGTTTCAAATGCACTTACACCGAAGCAACAATAATTGGAGAGTTTTGCTCTGTAAAATGTTGTTCATGTATAAAAATGAGGATAGCATCAAAACCGAACACTCGAAGCAAAATGATGGAGAGTTTCAATATCAAAATATCACTCTTAGGACAGTATTTCCATTATGACAATACCAGTAAAAATAGCCATCTGGTTGCTAAGAGCATGGCCATGTGGTTTGGGGGTGAAAGGTAAGAAATCTGGGACTTCCTAGAAAAAGGGGTGGGAGGAATTAATTTAGCTGAAAGATTGGTCTCCACTGAATGAGGAAGAAGAAAAAAAGGTTAAAAGTGGCCTGCCATTGAAATTTTTCCTTTAAAGCGTTTCCCAGAAGCCCCACTCCACCATCTCCACTTCCATCTCATTGCCATCCTATCAGCAAGGGATACTGGGAAATGTAGGGTTTTAGTTAGATGCTCAGTGCCCCTAAGATATTAGAATTCTGTTATTATGAATACAGGAGGGAGAGATAGTGAGTAGGCAACGACCAGACACTACACACTCATCAGGGAGGGGTTTAAAATGGAGGACCCGGTAGATCTAGCATTAGGGTCCAGCTAGCATTAATATCACTCAAAGTCAGATGGGTAGAGATTCTGGGGTTCTGGATCATGGATCTATTCAAAGCATGATCCAACCAGGGCTAGAAAACAAAGAGGATAGCTGGTAAGAACTCAGCAAACCAGCAGAGTGCCTGACAAATAGACCAGGCTTGGTGGCTGCAAGAAGATATTTAAATAAGGAAACCAAGGCAACAGCATTGTCGTACAGAGAAAGTAAGATTTAAAGAATGATTCACATCAGGAACAATGGGAAGCAGGATTGGGAGGACAGAGAGTTCAGTTTGAGATTCCAGTCCGTGGAGGATGGGATGCCTAATCTATGCCTACCTCACTCTGAATGGGCTTGTTCGCTGGTGGGGCTGATCCTACAGATTTCAACCACCAGAGACTGCGGTTAAGCAAAGCCAAGACTAATAAAAATGATTCTAAGCAGCCTTTCTCTAATCAAACACATACCATCCGAACAAACGTGTTCAGTGTTGAGATTCAGAGTGAGGCAGTACTCAGCACCAAAGTTAAACAAGATTAAACAAAACTCAACAATTCTAAGCACAGGCTCGCACTATTCTAGCCCTTCCCTCCTCCTCTCCTGTCTACATCCTTGCACCCTACCTCCCCCTAGTCTTCCAGAGCGCCTTTCTTGTCTCTGGGACATAATGTCGCCAAGGGCCATCCAACAATGGCTGTCCTCCTGTCCCAGCCACATACTGCCTCTAGTTGCTTGACGAAGCCAAAGGCTGGGCTTTCCCTATTCTCTTTCTGACACATTAGCCGCAGGGCTGCGTTGCGAACAGGGAAGCCCGGGTGGGAAGGCAGGTGCCACTGTGGTGAACTCTTGCAGTGATTCAGAAAGACCTTCCTTCTCAGCTCTTTCTAATTGTTCTCAGTGCACAGTCCATGAGATGGAAACAATGAAGACGGTATGCCAGAGTTTCCGGAAGCATTTAGAAGAAATTGAGCAGCACCTTAGAGAACAACAGGCACCCTTTTCCAGGGACATGTCAGAGGAGAAAAGATAATTATCTAAGGGAGCCATACAAGCAAGTACCAGCCCACACACCTGGAGCAAGAAAAGGTCATCAGGGCAGGACAGATGAGCACCAGGGAGCAGGGCTAATGAGAAATTGGCCAACTTTCCCTTTGCTTTCCTGTTCCCGTTCTTACTTTCTCAGTGGGAGTCTGTGAGAGCCATTTGCTGGATAGCAACACTTATTCTTCAAGGCCAGGGCTATTTGAGGTCAGAAAATTGGCAGCTGCTGGGAAGAGGGGTCTCGCCAGCAGGATATCTTTAATCAATGTGAATGGGGCTCACGCAAATGCGGACATTGGGGGTTGTTAGAGTTTTGGAAATCTGCACTATTTTCACATAGATTAAAAGTATTTGTCCCAAAAGTGGATTAGTCATTGCCTGGGGCTGGGAGTAGGAATCGGGATTAATTTATAAAGGAGCACAAGGTTTCTTACTGGTGAGATGGAAGTGTTCCAAAATTGAATGGCGGTGGTAGTTACACACTTGGCAGATTTACTAACAATCATTGAATTGTACTCTTAGAATAGGTAAACTTTATGGTATGTAAATTATTCTGCAACAGAGTTGTTTAAAAAAAAAAGAAAAAAGGAAACCTGCCCTCGTAATAAACCTATGCCTGCAACTGATACAAATAAAGATGGTGACTTTCTCTTTTAAGACCCGTCAAAGGAGTGACCTACATTTTGAGAGGGACAATGGAAGATTGCACCTGGAGGTGCTTGTGAAATTTGGTGGTTTTCTATTATTTACCTGCAGGGAGGAGGCTGAACAATTGCAAACTTTACGCGAAGCCCTGCAGCAGGAGTTGGAGGAGCTAGAGTTTCAACTAGGAGACCAGGCTCAGCAAATTCGAGAAGGAATGCTATTGGTACTGGCGATGGGGTGTGGGGTTTCACTAGATCCTGCCCATCGTAGCAGGGGTGCGTTAAGTGAGAAACCTGATTGTACAGTCATTCCAGATTCTAAGATTAGATGCCAACACGTTCATTTTAGGTATAAAGAAATTGAAGCCCAGAAAAGCACATTGGTTTGCTCAAGGCCACACAGCTAGCTGATGGTGATTCAGGACTAGAACTTGGGTCACCTAACCCTCGTGCCCATCTTTTCCTCTGCCCTGTAAACAAGAGATAAGTATTAGTAGCCCATTTTCCGAATGAGAACAAGAAACACAGCTTTTGACCTAATATGGGCTAAGTCACTGCCAGCATCTGTTGCCATCGCACAGAGCCCAGTCTAGAGAACTCACACCCATCAGTGCCTTTCCCACAAGTCTGAGTTAGCTGCTTGGTGTAAATATGGGAACTTGTCCACACTTTTTGTCCTTGTTTTCCTTTTAGCAGCTTGAGCTTCTCACAGGGGAACCACCTGAACACTACACAAATCTGCATCAGTATAACTGGACCAAAGAAAAGAATGGCCAGACTTCATGTGCTAAGATCCACCCCTCCATGGCCCCTGGGGCTGCCTTTCCTCCATCCACCTTGGGGAGTAGCACCAGGATGTCTCCTCCAGCCTGGGCAGAATCAGATCCAGCCTCTCTGTCAAATTGTCCTATTGGAGAAAAGGATACAGATGTCTTCCTCTAGGTCAGGGCAGGTTTGTTGACCTTTCTACAAAATGTAAAAGCACATTCTAGCCAGAGCAAGAGTATCTAATTTTTCCCTAAGGAGAAGTATGTATCAATCCTTCCTCAGCTATTTTTTTTAATATTCTACTCTATGGTTAAACCTGGGAGGAATATTTTAATACTCATTCGATACAGAATAAGTGAGCACCTACTGTGTGCCAGGCATAGGGTGCAGTGGCCAAGATGTATATAATATATATCCCTCAAGGTATATATGGTGTACAGTCTTTGCCCTGCTGAAACTTACAGTCTGTTGGGGGAGACAGAATGTAAACACATAAATAGGTATGAATTTGAAAACTGTGAAAAGGGCTTTGAAGGAAATAACAGTGTTTTATGAAAGAGAGAATAACAGGGAGTCTGATTTAGATCAGGGTATCAGAAGGGCCTGAAGGAGGAAGGAAGATCCAGGCCTCAGAGGTAGCAGACTGTCCAAAAGCCTTGAGTTGGTCGTCAAGCCAGACTTATTGAAGAAGCACCCACTAGGTGTCAGCAGCTCCTCTTGTGCTGGAGACAGAGCTGTGAACGAGACAGAACTCCTACTCACAAAGCATCGGATGAAGAGTGAGAAACAACCACTGCACCAACAAACAAGTAAATAAGATCACGTCAGTTCCTCACCATGGCGAAGACCGTGTGATACTACTGTAGAGAGTGATGTGGGGCGAAAAGCTTACCACATTCATCAGAGTGGTCGGCCTTGCGAAAGGGAAGCTATTTGGGTGAGACGCGAATGGTGAGGAAGAGGAAGCCATGTGAAATTCTGGGGAAAGAACATTTAAAGCAGAAGGAATGGGAAGTGTAAAGGCTCTGAGACAGAAACAGCCAGCATTGCTGAGTGGGTGAGTGATGGGGGAGTGGAAGTCTGAGAGGTGGGGCTTTGGGATAACTGTAGGCTGGAGTCCGAGAGCCTGAGTTTTTCCCAAGTGTGATGGAAAGCCATTGTAGGTTTTAAGCAGGGTTGTCCTGTGATCTGCTTTACATTTAAAAATCACGCTGACTGCCTTGTGGAGAAGGTACCACTGGGGGCTTACAGCTGTGCAGGAGCTCCCGTTACAAGGCAGTTGGTGTAATCCCTGAAGGGAGAAGCAAAGCTGTCAAGTTGCTTCCATCCAGCTGGGTAGGCTTGTGAGCCCTCCACCCCCATTCGCCAGTGAAATGCGGGGTGGTGTACACCAGGGCTGAGTGCACGGGCGGTCTCTAAGTGCTACAGGATTTCTCAGGAGGGGGGAATGCATGAAGAATGGAACAGTCAGAAAAACTTCATGGAAAAGTAACTCCTTGAGGGAAGTGCATAATTTATATAAGATGGGCCAGTGGTGGTTACTTTCCAGCAAGGAAACTAAGAAGCTATTTCTTTTGAAACTACCCATTACTAGAACCCATCTCATAGCTTATTTCCCTTCTTCATCCTCCTTGCTCTTCGGAAACCCTTTGGCTTCATGGGAGCCCTCCCACCCTTCAGACCACCCTGCAGTTTCCTCTGTTGGCTATACTTCCTTGGAGTGTGGACATCCCTCTTCTGTCCTCAATTCTCTTCTTTTTCTCTCTCCACACCATCTTTCTCAATATACACACTCACTCTAGAAGCCCAGTTCCCAGCTCTCTCCAGAATTCCCGTCCAGCATTTTCTACTCTCCACAAGATAGTTTCAGCTGGAAGACTTGGTTTCACATCTCACTCAGTATCTATCTTTTTATTTCTGTGTGATACACAATGCCCCATGCCAAGTACTTGTATGACAATCTCTTATTCTCAAAAGCAGCCCACAGCAAAACTGTTCCTTAGACATAGAAAACTTTTTTTTTTTCTGAGAACCTAGCTTAAAGCTAAATAAGTGCCATCTTGGAGTTTGGAGTTTTGATAAAGTTCAGACCTGACTTGCTTCCACACAAAACAGATGCAAATGAAGATTTGATGGTTGTTATTTCATATAATCAAACTGCATAAAAGGAACTGACCATATAAGTTGCCATATAAAAATAGAAGTCTTTTGCGTGTGACACGACAGACTTTCCCTCATTTGAGCCTCTCAGTGCTAAGGGAAGTATTCCCCATTTGAAAAGGAGAAAGCTAAGATGGAGAGAATGATCTCCACAGGTACACACTGAGTCCTGTGCTGTATTATTAATGAGAAGCAACTGTACACTGCGGTTAAGGACTCAAGCTCTAGAGTTAAATCCAGAAGCTTAAATCCAACTCCACTATCTGTGTTGGATAAACTACTTAACCTTTCTAAGCCTCAGTGTCATCACCTGTACATTACAAGGCTTAATGCATATATAGCCCTTTAGAGCAAGCCTGGAACATGGTTCCGTATGATTCCATACAGAGTATGGCTCATTATAATGATGATGATGATGATGATGATAATAAGAGTAGTGGCCATTTTTGAATATCTACTTACATGCAAGGTACTGGGCTAAGCACTTTCTGTGCATTATCACTTATCTTCACAACAATCCTGAGAGGCAAAAATTAATACACACACATGCACGCATGCATGTGCACACACATGCTCAAAAAGACTATAAATTGTCTAAGTTCCAACAACTAGTAAGGGATTGAGTTGACTCTCTGATTCCATGTTTTGCCAGTGGTTCACCATTATGGCTCTGCCAAGCCTTGGGGCTTATGTGGAGCCCACTGATAGGTCCAAATCAACCAAAGTAACCCTGCTTTTGTCTGCATTATCTATTTAGCTTTAGCAGAGATTTTCCTTTAAAAAAAATCTCATTCTATATAAAAGTTTGAAAAGCACTGTACTATGTTAATGACAAATGACTCTTGCAGTCAAAGGCAGGTTCTGAGCTGCTTTCATGTAAAGAGATGACTTCTTCCGCAAAGACTCCTCAGGAACCTACCATCCTAGCAACTCTTAGCTTACTACTGCTTGTCCCATTGCCCAAGAATAATGGCAAGAGTTCCTTTGCAGTCCCTGAATGATTTTCTGGGGAATCTCATTGTTCTGTCTTCAAGTTCCAAGATCCTGCATTCTCTTTTTTTCAAAGTTAACCTATCCAAGTTGACTTTATTCAGGAAAATCCAGACCACATGTCTGAAATCAGAGATCATTGCAATAAATATTTGTACAAAGTTAATAACATAGAAAACCTTTTAATTGTGAAACCCAGCTCGGGGTTAGAGTCATTCCATTTCAATGAAAAAGAAGAAAAAAAATAAAAATCACACCACCTGATCATTTTCAAATTTAGAAGTTGACAAGGGAACAATTTAACCTCTTTTACATCAAAGGACAGGGGTCCCTTCCTGTACTAATTTTATCCCATCCAGATTTCATTTCAATATTCAAAGCCAAAGGTGTGAATAGAGAAAATTGAGTTGAGAAACAATACTTGGAAACTCGGGTTATATATTTTCCTTGGTTTCGTTATGCATGAGTGAAGACGCAGGTTTCACGATTGAGACAAAAGGATAAAACCTTGAAGGTTGCTCTGAACCACAGCATATGCATAGGCTATGTAGATTTATATAAGGATATCCATCTTTCAGTCCACAGGAAAACATTTCCACAAAATCCCATTAGATTTTGTTTAACAGATATTCCCTTATATATGCATTTTTGTCTGCAGGTCCAGAATCATCTTTCCTTCAAAAGAAAATAATTTTGCTAAAGTAGAAGAAATAAAATCAGAATATGTCCTAATGACTTGAAAATCTGGTCTAATATAACTGTTTCTTCTTGTTGAGAAATAATTTCTGTGGTATAACAGAGGTCATAAAATAGGACATTTGTGCAGAGATTAAAGGATAAAAGTTTTTTTGAGAAGAAAAGTTTCAAAATGTTTTATTGTGAGATGGTGGGTTGCATATCTAATTTCAAATTTTAATTTGAACAACAAAGAACAGCCATAATTTGTAGGGACTGTAGATTATTTGAAATGATGTCAAATTGTCTTTCTTGAAAATGAGAGAATGTGAACAGAAGCCAAAATATTGGTAGCACCTTTCTCTAACCCAAGACTCAGGTTCTAATAGTCTAATTTTCAAACATTAGTAGACCAGAAGTTTAGTATGAGATGCTCCCTCTCTGAGTCAACCCAATTATGTAAAGAAAGAGACTTCCATGTCACGAATGATTTCTAATCATTAGAATCAAATTGAAGACTTTTCCCATTTGGGTACTTCAAGAGTTCAGTGCTATCCAATGTTGGCAATCCACTCTAACAGCCAGAGCCAGTCCTTCTCTGAATTCATTCACCAGGAAAATGGAAGTAAAAGAAATGCACCTACTTCCCAAATGCACCTACATTTTCTTCATTCCCATTATCATTCAGTAATTGCTTATTTGCTAATGACAGTGTGCCAGAGTCATAGAACATCTGTATTTTTCTTTTTTAAAATAAATATTTTGGGATATTTTATAAGTATATAATTTCTAGGACTTAAGTAATATAATAGGTGTCCAGCACTTTCTTTCCCAAAAGCCAAGTATTTACCCATTCAAAAAAAGTTACATGTTTCTACATTGGACCATCTGTATTCTTCTATGGAAATGGGTAGGCATTTGTCAACTGCATTGCTCTGTTAGCAATTCCTATGAATAAAATAAAATTTACTTTTATTTTTTATTATCCACTGACACAGTTTTCTTGAACTGTTGAAAACTGTTGAATCTTGCGAACTTCCCATTGCTTTAATGAGTGCATAACATTGATGAGTTACAGGGGGAGGTTCCCTGCCCTGTTCAACTCTCATTCCTGCCCAGTCTTACCACTTATCTGTTCTCTACAGCCTCAACCTCCACCAACCCCTCTGCTGCTTCTTCAGTCCACAGTGGAGGCTTCAGAGCTGGGTATACAAGTGGTAGAGTAGGATATTTGTCTGGCACTTGGTCACTTTATGTGTATGCTCTGGTATTTTGTTTCAGAAAACAACTCTCTACTATTCATTTAATCTGAATAACTGTAGAGCAATGAATCATACATTTGCTTCCCCTGAAAACTCTTTATTTAAATAGGGATGCTCTTTGAAATTTAGAAAGGTAATAGGTTTCCTTTCTTCCGGTTGAGTGGTCTGCATTCTGAAAAGCTTTAGTTTGCAAGAATATTTTGCGTGTCCTTTTGTAAAATATTCAAGTCATTTAAAATTACAGTAAGAACTTCTAACTTAATCTTATTCACTTTTGTATCTTTCACATCTGATAACAGTATCTTGCTCGTAGTCAGTTCTCTATAAATGCTTATTGAAATAAATTAAGGAGTACTGCCTTGCTTTGTATAACACAAGGTTTAGGGATTTCTCTTCACTTATGCTCAAGGTGAGGCATACTTATACATATGTCTATGTAAAGTCATAGTGCACTACATCATATAACACTCTCTTCATAGAGACACACATTATAAGATGAATTGTATCCCCCAAAATTCATATCTTGAAGCCCTAACCCCCAGTTTGACTGTATTTGGAGATAGGATGTTACAGGAGGTAATAAAGATTAAACGTGCATCTAATGACTGGTTGATATGAAGGAATGTAAGCCAAGCCCCCTCACCTCAACTTGGGACAACTCTCAAGAGTCACTCCAGCTTCAGAGCTCTCCATGGGGTTACTTGAGACTTCTGTTGTAACTACAGCCCAACTCCTCCCTCTGTCCAATCCTGCTTTCTTATCTCACAGATGTTAATTACAAGAGTACCTCTTAATAAATTCTAAATCTCCATTTCAGAATCTGCTTCCTTGGAAACCTAATCTGTGAAACTCTTTTAGTTTGAGTTATCTCAGAGTTAGATCCTGAAACAAGGATACAAGTTCAAATAGTTTGTTTGAGAAGTTATCCCTAAAAACACTACTAAGGCAAGTGGGGAAGTAGGAGAGGGAATGGATGAAAATCAATAATGTATGTATTTTCAAGCAAGTTAACAAGAGTGGACAAACAGGACTTAATTCCCCTGGGGAAATCTGAGACCCCAGTGCTTCAGAGTTATCCTGTCCAAGGGATATGGGAGCTGGGGTATTTATTCATCAACTCCCATCAGTCATTGTTTGAAAGCTGCTCCTGGAGCATTAATTCTCCAGTATTATCAGATTGCTCTGTGTGCAAGAAGAATTGGATCCAGCCCTCAATCAATGTGCTGTAGGAACTGGAAGTTGGAAATTTGGTGAAAGTGAAAAATAAGTGTTCAGAGGTATATGTGCTATAATAACTAAAAAACTTAAAGTTGCCCAAATATACCAACAAACCACTGCAGGTTGTATTCATGCTTCTCCCTGTTATAGAATATCTACTATACTGCACTAATTTCTCTACCCATTGGGATATACCTTTGAATATTCAAGTCAAACATAATCTCCTCTTGAAACTATGCCTGGTTCCTTCTTTTTACCTGAATAGAAACAACTACCTCCTCCTTTGTGTCACCAGAGTACCTTATATGGACTTCATCCTTAACTCCAGTGTTTACATGGCACTGAACTGCTCAATTTCCACCTTATCTTGGACTTCAGAGTAAGTTTCTTGATGGCATAGCTGAGTATTGATCTTTCTGGAATCACTTGTACTGAGAACTATACCTAGAACATAGTAGGAACATTTGGTGAAAAAAAAATTATTTTAAGTACCAGACCTGATCTCAGACCTAAATTACTGAGTGCTGTTTGCACTGGGCATGAAAATCTGCATTGACAGTATTTTTCTTTCAGCACTTAAAAAATGTTATTCCACTGGTGTTTTGTTATTGTTTTTGTTTTCTGTTTTGTCTCCATGGTTTCTGAAGAGAAATCTGCCATCATTTGGGTCACTGATCCTTTTTTAATGTATTGTTTTTCTATGGTCTTTTCAAGATTTCTTGCTTTGTTTTGGTTTTTTGCACTTTGATTATGATGAGTAAGAGCAGGTTTTCTTTGAGTTTATTCTATTTGAAGTTTGCTGAACTTGCATCTGCAAATATATGGCCTTTACTAAATTTGGAAATTTTTTAGCCATTATTTCTTCACATATGTTTCTGCACCAATTTATTTCTCCTCTCCTTCCTGGACTGTAATCACAGTATATAAGAACTTATGATATTGTACCACAGTTATTTGAGGATCCATTCATTTTTTACCAAACATTTTTTTTTTCTTCTGTGTTTTCCCGATTGGATAATTTTTATTGATCGACCTTCAAACTCATTGGTTCTTTTTTTTCTCATCTCTATTCTGCTTTTGAGGTGCTCCAGTGGACTTTCTAGTTCTGTTATTGTATCTATCAGTTCAAAAGTTTCCACTTGGGGGCTTCCCTGGTGGTGCGGTGGTTGAGAATCTGCCTGCCAATGCAGGGGACACGGGTTTGAGCCCTGGTCTGGGAAGATCCCACATGCCGTGGAGCAACTGGGCCCGTGAGCCACAACTACTGAGCCTGCGCGTCTGGAGCCTGTGCTCCGCAACAAGAGAGGCCACGATAGTGAGAGGCCCGCGCACCGCGATGAAGAGTGGCCCCCGCTCTCCACATCTAGAGAAAGCCCTTGCACAGAAACAAAGACCCAACACAGACAAAAAAAAAAAAAAAAAAAAAATTAAAAAAGGTTTCCACTTGGTTCTTTGGCATACCTTCTATTTCTTTTCGTTCATTTTGAGAATGTTCACCCTTACTGCATGAATCTTCACTATAAAAGGTGTTTTTAAATATTTGATAATTCCTACATCTGGGTCATTTTGGAGTTTGCATTTGTTGATTACTTTTTCCCTTGAAGATTGTTAACATTTTCCTGGTGCTTTGTATGTCAAATAATTTTGGATTGTATCCTGGACATTTTAATATTATGCTATGAGAATACAGGATCTGTTAAAAAATTTCTGAGGCGTGTTATTTTTTGTTTGTTTTCTTTAGTAGGCAGTTAACCTAGTTAGGTTCAGACCACAGTCCTGACCCACCTGCAGGCTGTAGCTCTATTGTCAATTCAGTTTTCATAGCCTTTCTGTACTATCCAGCCTACTTGTGCATGTACCATCCAGGTTCAGTCTGAGACCAGGGTGGTGGTCTACACTGTAGTTTAGTTCTCAAAGGCTTTGCTATGTTGCTTATGATCAAGTTCTATACATGCACAACTCATGATGAGCCCAATACGTTACACGCAGATTTAAAGGGTCCCTTTCTCCTGCTACCTCCTCCTTATGAATCCCCCCCACATTCTCTGACTCCTATGGACTCCTTTTCATGGCTCTGCCTAGAAAACCATGGTTTTATCATCCATGTACTATAATGAACTTCCTGAAACTGGATCTACCTCAGGGCAAAGTAGCAAGAGAAAGGAGCCTGCAGAAATCCTGCTGCTGTAGCTGCTACCCATGATGGCACCTCCACTGCTGCTGCAATTCCCACTGCCATGGGAATGCGACCTCATTACTGAAGTAGGGCTTAGAGGGGTAAAAAAATCTTTCTTTCCCAGGGGCCCCATTCCCAGCCCTCTGGCCCAAGAGAGAGGACTTTTCATGCAACTTTTTCTGTTAGCACCTGTTGTACAGTCTCAAGATTCAAGCAGTCCTAGAATCTATGCCTGGAAGTATGGGAGGAAAGAAGAAGCAGGAACTCATCTTCATAGGTGTTGCTCTTTGTGGCTTTTTTCTCCTCCCCAGTTAACTTGCTGTTGTATACTTTTCAGAGTCCTCAGATAGTTGCTTCATATATTCTGTCCAGGACTTTTAGTTGTAATCAGTGGAAAAGAGAAGGTGGCATGCATTTACCCTATCTTAACCAGAACTGAAATTTTTCAACCTAGTTGTTTTTAATATTATCTTATTATAGTAAAAAATGCTAACACTTGCTTACTATGTGCTAAATACTGTGCTAAGCCTTTTACTTGCATGACTTACATATAGAAAAACGACAGACATTTGTGATAAACGTCATTAACCCCATTTTAAAGATGAGGAAATAGAGACTTAACAGGGGTTAACTGAATCGCTCAGTGTCACACAACTGGAAAACCAGGTATGATCCTAGGCTGGTCTGATTTCAGAATCACTCCGCAAAGTAGTCATGAGTGGGGCCAGAGCTGCAGACACTCTGATTACATGTGAGGATCAGGCAGCAGTCTTCTCTGAGACCCATGTTTTCCTAGCTTTCAGCATTGATTAGGTCAAGTTGAAAGATGTACTTATGCACAAGGCAGGTTGAGATTTAATATTGCTTTGTGTTGGTTATTGGACAGGTGTTTGTTTAAAGGAAGTGGAAACAGGTGTGTGGGCCCTGATTCAATGACATGATGGAGGGGAACATGCTGATCCATGGCCCTTTTCAAGGAGAGATGCTGATTGTGCTAATTAATCATTTGTCTGTCAGAACAAAATAGAACATAATAGAAAATGATGTTCCAGTTACCATAGGTATGGAATAAAGACTCATGTGTCTGGCTCTGCAGCAACCAGATGCAACTGTTTATGATGACATCAATTAAGATGCAGTACCTGAATCCTCCTGGATTACCATGTCTGAGATGGTTTGAAGGAAAGATGTTTTATAAACTCTTGCCAATAACATGGGACATCATCCAACAGGAATTGTCTCTCAAAGGAACTTTTCCTTTCAAAGAGAATAATTGAGTCCTTTTAGATCATGATGGTATCCAAGAGACGTAGTTGAATGGAATATTTTTCCATTCTGGGTCTTAGAACACTCAATTTACCTCACCTAACCAAGACATTTGTTCTCATAATGGAACATCATAATAATATCTAATTCCTTCTTGAAGTTATCCACTTACTACCCAATAACCAGAGTCGTCTTTTAAAAACATAAATCAGATGGATTGCTTCTCTGCATAACAATCTCCAGTGGCTTTCAGTATATTTATAATTAAATCCCTAACTCCTTACCAATATCTACAAAGCTCTACATGACCCAGCCCTGCATACCTTTATGACCTCATTTCATACCACTCTCTGCCTCTCTCACTATGATCCAACTTCATGGATCTTTTTGCTAATTCCTGAACACATTAAGGTCATTCTCACTTCAAGGGCATTTCCCTTGCTGTTCCCTCTTTGCATTTGCTAGTCCACTTTCCCCAGATATTCATATGGCTGGTACCTTCTCATTTAAATCTCTGCTCAAATGCAAACTCTACAGAAAGTTTTCCCATGACAACCCTACCCAAAATAGAGCTTCTTCCTACACACATCTCTGTATATTCTCTATCCACTTATCCTCTTTGTTTTCTTCATGGCATTTATTACCTGGATTTTTATTACTTTATTTGTTTAGTGGCTATCTCCCTTATTAGAATGTAAGCTTCATAAGGAAAAGACTTGTCTGTCACCTTTCCATATCTTATCTCCAGGCCTAAAACACTGCCTGGCATGATATCAGTTCATAAAAGAAGTTGATGAGTGACTAGACAAGAAAATTAATTAGCTAATTAACTAATCAATATATCAACACTAATAAACATTGGATAAACAAAGATGAGACACAGTCTAATCCATCAAGGAATTTTTGGTTTGGGGAGGAAAAAACATATAGCTAACAACCTGTCTATGTTATTTTTTTATACTTTTCAAAAATTCCCTATTAAGAGCAGGGTTTCTGGGCCTGGGATCATCATTTGTACCAGACAGCGGGGAAATTGAGAAAAAAATATTATGACAACAGGGCAAGTCTTTAATGAGGATAATGCAACCCAAGTAACAGTGTTCTTCCTCTTACTTCAGGGTTACATCTCCTTTTAAATTAGAGGAGTTGCCTCTTGGTTGGAGAATCACAAACCTGGATCCAAATTATATAATCCACCTCAAAGATTTCTCCTCCACCCTAGGCCCCTGCTTGCTTCACCAGCACATGGAATTCATTACCTTATTGTAAAGATACTTCCTCCCAAGGGCCTCTTTTAAATCAGGATTTCATATGGACAGGTTTCCTTTACTTTTGAATCCCATGCCTATATGAGATTTTCAGATTATAGTAACTCATCTAGGTCAGTGATTCTCAAATCTGGAGGCCTATTAAAATAACCTAAGAATTTTCAAAAAGTTGCCATTGCCTAGGAAAAAACACAGAATTTTTTTTTTTTTTGGCCGCACCAATCAGCATGTGGGATCTTAGTTCCCCGACCAGGGATCGAACACGCATCCCCTACAGTGGAAGTGCAGAGGCTTAACCACTGGACTGCCAGGGAAGTCCCCACAAAAATTTTTATATAATTGGTATAGGATGGGGCCTGGGCACTGGCATTTTACAAAAGTGCTTCAAGTAATTTTAATAGGTACACAGGGTTGAGAACTACTAGTATAAGTAATCTATAGAGAATTACATTTGTAGGAAAATAATTATAACATGTATGCTGAATTTGACTTTTCTTCTAGTCCAAAGGAGAAGCACCTCACATGTTAGGCACTTCTTAGAAGGTCCCTTCGTTGGATGCCTTCCAGGTGGTATCCTTGCCCACCTGCCCTCAGGCTTTGATTTTTTCTCACACAGAGCCACATTCAAACCTTCTTCATGAGAATTTGCAATACCTTTTTTCAAGAAATCACATATCTTACTTACAGATGTTGATATCACCTAAGGATCCTCTCTCCCCTCCAAGTCTGCATTATTCAGTCTTGACCTGTACCCTGGTGTTCCCCCAAATCCTGCAGACCTCTGCTCTAGTCTTGTGCATGCAGTAGAGAATGTGATGCGGAGGAATTTATTCCCTGGCTTGTGGCTCATTTTCCTATGAAATGTCTGAATTCAAAAATAACTAACTACATTATAGATTAACTTTTGAGAGATCCCTTTCTTCTTAGACTGTATAACATTGGATCACTCTTAATGAACAATGAGGAAAGCTAGATAAAAATCATAATTTTTATAAATCTATCATACAGCTGAGATCACAGGGCAACCAAGTAACTTGAAATTCAAGGAGAGAGAACCTCCCACCTCACCCCAAGGAGAGACAGGAATGTCTTGGGAGAAAAGACAGCTTGGGAGAAAAATTATTTTTGTTTATATATATTGAAGGCTATTAATGTTTATGTATTGACTTTATAACCTGATGTCAAAATTTTAAAAAGCTATTCCAAAAGAGAAACTACCAATTAATATACCTCACAAATGTACATGAAAATATACATATTTTCTTGCCCTATCAGCTGAACAGACTAAGAAGTAAGGACACTGCAGTAGCAACAATCACACCTAGCACTTAGACCTTAGTTTCTAACATCACCCTCCAATAAAAGAAAATAGGACTGCTTGGAAAAATGGCTGATTCTAGGACTGGGGCAGGAAATATACAAGCTTAGCCTGGCTCAACTTGTAATGCCAGAAAAGAAGTAAGTGTTCAAAAACAATCCAGTAGGGGTTATGTCAAAGGGACACAGGAACCAAGTGTAAGAGCTCTCAATGGCAAAAGATGGAACGATTTAAGCAACAAAATAAAGTCATCTTGGATTATAATTCAAGGTATGAACTAAATTTCCATGAGTCCTCATTGATATAAGTGGATGATTAAAATGTAAGTACATGGGGAGAAGAGACAAATCTCCCATGCAGAAGAGTTTCAAATAACGTCTGTAGATACTCCATCCTCAAAGAGGTTGACTGTAATTCCCCCAGGCTCAAGTATGGACTGTGCATAATAAAATCTTTCCAAATAGCACAGTACAGAAAGGAGGGAAAATACATAACTCTACAGTGGAAAAACCGGACAAACTCTGCCCCAGCCAAGTGATCAAGATCAACTTCAACAGTGATAAGGCAAGTTGGTATTGTATATCCTTAAATGATGTGATGGCAATGACAGTTTACTTCTATGGTCTTCCTTCTACCTATAACCCCAATCTAATCATGAGGAAAATATCAGAAAAATGCCAGTTTAAGGAGATTCTACAAAATGTATGATCAATGTTTCTCAAAACTGTCAAGAATATCAAAACAAAGTCTCAGAAACTATCACAGCCAAAAGGAGCCTATGGAAATATGATGACTGCGTAAACATGGTATACCGGATGGGATGCTGGAACAGAAAAGGAACATCAGGTAAACGTTAAGGAAATTTGAATAAAGTATGGACTTCAGTTAATAATCATGTATCAACATTGGTTCATTAATTTTAAGAAATATACCATGCTAACGTAAGCTGTTAATAATAGGGGAAACTGGGTTCTGGCATATAGGAACTTTCTGTAGTATCGTCACAATTTTTCTGTAAATCTAAAATGTTTCTAAAAGATAAAGTTTATTTTTTAAAAAAGAGAATAATACTAGCACCCAACTAAAATAAAATTTTAAAATAAACAAATAAAAAGAAGAGGAATAAGAAGAAAAAGAAAGAAAATGAAAAGACGTGCCATAGACTGGGAGAAAATACTTAGAAAACACATATCTGATAAAGAACTGGCATCCAGAATATATAAAGCACTGTCATCACTCAATAATAAGAAAACAAACAGCCTAATTTTTCAAAAAGACGTAATATTTAAACAGATACCTCAGTGAAATAACATATGGATGCAAATAAGCACATGAAAAAAAGACTATTGAGAAAGACAAATTCAAACTGCAATGAAAAAATTAAAACCACATGACATACTACAGCACACCTATTAGAATGGTGTTAATAATAATAACAATGATACTAATAATAAACTGACTCTACCAAGTACTGGAAAGGATGCAGAGTGACTGAAAATCTCATGCATTCCTGATGGGAATGCAAACTAGTACAGCCACTTTGAAAACAGTGTAGCAGTTTTTTGAACATTAAACATACACTTATGATACAACCCAGAAATTACTACTTTTAGGTATTTACCCAAGAGAAATGAAAATAAATATACAAACAAAAGCCTACACATTAATGTTTATAGCAGCTTTATTAATAATCTCTCAAAACTAGAAAAAAAAAAGCCAAATGTCCATCAATTGGTAAATGGAAAAGCAAATTACTATAAATATATACAATGGAATATCACTCAGCGATAAAAAGGAACATGAGTGAATCTCAAACACATTATGCTTCTGAAAGAAGCCAGACTGAAAAAGTTATATACTCTATGATTCCAGTCATATAACATTATAGAAAAGGCAAAACTATAGGGAGAGAAAACTGACCAGTGGTTATCAGGGGCTAGATTGAAAGCTGGGCATTGACTACCAAAAGGGCCAAGTGGGGAATTTTTGGGTGATGGAAATGTTCTATTATCTTGACTTGTAGTGATGGAATGTGACAATGTATTTGTCAAAATTCATAGAATTGCACACCATACAATGGTGAATTTACTGTATGTAAATTATACCTTAATAATCTTACTTTAAAAAGCAGTTAGTGTCCTTCCAAAGAACCAAATCAGGTCTGTATGCCAAACTTGATTTTCTCTTAGTGCAATCAAACGTATCCATACAAACTACAGTCTTAAGTTAATTGTGTGAAGTGTGTCATTTTCCAAAAGATTATAGAAAAAAGACATTACATTCAAATACATAATGAAAATTTGTTGAAGTTTTGTTGAACTCATTAATAAGGGAACTAGTAAGATGACAGAGTTTATTTAAAGGATAACACGAGGATTTCCCTGGTGGTCCAATGGTTAAGAATCCATGCTTCCACTGTAGGGGGTGTGGATTCGATCCCTGGTCGGGGAACTAAGATCCTGCATGCCACCCGGTGCAGCCAAAAAAAAACAAAAAACAATAAAGAGTAACACGAGAAAGGTTTGTTTATATAATAAGTGTAAGACAAATAAATACTTGATAAAATTTCTACTTTAAGTAAAAGACTGGTAATGTCTTACAGAGCAATAAATCATATTTTGGGGGGTTATTTTCTCTACTGGATAAAATTTTTTTTTTTTTTGATGTGGACCATTTTTAAAGTGTTTATTGAATTTGTTACGATATTGCTCCTGCTTTATGTTTCAGTTTTTTGGCCCCAAGGGATGTGGGATCTTAGCTCCCCGACCAGGGACTGAACATCCACCCCCTGCATTGGAAGGCAAAATCTTAACCACTGGACCACCAGGGAAGTCCCTCTACTGGATAAATATTATTTGAATTTGTTATTGGGTATAAAATAATTTGTATTTTATCAGATTCTGATAAATTTACATCTAACTGTAGAGAGTTGTTAAATCCCATGGCCCTAATCGATATAAGTCCAGCAAGCATACTTTCTATGTACTTTCTACCAAAGAGTCAAATGACCCTCACCTGGGTTGGGTGAGCAACCCCTCCCCACCCCCAAGCATGACAAAGAAGGTCCTAACAACTACAAACAAGGGGCATCCTATCCAAGTGTTTTTTTCCCCTAACCTTCAGGTTTTTTCCCTAGATATAATAGTGGAGGAGGTGGGGAAGGATTCTCATCTGAGCTTGCTCACATTCGCCTGAGTCCTCTACAGAGATAAATTATTTGTCAGATTTTCACTTCTCCACCTACTCACCCCCCTGGGATTGCTGAGTATGTTTATCTATATACATCAAATGAAAGGGCTTCTTGAGTGGGAGTAGGTGCCCTTTAGAATAGACAGTGGACTAGTAAACAAATATGCAGAAACAATGAAATTTCAAATAAGTGCATTTATGTAATCAATAAATAAAACAATATGAGAATGAAGTACTGATACATGCTGCAACAAGGATAAACCTCAAAAACATCACACTAAGTGAAAGAAGCCAGTCACAAAAGACCATATATTTTACAACATGATCTTGTATATATAAAATGTCCAGAATTGTCAAATCTATAGAGACAGAACGTAGATTAGTGGTTGTCTAGTGCTGGAGAATGAGGTGGCAGGGGAGGGGGAATGAAAGTGACTGCTAACGGGTACGAAATTTCTTTTGGGGTGATGAAAATATTCCGAAATTATGGCGATGGTTGCACAATTCTGTAAATATACTAACAACCATTAAATTGTTCACTTTAACTGTATGTAAATTATAACTCAATGAAGTGTTAAAAAGGTAGCAAAGCAAAATAAATAAATAAAAACAAAGTAATCATGAACACCTGAGGCAGTGTTTCCAAGGAGGCAACAGCAAGTACACCACCTCTGCTGGGAATGAATTTGCACTATTTAGGGGACAGAGAGAAAGTAAGGCTGGAGCCAGTCAAGGAGCGAGAAGCAGGGACCAGGTCAGAAGGGTCTCAAACCATGGTAGGATCTTTCTGAATTTTGTTTTGAATGTAATGAAAAGCCATCAAAGGGTTTGAAGTAAGATAGTGACAGGATGCAAAACATACTAAGAAGATTAGTCTGGCTACCTTGTGGGTTATTGACTCAGGGGGAGTGAAAGGAAGCAGGCAGACCTGCCAGGACCTATCATAGCAGTTTGAGCAACACTCAGAAATGTCAGATTCCTTCCCTTCCCTTCCCTTCCCTTCCTTTCCTTTCTCTTTATCATAAACAGCAAGGTCACTTTATATTTAGCAGAACAATTTTCATGAGTTGCCCCAGAAAAAGACTACTATCCAGGATATTTGACCCACTGTTAACCTTTAGTACCTCAAACAAGCTATACGGTCACTGCTCACAAGAGAGCAATCTATTAATAATGAAAAATTTAAACTCTTATATAATTAATCCTTTTAAAGAAGGTATTATCCCAATTTAGTATGGAAACCTGCTTTTCACTCCAAATAGCACTGTCAAAGTAAAACATAGGCCACCTAATTTGTCCATGACAACTCTTTCCACACCAATTTTCTAGCTCACAGCAGCCAAATGATTTTCCTACATCACAAACAAACTAGTCTCCTTTGGCAAAGGAACAATAAGGCATCTGTAGAAAAACAGCGTTTGCATTAGACTCCTCTTCTTGCCTTAGGGGTTGTTTCCCTCGTGCAAGCTCAAGTGGGTGGTAAAGAATAGGCAGGCTTTGTTAGACCATTACTCACATAATGAGATTTGAGGTCTGCTATTCAACACAATTTTCAATGGGCACTTTCCCCAGGGCTAAATTGCAGCCTACAGACGTTTTGATTAGCAAATATAATTTAAAAATAAAAGCATAAAAGCCTAAAAACGCCCCTTCTTTTCTCCAGCCCCCATCCTTTCAAATTCATCAGTTTTTCTCACAGAAGAGGTTTGCTCAGCAGAGAACTGTGCTCAACCTTGGAATGTGTAACTCTCATCTGGGACTCCTCCAGCCCTCCTCCCATCCCGTGACAGGTCCCAAGGTATCTCTTTCACTTGACCCAGATATTTCTATGTCAGGAGCCAATCAACCTTGAAAGTCTGAGTAATTTGACACCTTGTCTTTCAGCCTGCTCCAAACATTCATATACCACATGCCCACTTCTCCATAAAATTGAGCCATACCATGCACTGGTGATTGTAACGATCATTTCAGAGGCTGTTTATCAATTCTAAACCTGCCCCTGCTTCAGTGCAATTTTCTTCCATATTCTCTCCTTTACGATCCTGCATATCTCCCTGTGATATTTGTTTTGCTCCTAATCTCTCTAACTGGTAACTGTTGTCCCATTACAGCTTAGATTCTAGAAAATTCAAGTTATGCTTTAAAGTAGACTCACAGGTAACTTTAGAAGTTCAGGCTCAAGCCCTGTCTATAAACTGCTATGAGACTATCCAACCACCTCTGTTACAAAATCTCATTGTACCTCACTGGTCACTCATTGCCATGAGCCATGGTGATAGCCTCACAGGTCCACTGGCTCTCAACAGTCAGCTATCTGCTGTGCATTCCCCACTCCACACCACCACCCTCATCGCCAGACTGGGGCCCACTGGAATATCTAGCTCTCCTCAACATCGTGCCCAGGCTGTGGAGAATCATGGGACCCTGTCTCAGACCCTCTCTCCACTTAAGTCCACCATGCTGGCATTTCTATTATGCCCACCCCATGTAGCCATGGGACAGACACAGAGATGCTCAGCCAGAAACTCAGATAGGAAGCATGCTATAACTCCCCTTCGCTCTGGGATTCCCATACCTCTGTCAGAGAATCCCAGAGATCTAGCAGCACACAGAAGTAGGGCACAAAACCCACACTAAAACTAAAATATTTCCCCCCTTTTATCTCTTTCTTAGCTTCTCCTACCCCTGACTCCACAAGGGTTTTTGTGCTTGTGTGATAAGAATGTTCCTTTTATCATAACCTCCATTTTTTCCTGGTCCGAGGACTGATCCTTGATTTGTGAAAAAATTTGGAATTTTCTAGAAAATTATTATTTTTCTTTCCTAAAGCCCTGTTTTTATGTTTTTTCTCTTGATAGGGACTTTAAAATGCTCAAAGCTGAGCTATGACTTCTATGTTCTAAGCTTTATCAGTCCTCCCCTCTCCTGGGGCCAGAAGCCTCAGACTCAGGACCAAGTGTTCATGTCAAAAAAACTGCTTGGCAAAGGGGCAGGAGGTAAACTTTACCAAGAAGGGAAATACATTGTATGATCTTTCAAAAAATTACACAATTGCACACATGAACATTGTTTCATGACTGCATCACAGCCTATTATAATTGTTTTCCAATACTGCTAATTCCCCATGTTGACACATAGATAGCTTCTCATGTTTCCTTTTTATTAACAGTGAAAAGATATCTTTGTACACAAGTCAGACAGTTTTGGTAGATTAAATTAATAAAAGTGGGATTTCAGGATCAAAATGTGAACATTTTTAAAGCTTTAGATACATATTGCCAAACTATCCCACTTTCAACATAAAGGTAAACTCACCAACAATGACCCTTATTCCATACTCTTCCCAAATCATTATCATTCATTTAACTCTCCCAATCTGATAAATGAATTTGGTTTGCATTTATCTGAATATTAGTGAGATCAAACGTATTTACATATACTTCTGACTTTTTTTCTTTTATTCTTTTTTTTTTTTCATTTTTGGTTTTTAATTGCCTATTCATATTCTTTGCACATGTTTGGGAGTGCGGAAGTAAGTGAAGAGCTCTCAACTGAGAACAAGCAGAGACTATTCATTTCAGACCTTGCTGTACCAGTGGAGTCAGCTAGCAGTGCTTGTGTTTGGCCGACTCTAGGGCAAGCAGGGGAGTGGGAAAGCTTTATAGTGAAATGAATGGAAGGCTTCAAGAATGCCGTGGTTGAAAGTTGTTGGCATGGGGAAGCTGGAAATGAACTAACTGGAAGGGAGCTAGTTCATATGATTGGTTTGGGGAGAATAGTTAACTTTCTCTAGTTGGTCCTGAGTTGGAACGGGGGCAAAAATTAGGAAAGCTGAAAGAAATTATCAACTTACAGCCATTTGGTGCTGATTGCTGCAGAGACTGTGGGTCAGAGTTCTTTTTTTATTTCTAATGTACGTTGTTCGTTTGTATATTCAGTCTTTGGGGAGGGGAAAATATCTCTTTCTCTTTGATATGTAAGAACTCTTTATAGGGTAAGGAGATTCAGTCTTTGGCATAAATGTTGCAAATTGATTGTGAGTTTTTAATGTTTTCATGTTACATCAGTTTTAAAATTTTATATAAACTCTTAATTTTCATAGCCTCTGCTTTAGTTAGCTTGGAAAGATTTTTCACATTCAAATATTATAAAATATTCACCAGCATTTTCTTCTAATGTTTGTACTTTTTAAACATTTAATGTATTTGGAATTTATGTTGGTGTAAGCTGGGTGGCAGGAGACTAGTTTTCTTTCTCTTCAAACTGATACATTGTTGCCTCAACATCACTTATTTTAAAACTCCATTCATTGCCAATCAATACATTCCCACCAGTAGTTTTGGTGTTGATTAAATAATAATATCAGGCTCTGAATTTTTAATTACACTCTCAGCTTATGAAGTGCCTCACAGAGCTTTAAAAGGTAAGAGTCTGATGTCTGGGAAGGGCAGGGAGTAAACACCATTGTGGGCAGTTAGAAGAAAATCCAGAACTAATTGTTGTAGGAGTATGCATCTCATTCACAAGAGCTGTGTTCACAGTCTTTTTCCTTTAAACATATCATGAAATGTACCAATCTTAAATATACCATTCAACAACTTTTGACAAATGGGTACACCTGTGCAACTCAAGATATTTTCAAGATAATATCAAGATAATGAATATCACAATCATTTCAGAAGTTCCCTCATGTTCTTTCCTAGTCAGCCCTGCCCCAGCCTACAGAAGCAATCACTGTTTTGATTTTTTTCCATCATTCATCAGTTTTGGTTGTTATTGTCTACAACATACTTTGAAATACATCAAAAATAAAAGAGGGATGAGTAGATGGATAGCTATACAATAAGCAAGTATAGTAAAATGTTAATGATAGGGGGGCTTCCCTGGTGGCGCAGTGGTTGAGAATTTGCCTGCCAATGCAGGGGACACGGGTTCGAGCCCTGGTCTGGGAGGATCCCACATGCCGCGGAGCAACTGGGCCCGTGAGCCACAATTACTGAGCCTGCGCGTCTGGAGCCTGTGCTCCGCAACAAGAGAGGCCGCGATAGTGAGAGGCCCGCGCACCACGATGAAGAGTGGCCCCCGCTTGCCACAACTAGAGAAAGCCCTCGCAGAGAAACGAAGACCCAACACAGCCATAAATAAAGAAATCTTAAAAAAAAATTGTTAATGATAAAACCTGGGTTGTAGTTATATGTTTATTCCCTGTAAAATGCTTTCAACTTTTTATGTTTGGAAATTTACATAATAAAATGTTAGAATGAAAAAAAAAAGCAAAAACCCAAAGAAGATCTAAAACACTTCTGCAGAAGATCAAGATCAGGGGAATATTGCTAGATATCAAGAAAAATATAAAGATATATTAATCAGTACAATGTGGTGTTACAGAGATGGAAAAACTGACCAAAAAAACAGAATAAAGAACCCCAAAACAAACCCATAAGTATGCAGAAACTGCACTTATGATGAAAACAGCATCTCATATCAGCGGAGTAACAACAACCTTTTCAAGAAATAGTATTTGGACAGTCAGTTATCCATGTGGAAAAAAATACAATAAAATAAGATTCCTTCCTGACAGCATAAAACCAGATGAATTAAGGACTTAAATGGGAAGGCAGAGCTGGGAAAGTTTTAGCGGAGGTGTGAGATGCGGTCGACCGATGCTCAGAATCCATTTCCACTTTTTTCTGATGTGTATCCCTACACTGCAGAAATCTTTAAAAAAAAAAAAAAAAAAAAAAAGACATTTCTCAAACTCCCAGTAGCTAAGGCCCAGGATACAAATTAGGTTTCATCAAATAGGTGTGCTCACATGAGATTTAGAAGGTGGCAATGAGGCCAAGGCCACCCACCTGCTGCTTTAGGCTGTTTTCTGCTTCAAGCAAGACCATGGAAAATGCAGCAAGCATCCTGCCCACCTGACATGACGGGCAGTTGCGATGGTAGCAGTAGCTGGGCTCTGTTCCAGCCTTCAGTCACCAGCTTCAGAGCAGACAAGACGTGCTTGATTTGGTGGCCATGGCAGCTTTGTGATTACGGCTTTTTCATCCTAGATCATAGATTTCATTTTGATACTGCCTCTAGATTTTGTTAGAACTCCCTCTTTTGAACTCCTCTCCATTAAAATACCTAGATTATGTTGCCCGCATTCAACCCTAGCATATTACAAAATATATTTTCTAATATTAGAAAATATCCTTATGGCCTTTTTTGTGGGAAAGCATTTCTTAAACAGAACACATATTGAACATCCATAAACCAAAGTAATTCACATTTAACTTCTGTTCAACAAAAGACATGATAAGTAGAGGAAAAAATTCACAAAATAGTTGATGATATTTGCTACACATATACTTAGTATGTATTAGAATCTGAAATAGATTTTTTTTTTAACTAATATGAATCAATAATAGAAAGGAGGAGGATTTAAAATATGGTAAAGTACACAAACAAGAGGAAGGGCTAATATCCCATAAACACATGAAACTGTATTTTACCTCACTGGCAATCAACAAAATCCAAATTAAAACAACAAGACAAAATTCTATACCTATCGGATTGGTAATTATTTTTAAAAAGCAGATAATACAAAATTATATTAGGATATGGAAAAAACACAATTCTGAAACACCCCTAATAAGAATATATTCTGCTACAGCCACTTTGGAAGAGTCTGGTATTACCTAGAATAATTCAACATGGACATACTCTACCACAGATATTCAGCTGCCAGGAGTAAATCTTTGGGAAAATCTTGTACATATGCATCAGGAGATAAGAATAAAGAAAGTTTCTGGGAGCATTACTTCTATAGGAAAAAATCAGAAATAATTCAATGTTTATAAGTAGTAGAATAGACAAATGAACCCTGGGATACTCACTCAAAGGAATACTATACAGCAGTGAAAAATGAACGAACCACAGCTAATCCTCGTTTGTTTGCTCTCAGATCTATTCAGATCTATTCCTTATCCTTCTCATGTAAACTACATTTTCTGGGTTCCCTTGCCAACTGACTTCTGGTTAGATATGCATCCTGGACAATCAGACACACAGCCTGAACACTGAGGAGTTGGAAGAAGGGAGAATCCAGGGTATTTCTCCCTTTTTTTCTCTGCTTTTGTGGATTTCTTCCAGTGTAGGCCACATCTCTGCCATTCTCCACCAGACAATTCCTTCTCTATGAATCCAGTTCCTGCTGTGGTTCTAGGTCACATCAGATGGCCCAGCTAGGTCTCTGGTTAGACTACCTCCTATGTGCTTTCAGCCCTAGTGGTAGCAGTGCCTTTGTGCTGTTGCTAATGGCTAGCTTGCTTCATCATCCTCTATCTGACTTCTCCGATCTTTCATTCTCCATGGAACCACTGCCCTGTATTAAATTTCTTTTGTATGTACCCAGAGTGGTGTTTGTTTTCCTGACTGGTCCTTAATTGATACCCACAACTACATACATCACAAGTGGATCTCAAAAATATTTTTTTAAAAAGGCAAATTGCAGCATTATAATCACACTTATGTAAGTTTCACAAACACACAAAAACAATATACTGGTTAAGGATACAAACATGCTAAATTTATAAAGAAAAATGGTGGGAAAATGTCAGCAGTGGAAGTGTAATCTCACTAAATTACCCATTAAAAAAAAAAAAGAAGACCAGACAGGGCAACAGGATAGCAAAAGCAAAACCCACTGATAACATCTACATCAAAACAAAACAGGTATGAGGTATCCATCTGAAGAGCCATGTTCAATATATCTCAGAACCTACTACCTGAGACATGGAAGAGAGTATTTAACCACTGGTTACCATCTCCCAGAGTTGCCTCAGAAGATATTAATGCCTTGTTAATACCACAACGCTTTCAGGTTTGCATGTGCACCGGAGCGGCTGAGAAGGCTCCAGTAGATGCTCCACAGGGCAGTGGCAGAGAAGCCAAGGGCAGAGCACCAGAGACAACCAGTGCAGCAGAGCCCAGGGCTGTCAGGAACGGTCAGAGAAAAAGGGTGGAAATAGATACTGTGAACCAGAGTCCGAGACACATCCAGAGCAAACTCTGAAAACTGACAACAGAAAATATGTTTTCTTTTCAAGTGCATGTGGAACATTCAGGAAAACTGGCCACAGTTTCTTAGGACACAAAGAAAACCTCAGTAAATTCCCAAAGATAGAAATAGTGCAAGGAGCATTCCCTGACTCCAGTGGAATAAAACTAGGTAAACTTTAAATCATAATAGTTTTAAGAAATGTACTCACACACATACTATTAAACAACTCCTAGGTCAAGAGGGAAATACAAAACAAAATTACAGAATTTCTTAAAAATAGCAAAAATGAAAATATTACACATCAGAAGCTGTGATAAGGCACTAATGAGTGCACATACATATACAAATGTGTGTGTATACTAACTGCCAACTCCAAAAACTAGAAAAAAGAATAAAGTAAACCAAAATAAAGCCAAAGGAACTAATAAGACAAAAGCAGAA